>NC_138126.1:43849383-45049383 GCF_964188305.1 Podarcis bocagei
CGGGCAGGCTGACAGCAGGATTGTGCCCCTTGGCCCCTGCCCATATGCGTTCAGAGACAACAAATGTTCCACCATGACATGGGGCTTGAAGCCACGACTCTGAGATTAAGAGTCTTATGTACCACTGACTGAGTTGATCTATGGAACTGGTACTGTAACATATTACTTGTTCCATATTTGTAAGAAACCAATCTTTTAGTGTGGTGGTATCTGCACTTCGGAACTCCTTACTCTTACTGATAATCAGGCAGGCTCTTTTTGTCACCTGCTAAAAACATTTTTTCCCCTTTTAAACAAGGCTTCCCAGATATTTAGAAAGCTGGTGTTTTTAGTTTATTGCTGGTGTTAATTTTCTGAAGAATTATAACAATAATTTTATTATTTTCTATGCCATCCATCTGACTGGACTTAAATTGTTTTTATTAATAATGTCATGGTTTCATTCTTTTTGTAAACCATTTAAAACTTTTTCCTTTTTTGCAATCAAGCAATATATACATTTTATGAAATAAGTAAATGATAACTGATACAAGGAGGCCTTGGGCTTCATCAAGCTCCCTCTTCACTTCAGCCATGTGACTAGTTCCCTCTTTGCTAGAGGTCCTCTGGAAGTTGGTCTTAAAGGAAGGTGAAGCTTGTCGGAGGATGGGCTCTCTTGGTCTTGGGCTCCCTGGGCTCTTTCAGGAAGAAGGGCAGGATATAAACTGGAGCAATATAGGATCCTATTTAAAATTTGTATACTGCCATTCATCTCAAGATTCCACGATGGTCTACTATAAAGTCAGCCAACGTTACGGAGTATTTAAAACTGTCAGGAAAACCAGAACAGATAAAAGTGATTGAGCTTAAATGCAATAAAAGGTCTGGAGAAATAAAAAGGTCTGCTCCTGGCACCGAAAAGAGCAGTGTAGTGAGGCTATAGGCTATATTAAGTGTTGTGTTGAACCACACTTTCAATTCCAGGGCCAGCTCATTGTGGAAGAAACAGCTTCAGCAGTGCTAAAAGGCCTTGATGTCTTTATTTAGTCGTTCCTTAATTCAGAGTGCTCATTTGCGTTACAAATGTGTCTCCTTATTCTGAAATTATTTTAAGTCTTGTGTAATTATTTAAGTCTAGTGAAATGTAATTATTAGCTGTGCAAAATAATAAGAAATGTGTATCCTTGCTCCATGGCGGAAGCAAATGTGTCCAGTGAAGGGGTGGGTGGGATGCATGCAAAATGTCCTCCCCCCCCCCAAAAAAAAAGGAAGAAAAAGTGCCCATTAATGCAGGGCAGTTGACAGGATGAGGATTGCTTCAAATCGGTGATCAGACTGGCTGCAGAAAGCTTAGTAAATTAATGGAGGGTGTGCATTTCACACACTGAATCCAGGAAAGAGCTAATTGGGTACAGGAAGCAGGATGAACTGTAGACTGCACTAGCTCCACATGCCGTTCTCTGTTATGAGTTGCATTCAAATCTTGTGTAGAAGCTCCCATTGAGTTGGAAGGAGTGGCATGGGCTACCTAGGTATAGAATTCAATGAAAATAGGCCTGCAAAAGTCTTCTACCAACATGCTCCAGAGGCGGATTTAGGGGAGCACTACCAGTTCACCCACAATGGGTGATGAGCCAAGAGGGTGCCACAGAGGGCACTGCCTGCTCACCTGTGGGCAGGGGACATACAGACAGGGTGGGTGGGTGCTAAATCCAGTGGCAATCCGGGGGGGCGCTCTAGGTATGGCCCTCACTTCAAGGGGCTGGAAGCCCGTCCCCTCCAGGGTTGCTGGTTGGCTTGTTTGTATGGGCCAATGTCTGCTCAGTTGGGAGGGAAGGGCCAAATATCCCAACCCCCACTGCACAGGAAGTGAAACATAGTCCCCCGGGGCCATGCCACAGCTGCACCGAGCAGCAAAGGCTACCCTCCCAGTGCCCCAGGTAAGCGGTTACTGTCTTATCCATTTTAGTTATTTGGGTGTGGAGCTGCTACCACTTTCACACACTTCAAAATAGGACCTAAACGTCTTGGGCCAGTTTCAGCCAGACTAGTCATTATGTGAAAGTAGCCTTTGCTTTCACCTTCACAGGATTTTAAGAGGTGAAAAACACTTTCATGGTTGGAAATCAGAAAAAATTTAAGGTTTTACTTCTACAGGCACTATATGATAGAATCTTGGGGGGTGTTAATGGAAATGGCAGGAATCTTTCTATTAAACTTTATGTCTTGGACACCGTTCAAGTTTTCCAGTAAAAACCTGTGAGCCTTATACTGTGACTCCATTATCTTGAGTCTGCTTGAAGGATATATTGCTTGCTTTGCCTGTTGCAACTTAAAACAAAAAAAAACACAGGGCAAGACAGAATCTGCATTTTAAACTGGTTGGTTTTTTAAAAAAGTATGGACAAAAATGGTTCTCAAATACTTGCTTTTATCTGTGAGTAATCTAAGAGTTATGCAGGCTCTGTATCTGCAGGCTGATACCCAAGATTCTTGTTTGATTCCCCACCCCACCCTACAAAAGTTCTTCTGTGTGCATTTGAGATCATCTTATACCAGGGGTCAGCAAGCTTACCGAACGATGGGCTGGTCCACACTCCATCTGTCGGAGGATGTGCACACGCATGCTCCTCTGGGTCTGAGGAGTGCCCATTTGCTTGTGCACATGCTATTTCTGGAGCTCCTCCAACCAGGATGTGTGCCAGAAATAGCGAGCTCTTCTCCGTCCCACACGTGTGTGTGCACACACTATTTCTGGCATACATCCGGGTCGGAGGAGCGCATGCGCACAGGTGCCATCAACCCGGAAGTCTGTCCCTGTGCTGCACCATGCCAGTAAGAGCGGGGGGCAGCAGGGGTTACCATGGGCCAGGTAGATGAGCCCCGTGGGCCACTACCGGCCCATGGACCTTAGGTTGCCGACCTCTGTTTTATACCTACATCAGTCCCTCTATGTCTCTCTTAAACATTTCACACTGTAGTGATGCAACAGCACAGGAATAAAGGGCCAGACCACACATTTGCAAGCAGGTGTCAACTTGTCTTCTTTCTTTTCTAAAAAAAGTAGCCACAGTAGTTGCCATTGGATATGAGATGTATAAAATTATGCCTAGCAGAATGAAAGTGAATGTGGAGGTGTTTGCCTCTTGTCTTTCATAATTCTAGAACCTGGGGTCATCCAATGAAACTGAATCTTGGGAGACCCAAAATCAATGTCTTCAGTGGGAACTTAAACTGGTGGGAGCTGAGCTGAGCTCCTGTTCAAAAACAGCATCCCACTCGCCACCTTAAAGCATCCAGGAGCCTGGGAAGCAGGCCAGTGAGTGGCTGCTTGTGCTGGGCCTGTTTCTACATGAGAAATAAGGTTGAGTAGTGTCCCTGCTCCTGATTAAAGAGTCTGTTGCAGGCAGAGACCGCAAAAGCGGCATATGCTGCCCTGCAGTCATTGCAGCGTGAATACAAAAGAAAACTCAGACCATTTGGCTTATAAAACCTTCAGCAACCTGCTGGAAGATTAGTTGTTTTCAATTAAAGTATTCCAGCTGAAATGATAATGACTTAAAATGTCCATATTTGTCTCTTTGCAGTTTCTTAGCTGAATCTATGGCTTTCATTTTACAGAGTCCCTGCGTCCATAGAGCTTGCCTAAACCAAGCATACTTGGTGCCCGGTTTCCAACTGCTGCTTTTCACACCACTGCCAGAAGAGATGCTTAATCTGTCTTCCAGTCCTAGTTCCAACCACAAGCAGTGCAAATGCCACTGTTGTGCATTTATTTTACCTTGATATTAAGATGCACCTTTGTCTTAAGATTTGTCTTAATTAAATATAGTCTTCATCAGTTTTCAAATAACATGCACCAACAGTGACACAATTTGGACCAGCACAACAATGTGTTCCCATGAGATAAGAAAAAAAAGGTATGGTCATCTCTGACAAGCAAGTCAGAGCCATTTAGGTTTGCTCATGGTGAGCAGAATGTTTTGGGCAAACAGGTTAAGTACATGGGTTTGTCGTCTGGTGTGGATTCCTTCTGTCACACTGAGACTGTGTTTGTGGATGCTAAAGTGACTTAGTTGGAGTCAGCCTTTTCCTTCCTGATCTGTTGGCTGAGGCAAGAAGCACTTTAAAAGATGCAAACTGGGCATGTCTCTGAACACAAGCATTGAACAACTTTAGACTAAGGGCTCATCCCCACTTCCACTTTTCCCATGCCCCGAAAGCAGGGGTTCAAGTGGTTTTCCGCTTGTCCCAAGAATTTCTCAGCAGGGGTCTGAGCAATTTCACCTTTGCCCCGCTGCTTTCCCCCAGAAAACTTGCTCTTTAGCACTAAATCAGAGCAAACTGTCAATTCCAGAGAAAACCCAATGGATGTTTATGCTGCTTCAGTGATGAAGATAAGGTTTTCCCAAACAGAAGTGTAGATGAGCCCAAAGATAGTATTAAATCTGAAAAGAATTGAATGTTAGTTTGAGCTTGCTAAAGTTCTGCAGGTCCTTGAGACTCCTTTTATGGATCGAAAGATCAACCTATTTCTGTTCCTTTTTAGTTTTACCTGTGGTCATTCATGAGTCCATTTCTTCTTGTTTGATCATTAATCTGTGATTTATTTTTTTTAAAAAAGGAAACCTGCAAGAATTGGGGGTGGGGAATCACAGAAAGCACGGGTTTGTAAATATATTTTTTCCCTAAGATGTGTGTTTTTATACACATTGTTTTCCAAGCTGGGAACTGCATTGCAAAAATTCAGAGAAGTCCAAAGGATGGGATCATTCTCATCCCCATATTAGTCCAAGAGGTGCAGATCTGGCCTGTTCACTTCAGAATGAATTCTTCAAGTGCCCTTCCTCTGTCCAAACCAGCCTTTCTCAACCTGTGGGTCCCCAGATGTTGTTGAACTACAACTCCCATCACCCCTAGCTAGCAAGGCCAGAGCTCAGGGATGATGGGAGTTGTAGTCCAACAACATCTGGGGACCCACAGGTTGAGAACTGCTGGTCCAGACCCAAACAACTTCCACTGAGGCCAGGTGAAGACTGTAGCAGTACTTTTGAGGTTCCGTTGGAACATGTTGCTTTGCTTGGGAGGGGACTGGAACTGATGAGAAAATGAGGCTATCATGCCACATTGCAAAAATGGTGCATGCAATGCCATTTTTTCCCATTGGAAATGATATGACTAGGAGCCCTAGTCCCATGGACTATTGGTGGGGAATAACCTTATCTGAATTCGTTGTGCAAACTCCCCCAACTGGAAAAAGCCCCCCTCACTAAGCTTCTCCTTCTATACCCAGTTGGACTCCCCACACCCCCAGGCCCTGGCCACGTTCTTTTTGTTCTGTCTGTTTCATAAAGTCCTTCCAGGGAAGCTAATGTTCACTTTGTATTGTGAGCTGGTGTGTCATGGAAGCTCTTTATGCTACTTGTGTGTGTTTGAATATTTCTACCTTCCTATGCCCAGGATATTGCTTGCTTTATCATAATGCACACGTTTAATTTTTTATTTCCTCTTTTGCAAAATGTGGCAATCGGCTTTTAAAGTGTATCCTGTTGCAATGCTTATTAAAATTAAGCCCCGGGAAGATATGTTTGCATTTGAAGTAGCTCAGATATAGCACCTTGGAGAAAAGGTGTCTGATGCGCTAGCGTAAAAATGAAGTCTTATTAAGCAGAAACGCAGTGCTTCTGTTGAATATTCCAGCAATTAAATTTTATCTTGATTCGTATGCAGGTCAGGATGGTTTCAAAGGAGAACAAGGAAGCAAAGCATCATGGTTTAATGCTATGCAAATTAGTGTTAACATGCTGTTTCATTTCTCGTTAATGCATTGTTACACTGTTACTCATTGAAAAGAAAGTATGTGACACCTATTAAGAGTGATGACCTACTCACTTAGTTTTCCATTTGGCTTGGCAAAGTGTCCCAGAAAAGATTCTGGTGCCAAGGGATTGCATGAAATTGGAAGAAAAGATAAGATTAGGGCTTTGCTTTCTTTAAAGCCTTGTGTGGGTATTATTTACCATGGTAGCGTATCTTACATTTATACTAGATCATGTAACATGCTGAAATCCTTTCCTACAGTAGACAAAGGAGTGTGTGTGTGTGTGTGTGTGCGCGCGCGCGTGTTAAAAAGAGGAAATACCGGTACTTAAATGTGCCCCATTTGTACCACTTCCCCATAAAGGGCTCAAAAGGGCAGTCAATAAGTTTTTCTTTTTGCCATTGCAACAACCCTGAAAGATATGTTAGGCAAAGAGAGAAGGGGGTTCAGATGAATCTCCTGGTGCATTAATGTAATAGGTGAAGGGGGCTGTGGAACAATGTGCACAAACACCCCCCACCAGCTGCAATCTTGAGCACCCCTAGAGCAACTGGCAGAAAGTCTCTCGGTGAATGCATGGCTAAACAGGAATTTGAGCCCCAGTTCCCTGAATGTCCAACACTGTTCACTGACACCATTATTATTATTATTATTATTATTATTATTATTATTATTATTATTATTATTATTATTATTTTGTCCCAGCCTCCCTGGGCAGCCTCCAACATATATATATATATATATATATATATATATATATATATATATATATATATGCTTTCGTAGATTTTCACGGGTACAGGAATGCAGGTTTTGTTGTCTTCGGGTGTCTTCCCGTGTAAGAGTTGGGGTGTCTAGGCGACGTTTCGACGAGGTCTCACTCGTCATCTTCAGGCTGGTGCTTTCGGCTTCTTGTTACTGGAACAGAGCAGGATCTCAGTGTTTGAGTTCCTATAAATACTGTTGAGGGGTGTGGTGTATAGCCTCTGGGCAGAGAGGAAGTTCCCAGGTTAGTGTGCCTTTTCTTCTTTTGTTCATTAATTACTTGAGGGATATCTTGAGAGATTTCTTGAGTGATATTCTGAGTACCATTTAGGAGGGTCATTAGGTGTGGATTAGTTGCTAAAGCTTTCGTGTCTTGACCTCTTGAGCTTGTGAAGAGTTTTTTCTGAGAAGATGGCTGTACTGCATTTAGTTGTGCTCTGGCTTGGCTTCGTGTATAGGGGCGAGCTGTGGTTTTGTGCCCTGTGCCAGCCAGATCTGTGTAGACCCTCTCCACAGATAAATTACAGACACCATCCAGTAGCCAAACCATAGTGGCACCTCCGGATGCTGCACCCCCCTGCAATCCCTACACAGATCTGGCTGGCACAGGGCACAAAACCACAGCTCGCCCCTATACACGAAGCCAAGCCAGAGCACAACTAAATGCAGTACAGCCATCTTCTCAGAAAAAACTCTTCACAAGCTCAAGAGGTCAAGACACGAAAGCTTTAGCAACTAATCCACACCTAATGACCCTCCTAAATGGTACTCAGAATATCACTCAAGAAATCTCTCAAGATATCCCTCAAGTAATTAATGAACAAAAGAAGAAAAGGCACACTAACCTGGGAACTTCCTCTCTGCCCAGAGGCTATACACCACACCCCTCAACAGTATTTATAGGAACTCAAACACTGAGATCCTGCTCTGTTCCAGTAACAAGAAGCCGAAAGCACCAGCCTGAAGATGACGAGTGAGACCTCGTCGAAACGTCGCCTAGACACCCCAACTCTTACACGGGAAGACACCCGAAGACAACAAAACCTGCATATATATATATATATATATATATGTAGGTTTTGGTGTCTTCGGGTGTCTTCCCGTGTAAGAGTTGGGGTGTCTAGGCGACGTTTCGACGAGGTCTCACTCGTCATCTTCAGGCTGGTGCTTTCGGCTTCTTGTTACTAGAACAGAGCAGGATCTCAGTGTTTGAGTTCCTATAAATACTGTTGAGGGGGTGTGGTGTATAGCCTCCAACGTTCTGGGCAGAGAGGAAGTTCCTAGGTTAATGTGCCTTTTCTTCTTTTGTTCATTAATTACTTGAGGGATATCTTGAGTGATTACTTGAGTGATATTCTGAGTACCACTTAGGAGGGTCATTAGGTGTGGATTAGTTGCTAAAGCTTTCGTGTCTTGACCTCTTGACCTTGTAAAGAGTTTTTCTGAGAAGATGGCTGTACTGCACTTAGTTGTGCTCTGGCTTGGCTTCGTGTATAGGGGCGAGCTGTAATCCCTACACAATCCCCTGCAATCCCTACACAGATCTGGCTGGCACAGGGCACAAAACCACAGCTCGCCCCTATACACGAAGCCAAGCCAGAGCACAACTAAGTGCAGTACAGCCATCTTCTCAGAAAAACTCTTTACAAGGTCAAGAGGTCAAGACACGAAAGCTTTAGCAACTAATCCACACCTAATGACCCTCCTAAGTGGTACTCAGAATATCACTCAAGTAATCACTCAAGATATCCCTCAAGTAATTAATGAACAAAAGAAGAAAAGGCACATTAACCTAGGAACTTCCTCTCTGCCCAGAACGTTGGAGGCTATACACCACACCCCCTCAACAGTATTTATAGGAACTCAAACACTGAGATCCTGCTCTGTTCTAGTAACAAGAAGCCGAAAGCACCAGCCTGAAGATGACGAGTGAGACCTCGTCGAAACGTCGCCTAGACACCCCAACTCTTACACGGGAAGACACCCGAAGACACCAAAACCTACATTCCTGTACCCGTGAAAATCTACGAAAGCATATATATATATATATATATATATATATATATATATATATATATATATATATTGATAAAACATCAAACCTTAAAAACTTTCCTATGCAGAGCTGCGTTCAGATGGCTTTTAAAAGTCATATACAGTGGTACCTCGGGTTAAGAACTTAATTCATTCTGGAGGTCCGTTCTTAACCTGAAACTGTTCTTAACCTGAGGTACCACTTTAGCTAATGGGGCCTCCCGCTGCTGCTGCACAATTTCTGTTCTTATCCTGGAGCAAAGTTCTTAACCCGAGGTACCACTTCCGGGTAAGCAGAGTCTGTAACTTGAAGTGTCTGTAACCCGAGGTACCACTGTAGTTGTTTAACATCTGATAGGAGGGCATTCCACAGGATGGGCGCCACTACCACAAAGGCCCTCTGCCCTGTTCCATGTAACTTCACTTCTCACAGTGAGGGAACCACCAGAAGACCCTTGGAGCTGGATCTTAGTGTCCGAGCTGAAAGACACGGTTGGAGACACTCCTCTAGGTATACAGGGCTGAGGCCGTTTAGGGTTTTAAAGGTCAGCATCAACACTTTGAATTGTGCTCAGAATTTTACTGGGAGCCAGTGTAGACCCTTTAGGACCTAATAAGAAAGCATTAGGCCATGAGACATAGAACGGATTTCCTTCTCCAACTCAGAAGATCACTGTGTTCTAAATTTGGTGCACTGTCTGAGGTTTTGGGTGTCTCTTCGTGTCGCATACCACTGCATGGAGCACATAACTATCAACTCATTTGCCTATCTCAGCTATCGGAGGTTGTGTGTGTGCCTTTGAAATTATGTTCCTCTCTGTCCATCTCCTTTTCACAATTTTTCTTAAGAAATATGGAAAGAAAATAGATCACTGTAAAAGCAATTCCACATGTTATGCTGTGACAGTAGTTTCTCTCAAGTCTTTATCTCTCATACTCTTATCTGATAAATATATCTGGTCCTATGATGCCTTCGGTTTCTTTAAAATAAGAATGAAGAATAATTTTCCACTTTCTCTAAAGTGCTTCTTGGAACTGAATATCAGTCTGTTATCTTGGCTTGCATTCCAGTCTGATTAGGTATAGATGTTATACATGTTGCATAATCCTGGAACTTCAAAGAGGCCGGTGTCAGATTGAGGGTCACTTTGGCACCCTTTCTCTCCCATTAATCAAAATCCTATGTGGTGCTCCTAGCTGACTGGTTCTTCTTTTTTTAAGCCTCCTAGCTACCGACTCTGCCAATGCTGCTGTAGCTTTAGTAGGCCCAAGATGGATGTGGTTGTTTACTGAAATATTGTGTAGCCAAACATGTATGGTAATTCTCATTGGATTCCAATTCTGAGGAAGACAGAATGTTAATGAGGACGACTCTAAACAAAAACTCAACGAGAATATTCTCCCTTCTTTTTGTGCACTGGCAGCTTCTATCTCTGAAGTAAGAGCTATAATTGCTTGTTGGAAAGGTCCATTTATCTTGTGCCAATTATTGATGATGAATTAGCTTTTAAGAATGCCTAGAGGAATCCCATCTTTATGGAAAGATACCTAGAGAAGCCCTATGGGTCTGTGTTGTGATGAGATCCTGGTCTTGAAGGAAATATTTTATCAATTCCTATAATGAACTTGCAGGCTTGGGCATCTGCAAGCTTTCCTGACTTTCCTCTTGTGCAACTCCTTTGCAATGCCTTCCAGGTGCCACATATTAAGGGGTGGTTTGGTCAAAGAATGGGGATTGCTTTTATGGTGGATAAAATACCTGTGCAGATTAGGTAAAGGTAAAGGGACCCCTGACCATTAGGTCCAGTCGTGACCGACTCTGGGGTTGAAGCGCTCATCTCGCTTTATTGGCTGAGGGAGCCGGCGTACAGCTTCTGGGTCATGTGGCCAGCATAACTAAGCCACTTCTGGCGAACCAGAGCAGCAAACAGAAATGTCGTTTACCTTCCCGCCGGAAGGTATTATCTACTTGCACTTTGACATGCTTTCGAACTGCTAGGTTGGCAGGAGCAGGGACTGAGCAACGGGAGCTCACCCCGTCACGGGGATTCGAACTGCCAACCTTCTGATTAGCAAGTCCTAGGCTCTGTGGTTTAACCCACAGTGCCACCCGCTGCAGATTAGGTCTATCCTAATTCGAATGGTGCATTCTCGGAATAATGGTTCCCATTTTGGGCATATAACTCTTTTTGGTGTGTAGTTGGTATATGTTTACTCTAAACAGGAGAACGTGTAAGAGGCCTGACTTTTAAATATATTGTGTGTTATGCTTTTCAAAGAATTTGATCTCTGGTGACTCTGGAAGAAAAATATGTAACCGTAAATTGGTGGTTAGGCTTTAAATGAGTGCTGAATGTAAAGCTGGTTAATGAAAGTCTGACTAGCGAGCTGCTCTTCTGTAATTGGAAAAATCTTCAAATAAGCAAATGTTTATATATACACACCTTTTCACATTCTAGTACAGGTGACTCCTGAAAGCTGCACTCCAGTCCTGCTTCTGGAGCAAGCATGAACCTAGAGCTTCACCCTGAAGTCCTACACGCGCAAACGATGGGGCAGATCTGAATGCAATTGACTTCATATGTGTAAATTCAGAAATAACTTCTCAAAATTATATTTAATGTTTAAATAGAAATACAAGAAATCTCACCCTAACAGACCTGCTTGGTCTGCTGCCCAGGTGGTATTTGCTGAAGGGCCTTTGTTCTCCTTCTTACTTATTTTATCTTTCTGTTTTAGCTGGTCTTGGACTGGACTGTCATTCAAACAGAACAGAAGTGAGGAACTTGTGGTGCTTGAGATGTTGTGGGACTTCAACTCCCATCAACCCCAGTTAGCATGGCCAGTGTTAAGTTGTGGGCGAACATAGCAGACGACACAGCGATTTCTCCAGAGCAGCTCTTTATTTGTAAGCTGGACAGAACTGAACAGCAAACAGCTCAGCCGGCCTGCTTTTATAGGCAGCCAGCTGACAGCAATGTAGCAACAACAACCCAGGGTTTCCCGCCTAAAATAACTGACGTGGACCTGAGTGAAAACTACATACACAATACTCCTGGTGGCCAGGGTGAGAACTTCAATACATAACAGCCAGTGGTCAGGGATAATAAGAATTGCAGCCCATCAACATCTGGAGGGGTACAGATTTCCCATTCACAATGTGCTGTGTTGCTATAGCCTCACTCTGGACATTCGGGTCTGGTCCTGACCGGATGGATACTAGAATCAGCAAGGGATACCCACATGACCTGAAGGTGCTGCTGTGCAATGCCAGGTCAATGATTCATAAGACCACTGCCACCCATGACTTGATCATGGATGGAGGATTTGACCTGGCATGTGTAACAGAGACTTGGTTGGATGAAGCAGATGGGCCTGTCCTTGCCGCTGCTTGTCCACCAGGTTTCTCTTACGCACAGCAACCCAGGTCATGTGGGCGGGGAGGGGGGGTTGCAGTGATTTTTAGGAAGTCATTAGTTTGCACCAGGCGTCCTATTGGGAAGACCCAGTTTTCTGAGTGCATGTTCTGGAAGTTGGGCAATAGGGGCAGTACAGGATTCCTTTTGGTGTACCGACCTCCCCGCTGCACCAAGGATTCCCTGCCCGAGCTGCTTCAGGTCGTGGCGGATGTTCTCCTGGAGTCACCTAGCTTGGTCGTCCTAGGGGATTTTAACATCCATGCCGACACGACCTTACAAGGGGCCGCTCGGGACTTCGTGGAAAGCATGGCCACCATGGGGCTGTCCCTGAATAAGTCTGGCCCAACCCATAGCCGTGGACATGCCTTGGACCTGGTGTTTACCTCTATGGATGTTGGTGATCTGACACTAAGTAAAAGCGAAACGAAAGAAGTGCCATGGTCAGATCACTTCCTGGTGCAACTGGACTTCTCTGCGACCCATCCCCTCTGCAGGGAGGTGGGACCAATTCGGATGGTCCGCCCCCGCCACTTAATGGATCCAAATGGTTTCCAGAGAGTGGTAGGGGATGCTTTATCCCATGTTGATGGCCTTTCAGCTGATTCCCTGGTGGCCCGCTGGAATGTGGAGTTAACCAGGGCTATTGACTGTTTGGCTCCGAAGCGCCCTCTCCGATTGCATGGAGCCCGGACAGCCCCGTGGTTTTCCACGGATCTGAGGGCAATGAAACAATCGTTGAGACGGCTAGAGCGCCGGTGGCGGATAACTCATTCCGAATCTGACCGGACACAGGTTAGAGCTCAACGTCGAGCCTACCAAGTGGCGATAGCGACGGCGAAGAAGAATTTCTTCACCGCCTCTATTGCATCTGCAGAAAACAGCAGCAGGAGACTTTTTCAGGTGGTTCACAATTTAGCGGAACCACCTGCAACATCGGGGCCCAGTACGGGCCACATGTTCTCCTGCAATGATTTTGCAAAGTTTTTTGCAGATAAAATCGCTCAGATTTGGGAAGAAGTAGACTCCACCGTGAGAGCAGGGCCGGGGCGGGAGAGTGCTAGAGTTCTGTCTAGTCAAGTTGAGTGGGATCAATTCCAATCTGTTACCTCCGAGGATGTGGACAGGCTGCTTGGACGAGTGAAACCAACCACCTGTCTCCTGGATCCTTGCCCATCTTGGCTTATAAAAACTAGCCGGGAAGGACTGGGCAATGGGCTTCGTGGGGTGGTGAATGCTTCCCTCCGTGAGGGAGCCTTAACAGACCCGCTGAAAGAGGCGGTTATTAAACCGCTTCTTAAAAAACCATCTTTAGATGCGGCCACGATGGCCAACTATCGCCCAGTCTCAAATCTTCCATTCCTGGGCAAGGTGATTGAGCGAGCGGTTGCCGAACAACTCCAGGCACGCCTGGAAGAAGCGGACCATTTGGATCCCTTCCAGTCGGGATTCAGGCCTCATCATGGGACTGAAACTGCCTTGGTCGCACTGGTTGATGATCTCCGGCGGGCTAGGGACAAAGGTGAGAGCTGTTTCCTAGTTCTGCTGGATCTCTCAGCGGCATTTGATACCATCGACCATAGCATCCTTCTGGACCGTCTTGAGGGGCTGGGAGCTGGGGGCACTGTTATACAGTGGTTCCGCTCCTTCCTCCTGGGCCGTGTTCAGAAAGTGGTGGTGGGGGATGAGTGTTCAGACCCCTGGGCTCTCACTTGTGGGGTGCCTCAGGGTTCTGTCCTCTCCCCCATGCTTTTCAACATTTACATGCGGCCGCTGGGAGAGATCATCAGGAGGTTTGGGCTGGGTGTTCATCAGTATGCGGATGATACCCAGCTCTACCTCTCTTTTAAATCAGAACCAGTGAAGGCGGTGAAGGTCCTGTGTGAGTGTCTGGACGCGGTTGGAGGATGGATGGCGGCTAACAGATTGAGGTTGAATCCTGACAAGACAGAAGTACTGTTTTTGGGGGACAGGAGGTGGGCAGGTGTGGAGGATTCCCTGGTCCTGAATGGGGTAACTGTGCCCCTGAAGGACCAGGTGCGCAGCCTGGGAGTCATTTTGGACTCACAGCTGTCCATGGAGGCACAGGTCAAATCTGTGTCCAGGGCAGCTGTTTACCAGCTCCATCTGGTACGTAGGCTGAGACCCTATCTGCCTGCGGACTGTCTCGCCAGAGTGGTGCATGCTCTGGTTATCTCCCGCTTGGACTACTGCAATGCACTCTACGTGGGGCTACCTTTGAAGGTGACTCGGAAACTACAACTAATCCAGAATGCGCAGCTAGACTGGTGACTGGGAGCGGCCGCCGAGACCATATAACACCGGTCTTGAAAGACCTGCATTGGCTCCCAGTACGTTTCCGAGCACAATTCAAAGTGTTGGTGCTGACCTTTAAAGCCCTAAACGGCCTCAGTCCAGTATACCTGAAGGAGCGTCTCCACCCCCATCATTCTGCCCGGACGCTGAGGTCCAGCGCCGAGGGCCTTCTGGCGGTTCCCTCATTGCGAGAAGCAAAGCTACAGGGAACCAGGCAGAGGGCCTTCTCGGTAGTGGCGCCCGCCCTGTGGAACGCCCTTCCAGCAGATGTCAAAGCGATAAACAACTACCTGACATTCAGGAGACATCTTAAGGCAGCCCTGTTCAGGGAAGTTTTTAACGTGTGATATTTTATTGTATTTTTGGTTTTTATGGAAGCCGCCCAGAGTGGCTGGGGAGGCCCAGCCAGATGGGCGGGGTATAAATAATAAATTATCATTATTATTATTATTATTATTATTATTATTATTATTATTATTATTCATTATACAAAAGTTAATTGCAGGGCTAGTTTGAGGTATGCTAGGAAAAAAACATACCTACTATGTTTAATCCAATTACCCTGATGGTTCAGGTTTCTTAATGCATATATTGGGTGGGTGGGTGTGTGCAAGATTAAAAAGGGTACACTATTAATCAACTTCATTGCCATTTTTAACTAATGCATTGTACCTACTCCAAATTAGCAGTTTCCAGCAGTATCCTTTTTCCTGAAAAATTTCCAAAGCTCACCCAATGATTTTTCTTGGGAAATGCTATGCAGTGTGTGAAGGGATTCTAATTGCAAACTCAACTCTGTTACTAATTGCATTTATCAAAGACAACTGTGGTGTTTTCCCCTTAATAACAAATTACAGGGTATAATTCTCCTCTGTGTGCTTTGGTTTTTTGATTTTGCTAATTTTAGCTTTCTGCTCAAGGCACTTGAACCCTAAGCAAGTGACTTTGTCCCAAGGTAGAGATGTTACTGTGCATAAATCATAGTGTCGTGGTTAATTTCCACTGTCCGTCACAATTGTCTGTTTCATCTTCTTCTTTTTTAATGGGTTCCAGGGTATGACCTAAAAGCATGTGAAGACACTACCTTGCTGAAGTTAAGCAGTTCTGATTCTAGTCAGTCATTGGATGGTGACTGCTTGAGAATTTTATGCATGCTGCCTTGTGTTCCATGATGGAAGAAAGGCATGATATGAATGTTAAGAGTAAATAAATACATAAAGATTCGTTAGGTCTGGCAAACACTTCACAACCCTCATTTGGAGGCAGGTGTTACTGCATACATGTGGGTTATTCTGTATTTGTATCTCTCCATTATATTGAAATTAAATATTAAGGCAAGTTGCAAAAGAACAGAAGCCTCTGGTGGCATAGCCCAAATCATGTCATGAGACTCCATGCATGATGATTACCAATATTTGGAGCAATTTAAAGCCATAACCTGCTATTTTTAGGTTACCAATGATTGTGCGAGAAAGGGAAGTATCCACATCACCATAGAATTATAGAATTGTAGAGTTGCAAGGGATCTCAGGGGTCATCAGGTACAACCTCCTGCACTGCAGGGATCTCAACTAGATCATACATGACAGGTGGCCATCCAACCTATGCTTAAAAACCTCCAAGCAAGGAGCCTGCCACCTTCTGAGGGAGTCAGTTTCACTGTTGAACAGCAACAGCTCTTACTGTCAGACAGTTCTTCCTGATACGTAGTCAGAATCTCCTTTCTTGTAACTTGAATCCATTGGTTCAGGTCTTACCTTCCAGAGCAGGAGAAAACAAGCTTGCTCCATCTTCCTTGTGGCAGCCCTTTTGATATTTGAAGATGGCTATCCTGTCTCCTCTCAGTCTCCTCTTTTCTGGACTTAACATACCTAGCTCCTCCAACCATTCCTCATAAGGCTTGGTTCCCAGTAGGTTTATCATCTTGACTGCCCTCCTCTGCACATGTTCCAGCTTGTCAATATCCTTTTTAAATTGTGGTGCCCAGAACTGGACACAGTACTCAGCACGGTTCTTCCATTTCTCCATTTTGTTAAAGAAAGGGACTTCCCATGTCTAATGAAGACAAAAAAATTGCACCTCCCATTTGTGGCCATTGTCTTGTACAATCTCTATCACTAGCTTGCTTTATTTATTTATTTATTTACTTATTTAAATACATAATACAATATTTCCACTGTTCTACCCATGCTAACTTTCAAAGGGGAAACTTTTCCAGTTATGCAATCAAGCATCTTCATCACCCCATTTTCAGGGTCTTCTCCCCACACCCATTTTATTTTTAGCACACTGCATTGGATTCATTAGCATGAGTTCGGGCATATTGGTGTAGCGTTATAAGAATTCAGTGTTATTAAAAACTCAGGCATGCTGTTCTGAAGCACATCATGAATGGGAAATGCTTGGGCATGAATAGCAGGACAGTGAGTGTCAAGAATGTTGGGCTGGGTAATCCCTGGCTGTCTGATCTTTAAATAAAGAACTGGCTGGAATGTACCTTCTTGAACCTCTTCCCCTCAAGCCTATCCTAAGGGAAGACGAAAGGGGCAGTCGGATAGCACAACGTCCAGCCATTTATTATAGACACAAGCAAGCCAAAGTCGAGCAATTTTATGTCACTCTGGTTTCAGTGAGAGATTTTAAGTATATGCTCGGCTCTCTCAAAAAATCAATATGACATAAAAAGTGTTAACTTTGGTCAGATCGTGGCCAATATGTTATGAAGTGTGGAAAGACAGGGTCGTGCAGGGTGGCCTTGTGGGCTTGCCTTGGATCTATGCCTTCCTTTTGCAATATCAACTCTTCTCCAGAATCTGCCTTGCTACTTTTTGTATGTGTAGCAACCTCAAGGTTTGCTTTCCTTAAACTGGGCAGTAAGAGATCATAGGATCATAGAAGTGTAGAGTTGGAAAGGGCCCTGATGTTGATCTAGTCCATCCCCCTGCAATCCCATATGTGGATCGGACCTGCACCCTTGGTGTTATCAGCACTACGCTCTAACCAACTGAGCTATCCAGGTGCCAGATTTCCAAATACACTTGTTTGGGCTGAGAGCACTTTTGGTCATTCTGTAGAAGGATCATTGCTGAATAATAAGAGCATCTGCTTTGCATGAAAAAAACAACCCAGATTCAATCCCTGACCTCCCCAGTTCGGACTGGGAGAGGTTCCTGCCTGAAATCCTGGAGAGCTGCTGTGGGTCAGTGTAAGCAATACTTAGCTAGATGGACCAATGGTGTGCCTCAGTATTAGGCAGCTAAATATATTTCTACATGGGCATTGACTCCTAGGGGCCAAGGTAGTTTCGACCCCATGAATGTATTGGGGCCAAATTGGGCCCCCTCAATTTTCAGAAGGCGTTTGGCTCCATCTGCTGGCTCCTTGCGATGGCGCGTCATGCGCCCCCCCCCCCAATCCTCTGGAGAAGCCAGTGCCTCTGTATTCCTGTGAGGTTGTGGCAAGCAGTCAGGTAGAAAGTTCATCTTTTCTTCTTCTTTGCATGTCCATGACATTTTAGTACTGAAACCAGTTCAGCAACCCAGTGCAGCATTTTCTCCATAAAGATTGCAAGCATTTGCAAAGCCATAGACTATGGGCATATGCAGGTGGAGTGGTGCGCAACTGTCCGGCACATTGAATCAGTGCATTGAATATATGTAGCTCAGTCAGTAGAGCTTGAGATTCTTAATCTCAAATTTGTGGGTTCAAGCTTTACGTTAGGGGAAAGATTCCTGCATGACCCTTGTAGTCCCAACTCTTAAGACTAAAATGAATTAGTAGCCTCAGCTTGAGTGACCACCGCCCAAATTTCTTCCTGTGCCAGTTGGTACTTCTAGGGAGAAATACTGCTACTTCCCTAAGGTTCAACACTGCAATCTCTGTTGTCCAGCAAGGTGCAATTGTGTCTGCTCCTTTTCCCTCCTTCATATTAGAGTCCATATTCAGCTTTTTGGTGCTTATTATAAGTAATAGAAGGGGGGAACAGACTCTGCAGAGTGGTATTCAACTATGTTTTACTCAGAGTAGGCCCATTGAAATTAATGAACATTACTACATTAGGTGCATTGATGTAAGAGGATTTATTCTGAGTAAAACTTAGCTGCCTACCATCCGAAGTCCGCAAAGCAGGCAATGCGAATCTTCACACGGCTGGCCAGTTTGCCCTGCGAAGAAGGGTTAAATTGAGTTATCAGGCGACAGAACTGCTGCTTCATGCTCCTGTGCCCTGGCTCTGTGTTTAGAGAAGGGAGCATAATGCTTTGGCAGCAGCTTGACATTGCCTTGAAAGGTGCTGGAGGCCGTGCAGTTGTCGGTTGACAAAGGGGGTGGAGAGAGAGCGAGAGCGAGCAAAGAGTGGCGTGGAGCAGTATTGCAGCACTTGCAGTCTTCTCCCTCACTCTGACAATGTTGCTGCCTGCAACTTAGAATATTTTTCTCCTTCTCTTTTACCTTTAAGTCATCGCTGCTGCCTTCCAGCTTGCACTTGTGCCGCTGGATTGAGCAAAGGGAGGGAAAGCATTTTGGCTTAGAAACACAAAGGAAGAGGTTTAAATCCAGCCTTCTGGGGACTGCTATGGATTTTCTTTTCCTGGGTGAGAGCAACAAAAGGCTGCCTGAAAGACGAGAGCGCACCACCCATGTGGGCTGATGGCTGCTCTCCCCCAGCGTGCGCTAAGTTGGAATGCAGATGGGAGTGAAGTGCCTGCTTTGCCTTCTCTGCGGAAGCTGGGGAGCCAGTGTTCAGTTTTGTCCACGCTGCTTCACCTTCAACCAGAATTTCTTTATTAATGCCTGCGTTTAGAAACTCTTGCCCTGTTCTGCCTCGTGGCCAGCCAGTTTGACAGATCTGTTGCTGGATTTTCTTAAGGGAACGTATCAAGATCTGTTCACCTTTTTAAAAGAATAATAATAATTATCTGCATTCCAAATCTAGAGATCCCGACTGACATCGCTTTTAAATTTTATTTCAAGGGAGTGTACCATTTGTTGGGTGTCAATCTGGTAGAGTCAATAGGACTTTGTTCCGTTTAAGTGGAGGAGTGCAGTAAAGCCCTACTCTCTTGTGGGAGACAGCCAGAGAGAGCGAGGCTGCTGTAATGTGATTCCAGTGCCATCCAAGGCGGAGAGAGAGGAGTGCCTCTTGCAATTTAGCTGAATGCTTTGATAGTTAAATAGCAGACATGCTTTGCGGGCTGAAAAAGGATTTGCAGTCAGACTTCGGTGAGTGAGACTTAAAATATTACCTTCCATTTCTTTTCATTTGATCTGATCTTCTCTGTGAAAGTAACTTGATCCTTCGAACTTTATTTCATTTCATTTTTTTTTTTTTACAAACGTGATGCCCACCTTTACTAAGTCTCTCAAAATCTGCTTTGCTCTTTCGCTGTGGTTTCCATGCTTTTGTTTTAAGCAGCTGTGTTTATGTGTTCACTTGCATGTAATTAATTTGACTTTGTCACCTTGGAAACTGTGGGCTGCTATACTGAACACCTCTTTTAAAAGTCCTTTTGTAGCTTTCATGTCTCCCCCCACCCCACCCCACCCCGTGGGGGATTTGTGTGTAGCTCTGTGTAATTTTGTATTTTCCCTTTTACTATAAAGCTGAGCTTGCATAGAAAAGATTTAAGGAGCAGCTTTTCTGAGTAGTAAAGGAGCATGCTAAAAATAGGCAGCCTCTTAACTCTGTGCAGTGGTCTTCCTAAGATCAAGCAGTCCGTCTAGTGTAATAATATAACACATTAATGATTCTAATTCACTAGAAAATTGCCTTATGATGGAGAGCTGTTCCGCACATTGCAGATTAAGGGTGTGTACACAGGTAGACCCAATGTACACCACCACATTTGAAATTGGCTGAGTGCATCTATTTTACCGCGTGTTCACACTGAAGCCATAAGCTGCAGGGTGGCCCTCAGGAACTGCACTCTATGATAGTTTACTTTCACAGAAAATGACCACACTTATTTCTCTCTCTGTTTCTCTTCATCTCAGAGAAGAGGGCTAATGAGTATTCATTCTGCTGTGACTTTGCAAGCTGAATAGATTTTACAACAACCTATTGTTAGAGAGAGCTGGCGGTGATAAAATGTGATTCATGCTTAATTATGCTCAGTGAGTTCTACTATCACCCTTGGGTTTTTCAGCTGCGGCAGGAAGGTTGTCTTCTTCTGACTTAGGTGGTCTCCTTGTAAAAAAAAGAAAGAAAAGTTCAGCACTTTGAGAAAATGGACTACCCATGTTAGTTTGTTGTAACAGAGCATCAAAAAATGAATCCATGTGTGTGCTTGGACACACGTGTGGGTTCAGGCACATACTTGTAACCAACCCAAGTAAGTGTGTGTGTAAATGTGTGCATGTGTGCACATCTTCCAACTGAGGATAACACTCTGATGAAGTGAACTCAATCCAATGACAGCTTATGTCACATTAAACTTGGGCGCTAAGGTGCCGCTAGACTCTTTATTAATCTTTAAAGGGTAACTTCTTCTTGACCTGCCTCTCTGATCTGATTGAATAAATGAACAAGGAAAGGCTGTGTAATAATCCTGTGTTGGCTTCTTCCACAACTGCCCTCTTAACCCTGTTGTATATGATAAAAAGATGCAGTTTGGATATATTAACCTAGTTTTGTCTGCTCATGTATTCTTTACGGCAATTAGCCATGTTTTAGGCCAGCTACTTAGTTTCATAGGAGAACTTCACCCTTTGACTAGGAGAGGGCACTGAAAACCCAGGATAGTAGAGGGCACTGAAAACCCAGGATAGTTTGGCAAAAACTGATACTGTAGACTTGTCCCTGTTACTAACAGACTTTTTTAAAAGTCCATCCACTTCTGCACTGGTATGTGAAAGTTTAAAGCTGCATAAACTCCACTTCAGGCAAAATAGAAAGTTAAGCTATTTTTAAGCTTGCTTCTCTTCACCTGTATTCACATTCACATGTGAATGCTGATAATCCCAGATGCCTGGCCATACATATCTGAAAGTGGATATTTTTGAAGAATTAATAGGCCGTCCTGCCATATAAATACTTCAAAAATGGCTTACAACTTAGTTTCTTCACATTTTGGTCATATACCAGTGAATGTCGACTGAGCATATTTCTGTTCAACATTCACCAAGGTACATCTCAGTTTTTAGACATTTGCAAAACTGATCTGGAATTGTAGATATTTAATTGTTAATAATATCACTAAATTTTAGACATTCACTGTAGGCACATGTATGTTATAGGCAAATATTTATATATGTGGGAGCTTTCAGCTCAGTAAAGATTCCACTGCCTTTTGTAATTCCCAGGACCAATATGACAACCTTCTACCAATTTCCCCATTACTGGACCATAAGTTCTTTATCCCCCCCCACTCCCACTTTTTGTGAATTCTGTTGGCTGTATTGTTCCTTATTAAAGTATAGTTACATTAAAATCTTTTATATTTAGATGTATCATGTACAGGCATAACTTTTAAAAATAATTAACCCAAGCTTTTTTGAATTAAATTCTTAAATATAATCCACTGATCATCTTCTAGTTTTGTGCTCTTATTTTAAATTTATCACTTTGGGTGTATATTTACTGCTTATTTTTCCTTTTCTGAACACTGCTCTGATATGTTATAATGTGAGTGCTTTATAAATATTTATAAATAATCACATAGAGATTGTGTTTGGAATTTGTGTAAGATAAACAGTGGAATAGCTACAGAAATCATGGTGACAGGTAAAAGACAAATGTGTATTGCCTCCTATTCCATTGACTGCTGCTAAGTCCTGTTACCACACACACAACTCCTTCCTTCCAAACTTAATCATAGAATCATAGAATCATACAGTTGGAAGAGACCACAAGGGCCATCGAGTCCAACCCCCTGCCAAGCAGGAAACACCATCAGAGCACTCCTGACATATGGTTGTCAAGCCTCTGCTTAAAGACCTCCAAAGTAGGAGACTCCACCACACTCCTTGGCAGCAAATTCCACTGTCGAACAGCTCTTACTGTCAGGAAGTTCTTCCTAATGTTTAGGTGGAATCTTCTTTCTTGTAGTTTGGATCCATTGCTCCGTGTCCGCTTTTCTGGAGCAGCAGAAAACAACCTTTCTCCCTCCTCTATGTGACATCCTTTTATATATTTGAACATGGCTATCATATCACCCCTTAACCTCCTCTTCTCCAGGCTAAACATGCCCAGCTCCCTTAGCCGTTCCTCATAAGGCATCGTTTCCAGGCCTTTGACCATTTTGGTTGCCCTCCTCTGGACACGGTCCAGTTTGTCAGTGTCCTTCTTGAACTGTGGTGCCCAGAACTGGACACAGTACTCCAGGTGAGGTCTGACCAGAGCAGAATACAGTGGCACTATTACTTCCCTTGATCTAGATGCTATACTCCTATTGATGCAGCCCAGAATTGCATTGGCTTTTTTAGCTGCCGCGTCACACGGCAGCTAAATCATCACATATTGAACTAATCATCACATATTGAACTAAGTTGGTACCCCATGATTGGGCCTGTGCACTCCAGGTGCTGATCCCTATGTGGAAATGCCTCTGGGCAAGACCCCCCCCCATCTTTTAAGTCTGAGGATGGGATGTTCCCTATCGGGCAGTGTAGGATTATGTACTATACCTTGGTGCCTTCTTTAGGCATTCCAGCCTGTGTTGACTTGGATGCCTCTGAAGATACCATTGCCCAATTTGGCATGATGAGGGAGGTGAGAAGTGAGGTGGGTCCAGGTCAGGCAGACGTAGCAGCAGCCATGGAATGGGAAGATATGGTGTCATCTGTGGCTGCAGGGATGAAAGAGAATTCCAGGTAACTGGTACTTGAAGAGATTCTTTGTTTCCTCCATCCCCACCGCCTCATGATAAGCACAGTTGTGTGCTCCACGAAATGTCCCTTCATTCTCCGTTCATCTTCTCAGTAAGTCTTATGCCATTGGCACTCTAGCCATCGTCAGCTTGTTTTATAGCTTCCTGGAATAGCAGGGCATGTTGCAGATTCCACAGCATTTTCATAGATTCCTTGAAAAGAAACAGTAACACCTCAGTACAGTGACACCTCTGGTTACATACTTAATTCGTTCCAGAGGTCCGTTCTTAACCTGAAACTGTTCTTAACTTGAAGCACCACTTTAGCTAATGGGGCCTCCCGCTGCCGCTGTGCCAGCAGAGCACGATTTCTGTTCTCATCCTGAAGCAAAGTTCTTAACCTAAGGTAATATTTCTGGGTTAGTGGAGTCTGTAACCTGAAGCATATGTAACCTGAAGCGTATGTAACCCGAGGTACCACTGTATTTCCAATTGACAAATCCTCCACCACCTTGTATTTAAGCACCTTTTGACTGAACTTTCCTCTTGTCTTCTGATCTTCTTCTCCCATTAGGGGCCACCAGTCTTAAGTAAGACTCTCTGTACCTAATGGACCAAGGTCTTGACCTGATTGCCCCTTGCACCCGTACCCAACCACATATGTGTGCATGTAACCATTTTATACCCCATAGTCTGGAACAGTACCATACTCTATCGTGCGGTGTACACTTCTTGTAGATTTGGTGATTAAGCGGTTTATTTTTCTCTCTAAAGAAATAAGATAAACATAGTGTGTGTTGCAAACATAACAAAGGCAGAACATTCGTAATCCTCTATATAGGATTTGCTTACCACAAGGTCTGAAAGC
The DNA here is from genome assembly GCF_964188305.1 of Podarcis bocagei. NCBI lineage: Eukaryota > Metazoa > Chordata > Lepidosauria > Squamata > Lacertidae > Podarcis > Podarcis bocagei. Next base: position 43,873,387 of record NC_138126.1, read on the forward strand.
AACCTTGGAGGACAAATGCTAGTGTACAGGGCCATGGATATAACAGTGGCTGAGGAAGAATGCAGTTGTGCTCATGGCCTCCTTGTGAGCTTCCCAGAGGCATCTGGTTGGGGAAAAGAATGCTTGGCTATATAAGCCTTTGGTCTGATCTGGCAGGGCTCTTATGACTGAACCAGGAAGTCACTGGTTCAAACTCACAAGAATGCTTTCGGCAAGCTGCTATTTCCCAATCTCTGCTCCCCTCCTGCAGCAAGTGAGTAATACTAGATACTCTGTGGGTTGTTTTTTTTTAAGGATAAAATTAATGTAGGTGAGGATAAGGTTAACATTGTTTTTTATTTCAACGCTCTTATAAATTTCCACAAAATTGCTTAGGGTTATTTTATTAGGAGAATTGGAAGTACTGAAAATATGACCTTTATTTTTGCCTGGTTCTGACAAGCCAGATGTATGCTCTCCCCTAAAGTGTATTCAAGGGCTTTTTTCCATTAGACTGCTTTCAAACTCTTATGTGCTGTTTGACTTAGCAAACATCTGATCTTTGTACAAAGGCCATCACCATTAACCCTATTGACTGTACTTAGCATGGCTAATGGAACTGTTGTCTTGTCAGGGCCAGCAGTTCAGTAATAACACCACAGTTCAATTTCTATTCCTTTCCCCGCTCCCCCTGCCACCTTTCAGCAGAGGAAAATGTACTTGACTTCCCTCAAACTTACATTTCATAGGCAGTGCAATTTCAGTGATGATAAGCCATTCCTAAGTTTGCCTGTTTTGATATTTAACAAAATGGGAAGGGGTGGGTTTTATCTTGTCATTCTGATGATAAGATCTATACTGGAAAAAGCCATGAATAATTTTTTGCTCCTGCAGGCACTAATCTTAATGATACTACTGTACTGAGAATCGTGATCTTGATTGTCAAACGCAAAAGCAAACAGTTCTCTACAAAGCCTGCAGCAAGTATCTTCAACCTTTCCAGACCCAGGACCCATGTTTAACCCAAACATGCATTAGGGGATCCATTCCTTAATCTTCTCCCATATACTTGAATGGTGGTAGTGCTCCTGTTGCAACCCACGTTGGATCAGGCCACAACCCACCAGTTGAGAGAGTGGTGACATAAGAGTATAAATACACTTCACTGTTGGTGAAATGGAGATAATATTAGGAGGATATTATGAACCAAAGCTGTAGTGTTATTTCTGCAAGGCCACCTTCAGTTTTATATACATGAATCTTTGCAAGACTCAACATTTCTCTTTTTGGTCCAAAAACCAAAAACCAAGATGGCCTTGGTTCAGTCACATCTTCCATTTTCTAAATGTGTTTCACTTTTCCACCCCATCTTGATTTTTTACAAAAGAGGGGACCACTGGAGGAAAGTTTGCTCCTACGTTGACCTGCCTGTCTGCTGTGGTCATCTGCTGATGCTCGTCTCCAACAGTCCCTGTTAGTGGTATAACATCTTAAAGGTGGCGGGTGGCAGCCGAGGAGGGCTCCTCGGCTGTGGTGCAGTGGTGGCCTGAGACATGCTTGTTTGCATGAGGCAAAGGGCAAGATGGCAGCACCATCATCCCATTCCACGTACACAAATTGACGAGTCTGAGAGTTGACTTTTACTTCAACACTTGGGATAGCATCTTCCACCACACCTGAGGAGAGCGGATTGGATTAGGGGATGCAGGGCCCAACACTTTACTCCTCTCTTTTGTCACCACCCCTCCCAAGTTTGCTGCTGTGATGAAGCTGCCCATAATCAGGCCAAACCAGCCTGGGACCCTCTCTCATTTGGGGAGCTTGCCTGGTGTTTACCAGCACTGAAAGGATAAGAACATAGTTAAACTGTGGAACTGAAAACTCTCACAAGCCATAGTGATGGCCACCAATGCAGATGGCTTTAAAAAGGGACCAGGCAAATTCACAGAGGAAAAGGCTATCAGTAGCTACTAGCCACAATGGCTATATACTCTTTACATTTTTGGCAGCAGCATGCCTCTGAATCCCTGTTGTTGGGACAGCACTGTTGAAGTCAGGCCCTGCTTACTGGCCTCACACATAGGCATCTGGTTGGCCTTTGTGAAAACAGACTGCTGAACTAAATGGGCCTTTGGTTTGATCTGGTAGGACTTTTCTTTTGACTCCTTTTCCTCCTTCCCAAGTTTTTAGAAAGTCTTTCAACTGACTTTTTAATTCTATTTATACATAACAGCTGCTGAATTTTAGGCTGTCTTGATTCTGTTCTTTGTTGTTGTTTTTGCACTGATGTGTTTTTTAATTGTAAGTAACTCTGGAAACTGAAATAAAAAAATTCCTTCCAGTAGCACCTTAAAAACCAACTAAGTTAGTTCTTGGTATGAGCTTTCGTGTGCATGCACACCTATCTGTATCTGGAAACTGATGGTGAAGGATGGTATAGAAACTTCTTAATGAGTAAAAAAAATTACTTTAAGCGCAATAGGTTTCGGTATATTGGGCCCAACAACGTTGTGAAATTTCCTAATGTGACCTCAGTGTGACTAACCCAGGGGTCTGCAACCTTTAAGACAAAAAGAGCCACTTGGACCGGGGGGGGGGGGAAACTGGGAGCCGCAAAACCATTGCGACATTTAAAACAGTGGGGAGTGTCGGGGCACACAATGCGCCTCCTCCCCTCGCTAGTATCTGCCCCAGAGCCACAGCAAAGGTGTAAAAGAGCCACATGCGGCTCCGGAGCCGCGGGTTGCTGACCCCTGGACTAACCTATGTACTTTAGGCTTCTCTAAAACTAAATTGTAGTTCCAGCCACAGTGGTGGTTCCTTAATGTTGCAACAGGAGTGCATCCTCCAGGCCCCCAGTTATGGAGGACATCACGTGTTCTGTCCAGCCAGAGAAGAAGGACCGTGTGCTTTGTATAGCTGCAAAAGAAAGACACAAAAAGGATTCCTTTCTCTTTGTGTTAGTTAGAAAGTGTGGATCAGAGATGGGTTGGGTGCTAAATTTAGGTCCTCCGTGATGTTGAATGCCAGCGTTATATCTGGCAATATTACTTCACGTTATTGGCACGTCCTGTGCTTTTTTTGTTGGGGCAATTCAGATAGCAGTGATACACAAAGTTGCTCTCCTGTGCTCTCTACCACAATTGTAGGCTGGAGCCTAGAGTCAGGGGGAGCTAGTTTTCAAATCTGCATGTCAGCAGGAGTGAAGTTAGCAACTGCCCATACCACACCATCCTTTTCTTGTTGCTTCTTCGAATTTCCTTTCCTTACCAGTTTTATTTTTCAGTGCCACATAATACTGGTACATTCCCCCCAAAATATATATATATATATATTCCTGTGTTTTTTGTAGCCTTGGGTGTTTACCCTTCCAGCAAACCCTTCATTATTTGTTATTCAGATCTTATTTATAGGAAATTGTGGACGAGGTAATTTCCCAAGGCTATACAATTATAGGGAGCTTGGTCCTAGATCCGTCAGAACAAACCCAATTTTCTATCCTCTGAATTGCACTGGCTTAGTACCGTATTTTTCGCCCCATAAGACGCACTTTTTCCCCTCCAAAAATGAAGGGGATATCGGGGTGCGTCTTATGGGGCGAATGCCTGCAAGCCTCGCGCGCCCGGCAGGAGGTCCCACCGGGTGCGCGAGGCTTGGGGCGGCAGCCTGTCGCCCGAAGCACGGGGAGCCCTCTGGAGGGCTCCCCCTGCTTCGGGCGAGTGTCTGCAAGCCTCGCGCACCCGGCAGGAGGTCCCACCGGGTGCGCGAGGCTTGGGGCGGCAGCGGACTGCTTGCGCGGGGGCCAGCTGAGCTCAGCCCGCCCCAAGCTTCTCGGTGCGCGCAAGCAGTCCGCTGCCGCCCCAAGCCTCCCGCACCCGGCAGGAGGTCCCGCTGGGTGCGCGAGGCTTGGGGCGGCAGCGGACTGCTTGCGCGCACCTAGAAGCTTGGGGCCAGCTGAGCTCAGCCCGCCCCAAGCTTCTCGGTGCGCGCAAGCAGTCCGCTGCCGCCCCAAGCCTCCCGCACCCGGCGGGACCTCCTGCCGGGTGCGGGAGGCTTGGGGCGGCAGCGGACTGCTTGCCGGCATGCAGAAGCTTGGGGCGTGCTGAGCTCAGCACGCCCCAAGCTTCTAGGTGCGCGCAAGCAGTCCGCTGCCGCCCCAAGCCTTGCGCACCCGGCGGGACCTCCTGCCGGGTGCGGGAGGCTTGGGGCGGCAGCGGACTGCTTGCCGGCATGCAGAAGCTTGGGGCGTGCTGAGCTCAGCACGCCCCAAGCTTCTAGGTGCGCGCAAGCAGTCCGCTGCCGCCCCAAGCCTTGCGCACCCGGCGGGACCTCCTGCCGGGTGCGGGAGGCTTGGGGCGGCAGCGGACTGCTTGCCGGCACGCAGAAGCTTGGGGCGCGCTGACCTCAGCTTGCCCCAAGCTTCTGGATTAGCGCAGCGCACCTGGGGGGGAAATAAATTTTTTTCCCTTTATTTCCCCCCCTAAAATCTAGGTGCGTCTTATGGGCCGGTGCGTCTTATGGGGCGAAAAATACGGTAACTTGTGAGCATCCCTTCTGCCTAAGTGAGCATCTCCCTTCTGTGGAACAGAAGTTGCTGCCTAAAATATATATAATATAGAGTTCACACAAGTATCTACTGTCAAAACCCATTAAGCTCACCCCCATTTTTATTATATTAATAAGAATAGAGCTTCCCCCCCCCCCTACTGGCTCTCTGTGTGTGATATCTATATAAATAAATTGTTCAAGGCTCTAGTAATTATATGCTCACATATGAAGGCTTTTTAAAAAGTATCTTTTCCCAGCCATTTTCAGCTGTAGATGCAGATAAAAATATCTTTCTCCCAGATTTTTTTTAAAAGAAACTAGAAGTCTACAATTATGCGCTCAGCCTTCACTCAATTCATCCTGAAGGAAGTTGCTTCATGGGAAATTTATATCCTAGCTTCGGTAGATGCCAACGTACTTGGCAGATGTGGGCTTTTAGGAAGAAAGAAATGAAAATTGCCTTGTAGCAAATTGGGCCCCCACACCTGGGAACCATGAAAGGCTGGCATGCAATTTTTTTTAATCACTGCTAATTTGCCTTGCATATTTTTGGTTCCTGAAATGGACTCATGAAAGTGATTAGCCTTGTCAAGATGTGAAGAGATGTGCACACTTAATCATGCCTAGCAACTGATGTGGCACTTAACTTGCAAGTTTACAAAAGGGCACACGCAACATGAAAGGATTTGTCTTTCTCCTCTCAACAAGTCATCTGCCCTTTTCACCCAAGGCCTCTGGTAGCTACCAACCATGTCCCTGAATGAAGCTGAGGGATGAAAAGGAGAGGCGAAGCTTCAAAGCGGTGCTGAAAAATATATTTATCAAATAATAACAGTCCTAATGAAATGAAATGAAACCTATTTTGCCTGATGACATCATCCCTCGGAGGAACAACACAATGGTTTTCTGGTGAAGGCAACAACTCTCTTGTTTTATTAGGACTCTTTTTTATTTAACACTTGTGTTAAATATCTAGCAGTTGTGAGGCTTTGCTGCCTCTTTTGCTTCCTCTTCTTCTAAATGTCAGGCTAGAAAAAGGATAAACCTGTGTTATGCTGGCTCTTTTAACATGAATGAAATTGTTGTAATTCTAAATTTTGACTGCATAGTTTTTATTTTGTATGTGTGTGTGTGTGTTGGCCTGCCCATTATAGCATTGACTCCACCCGCTTCCACCACCATGTAACACCCCTCACCTGCAAGGTTAACCTAGGGAATGCAGTCTTCAGGTCCTTCACAGCTGCTCTAATACATTTACTTAGCCATAGTAATATTTGAGATTTGCTGAAAGTTCCCACTATAGTTTAAAAATAGGCTGAGAGGCATCGACTAAAAGGATTGTTGGAAGGATTAAAAAAGGAGAGGGAGAACCGTGTACAAAAGGTGGGACATCATAAACTTTTTAAAAGCTAGTGGCCATCGTCATCCCATCTTTGAACAATGGGTCCTTTGTTGATATTTCACCTCCAATCTGGGGGGAGGGTGCTGCCACCTGACCCACAAGAAGCCTTATGCTCTTCTTCAAACTTCTTCAAACAGCTGCTGTTCCAACAGAGCCTTGTGAAGCCACAGAATCACCAAGCCCCCATCAATCTCCCTAGGGACCCACCCGTTTTAATCTCCCACACTTCAATAATCCAATCCTCTGGCATGCTGTGTTCCTTTTACAAATGAAGGCACCTAATTCTCACAAGTGCAACAATTATTGCAGTTATTAATAGCCCACCTTCTAGGATGCAAATCCTTCCAAGGTGCCTTACAAGCTGCATCCATGCATTTGTTTTATTTCAAAGATTATTAAGCAATCTCAAGATACATCAGGTCATCAGAATGCTTCTGGCAGAAGATGTCTCTGTGGGAAAAGATGGTCCAGGTATCACAGGAGCATTCCTGGTATCCTTCCCAGGAGGCCATTGGCCCTGTGGCAGCAGGGAAGGCAGTGCAACTGAGGGAAACTCTGGTAACGTCTCTCTCTGCCCTTCTCACTTGCTGCTTTCAGTCTGACAGATGCAATGCAAGTATAATTTGCTCTCATCTCTTTTTGTTTAACAAGTTGTGTTAAGAGCTTTCCTTGTTCACTCAAGTTTATAGTCAAGGGTGTTCACACTCCCTCCCTCCTTCCCTTTCTCTCTCTCTCTCTCTCTCTCTCTCTCTGAATGAGGGTAGTAATTAGGATGGAGACCAGGATTACAATGAGAGTCTAGAAAAAAAAATACAGTGGAACCTTGGGTTATGTACGAATGCTTTGGGTAACAAGCTCCTCTAACCTGGAAGTAGATGCTCCTGGTTGCGAACTTTGCCCCAGGATGCGAGCAGAAGTCACGCGCCAGTGGCAGCGGGAGGCCCCATTAGCAAAAGTGTGCTTCATGTTAAGAACAGTTTCGGGTTAAGAACGGGCCTCCAGAATGAATTAAGTTTGTAACTGGAGGTACCACTGTACTTAGCACTTATTTAAACTGGGTTGTATCAAAGCCATTTCACTTGCAGAATGACTTACGCTGGCACAGTGGAACATTCCCTTCCATGCCTCCCCCCAATTTGCTCTGGAGAATAAGGAGAATTTCTCTTATTTCCTTCAACAACCCTACCCTTTCCCCTCAGAAAAGGAAGACTTTCCTTTCTCTATCCACCACCTTGGCACTATTCCTACTGAAATGCTATGCAGCCCATCAAGGAGCCTGGGATCCCTCTCAGTGTGGTGTAGTGGTTAAGAGCGGTAGACTCGTAACCTGGGGAACCGGGTTTGCGTCTCCGCTCCTCCACATGCAGCTGCTGGGTGACCTTGGGCCAGTCACACTTCTCTGAAGTCTCTCAGCCCCACTCACCTCACAGAGTGTTTGTAGGAAGGGAAAGGAGAATGTTAGCTGCTTTGAGACTCCTTCAGGTAGTGATAAACCAGGATATCAAATCTAAACTCTTCTTCTTCTCCTCCTCCTCCTCTTCCTCCTCAGGCTGCTACTAGGCAACAGGGGCTCATGCTAAGCACACATGTGAATTTCTATATTGCTTCTGCTAAACTTGTAACTAACTCAAAATATGTAATTTATTATCAATTCTATTAAAATGCAGCAGGGAACATCCTCAAATCTTCCTCTGCTACACTGCCAAGTTTCAAATCAACCAGCTGAACTATTTTCTAACTATAAGCCATCTGCGGCCCCCACCAATTTTCTCATGAGGGCAGGATGCGGTTCACCCAACTCACACTTAAGTTGGGGTCATGGCTTTGGCTCTGTAATTCATATTTTGCTTTGATCTGCTATTTCCACTGATAAAAGAGTATTCCACTTGCACAAGGAATGTGTTGCAATGGGCAAACCTGCCCAAGACTTTTCTGGAATTCATCCAGAAAATTAATTCAAGGTATAATAGGGATGAATTGAACCTGTCGATTTTAATTTCATTCAGTTCGCCACATTTCTTCATTTTGTAAAGTAGTTTAAACTAGGAAATTTGCTTAGGGGAAAAAAGCACAGAAATTAGTCAGCATTTTAGTGTGCATTTCTCCTAATATAAACTGCCCTGAGATACAGTGGCACCTCAGGTTAAGAACTTAATTCATTCTGGAGGTCTGTTCTTAACCTGAAACTGTTCTTAACCTGAAGCACCACTTTAGCTAATGGGGCCTCCTGCTGCCACTGCGCCGCCGGAGCACGATTTCTGTTCTCATCCTGAAGCAAAGTTCTTAACCCGAGGTACTATTTCTGGGTTAGCGGAGTCTGTAACCTGAAGCGTCTGTAATCCAAGGTACCACTGTAATGCATTTTTGTATGTTATTTTCATTAATATGTCTTTTTAAGATCACTCTGCCTCATATATGTATTTTTGTATATGGAGAATTGCATTATAAAATTTGATGAAGTGTGAATTTTGAAGGATAACTATGTTTTCATTGTATATTAGTTTTGGAAGTGCGAATTGGGTAGGTTCTCATTAAAATCCAAACACCCAAATTTGTCCCCTCCACCCAAAACTCTATATTACATTGCCCCGCTTTGTATAACTTACTTGAATGAGGGAGGGAGAAGTATGGGATTGCTTCCAGGGATTCTGTAATTGTGATTTTCCACCTGCTATTGCCTTACTTTTTCTATAACTGCCCAGTTTTCAACATCTTTGTGCAGATGTCCTTGTCCCAATGTAGATGAAGCGGTTCCTATCCAAGCCATGTACCATTGGGTAATGGATGGTTTTGCTGTTTAAATCTACACATGTTTTTATCAGTTCTGAAGTGCTAACATCTGTGCTGCATGCTTTCATTTTCTAATGACTCCTGTTTGCTTGGATGCATAATCCACACACAAGCTGATATTTATTTTTTTGAACTACAGCTACACAGCTACTTTGCTGAACACTGGTGAGAGAATCATATTTTGGGAATTAAATCTTCATAAGGTTTAGGATTGATTGAATAAAAAGGTAAAGGTAAAGGACCCCTGACAGTTAAGTCCAGTCCAGACTCTAGAGTTGCGGCGCTTATCTCGCTTTACTGGCCAAGGGAGCTGATGTTTGCCCACAGACAGTTTTTCTGGGTCATGTGGCCAGCATGACTAAGCCGCTTCTGGCAAAACCAGACCAGCGTACGGAAATGCCATTTACCTTCCCACCGGAGTGGTACCTATTTATCTACTTTTTTGCATGCTTTCAAACTGCTAGGTTGGCAGGAGCTGGGACTGAACAATGGGGGCTCTCCCTGTCGCGGGGATTTGAACTGCTGACCTTCCAATCAGCAAGCCCAAGGCTCAGTGGTTTACACCACAGCACCACGAGCTTTGCAAATTTGAAAGGGGGTGTGCAGGATTGAAAGGCTGTAAGAACCCTAAAGGCAACCATTTATATACAACTTTTAGACTATGTTGGAACCTCCTTATGTTCTTCATCTCCCATTGATTTAAGCTCATTATCAAATTCTGCCATAATCCTTTCAAAATATTTTTATGCGGCATCACCTACTGTAGGTATGGTTCTGTTCACTCACTGCCAGTTTACTTGTGCATAAGGGTGGGGGAAGTTTTGGCAGGCTCACAAATAACCTCAGTCCTTTTTAATACTGTACCTCTCAAAAGGCATTGGAGTAGTAGTTTAAACTTGGAAATTGTGCTTTCCAAGTGCAAAGACACTGAGGCATAATGTTTGCAAAGATAGGGTTGGGAGAAAGTATGAACTTGATTAAGTCTACTTCCATCGTGAGCCATGAGCAGGTGCTCCTCAGCCCCAGAAGCAGGATAAAGGGCAGCCAGACCAATTGTGGGGAAAACAGGCCACATTGAATACAACAAGTGCACAGGCTTTGCTTGGCATAGGGCATGGATCAGTGATCTGACAACTTTTCTGCTGCCCAATGCCTGGCCCAGCCCAGTTTCTGCTCCTCATCACCCTTTCTGGGGGTTGCCAGCTTAATGGTCACCACTGTGGTGAAGGCAAAGCACATGAGTTCCAGTTTGCAACCTGTGCTGAGAAGTGAAAGCCAGTGTCACACACTGCCCCCAAGGCCTCATAAGGCCTGCCTTGGATTAAATGATTCTGACTGGTGCCTTGCCCACCAAAGTTGTGCTAGAAATAGAAACGCCTGCTGATAGTAACTGCTCTCACTAGGGGGAAGGTGAAAACCTCACTCAACATGGGGTGAGTAAAAATCCTTTCCAGCCCTGTCAACCAGCAACCAACCATGTTCCCAGCAGAAGCCCTAGCAACAAAGGAACATCATTTGGTGGGCCACCTTTTAGAAATCTTAACAGTACCACCTTCCCTGGCAGATTTGCAAAACTTTGGAGGCTCCTGAGGAAGCCTGCAAGACCAGCCAGCCAGGAAATGGTTGTTGCCTCTTAGGCGCTTTCCACGCAAGTTGCACAAGACAGCAGCAAACTGGGAGTTGTCCACTGTGGAAGGTGAACAAGAAGCAGAATCGTAGGATGGGAGGTTGAAATGTGTAGCCTTGTTCTCATGACATGTCCAGGGGCAGGTTCAGAGCAGCATGCTGCCTGCATGCTTTCACTTGAATTTCTGTATGGCATCTACACATGGAAACGCATGAGGCTTTCTCCCTAGTCCTGTTCACTTGTTCTCCCACACACACACCTCATGGATTACAAGCTTGTTGGCCCTGCCCCCAGATTGTTCCTACAGCCCCCACCCCCAACATGTATCCTCTGAGTTCCCTGCAAATCTATTTTTTGCACCTGGCCTCGGAGAACACGTTCAGAAAGCTACAGAAGTTTGTCTTTTCCATAAATGCGATACCACCTGAGTTGCCCCTGATGAAGGATTTCCTTAATTCCAAAACACGTTGGGCATAATAAAACATCTTGGCACTCCCTGGGCTTTTGCTGACAAAGGACTGGCACCAACTAGCTTTATTCACAACCCTTAAAAGCTTAGCTGGGCAGCTACTTAAGCTTGCCGAAGTTGCTTCCTTTGTTGCTGCCAGTGCCTCCTGTTAGGCACGATTATCTGCTTGTACCTGCGCTTGGTCATATTCAGGGCAAGATTTCCCCCATTTTCACTCCGGCCATTGTCTGGCCTGCTTTATTATCCATAGCTCAGCAGAAAGCCATGAAGCTGCCCAGGTTCCACAGCAATGGAAAAGATGAGTAAGCGTGGGGGAGAAAGTTGTTTCAGTTCAGATTTTAAAGGCAAATCTACCTGATTTGCACTTTCTGAAGTGATATGTGAACTGAAGCACAGCCACCCTTTGAAATCTGTGCTTATCTGAATTTGGTAGCGCAGTTCTCCAGCCAAGTGTACAAAAATGCATATGCTGAGGTAAACTGTGCATAGAAATGCATATATTAGTGAAGCTAATACACACAAACACATTACATTAGGGGAAAACGCTTGCAGAAATGTGCATGTTAGAAAAATGTGTGCGTTAGGAGAAATGAGCATTAAAACGCTGACACATTTTCATGAGGGTTCTTTTAACAAAAGGATTGTAAAGAGCTGTGGATATGGTGTAGACCTGAATTTAAGACTCAAGAAAAGACCACCTGAGAGAGTGACTGATTTGTTCATCCCTACTTAAGAGAAGCCCTATTAATATTCATCTCCCCATTCAGTAGAGTGTGAGTAAAGCTTCAACAGGAGATCGTGTCCTCCCTAAAAGAGGGCACGTGTTGCGGTGAGACCTGGAGACCGGCCTCCTGTGTTGTGGGTGGGTTAGATTGGTCAGCCACAACACCCTGTTGGTGGGTCCCTCAATGTTGGGTTCAATCTGGCCAATGAGGCACAGTCCAAACGGATTGAGGGACCTATATATACCCATGCACGTGACCCAGAGCTTCCTCTTTCGGCTTGTGCATTCAGAACACCCTCCCACCTCTCCCTACTCTTAGGGCATTTTTTGCGATTGACCTTGCTATGCCGTCGTGTGTCGTCTTTCATTGGGACAGGGGCACAGCAGGAGTTTCCCCACTTGTCTGATTGGCTATTGCCATTTGGGTTTCGTCTGCCACGTAGCCGATCGTCACAACTTGTAAGGTTGTGGATAGGCACAGGTTCAGGTGATAGGGATGGGGGAACACTCTCGCCATTCCTATGTGAAGGGTATTCCGTTAAAGGAATTCAGGGACTCAACTGGTTTGGTCAACCCCCGAGAGGGGGTTGTGCCCGTGCCTGAGTCCAGGGGAGCATTTGGGGGGTGAACATAGTCTGTTCCTGGCTTTTCGCCTACCCAGGTGTTCACTCTTGGCTGACCTATGCTGGTGCCCTGGGTCAGTGCTGCCTGCAAGGGTGCAGGGAGCTAGTTGAACCAGAGCCTATGCAACCACTCACTTGCTGTAATCAATGAAGTTGTGGCCTTGTTGTTGTTTAGTCGTTTAGCCGTGTTTGACTCTTCGTGACCCCATGGACCAGAGCACGCCAGGCACTCCGGTCTTCCACTGCCTCCCGCAGTTTGGTCAAACTCATGCTGGTAGCTTCGAGAACAATGTCCAACCATCTCGTCCTCTGTCGTCCCCTTCTCCTTGTGCCCTCCATCTTTCCCAACATCAGGGTCTTTTCCAGGGTGTCTTCTCATGAAGTGGCCAAAGTATTGGAGCCTCAGCTTCAGGCCTAAATTCTGCCAAAAACCAAAACTAACATTTGAGTCAAATGTGTCTTTATTTAGGGGGGAGGCCTCTGGGTCTGAACATGCAACTGTGTAGCTAGAAAAGCATTCAGGAATCTCTTGGATTCCAGAAGTATCCATTAATGTTGCTGTCCTATTAATTTAGCCTGCAATTCTTTGCCCCAGGCCTATACCTTAGGGCAAGACCCCACTACTTGACCAGACTGGCCCTGTATGTAGGCCAAGAGTGGTGATGGAAGGTGATGGGAGTCAGGTAGATAACTGTGCCAGCCTGAAACTGGTTCACCATCTGGCAGCAGGGCCAACTTGGGGTCCAATAGAGCCCGGACCAGCTCAGCCTCACCCCCTCCCTCCCACCCCAGAAGCGGAGTGCTTCAGGCCCCACTTTGCAGGTGGTGACTGGCAGGAGTTGGTGGAACTGAGAAGGCTTGGTGTGGGCACATTCACCTTCCAGTCCATCACCACGGCCAAGTACAAAGCAGGTTTGGATTGCTTTGCCAGTATTTCGCTTGAAATGTATGGATGTTTTCAGATAGGTGTGGTGGGAGTCCTGGGGTAAAGATGGAGAAGGGAATTAACTGCCTAGGTGAAAAGTGGAGGAGGTGGGCTGCTTACCCTATGCTGTCTGCTTCCAGCAGGAACTCACTCCTTTTCTCCCACTGCTTCTTTAGTGAGTTATTTTGTAAAGACTTGGAATGAGTAAGCTGTGGTGAGAGTTTCTTGTCATGTGCATTTGAGGGAGAATGGCTTTTTTAAAAAAAAGTTTGGAATCACTTTGTGTCTCTTAACGTGGAGCAGCTTCTGTGTTTTAAGCAGACTCCCCCCCCCCCCAAAGTGTTCCTTAGAATTTTGCCTTTTTTCCCTTCCTGTTCTAGAGATCTATTGTGGAGAAATGAAACACAGTTTATGCTGAAGTGGATTACAGAAGCAATCTAATTTATATGGAAAGTTGAGAGAGAAATGTAATTATAATACCATATTTTTCGTCCCATAGGACGCACCTAGTTTTTTGGGGGGAAATAAAGGAATTTCCCCCCCTTTATTTCCCCCCCCAAACCAGCTTGGGGAAACCAAACCAGATCGAGGAACAGCGGGATGCCGGCGCTGCGCCTCCTTGCTGTCCCCCGAGCATGTGGGGCTGGCCGATGTCTGTCCGGCATGTGGGGCGCTCTGCTTCAGGACGCCCCTCGCGCCAGGCGGCAGGCTGCTATCCCCACGCTGCGGATGTCTGCCCGGCGGGCGGGGCGCTCTGCTTCAGGGCGCCCCTCGCGCCAGGTGGCAGGCTGCTATCCGCAGCGTGGGGAGCCCCGCAGGGCTCCAACACGCTGCGGATGTCTGCCCGGCGGGTGGGGCGCTCTGCTTCAGGGTGCCCCTCGCGCCGGGCGGCAGGCTGCTATCCGCAGCGTGGGGAGCCCTGCGGGGGACTCCCACAGGGCTCCCCACGCTGCGGATGTCTGCCCGGCAGGCGGGGTGCTCTGCTTCAGGGTGCCTCTTGCGCCGGGCGGCAGGCTGCTATCCGCAGCGTAGGGAGCCCCGTAGGGCTGCCTAGGCTGCGGATGTGTTCCCGAAGCCTGGAGAGTGAGAGGGGTTGGTGTGCACCGACCCCTCTTGCTCTCCAAGCTTCAGCGAAAGCCTGCATTCGCCCCATAGGACGCACACACATTTCCCCTTCATTTTTGGAGGGGAAAAAGTGCGTCCTATAGGGCGAAAAATACGGTAAATAATAATAATAGAAGAAGAAATGAGTAGATTATGGGGTAATTTGAGAGGAATTGTTTGGGGAGGATTTATTGAGGGGTAATCGTTCCATTAATTAAAAAGAAATTCTCATAAAGCAACAAACTTTCCTCAGCCATCCAGCACTCTGTTGTGGCCAGGCAGATATTTCTGAGGACAACAGAACCTCCCTCTCCTTTGTCTTCAGCATATGGCATTCCGGGGGGGAGGGCAGATAGGTGTGTGTTATGACTGAATGTTTTGAGCGCTGCTTGTGCCAGTACTTGAAAAATTATTTTAAAAAGCAATTAGTTCATAATCATTTCTGTATCTACTTAATATGCCTTAGAGTGTTGCTTCCATGTTTTGCTTTCTAACTTTCCTTATAGAAGGCCGCCTGAGTTTCCTTTATCTTTTTTTAATGGAAGCAAAGAGTCCCCACCTCTGGGGATAGGGAGAGAAAATAAATGTGAAAAGGAAGTAGAAATCATACAAAGTTGTACCCCCAAATAAACTTATTAAGCTTTAGTCTACCTAGCAACTGTGGGAAATACTTTCAGGTGTAGTTTAGAGTCCCTAAGTCATTTGGATGGTGTATTGTATGCTTCCTTTGGGCAACTCCTGCAGCCATGTTCTGCTTTGGGCCACATCTACAAGGCCTGCGGAGGGGGTCTTGTCATCATCATCATCATTTTTATTTATACCCCACCCTCCCCAGCCAAGGCCAGGCTCACAGCGGCTTACAAGCAATAATAAAAACAAGTTGAATGATTACAACTTAAAAACAGAATTAAAATACAACATTAAAATATTGACACATTAAAATATTAATATGTAGCCTCATCGCAGGAGGAGAAGGAAAAGAAAAAAGAAAGAGAGGGAGGGAATCAAATTGGCTACAAGCAAAAGGCCAGGCGGAACAACTCTGTCTTACAGGCCCTGCGGAAAGAAATCAGATCCTGCAGGGCCCTGGTCCCATGAGGCAGAGCGTTCCACCAGGCCGGAGCCAGAGTTGAAAAGGCCCTGGCTCTGGTTGAAGCTAATCTAACTTCCTTAGGGCCCGGGACCTCTAGGGTGTTGCTATTTATGGACCTTGAGGCTCTCCATGGGGCATACCGGGAGAGGCGGTCCTGGAGGTACGAGGGTCCTAGGCCGTGAAGGGCTTTAAAGGTCAAAAGCAGCACCTTAAATCATCTGGGCAGCCCAGGACCTCCATACACACTGTCTAGGCCTGTGCCTTGGAGAGGTCACTTTGGTGCCATTAACACAGCGGTTTGACTTCAACACCCAGAGACGCAGTCCATTGTCTCTCGAGACAGATGGATGCCAACAACAAAAAGTTTCGATCTTTTCAAACTAGTTCAGTGAACCGAACCAGTTTATCCTAAACACTAGTCTGTGTGTGTTAAAGAAAGCAGGCTCTGTGTGTTGTTATCTCTCCGGTGATGGTATTACGCACCTATCTCTAAAATGGGTGCTTGTTTTTCTATGGAACCTTCAACATAATTCATTCCTCCTTCAAATGAATTATGTGTGTGTGACAATCTGTAATCTGCTTTGGATCACTTTCTTCAGGTTTCTGCTCTCTATGTATATAAGTGATTTCCTGCTTTCTTATTGTAGCACAGCTGTGGTCTGGATTATGTTGATCTTTGGAGTCTCATATGTGTGGATGGATTGTATTGTTTTAGTATTGCAGGGGGGTTAATAATGGAGAGGATTTATAAACAGATGCACTGTTTTCCCCAGTTTATAGTCGCAGTGGAAAGCCTTACCTGGAATCTGTTTAGGCGAAGGTTTTTTTGACAGAAACAAAATCCACAGGTGTGTTGTAGGAGTTCCCACTCAGTTCACAAATTTCAGAATGTGTTATAGTGGAGGGTGCAAACTATAATAAACTGGAGGAATTTCTGGAGCCTCATTTAAAAAGAAAATCCCGGAGACAGCCTGGTTGAGAGTGGGCCCTAATGAAAGCAGTGTGACTATTATTTCTGAGCAGACTTGCATAGAATTGTACCTGTATTTTTCAGGTGGCCGAGGAAAGGATTTTGAAGGATGGGAGGGATGTAAGTGCCTTAGAGGCCCACCATCCAGTCTCAAAGGCAAACAGAGGAATAGGGGCATTGGTACTCACTTGGAGGCAGAATAATCCAGGGTGCTTCCAAGCCTGTTCTCCCTCAAGAAGAAGATGCTATAAGCCCACACTGGACTGTTTCAAGCAATAAGATGCTACAGTGGCGAGCCTCTGTAAATAGAAAGTTATAAACAATGGCTATTTTAGTTTTTAGTTTTAGTGCTGGGAGGGAGATAGGCAAAATAAAGAAGGATATAAATACGGTGAAATAAAGAAGTCTATAAATATGCTATCGTAAGACATTGCCAAATAAAGAAGTTCTTTATTTGTTTGGGATTGCCATCCAATTTCTCCTCTTATGCTCCCAACGGAGCCAGTTTTGGACTCTGCCAGACATGCATAAAATAGCTCCGCTTGGGAAAATAATATTAATCCTGATAAATCAGAGATGCCAAGTGGTCTTCATGGAACAAAATGGCTTCCACTAGTTGCAGCTGGGTTGCAAGTAGGGATGAGTGAACCTACCAACCTCGATTTCTAATTTTTCAAGTCCTTAAATTCATTTCTCCATATTTCAGCATCAGATTGTGATTATTATTATTATTTAAAATCCTCACGAACATTTCATCAGCGTTCCTTCGTTAGGGGAGAAGCAAATTTGTCCACAGCTGTCTCCCTTCCTTCTGCAGCAACATTACTGGTGTAACATCCATTATGTGTAGTATGTTGTTGGCTTTGACTTGGGACTTGCAGGTCTGTCCAAGAGGAAGGGGTGGCCTTTGAACCCACACATTTGGATACGCTCTGCCTTTCCTGACAAAAGTGCTTCCATTTAATTCTGCAGCAGGGACCCAAATTTGGCAAGGGGGTGATTTTATATTGTGCTTGAAATAATAGTTAATTCAACTGTGCTTCCCACACAACCTCTGGGTTAGACAGGGCACATTGGACATGCTGAGCTGTGTACTTTGCTACAAATGCCGCAAAAGATTCTGTTTGTAGCAGGGTCAAAGGGCTTGTCGGGTGGCTAAACGATGGGTGCATTAGCCTAGTAGCAACTTCATGGAGAGTTTCTAGCACCTCAGGAGAGGTTAAAAGGAAAAAGTAATGTCTTCTGCTTTTAACTTTCTTACTCAGGGGTGTGTGTGCATGTGCATGTAAGGGAGAGAGCGTAAGGTGCAGAGCTTAGCAGATAGAAACGATTAGGCACTGAGGCTGTAATAAGCCAAAAATCCAAAGCACTGGAAGGAAAAACCTCTAATTTCAATTACGATGTGCCCTGTTGCAGCAGGTGGAACTTTGTCAGCATGAAGGCTTGATCAATTAGGCAGCCATCTGGTGTTCGGTTAAATGCTCTTAAATCCCATTGATTTTATTTTTTAAAAAATGGAATTAAGTACGTTGCGACTGCAGTCTCAGAGCATTTTCACACATGACAGGAAAAAGTGGATTTGATCTGCTCTCATGGTATTTGTGCCACATGAATGTCATGACTGGAGGATGGAATGCCAATGAGGACTTCAGCGTGCACTCAAAGTTCTTGATCAGCAACTAGTTTTAACAGGGGCATGTTTTTATATAACCTCCTGATACAGCAGGGAGAGCTTAGCAGTTGCCTTGTATTGAGTTGGACCTTTTGGCCATTCCACCTCTGTATCCTCCATGCCTGCCTTTGCCAACCTGGAGTCCTCTGGATGTTTTGGAATACAATTCCCATCAGCCTTAGCCAGCACGCACTAGCTGGGGCTGATGGGAGTTGTAGTCCAAAACTATCTGGAGGGCACCAGGTTGGCAAAAGTTGGTCTACACTGATGGGCAGTAGTGCTTCAGAGTCTCCCAGTGCTACGCTGAGAAGCTGGAGACTGATCCTGGGACCTGCAAAAGTACAAAACATGTTTTCCAATTGAACTATGTTCCTAGTAGCATAGGAAGCTGCCTTCATGCTGAGTAAGCCCAATAGTCCATACTCACTCAGTATTGCCTATACCAGGAGTAGCCAGAGTGGTGCCCGCAGGAAGGTTGTTGTACTGAAATGCCCAACATTCCTGACTATTGGCTATGCTGGCAGGGACTGATGGGAGTTGGAGTCTAATACCATCTGGAGAGCTTCACATTGGCTGTCTGGTTTACACTGTCTGGCAGAAACTCTCCAGGGTTTCAAAATAAAAAATTCCTTCCAGTAGCACCTTAAAGACCAACTAAGTTAGTTCTTGGTATGAGCTTTCGTGTGCATGCACACTTCTTCAGATACACAGTGTATCTGAAGAAGTGTGCATGCACACGAAAGCTCATACCAAGAACTAACTTAGTTGGTCTTTAAGGTGCTACTGGAAGGAATTTTTTTATTTTGACTATGGCAGACCAACACGGCTACCTATCTGTTCCAGGGTTTCAGACAGGGAAACTTTCCCAGCCCTACCTGGAGATGCTGCAAACTGAACCTGAGTCTTCTGCATGCTAAGTAAATGCTCTTCCACTGGGCTGTGGCCTTTTCCCTAAAATTTAAGGGCCTAAATCTAATCAATGATATATATATATTTGTGGAAAAAATTTTTGGAAACTTTAGTAGAGATGCATTGCCGTGTGTCAGCTGTTGAAAGGGGTGGTGTTGTGTCCCCCCTCCCTTGCTTGCTTAATACAACTTTTAATACAAATTGAAAGGAGGGGGCAGTTCCCTTTGATAAATCACCGCAGATTAATTCCTTCTTTCCCTTTACCAAATTTGATAGAATATGTGGCCGGTCCTCTTTTTATAAAGTAATTTCCCCTCCTGTCTGCCTCTTCTTCTTTTTAAACGTATTTTTAAAATCTATTTTGTGTAGAACTTGATAACTTTTAATGAAAAATGTATTATGTATTCTACGAGATAGGTTGATTAGATAAGTGTGGCTGCTCAGGGGGCTGCCTGGACTTCAAGGCGATAGCAGACTTCAGTGTATTCTGGAATGGTTATGACATGTAGCATTATTCCGCGTTCCAGGATGTAGTGCTGGCTGTAAAAATTGCTGCAGCAATTCTTGGCGGGGCGGGCGGGCAATGGAGTGCTACAGGGTTCTGTCCTGGGCCCATTGTTGTTCAAGGTCTTTATAAATTACTTGGATGAAGAAACTGAGGGGATGCTCATTCAATTTTCAGCTGACACCAAACTGGGAGGGGTTTGCTAATGCCACAGAAGACAGAATCAGAATTCAAAATGCCCTCCTCAGATTGGAGAACTGGGCCCAAGCTAACAGGACTCTTCTGAGAGCCAGTGTGGTGTAGTGGTTCGGAGCGGTGGACTCGTAATCTGGTGAACCGGGTTTGCGTCTCCGCTCCTCCACATGCAGCTGCTGCGTGACCTTAGGCTAGTCACACTTCCTTGAAGTCTCTCAGCCCCACTCACCTCACAGAGTGTTCGTTGTGGGGGAGGAAGGGAAAGGAGATTGCGAGCCGCTTTGAGACTCCTTAGGGTAGTGATAAAGCAGGATATCAAATCCAAACTCCTCTTCTTCTTCTTCTTCTTCTTCTTCTTCTTCTTCTTCTTCTTCTTCTTCTTCTTCTTCTTCTTCTTCTTCTGTAATGATGGGGTCTGGTGGACTCAAAGTGGTAATGTGTTCCAGAGATGCAGGGTTCAAACCCCTGGTCTGCTAGAGAATTCACCAAGAACTTGCCAACTTGCATTTCTCAAAACGTTAAGCAGTGTCATGCCTCTCATGTCTTTTTATATACTTGTAGAATGTGTGAGTGTGTGTAAGTGGGGAGAGAGACTTTTGCCCCCTTTGCTTTCTGAACAGTGCTACACCCGTCACTAACCAAGTTCCTCTGATTCCCCCCCTCCAGAGTTCTTCTATAATTCATTATTACAAATGGCTGCTTATATCAAATCTAAATGCGCCCGGAAGTCAATTTTCTTTTGGAAAATCTCACAAAAGAGATTTCAAGTGCACAAAGAACCGAGCTCTTAGCTGAACAATGAGCGGTCGTGTACCTTACAGATCTCTTTCTCATGAATAAAGCAGCAGGTGGTTATGAAACTTGCATGCCTCGGTAGGGTCCTTGGGAAAATGGATAATAGTGTCGGAATTGATGGGGGGGGGACCTAAATGTGTGCTGCATGTACTGAGAAACAGAGTCTTGAAAAGAAGCGTAATGTGTGACTGAAGTTTGCTGGTCACTGAGAGTGTGGGGTTTTTTGCCTCAGGGTCCCTGGTTAAAGCTTGAGATGGGACTGTGAAGTATCTGAGACAACCCCACCCACCAGTTCCCTGCAAAAATATTGATACCTGAGGTGAAGAAGTCTTTATACAATTGGCTTGAATGCTTTATTTCTTTTTAAGGGGCAAGATTATGATAAGAAGAGTGGGGCAATGGAATGCAGTGAGGGACATTGCAACACACTGTTGTAACGCTTTGTTTCCTAAGCTGGTCTATGGGCCACCATTGGTCCATGAGCTTCATGCAAGTGGTCAGCAATGTGTTTATGAAGAATGACAGGCAAAGCAGTTGCTCCATCCTTTTGCCGAAGATGCACCTCTTTAACCTGGCCTTTTGATACCTTTAATGCATGTTTTTAGGACTCAGAACTGTTCATTTGATTTTAAATTGTTTTAACTGGTGTCAATACTGTATTTGACATTGCTGTAACCTGTGACCTTAAAGTGAAGGGCAGGTAAGAAAGCCAAGTAATAATAAATGAAGCAGAAGGAAAAATTGAGATGCCCTTGCAATTTCTGCAAAATCACAGAATCACAGAAGTGTAGTGTTGGAAGAGACCACGAGGCTCAGCTAGTCCAACCAACTCCCTGCAATGTAGTCATTTATTTTTATTTTATTTGTATCCCACTTATTCTTCCAAGGAGCTCAAGGGGAGCATACGTGGTTCTCCCCCATCTCCATTTTATCCCAACAACCCCACTGTAAGGTAGGTTCACCTGAGAGGCAGTGACTGGCCCAAGGCCACCCAGTGAGCCTCATGGTCAAGTGGGGATTTGAACCCCCATCTTCCAGGCCTTAGTCTGACACTCTAACCACTATGCCACACTGACGAGTTCCGACTAGTCTTGCCTGTGCTTCCACCCTTATGTACAAACGGTGAGAGGGGCAAAGAACAAGGAAGCTTATCAGAGACAAATCCTTAGGATATCAGAGAAGCTTGGGGTTGTGCTCGTTCTCCTGCCACTTTCAGTGAGATGATCCCATGCTGTCCTTTTGTGCTTGAGTGAGCCATTGTGCTAATATTGTGCAGCGGAGTCTTTTAGAGAGGGTGACTTTTCATGGTTGCTTCGTTCATTGATCCACCAGAAGAGCTAGCATTCCTGCTGGTACGCTCATTGAGTTCTGGCCAGTCTCTGTGGCTC
Organism: Podarcis bocagei; assembly: GCF_964188305.1. NCBI lineage: Eukaryota > Metazoa > Chordata > Lepidosauria > Squamata > Lacertidae > Podarcis > Podarcis bocagei. The sequence continues at coordinate 43,895,105 of NC_138126.1, forward strand.
GGCAGAGGGGCACAGGTCCCAAGGCTGTATGCAGATGATAAATTCTCAAAGGTTTGACGGTATTGATGGGCTGTAATTGCCTGGAGTCCAAGTGTTGATTTCCTATATCTCACCATGGTTGCTGTTCAAACATCTTTTTACAAGTTTTGTTTTTATTCCCTTAGCAAACTTCCATCCCACCTTTGGGGAAGCTCACACACAAAAAAGAAATAATAATAATGCAATACAATATAACGCAATAAAAGTGTCAGGATAAAACAGGCTTTCATAGTCTTTAGAGTGATAATCTGGAAGAGCCAAAGCAAACACCTCCATACATGAACAGTACTGCTGGAAAGAGATATGAACTCCTCAAGTTGTGGTTGCCTATTGGATTAATATACTATCCAATTCTACCTGGCTCAGCAGTCTCAAGGCAGTGATGCCAGGTGATTATTAGTCTAGCCTAATGGGTTTTCCCTGCATGGTCTCACACGGTAGTTTCTCATTCTTCCTTTGCACATTTTTAAATCATCATAATCATGAAAGTCCATCAGTACTTTATAGAATCCATTTCTCTGGATGTACACATTTTTGCAGACTGCTTTGCACATCAATGATGCGTTTTTCAATGTTGATTTCACCAAAATACGCATTTTTTTGCAAACTTCTACTGATATAAGCATTTTTGTAGAAGAATGCTTAAGGGTTTTCTGGTTGGAGAACTCCATCAGAAAATCTGGGGAAGTGCGACTTTTAAAAGCTGCTTTTCAATTCCTGTATACTTTCAAGAAGTATTGCAGAGGAAAGTTCAGTGCCTTTTTTCCAGAAAAGGGGTGCTGGTACTCACCAACAGCTCCCACCCTGCCCTACCCATCATGAGCTCTGCCAGCAAGTTGACTAGAATGCACACGGCCAGAAGAGCACAGTGCATGGCAGAGGAAGGTTGCCACACACCACTTTCCACTCTCACACTCCTTGGGGAGCAGGACTTGTGGGCTCTGGCCAGTCCCAAGGAGACAGTGCCAACAGGGCCCTGGAGTGGCTTTGCTGATGCCATGGCTGCCCATGCAGTTGAGCATCTCCGGGTGGGGGAAGAGTACCGCCAGAAAAATCACACTGGGTATGTTCCCTTTAAAATGAAAAACGGAACTCCCCTCTTTATCCATACAGGAAAAGTCCCTTTTCTGTAGTTGTTTTCTGTTTGCTACCTCCATGATGCTCACAGACGTTGGAATGCAGTATCATTTTATGCTGTTGAAAACCAACTCGGTTTGTTTTTTTAAAAATAGTATTGTGAAATTGGCCCAAAATTCAGTTACTGAAAAGCGACTGCCAAAAGGTCTAGATAAAGGTTAACAATTTAGGCTGGATCCTGATAAAACAGAGGAAGTGGTGATTTGGAGTTGGGCCCAAGCAAGCAAAGAAGTATCTCCTGGCCAAAATGAGATAGTGCTTCCCCCAGGTTAGTGTGTTTGCAATCTGATAGTGCTCTTTTGCTTTTTGGGGGTGGGGGGCAGTTACACCTGACATGATGGCTGGCACTCTTCTTTGCCACCCTGATCCAGGCCTTCGTTGACTTGAGTATTGCAATATGTTTTATGACAAATATATTTTGAGAACTGCCAAAAGCAACTAGTATAAAATGTCAGTGTTTAACTTCTGATAGGAAGTTAGCTTGACAACAATTGGCAACAGAGGGCACACAACTCCATTACTTGGCAACAGCCTTCTCTTAGCTTCTGGGGACAGTTCAAGGTGCCAGTAATTATTATCTGTAGGGTCCTTCCAGCCTGTCATTATTTTGAGGTGGGACTCAATCACATGCTGGCAACATTCAGGCTACGCAATTAAAGTTGATTTGGCACCCTTGTTAGGTGGAAAAAGGAAAGGGTTGCCATGTCCTCCCCTCACCCTCATATTCAGCTGAGGAGCTTTTAAGTAGCTGTCTGCTCTATCAGGCAGCAAAATAAACACAGCAGCAGAGAGACAATCCTCATATTTCTTCCTCCTCTACCACCCCCTTTTTTCAAAAAGTCCCTCAAGTCGTTGCCTGCCACATGGCGGTCAGGCAGCAAAATGAGTGACAGGCGAATTCTACACTTCCCTCCTCCAACACACACATTTTTAGTAGCTGCCTGCTGTTGCGCCATGTGACCGGCAGGCAGCAAAACAAAACAGATAGAGCAGCAAACAGATGGATCCTGTGCTTCTTCCTCCACCAATCCATACACACACAAACACCAAAGAAACAAACAACTCTCTGTGGCCAGAGCAGTTGCCTGCCTTGTGCTCCACAAGACCAGCAGGCAACGAGGACGAAAATAGGCCCCACAGTACTTCTACCCTCCTTTTTCAAAGAAAAGCCCCTCTTTTCTAATGTCCCCACTTTTAAGAAGCCCTTCCATGGGCAGCCAAAGCAGAGGAGGAGCTTTCCCCACCCCCCAACTTTCTCCCAATTCCAAAGGGATGGCAACCTCTCCTTGCTTCTTGTAACCAAATTACGCTGATAATCAGTCTACTTTTTTTTTTTAGTTCTCATGTATGTGTGTGCACATGCACATTTCCACAAACCAAGCATACATTTTTACTCATCAGTAGTAGATGTTGCCAATTCTTTTGAGAAAGGTGCACACACACACACACACACACACACACACACACACACACACACCATTTCCAAAACCTGCATCCTTCTCTTCAGTTTTCATACCTGGTTATATCAAGCAGAAGGGAATAGTTGAGGGAATTATCAGTCACAATTTTTCTCCCCTCCTCACACAAAATGTAAATTACTAGTTACAACTCTTCTGTCTCACCCTGCCCCCCTCCAGTAAAAGAAACCTCTGGAAATGGCTATTCATTTTGTCCTAAGCAATTGTAGCTTCTGAAGGCTTTTCTTTGAGAAAGGGGGCGGGGGGAATTCTCTTTCAAAACACCAATTGAATCTGGACAGCTTCCAGTGGGAGAATTGAACTGATAAACACCTGCCTGAGCTTTGAGTGTGAAGGCACTTTCTGAATATAATTGTATATATAAGATTTGTGTACAGTCCCTCTTTGGAGATGGCAATAGCCCAGTGACGCTTTTAATTCTCCCGACATTCCGCTAGGGATAAAAATACTCACTTCCCCTCCTAATTTCTTTCAACAAGTTTTCTGATGTCAAGAGCAAAGAATTGGGGAAACAGGATGAAACTGCCCTAGAATAGCTTTGTGATTAATTTCCATATGAAACTTCAGGTAGAATCTAGCATACTCTGTTGGAACAATCAATATACTTTTAAGGTCTCTCTTTTAGTGGTGCTGCAAAACCATCAGTGTGACAGTGATTTTTCTCAAGGATAGAAAAGCGGGTTGCTTCTAGCAAGACTAGGAAGCCGTACAGAATTATTAATCTGCTGAGAAGAATTGTTTTTGGAAACTGATAAAAGCAAATAAATGAATTTGGACTGAAACACAGGCGATGTTTTAATGTGGATGCTCTGGAAGGCATGCCATCCTATATATTCCTCATCTTTACTTAGCATAGGAAGCAAGCCAAGAATACCACTGGACTGCTACTTTGCTTCCTGTTATGTGTCTGCAAAACGGGGTGAGCTCCCATTGCTCTGTCCCAGCTTCTGCCAACCTTGCTGTTCAGAAAGCATAGTAGTGCAAGTAAATAAATAGGTACCACTGTGGCGGGAAGGTAAACGGCCTTTCCATGTGCTCTGGCACTCATCACAGAAGTGGTTTAGTCATGCTGGCCACATGACCTAGAAAGCTGTCTGCGGACAAATGCCGGCTCTCTTGGCCTGAAAAGTAAGATGAGCATCGCATCCCATAGTCGCCTTTGACTGGACTTAACCATTCAGGGGTCCTTTAGCTTATCTTTACCTTTTATGTCCAGGAAATATTATAACTCCTCCCCTGTTTTCATCCCACTCTTGAATTTCGCACATCTGTGCAGGTTTTACTATCCTGCCCATTTCCAGGAGTGGTGCAAAAAAGATCAGGGCTCCTAGCTTCCAGCCAGCTTCAACCAGAAATACAAAAGCAATGCCATTGCAATGCTCATGGCGATTTATCACTGGCTTGAGATAAATGTTATGTCTAAAATATGTAGAGGTGGTAAATTATCAAAGTAAAATTCAAGCCAAGAGTGTAGTAACATCCTCAGTGGTTTTGCAGGCATCTCCATTGTTTTGTACTGCTTTTAATGGGCTTTAAATGTTGTTATATTGCTGTGCTCTGTCGCTGCCCATATATTTTATGAGAGGGTGGTGCATATAAATACTTTTGCAAATACAAATAAATAAGATACTCAACAACATTTGATGAGCCGATGGCAGATCCGTGTATTTAAACACTGTGGCAACCCAATCGTGTAGAAAGAGAAAGAACAGCAGATCATTATTGACAGTGAAAATGGCACCGGAGCACAGACTGTCCTCTCTTCTGCCTGTCCCTCACCCACACATTGTGAGGGTGTGTTTGACCCAGGTGAGCAGTGCTTGGCAAGAGGGCCTGCAGGAAGTTAGCGGTGGGTATCAGGGGGCAGGCGGGGAGTTCCATACTTCGCAGTTGCAGATCTTTCTTGCTGTTTGGCTTCCCATATTAAACTATTGTGTTAAAGATAAAATAGTACTGGCAGTGGGGAAAGGAATATGATCAATTGTGTTAAGTTGTATGGGGCTTCCAAGAGACACGATGCTTTACAGTACAATATAGTGGATATAATAGAGAATTTGAAATGGAAGGATCTGAGTTAAAATTCCAGCTCATCCATGAAGTTCACTGGATGGTCTTACGTAAGTGTTTTCATATGTATTCATATTCTGGAGAACTTTGCTTGGAAGGGTGGCGCACAAATGTAGTTTTGAAAATGTTGTGAATCCAGTACAGGAGCAGTCTTGGGGTGCCTTCCAGATGCTGTTGGACTTCAACCCCCATCAGCCCTAGACAGCATGGCCATTGGTCAGAGATGATGGGACTTGTAGTCCGACAATATCTGGAGGGCACTACGTGATTCTGAACTGGTGAAGCTATTGTTTTTCCTGTTGAATGTCAGCAACAGCAGCCGCTTTCTCTGGCTGCCTGTTGGAAACGGAACAATTTTTTTATTAATAAGCTGAAGTCCTGACAGTGGTTGCTGTTAGCATTTGGAGTTACTTGCACAAGATAGCTTTCTTAATGTTTATCCGCTCTGACAAACCTTTTTTTTTAAAAAAAATAAAGAAAATCTGAGCTTGTGGATTAATAAGACTTTCATGTTACAACTTCAGTCTTCAGTATGGCTCAGATCATGTTCCCTTCCTAACAGTCTTTCTATTTAAGAAAAGAGGTATGTATTTTATTTTTTTATTTTTTGCAATAAGAATATTGCGCTAAATATACATTCCCATGAAGCAGTCTTGTCTCATGGCCTTGGTGTTTTGTTTTTTTCAAACTGCAGCATGTAATTATTCTGAAAGAAGCATTTTGTAAACAACCTTATTTTATGTGTGTATGTTTTAAGGAGAAACATTTTTACCTCTGCTTTTTCCCTCTCTCCACCTGGATTAATGGATTTACCTGTTTATCTTGCATTGGACTCTACAATAAATCCAGGTTTCGTGGGGTGTGTTTTTTTTAATAAAAAAGCCCAGCTAACTGCAGCTCTTTAATGGGAACTTTAGAAGTGACATTTTAATAGTCAGATAAGGAAATGCCAAGTTAGTGTCATCCCTAAATGAGCTTACTCCTTCTCAATTGTTGGTCTGATAAGTAAGCGTGACATGAGGTTTCTTTCCCCAAAGGCTTAACAGTAAGAATGTTAGGTGGTTCATTTTTCAGCCCTTTCCTGTATTGTGTTAGGAAGCCACTTCCTCCAAGGCATATTCTCAGAGGACAGCTCTTTTGCTTTCAGTAGATTTTTTTCCTTTGCTACATTTCTCAACAGGTCCATTTGCATGGGGCTTGGTCCACTGGATAGCGTGGGGCTTCTTCTTGTTGTTGTTTCATTGTTGTTGTCTCATTGTTGTAGTTGTTGCTATTTTATTTATACCCCGCCAATCTGGGCGGCTTCCAACACACACACAAATAATAATAAAACATCAAACATTAATACAGTGGTGCCCCGCAAGACGAAATTAATTCGTTCCGCAAGTTTTGTCGTCTAGCGAATTTTTCGTCTTGCGAATCACGAAATCCCATAGGAATGCATTGAAAATCAATTAATGCGTTCCTATGGTCAAAAAAAGTCCAAACAAAGCCAAATTTGGTACAACAACAGTTTATTAACTGCTCTTTAAAGTCACACATACTGTAAAGAGCAGTTCAAAAATTGAAGGGAAAATAAATTAACTTTATAAACAAAACATGTCTTTGTTTTTAGACAAAGGAAACAAAGTCGCGAGACGTTTTCGTCTTGCGAAACAAGCCCATAGGGAAATTAGTCTTGCGAGGCAAATCGAAAACGGAAAAACCTTTCGTCTAGCGAGTTTTTTGTCTTGCGAGGCATTCGTCTTGCGAGGTACCACTGTAATAACAATCAGATCCTTTATAAAAAGTCACAATAACTTTAAATTAAACAGCTTATACCAAATAAAGTAAAAAGCCCCCTTGCTGATGCTGCTGAGGAAGCAAGGGGAGAGGCAGCAGGTGATCATTTTTTTATTATACAGTGGTACCTCGGGTTACATACGCTTCAGGTTACATACGCTTCAGGTTACAGACTCTGCTAACTCAGAAATAGTGCTTCAGGTTAAGAACTTTGCTTCAGGATGAGAACAGAAATCGTGCTCCGGCAGCGCGGCAGCAGGAGGAGGCCCCATTAGCTAAAGTGGTGCTTCAGGTTAAGAACAGTTTCAGGTTAAGAATGGACCTCCGGAACGAATTAAGTACTTAACCCGAGGTACCACTGTATCTAGGACATTGCTGACAAGGATGTAGCCAATGTCTACAGAAGTAAGTCTGATCTATGTCTGACTTTATGGAGCCTTAACCACTCATAACCTGAGAGACATTTGCAACTCCTTGCAAAAAGCCTCCTTTGCAACCAACCAAGTGTTGCTGCTTGCTGCTGGGCTCCTCCCTAGCAGTCACCCACAACCAAAAAAAGAAATGGCATTGGGAATGGAGAGAAATGCCCAGAGCGAAGGGATGAAGTTGACTCTGTCCTACAACTTTAGAAGCTGCGTTGATTTGTAATAAATTCTTTGTTAGGAAGATGTTGGAGCAGCAGGCTGCCCTCTTTATCACACAGTGCAAAAGGTGTCAGGTTTACAAAAGGCAGGCAGACTGCTTAATTTGACTCATTACAGAATCAAAGACTATCTGGTTTGCCAATTGCAGCTGGCACACTCACCTCAAGGGTCTGTCTTTCAAATGGACTTTGAGAGCAGGATCTGCTCAATGAGGGAAATGAATTGTTATGTGCTTTGGCATTTTTTCTCTCTCTCATTGGTCTTTCCTAAATGGTCTCTTGCTGGCTGAGTGATTTGTCTGCTGATTTAACGGCTGTGAGTAAAATTGTTCTTACCGCCATAAAAAAGGCTAAAGAGACGTGGTGCAACTCTTGTTTGCCGCTGACCATTTATATAGCCCTCCATTTGTTCTGACAACAACCTACTGAAGTGTAGGTCACTGTTCCCCCCTTTTTTAACCTTGTAAGAACTGAGAGAACTTTCCTGAAGCATTCAGTTTTTGGTACATGATAAAAAAGGAGCACTTGAATGCAGGCCTGCATTCAGTTTTAAAACTGCTGGAAAGTTTGGCTGCCCCAGGTCCATTTCCTTGGCTCAGATAATGAACAGATTAATTTTGCTTTATGACAGATGGTGCCCAGAAGTTGCTTTGTTCTGAGTCTTTGTCTTTCCCAGGCCTAGTTCTGGCTGAGGTGGAAACCCTATTTGTTTTATTTCTTTATTTAAGGATTTATAAGCATAGATAAGAGTCAGAGTGTATACATAACAATCTAAATAAAAGCTAAAGGACCCCTGACAGTTAAGTTCAGCCGCAGATGACTCTGGGGTTGCAGCGCTCATCTCACTTTACAGGCCGAGGGAGCCGGCATTTGTCCGCAGACAGTTTTTCCGGGTCATGTGGCCAGCATGACTTAGCCACTTCTGGCACAATGGAACACTGAAACCAGAGCAGCACACGGAAACACCGTTACCTTCCCGCTGCAGCGGTACCTATTTATCTACTTGCACTGGTGTGCTTCCGAACTTCTAAGTTGGCAGGAGCTGGGACTGAGCAACGGGAGCTCACCCCGTTGCAGGGATTTGAACCACTGACCTTCTGGTCAGCAAGCCCAAGAGGCTCAGTGGTTTAGATCACAGCGCCACCTGCGTCCCTAACAATCTAAATAGCAGATCCCAAAAGCTTCAAATTATCTATAGTATATGTAGTATAAAATGGCTGATAGCTCTCTTCAACATTTAAATTTCCAATAGCTAACTAAAAGCAAAAACACTAGGGAAGGTGTTCAACATCGCTCTTTTCTTGTCATTCCATCAGCGGAAGCATGTCAGCTTGCCAGACGGAACAATCCTCCCTCTTCTTCCCCTGGGGGCTCTTCTGAGGGTTCCCCATTTCTGTAGGCACAAGGGGCAGAGGAGAGGGGGGAATGACCCGTTGTGTAAATGGGAGTCCTTGCACAGGGCTTCCACTGACATTACTGTAGTTGAATCCCAGGCTAGGCATTCATCCACGTTTGATCGGTAGTCAATTTCACAGAGCAAAACCAAAGGTCTGGTTTCTAGTATGGCAGGAGTACCTATGGGGAATACTCTTTTTAAAAATTATTTTTATTGATTTTCCAAATTATTACAAATCAAACCAAATTGCTTAAATTTAATACAATTTCTTAAAATCAGGTTCCCCGCTCTCGTTGCAATCATACGTCAAAGATTTTCTCCCATAGCTCTGGGGAATAATCTTAACCATGGTCCATCAGAGGATCACTGTTCCCAGCTGGGATATGTGGGGCAAGATAGTCCTTCAGGTAAAGTTATGACTGGGCTACACCCCTTCAGATGATTGAATGGGGGGGGGGTTTCGCTTGACTGCATGGTCCTCCAACCAACTGGGAGGAAGGGTTGATGGGAAAGCATCTGTGTGTGAGGTAAAAATAGAATTATTTCTGGAAGAAAGAGGGGGAGACTTGGAAGGAAGCAGAGCATGAGTGCTAGAAGGCACCTTTGTGGGTTCAAGTAATTCTTTTTCCGAGGTGTTGAAGAGGGCCATCTGTTTTGCTGCTTGTAGGAGTGCTAGGCCACTTATTGCCTCCTGTGTTCTGCTTGTGTATATTTCTAAATGAATGAAATAATACAAAAACAAGTATTCAGTCGTCTCTCCTCCCCTTGAACTTCTTACCACTCAGGGAAGTGGAGGTAAGGCTTGCTCATCACTTAACAGTGAGAAAAGAGACTGGATTTTTAGCAACTTGAGGACTGTCAAGGAAAGTATAGAAGTGTGAATGCGTTGCTACTACAAAGGGCAGAGTACAATAGAATTGTAGGATTTATGCTGTCTTCCGTCTTCCTCCTTTTTAAAAAAAAAAATTTAAAACATTAAAATGGAGAAGAGGAGGTTAAGGGGTGATATGATAGCCATGTTCAAATATATAAAAGGATGTCACATAGAGGAGGGAGAAAGGTTGTTTTCTGCTGCTCCAGAGAAGCGGACATGGAGCAATGGATCCAAACTACAAGAAAGAAGATTCCACCTAAACATTAGGAAGAACTTCCTGACAGTAAGAGCTGTTCGACAGTGGAATTTGCTGCCAAGGAGTGTAGTGGAGTCTCCTTCTTTGGAGGTCTTTAAGCAGAGGCTTGACAACCATATGTCAGGAGTGCTCTGATGGTGTTTCCTGCTTGGCAGGGGGTTGGACTCGATGGCCCTTGTGGTCTCTTCCAACTCTATGATTCTATGATTCTATGAAAATGCAGAAACACTTTTGGTACTGCCAGTTTCTGAAACACATACCTGAATAATGCAACCGCTCCTCTCTTTTTGATATTCTTCTGTATACCTTGTGTTACCAAGTCAGGTTCCACATGGATTTTTACAGATTGGGGAGGGGTGTTTTGCCAGTGTTTTAACATCAAGCTTGCAATTGGATTTCTTGATGTTGCTTATGGTTTCACTCAATGCGGATGCAAAACTTCAGGAGCTTGTCAAATGGAACAAATAAGACCATTTATTGCACAGGGTGGGGATGTTGCTGCTATCTACACAAAGCTGTTATTCTTCCAAACACTTAGCTCTGCATAAGTAGACTGTAACGCTATTGAAAAATATTCAGATGATTGGCACCTGAGGATGTAGTTGTGGGACAAGAATGCTTTAACAATGGGCAGCTCTTCAGTATGAAAAGCATGTCTGCCTCCTGGGTGGATCTTCCTTCCTGAAAGCCAGTTCTGACAATACAGCTGATTTATTCTGTTACCATTTATTTATACACCACCTTTTGGCCCAGAGGCCCTCTAAGTGGAGAACAGTATCGTAATACAAAAGAAACATACAATAAAAAATACAATAAACACAATAAATCCATCAAAACGATATAAAAATCGCAAAATACCTCTCAATCGTGCTGAATATGTGTTGGAACACTCCTTAACCCCCTCAAGCAAGGGAACAGGAAACCCATGGATCATGATACCCCTATCTCTCACCTAGGGTGTACACACTCCCCTCTCATCTCTCTCTTCGAAGTGGGGCAGGTTCTACCCTGGGACAGGAACTGCTCTCTCCCATGGCTGCCAACCTGCTAGCATTATAATAGCCAGAGCCTGAAGGAAAAAAGAATTCTTACAAACCCTCATGGTCACAAAAACACTTACTTCCTGTCCCCCTCACCAGCAAAACCCCCAAACTGCTTAGGTATGCATTCTATTCACACACTGTGATTCTTTACGTCGAAGATGAGCTGCTATCCCATGTGAGTTTGTGCCTCCAACATTAATTACGCTTGTATAAACATCATATTGTGTAAGGAAGTCAAGCAACTGAATCTGGACTGAATTGGGCAAGGTGTTCCATGTGGAGCACAGGAGGGGGCCACCTTTCATGGGCTGGAAATCACTGAAATGTCTGATGTTATAGTTGCTAAAAATGCCATGTTCCTTGTGGCTGGTTATCTCAAACAATCAGGCCGGCTCTACCATTAGGTAGAGCGAGGCTCCAGTGATGTGATACAAAGAAGCAGAGCTCTGCGTGCCCTTCAGCCTGCCCTGCATCCCTTCAGCTAGCTTCTCGCCCTTCAGATGCAGTGGAGGAAGCTACCCTATTGAAGTAAAATTCAATTGCCATAGAACCAGGGAGGAAAGTTGCCCTCATGCTGTTCACCTCAGGTGGCAAATAGTCTTGGGCTGTTCCTGCAAGCAACCACAGTGCTCAGAGAGGTTCGTACTGGAGAAGACACTCTGTTGTCTCCCTGTGCAACTCTGTTCTTCATCAGTGACCATTTCTAGAGCTCACCTTCCCTTTAAACAAAACAGTTTCAAACCAGTGGATGTCATAGTTTCCCAGCCAAGAAACTAAGGGCATTGTTGCTCTGTTGGCATTGGGGAATTTCTTGACAGCCTGCACAAGAATAGTAGTCATGTAGGCATATTGGAAGGGAAGTGGGTGGCGCTGTGGGTTAAACCACAGAGTCTAGGACTTGCCAATCAGAAGGTCGGCGATTCAAATCCCTGTGACGGGGTGAGCTCCCATTGCTCAGTCCCTGCTCCTGCCAACCTAGCAGTTCGAAATCACACCAGTGCAAGTAGATAAATAGGTACCACTCCGGCGGGAAGGTAAACGGCATTTCCGTGCACTGCTCTGCTTCGCCAGAAGCGGCTCAGTCATGCTGGCCACATGACCCGGAAGCTGTACGCCGGCTCCCTCGGCCAATAAAGCGAGATGAGTGCCGCAACCCCAGAGTCGGTCACGACTGGACCTAATGGTCAGGGGTCCCTTTACCTTTACCTAGGCATATTGGAAGCTGCCCATCTAGATCAGCATTGTCTGCAGCAGCTGACTCTCCTGGGTTTATGGGGAGGTTTATTTCCTGGGCTCTCTGAAGATGCTGGGGATTGAACTCAGGATCTTCTTTTTTTATATATATATATATATTTATTTTTTTTGACGTTAAAATTTTTTATTATGATCCAACATCTAAAAAACACATATACCTTATTAATAAAAACAAAACAGAGAAAAATAAACAGATACAAAACAGATACAAAAATCAATATACATTCATTTACATTGTTTGACTTCACCACCACCACAACGTGACCTCTATCTGAACCATATGTATCGCAGTGTCTTTATTAACCCGCATATTCTACTTCACGATTTTTATATTATACCTATTGTGATTTTGATGTTTCCTGACATTGTCTCTATGTATGAAAAAAAATTTTTCCAGTCATCAATAAATTTAATATTTTTCTGTTGCCTTATCTTCTGAGTCATTATTGCCAAATCAATGTATTCAATTAACTTAGTTTGCCAGTCCTTGATTGTAGGTATGCTGGGTTTTTTCCAATTCTGCGCTAGCAGTATCCTAGCGGCTACTGTCGCGTATTGAAATAGGGTTTGATCGTTCTTATTAATCTCGTTTCCCACCATTCCCAGGAGGAACGCCTCAGGTTTTTTTGGAAAGGTATACTTTAGGATCTTTTTTAGTTCATCATAGACAGCACCCCAGAATTTCTTTACTTCCTCACAGGACCACCACATGTGAAGGAAGTCTCCCTCTTTCTTTTTACATTTCCAACAGGTCTTGTCTCCGGTTTTATACATTTTAGCTAATTTTGTTGGGGTGATGTACCATCGGTACATCATCTTTTCCATGTTTTCTCGGAGACCGACACATGCTGAAAATTTCATATCCCTATTCCATAATTTTTTCCATTTTTCATAATCTAGGGGGTGTCCTAGGTCAATGGCCCACTTAATCATGACCTCCTTGATTTCCTCATCCTTTGTGTCCCAATCTAATAGTTGGTTGTACATTTTGGTTAAGATTTTGGACTTCCCTTCTATTATTTCTAATTGGAATTTGGACTTGTTCTTACTCATCCCGGCTTTTTTATGCTCGTTCCATAAAGAGTTAATTTGATGGAAATGTATCCACCCCAATAATTTGTCTTTTAACTCCTCATAAGGTCTAATTTCCCATCCTTTCTCAGATCTTTTCAAGAGCTCGGCATATGTCCACCTTTTACCTTCCATGTTTAATTTTTTAATTGCTAGGATATCAATGGGTGACAACCACAATGGGGTGTCCTTTTCTATCAAGTTCTTACATCTGTTCCATACCTCTAGCAACGCCCCTCTTATAATGTGATTAGAAAAACTTTTATGCACTCTCCCCTTATCATGCCAAAGGTACGCGTGCCACCCAAACCTAGCATTAAAACCTTCCAAATCCAACAAGTCGGTGTTTTCCAAAACTATCCACTCCTTAACCCAGCAAAGACACGAAGCCTCATAATATAGTTGTAAATTGGGAACCCCAAAACCGCCTCTATCTCTTCTGTCAGTGAGCAACTTATATTTAATTCTGGCCCTTTTACCCTGTCAGATGAATCTGGAACTCAGGATCTTCTGCATTCAAAGCAAATGTGCTACCTACCACTGAGCCACAGCTCTTCCCCTGCAGAGATAATATAGATCTACGTAGCACATAGTATCTTTTTGTGCAGGATGTCTGATGTGAACGCTCCTTTCTGCACATCTCGTGATATGCTGAAGTTATAACCATCAGAAAAAGAACTTTTCAGTGGTAGACATGAGCACACATGTCCTAATACACAGTGCACTTTTAGTTGGAGGTTAAAATTTGGAGAGGTGTCAGATCTCTCTCTTTTTTTTTATCTCCCACTTTCTTTTTCTGGAGGGAAAGCTCTTAAGAGCCTATTGTTCCCATGAAGCTCCTAAGATGACATGCTAAGAATGAGGACAGGATATTAACACACAATATAAGAGACTTAATTGAAGATGGAGTAGAGAAGGGAGGAGGGAAATATATCTAATAAAGTAAACCTGATTGACAAAGCAGGAAGCCAGCCAGATATGAACAAAAGGCGCACAGCAGGGAAATGAATGCAAGCAAATGCCAATTCACACTTCAGCAGGCACCTTCCTTGACTGCTCAAACATTTTCAGTCAGATAATGAGCAAAAACAAACACTTTAGCATCCTCCCCTCTGCTGGGGAGAAGAGCTCAAAGGGGATGGAGGGGAGAGAGGGAAAGTCTTGGTGCTAATTGTTTGCCATCTGAACTGTCAGAGGTTTTTGTTGACTGGCACCTTTGTTGAATGATGGCTAATTGTGAATGGTGAAAGTAGATTTATTATTGCTGGCTCAGGCCATTTAGCTGTTTTGCAAAAGGCTCTTGATGATGATGAGCTGGTTTACCTTGGGCCACACTCTTGAAATGCTAGCTTAGCTGTCAAGCTTGTTTGTTTCTCTGCACCACTTGCACTTCTGGGGCAGGGTGTTACTGATGCTGAGGGTGTTACATCAGATGTTGCTTTGGGGTTACCAGAAGGAAATCTCAACACTCTCTCTTGGTGCTGGGGAAGGGATTGCTGAGGTGTCTGTAATGAGAAGCAGATGGCTGGTGGCATGTCTGGGGCATCCCTGTAATTGTGAAGTCTGCTTCCGTGGCTCCCTAGTGCAGTCAGTCTCTGCTTCTGGACTAGGAACTCGCAGTGGCGAAATTGTGTGCCTGCCTGTCCCATAGAAATGCTTTAGGTCATTTCTCACAACAACAACAAAATCCCCCTTATATTGCCAGATGCCACCCTGAGCTCACTATGGCACCCCAAAAGATGTTATGTCAGTTTTTATTTTCTTTTTTTATCTTGGAACTGTTAAGGCAGCACTCTGGCAAGTATCCAAGGCATGGTTTGAAATAGGGATGGGGGAGAAATTTGATTCAATTCACATTTAAAAGCTAACTTACCTAATTTGTACTTTTCCAAACAACTTGTGAACTGAAACACAACCATCCTTCGAAATCTGCACTTTTTAAATATTTTGTAATGCTGTTCTCCAGCCAAGATATGTATACAAAAATGCATTATCTTAGGTTTAAATGTGCATGAAAAGAAAGATAGTAGTGAAAATAAAATGCATTCTATTAGGGGGAATGGTTTTGCAAACAGTGTGTGTACATTTGGCAAAATAGTGTACAAAATGTGTATATCAGGGTAAATTTGCTGATTAATCTTCATGGAATTGTAGTGTGGGAAGGGACCACAAGGGTCATCTAGTCCAAATCCCTGCAGTGCAGATATCTTCCACCCAACATGGGGCTCATGCCCCTGAGATTAAGAGTCTTGTGCTCTACAAATTGAGCTATTACCTGCGTAATACTTTTTTTAAAAAATCACAAACTGATAAGAAAATATGGAGAACTGAACTTGCGATTGGGAAAACATGAGAAACTGAAAGGGACCTAAATTGACAGATTCACCCACCTGTAGCTTTAAGTGCTTGGGGAGATGCTTTGGAAGCCATGATCAAGTCCAAACTTTTGTCAGACTACCTGGATGGTTGAAATGAACGTCATTATTATCATTATTTTATACTCATATTAGGCAGGCTGTTTCCCAACTAAACGATAAAATTGTAGACCATTAACCGTATGCATCTTTGCAGTTTATTAAATTAATTTGAATATGAAGTGAAACAACAATAGCTCTGAAGCAAGAAGCATAATTTCTGTATGCCTCCAAATACCACTTGCTGGGAACTGTAACTGGAGAGGTCCTCAGGTCCTACTTTGCAGGCTACTGATTGGTTGACTGCAGTGAAAACAGGGTGCTAGCTTCATGAGCCTTTAGCCTAATCCAGCACAGCTCTTTTTATGTTGTTAGTTGACACATATTGTCAAGCAGGCCCCCATCTTAGAGACATTCCAGAAAGGATGTTTTTTAGTTTTGATCGTACTTTTCGTTAAAAAACAACAACATTGCTACCAAATTTCATTGGGGGGGGGCATCTTTTGATGTATGGAATCCATCTGGTCAATGGAATATATATATATATATATATATATATATATATATATATATATATATACACACACACACACACTTCACGGTCCTCTTTCTATTTATATGCTCCTGTGTTTGGGGTGGGGAAGTTTTTCCCAGAGCACGTTCCATCCTGTTCCGGTGTTTCTAGGGAGGCAAACTGCTTGCATTTGCTGATCCAGTAAAAAACAAACAGCCAGCTGACTTCAGCAGGGAGGGGTGTGTGTGTGTGTGTGTGTGTGAAGAGCATTTGCTGATGCCATTCAGAGCACTGAGATGCTTCCATATTTCCTCCTGCCAAAAAAAAAAAAAAAATCAGCACCATCAACTACTGCACTCCTCAAAATCAATAACAATGGTTCTGCCTTAACACTCTGCTTGTTTTCCCAGGGAGTGGGCAGAGGTGTACCTCAGGTTTGGCAAATGTGGGGGCCCAGGCCTGGAGTGTGTGTGCAAAAAATCACCTATCAGACTATGGCATGTGTTGTGTATGTGTGTGTAGTGACACAATGCCGCTGTCGCAACAAGATCAAACACGGAAGAAGTTTCCTGTCCTTCTCAAACTGCAGCAGAAACACATGCACATGTTTTCACCCTTCCTCCTCGCGTCTCCCTCGCTCCTGATGCTTTGAGCACTTGGGTTGTGTAAAATGTAGTGATTTCTAATGTGCCTATTGCAGCACAGTGATTTTTTGTTTCCAGGTGGGGGCACCAATACAGCTGCCTGCCAAGGGCACAAGGAACCCTGCCTATGCCTTGGGGAATGGGGCATGTATGTGTACAGGGCTCTGGTAGATTAGCATTTTCCCTAAGCCCCGCAAAAGAAATACTGTACTATGAATTAGGTTTAACTTTGACGCATGCAGCTGTTCTCCAGTATGGGTTCCACAGTTACGGTATGCAAAGTGACTGAAATTTAATAGTGCTTCCCAAGCATGTTGCATTTAAAACTGGTATTTCTGTACGATTCCACCACTCTCAACTATGCAGCTGATCAGGTTGATTTTTTATTTTATTTTTTACTTTCCAGTACAAACCGAATATCCAGTGGGTGCTGCAGTGATCAGATACTTGATAAGTACCTATTAGACACTGAGTGGGTTTGGGACACTGGGAGTTAACTCCTTCTGTGCAGTAAATTATAGGCTGCAGTGAGATGCATTGCAAGTATTGTACCCTTGGGTTCCCTTAAAACTGTTTTCGTTCTATCAGTATTGAAGTTTCTGTGATTTGATACAGTCAGTAAATGCGGGAGGAAAAGAGATTTGAGAGTTCTTATTTCCTGGCAAATAAGTATCTCCTTGGGGGGGGGGGAATGCACATAAGAAGTGAAATCCATATTTAATTATACCATTAGCATTTTAAGCTGATACTCTTTTATATACTGTTTCTGTGCCGCCACCCCCACCCCCACTTTGAAGTTGCAGCAGGGAGAGGTGACTTTGAAATAAAAGGATGCAAGGGAACAGGTGATTGAATTCAAGTATAGTGATTTAGTGCTCTGTTGGTATCCTGATGTATGATTCCATTTCTGAGGACCATGGGTTTCTGCGCAAGTATTATGGCATGCTTAAAGCCATATGGGGATGATGTTCTTTCACCCTTAAAGGGTTATCTCATGAAAAATAAATCAGATTGTCCTTTTATCACTGCTGTCCTGGAAAAGTGCTACTGAAGTAGGGAGGTCATGTTTAGTCTTAGGTATAAAGCAATCTTCCACACGCCTCACAGCATTGCCCTGCCACAACATTATGTGGCCCTTATGCACACTGCACACTCCTGCAATGGAACTTCCCCTTCTCCTCTGTGCACTCCCTGCACCCTTCAAATCTGCCATTTCCCCAACTCTCCACAGCAGATAGAGGTGTGGGGAAACGTGGCACACAATGACATTGTTGGATTTGATACATTGTAAGTCACTTTACTCTTCCACCAATTGCCAAAGGGGATGGAGCAAGAGTAAGGCTGCTTGCAAGATGGTGAGGCCAGCCTCCAAAGCACTATAAAGGTAAAGGGACCCCTGACCATTAGGTCCAGTCGTGGCCGACTCTGGGGTTGCGGCACTCATCTCGCTTTATTGGCCAAGGGAGCCGGCGTACAGCTTCCGGGTCATGTGGCCAGCATGACTAAGCTGCTTCTGGCGAGCCAGAGCAGTGCACGGAAACACCGTTTAGCTTCCCGCCAGAGCGGTACCTATTTATCTACTTGCACTTTGACGTGCTTTCAAACTGCTAGGTTGGCAGGGGCAGGGACCGAGCAAGGTTCTGTGGTTTAACCCACAGTGCTACCCGCATCCCCCAAACACTATAATAAGCCTCTTAAATGGTGGGTAGTAGAGAAGTCACCAAGGAATGACATTTTCAGCACTGTCTCTACAGCCACAGTAACATGTACACTAATTCTAAAGGTTATAAAAGGACTTTGCAAGGAAGTTTACAAAGCCAAAATATAACCGGAGTTCCAAACATTTACTTGTAAGGGCCCTGTTACATGAGGATTCAGTGAGCTGATGTTGTTGTTTTGCATGGAGAGACAACTTTGTGATAGCAGTGACATCACTCAAACTTCTCTGATTCTTTTGCAGAAAAGTAATAGTTAAATGCTGGTATGTATCTGAAGAAGTGTGCGCTTATACCCAGAACAAACTTAGTTGGTCTCTAAGGTGCTATTGAACAATTTTTAATATTTTTTTTTTTAGTTCAATGTTGGGAAAGCAAAAATTGAAATCACCCTTAGCTTAACACTGAGGGTTGTTCTGAGTGACTATTAAAATTTACCTGTGATGCTCAGGCACTGCCAGCCAGCAAAGTGTTAAAATGTGTGAGACTCAAGATTTTCAAATGCTTGGTATCAACACAGCATTATAAAATGTCAATGAAACAAAAAGTTGTAAGAAATATTTGTCATACCAGTTAAGAATTAACTGGGTTGTGACCTACAGGTTAGGAAGCACTTGTTTATAATTTGCACATCAGTCTGTTGTGATTTTTGTTTTGGTAGATGATGGCCCTTACTCGAAAGGGAGCAAAGACTCAGGTGGACTGGATACAGCCCTGGTTTCAAGAAGGCAAAGTATACCAGGTAACTGACATTTTCTTTTAGCCATGTATACCTTTTTGAGGTCAGTTAGGTTTCATTCTTAGTTTGGCAACCACCAAAAGTGCTTTGCTGGGTGTGGTAGAGCCGCTTTGCTAACTTTCTGGCAGGTGGGTTGCTTATTGGAAGGGACTGGTGCAGTGCTCACATCCCAGCAGAAGTTGGGTGGGTACTCCTGGCCACGGGCTCACCTGGTAGCTGAAGTCGTAGGTTTTAATTTAAATATTTCCCACTGTGTCAACACTACATCAGGGTCATAATGGGAAATTAAAGTTGCTGCTGCCAGAAATGCATGTGTCTTGGGGGGGGGGGGCAGGGACATGTTAAAACAGGGATTAATGTTGCTGAGCTCTAATGGGGGCACTTGAGCCCTGGAAGCTGCCTGCAGATGCTAGTTCCTGACGCAGTAAACCATGGTCTGCACCAATGGCAGTAGAGATGTGTTGCTGCACCAAGGTTTGCTCCAAAAATTAAAAGGAGGAAAAATTGCATCTGATGAAAAGGCATGCAAGCCCTGCAGCACTCCTGACCTCATAGCCATAGTTAAGAGATGGAGCAGCATTAGGCTCAGGTAATTCCTGTAATAATAATCATCATAATCATAACTACAAAGCCAAAAGGAGGAAATGGAAGAAAATGTTGAAGGTGGGGAGGAAGAGGAGAAAAAAGCTATTGAGGAGCACATTCCAACTACTACTCATTTTTATTGTTCCTTCAGTTTTGATTGATCAGTCGCATGAGATGTGATACATTCTGTAGCAGCTTGAGCCCGTAATAGTGAAGACTTGTAAAACATGCTCTACTCGTATGCATTACAAGGCTGGAGAGTGATAAATATTTATAGGGGGACCATTATGCAGCACTTATTCGCCTTCATTCATGCATTAATGTCAGATTATCATTTAAATGACACAGGTGTGATATTCTTCGTTCTTCCATTACTTGAGTGTCCTTGGGTTTAGGCCCATTTGCAGTCACCTGTGGATACTGTGGCACCTACACCCGTTTGCACCATGGAGAAGTTCAGAGTCATCAATGCAATCCAAAGCAGAAAATGCATAGAAGAGAGAGGAGTGGATCCTGAGCGCTTAAATTGACACATAACATTATACAAGAACTAATATACAGCAAGCCTTTTCCTCTTCTGAAACAGAGAGCAAGTAATAAGACTTCAAACAAAACAAAACAAAACCAGCCTGGCACACTATCGACCTTATTTTTTGAAAGATGTGTGCCAAAGATCTTGGGCAAACCTTAGCAAAGACTCACCTAGCCCCCCCAAAAACATAGGCAGCTTGGGAAAAATAAAGTAGGAAGGACTGGGGAGTTATTAAGCACTTTGAACATCTCCATTGTCTGTGATGTTGTATATAAATGCTGAAATGTATTTTTCACTGTTTTACTTGCGAGATGTGCAGTGTAACAATGTCTTCTTCCTACATTTTCTCCACAGAAGAATTCAGAGGAGTCACTATTGTGGAACTGATTAAAAAAGAAGGAAGCACCCTTGGCTTAACTATATCTGGTGGTACAGATAAAGATGGTAAACCAAGAGTTTCCAACCTGAGACCAGGAGGGCTGGCAGCAAGGTAAACCAATCACATTATCAAGGATAGATTTCATTGTCTTGGGGTCATGCATCACCAGGGACGAGCAATTGGTTTAAAGCACTTTTTGCATGTTAGCTAAAGAATAACGTCTTTCAGCCTCACCTCCTAGCACAACTTTACTAGTTATGCTTCAGCGGGTGCATATTATAAACCTTTTTCTCATTTCCCTGAACCTTCCTTATTAAAAAATAAATAAAAATGCTTTTGTGCATGGTTATCAAGTAATATCTGCTGTTACTTTCCATATGGCGTTTAAGTTCACCTTCCTCGTTATGCAGGTAGTTCTCTCTATTTGATAAGCCAGTAAGGATGTAATCGCAGATCATGCGAATTATGACAAGGGTGCTGGAAAGATGCAATTGAGATGTTTTGTTGCGTTTATTGCAGGAGCGACCAGCTAAACGTTGGTGACTACATCAAGTCAGTGAATGGGATTAACCTGACGAAACTTCGCCATGACGAAATCATAAGCTTGTTGAAGAACGTGGGGGAAAGGGTGGTGCTAGAGGTAGAATACGAGCTGCCACTAGCGGGTTAGTACCTCCTAGATGGAGTTACTGCTGTTATGTTTCAAGATGTAGGTGGCTTCCCCTTCCCTCCTTGCCTCTTCTACAAAAATTGATTTGAACCATCAGATCATTCAGCCATCTTGCTCCAGTTAGTCTCCATTGACTGGCGGCAGCAGCAGCTATCTGTAACATTTCAGGCAAAGGTCCCTTCCAGCTTTGTTCTAGGAAATGCTTTTAACTGGAAATGCCAGTGATATGAAACTGGGATCACTTCCAGTGACTAGGTTGGATCCAGAATTCTGGATGCTGTTGCTTGTAAACATTTAGCAATCCACAAGATTTTACTGGCAGTAGCAGATGGAGAAAACAAACTGTTTCCACCTGTAACTGGTGCCCCAATTCTACTGTCTATGGATATTTTAGCAGATGACCGATCAGATTCTTATTTACTCACAAACTGAAGCATATGCTCTTGATGGTGATATTATTACCATTCTTTGCATTAATGGCCCATCTTTGCACCAGGGAGCTCAAGGTGGCATTTGTTTTTTAATTTAGGTAATAACTTTTTTATACCACTTGGTAGTAAAAAAAACAACAAAACCCCTTCAAAGCAGTTTTAAGTATCACATTTCCTTTAGGAGTGCTCAATACAGGCAATCTTCTTGGCCCTGCGTGCATCAGCGGAGCATGCATAAGCCTGTCCCCCCCCCCCCGCCCCCATCCTGTTCCATCCCATTCTGCCCTCTTCTGGGTCCAAAATGACCCACGCATCAGTGGTCACATGTCAATTGAATGTGCACAGAATGGCCACTGCCTGAACTTTAACCATGCTTTCTACTTTATAATCAAACTATTATTTTAGCTGTGAAGATTTGAACATAGTCATCTAGGGTTGCCTGCAGGCCTTTTGCCTAAGATACCTGACAGTCCAGTAACCACTGCCAGCTTCTGAAAGGTGCAATCAGATTTGAAGCTTCCAGGAAAAGGGCAATGGTTTGCTTTAGTACAGTATTATGTATGCATTAAGAGAACTTGAGGGCAGTCTGGAAGATTGGATCTTGATTTAGCCATATTTTTAATTCTGTTTAATAGCTTCATATACTTAAGGCAAGCATTCTTTTTACCTGCTTCAAAAGCCCCTCATATTGCAAGATTTATGAATGTGATTAGGCAAATTTTCATATCGGATGAAGAATGTTTTTTAAAAAAGAAGTATGGCAGGTTAAGGATGTCAATTCACCCCTTTTCTTTCCTATCTCTAGCCCCGGATAATAGTGCCGGCATCATTCCAAAGACCATTGATGTCACCCTGTACAAAGAAGGCAACAGTTTTGGATTTGTACTACGAGGTCAGATTCTCTTTGGTTAAAGATGATAAAACTACATTGATGGGACATGTAAAAGTGAGGGAGGGAATAAAGCCAGCTATTCTGTATAAATCAAAATCCTAAGCTAATAATCATACAGCACAATCTTCGAAGAATGCTGATAAATACAGTTTTGGGGTTCCGTCTTTATTTCAGAGGTTCTTTGGGTTGCATCCATCAAAGTCACATGGCTCACAGAATGACTTCTGCTCAATGCAACAGAATTTCTCCCCTCTGAACGCCCCTTAGATCTGTTTGCGAGAGTTGGGGCAACCCCCAGATCAGATTTGGGGGTGTGCAGTGGAAGGAGAGGGAAGGGAATTTCCATTTCCATTAGCAGATGCCTTTCCATGCGCATAGTGACTCATTGGACTGAATCCTTTAATAACTGGGGTGGAGAAGGGTTCGTGTCTTCTGCTGTGGTACAGATTTTTCCTATCTCAGCATTACAGCATTTATTTGTGTGTGTTTTTTTTGCAAATTTGTTACAGGAGGAGCCCACGAAGATTGGCACAAATCCAGGCCATTAGTACTGACATATGTTAGGCCAGGTGGCCCAGCAGACAGGTAATATTCACATTTAGCAACGGAGCTTAAACAAATAGGTGTTTCACCAACCTACCTGAAGCTCCTAGTACAGGCGCAGGCAAACTCGGCCCTCCAGATGTTTTGGGACTACAACTCCCATCATCCCTAGCTGACAGGACCAGTGGTCAGGGATGATGGGAGTTGTAGTCCCAAAACATCTGGAGGTCCGGGTTTGCCTGCGCCTGTCCTAGTAGGTCTGCATACCAGCTGTATATCTAAGTTTGATATCTGGGCGTACTCTCTACATGTCTCTTTTTCTCGACTTTCCCCCAAATGATCACTAGCTAGTGTTTCAAGAGACTGAAAATAGTTTCAGACCAAATTCAAATACTGATTTCCATGCTTACCACTAATTTGTGCAACTGATTTTAAAAATAGCTGTTATGTATGCTCTAATTGAGGCTGATGGTTGATAGATTGTTGCAAGATCCCTTGTCTCAGCCTTTGCCAATTTGGTGCCCTCCAACTGTTTTAGACTACAGGTGATGGAGTAATTACTACTGCTACTACTATTACTACTACTACTACTACTAACAACAACAACTACAATTTATTTATATGCTGCCCATCTGACTGGGTTGTCCCAGCTACTCCGGGCGGCTTCCAACAAACACAGTAAGACATCAAACACTAAAAACTTCCCTATACAGGGCTGCCTTTGAATGTCTTCTAGAAGTCAGATACTTGTTTATTTCCTTGACATCTGATGGGATGGTGTTCTACCTTGGTCCAAAACAGCTGGAGACCAGTATGGGGATAATTGTTCAAGCAGCAACATCTGTGCCATTAAATGTACCTGGAAAGGGGGCCAAAGAAATATTTGTCTTGGTAAGCTAGTTATGAACTGACTTGCCCACTTACTCCATTTGAACGGCTTCCCAATTACACATGCTCCCTGAGCGACTCATAAGAATGAAATCCAACATAATACAAAGCACTAAAGGTATCAAAGAAACATTGTTCTTTCCGGCAGATGTGCAATAAAAGTCAAAACACAAGCTGTTTGAAAAGCTGGTTTTCTGGTCCACATATGCTTCATTTGGGGGGGGGGTCTGTCTGTCCTAGTTTTGTATGTGTTAAGAATTGTGTGCAATTTTCTTGCAGGGAAGGGTCTCTGAAAATTGGGGACAGGCTGCTGAGTGTTGACGGGATTCCCCTTCACAGTGTGAGTCACGCTGACGCATTGAACATCCTTCGCCAGTGCAACCAAGAGGCACTTTTCCAGATTGAGTATGATGTCACCATAATGGGTAAGGGCTTTTGGATTCCCTCGGGGGGGGGGGGCACACAGGCTTTGGCCATGGGGAGGGAGGAATTCATTTGCATTTTCTCCTCACCCAGTGCAGAATATATTGATCTGTGGGTAGTGAACATATAAAAGTTTAAAATTACCGCAGCGGCCAAGAGGAATGGGCTAAAACATTGAAGTTTTTTAAAGCAAGCTTAGGATAGATAATTGGGTTTGGAGGTGTGCTCCTGGAGTCATACAGTAAATCTAAACTAGATATGCTTTCTGAGGGACATTCAGTAACATTCCCGAGTTCTGCTTCCCAAATTTCATGCACCAGCTTTCTTAAGCAACAAGTGCATAGGCTGAGACAAGTTAGCTGATCGTTAGCAACATCACAAATTAATACAATCAATCAATCAATATCCTTTATTCGACCGATAGTCAGAAATAAAACACAATAATTATAAACTATAACATCATAGGGGTACATAAATAAGGTAGGGCCACAGTACTAGACCTCTCACAGATAACCCACATCAAGGCATTCAGTTATACGTTTCCGACACTTGAGTGCCAGGAAAAGAAATTTAGCCACTGACAAAGTTGTTTTCCCAGAAGACTTATTTAGCAGATATGCTGTCTGCTTTCCTCTTTGTTGGGAACTGAGCTGGGGTACGTATGGGGTTATAAGATACTGTCTTAAATCGTTGTAGCTGGGACAGCTCAGTAATTAATACAAAATGATTAATACAAAATGATGGAGTAGCAGACAAGTACTTTGGTGCAAATGTTACAGTTACTACTGAGCAAGAGCAGTGAGGCAATGCATTGTCTTCTCTAGGAAAGCTGTGGGATGTTTTGCAGAAGACATATAGACTTGGAGGTAGTTATAGACACAGAAAGATTGGCTCTGATGGAATGAACCCTGATGTCATTATGAAACATGGCTTGATGTTTACTGTATAGCAGAGAGTGTAAATTTCCCTCAGAAATTTAAACCTATTAAGCCTTCCATGTATGTTAGGGGCAGGTGACTCAGCTGAACAAAGAGAACATAAGCCAAGCTTGCTGGATCAGGGCAATGATTTAGTCCAGCATCCTGTTCTCACAGTGGCCGACTAAATACCTGAGGGAAACGCAGTGCCCAATGCATAAAGGTCCCAAATAAAGTAAAAAATGACTTGAAAAATAGAAAATTATGCTCTTTGGCACATGAACATTAAACTATTGCAGGGTAAAGGAGAGCAGATAACCTGCCAGGTGAATATTCCAGACAGGAAGATCTAGTCTCCTGTCCCCATATCCTTAAATCACCTGAAATGCCAGTAAATGCAAGAAAATATTTGTTTCTAGGTTTTTATATATGCCTTCATTCAGATCACATTCTTCCATCTATGTTCAAAGAAGAAGAAAAAGGAAAGTGCTTTGTGTTCTCGTGCTTTGTATTCACAGACCGAACAATATAATTGAAACATTCATTTATAAATCATTATCTATAGTCATCTGCCGCTTATCTTGTTAGCGAAGGAGAAATATGGGAGTAGAGAATATGCAGAAATTGGCTATAGGAGGGAGCATAAACAAGGGATTTTATGGTGTCCTTAGGAAAGGATGTGTTCCCCTCTCTCTGGCAAAATTGTTCAAAGACAAGAATATAAAATAGTGCCTATTAAAATCGACGGGGTGCTTGAGACTTGCCTGAACTTAAATCTGCTGCTAACCCCTTGTGGACCCTGTTTCCTACCCTGCACAGCCTGTATGTTTTCTCTTCTCCCGGGTTTTCCTAATGCTAGAACACATACGTTCAAAAGACCCTCAGTGTTCACGTCTCTGGCTTCAGAGCTGGACATCAAAAACTAAAAATTGAATCTAGCTGTGATGAATTTACAGTAAATTTTAGACTCTGAACTTCATAATCTTACCCTCTTTAGATCTGCATTACTTCAAAACGTGGCAATGTTAGCTGAGAGGGGGTGGCTTCCTCCTCCTGCTCATTCTGCTGGGTTGGGGACTGAACTTGTGCCAGAAAGTCCTGCGCTGACACGACTTCAGTGGTTCCTAATCTCTTCCTGGTGTACGTCGTAGCCAGAAAGAGCTAAAGCCCCTTGCTGATGCTCGATGAGAGAGGCAGATTTGTCTTATTTGTGGCTGTTCCCTGAGTAGAAGACAGGCAGTGGTGGCCTGGCCTGAGCAGAAGAGGAACCCTGCTTGATTTGTATTGTAGGTCACTGCTTCTGCTGGAGATGCAGGAGCCCAATGCAAAGTGGTTTTTTTCAGCACAGCATCTATTCAAGCCTTTGAATTTCACGGAATTTGTGTAGGAGGCATGTAGCTGCTGTGTGGCAAATTAGAGCAGTTCATGCCAGAAAATACGGAACAGAATGTGCAGATGATGGGTTTAAGGGTTACTGCTGAGTCCAAAGCTGTGCTGGCTGCAGAAGCGCGGTGAACTGTTGCAGAGTGCAATGCCTCTCGGGGGTGGGGGGAACAGACTGGACTGCCTATTTTTAAAGCCTTTCCCCCTGCACTTCTCATTGTAAACCAAGGAACCACATCACCCTGTTTAAGCTCTGGAGCAGAGAAAGGTGGGTGGAGGGAGGGGAGAGAATGGTACCCGGTTTTAGTTTCGTTTTAGTAAATTCTGCATTTCAGAATGCTTCAAGTTGTGCCTAGGGACTGTGGAACGGCTCCCCACCCCCCAAATTGAACACTGCCAATGTGCAGCTAGATTGTGTGTGTATATATAAAATTATTGGAGAAGCTTTTAGATATTTTGTCATGCAATATATTCCAAACTTGGAGGGGGGGGTTTCAGAACTAAACAATTTTTGACCTTTTAATGGAGATAACAGCATTACTCTAACCCAGAGCTTTCCATACTTTTCATGCTGGTGACACACCTTTTAGACACGCATCATTTTGCATCACAGTAATTCAGTTTTACTATCCAGCCGGAGGTTAAACTAACACCTTTCCAGTCCCAAGAGGAGTGTGAGGAACATTCACACAACACACCTACAAACTGCAGTGGACACACTAACGTGTCGCGACACACAGTTTGGGAAGCTCTGCTCTAACCAAAATCAAGGGCCAATTGATAACTCCGATAACTCGGATTACGTGTCCTTGAGTTCATGTGCAGATTTCTGATCATCAGAGAAGGCAGGAGAAAGCAGGCCCATGCAGAGGCCCGGGGTGGGAATCTGGTTCTTGGCATGACAGTGTATGTCTGGCAGGCCCCTGGTGGATCGCCCTCCCCCTCAGACAGCTTTCTGAGGCCTGGGGCAAGTGTACCCGGCTGCCCCCACTCCCTGCACAGGCCTGAAATAAAGGAACTTAACCCTTTCTTCCTTACGACAGTCCTGAATGGGAAACACTTTCCTGAAGCTGATATTTGCTTTTGAGAGGCAGGGAATCTCATATCAATTTCAAATTTGGGGTTTTACTCAAGAAATCAGCTGAGGAACAAAGATTTAATTTCCCCATCTGCACCTTTTCTGATCACATTAAGTACTACTGTAGCACCCTGCTTGTGGTTAACGCTTAGCTGGAATGAAATATTCAACGCAGCAATAGAGAAATTAAAATAATTATTTATTTGTCAGACAAATAAATGAGAGGCACAGTGGTATATGGTTACCAAGCTCTGGCCTGGCTCCTGCCATTATGGCCAGCCCTTATATTCCCTTAATCCAGCCCCCTTTGCTCCTCCTGTGGCTGCCTCTGTCCAATCAGCCTAGTTGGATTTCCTATTGGCTGATTGCTATATCCAATCCTAAAAGATACACCCACATCCTCCTGTCCTTATATGGAACACAAACAGCTATATATTGTTACATCTATAAATGACAAATAAGTAGTAATATATCTTACATGTGTCTCAACAAGGAATCTTAATTACCAGCTCACCTCTTGCCCTCCCTGCCCTATTGCCTTCTAAAACAAATGGTTAATCTTAAATTTTTATCTTAAACATATGTCAAGGATCTTGAGTTTCACATCAACATTGAAAGATATCCTTCATTTGAAGGTTTCTAAACAAATGTCTGACAGCTAATATATCAGGACAGCATTTGATGGCGTCTTCCTGTCTGGCAGGGGGGCTAAACTGCTGGCTGACTTAATTCCAGGATAAATACAACTCTTCTAGCATTTGTTAAATCCTTTGCATAATTACATTTAAGCCAATATATTTAAGCTAATATATTTCATACATTATCATAGGTAACCTTTTAAAAGAATAAAGCTTCTCAAAGTAGAAAGGAAGGAACTCAGTAAAAAAAACAGTTTTTAAAGAAGGCTCTTTAGTTTACACCTCCCCCTTTCACCCTCCTTTCCAGCCTCAAAATAAAATAGGAAGAAGCTTCTTTTTCCCCAGCCAAGCCAGTTGCCTTTTCTCTCAGTTTAAGAAAGAAACAGTTTTAAAAAGACTTCCCAAAAAAGCCTCTCTTTCTCTGTCAGCTAGATGCTTCTCCCCATTTGCCTCTGGCCTTAGAAAATACAGCTCAAGGTTTAAGAGAGGCCCATGGTATCATTTTACTATTTGCCCATTCCTAATTATATTTATCTCTGCCTTTGTTATCTTCTGTAACATGTAGGGTCAGTGTCATTACTCAGTCTGTAATTTCAGCTTTTACGACTTTGAGAATTGCTTTCTGCTATCAATCAAAAGGGGCCCCTTGTCTAAGAGGAAGAAAACACTGTTTTCTTAAGCAGCTAGCCTTCTTGCCTGGCATGAAACATTTGAAAATCTACTTTTGAAAATCTAAGCCCTCTTTAATATACAAGTCCTGATCAAACATTAATAAAATGCAGGCTTATGCCTGATGCCTCATTCCCCCCTTTCAAGCTCAAGGACCTTCATCCCAAGTGTCCTTGATAGCTTGACCTTCATCATATTCCTGAGGTAAAGCTCTGTATAGGGCCATGATATGAGGTAGAGTTTCATTTGAAACCATCTTGCTAATTGTACTTCTAAAACATGAAATGATACATGGCATCATACATAAAACCATTACCACTACTGTCAAGAAAAACAAGCAAGACAATAGTATCCCTTTGAGTCCTGTGACATTAGGTAACCAATTGGTGAGCCATCCCATATCCCATCCTTCCCATGTTTGTACTGGGACATGTGCTATATTCTCCATCTTTGTGGCCAACACACGGATTGCCTCACCATTATCTGAAATGTTAAAGCAACAGGCATTCCCTGTCAAGTTCAAGACTCCACATAGGCCTCCCTGCTTGGCAAGTACATAATCCATTCCCATTTTCAGCTGCAAAATGGCGGCTCTACTTTCATCCAACTGTTGTGCAATAAGTCTCAAACTCCGGGCCGTTGCATTGGTTACAAGTTCCACTACTGCTTGCAATTGAATTATTCTGTTTAGATTATAAATAGGATCCCGTGCCCCTTGTATGAGCTCACCAGGATTCCAGGAGGCAGGATCATAATAGGCTATAATGCGCTCTGGTGGCCAATCATCAGTACCGCTCCAACTTTGGGTACTTCCTCCTGCTATATGAGAAATATCAGCGTTTCTTCGTGTACGCTTGGCCAAATTAGTGGGCATAATCCACATTGGTGGTAATACCCATCCCAGGAAACAAGTCCCACTCCATTTGGAGGGGAGTTTCTTGTATGCCCATTCTCCACATATCCACCACAACCATCGTGTCTGAGGTCTTTGGTACGTGGAGTACAGAAGGCGAAATAGCAAAAGAGGTAGAGAGTTCACAGTGCAGTATGTTAGATTGCCTTTTTCTGTCACAGTTATGTTCCATACCACTTTCCATGCATGAATAAAAGGAGGTGCACAGGGCAAGGCATCCCGAGTTCGATAGGTAGTATCGTGTGCCCAGGTATTCTTAATATTATCCCAAGTATAGTGACAATGAGAAGAGCCTATCATGGTAGAATCAGCTGCATTTGATGATTTATGTACACAGAATTCCCCTTGTACAGGTATAACTCGTAATGGTTTAGTTGAGTTCCATCCGGGGAAATTCTGTACTTCTGTTTGGTGTGGTATTTCGCTTACCATACCAATGGCATCTAATGGTATCGGTAATAAGGGCATACCTCCCTCTGAATCATCTGGCCCGAGAGAGCAAACAAGGCAATTGGTCCTATTTGCAACATTGGCTACCATTTCAGCTAAACCTACCCACATATTGTGGTCATGGCGGAATCCATATTTAGTCAATTTGGTCAGATTCAAGGACCCTTCCCCTTCCCAAGGGATCAGGATTAATAGAATCATGTTGATGTCTAGCATATGCATTCCTTCCACAAAAGATTACCTTATTGTGATAGCAAATAAATATTAGTCCCAATATAATTCCCCCAGTGACAGGAATGGGGAACCACCAAGACCAAAACATATATCCCGAGGATCCCCAATGAGTAATATCTCTGATAATTGTTCCACAAGGGGGGGGGCAGTCAATCAATTGTGGGGCAGTCAATCAATTGTATAAGAGAATCTTTCCTTTCACAATCGCTGGTTCAGATGCTCCTCAAGCTTCAGGCGTGCGCAGGTCAGCCAGCTTCCAGGTTGTGGCTGCAGCAGGCCGGTCGTCTAATGTTGCCCGTGACCTAGCCCGTTCCCGGTAGGGCTAGATACAGGGGTTTTTGGAGAGAGTCAGTTTAAGAGGATTAGAGGGGTCACCTTTGCACGTCCAACTGCCTTCGGACTTCTTCAAACGGGAGTGATGAATCCAGGGGGTCACCTCAGCTACCTTCACCGCTGTTGGAGTAGAGAGCAAGACGGTGTAAGGTCCACGCCACTTAGGTGCAAGTGGATCACGTTTCCACTCTTTCACCCATACGCTATCGCCAGCCTGGAACTGATGAATCGGCTCGGCAATGCTGCACGGCGTACGCTCGAGGGCCCACCTGTTAAGAGAAACAAAAACACGGGAGAGAGATTGCACTTGTCCCTGTGTCACATGGTCTCCTATTTGTTTAAGATCAGCTGAAATATCCTGAACAAAGGAGGGCGGTCTCCCATACAGGAGCTCAAAAGGTGACAACTTAAGTCTTTTTGTGGGTGCACACCGAACACGAAACAGTGTTATGGGTAACACATCTACCCATCCCAATCCCGTTTCCTGGGTTAATTTTGCCAATTGGGTTTTCAGAGTCCGATTCATTCTTTCAGTTTTCCCTGAACTCTGGGGCCTATAGGCTGCATGCAGTCTCCATTTCACTTGTAGGACTCGACATACTTCTTGTACTATTTGATCAATGAACGCTGGCCCATTGTCACTTCCAATGCATCTAGGTAATCCAAACCTCGGGATCAATTCAGTGAGGAGTCTCTTAGTTACCTCTCGTGCCTTTTCAGTTCGGGTGGGAAAAGCTTCAACCCATCCGGTAAGAGTATCTACAAACACAAGGAGATACTTGAATCCCTTAGAAGGGACCAGCTCTGTGAAGTCCACAATTAGGCTTTCCATGGGGACATATCCCACATGTTGGATTCCAAGAGGTTGTACCGGTCCCTGCCTGGGATTGTTTTTAGCACAAAGAACACATTTCTGTGAAATGCAAGTTGCTAATTGTGATAGGTTAATAATATACAACTTCCGACTGAGACTCTCTCTGGTTGCAGTACCGCCAAGGTGAGTAGATTCATGATAATTTCTTACAATTGTGCCTGCTAGATGATGAGGTACATAAATCCTATTGTCTGGCAGGATCATCCAACCGTCCTTCACAACTGCTCCTTCCTGTTCAGCCCACTTCCTCTCTTCTGGGGTATAGTGAGGTTTAACTTCTTCTGGAACTACCTCTGGTATGAGGGCTGCTATAAATCCTCCCACAGGCTTTTGGGCTGCCTCTCGGGCTGCTTTGTCAGCAGCATGATTTCCTCTGGTTATTGGATCCCTTCCTCGTCCATGACCTTTGCAGTGCATTACAGCAATCTGTTCTGGAGCCCATACTGCTTCTAACAGGATTTCTACTTCAGGTCCATATTTCAAGGCCTTCCCGTGGGCTCCTATTAGACCTCTTTCTTTCCATAGAGCACCATGTGCATGCAGGGTTAAGAAGGCATATTTAGAATCAGTATAGATGTTTGCCTTACATCCGGCTGCCAATTGCAGAGCTCTAGTTAAACCTATAAGTTCAGCTTTTTGTGCCGAGGTGCCAGCAGGCAAAGCTTCAGCTTCCACAACTTCCTCATTGGTGACCACAGCATATCCTGCTCGTCTGGCACCTTCATGCAGGTAACTGCTACCATCAGTATAATATACAACATCTGGATTTTTCAATGGTTCATCTTTCAGATCGGGTCTACTGGAATAAACTTCATCCATTATTTGGAGACAATCATGTGATTCTTCATCATCTACCTCTGGTAGGGGCAGCAAAGTCGCTGGATTGAGCATATTCACTACTCGTAGATGAATCCTGGGATTTTCACACAATAGGCCTTGGTACCTAGCCATCCTTGGGTTCGTTAGCCAATAACTACCCTTATATTCCATGAGTGTCAGAACAGCATGAGGTACATTCACATACATCGTCTGGCCGAAGGTAAATTTATCAGCTTCTTTGACAAGGCTGGCAGTGGCCGCTACTGCCCTTAGGCATGGAGGCCATCCTTTTGCTACTGAGTCCAATTGTTTTGACAAATAAGCTACTGGACGGTTCCAACTTCCTAATCTCTGGGTCAGGACTGCCGCTGCAATCCCATTCTGTTCATGTACATACAGCTGAAAGGGTTTTTCCGAATTAGGCAGTCCAAGGGCTGGGGCCTCCATAAGTCGTTGTTTGATAACTAAAAAGGCTTGTTGCTGCTCAGGTCCCCATACGAATGGGTCCTTTTCTGCACCTCGAGTGCTTTCATGTAAGGGTTTGGCCAGACTGCTGAAATCAGGTATCCATAGTCTACAAAACCCTGCTGTTCCCAGGAATCCTCTGAGTTGTTTCCTTGTGGTAGGTTCCTTGATAAGGCAAATAGCTTCTTTCCTCTCTGGCCTCAATGCTCGTTGTTGGTGTGAGATGTCAAAGCCCAAATATTTGACCTTTTCTAAACATAACTGTGCCTTTTTCTGGGAAACTCGGTAGCCAGCTTCCCAGAGCAAGTGGAGCAGTTCCTCTGTACCTTCTTTACAGGTATCAAAATCCTTTGCTGCTAGTATAAGGTCATCTACATATTGCAGAACCACCTTTTCTCCAGGTATTGAGGGGTAACTTGTTAGATCCTTCGCCAAGGCAGTGCCAAATAAAGTTGGGGAATTTTTGAATCCCTGGGGCAATCTCGTCCAGGTTAGCTGGCCTTTTGTTCCTGTCAAAGGGTCTTCCCACTGGAAGGCAAATATAGGTTGGCTCTGTGGTGCCAGCCGGCAACAGAAGAATGCATCTTTCAAGTCCAATACAGTAAAAAATGTTGCTTCTGGTGGGATCAAACTCAGCAGGGTGTATGGGTTTGGTACATTTGGGTGCAAGGTCTCGATAGCCTGGTTTACGAGCCTCAAGTCCTGCACTGGCCTGTATTCATCTGTCCCAGGTTTTCGAACAGGCAAAAGGGGTGTGTTCCATTCTGATTGGCAGGGCTTAAGCAGACCATATTTTAATAGGCGGTCCAAATGTTTCTGGATGCCCTCTGCTGCTCGCCGGGGTAAAGGATATTGCTTTACAGATACAGGGGTAGCCATAGGTTTTAAGGTTACTACAATTG
Organism: Podarcis bocagei; assembly: GCF_964188305.1. Taxonomy (NCBI): domain Eukaryota; kingdom Metazoa; phylum Chordata; class Lepidosauria; order Squamata; family Lacertidae; genus Podarcis; species Podarcis bocagei. Next base: position 43,929,189 of record NC_138126.1, read on the forward strand.
GAGCTATATTCTTGGCCATTCCTGGTGGGCTATTTTCGGCCCATACTCCTGGTGGCACCTGTAGAGTTCGGAGGAGCTTGTTTAACTCTGTATCCAATGTGGGTTGGACTTGCAGGGCTGACATTAGGCGCCATGATTGTTCCTTAGGTACTGAGAGGGAAATTATTCCTGCTGCCTTTGATGGCAGTTTCATTTCTGGACCTCGAGGAGTGAAGGTGATTTGGGCCTGCAATTTGGACAGCATATCTCTACCTAAGAGAGGTATTGGACACTCAGGTATATACAAAAACTGATGGGTTAAACGATGTCCCCCAATCTGGCATTCCAAAGGTTGGAGGAAAGACCTCTTAGCTGACTGACCAGTGGCACTTTTAATGACTACACTTTTGGATGCCTTTTTCTACAATAGTTCTGGGAGTACTGAGTATTCAGCCCCAGTATCAATCATAAAGTCTATTAAATGGCTTCCTAATTGGATCGTGACCGTGGGCTCCTGGAAGCCTAACTTTATGGAGTCCGGTCTTTCCTAGTCTTGGGTAAAATCCTCCTCTGCCAGTCCAATGACATTGTCCCTACTCCGTCCTTGTCCAGGTGTCTGATATCTTCCATCTCGGATCATTCCCCGTCCCCGTCCCTGGTTTCTTGGGCCGGAGCCTGGGCCTGGGCCTGGGCGTACTTCTTCCAACCTCAGGGGTTCAGGACACTCCCGCTTCCAATGACCCTCCTTCTTGCAATTTGCACATTGATTCCTTCCCAGTGGTGGATTCCTTCCCCGCCCTCTTCCTCCATTTAAGGGGCGGTAGTCTTGCTTCACTGCTGTGGCTAGCATTACCATCTTTTCCTTCTGCCACTTCTTCTTCTCTTGTTTCTCAGCCTCATCCCTATTCCGATAAACTCGGCGTGCAATGGCCATAATTTGGCTCATCAGCATCCCTTCCCATCCTTCGGATTTCTGAATTTTCTTACGAATGTCAGAAGCGCACTGGGCCACAAATGTAGCAGTAATCATTCTGCTGTTTTCAGGGGCTTCAGGGTCAAAAGGAGTCCATATACGATAGGCTTCTTGCAGCCTCTCTAAAAAGTCTCCTGGACTCTCATTTGGTTTCTGTTCTACTTCTGAGACTTTAGACATATTAGTGGGCTTCTGGCATGCCCTGCGGATACCTTGCACAAGCGTCTGGCGGTAGGTGGTAAGTCTGGCCAGGTGAATTACATTGTTTGGATCCCAATTAGGATCTTCCAAGGGAAAGTTGTCTTGGAGATGACGGTCAATATTATAAATATTTCCCACTCTGGCCTGCTCACGCAAATATATCTGTGCCTTTTCAATTATGTCTCTCCTTTCCTCAGTGGTGAACAGAGTATTCAGGAGCTGGCGGCAATCTGTCCAAGTAGGACTATGAGTATTTATTATTGAAGTCACCAAGTCCATCATAGCCTGAGGTTTTTCTGCAAAAGATGGGGTGTGTGTTTTCCAATTCATCAGATCTGTAGTCGTGAATGGAATATATTGCAGGGTCGAAGTTCGAGGTGGCCGTGGTCCGAGTTGCCCGTTAACCAGCACAGGCTCCTCAAGTGCATCAAATACTCTTCTGAGAGGGGCTACTACGTGATCTTTCTCTTCGCCTTGCTCTAGGGGCCTCAAATCATAGGGGATGGTATTTGTCCCAAGGCGTTCTTTTAGCAGCTTTATACGCCTGGCTGTATTGCTTGCTGACCGATTAAGGTCTCCCTGTAACTTCTGTAATAATTCTCTAGGACTTGGATGTACAGGGGTTTGGGGTAGGCAATCAGTTGTTTCACTAAAAGAGACTGTAGATGGAGTTCTACTGGGACTCACAGATGGAATAACCACTTCTGCTTGGGCTTTATTATAGGCCTCCAATGCCTCCTGAAGATATTTATCATAATCTATCAAGGAATCAAGTTCTGTGACTCCAGCCCCATTATTCATTCCACTTTCTTGCCTTGGGGTTACAACTGGTGGAGTGTTTGGATTAGGCTCCCTTCGATGTGGAGCATAAGGTGGAGGTGGAAGCAGCTCTTCCTCTGGTCCCTCAAAAATGGGTTTGAGTTTATTTGGCAAGATTCCTTTCCTAGCTTCGGCTTTTACAGCCAATAATTTGCATCGTTGGACTTTGCATTCCCTTATCCATGGAGGATTTTTATTTAATGTGCTCAGCCAGGAATCTATATATGAAAATTGTTCTGGGCACCCTCCAATTTCTTTGGCGATGTTAGACCAAAGTTTGCTTACTAAATTTATATCAAAGGTTCCTTGAGATGGCCATTCAGTATTTTGCTTCGGCCACTCTAATTCACATAACGTTCTCAGGCGCTCTGGCGTCATTTTGACTCCATACGCCCCTGAGAAGGCTTTCTTAAAATTATTTAACATACATTCAAGAGGTGTATTTTCCCCTTTTGAACCCCCAACTCCCATTGTATGGCCCTGTGAAGTATCCACTCAGTCACTCACACACACGCTTCGTGGGTTTCCTTGCCCAGATGGAGTCGCCTCACTGGGAACCGAAGTACTACCCACTCCACACTCAGGTCAGCTACAGATTGCTCTGTACTTTCTCACACATACAATGCGTTAGATACTTCACCACACACTACCTCCCATTCTTCCCTTTTCCCCCACCAGATCACCATCTGATGTATCCAACCACCTAGCGTACTCAGTTCCCACTTACTGAGACGCAGAAGTTTGATCAAGACTTCTCTTCCTCCCAATTAATTGGAGGGCCAAAAATCCCTTTGTGCACTTACCCCTGGTTGGTTCCGTTTCCCCCCCGGTCCGTCGCCGCCAGTGAGCAGGGTATCAGACAGACGAGACTTCTGCGTTCCCCCTGGAAAAATTTACCAGTGCGCGCTTGGGTAAGCAGTTTAGAGATCCTCTCTCTTGTACCCTGCTCAGTAGAGCGAAGGGGCTGCGTTCCAGCAGACCACTTATCCGAGTCACAGGGGCACCATAAAATGTAGCACCCTGCTTGTGGTTAACGCTTAGCTGGAATGAAATATTCAACGCAGCAATAGAGAAATTAAAATAATTATTTATTTGTCAGACAAATAAATGAGAGGCACAGTGGTATATGGTTACCAAGCTCTGGCCTGGCTCCTGCCATTATGGCCAGCCCTTATATTCCCTTAATCCAGCCCCCTTTGCTCCTCCTGTGGCTGCCTCTGTCCAATCAGCCTAGTTGGATTTCCTATTGGCTGATTGCTATATCCAATCCTAAAAGATACACCCACATCCTCCTGTCCTTATATGGAACACAAACAGCTATATATTGTTACATCTATAAATGACAAATAAGTAGTAATATATCTTACATGTGTCTCAACAAGGAATCTTAATTACCAGCTCACCTCTTGCCCTCCCTGCCCTATTGCCTTCTAAAACAAATGGTTAATCTTAAATTTTTATCTTAAACATATGTCAAGGATCTTGAGTTTCACATCAACATTGAAAGATATCCTTCATTTGAAGGTTTCTAAACAAATGTCTGACAGCTAATATATCAGGACAGCATTTGATGGCGTCTTCCTGTCTGGCAGGGGGGCTAAACTGCTGGCTGACTTAATTCCAGGATAAATACAACTCTTCTAGCATTTGTTAAATCCTTTGCATAATTACATTTAAGCCAATATATTTAAGCTAATATATTTCATACATTATCATAGGTAACCTTTTAAAAGAATAAAGCTTCTCAAAGTAGAAAGGAAGGAACTCAGTAAAAAAAACAGTTTTTAAAGAAGGCTCTTTAGTTTACACCTCCCCCTTTCACCCTCCTTTCCAGCCTCAAAATAAAATAGGAAGAAGCTTCTTTTTCCCCAGCCAAGCCAGTTGCCTTTTCTCTCAGTTTAAGAAAGAAACAGTTTTAAAAAGACTTCCCAAAAAAGCCTCTCTTTCTCTGTCAGCTAGATGCTTCTCCCCATTTGCCTCTGGCCTTAGAAAATACAGCTCAAGGTTTAAGAGAGGCCCATGGTATCATTTTACTATTTGCCCATTCCTAATTATATTTATCTCTGCCTTTGTTATCTTCTGTAACATGTAGGGTCAGTGTCATTACTCAGTCTGTAATTTCAGCTTTTACGACTTTGAGAATTGCTTTCTGCTATCAATCAAAAGGGGCCCCTTGTCTAAGAGGAAGAAAACACTGTTTTCTTAAGCAGCTAGCCTTCTTGCCTGGCATGAAACATTTGAAAATCTACTTTTGAAAATCTAAGCCCTCTTTAATATACAAGTCCTGATCAAACATTAATAAAATGCAGGCTTATGCCTGATGCCTCACTACCTCATAACAGTTTTTTTAAAAAGCCTACAGGCTTTGGGGGAGGCGTGTACAGTGGTACCTCGGGTTACAAACACTTGGGGTTACAAATTCCACTAACCCAGAAGTAGTAACTTAGGTTGAGAACATTACCTCAGGATGAGAACGTGGCAGCAGCAGCAGGAGGCCCCATTAGCTAAAGCGTGCCTCAGGTTAAGAACAGTTTTGGGTTAAGAACGGACCTCCAGAACGAATTAAGTTCGTAACCCGAGGTACCACTGTAACATTATTTTCTTGAGCTTTTAAAACTGGTCACACACAGAAAAAAATACACAGCATCACACTACATCTAGGTCACTGTGTGTTAAACTGGACTGGAGCACATCATGGTGTAAGCAGGAGAGGACCATGTTTTGCTTGGTTCCTCCTTTGAGGGGGGTAGGAAATCCTACATATGTAAAACTAGCATGTCACAAAGAAGGCTAGGTGAGACCTCTTCTCCTTGATGCGTGGTGGAGCAGTATTTGATCATGCATTCCCACTTACACGTTCTGATGTGCTGCAGTCAAGTATTACTCAGATTATAAGTTGTTTGTCTGCGCTTTAGGACCTGATATAGTGGCCATGTGTCCTAATTTACAGAGCCCAGTTCTCTATTTGAAGGGTTGTCCACTTTAAAAATAAAGAGCCAAAGGAAGGGAGAGCAGGAACCTGGAGTTTGCCCATTGACAGTTGGTTACCTGCATAGCAGACTGAGCAGGCATGCAGGTCACAGCCTTCCACACTGTGGTGAGATGTATCATGTTTCTATTTTAAATTATAGAAATTGTTTCTAAATTTGCCTCTGTACATATAAATAAGCACATGCAAATTGGCACCCAGCCTGCATTGTAGTTTGTGCAGCGCATCATTGTCTTTGGGTTCTTAATTGCCAATCTGTCCAGCAGACCTTCATCTCGTATCTACAAGGGAGAAACTCCCCAGCCCCACAGTGCAGATCAATAAAGTACAGGTGTGGCAATTCAGCCTGGCTTCTGAACTTGGGATGTCTGCTTCCAGAATCTGTGTTGTCTCACATCAAAATGCAGTGGCGTAGCGTGGGTTGTCAGCACCCGGGGCAAGGCAAGTAATTTGCGCCCCCTAACCCATGGATTTGCGCCCCCTAACCCTAACCCCCAGATGTTGCGCCCGGTGCGGCCGGCCCCCCCCCCTGCACCCCCCACGCTACGCCACTGCCAAAATGTAGAACATGCATCTCCACCCAAGAGGCCGTGATTTAAAGCTGACTTTCCTTCACCTTCCTGGTGCCCTCCAGGCAGTTTTGGACTACACCTCTCATCATTCTCCTCCAACACAGCCATTCTGACATGGAAGGCACCAGGTCATCAAAGGCCAGAGTCGCTCTGCATGCCAGTTTTTCAGTTGAAACTCTGATCTGATTTGCAGTAGCTCCTCAATGATACCTGGAGTTGGGGGGGGGGGAAGCACTGCAGAATATAGAGCAAATACGCATTGACAGAAATGAGGAAAAAAATATTTTGCAGATTGCAAACAACTGACATAAGAATAGTCTTTCGAGACATCGGTCTAATTCATGTTTACTGCATATGGTTGGGTGATGCTGATAGGAGCTGGCTTATTGAAGTAAAGCGCATCAGAGTGAATTTTTCCTTCCTTTTCTGCCTTGTAGGCACATATATTTCTTTGGGTTTGCTTGCTTCTTTATATCCGCCAACATGTATTCCCTTATTGTGACACTTTTATTCCTGAAGTTTTCTGTCCGGGGTGATGGTGGGGTTAGATGCCTCATGCTTCTAAGCTTTTGTTCGTAACACAAGAGCTCTTGACATATTTTGAACGGGACAGAAAAAGTGCTGGGAAGCTGTTCCCCGTGAAGGAAAACTTTTTCTTCCCTACTAGAAATTCTTGGTTGTACAAATTTCATGGATAATTTGGGGAATTCTGATCTGCAGAGCTGGTGCCATAGCTCTTTGAAGAAGGACCAAAGAAGGCTTACTGCCTTCAAATTTAAAACAGAACTCTTACCCCAGATTTGTTCCAATTGCCTTTTCATTTGACTTTTCCCAGTATATCTGAAGGGTGCATACCTGCTTCTCTCTCCTAGCTCCTATGTGTCCACCCCTCAGTGGACACAAATTAAGTACTTAGTTTTAAACCAGTCACTCAACTGATAGCTCCTAATCCATATATTAAAAGGTGAAATGAAAAGCTTCCCAGCCATTACTTTGAGAATTAAAGTGAGAGACGGCTCCTGGTGTGTCTTTGATCTGGGAACACAAATGTTCAGCTAACCAAGTAATCCTTCCTATACTTGAGTGAGAAAGCTACATGTTGATATTTCCCCAAATGGAGAATGCTGCCATTTGTTGTTGTTTTTTTAATAATATTTATTAATTTTCAACCGTTTAAACACAACAAAATAGACAAAACAAAAAAAGCATAACAAAATAAGACACAAACCATTTAACACACAAACAATTTCAATATCTTATCTTTCATTCCCTTATTTCCACGACCTCCTCACACCTCCCTTTTTGTATTCCACTTCTATTAATTGTTTCAGCAATTCCTTTCCATCTTCCTCTGTTTCTATCCTATAATTATCTTAACATATTCTGAGCTTATTTTTCCCTTAATACTCTATTAATCTATTTATACTTAATTCCTTATAGCATTTCTACTAGAGCCATATAACTTCATTCCAACATTTTTCTTACATTCATTATTTTTACAGTATTTCTATAAATAGTCCTAAACTTTTTCCAGTCTTCTTCCACCGACTCTTCTCCCTGGTCTCGGATTTCTGCCAGTCATTTCCGCCAATTCCATATAGTCCATCAACTTCATCTGCCATTCTTCCCGAATAGATAAATCTTGTGTCTTCCAGTACTTCACAATGAGTATTCTTGCTGCTATTGTTGCATACATGGAAAAAGTTCTATCCTTCTTTAACACCAATTGGCCGACCATGCCCAGGAGAAAGGCCTCTGGCTTCTTCAAAAGGGTATATTTAAATGCCTTTTTCATTTCATTATAAATCATCTCCCAAAGTATCTTAATCCTTGGGCATGTCCACCAAAAGTGAACTCTAATCCTCAAATTCGTCTGTTTTTCTTTAAGTTCAGTCATAGCAAGCGTCAACTTAGGTTCATCAAATTGCCTCTGTAGGGCTGGGGCTCTCTTTCTCTTTCTCTCCAGTTGTGTTACTTTACATTCAGCAACAACAGCTTTTTCCCTGGCTTCCTCCGCAGTTTGCCATATCAAAGTAGGTTCCTGTATCAATTTCTGGGTGGTTTCTGTATTAGTATTATTTATACTTTCTGTATTTAGGTTGATTTTAGTAATTGAAACATCCATTTTTGCATTTATCGTGTCCATTTTCCTGTTAAGCTGATCCAATGAGTCATTTATCTTATAAAATGCAGCCACTAAAGCCTCTTCTGTCGACATTCTTCTTGGTTTTAAATATGCTAGTACAAAGGTAGCAACAGAAGGAGCAGAGGGGCCTGATGATGGACCTCTTCTGGATTGTTGCCAAGTCCTCCCAGACCTTAATGTTTTGTCAGCAGTTGACTGGTCTGTTTTTCCTCTTCCATTTACCATAACACTTAAAAGATTCAAGGTCAGTCCCAGAGTCTCACGGTTTTTAACTTGCAGCTGGAAATTCCCCTAGCCCAAAGGCTTCCACTAGGGGGAAACAGTTTCTATTTGTAATAGTCAATAGTATCCTCTTTTTAACAATCCAAAATTAGTTTCAAATTAGTTTCGATTTTCAGTTACTTTTACTCCTTTTTAAAGCAGCCGGAGACAGTAGAAACAATGTATTTCTCTTGTTTAACTAGCTGTCAATGAACGTTCTAAACGCTGTCAATGAACATTCCAAAAGACGTCAGTCCTACTAGCAGCCCGTTTCCAGGGTCAGAGCGGCGGTGTTTTAAATCTCTTCACTCTCTCCCACAGGCATAATCAATCCACAACTTCCCCCTCTCTTCTCCTGCCTCCAAGAGGGGGTTTAATGTTCTTTATTGATGGAAATTTAATCTTTTACCAAAGACTTTCCAGGACTCCAGCTTGCGACTTCATTGCCTCAGTCTATTTACAAAAGGGGAAGGCGGACTTCCTGTTTTGAACCTCCCCGTTGCAATACCAAATTAAACATTTAGAAATCCAATTCTTCCGTTTCAGATCTACTCACGGGTAATTACTTTAAAGTCAAATTGTCCACAGGAAAAGGTCAGCGCTCTCCGGCAACAGCTGTGCAGCTTCGCTCCGTGGAAGAAGCAGACGATTCAATGCACCGCGCCACTCACCCCACGTCGCTCCGGAGCCCCAAAAACTGGGGTTCCCCGTGAGTGGGGGAGGCGCAAAAGGTGCCCGCCGAATCCCACGCTCACAGGCTTCTCCCGTCTGTGATTTTAACGGGTCTCCGCCTTCGCCGTGGCGGCCAGACCCAGATTCCCACGGAGCAGATTCCTCCCGGTCAGAGGAATACCGCCATTACCGGAGGCACCTCCCCGAAAGTCCTGCTGCCATTTGTCAAGGATCTCCAAAGTGTTTTGTGGCGGTGAAATAATGGTGCATGTTCACATTACTGCCTTAGAGCACAGTGATGTTGTTCCTTCCTCCCCCAGTGCATTTCACAGTTATTCCATATCAGCACAGCTTCATTGGTGTCAGATTTGTTTCTGTTTGTGTACACATTGATGGGCAGGGATGTTGTTGCCCCATGAAAAGGTGTGCACGCCGTACATCACATGCCCTCTGTCATGTTGCATGAATCTGGTCCTTCCATCAGAAGCCTATTTTTTGGCAGTGGGTGATCAGTTATTCTGAGCAACTGGGTTGTACCTTGCAATGGATTGTATGGCGCATCTCCTGTGTTTATGTGTATCCTCTGCCCATACCACATGCATCTGGTATAATATTGGTTCGTTTTATGAATTTCGAGGGTCATGTAATGGAGGCATTACATGATCCTGTCTAAGGCACAGAAGAGGCATGGAAATCTGAATCCTCCCACAGAAATCTGAGCCCTCCACCCCACGTCAACATCAGCTTTAGCTGGAGCTCCAAAACAAGAAGTGAGGTGACTGAGAGAAAAGTAGGAAACTTTATGTTTTGGGGTAGCAGACAAATGTCAATAAATATTATAAGTGTGCAGTGATGAAAGGGCTTTAGGGAAGTAAAGCCAAGAAGGATTTATCTCCTCTCAGCTGGGTGCCCCTACTTTTTCCTTAGGTAGGCTGCGTTCTCTCTTCCTCTCCCACCTCACTTCCCACATGACTGCAGTAGGATTTAGCGCTGTCATGTCTCCCTTGGCCTTTAGAGAAGCACGGGGAGGAATGGCAGCTTGTTGTCTTAAGTTGTTTGGTGGAGCGACGGAATCAAACATGAAGGATGCAGAAGTTTGTAGTATCCTTTCCAAGGGAACTTCGGTGCCAAATCCAAAGAAGAAGAGTGATGTGTTTGTGAGCAGCAAGAGGAACATTTTGAGTGCATGTATGTGCAATATAGGGATGCGGGTGGCACTGTGGTCTAAACCACAGAGCCTAGGGCTTGCCAATCGGAAGGTCAGTGGTTCGAATCCCCACGATGGGGTGAGCTCCTGTTCCTCGGTCCCTGCTCCTGCCAACCTAGCAGTTCGAAAGCACGTCAGAGTGCAAGTAGATAAATAGGTACTGCTCTGGCGGGAAGGTAAATGGCATTTCCATGCGCTGCTCTGGTTTGCCAGAAGCAGCTTAGTTATGCTGGCCATATGACCTGGAAGCTGTCTGCAGACAAACACCGGCTTCCTTGGCCTATAGAGCTAGATGAGTGCGCAACCCCACAGTTGTCTGCGACTGGACCTAACGGTCAGGGGTACCTTTACTTAGGTGCAATATATTGCTATGCTACCCCTGCTTCTCTGAAGGATAAGAAGGTCCAGGGAACAATGCTTATCCCAGTGGTGTTTCCTCTGGAGGCAGATTACTAGAGGTTTATGGCTTTTGCAATATTCCAGTTTATTTTACATAATAAACAGGTTGGGCATAGGAGGGATATCCTCCTATTGTTTGCTTTGATTCGGCGGTAAAATGTGGGTTTTCCTCGGGATAGTGCCAGAAGAAACAAAAAACAACCACCATTTGGGCACGGAACTCCAAATCCCAAAACTCTGCCTGCACATGCAGCACAAAGGGAAGTTCAGAGGAGCCCTTTAACACACCAGCGGACAATCAGAGATTCATTGCTTTCACATTAGAGCTCCAGAGACTGAATTGGATATATGTGAGGGGTGTCTGAACTGCTTGTCCAGCTAAAGGGGATGCCCTGTCTGTTTTGGGGACCTGCAGAAATAGTCCTGCTGAATGTCACACAGCAGGACTCCCCTCCCTCAGCTAACCTTCAAGCTGAGTTGGCAATGAGAATCTCACCTAGGTGACAAGGTTCATGTCAAGTGGTGTTGCCCAAGACCAGAGATAAGGGAATGCCCTCCATTCTCCATGCCAATTCCAAACATGCACTTGTTTGTTGCGTCTTCCTGCAGATCTTTAAGCATTTTTTAATAAAGCACACCAAATACACTTCTCAGAGTCTTTGCTTGGGAGTGGGGTTGTGCGTGTACAAAACTACATCACAGCAGTCCATCACGAGACCATGGGGAAATGATTGATATTGGAGAAACGCTAAACAGATCTCTTTTCCCAGCTCCCCATTCTTCTTGTTGTTGAAAGCTGGGTGACCTTTAGGGGCAAAGTATATTTGTGTCGGAGTGGTTTGATCTTCCTTTGACCCTCCTTTGCCGCTCCTAGTATGTTTCTGCTGCAACTGTTCATCTGCTGCTTTTCCTGTTTGTAATTTGCAGGCAGACCCCTACCCTTCCTAATGGTGCTGAGAGGCCAAATTCATTGCTTGTAAAGCATTTTGCAATTCTTACGGTGTAGTCAATACAATCGTGCAAGATATTATTACCCTTTCAGGGCTAGCTTCCTTTTATTGATTATTTCTACATGAATTATAAAAGCTGCTGCTATGGTGGGGTGGACAGTTGGGGGGGGGGGGTTAGCTGTACATCTCTGCCCTTAGCTCAGCAGTAAGAGATGTCAAGCTCTTGATCGTTCACAGTGCCATATTTAAGCAGACCACTGTGCCTGAAAACAGTTGGCTGAAGCTTTTCAGTAAGAATTGCGTGGACAATATGTTAATATGATGTAGCTTAGCTGTGGCTTCTCCTGCTTCCTTCCAGTGTTCCTGTGTTGGAATGCACCATTTAAGAGTTCATGGGGTCTATTTAGAGTCTGTTACTTCCCACTGGCCTGTCCACACTGATGGATTTATGTACTGCCAGTAGATCTTGAAGTCCCTGCCCTAACACCATTGCTCCACCTTCCTCATCCCAAATAAGCAAACTGATACAGACTTAACTCAATTTGCCTTTAAAGCAACAACAACAACAACAACAATTTCAAAATAGTACTGGCAATACACCTTACTTCTGCTGACTGGACCCTAATTTGAGCCAAGTCAGAGATGTGTCTTCTGTAAATTCAGAACTCTATATTTAAATCTGGCACAGAACTTACCCCACTCTGTGACCTCATTCAGACATCACAGTTAACCGTGGTTTCCTTCACTGGGAATGAGCCATGGCAAGCCTCATGGCAAGCCTTATGCTCGCACAGCCAGCTCTCTCCTTTCCTTTCCTCTTCTCCTTCTCCTGTGAGGTGTTTGGAAGTGGTTAATACAAACCACAGTTCCCCATTACATCCAAACTCAGGGAATTCATTCAACCTCTACTTAGGGAACAAACCAGGATATGAAACTGTGGTTTAGCCCTGGCTCATTTTTGCTTGGTCACATAGTGGCAACTCACGGTTCCCCATTATGTCCGACTTCTGATGGCCTCTCCCCTAATACAATACAGTGTGTGATGCCATTGCCTTGTGCTCAACTGCCCTGGTGCTGACGGCTGATTATGTGAGGCTGTGCTGGGGGAGCAGGCAAGAAGTAAAACAGCGTTATTGTAGCCTGAATCTGGCGATTGGTTCCTCTACTCTGACTGTCAATAGCTCTCAGAGGTCTCAGGCAGACATGTTTTCCAGTCCTGAAATGCTAAAGATAGAACTCTGGGCCTCCTGCATGGGAAGCATCTGCTCCCTTCTAAGCGATAGACCTTTCCCTAAACTATACTAGACGTTAGCAGGAGAAAAAGACATGGAGAAGAGCAGCAGCTCGATGGCACCTGGTTCTGCCCTCAGTGAGTGCTGCCCCCATTTGGATGGGTGATCTCTGCTCAGCATTGCACATGGGAGTCAGAGCCAGAGGAAGAATAGCCGCCTGTTCACTTTACCTGATGTCAGCAGCATGTGGTGTCTGATACTCCTGGCTCTTGGCAATGTTGCTAACGCAAACGTTGCCAATCAGTCTGGATCTTCTGGCTGGGGGAAATGAAAGCATCTGACGCCTTTAGGTTTGTTGCATATCTTTCTATATTCCTCCCTGGAGCTAACACTTCTCTTTTTTTAGTTCCCTCTTAGCTTTTCAGTGCAAGCTGAAATTTTAAAATGAGACTTGAATTGGTGCTGTTTTTATTTATCCGGCATCTTTTCAACAAGACAGCTTGCAGCATTTTAAATAAATTTGGGGCCTTTCCGGGCAACCAATAAAAACCCCTCCATACTTGTTTACAGTCACACCAGTGATTGCTTTGGGTTGGGTGCTAGTGGTGGAAGATCTTGCAGTGAATTAAGTAGGGTTGCAGTCTGGAAGGAGATTATAGCCCCCCTGCAGGGCTGATATTTGCATTTATTATTATTATTAAACAGCAGAAGTAAGTGCTGAAACATCGGAGTGGGGAACTACAAAATTCATTCAAAGCGTTGGAAGAATGGTAGGGAGGCCAAAGGAAATTCACAAAACAGTGAACCAATGCAAAAGGGGAGGGAGGTAGCATGAAGAACTTAATTCAAGCCCTCCTGGATCAGTCTAAAGACCTTCCTAATCCCCCAGTCTGTTTTCATAATGGCCAACCAGATGCCTATGAAAAGCCTACAAGCAGGACATAAGCACAATGGCACTTTACTGCATTGCAGACCGTAGACAATAGGGGCCCATGGCACACATGTCCCTGTGTCATTCACAACCATGATTGAAGTGCTGGAGGCAGGGGGAGAATGCCATGTTCTCAACAGCCAAAAATATGCAGGTTTTGGGTGATGAGAAAATGGGGCTTTCCTGCAGTGCCAACATTGTGGTGGGGAGGTTGCCTGGATCCCCTGAAAACAGCTGAGCACCAGCTGTGCCTTTATTGCTCAAGACAATATTCTGGGAAGGCCCCTAGAAGAGGCAGCAGGGCCTGACCATGCAATGCTTTTCTGATTTATGGATGAGGGTGGGTTTTTTTTGCTAATTATTAAAATGCTAGCTTAGCTCTGTAGTTGTCCTGAATAACACATTAATTGCATGGCTGCCATTTCCCCTCCCCTCTGCCCCCGTAATAAACTCTGAATCCGTATTGCAGAAGCAACATAGATGCATCTTATGCCTTTTGAACTATATTTGTAAGGTACACAGCAAAATTGTGCCTAATGAGCAGTAGTTACCATGCTCTGAGCTCTGCATATTTTGTATGTGTACTCACTGATCCATATGACATGGAACCTGGAACATGAGACAAAGTAAAGGGCGCCTGTTAGCATGTAGGACAGGGATGTCCAACAGGTCGATCGTAATCTACTAGTAGATCCCCGGGAGGTTTTGGTAGATCGTGGTCGATCACTGGCTCCCTTTCCTTAGCATTGGTAAAATTGAATTCACCCCTACCCCCTCACCCAGCTCTCCATTGTTGCACGATCTGCAGAAAGGAAGACAGGGTTTACTTGGCGAGGTTGTTTGTTTCCCCAGCAATTTGTTGGTGAGTGGTTGTTCCCCTTTCTCCCTTGATCTTAGGCTTGAATTCTCAAAAACTGGGGCTTTCCTTCTCCCTAAGAAACGTTCAACAACTTTCCCCTGCACCCCTAAAAAATGGGGTTCCCTTCTTTAAAAAAAGCTCAGGAAAGGGGGTAGATCACTGCCAGTTTTTAATTCTGTGAGTAGATCACAGTCTCTTGGGAGTTGGCCACCCCTGATGTTGGATGTAGTTTTGAGACGCAGTAGCCCAGGGATGGAGGAGCTCAGGCCTGGGAGCCAAATGCGGCCCTTCAGCCATCTCTATCTGGCCCTCTGGATACTCCCCAGGCCACACCACTTACTGGTCCTGATTTGCACCCTCCTGGAGTTCTTTTTTAACCTGACTGGAAAATGTCGTCCTGGTCACCTGGATGGAGGATACTGAGTGGGGAGTGTGAGTTTGAGTAGAAACAAGCCTACTGTGCAAAGGTAACGCTTTCCTTCTTTGCTCTGCCCATGTTGTCTCTGGCCCTGCCTACAACTGACGTGTGCCCAGAAGGAAATGTGGTGGAATTAAGTTCTCCATCCCAGGCTGGGATGTAGGCACCAATGGAGCGCTGAGTCTAACAGGTGCAGCACACCCTGCAAATAGGCACAAATTTTTAACACCCTAATTCCAATGTCAAGGATTGCTTTCTGAACTCCTACATACTCGTTGCTGCGCAGTGGCTGGCAAAAGCTGTGCTGTATCTCCTGTCTCCTGTCTTCATTTCCTCTACAATCACCCGATTGTTTTGGTTAAACAATAATAACTTATAAAACATTGTTGGAAGGCAATATGTCGTCGACAAAACGGTTCAAAACATAGCTGCAGTGTGGCGAAATGCCAGGCTGTGGGCACTGCATGGTGCCTGAGGTTTCCTACGCGTGCATTTACATGGATATGTGCCCTAATGATAGGAGTCGCTCAGGTGAGGTTTAACTCTTATAGCCCATGAAGGGAAGCAGCTGGACCCTGAGGAAGGGCAATGCTAGCAACTCTCACTGCAAACATTTTCACAAAGCATCGGGGGGGGGGGGGTGTACCAAAAAACAGGGACCGGCTGTCCTTGATGAACAAAGTCTGTATATACCAGCATTTTATCAGAATGGAAAGGAAATAGGCATGGTGGTGTGGGAGTGAAAAGCCTTGCTCTGACTCATCAAGAAGCAAAGAAGGGACTGCAGGATTTCCTTGAATTGATTCCATCAGCTTTTCCTTTGAAGTGACAGAACAGGTTAATATAGCACTTGCAGGCCTCTGTGTATCTGAGGTGCTCTGAACTTCCTGATTGCAGGCTATGTGGTGATTCATTCATTTTTTATCTTTTTAATGAATACTACTGCTTTGTGATGAGTTTCTCCTGCCTTGAGGGGAAGAGGTTTTATGTTTCTAGGCTGATAGGTATTTCCTGTCTTGGGGGTGTTCCTTTATCTGCCCCCTAACTACCTTCATGTTAAAAAAAAAAAAGCAATTTCCTGTATTATTGAAAGGAATTGGATACTGATGTGTGCCAAGTCATCTGTCCTTTGATTTCTAAACATGCACTTATTGAATAAGTTCCCACCTAAGGTGGTAAAAGGTTGGCAATGACATACAGTTTCAAGCACATAAATTGAACGGTAATAATTTTGCAGAACAAGGGGATCACAGTTTCATTTTTTCTGCTCACAATAGTGTTTGTTTTTTTTTTTTTTAGATTTGCAAATGTGCCCCTTGGCCCAAAGAGGCTGGAACTTTCTTGAATTCTGAAAGTTTTCCTTTCCTATCTGTTGTCTCATGGAATAGAGTTAATTGCCAAAGAGCTGAGTTGCACTTACTAGGTCAAAGCAACAATCACTTTCTGCAAACTTTGAAGCTCATTTGCATGCCAGTGTAAGCTAACTTTACTAAATTTGAGCAGCTGGAAAGCTCAGATCTAAAGTCTTGCAGAGCTTAGTCTGATGCTATCTTTCTAGCTGTTCAGCTTTAGCTTAAGTAATACTTAATTAGATCATTTGAAACCAATCTAAACAGGAAATGCCAAGATTACAATTTACAAAGAGAAGAGAATTATGTTTGTATATACAGCTTCAGTCTCAATACTTAATCTCATAATGTGAGGCTTTAAAAATATTTTTTCCTATAGCCTTCATTTAGGAATGTGATCTGAATGAATATTAGATGTTCTTGTTTCTACTTGCATAATAGGTGAAGTAGTGAAAAAGAGAAATAAAGAACTATAGGAAAACTTGGAGCTATAAGAGACAGAAAAACATAGAAACAAA
Source organism: Podarcis bocagei (assembly GCF_964188305.1). Taxonomy (NCBI): domain Eukaryota; kingdom Metazoa; phylum Chordata; class Lepidosauria; order Squamata; family Lacertidae; genus Podarcis; species Podarcis bocagei. The sequence goes on from NC_138126.1 coordinate 43,945,664, forward strand.
GTGACATGAGGCTTTTGGGGGCCATGAACTGATGGGGGGAGATTGACATCACACTTTGACTTGGGGATGTGAGAAAGCACCCCACTTGACCTTGTAATTCGTCCTCCATGCAAAGCTGTTTGCACACCCTAGTGGATGTTATATCTGGCTCCCAGTACACATCTAGATAGCAACATGGAAGAAATGCTGTTGGGAAATCCCTGTAGCCTTGGTGAACCTGCAGTCCAGTCTGTAAGTCTTCCTTACAAAGATGTGTGGACAAGCAGTCCAGACTACTGAGGAACAACCCCACCAACTCTCGAGGGTGCCATGTTCACCTCAGTCCTTCTTGTCTGAGATGCCAAGAAGCCACAGGGTGCCAAAGAAATGATGGATTCAGGGCCAGAGCATGACTCCCCAAACCCCACGTGTCTTTAAAAAAAAAGAAGAAGCAAAAAATCTACCAAGGAGGGACAAGACTTGGTTCAGACTTCTGAGCAGTACACCAGAATAATAAAGGCTCAGTTTAACTCTAGCAGTTGATCTGTCCTGGAGCTATCCATGGTCCTAGCATCTGGCTAATCCCTTGGCCCTGAACCCTGCTTGCTCCAGCTGTTCTACAGCAGCTCCCCTGCAGTTTGTTCAGCTTCTGGTTTCTGCTCCCTGTTACCTTAAGCCTCTCTGCACTGCTCCATCCCATTCTCAGCAGACATTGTCTTTTCACTGTTGACCTCAAGCCGTCAGGAAAGGGCGACGGCAAAGATGGAGGGGTGGAGGGGGACACTGCAAGCACATTTGCCATACCGTGTGAAACAGCACCAGAGGTACCTCTTCCTTTTGAATTTTCAAGGGTGGCATAGATGTATAAAGGTTTGGCAACAGAAACTTCTGAATAAAGTTGGGGATATTGATGTGTCCTGAGTGTCCATATGTGTTTGAGCAGAGCATGAACACAACAGCACTCACTTTGTAGCCTGGCCAGTGTCCTCGTTGGGACGACTTGAGCAGAAACAACTTTAAATGTTTTTGTTTGTTTGTTTGTTTGTTTGTTTTATAGATACAGTAGCCAATGCTTCAGGTCCTTTGCTAGTGGAAATTGCAAAGACTCCCGGCTCCGCACTAGGAATCACATTAGCAACAAACACCCATCGGAATAAGCAGGTCATAGTCATTGACAAGATCAAGCCAGCCAGTGTGGTAGACAGGTATGAAGCCAAACTCTGTTGGGTCTTCTCCCATCTCTACTTTGTTTCCCCTTTCCTCATACTTTAAATCTTTCCATCTCTTGAAACTAATGGGGAGCGGAGTGGGGGGGTGTAGGGGGGTATTTGAAAAATGCATCAATATAAGGAATATGTGCCATGAATAAGGAATATCCAGTATATTCAATGGAGTTGGGGTGCTCAACAGCATAGGGGCAGGGTTTTCAAACTGTGTCCTGGCGAACTGTGGATTTCTGGATGGGATGAATAACGGTAGGCAGGTTTCTCTGAAAGACCAGAGTACCAATTTTCTAACGCTATGTGCAGACACAGGAGTGTGTTTTAGGGCACTAGTTTTCGACCCTTTCAGTTTTGAGACTCACCTTTTAGCCTAAATAAGTCCTTGGGGACCCACCTCATGTTTTTTTAAGCCATATATTTATGTGGTGGACAGTGTACCTGAGCTTAGGCTGCAACTTGGTAGTGGCTCCCAACCCATCAGTTGAAGACCAGCGGTCTAGAATGCTTACTCAGGTAACATAGGACAATGGCAAGGCCCAGCAGACCCAGGCGAATATCCTGTGTATATGCCCCTAGTGTATATTGCGTTTCTTAGCAGGCAAGTTATTGTGGAAAATTGTCATTTCAAGACTGAATATTTGCAAACCACTGACAGAAGTCAAAAAGAATAAAGAGTCTTTTGGTACCGTAAAGGCAAACACCCCCTGCCTTTCATTTTCCTCTGACCTCAGTGCTTTTTTTCTTAAAAAAGTTTAGATGTACTCTCATTTTCCTACTCATATTGAAATACTTCCCCTCAATGAGGCCAAACTTAAGATTCACAAAATGTTTAGGGGTATGCGTGCTCTGGTCCATGGGGTCACGAAGAGTTGGACACGACTGAACGACTAAACAACAATGTGTACCCCTGCGTCCCCCCCCCGAAAAAAGCACTGTCTGACCTCATTGTTGACACTCCCACTTGCTCAAAAAAAACCCAAACCCATGAGTGCATACACACTTTAACTCAGGATAGCCCTTAATCAGAAGCATGAAGTTGACTTCACTCCATGGAAGCATGGAAGTACTCTTTCTTCTTTCCCCCTTCTATAGCAGTGATTTTCAGCAGTTCCACCTTGAAAGAACACTCTTTCTTTTTTGCTGCAACAGACTGACACAGCTACAGCTCTATAAATTGATATAAGGCCAGCACTGTAAGACACAAGCGCCAACAGAAGCATGTGACAGTGCTGTTGCAAGTGAATTCACCATACCATCTTGTTAAAGATAACCAAATTCAGTTTGTTGGAGATTGAATTGTTGTTGTTTAGTCATTTAGTCGTGTCTGACTCTTCGTGACCCCATGGACCAGAGCACGCCAGGCACTTATTCCTATTCAGGAGATTGAATAGGCCCCGGTGAATGTGTCTCTATGAGCATAACGTAAAAAAATTAATTTGGGAGTTTCTGTTTGAGATCCCAGTTGATGCATGGAACAGTGGTTTTCCGGCAAAGACTGAGCTCCCATTCAGTATGTCTTCTTGTACACTTTATTTGACCCTTTACAGGTGTGTTTTTGTTTTGTGTCCCATAAAGAAACTCATCATTTGTTGTTCATGTTTCAGAGGTCTTGTCTCAAAGTATTTTAGTGGGGGAATAATTTGTTTCCCCAGTGCTTCACACTTCTTTACCTTTCCCCCAACTTTTTGGTGAGAAATACCATTTCCCCAGCTACCACCCCTTCTGCTGTTTTGAATGCTAATTGAAATGTGGTTGTGTGAGTATACAACCCCCGCAGCCTGGGAGTGCTCCTCTATAGCCCTTTTAGGCAACAAAATGTTAAACACTATCTAGTACCAGCGTGTGTCATTTCACAAACATTTTGTTTTCCAAAACGTTCCTTCTGAAAGTGGTCCCTATCTCCTATGTGGAACTTGTCTGCCCTGATCACTCAAACTCTTTTTTAAAGTGCCAAATGGCAAAGAATAAAAGCAAATGAGGAGAAAGTTTAGGATATTTATTGCCTGGAAAAGACCCTTGGATACTTAAAGATAATTCTCAGACTCTGTTTGACACATGAATGTTTTCGCTTCAGTTCATAGTGAAGGGTAACTTCATTTCGCAGCCAAGCCATCTTGATAGCCTTTTGGATGAAATCTCTGTGCTTTCATGTGTGTCCAACCAGATGGATCCAAGGCTGGACCCCTGGCATTCTAAATTTTGACTTCAGCTAAATCCCAACAGAGAACATTGCAGGAAGCAGGTTTCACGCAATGGTAAACAGGACTTGGGTGAGGCGTGTGTGTTTGTGTGAATCAGTAAGGTTGTGAATTGTTGTAGTGGCAACCACAGGTAACTCCTCTGTTTGTTTTGCTCTGTGTCTTCTCCTGCAGATGTGGGGCCTTGCATATTGGCGATCACATTCTTTCCATTGATGGCACCAGCACTGAACATTGCTCCTTGCTGGAGGCTACCCAACTGCTAGCTGCAACGTCAGAAAACGTCAAGTTGGAGATACTACCTGCACACCAGAGTAGACTCCCCCTCAAGCCTCCAGACACGGGTGTGTGCCCAGATTGATTGTAAGATATGACACAACACTGCTCCCTCTGGGAACTGGCGTGTAATAGCCAAACTGTGTCTGTCTGGCCTTTGCAGAATATCTGTTAGGTTGTGAGAGTTCCTTGGTTGGCATTGTGATCCCATAGAAACAGAATAGACTATATTGTGCATTTTTATGGGTTTAACTGTTTTATATGCAGTTTTATTTGCACACTACCTAGGGATTTTCTTTCTTAAGCACTTTATAAATCTTCTAAATAAAAAAATTGGGTGAGGATGCTAAAAGCAGGTGAGAGATGATTGAAACCTGACCTTTGATTGGATCGTGGATCTTCCAAAAAATATTCATACCCAATCAGCTGGATCCAGATTTAATCTGTCTACAAGCATGAATGACTCTGGATCCAACGCAATAGTTGTTATTTAAAGACTTTTTTCACGAACTCATATTCATTTAGTCAAACAGGCAGGTAAATATATATCTGGCAGATGTAAAATGAGAGCTGTGCTAATATTGACCTTTCAGTAGAGAAACACTCTTCTAACCAAGGCTGATGGCTAAACCAAAGACAGGTTTATGTCCTGTGTGTTCTTATACAGTGAAATATTTATTTATATAACACACTGTATCATAAAGATAAATCACAGTGGTTTAAAAACATGAAGCCAAACAATAAAGTCATAAAAATTTTAAAAAACAAGTTAAAAGCTAAAAGAAATTAAAAACAAATTTTAATAAACCATTGTAGGGGCTTCACTCTTAATTGCCTGATTCTTTTCAGCAAACATTTAAAAGATGGTACAGAAGGTACCTGTTGAATGTCATCACCATCATGGGTGAAGCTGCATTATAAATTAAACCAGGGCTACAACTTTAAATGATAAATCACTTAATTCATATATCTTTAAAAAAAGTTTCCCTGAAAAGATACTTAGATTAATTCAGCACGCAACTTTTTGAAAATTACTTAAAGAAAGTGCAGGTAGCAACCATCATTTTAGAAGGAGGATTCCCCACCCCCCCACCCCATTTCATGCTTTTTCTAAGATGCTCCTACCCCATGTTTCCTGTGCAACATCTAAAAAGAAATAATTTATGCCTTTTGCTTCAGAACTATTGTGTGTATTCACATGCAAATTTAATTAACTAAAGTGTATGTAAATCTAGATTTATATTTATTTAAGTGAGAGCTAGGCCCTTGGTCAAAGTGTGTGCCCCCTGCATGCTAAAAAGGACTTTGGAATCAGGACCAAAAATTCCTTGACAGGACTAACACTAATAAAAACAACACCCAAAAGCATAAGGCACCAAAAATAGAGTGATACCTAGTTGTTTAGGTATTATTATTATTAAACAAATGCTTTTCGAGATGAGAGGGCGTGTCTCAATTCAGTTCTATGTGCATAAAAACAATTTGCGGGGAAAATAACAAAATGCCAACAAGTTAGCAAGTGTCCAAAATTGAACCCCCTTTGAGCTGGAGGCCCTGGGCTAAATGGCCCCTCCTGCCTGCCCCACCCTCTCTGATTGGCCCTATCCACTGGCTTCTGGTTGGCCACTGTAAGAACAGGATGCCATTGGCTCTTCTTATGTTCTTAACTTTCATCATCCCACACCATTGGCCATTATGGCTGGGTCTGATGGAAGTTGGAAGGCCAGAAACATCTGGAAGGCCACAGGTTCCCTATCCCTGACCTATGGAAATCCTGGCATTTGGGTGTTGTGTCCAAGGTGAAAGTTCACACTTTCCCATTCCTCTTGACAGTACCACTTCTTTGTGTGCTAGTGGCATACTTCAGAAGTATTGGTTTGTCAGTTTATATGTGCAGGTGCTTGCAGTCAGCTGGGAACATTATTACAGAAGTTATTTAGAGGTATGGCTTAGTAAAAAAGACTATAGTTTCTCTGGCAAAATTCTCAGCGATTTGGGAATAAATTTCCACAAGTCCTGCTTTTCAGCTGCTATTGCAGTGAGCGATCTCTCTTAGCTATGGTTAAACTCCAGTTCTTATAACCTTGCACAGTCTGATAACCATCCTTTACGGATGAGATACTCGGCTCTACAAATTGAACTTTCAGAGGCAGCTTAAATGCTGGCAGCGCATGGAGGGCATGGAGTATTTTGGAGGAATAGCACCCCCACGACAAGTGACTCCGCTACATGCCTCTGACCTAAAAAGCCATTTCCCTGCGTGACTCTAAACATCAGCAGTCTATTTTCCCTTCGTCCACTCTCCAGTGGATGCTAAGCTTCTGTGGCCAATTTATAGAAATATAATTGCCTTGAGTCAGGTGTTTGCAAATGTCTTTAAGCTCTTGTTTCTGGTTACACCAAGACACACAGGCAGCTGCATTCACTATGAAATCAGCAAAAAGAGAATAACCTCAAGCATTTTTATTTGTCAATGAAATGATGTTGAAGAACACTCTGTTCCATGTGTGTGTTGAGAGAGCAGCCACGTGCTCTTCTTTGCTAGTTTTAAAAGTAATGGGGTGGGGATCTTTAACATGGGCAAATAATGTCTGTTGCCATGAACGATATCTTTTAAATTCAGGCATGGTAAAGATTTCTTCAATGGCCAACGAGCCAGAGTTGCTGTTTCAGGCCTTAGCTGATAAGCAAGAGAACGGTATTCAGCACCTTGTGTGGCTCAGGGGTGGAGCACATGTCCTAAATGCAGAAGATCTTATTCCTAGCTCCCTCACTTAAAAGGAACATAGGAAGCTACCCTATACGTAGTCAGATCATTGGTTTGTTTTGTCCCCACTGACTGGTAGCATCCCTCCAAGGTTTCAGAAAGAAGTGCTTCCCAGCTGCACCTAGAGATGCCAGGAGCTAAACCTGGGCCTTCCGGTCAGGTAGCAGAATTAGAAAGGACCCCTCCCTAGAAATATATTGATGAGTTGGGCTACAACTCCCATCATCCCTAGCTAGCAGGACCCATGGTCAAGGATGATGGGAATTGTAGTCCAAAAATAGCTGGAGACCCAAGTTTGGAAAACTCTGGGTTAGATGATACTGATAGTACAGTAGATACTATGAGAGCCAAGGGTCTAATGCACTAAAGGCAGCATCATGAGTCATGCATGTGACCTTGTGATTTCCATTTTGAGTCAGCAGTGACTTCTTGCTTCTTGGTTTGCCGAGGATCTCTTAACTGTATAACTTCCTGATAATTAAAGCAATGATTCTCCCACAAATGCTATCCCCAGTGACAAGTTCACATGCCCACAAACGAGCAGCAGAAATATAGCAGAGGGGATGGTTAAGTCTTTCCCTGAGGAAAGGAAGTCATGTGGACTGGTCAATCTATGCTGAATCTGGTAGTAGATAGGGAGCCGTGTTGGTCTGCCATAGTCAAAATAAAAAAAATTCCTTCCAGTAGCACCTTAAAGACCAACTAAGTTAGTTCTTGGTATGAGCTTTCGTGTGCATGCACACTTCTTCAGATACACTGAAACAGAAGTTTCCAGATCCTTCTATATAGTGAGAAGGTGGGGAGGGGTGTTACTCAGAAGAGTGGTGGGAATGGGAGATAGGCAGATAGCTGAGATGGGCCTGTTGACGACTCTTAACGACTGTAATAGGTCTTACAGGAAAGGGCAAGGGGTGAGAAGGTGAGAAATGGTTTAGTCATGTATAGTGAGATAAGAATCCAATGTCTTTGTTCAGCCCAGGTCTTTCCATGGTTTTAAGTTTGGTAATGAGTTGTAATTCAGCAGCTTCTCTTTCCAGTCTATTTCTGAAATTCCTTTGTAGTAAAACGGCTACTTTGAGATCTTGTATAGAATGTCCTGGGAGATTGAAGTGTTCTCCTACTGGTTTCTCTGTTTTGTGATTCTTGATGTCAGATTTATGTCCGTTTATTCTTTGGCGTAAGGTTTGGCCTGTTTGTCCAATATAGAGAGCTGAAGGACACTGTTGGCATTTGATGGCATACACAATGTTAGACGATGAGCAATTAAATAGTCCCGAGATGGTATGTGAATCTGGTATGCTGAATCTGGTTAGCCCTGCAAGGTTGAAAGTCACAAACAGAACTTGTGCAGTCTGTAGACTGCTGTAACCTCTACCAGGATCTTTGAAGCTGTGTGGCTGGGGTGGGGGAAGGCTTTTAATAGCATATACTTTGTCCCCCAAACAGACAAAGACTCTGTCCTGATAGAACCACCTGTCCATAGTCTTCTTGACTTTTTTTTTTCAATAGTGGGATAACCACAAATTCGCTTTGCATGCCATGTATAATTACGCTGTCCTTTTTACTTTTTTTGTCATATTTCCTGCATCATGCTGGACAAAGTCAAAGTGCAGAAGAGCGACCACCACCATTGCTGGGATCCCTGCGTCAGCTATTGCCACACTCACCATCCAGGGCATTGCAAGACACCCACCTGGAACCAGACATCAAGCCAGGATTACTGCAAATGTAACACTCTCTTGATTTTCTGTCTCTGTTGATCTGCCCAGCCACAAATTTGCATTCTCTGCAAGCAGCACTGAATCTGCCACATTTCTTGCTCCTGTGGACAAGCCTTGCCCCCTCTCCATTTGTCAAGACATCTCATACTTCTCCTGTTGCATCCAGTAGACCCATGTCTTCAAACAAAGCTATTATGGAAGTTGCCTAGTCTTCCGTCAACTTCTCCTGACTCTACCCTAGCACACCCTTGGTATTCATGGTCATCTGTCTCTCTTCTACTTTTACCTGTCTTGTCCACTGAAAGGAGATTAGGTCTTCAGCCAGGACCCCTTCTGTGCTCCGTATGAAAGCACAATGAACCATGTGGTGTAGAGATGCAATCTTCCACTTAATTCTTTCTAAAAGAATGTGAGTGAGGAGTGGGGGAGTCCCTACGTTGAAAGCTCCGGAGAAACTCCTTCAGCAATGTGGAATTTGGCAGGTTTAGCAGTTTTGTAGGCCGGCAAAATACGCTGGCATCCTGCGGAGGGGTGGGGTGAAGTTTTAACATAACTATTTTTTTAATGTGTTTTGGGGAGGGGAAAATAATTACTAGTAAGCTACACATTTTTGGTATATGTTCAGGCATGTGCGTTGTACACAAATAGGCACGTGTAAGATAAAGGTTGGGGCCAACAATGATGGCAAGAAAGGCTGATTTCTGACACTAAGCCTGTGTTTCTATCCAGCTCTTGTAGCTGCCAGCTTTGCATCTCCCACGATGAACACGTCGGCGTTTGCCTGCCAGAATTCTAATACTCTACCTCGAAGCAACCATCCCATGAGCCCACGGGCCACCATGTTGAGGAGAAGACAAAGGAAGAAGGAGCACAAAAGCTCATGTAAGGGTCACAGGCAGTTGACTAATAGGGGGGTGGGTAGGTAGGTAGGTAGGCCTGCTCTGCTCGGGGTTACTTGGAATTAAAGTATTCATTACTTAAACTACTGTTGCAGTTCTCTGCTCTCTCTTTTTTTAAAAGTAAATAACAAAAGGCGAATGCATGTCCTTTCAATTCCTCCAATTTTTCTGTTGGGGGTCCCTTGAGTTCCCGGTGGAGCTTTCAAATCCCCCTCAGAAATTGCTAGAAACTTGAAGTTCCTGCCCCTTGTCTCAGTGGTTCCCAGAAGCCATGTGTGGGAGAGTTAGAGACATATTTTTTAATGACTGGAAGGTGCTCAGAGTTAGTATTGGGATCTTTTTTGTCCTTTCACCTTTTAAAGAGGGTGTATCTGGATTTTGGTGTTTCCAAATTGTTGAGCACTATTTCCTCCTCCATCACGGGGCATGCATATCAAGCCCCGGCCTACTGACTGCGTTACTTAGTTCACACACCCCATTGCATGCGCAGTAGAGCTGAACATGTGTTTCTGTCAGCCCCCCTCAACCACAGTCTTCAGCCTAGTGAATGTGCAGTTGGGAATGATCCCAAAGCCATTCATCAGTTCATCTGTATGGTAAACAGTTTATCTGATGTTAGTTTTCCTCTCTTCAGGTTTCCCTTCCCTCTTTGAGCTGATCTTTCCTACTGCAGCTAGGCGAGGAGGATGTTGTAACCACAGCACTTCTTATATGTTCTGCGTGCATCTCTTTTTGAGCTCAAAACCTGCCTTAGCTGCATATTTCGTCTCTCTGGGCCACATGGTAATATGATGTTGCCCTCTATAGACTTTCTCTGCACCGCAGACTAGGATTGAAAGGGGTTTGACCAAACAGTTAAGAAACTGGGTTCCAGTGGCAAATTTCCAATGGGTGCAAGCTTCTGGGTTGTTCAGTGAGGAATAGTTCTGGTCATGATAGATATAAAACTCATTTGGGGACTGCAAAAGCCTAGTGCTCCGGTAGCAAATAATGTACAGTGGTACCTCTGGTTACGTACTTAATTCATTCTGGGGGTCCGTTCTTAATCTGAAACTGTTCTTAACCTGAAGCACCACTTTAGCTAATGGGGCCTCCCGCTGCTGCCACGCCACTGCTGCGAGATTTCTATTCTCATCCTGAAGCAAAGTTCTTAACCCGAGGTACTATTTCTGGGTTAGCAGAGTCTGTAACCTGAAGCGTATGTAACCTGAGGTGTATGTAACCCGAGGTACCACTGTACTTCAAAATGGAGGAGGGGAGGTGCTGTTTGTAGTAAAAACAGAGCACAAATTGCAGATGTTCCAAAAAGAGTGTATTGCTACCTTGATTCTGTCTCTCTTTCAGTGTCATTGGCCTCTAGCACTGTGGGACCTGGAGGGCAGATTGTTCATACAGAAACAACAGAGGTGATTCTAAGAGGAGACCCCTTGAACGGCTTTGGACTGCAGCTGCAGGGAGGGATCTTTGCTACTGAAACTCTCTCTTCTCCACCTCTCATCCGATTTATTGAGCCTGACAGCCCAGCAGAGAGGTTAGAGACCTTGCTCTTGGGTTTCAAATGATAATGATAGCGTTCCCTTTTGTTAATAGAGGTGTCTCCTCACACGCAGAGGTCACATCTTTATTACCTTCCTCGGAATTCTAATTGTTTGTGACTTTGGGCTGGCACATCCGTCAAGGGAGTAGTAATAGGAAGCCCGTGCCTGCCACAAATTATCTATCAGAGAGACTACCTATTTGTGCTCCGTTTCTACACAGCTTGCTCTATTTCCTCCTCAAGACGAAACATCATCATTCTAGAGGTTGATGATTTCTTGCTGTGTTATTCAACCTTCTAACAATCAAAAGCATCCTACCATGAAATGGTTACAATCCATTAAAATTGCACTGTAATCATCTTGGTGAGCCTGCAGCTTGATTAACCCAAAGGGCACACTCTGCTTTATGGTCTAAATTTGACCACCCCTCATATAGCGCCAGAAGGAATAGATTCCGTTGATGTTGCATCTGCCATCTGAGGAGCAGCAAAGAGCTTGCATCTTCTCTGGAATAACAATTCATTTCGTTCTTCTCAGAAAAGGCACCTGTCCTCATATTGGGTGCAGTTCCAAGAGGCATTAGCCTGCAGGTGAGGAACCTCAGGCCTAGGGTGGAGGGGGAAATGTGGCCCTCCAGATATCTTTGCCTGGCCCTCAGAGCCACATTCCTTACCAGCCCTGCTTGTGCCCTCCGAGAGTGATATTTGCCTGGCTGGAATGTGTCCTTGGACTCTGGTAATGCTTCTTGATTGCTTCTTGGGTGGAGGATAGAGAAAGGTGTGTAGAGGAAGCAGCCTACTGCTCAAAGGTACCAATTCTCATTCATTGTTCCACCTGCCTTTGCCTCTAGCCTTGCTCACCACTGGCACGTGGCCCCCAAAAGGTTGCCTGAAAGCGAATACGGCCCTAGGGCTGGAAAAAGTTCCTCCTCCCTGCATTATCTGAACCATACACAAATATATTTTTGCTTTGTATTAGATTGATATGGGTACATGAACAAATAGAGACATGCTGAATAAACGTAGGCTGAAAATGAGAAAGGTAGCAGCATACAGGCAGCGACCGATTTAGGCGCATTTGATATGTCTGTGACCACGCATGCGTGCATCATGTCAAACCCGGAAGTGACCTGAAAACATCACAAAAAGGGGGAAAACAGGGTGTTTGTAGGCTTTCTCAATGGGTGTTCTGATTATATGCGATTTCACATAAGTGTGCAGTGCCTCAGAACACAAGCCCCACACGAATCGGTCGCTGCCTGTACCTAAGTAGTAACCAACATGATGCCCCTCTCCAGATGTTGTTGGATTAGAACTCTGATCAGCCCCAACTTTGATCAGCCCCTGCCACCCTTGTCAGTGGTGAAGGCTGTTGAGAGTCAAAATATGGAGAGTCACAGATTTCCCCACCCTTGCTTTAGGAAATCAGTTTGTATGTGTGTTCCTTTTGTTATCCATAGCTCCCATTTTGCCCAAGTAGCCAACTTGGCACAGGATATTGTTATCAAAGTCACCCACCCACAGTGCTAGCGCAAGTGTAGGGTAGACTGTAATTGCGGTATAGAATGTGGTTGCATTGTGTCACCTGTAGTTGTTGGGTGAAAGGAATGAAATTTGAGCTGGTTGGTTTTTGCTTGTGAGTTAATTTACGCCGAAGTCAGCCATTGAACCCCAGCTGCATTTTTATCACACCTTTCCTTGAAAGAGCTAAGACCAGCAATAAGATCTGAAAGAAAAGAATGGATCCAGGTATTGCTGCTTTTACTCCCGGCAGTTTGGGTGGACTTCATGGTTATGAAATCACCAGTTTGTTTGCTTTAAAACAACACACAAATAAATAAACAGATCAGGCTTCAATAAAGCTTGCAGTTCCAGGGGGCTTGGAATCAGCCCAGGTTTTTTTATGCTATTGCGAAAGCTCCAAGCAAAAAAAAAAGCAATGTGTTGCTGTATGGACTTGCCTGAATTGAATGAGTCATGCATTTAGCTTTTTCCTTCCATGCCTGCCCGGCAGGATTTGCTTTGTTAGTTGTTTGTTCCCTCCAATCATGTGGAGATTGACAATATCTGCCCAGCTAAGCTGGGTACAGTTTTACCTGGGGTCTGAAACATCACTGGTAACCCCAAAGGGTAGCTTCTGTAAGTTACACTGCACTACCTGTTCAATCAATGCAACATCATCCTTTGGAATTGTTCATTTGAGACATATTGTGTAAGACTCCTGAGTTTTTAATTGAGGTTATGCCTTGTGGCCAGCTACATTTGGCAGCGCACAGAAGGCCCAATCAATTTCTAGGTTTTGTTACTTGTCCAATAGATTGTTAAGCACAAAACCCTTAAATGGAGGGCCATGCTCTGCGTTGTGAGTCACACATTTGCACAGGAGTGGTTAATATTCATGCCAGGTGACTTCAGACCCCAGACTCATCAGCAGGAATCAGACTGGAGGCTGGGATGATTAGATTCATTGCAGAGGGCCAAGGAAACGTTGCCACAGAAGTGTGAGGTGGGCGGATTTTGCTTTATGCTTTTGGGGTCTGGCTGCCATGTTTGTTTGTTTGTTTCATTTATATTTCACTATTTCTCCAAGGAGCTCAAGGTGGCAAACATGGTTCTCCCCCTCCTTATTTAATCCCTGTGAGGTATAGGTTAGGCTGAGAGGCTGCAACTGGCCCAAAGTCACCCATTGAGTTTTATGGCTGAGTGGGGATTTGAACTCCAGTCTCCCAGTTCATGGTCTGGCACTAACCACTACACCCCATAATGACCAGGTTTCTAGTGACCCTGGATGGCTTTGCTCATTTTCTTGCTCTACCCACACTCCCATTTCTTCTACCTTCTGGATAGTTTAGTTGAACAATACAAAACAAAAAACAAAAAGACCCCTAACCATTAGTGTTATTTGCAGTTTGGTAAACCTTTCCTTCATTCCTCCCCTAGGTTAGCCCGTATAAAATCCTTTAAAATCCAGATTGCAGCAGACACCTTGAATATTCTTTTTTTATAGGAAGGCAGGATAGAAATATTGAAAATCAATTAATAAATACTTTTATCTCTAAAAGACACATTCTGCAAATACTGACCTTTCACATCCTGCGAATGATTTTTTTCCCCTTGAGAAGGATTCAAACAAGATAGAGTAGCCGGTTTGCATCAACAAATGCTGGTTAAACACAGAGATAAAAACAGGGCAGTATCAGAGATGAAAGAGATTTACTCACAATTTCCCCATCTCCCAATTCCCCTTTGCAACTTTTGATACTAGCACTCTCCAGAGAAGTTACTAGGTAATTTTATTTTATTTTTATTTTTTTGCAGTTGAACAGTTAATATATCTTTTGCAGACACTGTGTTTAGTATTTTGGTAGTCCAAACTGGTTTACTCTGGGGTTTCCCAGATTGTGTCTTCTTCCCTGCCCCTTTCGAGGGTGGAGGGTGTTGTAATTTTGTCATAAAAATCAGTGCATTTAACAGTAACTCATTCTGGCTTTCCCCTCATGCTCCCTGATGCATAAGCAAGGGAAGGCGCTCCATATTAAAAGTCACATGCGTGCATGCTATTTAAAACCCTATTTTGATGCCTCCAGCTTTGCTGTTGAACTCATCCCACCTCCAGGAGGTCAGTTTTCTTCTTCACCTTCAATGCTAGCATCCCTTGACTGTGGCCTCCAATTCAGTACGGATGCCATTATGTGTAGGAGCATTGCGCACATTTCTGCCTATGGAAACAAATCTGTTGACCCAATTTTATGCACAGTGCAGAGAGCTTGTTCTGGCAGTCACTATTCATGCGTGGTGGTCAGTGTGAAGACAGCAAATGTTTGAATTTAAAAGGCTGTCATTTTGAGAGGTGGGAGGTAAACAGGCCCATTTCTCAGCTTATGTTTGCTGAATGAGAAAACTGAATATTTCCTTTCAAGATACTTCAATGAGTCTCCACTTCAAATTCTCCCTTCCTAGTCAGAATATGAACGCTTATTCTACCTCCTCTTTTTCTTTTTAATAATTTTAATAATGTCATATTGTTTATAATTTGTAGCCAAAAAGCAGTAGCAGACTGTAAGCATTGTCAAATCATACAGAGGAAAAATAGACTCAAAGTGTAATAGAATCAAAGGGGTTCTGAGAATTTCTGGATCACACAACCGAGGCTTCCCTGAGTCTTTGTGCACCTGGGGAGTCAACAATCATCCATTCTATAGCAAGATACTAACCCTTATTTCTCTCCCAGAGTCAGATGCAGTTTCTGCTCACCAGTTTTGATGGGGACTTACGACACTGCCGTTCAGCTTGCTTGATCTATCAGTTCATCCAGATGTTTTCCAGTTTTGGTTGTCCAATATAGGGGAGGGAGTATTGTTTTACACAATGCCTCATTGAGGTTCAGAGGTGATCATATCACTTCCAACTTGCAGCAAGAGGCTTGCGGTGGCTCAGGAGGAAGACTGGAACTCATCTGTTTCACAAGTGCTCCTGAGGTGCTTGGAGTCTCTCCAAACCAAAGCGCAAGGCAGATGAGTCCTACTGGCCTTTCCTGAGCATGGAGTCATCTCCACAGTCATGTGGTCCCACTAAAGCATTTGGATCACCTCCAAAGCAGTGTAGGCAACCCCTCGGCTCCTTCCCCAGCTCTGAGCATTAATCACGCTCACTACAGCAAGGATGAAAGCTTGCCATGGCAAGTCAATGGAGCTCTTGCTCCATGTAACCTAGTGCTATCTATTTAACTGGAAGTGGCTTCAAAGCATGTATTTTGCTGCCGAGCGACAGCCTCTCACCAAAACCATGTAGAGCCTCTGATAACACAGGGTGTGCTTTCAAAACACAGTTTACATTACATGGAGCTATGCCCTAAGCTTTGTAAAGAGGCTAATATGTTTTGACTGGAGGTGATTTTTTACCTCAGCCCACCACAAATATGGCTCCCATTTTGTTTCAGTTGTGCTATAGTAATAGGTCCTTAATTCTTTTGCCACCGCTTCCTCTCCCCTTGACTTCGCTTACATGTAACAGACCAGAATGTATATTATGTGAGGTAATTCAGAGATGACCACAGAGCGAGAAATGCTGCTGCCGCTGGGTAACCACTGAGAGCCCAAACAGAGGCCATTTGATTCCTTTCTCCTCAAGGGTACCTTTGTTTCAGGTCATTGCTTGCAATGATGAGGCTGTGGTTAGAACTAATTTAGTGTGCCTTCCAGTTAGTAAAGAGAGGAGGCTCGCCATCTTATTTTTCCTGCTATCTTTAGAAATTAATTTGTGTCCCATCTGTTGTCCAGTTGGAAGGACTGTGTGGCTGCCCTTTTTGAAGAAGAAAAGGCCAACCCCCGGCCCCTTTCCCAGCCAGAAGCACCTTAAAAGTGCAATTATTTCCTGCTGCAAGCTTGCAAGCAAGGGCCAAACTAGATACCATTTGCCCTAACAGCTTGTGTTTTTAAATAAAAACAAGAGCTTTCTCTGCCATTCCCCACTTGAAATCCCCTTTCCACCTTCTTTCCAATCCATGGTAGAAGACCAGTGGTCAGGGATGATGGGAGTTGTAGTCCAACAACATAGGGGACCCACAGGTTGAGAACTGCTGCTCTATACCATTAGCCAGCAGAAATAAAAATTGCCTTTTGCTATTTAGTTATTTTTAATGTACATGACTTGTAGAGTTTCAGGTGCCACGTGTGCAATTGGCTCATCAAGTAGCTCTTCATTAATAGAATCATAGAACTGTAGAGTTGGAAGAGACCTCAGAGATCATCTGATCCAACCCCCTGCAATGCACGAATCTCAGCTAAAGCGCCAGTACGTTTTTCCCATCGCATCTCCACAGCAGGACCCTGACTTTGCATGAACTAGACAGAACCAGGCAGAGGGCCTTCTCGGTAGTGGCGCCCACCCTGTGGAACACCCTCCCTTCAGATGTGAAGGAAATAAGTAGCTATCCTATCTTTAAAAAACATCTGAAGGCAGTCCTGTTCAGGGACGTTTCTAATATTTAATGTTTTTAACACTTGATTGGGAGCCGCCCAGAGTGGCTGGGGAAACTCAGCCAGATGGGCAGGGTATTAATAATAATAGTAGTAGTAGTAGTAGACTATTATTTTAATTTTATTTTATTGAATATTGCTTTTCTTTAATAAATAAAAAAGGCTGCAATTTATCCACCCACCACACAAGCGCAACTTCCCACTGTTACGTGTGGAGTGCATGTTGAGCCGCTGTCGCTAGCGTAAGGCTCCTATGAATATAGTCCTTAAAAGTCTCAGTTTGTGTGTGTTCTTTTAATTTTATGGATTCCACAAAAGCCTTAGTGAAAGAAGTGGAAACAACAAAGGAAGAGGAAGCCAAATGCTTGATTAAAAAACTAACTAAAGCTTTTTTTTTTTTTTTTGCAAGAGCTGGTCACATTTTCAGACTGTCCCTGTAACAATGGCAAGTGCTTCATGCACATTCGTTCCCATGAACTTTGCACTTGAGAACCTCTGGGTATACAAGCCATTATTATTATGAAATTGAAAGGGAGTGGTAGGTCTCAAATTCCCCGGGATCACAGAAAAGTAGGACTTGGTTGGGCTCATGTTTTCCATGAGTCTAGTACAGCAAAGGGAGGCCAAGCCGGGGGCAGAGGGGAATTCATTGATTTGAATTCTGAATTTACTTTTGAAGAAGTTAACTGTGGCATCTCATGCCAGTGCCTTTGTTAGGCAATCATGGTTTCATGTCACAAAATTTTATAAACCTGCAAGATTTGAGTGTGAAACATCCTGTTAACTCTGTTCAGTCTACTAATAAGAGAGATAAAAAGCTTTTGACTCGGCTTATTAAAACTATCTAATGCATAGAGCAAAAGGGTGTTAATATATATATATAAAACCGACTTTCTCCTACTTATCTGTACTCCACAAGATGGTTTGACAATATTGCCTAGAAGCACGGTGCAGTGGTTATAAAAAGAGCAGTTAAAGTAATGGATCCTTCGCAGTCCTGGATGGATACTTTAGAAACGTCTCAAATTGATAAAAAGAGCAGCTTCTGCAATTCCTCAAATACTTCTCCAGCCATTCATAATAACTACTGGACAGAAGGGAGTTTACGAAAAGGGAGGAGTGTGACTGTTGTCTCTTTAACCAGAAAATAAGAACCTCTGGATTTAAGCCAACTAAGTGACTGCATGAGTGGAACAACCTTTGCTCACACAACTGAACTTCCTTTCCCTCACCTGCACCCACACCATCCACAAATCTGCTCCAGAGGGTTGGGGAAAGCCTCAGAGCTCATTCATTAAATTTGTTGTATGCCACCATGGTGTCAGTACATAAATGACAATTAACAGATTGATGTCTTGTTTCATACCCAGATCCTTTTTGCTCAACAGTTTTTATTTTCTCTTCATTTCTTGCTGTGCTATGCCTGTTGTTTGACTCCTCCTTGCTCTCCTATAACATCAGAGTTAGTTGTTGCAAAACACCAGGCAGCAGTTGCCTTATGCCAAGTGCATGCCAAGGCAATCCTGGAATTGTGTCTTATAATAATATTGGCTTTTCAGCACTGTTAGGCAGCACCCATGTGTATTTGGCTTCAAGAGAGGAAATTACAAGGGATAAATGATTACCCAATTTGTTGAGACATGGAGGTGAACCCACAGACTTGTAGCTTGTGCTATTACCCACATATTAATCAGAGCAGTGTGTAATGTTCAGTGCCATTAGTCTGGGCGCCAGTGGGCTCCGGCATGCTTAATGTGACTTTTGTAGCATTAGACATGGTTTCAGAGCAAGGGCACCTCTCGGTTTTTCTGTCTTCAATAAAAGCTTTGATCTTGATTGTAGTGAGATACATAATATGTACACACACACAAAATGCATGCACACAGACACACACACACACGGAGAGAGAGTGAGTATATATATATATGGTATCAGGAAGATATTTAAGAATAGAAACAATTTCAGCAGAAGCTGGCATTATTTTGCAGAACACATCTTAAAATTTTCCAAAACATGTCAGGCTCCAGCATCCATGTGCAAAGGTGATTCTGTGTTCTGTTGGGGCATCTCAGAACTTCACACCAGGAGTGGGGGACCTCTTCAGCCAAAGGGGCACATTCCCTTATCGACATCCTTTGGGGGTGGGGCACCTGCTAGTAGTGGGTGTGGCCAGAAGCAACAGTGGGTGGAGTGATGAATGTGATTCATAGCTTTGTACAAGAAGCTGCATTCAAGCCACACAGAAGTCAGAGGTTTTGCATACACACAGACATGTCCCTCCCTCCAGGCGAGCAAGAGACATCATCATCACTTTCCAGCCAGGCAAAAGTACTTCAAGGTGTGGAGCCAGCTTGCAAGTAGCATGGCCTGGGATGTGGCTAGGGGAGAGTCCCAGTGACCAAACATAGAGAGGCCTGGGGGGCTGAGGATCTCCACCAGTGCCGCATACTCATACTCTGGTTGCCCATCTTTATTGCTGCTCTGACTGGCTTCTTTGAAAAAGGAACCTGAGGCTCTCTATGAGTCTCTTGCCTTTCCTGATCTCTCCCATGCTTTTCCTCCACTCTGGACTACAGGTGTGGCCTCCTGCAAGTTGGAGATAGGGTGCTTTCCATCAACAGCATTGCAACAGAAGATGGGACAATGGAAGAAGCCAACCAGCTCTTGCGGGATGCAGCACTTACTAACAAGGTTGTGCTGGAGATTGAATTTGATGTAGCAGGTATGGAAACAATTGTTTGATACAGCCCCAAACTCCCTTTTAATGGTGCTTCTTTGTCTTCAGACAATGTCTTAAAACTGTGGATTTAATGGATTTTGGAGGCAGCACCAAGTTGTTTTCAGCAGTTGAGAAATTAGATCAGGCTCATGAACTCAGTTGTTTCTTAGCAAGTACTCCTTCTTGAAGCTAGAAATAGAGGGTTTCCCTCAAGCTTCTAGCATCGCTTCAGTATACTTTTGGAACAGCCTTTGGGAAAGCTTCAAACATACCATCAGTGGTATTGCAACTTTAGTGGAACTTAACTAGGAGAGGGACTGTGGCCCAATGGCAGAGAACATACTTTCCATACACACACACACACAAAAAAAAAAAATACCTGGTAGATGTTCTTAGATGTTTTAATTGTTTTATCATTTATGTGTTGGCTACTCAGGGCTCCTTTGGCAGGAAATCTGGGATGGAAATAAATGAATAAATTAATTAATACTATGATCTCCACTTCAAATACCATCTTTGTGTTAGCTCTTAGCTGCGTATTCCCACAATTTAAGTTGTGAGTGACGCAGCACAGCTCAGCAAAGCAATGTGGAACTGCATTATTCTTTCTTGTCTAATCTTCTTGGTTCTGCAGAATCGGTCATTCCCAGCAGTGGCACCTTTCACGTGAAGCTACCCAAAAAAAGAGGTGTGGAGCTTGGGATTACTATCAGCTGTAAGTATGGCTCAGGTTACAGCTGCTTATTTAGAAGTTGTATTCATGTCAGGTTGTCTCCAGCTCCACCATATGTGTGGTGCTGCACCTTGAAAATAGTTTCAAGCTGCAACTGCTGCAAAATGCTGTGGGTTTCACTGCTTTTTATTTATAAACTCAGTATTCCAAAAGATATGGGACACGGGTGGCGCTCTGGGTTAAATCACAGAGCCTAGGACTTGCCAATCAGAAGGTCCCTTTACCTTTTTATTCCAAAAAATAGTAATTTCAATAAATCCTAATAGTTTCACATTTTTATATTTATCCAAAGTTCACACTTAAATCAGTCAAGGCATCTTAGTAGAATTACATCAGATTAGTTCCTGGCTGCATCTAGTGTTGTGACCATTATATTTAATATTCAAATTCCAGATGAGTGCATACTTAAAAATAAAACTAAATAGCCATAGCTACATCACCACCTCTTGACTATAAAATGAAACCAATAGTGGCTGGCATCATAGGGCTTTTGTGAATATGAACATAATTATGAAACAATTAAGAAACAATAATTTAACTGATGATGGTATGTCAAGTGCAGGTGATCAAAGCATGTGATACTTGCTGCAAAACAGATACTTGCTGAGTTTTGCAGTAAGTGGAGTAAACAACTGGTCCTTTTAAAATAATTTGTATAATATGTAATGTGCCTCTTCTGGCCTCAGCTGGAATATTTTAATTCAAATACTTTAATTAAAGTCTTAGTTAAAATAGCTTCTCCGAGGATTGCTTGAGAGGGTTACATCTTGCAAGACATCATTTTGTCTAATCATGATTAAAACTCTTCCTGTACTGTATAAGTTTCACAAAATATTTTGAACTTGTAAGCAGGTCAAGATCAATTCATATTTTTCCTTTCAATGTGCTGAAAACTTTTTTCATTTGGGTCTACGTTTTACCATGTGGTAGAGTCTACCTAAGGAGTTGGCACAAATTTGATAAGGATCTGTAATCTCGCCAAATGATTTGTGATTGACACCAAATAGTTTAGTAATAGCAATGTCAGAAAGTCCTTTTCCTCCTTTGTAAATTAAAGCGCAATCCTACGCATATCGACTCAGAAGTAAGCTCCATTGAGTTCAGTGGGATTTATTCCTAGGTCAGTGTGTTTAAGATTGCAGTCTGAGGCAGCTGAAACCAACAAAACTTGGAGGGGAGGAACACCAGGAGTAGATTTTTATGTGAAAAGACTGTGGTTTTAAGACTAGCACTGAAAACCATGTTAGAAGCCCTGATCTTACTACTGCAGACAGGAGAGACTTTCAACACATGTACATTGGTAGTACGTGAAGCGGAATTTAACCCTCCTCAGAAATACCTTTGTGAATCGTTCTGTTCTGTATTCAGGATTTGGAGGAGAGCTTGAAAGGAATACCCTGCTAGAACAATGTTTAATTTATAAACCCTGTCTTAAATTAATGGATTCTACAGAAGTATTCTAGTAGTAGTAGATTTTTATGCTGACTGCTCCTCTTTTGTAATTCAGACCTGAAATGTATTTTGTCATGTGTATATTTGTGTTCCCCTTTGCTCAGCTATCCTTGAGTTCTCGTGGCTTTTTTAAATCATTTTTCTCCCCCCCCCCAAACCCTTATGAACACTTTGTTTCTGAGATGTGGCTTCATAGCTGTATTAGACTTTGTTTAATTACACATTTCCCAAATGCTGCTTTGTCTCAATCAATAGTAGAAGGTGTTTTATAACTGGCAGAGTCACTGGTGCATGTGAGTTATGTGCTCAAGCTCCTCTGAGGGGAATGATTTCCCGGTCCAAGTCATTATGCATCCTATTAAAAACACAAAATGGACATGTGTTTTGAGACACTTCATCTATCATACCATAAAGCAGAAGTAGACAGGCTCCCTGCAGATATTGTGGGAGCATGCCTACGAATCAGGAAAAGTAAATAAGAATGCCAAACATCCTTCCTCTTTTGTTGTGCTGAGACATGAGCTGGTACCCTCAAAACGTGGAATCACCCTTAAATGCCCCTTAGTTTGAATACTGTGATCCATACAAAGGCGGCCAGCTGGCCGAGTTGTGGGCTCAATTGGTGCAGTTACTAGCAAGACTGAGATCTCTTTACTTGCCAGCTGCAACAATGAAGGCGAACAGGGCGCAGGAAGGATAGCTTGTGAAATAGTATCAAGTTGGTTTGACAACAGCTTGCATTTCTGTTGTCAAAATGCCTGGTTATTGATCTGCAGAAATGTCACAAAGCTAAGCGTGTTTAATGTAGTAATACCTAAGAAAGAGAGTTTTTGATTGAGGTTTGGTGCGTTCTCCAGATTTCTTCTGCAGAGAATATTTTAACTTCTAAGCCTCAGACTACAGTGAAACTTTGGAGCAGAAGCCGTACATATGCAGACATACATACACATGAGTCTTCTGGTGCAATGGAGCATTATATAAGGAAGTCTCTTTTTTTAAAAGAAATTATAATTCCAAACAGGTGATTAGCCTGTAGTTAGCAATTGGTGGGATGGTGAGCCTCAATCATATAGACTGCGTTCAGACATCACACTGAATTTTGGTTTAGCAAGATGTGAACAAAGCTAGCCTTCTTCCAGGCTGACTCCCTTCTCTTTCCTTCTGTGTGACCAAAAGTCTGCAAGCTTTAGCTTCTACTCTTGGATATTATGTTGAATAACTTCAGTTTGTCAGTCTGGGCAACCTGACAAGCCATGGGGCGCTCAGTGGTACAGCTGATCCCTGCAGAAGACAGCTTTGCTAGTACTACGCTTTGCACTTGGGAAAGTCATAGAACCATAGAGTTGGAAGGGACCACAAGGGCCAATCTAGTCCAACCCCCTGCAATGCAGGAATCTTTCCCCCCCAATGTGGGGCTCAAACTCATGACTCTTGAGGTTAAGAGTCTCATTCTCTACTGACAGAGCTATGCCAAGTTCCAAGCAGGAAGCCTACAAAGTCCCTTACACTGTGGTTCTCAAGCACTGCGCAAGGGACTTTTACAAGAGGGCGAGACAACCCACCTATCAATCATCTGATGTCATAACAACACCTAGTGAATGACAGGCAGGTTGCCCCACCCACCTGTAAAAATTGACCTATGGGAGTGGGATCTGCCTGTCAGGCCAAAATGGTTTCCCACCCCTGCTCTAGTACATAGCACCATAGGAAACAAGGACACAACTCAAGAAGGCATGGTGGAGTTCTGGTAGAATAGAATGGAGATATACATGAAGCCTTTAATATGAATTGCCAGATAACAAGCCTGAGCTGCATATAATGGCTCCATGAATTAAAAACAAAGCAAACCCATTCTAATTTCAGCATTGGATTAAAAGGCCAGCTGAAAGAAAACCTGAGTGGTGAACAGGAAGAGGTGGCGCTTGCCCATGAGAATTTAATTTGGCTAATAAGATCTAGTAGGGTTAATTGAATACTAATTGACTGCTGATCAGTAGTCCCCTAAATTCGTTTGTATGATTTGCATATTGGGAGGAGCATCACAGAACAATCAGTACGATACTGAATTACTTTTAAGAGGAGAGTTTGCCTTGTTTAATATTATTAAGCGTTGTTGTTTTTTGTAAAGTGTTCTAATTATATGTGACTATTTAAAGCAAATTGAATTGTTACCAGTTCTGCTGAATTCTGGGCTGGAAATTCTTTTAATTACCGGTATGCAGCACAGCTTCCTAGACCTATGTTGCTACATCCAAATTAAATATCATTAAGCCTGTTTTGAAAAGCGTAATTCAAATTTTGCCATTGACAAACCAGCTCCAGAGACCGAATTATTTCTTCTCTGGTGGTATCTTCTTTTGTGCTTATTAGTGAGTGGGTTGCTGCATTCAGCAATAATGTGTGTTGTACCAGGATAAATGTAGGCCTAGCGTGCATATCTAACTTTGATGAGAGAAGTGTAGTTTGGGGCAATTACAAGGCCAATTCATGGAGAGTTGGATTATTTTATGCCTCTGCTATCTGTAAGAGCCCTTCAACAAGTTAACCTTAATAAATGCTGGGAAATGGCTGGGAGTAAGATCCATTGGACTTGGCCAGCTATGCTTCTGAGTACATGTGTAGAGAATTGCAGTGCTAGACCTTTCTGCCTACTTCTACCATTGCTGAGATGATCTAATAATGGTTGATTGGACTATGCATAAAGGTGAAGGTAAAGGGACCCCTGACCATTAGGTCCTGTCGTGGCCAACTCTGGGGTTGTGGCTCTCATCTCATTTTATTGGCCGAGGGAGCCGGCATACAGCTTCCGGGTCATGACTAAGCCACTTCTGGCGAACCAGAGCAGCATACGGAAACGCCGTTAACCTTCCCGCCAGAGCGGTACCTATTTATCTACTTGCACTTTGATGTGCTTTTAAACTGCTAGGTTGGCAGGAGCAGGGACCGAGCAACGGGAGCTCACCCCGCCGCGGGGATTCGAACCGCCGACCTTCTGATCGGCAAGTCCTAGGCTCTGTGGTTTAACCCACAGCGCCACCCGCGTCCCTCTAGGTCTATGCATAGGTACTGACTAATTGCATTTTTATATTATTCAATAGAGGCAAATTTGTTCAACTAGGAAGGGGGGGAAACAGGAGAAAGATCTGAACAGCTTTGGAACTGATTCTTGTTATCTCCCTCTATACCATTTCTGTGGTAAAAATGCCCTTAGTTTTAAACAGGTATCGGATGTCCTGGTCTGCTCACAATCAGATGTGGCTGAGAAAAAGATAATGAAGTGAAATGCTTCCTGGCAAGAAGCCGTACTCTTGGATTCCGTCTGCAGTCCTATGTGACAGGGCTGGGGGAACTTCAGGCCAATGGATTGAATGTGGCCCTCAGGCCTGCTTGGGATCTGTCCGTGAGCTGTGATAGTGCCTGCTGCTTGCCTGGAGGAAGGACGCAATGGGTGGACATGTGTGTTGGAACCTCTGGATTTTGTGTGACTGGAACGCAGCCTGCTGTGCAAAGATAATAGTCACATGTGTTGCTTCATCCACTTTTATCTCTGGCCTTCCCCACAACTAGCATACAGCCTCGGAAAGGTTGCTCACAAGGGAACGTTGCACTGGAAAATGTTCCCCGTCCCTACTCTATGGGTACATCATCTTGTTGTATGTCGAGTATGTGGAATCTCTAGGACACCTGCTCCCTCCCCTTTTACTCTTGAGCTATCTTTGTGGATCTGTCCACTGTTATACTCCTGCCATAGGAGAAGGAAAAGGTTGCACCATCAAAGATAGCTGAAGGGTGGTGGGTGTTCCACAGTATTTCCTCTTACCCCCCATTCACCACCTCCCCATCTTTTGGTCACTTTGATTTCTTTATTGCTCTCCTAATAATGGTTCTTGCCACCCCTTTGCTTCCCAAGCCTAGTTTTTCTGGAGCCATCTGCGCTCACCCTTTGTTAGGGATGTTGGAGGATTCTGACGGGAATGGAAATTGCTTCTTTTTGTTTATTCGTCCCACGTCTGGAGCAGAAATCAGTCCAGCAAATATGATCAATATTTGCTTCTCTTGTTCTTTTCAGTCTGCATAATCGATAACTTTCCCTCCCTGAGTTGCATTGCGTTTCCTTTGCATTGAAATGAATGGTATTTGTGTTTAAATAAATGGTGTGGCGTAACGTGATGATAAATTAACCACGTAATGAATTATGTAAGATTCCACTGTATCAGACAATTCGTGAGAGGAATTGTATAGTTTCTGTTGGCAGTCAAACTGCAGTGGAGCAGAAACAGTGCTGCATGAGACGAAACACGGGCCTGAACAGAAATTTTTACTTTTTACTCTTCTCTTGTCCAGGTCATTGGTTTCTGTGAATATGACTCAGTTGTTTGGATCATAACATAAATCAAGTTGTGGTAGTTCTCCCCCCCCCCTCTCCACAGCTGATGGGGGATTCAAGCCTGGGGGTCCTGCAGTCTAACCATTGCACCACACGGGCTTATATTGTTGCCATAATCATGACGCCATGAAAGTCCAGAAAGAAATCTCCTGTTTGGGGATAAGTGTGTAGAAATGTGTTGTTCTTAAAGTGCCTGTCAATGCCAATGCTTAATAAACATTAGGCCAAGTGTTAGGCTTTCTCAGCATGAATCTTCCATTCAATTTTGAATTCCAAAGACTTGTATAATCTACTGTTTCCTACTTTGTGAAGTTAGTGTAATGCTAAAGATTATCCTAGAGGTACAGATTGAGTTTTGACTCTGTGGTATCTCTCTCATAACAGCAAGCAGAAAGTCTGGGGAGCCTTTAATTATCTCTGATATCAAGAAGGGAAGTGTAGCACACAGGTAAGTGAAGAATCTAATTTTCCACTTACAAGTCTCAGACACTAAATCAGCTGAACCCAGTTATCCAATCCAAGGTCCTGTTCATACAGTGGCCAACCAGATGCCTATAAGATGCCAGCAAGCAGGGCCTGAAGGCAACAGCAAAGCTCTTTCTCAGACCAGCCTCCTGAGATCTTTTCAGCTTAAGATGTTGGGGGTTGAACTGGGTTCGTTGTGCAAAGTATGTGTGCTCTGCCTCCTTCCCAAACATCAGGACCAATGAACTGTAACACCAAACATTTTCCATGTCTTCTGAAGTTTTCAGATGTTTGCATATTCTCATCCTGTGCGTAATTAGACTTGCTGAAGTTATTCACATAGAATCATAGAATCATAGAGTTGGAAGAGACCACAAGGGCCATCGAGTCCAACCCCCTGCCAAGCAGGAAACACCATCAGAGCACTCCTGACATATGGTTGTCAAGCCTCTGCTTAAAGACCTCCAAAGTAGGAGACTCCACCACACTCCTTGGCAGCAAATTCCACTGTCGAACAGCTCTTACTGTCAGGAAGTTCTTCCTAATGTTTAGGTGGAATCTTCTTTCTTGTAGTTTGGATCCATTGCTCTGTGTCCACTTCTCTGGAGCAGCAGAAAACAACCTTTCTCCCTCCTCTATGTGACAAGGTGTGCCATGGCCTGACATTTCCTTTGGCCTCAGTATAGAAGTAGGTCTAATTAGAGTACAGTCCTGGCTTTAATAAATTAGTATTTTATAAGCATACTGACTCCTGGAATCTCACTTAAGCCTACTTGATTCCAGTACAAGCAGTGTTGCCAGCACTGCCTTGTTATATAAAAGTAGAACATGTATGCATTAAGAGTTTGCTCTCTGAGTTATGTACAGTATAAACTGGTCTATATTATTTTAACGTAGCCAACATGGAAGCTTCCAGATGTTGTTGGACTACAACTCCCATCAGCCCTAGCCAGCAAAGCCAGTGATCAGGGGTGATGGGAGTTGTAGTCAAACATCTGTAGGGCAACAAGTTGGCTACCTCTGCTCTGGATGACACACCATGAGAGATGAGGAGAGCCAATAACAGCACCTCCCTATGTCCTTTCATGATGTATGGAGAAAAATGTAATTCACAAAATGGTTTCTTGACACCAGCTTCCTTCACCTGTGACTCATTTTTTTTTTATTTTCTCACTTATTTAAGGTACCCCAATTGAAATGTTGAAAGGCTGCCTAATTTTCACCAGTTGAGGGAATTGCTAATAATGAGGTGTATTCTCAGGCTGGATTTTAGTTATTTGAACCTGTTTCTATGCAGAAATATCTTGGGTTTTTTTAATCATTAACTTGGGCAAATTCTCTTCTGCAGAAGAGTTGCCATACCACCCACAGTACTGCAACAGCTCTTGGAGAAGAACAAAGTATGCAGTTATTTGGAATGTGTTAAACACAGGCTTGGTTTTTTCCCGTTACTCACAGGACCGGCACCTTAGAGCCTGGAGACAAGCTGTTAGCCATTGATAATATCCGACTCGACAATTGCTCAATGGAGGATGCGGTGCAGATCTTAAAGCAGTGTGAAGAACTTGTCAAATTGAAGATCAGGAAGGATGAGGATAATTCTGGTACGAAAGCACTGAATCAAGCTGTTTCTGAGCCATTTTAATAAAACACTCCAATACTTAAGAAAAGCCTGGCAGAGAAACTGGAAAACCATTATTCAAGTAATGAGTGTGTACATGTGCCTGTGCATTCATGTGTTGGTGCGCATGTGCACACAGCAAGTGCCTACAAACCTACTCTAAGGCTTAAAAGTTACTTACTCTTTTGCTAGGAAATACTTTGAGGTTTGATGCATACCATAGCTGTCAACGTTTTCCATTTTTTAAGGGAAATTCCATTATTCCAAATAGGATTCCTCGCAAGAAAAGGGAAAAGTTGACAGCTATGATGCATACCTTGAAGATTCCTTATCATTATTAAATAAGTGTTTATGCATTGAACAGAGTACCAGTATCTAAATGGCCTTATTAGAAACATAGGTATATTAATGGAAACAAAATTGCCTAGCTAATAAATGCAGTTATGTACAGTCCAATACTTTCGGATTCCACCTGTTTTCCTTCCCTTATTGTTTTTCTTTGTGACATCGTTTTTATTCATTTTCATCTTTAAACTGTTTTAACATGGTTGCACTGAGATATATATTTGTTTGAATTACAGCATGTGGCACGCAGCAATTCCTTAAAATTAAAATCCAAACGGCAATAAACACTCAGATAATTGTTTCTGGATATATTAATTAGCAAAGTTGCATCAAAGCATATATACCAAAATTAATTACAAATACGAATTGATGCATTACTTAGATCAGTGACTACAAGTTAAAGGTATTTTGTATCAATAACAATTAGAATTCATGGGAAATTGTAGGAAGCGGGGAGGAAAAAAATTAAAATATGCACTTCATTCCTTCCTGTATTATAATGAAATTAGTAATCAGATGCTACTAGCTATTAAGCAATAAATGATCATTTCCCAATCCTCTTTGGCGGTTACTGGGTTTTTTTGATAACTGGAAAGAACAAGCAGTAGGTCTAATGGAAGTTTATAATCAGCCTGTATCTTCTAGATGATCTAGGACTAATCTCAGGAGTTCCTTTAGTTTAGGGTGATTTCTATAATCAGAGCCCTCCTTTCCTCTTAACAGATGAGCAAGAAACAACTGGTGCTATCATCTACACAGTGGAGCTAAAGAGATACGGTGGACCCCTGGGAATCACTATTTCAGGGACCGAGGAGCCTTTTGACCCAATTGTCATTTCAGGGCTGACAAAACGAGGGCTGGCGGAAAGGTGAGTTGCAATTTGCATCCTAATGGGCAGGCATGATATAATGATACTCCGAGTGTAATACACTGGGAAGCTCTTCTGCTCATTTGTACCACTGAATTAAATAGAGCCTGCATACGTGGGTGGTGTAGACCTTTCTGCACAGTTACGTGGCTGTGCGTGTAAGGAAAGAGAGGAGAAAGAACTTGGTTGCACGTGATCTTGAGAGGAGACATGAGAGGTTTGTGTGCTGAATGGCTGTCACAGTTTCTGAGCTCCCAACGGGCAATTTTGTGTTGCTTGGGGAAACTGTGAAGCTTCTTCCAGGTAGTATATTCAGTGCTATTATGTTTATGCATTGGTGGATATGTTTGTGCAAGGTGTGTGTGTGTGTGTGTGTGTGTGTGTGTGTGTGTGTGTGACAGTTACAAGCAAGGAACCAATCAGGAGTGCTGTGTTCAAAATGTGCAGCCACATAACCTTAGAATCATAGAGATGGAAGGGACCCTGATGTTCATCTAATCCAATCCCCCGCAATATAGGAATACGTAGCTGTAGCATATGGGGATTGAACCTGCAATCTTAGCATTATCAGCACCATGCCCTAACCAACTGAGCTATCCCGCTTGTAATTTGTGGACTGTTTGTTTACATGCTTGTGAAATTGCTGGGGGTACATGACATTTTTCCCCCACCTCAGTTTTTCCTGTGGATCCTTTGTTCTTTTCACCACCATCACCCCGTTCACATGTAACCACTGCAAACTGGTAACGTTTGTCCTTGCAGGAGAACCCCTGCAACTATCATTCTGAAATTGGGCAGGCTTCATTTCCTCAGAAGGGGCAGCCATATTTGCAAACAGCACCCATTTTTTATATTTCCCAGTTGTAATGAATGGAGAACGCAGAACTTCACTTGTATACAGAATGGCTCGGAACCTGGAGCGCAGATCGAAGTGTAAAAAGCATAGTGCAATTCAGAAATTTGTTTTGTTTAAAAACAAAATAGATACAAGGTGAATCTTTGGGCCCATGCACATTCCCTTCCCAGACTTTTTGATCCATAATTTATACCAATCCATTCAGCTGCTATTGAAAACAGAGGAATTTTATAATTTCAGTTCACTAATCCACTGTTTGGAAATAAAGTTAACTTTGCTATTTAAACTGGCACCATAGTGACCTCTAGTGGATAGTTGAGAAATCAATCCTGACTCAAAGGAAAAAGCAGGCTGGGGGGAGAGAGAGCATAAAATATAAAGAAGTTGAGTTGTATCCCTATAAGCTGCCAACAAACAAGATTTCCAAAACTGATTGCTGTTCTGTGTGCTAAGCTTTTGTTTTCTGTGACTGAAAATAGACAGCGTTCTTTTGTTTGGGAGATCTGCAAGCAAAAGTAATTTACTCCCGGAAGGGAGTGGAGTAGCTAAGACAGACTCTTCTGATGGGAAGATAAAATATGCTTAAATGACAATTCTTGGAGATTTTACCACAGCTGATGGCTAGAACAGCAGAAGCACAAGGAAAATGGACATGGGTACAGCAAGCATTCTGAAACTGGCCGGCCATTGGTCTCTGTGTACTTAACCAACGCTTGAGTTGTAGTGCAATTTAGAGCATGCAAGGAAATGAATGTCTGTTGCAGCTGTAGCTTAATGGAATAACTGTGATCTAAATGGAGGATATGACATAATTGGCCTTTGCGTCCATTGGAAAACAACCCACAGTTGAGCTGTACCTTGAAACCACTCCATGGGCCAATTTGGGATCTGTGCTGGGCCTAATGGGGCCCAAGAAGTGAAGGTTCCCAAACCCTGGCAGATTGTGTATGCAGAGATATGCATATACAGGTCTGGGAGTTTTTGTTTGTTTGTTTATTTCAATTGGAATTCATGGATCAGCCTTTATAGATGATTGAGAAGCATTATGTGTAGAACGGGTGAAGACATGGGCTTCTCTTTCCATTATAAATCACTGAATTTGGAGAAGTGCCTGCTAATCTGGAAATAGTTGTGTATTTGTTTTCATGTTTTTCTTCTGATTACCACAGAACTTTAAATCTTGCCACACGTGCATCCATCAACTGAACATGGATATCTTTATTTATGGGCTGGTTTAATGAAATTACTGTCTTGCATAACAGTTGGAATTTTCATTTGCTTGTTCTTTAGGACTGGAGCAATCCATGTAGGAGACCGGATATTAGCTATTAATAATGTAAGCCTTAAGGGGAAGCCTCTGAGTGAAGCCATTCATCTACTCCAGATGGCTGGAGAAACTGTAACTCTGAAGATCAAGAAGCAAACCGAAAGTAAGTCCTCATTCTAAAAATCTGTGTGTAGCATCTGGCACACCTGGAGCCAAAATCAGTACAGATCAATGTAGCAATCTCCACTTCTTGGACAAGGTTCTTGGGCAGTCACTGGCCAAATCCAGACTCTCTTGGATGGCACTGGTTTTCCCAGATCTATTTTGATTTGGGTTTAGGCCTGCTTTTGGTGCACAAATTGCCTCGGTGGCCCTTTGTCGGAAGAGCCGCAGTGGGAATGTGCCCCTGTTTTATTATCCTTGATCCAGTGGCTTTTGATACCATTAACGATTGTCTTCTTCTGGAGTGGCTGTCCAAATTGAGAGTGGGCACCACCACTGCGATGATTCCAGTCCCACTTGGATGGCTGTTTTCACAGGGTGATCCTTGAGGGATATTGTTTGGCCTCATGGAGCCTTTCTGTGTCAGCTTCTGGAGAGTTCTGTATTATCTCCCATGCTATTCAGCCTCTACATGAAACTGCTTAATGGGGTCATCTCGAGTTTTGGAGTACATGGTTAGCAATTTGCTGGAGACACACATCTCTGCTTCTCCTATACATCTTCAGGTGAGGCAGTGGGTGTGCTAGATCAATGTCTTGCCTCAGTAATGGATTGGATGAGAGCCAATAAACTGAAGCTTAATCAGACAAGACTGAGGTCCTGTTAGTGCAGCAGTTCTCAACCTGTGGGTCCCCAGATGTTGTTGGACTACAACTCCCATCATCTCTGAGCCTTGCTAGCTAGGGGTGATGGGAGTTGTAGTTCAACATCTGGGGAAGCACAGATTGAGAAGGGCTGTGTTAGTGGGTGGTTCCCTAAACCAGATGGATGGGATGTAACCTGCTCTAGATGTTGTTGCACTCCCTCTGAAGGAGCAGGTAGATCCTATAGCTTGAGGATACTTCTGGATCCATTACTGTTGCTTGAGGCTCAAGTGAACTGGGCAGCCAAGTCTGCTTTCTATGCTCTGGTAACCTCAAGGCTGGATTACATCAATGCATGGGGCTGCCTTTTAAGACAATTTGGAGACTGCAGCTGGTGCAGAATTCAGAGGCCTGACTGTTAACTGAGGCAGAGTGGTCCAAACATGTAACACCAGTTCTGTCATGACTGCACTGGCTACCATTAGTTTCCGGGCTGTATTCAAAGTGCTGGTTTTGACCCATAAAGCCTTAGGACCTAAACCTTCCCTGCCTTGCAAGCTATCTTCGGGAGAAGAAAAGGCTAAGAAGTAAACCCTACACAAATCCGGAGTGGAGTCCCTAAGAGATTGGATGGCACCTTGTATGCCTCCTTCTGGCAGCCAAGTTGGTGCCAAATGTATTGCTCTGCTCAGAGGCACCAGCTTCTGAAGAAGAATTGGGGGGAGGCGATGTCACATGGTGCATGATGTCGTATGCGTGACATCAGGATGTTGGGGGGACCTTTAAAAATATATGAGGTCAAGGCATACATGCATTGTATAATGATTGCATCCTCTGTCTACATTATTAAACTGCTGTTCCCTTTAATTCTATTCCTGTTAATACCCCTGTTGTGTTGGACTACTGAATTGTGGAGAAATGTGTTAGTTTCCTTGGGAGACTTCTTTAAAACAAGGAGAAGGAGGCGAAAGCACCAAGATCAATAAGTGACTCCATTGACAGGTATAATCTCAAGCACCCACTTGAGATTCTGTTTAAGAAGCTGACTAGATTTTGAGCTGTCTGCTTCCCTTTGAAAAACATCTTCAGACCTGCCAATGCGGAAAGTGATTTTTATTTCTCCTCTTCTTCCTTAACACTGTTTGAGCAGCCCCACTTTGACGCAGCATTAAGTTTCTGAAAGAATTGCTGAAAAGCCAATTGGGGGAAAACTTAATCGGCATCCTTCACTGCCAACCACCTGTCAGTCAAGCATCTCACATCAGACTCTGTGTCTCTGCAGAGTCCCTTACTTTTGAAATTCTGATGCAGCAGCAACCTTGCCTGCCAAACTAAGGAGCTCAGCCAATGTCTTGAAAGGGCTGAAGTTCACTTTAAAGTCCTGACTGATGTTCATGTGTAAAATTGAGAAATAGGCCTCTGTCCTTCTGTTCTTTGCTTTTAATGAAGACAACTTGACAGTGTAACCATGCAATTTAATTTTCATGCTTGAAGGGACCATTAGATTTCAATCACATCCATTTTCCTCCCTCTCTGATTCAGTCTTTCAGCTCTTCATGAACACAGAGGATTTTCCGGGTGCAGTCCCTCCTACTTTCCTTCCTAGCCACTGATAAATTAGATCTCCTACTTGCTCAGAGTGTAGTTTTTCCTCTTGCTTTCTTAGCACTTTTTACTCTGGCAGAGATAAAACACCTCCCTCACCTCTGATCTCCTTTAAGTCTCTTTCCTGCTGCAAGGAGTTGTACAGACATCCATAAACAAAGACAGCTGCAATACGTTATTGTACTTCTCTCCAGTCTCACTCACTCTTCTCTCTTTTTTTTCTTTTCTTCAAAAGACCTGTGACCTGCCTAGAGCCAACTGGGGGGGGGGTTTGAAGTGTCTGAGGAGAGAGGTAGTTCCCAGTTTCTGCTGGAAGCAGAAGCTACCACTAAAATCGTTGTGCTTTAAAAACACTCTTCTGCTGTGGAACTTCCTCAAGAGGTTGCAGAGGTAGCACGTTGCAGGTTTGACTTGCTTTTGGAGGAGACCGAACTTGAGGCTGTGGTGTTTCTAAAAATATTTAATTTTACAACTATAAAAGTAAAGTCGTGTGTGTGTGTGTGTGTGTGTGTGTGTGGAGTTGAGCAACTCCTGACAGGTGGGTCACCTCAGATCCCCAGAGAGAAATATCTGCACCTAAGGATGGTCAAATCTGTCAATTTCACTTTTTCCCTATTTTAATCTTAAATTCAGTTTGCCATGTTTCTGCAGCAATTTGCAGTTATTGTTTTTTTAATCCCCATGAAAATTTGTCAGAATTTCTCCTAATAACCTTTTTGCATGCAGTTTTGACTAATGTACACGTTTTTGAAAGCAATTTTCCCTAATATGATGCATTTTTGTATCTCTTTAGTAATATATGCATTTTAATGCATTCTTTCCCCTAACATATATTCTACACATTGTTTGGGATGGAGAATTGTGTTGCAAAATTCAGAGAAGTGCAAATTTCAAAGGATACGTGTGCTTTGATTTGCACATTTCATATAATTGTAGGGTCGGAAGGGACCTCAAGGGCCATTTAGTCCAATTTCTCTTCTTAAGAGGTGCACATTAGGTAGTGACTTATTAAAATGCAAACTAAATTGAATTTCTCCTCCATCCCTTCATGCTCTCCAGCGTGCCTTCCAATCTCCATGTCAGTGCTCTCATTCCTGCTCACTCCATCATCCTAAAAAACTGCAGTTTCTTTCACACAGAGACCCAACCTTAGCTCAGTTTGGGAATCACCATCCCCCAGCGGCTCTCACAGTCCAGAGATGATCTCTGTACCTCTCAACCATTAGCTATTATGGTGTGAAACACGTTAATAGTCTTTCGCAGAGCTTTCCCCAAGAGAGGATATAGCTGGCACAGCTCATCCAGCAGTCATAATGATATTTTTACTCACAGAAGCTCTTTGGAGCACTTTCTGCGTATGACACATGAGTCAAAATGAACGGAGGAGAGTGAATTCCTATCAATCATTCTAAGCCTGAGCTATTTGAAATTGGAATTCCACAGCCATCTCAAGTACTCCATCATAAGCAATTTAACCCATCCTAATTTGGGGAGACTATAGTGGGCTCCCCCCTTTCTTTAAAGTACAGTCTTTATCTCAGGAGATGTTCTAAGGTGAAAGAGAAAATTGTCAAGGTGATGTGGTTTTAAGTGTTGAGTAAAGAATAAATCACTTTACAATCACTAAATCAGAAAAGCCACTTACTTGGAAATAAGTCTTTTTACTTGATTTCACTGAACTTACTTGCAAGCAGATGCACTTAAGATCACACACTGGCAGTAGTCGTGATCTGTGTGATTTTTATGCCTGGAAAGCCGCTCCCCCACTCTTAATTTCACATTTGGTTGGTGCAACTTGAAGCTGCCATGGGTCAAAAAGGCTTACAGGGTGAAGGGGAAAGAAGGGCAGCACCCCCTTGCTATAGGGCTAAGGCAGCATCAGTGTTCTCCACACCAGACACTACATCATCTGGAAAACACAACATTGGGCCTGCAACCTGATATGAGACTTACCAACCATTAAGGTAAAAGTAAAGGTACCCCTGACCGTTGGGTCCAGTCGCAGACGACTCTGGGGTTGCGGCGCTCATCTCGCTTTACTGGCCGAGGGAGCTTCCGGGTCATGTTGCCAGCATGACTAAGCCACTTCTGGTGAACCAGAGCAGTGCACGGAAATGCTGTTTACCTTCCCGCCAGAGCGGTACCTATTTATCTACTTACACTTTGACGTGCTTTCGTACTGCTAGGTTGGCAGGAGCAGGGACCGAGCCACCGGAGATCACTCTGTCGTCGAGATTCAAACTGCCAACCTTCTGATCGGCAAGCCCTAGGCTCTGTGGTTTAGACCACAGCGCCACCCATTAGCTGGTGATTATAACATGACAGAAAGAGAGCAGGCGAGCTTCACAGAAATGTCTCTAACATCTTGTGCATGCCTGTGCATCTTTATTTTGACCCCAGGGACTTACCCGAAACAGTCTGGGAGTATAAATGAAGTGAGCGACCCAGAAGATGACCTGACTGATTCCCAGAAAACTAGCAAACTCTCTGAGATTTATTCCACCACAATCCCCAGTGTGGACAGTGCAATGGAATCCTGGGACGGTTCTGGCATTGATGCTGGTTATGGAAGTCAGGGTGAGTCGGCCTTTAATGTGCGAATGCATAAGCTTGTCTCCTCTCTCCCAACTCCATTTTGAATTGCTGAGGGCCAGTTCATACATTTATATCTGAGGGGATAAAGGTTCACACAAGCGAACATTGCCATGGGGTCAGTAGTTACAGCGAGCCCCTTCAACGTCCATTTACAGGTGTGGTTTGGATTCAAACCTCACCAGCAAATGGACAAAGCAGGGCGCTTTGTCCATCTGGTTGCACTATTAAAATTCCCTCTAGGCATATAGGATGTCTACTGCAGAACTAGAAATGGGAGACAGACTTCCCATCCAGCTAACTTAGCCATAAGATTGTCTTTGCTCAATGTAGCCATGTAAAAACGACCTGATCCTTCCTGTTTGTCTCTCTGCTCCCCATCGGATCCCAGTAGGTACATACTTGCCTCAAGCTGTTGGCATTGCGCTTCACCCACATGAATGGAGATCCAGCAGACAGAAGAACAGTACCCCTCCTGGTGATCCCAGGAAGAGTTACCCCTTTATGGATGGCAGTTTCAGTGAAGATGACTGGGAGAAGCCCAGCAGGTATGTGAGGCTTGTAAGAAAACAAGGGGGAAGGATGTGTGTGTGTGTGTGTGTGTGTGTGTGTGTGTGTGCGCACATTCATATGGATCTCAAGGACGAGGCATGCCTACATGTCTTACCTGACTCCGTTCGATTTGTCTCCCATCCTTCCTCCCAAAGGAAGGGGTCAATGTCAGCTTCAACTATTCCTGAAGGAATTTGACATGAAAACATTCAGATCTATTTATTCGTCCACATTACAAAAGGGACATGTCGTACAGAGAGCTCAGGCCTCGCCTGTGTTTTTAGAGAAGAAATGGAACTGCAACTGGAATGCTGGGCTAGTCTGAGGAGTGGTCATTTTATTAAGTTGGATTTCTAATTGGAATGAAATAATGCTGGCATTTAGAAGTCGGCGTTTCACCTTTTCTGAACGCCCAGGCTTAAGTTTCATTACAGCGGGGTGTCATCTTAACAATGGCGTTCAAGCGATGGAGAGAAATTAAAAAAACCTTTAATGTGTGGCCCACATTTGGTCTTTTGGGTGTTGACTCAATGGCAGTCCATAGCTTTTAGGTATGTGTAAGGCCATATATGAAAGCAATCTAGGGTGGATGCTCATACATGACGCTGATTTTTATCTCTATCCTATCTATTCTCTGTTTGTCTGATTACCAGTAGGTATACAAGATTACATGCAAAAGTGTGTCCTGGTGATGTTGTCACCAAAAAGTCATTTCTAAGTTCCTTTTTCACTGGTGCAACGTTTTTACGTGAGCAGGAATCCAGTATTGCAGATCTGGAATCTGATCTATGCACTAATGTTGTTGGAAGAGCTGTGTGTGTGTGTTTGTTTGTGTGTGTGTGTGTGTGCGCGTGCGCGCGTGTACGTACACACACACACGTAAAATGGGGTTAAAATAATACTAAGGTGCAGCATGTTAGACATCTGTAAGTGTGTGTTTGGATGAAGCCCAGGGTTCAGCATTAAATTAGCAAGTATTACATGGGAATGGAGGGCGAGGGGAGAGGTACCAATTCCATAAGGTTTTGAGTGGCCTATGCAGCCTGAACTAATCCCACTAATTTTCCAGTTTGAACTAGAAGGGATTGGCATAGTCCTCATATGGCTCGTGGGTGCCAAGTGACCCAAATCAGTTTGCTGTGATAACTCAGGAATCTACCACCTGCAAATGGCCTAAACTGCTCATCACTCTGCTGTCTTCCACACCTCAGCAGTTCATCAAATGCTGCCCAACCACAGACCTTGCAGGTTGCTTTGACCTTAGACTCCTTGCCATTCCGTTGGGTTACCTGAGTTGCTGTGGTTTGTGATGGAATTCTGAAGTGTTGGCTACATCTGGGTTGGCAAGCAGCTGTGAAAACAAAGTCAGTCTTGGTCCAAACAAGACTCTGTCCAATGGATAAGGGAAAGTGGGCGAGGATGGAAGAAGGCAACTGCATAAAATTAAAAACACGAACCTTCAACTCAACATTCCCTCTGTTTGTATCACAGTTCTTTGTAGTGTTGATTCATTAAAACAATAATCATTTCCTTGGCATGAATTTCCAAAACCATTTCATATGACTTTAGTTCATTTTTAATTGCTGCTCTCCCTTTAGCGATCTAAGAAGCGACATGGAAATGTCCACACAAATGAGAAGCAGGCGTCGCAGTTATGCACTTAGCCATTTTTTAAGTGCCGACGAATGATAATAACCTATCAAAATGCCCATTGCGAGAATAGCTTATTTGTGTGTGGAGAGAGGCATTGCACTGCTCTGTGGTCTTCCTGTCAGGCCATTCAGTGTCAGGGTTGGAGAACAGACTTCACCTTCCATACCGCAGTGGCACTAAGTGCAGCGGTTTGGTTTTCCCTCAAGGGAAGAAATGGCAACGAATCACAGAAAGTAAGGTGGCACACCAGTAGGCTCACCCACTTCTTGTCTCAAGTGAATGGAGCCATTTGAAACTCAAGCCTGCTTCACTCAGTGGAGCCACTGGCAGAGGAAGAGGAGTGCGAGGGGGAGCGCACCGCCCCTGGCAGTGTGATCCCGGTGGGGTGCCATCGCAGCAGCCCCCCTGCCCCCAGGACGCACGCCAGCCCCGCCCCTGCCTTCTCTCCGCCACTGAGTGGAGCCCCAAACTGAGTTCAATATATCTGGGTTTCCCAGGAGTGTGGTTGAATGTTAAAAGCATGGGGCGGAACGTGGGGAACTGACTCTTATATACAGGGGGAAAGGACTGTTTTGCCCCCTTTTTACCCCAAAAAGAGAGGGTGGTGTGGATATCAGCAAGCACAAACCTCTCTACTTCTTCAAGGGAGAAGTATATAATGAGCAGGGGCAGCAGAATAGATTAGCATTTAGATTTATTGAAAGTATAACTACAGACCCGCGCAAATGAGAGATATAGGTCCTGTTGAACCCTCTGTATATTTCTGCATTTAGTGTTTAAATTGCTTGCCTAGTCTAGGGGAAGCCATTTTATATACATCATTTTTTACATTATATACTCCCACAGATACCTGATGTATTTCTCATTTTCTCACCACGTCTGTTACCCTCTGTGTTTTTCTCTCTCTTCTCAGGTGTTCTGTGTCTCAGATCTGAACTCTGTCCCATCCGCCTTTGTACTAACAGTCTCTGAGGCTCCTGGTTTACCCATAATGCATCCTTTTTTTCTTTTACTTCTCTATTTCACCAAAACGTCTTCCTAAACCTACAATCTTCCTACAGGCACTTTTTATTTTACCCTTTTGAACGTGGCATTACTACACCAGTGTAATTCTTCCTCTTGAAGGACTTTTGCCCTGTTAGTGAAAGTGCATGGAGGTTTTGTATTTGGACTCTCTCTTGCCTGAAAAGTTCATATTGTTTGCTTTTGTATATGAAGACTCTGCCAAGTCTCTGCTTTTACTGGCGAGCCACTTGCTGTAGCCTTGCGGCTTCCACCCTGCTCCAGAAGAGTGCTGACAATCTTTGGTTCCTACGTTACAACAGATATCCCAACCGCCAAAATGGCCTTGAGACCGCACATGAGGATAATTTTTGGCGTGTTTTTGGAGAAGCTTTGGAGGACTTGGAAACATGCGGCCAGTCTGAGCTTTTGAGGGAGATTGAGGTAAATTAACCTTTGAAAGCAGAAGGGGTGTCTAGCTGTACCACTTCTAGTAAGTTCCCCTCTCTTGGTTCTTCTTGAGCTGCGTCTTTCTGGTTGTGACTGAGGGGAGCTGGAGCTAATGGCAGGGTGAACAGAGCGCTCTATATTCCCCCTTCCCTGCGTAGTCAGAGTGTCACCCTTTATAAAGTGTGCTTCCTTTCAAGGTAATATCACTAGAAGCTTATAGTACACATCTTGAGCAGGTTGAGCAGGTATTACAAGGGTACAGGCACACAGGAAGGTTAGACCTGTTTTCCCCAAAATCTATATTAGCCTTTGCCAGCCTAATCCAAACTAGCACTGCTCTCCCAAGCAGAAAATTGGGATTTTCATCCTTTTTCTGTTTGTCAGAAGCATGGCTCCTGCATTTCAAGTGCTTGAAGCGGTCAAATTATCATCCATGTGTAAGGCTAGGTACACATAGCAGTTTAAAGTGGATTAAATGTTTATTGCATTGAACACATAACATTGTCCCCATCTAAGTGGCACTTCCCCTGTTTAGTTCAGATTTTCCCAATAATGCAGTAAGGAAACAAAAATCCTACATAAAATTGCTTATTGCCCAACTGTGGACATACTGAAGCACATGATGGAGGTGGGTTGGATCTTTCATGTGCCTGGTGACTTTTCTGGGTGTCATCTATCACCTGACCCCTCTACTTCTGTCGGTGAGGTGCTCCTCGGTTTGCTGTTGATGGATCTGTCATGACACACACTTCATTTGTTCTTAACCCACTGTTTTGTGCAAGTCTGGTATATCAGAAAACTTGGATCTCAAAAACAAAATTTATAAAAGGGTGACAGGTACAAGTAAACAAATACCTGCCTGCATGTCCAATATGGACCTCACGTTTTTCAAACTCAGAGAGGGTGAGTTGCTGGTGGGGCTCAAAATTCAACTTCTTTTTTTTAACCTACTCTTTTGTGCAAATCTGGTGTATATGAAAACTTGTATCAATTTTTGTTAATGGCCACACATACAGGTAAATAAATAATTTTGTGCACGTCCACAATGGGCCTCATGTTTCCAGAACTCTGGGAGGGCGTGGAAGTATTAATGGAGATGAAGGAACAACAACACACACTGCGAATTCATCCCACCAAGCACCACCCACTAGCATGGATGGGAAACACCGAGATAGCATTCAGTTGAGAATGCTTATGTATGGATGGACAAGTACAAAAGTGCACATAGAAAGAGCAAATCTGTTTCTATGGTGTGCATCTAGCATTGGCCAAAAGGAGAATCATAATAGGGCAGTAAGTCTTGCCATGATATTGTGGTGCTGTGGCCAGTTCCCATAAATTGCAAGTGCACGGCCAAAATTTTGTTGTCCTTGGGGGCTGGCATTTCTCATATATGCCAATTCAAGTGAACTCATGGTGAATCCTGAGCAGGCTTTGCAATTTGGCAGCATCCCATAGTAATGGGAGTCCTGAATCATCCTTGAGCGATGGCACCCTGTTCTCTCTCTGAACTTTGTCTTGCCAGTCTTGTTTGTTTGGGTGGGAGGTTCTAGAGCAGAGGGTGCAGGAGTTGGGACATCCATCTTGCCCTGAACCTTACTGTTCATGCTGCTTCTTGCACCGAGCTTACTGTGTTCTCTCTCTGTGTGTGGCTGTTTTTTTACTTACCCCTCCATAGGCATCCATCATGACAGGGAGTGTACACAATCTAGACCTTGACGGGGGCAAGTTGCTCATGAACTCTGTCAACCAATCAGGACTGAGCCCACCAAGGAAAGGGAACACCAAGAGCTCAGGTGAAGGGAAGGGCAATGCCAATGTCACTCCCACCAAGAAAAATGACAGGAATTTGGAGATTAAGATGATGAAGGAAGAGATCCAAGAAATCATGTCTCCCACCCCTCTTGAGCTGCACAAGGTTTGTGCTGAAGAATGGTCTGGTTATGGGTTTTAAGACTGTGGGGCAATGATAGGATAGAGGTGGGTAAAGGACTGGAAAAATAATAATCTCCAGAGGCGGATTTGCCCCATTACTAAGTTTCTGGATAAATGTCTTTGAGCACAGAATGGCATGGAATGTTCTACTGATGTTAGTAAGCAGCTGGTGTCCTCTAGTGGGGACAGCGCCCTCTTCCTGCCACTCCCTTGCAATGCACCCCACACACCTAGCAAAACTGCAACGGAGTTCAGGGGTAGAGCACATTCTTTGGATGCAAAAGGTCCCAGGTGCAACCTCCAGCATCTCCAGGCTGGGCTGTCTGAATCCATAGAGAACCTGCTGCTGCTAGTCAGTGTTGGTGATACTGAGGTAGATGGACCTAATGAACTGGCTTAGTAGAAGACTGCCTCCTATAATAGGATGGCTTTGCAGTAAAGCGGATGACACACACACAGGTAAACAAGAGTCTCATGGCGGGAGTAGCACAATGGCATGCAATCCATGGACACACGCCCCACCTCCCGTGCAGAGGAATGCTTACCATTGCACCAAATTCTCCAAAAGGGCTTTTGGTGGTTCGGAAGTCTTTCAGGCATTTTGCTAGAAACCAAACATTCCTGTTTAAACAGCAGAGCTTCATTCTCAAGGCTGACAAGGTAGTCGATTTAAAGTTGGAACAGCGCCTACCTCCCCAAGCAACAGGATTGCTGGTTCGCACGGAGAGCCTGAATGTGTGCATTGTGTCTGACCAAATGACCTTTTCTGATAGCAGTGTTGATATTCTCCCAGTAAA
Organism: Podarcis bocagei; assembly: GCF_964188305.1. Lineage (NCBI taxonomy): Eukaryota > Metazoa > Chordata > Lepidosauria > Squamata > Lacertidae > Podarcis > Podarcis bocagei. Next base: position 43,988,347 of record NC_138126.1, read on the forward strand.
GATAGTAATTAAGACTACAGTACTAACCCCACTTACTTGGGACTAAGCCCCATTGAATTCAGTGTGGCTTGTTTCTGAGTAGGCATGGTTAGGACTGCGCTGCAAATGTGTTCTGTTCCTGACCCCACATTCCAACTAGGGATCATTATTGGGAGGGGTGTTAGAGCAATGTTATCACCTTATCCTTGTTTGTCCTGTGCCCTAGTTCTGCTACTGATGCTTTCTTGGAAAACACTGGCCATTTTCCTACTTCTGTGCCACATGCCCACACGTTCACTCTTGTCGCATCAGCATTGCACTCGGCTCCTGTGGCTTACGGTGCCGCTTGAGGAGAACACAGACCTGAAGCTGTTGTTTTACATTCACCATAGCTACTTAGTGACCGAGTTTGACATTTTAGGCTGAAACAGCTGAAATTTGCAAAAACTTCAGAATGAGACCCTCATTTATTCTTGAATCACTGGGGGGGCACTTGCTCCTCATGCTTTGTCCTCTGTTTTTGCTGTTCATACCAAATTAGACTTTCCTTTTCCTTTTCAGATAACTATTTATAAGGATCCAGAGACTGAAGACTTTGGATTCAGTGTCTCAGATGGCTTGCTGGAAAAAGGCGTCTATGTGAATATGATCCGCCCAGATGGGCCAGCTGATCAGTGTGGACTCAAGCCCTATGACAGAGTACTTCAGGTAGTAGCTATAAATAACAACAAAAGGTTTAAGAAACCCAAATGGGTCTGTTTCTTGAAGAAGAGCTTGCATCTGGGGCAAACCACCTGGGTTCATACTAGTGGCTGTTGGAATAGTCTGTCTAAAACGGTACACCCTCTTTTTCTTTCTGTCCTACTGCTGCACAATTTCACTGATGGAAAGGTTTCTGTTTTCCTTAACCCAGGGGATGCCACCCTTTTTTGGGCCAGGGGGCACATTTGGAATTTTGACATAGTGCCATGGATGCCTGTCACAAAATGGCCGCCATAAGATGGTGCAGGAAAGGGCAAGCCCAGTGCAAACAGGAACTGTGAGCAAGAGGAGCAAACAATCTCTCATGCATTGTGGGCTTTTATAGAGACCTTTCATGGGCATTACAGGATGTACTAGCAGGCACGCTGGCAGCCAAGGGCACTGCGTTGGCCACCACTGCCTTAACCTGTCCTCCAGCTCTGTGGCACAAGCCATTCATACCCACATATTTTCCCTCAGGTGGTGGCTCCCTGAACTCCTTGTAGCTACTCCACAGGAAAAAGCCACCCAGACCTTCAGGAGCCCCAGTGAAGGCTCTTTATTAATGCATTGGCACACCTCGCTGGCGTTTCTGCTGGGGGTAGGAAAAGAAGTGACAACTTGAGGTCCAAACTGTTTTGTCGGCCTCTCCTGAGGCAGCTGTTCAGATCAGAAATGCTGGAGGCAGTTGGTACAACCCCCCCTCCCTGCTCTGCAAGCAGTTACATTCATTATTTTAGAAGTCTTGCAATTCCCTGAAGGATTCTTTTGCTGTTCCCTTCAGCATTTTAAAAAGACTTTATTGGCTGTGCCACAATTAACTCTAACACATGTAGGGTCAGTAACTGAAAATCTGGCAACAATAAGGGGAGGCTCATTTGTGCTTGTTATGGTCCGTAGCCAGCTGGCCTGCTGCACCGTTGTTCTTTCTCAGCCTCAAATGAAAGACCAGCAGAAAGAAGGAATTGGGGGCAGAGCGGAGAGGGGGGACCCAAAAAAAAAAAGTAATTAGACTGCCGGCCACGTTTCTGCAGAATGTTGGCAATGTCACAGCCTGCACAAGCACCAAAGTGTTCCCCTTGAACGCACACTAGACCCAAAGAGGAACCATGAGAAGAGGACTTCAGTATCTCTGCATGGGACACCACTGAGGAGATGACCTTGTCGTCACTTCTGTATGATGGTCATCAGGACTGTAGCTTGAGGCGGTGGGAAGAGAATCGGCCTTGCATACAGGAAGTCCCAAGTACTGGGGTGAAGCAACCACCTCAGGCATTGTCTCTGCGGGCACCCTGTCCACCCAGCTGGTGGCAGAGAAGCAGTGCTGGTTTGCAGCAAGATCTCACTGGATTTTTGTGAGATCTCACTGGAAACCACTGCCGTTGTCACCTCAGGTAAGGGAGGGCATGACAGCACGTTTCCGTTTGGCCTCAGGCATTGAAAGGGACATTGCCCAAGTGCAATGCCAGCATCTCCAGGTGGGGCTGGGAAACCCTAGAGCACAGCTACCGGTCAGTGCAGACAGAACTGAGTGAAATAGATCAATGGTCTGACTCTGTAGCATCCTAGTTAGAGGAAAGTGTTGAGCCGGCAGTGATCCATAAAGAGCTTTCTAAAGGTCAGAAAAATATAGATGGATTTGTTTGACCTATAAAATCTTCATCCAGATGCAGAGGGATGGAAGAACTAACCCTAGAGCCGATTAACCTTCCTTGGCCTCGGGGTTGCGTTCAAGGTTGGGCAGCCCTCTGGGGGTTGTGTGCCGTTTTCAGATGCACCCACTTGCAGACACTCGTCGCACAAACATCTCACAAAAACCCACATCTGCAGATCACACAGAGACACAGAGACACACAATGCGTTCTCTCTTACACCATGCGCTCTCTCTCTCTCTCTCTCTCTCTCTCTCTCTCTCTCTCTCTCTCTCTCATATGCACCGTGCACTCTCCCATGTGCTGACATACCATGCTCATCCCCATGGCAGCACTGGGCTGAGAGGAGCTGGGATGGAGAGAGCATCCCTTGTTTGTCTCAGAGGCTACAGAAACAAAAGGAGTCATCCTGCCTCAACCACTTGGGGCTTAGAATATAAAGTAGCCCTTCATTGTCTCCAGATGCTGTTGCTTCCGACTGTGTGCAGCAGATCTTAATATCCACATCTGTGCTTACCGTAAACTTAATTTAAATCCCACCTGCCAGTTTGACTGATTGAATACCCCACCTTACACTGTCAGCTAAATGCAAAGAATGTCAATCCGTAGGTTATCTGTCCCTGGTAGCCCTAATGAAACTTTGATTGAGTTAGGATAAAAGGTTTGTCCACAGTTCCATCAGGGATGAGGAAAAGGTAAATATTTTTAAGACAAAGAAATCAGAGAGGCTCCACCCTTAAACAACCTCATCATAACCAGGGAGCCTTTTCTGCAAGATGAAACCCAACTGTATTATGGCGCCTGACCACTTGGGTTTTACAATATACATTTCTGGCCCCCAAATCATTGGCTGGAGAATAGAGTAGCCCCACAAGGATACAGCAACAGCTCACTATCCCTGACTTAATGCTTCTGGTTAGATTTTTGTCAAAAACTGTCCCACAAAAAGAGTACTGTTTGATCGGATGTCTTTTCCATTCTCTCACATAACTGAGGAATTGAATGGCTCCAGGAATGTGGTTTCCTGGATTTTTCTGCCATAGCATAGCATAGCATAGTTTGGTTTGGCCTATGTTTTATATGTAGCAGAACAGCTCCCAAATTACAATCTATTGAGTGTTCAACGTTGACACAAGTTTAAGAATATAAGAACACAATATGAGCCTGCTGAATCAAGCCAGTGTCCCATCTAGTCCAGACCCTGTTCTCACAGTGGCTGACCAGACAGATAGATGCCTGAGGGAAGACTACAAGCTGGATGTAAATGCAACAGCACTCTCACCACCTGTGATTTCCAGCAAGCGGTTACTTTTTTAAAAACAACAACACAGTAAAATAAAATTGTCTCATTTCCCTGTTTTTTGTGTGTGTGTGTGTGTGTGTGTGTGTGTGTGTGTGTGTTTCCCATAATCCACTGTGAGTTTTCTCTCATCCCTTCAGGTAAACCGCATTCGAACCCGGGACTTTGACTGCTGCTTAGCTGTCCCTTTGATATCTGAAGCAGGAGACAAACTGGACCTGGTAATCAGCCGGAATCCCCTGGCCTTCACTGCCAAAGCCCAGCTCGATGAGGATTTGCCAGGCCGGCAGCCTCCTAGTGTGGAGGTCAAGGCAAACACACAGACGCTCTGAATGCTAGGTGGGCTTGGCATCAACTGTTCTTGAGGTCCTGTGGGGGTGGGGGCAAAGGGGTTGGTGGGTGTCTGTAACACTTTTTTCGGTTTTACTTTTGCACTGGTATTGTGATTACTCTGTGTAATGTAACTTGCCATGAAGAAATGGGTTTCCCTTTTGTCGCATCTTGAAGCCAGTCAGCCTAGGCCTTGAAGGCCCAACCTGAGACAGACCAATGGAAATGGTCCCGCTTTGGCCAACACGGTGGGTGGGATGGGCTGCTGTTGCCACTGAAAGCAGGAAGCAGTGCCCAGCACAACTCACCTGGGAGAGAACATCCTTTGCTCATGGTATGAGCTTCTCCAGCGAACGGGGTCACAGGGCACCAGACTATCATCTTTGCCCCTGTCTTCGAAGGGCTTGGGTACATGGTGCTATTTCTTGTTGTTTGCTTTGTTAAATCATGTACAGTGAAACTAAATATTTAACACACACACACACACACACACACACACACACACACACACACTGCTTTGTTTCTGTGAAAGGCCACCCCTGCACTACCCCATAGCTTTTCCTTAGCCCACGGCAAGAAGAGCCTTTTCCCAATTCACAGCCACACTCTCCCAGATCATTGTGGTGCTTGGGATCAACCGAGAGCAGAGTTTCCCCTCGCAAGTTTTATGAAGTCCTGAGCCATTTGTCACAAAAGACGGGGCTCAGGGATGTAATTTTTTTCTCCCTTGCCACGTCTCAGGCACTCATTCTTTGGGGTGCAGCCTAAACACATCCACCACTATTTGACTTCAAGACAATGTGTGCTTGTTTTCTTCCTTTCTTCCTTCATCTACTGTGTTTTTCTTAGACAGCACTGATGATACCATACATAAAGGGCAGGAAACTGGCTTTTCTGGGTCACCAGTAACCTTGTGTGTGCCTCCCCCTACACACACACACACACACACACACACACACACACACACACAGCACCAAGAATCTTTCTCTTGGTTGAACCATGAGTCTGTGAGTGGGCAGCTGAATGTGAGTCACTCACATAACCCTCTTTGCCCTGAGCCTCGTTTTTCCCCCCTATGGGAGTGGGGAAACCCTTGTATCTCCTTGTCACTGTTAAGCATGAGACATCCTCTGCGAGATTTGTATTGTGTCTCCCAGTGCACCCCCTGTGGGTCGTCCTAGTGCAAGTGCGTGCGTTTGTTTAAAAAAAAACCCACTGATGATGAGGGTTGACGCCCTGTTGTAACCGGTCATAGCAGCAGCCCCATGTTTTTAGTAGTTACCTTCTCCTCCCTGGCTTTCTGAGCACGATGCCTATGTGACCCTCTGCCTTCCACAACTGAATTCCGTTGTAGTGATCATGGATGTGATATTCACATTCTTTGGATGATCTGCCTGCAGCAGGTGAGATGGACTTGCAACTTATGGCCATGATCTCTTCCTTTCCACATGGCAAAAATGCCGGGGCTTGCAAATCTCGCTCCGGCCAGTCCAATGGCCTGTGCCAGGGTTTCTGGAATAGCACTTTATTGTGGTGGTTTTTTCGACTGTCCCCCCACCAGGGAACTTGAGTAAGACCCTGGAAATGGGAAACTGGCTCCTCTCTTCCTTTGTATGCCCTTTGTTTTCTTTGGTACCGTTCTGATGCAAATTAAGATGCCATGTTTTGGTATGGGTAACCTTCTCCGGTAGATCAGTAAACCACGACTGGTTTTCAGATCTGAGCCCAGATTAAGCTGTGATTGCATCTACTTCTCTTTTTCCTCTCTCTCTTTTTTTAAATAAAAAATATGCTTATTCATTTTCTGGGCCACATCAAAGTTTCCGTGCTTTCCTTAAGATGTGCATGGAGTCCCTTTGGGGCTGCATCTAGCTGTAGCCATTTTCTCTTCTCAAAGTATGCAATATTCCATACCATGGCTGCCATATAACCTAGATAATGTGCCATAAAAGAAACTGGAGGGTATTGACAGTTGAGCAGAAAAAAGGGGTTTTATATGCAATATTCCCAAAATGGCGGAAGCTCAGCGTGGCTTCAAATAGGTTTTTAATGAAGACTTTTAATAAGGCTTTAAAAAAAATGGTCCTTGTATCCCTTCCTATGCATTTTGAATGATACGAAAATGAAATGCATTACTTAAATGTGTATTTTTATCCATATATTAGAGTGTATTCCTTGTAAAGTATTTTTATACGCTAATTTTCTTATGTATCTATGAAAGCACAATATTCAAAGAATATTTTAGTCCTGTTTTGGACCTATTTGTAAATCTATGTATTTAAATGGTATTGCGATTACTTAGATTTTTTTAATTAAATAAAAGCAAAACAAAACACGTTCCCTGTTTTCTTTGAAAAGTTGGCATCTAAGTGATACTTTGCCTTATCTGTGGTCTATCTCTGCTTGCACTTGGATCTCTGCCAGGCTGCCTGCTTGAGACCAGAAAGTAATCTCTGGATCATCTCAGAATCAACAGAAGAGAAAAGCAAAAGCTGAGGTTAACTTTAGCCAAAGGAACCACTTTTAAATACTTGTTGATTTTGAATGTGAGTTTTAGTGTGCAATCCTCTACAAGTTTACCTGGAGGCATGTCTTATTGAGTCTGACAACACTTACTCTCAGGTAAGTGCTTGCAGGATTGCTGCCTTAAGCACATGCTGAGGTGGGCAGCTCACCTCCTTCACTGACAGTCTCCAGCTTCTTCTGCCTCCCAGGGAACAAGAGCAGGCCTCTAATCAGAACCATTAAGACATAGCTGACTTCACGTAGTAAGTCTGGGGTTGTCTCATGCTTGTGGCTGGATGGAAGCAAAAATGACTGTACTCTCCCTAATTTTGTATTATGCCATGCTCCTGTGACAGCCATTTTGTGACTGGTGCCCACAACACATTCTCAAAATCCAAAATACATTTGCTGGTCCAAACCAGCTGGCAAACACTTCAGATTTTACATTTGCAAACGTGGAGGAACAGCCCTTATTTCTTCTTTGTCCTGGTAGCCCTGGGTACATTCTGAAATCTATCTTTCATCTCATGATACTGTTCTAGTTGTATCTGTGCAAGCCCACAGCAGACTCTGGGGCAGCTGAGCTTCTGCTACATCCTTAACCTTGTTTTGTTTAGCATCCAGCCTGATTAGCTCAAAAGCTTGCTCACAATATTGTGACACTTTGGTTGGATCCCAGTAATGCGATTTCCATAGTATGCATGTAAACAAACAAAACACAATACTTTCAATGCATCAGCACTGCTACCCAACTTTGAACACTGATTTTGAATGCTCTTTGTTATAGAATTTAGCATAATAGTTGAGATAACATTGGAAGAAATGAGTTATTTTTTGTTGATCTTCCATTGCCATCAGTGGTATTTTAAACACTTTGGGTTGTGGTCAACAGTCTTCCATGTAGCACAGTAGTGGTTTTTTAAAATAGGGAAGGAACCATTCCTGGTCGTTGTATAACTCATTCCTTATAGAAGTTAGTAACACAGAGGCATTCCATCAATGTTTAGATATGTGAGACTATTTGTATGGTAACTATGAGGCTGTAAACTCATACACAAAGGGGCAATAAAGGGGGGAGGGAAGCCTCTGTGTTGGACACACACTTTCTCTCTCACCTCTTTTCCCTGACCTCAACACCCTCCCGCTCTTCTGGTTAATGTTCAACAGGGAAGATTTCTACTTCCAGTAAACAACTCTTTATCTGTGATCTTTGGCCTGCTTTCTAGGCTGGTATTTGTAACTGAGCAAAGACCTTTGGAGGTTTGGCACTTGGCAGCAGATTCTTACTGGCCTCCTGGAGAGCTGTGTAGAATGCTTGTCAACAGTTAACGTGCAGCAAACATGGTTTCAGCATTCGTGGAAGGTGACTTGCTGGCTTTCGCAAGCACTGTCTACAATCCTCTACAAGCAGAGGATTGACTGACTTGTGGTACAATAAAAGCAGAGTGTGTTGCACAACAAGTACAAAGGCATTTTGCTGCAAAATGTATAGGCAAGGTCACTTAAGGACTTCCCAGATCGGAGAAAAAATGCGAGATAGCAGAGATGTGAGATGTGAGATGCATTGCATGGCTTCAACTGACACTTCATCACCCACTAAAAAAAACCCTGGTCTTGCTGCTGTAGGATTTATTTATATTTTTTTTAAAAATTAAAAATAGCCAATCCGGACTATGCAGGATTTCTAGACTGATAGCTACAGTAGTATGTGTTTTTTCTTTTTTAAAAAAAACCCTGAAGGTGCTCCCTGCATATGCAATATGTGCTTTAAATTCTCCCCATCCAAATGTTCAAGTATGTATTAGGTCAGGGATTGGATTTGGTGCAAAAGCTTCTCAATGCAGAAATGTGAGTGCCTAGCACTAGACAGCTGACCAATTGCTGCCTTGAACATCTCAAACTGCTTTCCATGTCTGATAACAGGAAAATTGTGGCATTACCACTGATCAGAGATGGTCCCTGGGTAAGATCCAGCAGAATTCCCTTCTCATAACTGATGGGCCCTAAAAGTAGCAGGTTGGCATGAAGTCTTCTGTAGTAGGAGCTTCATTCTTCTGTTTTTGCATCATCACTGCAATATATGACAGCATCTATTCACATGTGATGTGTAGTGCATTCAAGTAATTTAGAAAGATGAGGGTAGAATCACATTCTCCCTTTGACTTGCTCCAGGAACCAGAGATGAGGGGTTCTTCCACACTGGAACTACTTTCGGGTGGGATTCAGTTACATACCAGAAAAGTCAGATTGGGCAATTAAAGTTGATGTGGCAGTCTTGTGCAACAAACTCATTTCTCCCTCACAAAATTTTTGCATTGCACTGAGGTATTCACTCTTGGATGAAGGAAATGGATTGTCATCAATGAATAGAAGTCTTGCATGTAGGCTTGTTTGGAGATTGTGGGATTGCCTGGGGGATCCAATTGGAAGGTGGTAGGAATAATCATTGGAGGATGGTGCTTGTGGCACACAAGCAAAGGCTGCTGTTGGAAAACACACACCACTGAATTCCAATGGGGGAACATTCAGGGCTGGGGGGTGCAAGCAACAGCAAGCTGTTAGCTTCAGGGATAATAATAAATTTCTTATATCCTGTCCATCTGACTGGGTTGCCTCAGCCACTCTGGGTGGCTTCCAACAAAAATACAGAAGGTTCTGTGGGACTTCAACATCCACAGCAAGACGATTGGCTTTGGGATGGCTTATGACTTCAGAAGGAGTAGAGAAGGAACCAGCTTTGTCTTTAAAGCTGCATTTCTTTTTACCGTCCTTTTCACCACTGGGAGGAATGTTTTCATGTGCTTGTAACCATTTTTATGTTTAAACTTTTTTCCTAAGAACAGGCATTGTGGGGTTTTTTGTTGTTGTTTTTTGTCCCTTTAGTGCATGCTTCAGTCATGTTTCATGAAACTTGTGTGTTCTGGAACATACCACCCCGTGTCTAGTTCTATGCTACCCTTGAGCTGCTCTCAAAGAAAACATGGGATTTTTAGGCAGGATCATAGAAGTGTAGAGTTGGAAAGAGCCAAGGTTATCGATCCCAGTCCTGCTATGCAGAAATCTTTCGCACAATGTGGGTATCGAACCCACGACTCTGAAATTAAGGGTCTCATATCCGACCAACTGAGCTATCCAGCTGAATCCAGCCGGCTGGTGAAAGGCAGCCTTGTTGAATGCTTTCCCCTGGTGGCAGCAAAAGGCCTAACAGGCAGGGTGGGCAAGCAGAGGGGCGTGCCCAGTATGCACCTGCGGTACCATGACAACTTCCTTGATGCAACTTCCTGAGCACAGAGCAGCTTCACATAAGAAACAACTGTCTATCAGAAACTAGTTTGAACCTCTTTGACCATCCCACTGCTATGTCTGCTCCTCCCCACTTTCTTCTCCCACACCCATAAAAAAATCAGTGGGGCCTTTTGTGGGGAGGAGCAGAAGAAACTGCTTAGAGGCCTGCATCTCTGAGAACTGGGGTTAGACACCATTTTAGTTTACTGGCAGTGCTATTTTAAATTAATTGCATATTAAAACAATTTTCCAACGTTCAGTATATAGAGATAGATCCAGGTGTTCCTGAAGCCTGAGTGCATGGTCTGAAACATGCGAGGTGGGGGTAGGGGTGGCAGCAGTGACCCATTTTTTCTGATTAAGTAGCATTCTGCTGAGACACCGGTGTCATTAAATGCTTGTCTCCCCAGTAGAAATTCAACTAGTAAGGTGTTTCCTGGCATGCTGGTGCAGTGGTAAGTTGCACCAGAGGAATTTCCACATGTGTTGCGAAGTTTCAAAAGGTACAGAAGCCCTGCCTAGGGCAGGATCAAAAATAGATGACAGCAATTTGTATTGCTAATATTCTCCATCCTGTGGGCTGAGGAGCAGGCTTGGAGACTGACTGATAACACTGAAGACGTTTGGCCACAGGCCCAAGTTGCTGTGCTGGAGAGGGAGAGAGATTTTCCTCTGAAGAAATATTAGCAGGCCACATAATAGGCTGCATAGGTACCTGGCTTATATTTTATGAATTTCAACAATGAAACACTCAATAGAAAGGTTTCGCTCATTGCACTGTAATATTGGTAAACTCTCACCAGAAGTTAGAAATAACGAAGGCTTGTTCACTTTATAAAGGAAAGGCTTTTTTATTTTTCTGTTTGTGATGATTACAAACTCATCTAAAAAAGCAAAAATGACTTTTAAAATATCAATATACATTTTCTTTATCTAAAAAGCAAAACAGATAAAACTGCAAAATACAAACATTTACGGTATACACAAATAAAATCTAATTTTTTTCTGGGTTGAAGTACACTCCAAATTCTTATTCCTATACAAATATTCCTTTCTGGAACAATAAGAATGACAAACGACAACAGGTTTAAAATGTCTTCTTAAAAAATTATTCTCAAAAAATTATTTTTTAAAAGGAGGAGAGCCTGGTGTCCTCTCCAATCCACCTGGCTACTCCTGACAGATGCTAGTCACAAGTGTGAATTCAAATAATAATTCCAAAATGCTCACCACTGTTTTTAGTAGACTAAAGAGGCTGTCATGTCTTATTTTTATAACTGTAGAGCCCCTGGAGATGCAATCCTTTGAAAACCGCTACAGCACAATACAGCAACAACACAAACAATGTTCTATTACAACAGTGAATGTATCAGAGCACTGCACTGACTGCTTCGAGGGGAGGTGGGAAGGGACATTTATGAACAGCCTCAGACTGTCCTTTGGTTCCTGCCATCTAACCTTGTCCTTCCTTAAAATAAGTCACACGCTCACATACACACAGACAGACAGACAAGCATTGCCCTTCTGCAGCTGACGGTTAGCCATTTGGCAGCTCATCTGTTACCCTGTCCTTCCAGAGAGTTTTTCAACTCAGTTGCCTAGCTGCCCATAGGAAGGGGTTGGCTTCCAGCCTTAGGCCAACTTGCTTCCGCAATGCATAGGGCTCAGCAAACGCATCTGAGCTAGAAAACTCCTTCCGGCCCCAACCCTAACTTAACAATATTCCAGCTGCAATCCTAATAATATTTATAGGAAAATGAGCTCCCTTGAACATTTTGAAGAGCAGGCTGCGTGTCTGCGTATCTGGGTTCATCTTTGAGCCAGCCGGCTACTAAGTAGATATCAGTTAAGTGGATTGCAGAACTTGAGAATATCTTTTTGTGTTGTTTTTTTTTTTAAAGGAAATAAGGGGTTAATTTTCTTTTAGCACATTTTACTTCTATTCCCCCCCCAAAAAAAAATTAAACTGAACTTATCATGGGAATTTTCAGATCTAGTTCCATAGCTAGTATTAGTGCTGTCAGTGGAATTCCTAAGGCTATCGTTTAAAAATAAGCTACCACATTTTATTTCCTGACAAAGGAATGCACATCTTATCATTTTTGCCCACCCCTCCAGCCTTCCATAAAGTACTAACAGGCAACCAACAGCCTAATCCACAACTTGTTCATGCTGTAGGACTGGGACTTCTATGGATTTAGTACCATAGAAGACGAGGCAGAATTGGCTTAAATCAAAATACTTTGGCTTAACTGAATTGCAGACTAGGCTGTCAGCAGATACTTTTAGAGATTTAGATAGAGACAGGTGGAATACACAGCTCCTTTCCAGAAGGAACTAGGAAACCAACATGTGGTCTAAAATTACATTCTTCCTGCCAAGCGTTTAGCACAATTAGGACTCCCACTCTAAATTTAAGCAAACCAATGTGAAACTGTAGAGCTTGAATCTGGATGATTTCCAAGCATCCTTGTCCATTTTCAATATTCTTTAATCATATATTGGAAGGAGGTTTCAAATTCTAACCATGGCTGAGATTGAGCTCTGGATAAAAGTGGTACAGTTCAGAGACTGGCATCTGAACATTTGTGAAGAAAGCTGGGTTGTGCTCCTGGATTTCAACTTGGATTTGGGTTCCAACCCGCCTCCAGTCCCAAACAGATGGCATCCAAGTTTGGGTTCATCATTCCATATGCTAAAACAATTTTTTCCTTTAGTGTACAGTTCTTGCAAAAAAATCAAACACGGCAAGGTAGTTCAGAACATCACTACCTTTTCCCATACAGGAAAGCACCAAGTTTTTATACTACACTGATCACTATTAAAAGAAAAATAATGAAGAACCATTGTGCCTCAGTGGAGATGTGATTGTTCCTTTAAAATCTTATTTGAGCTTCTGTTCAGCACAGTTTCACCAGTCAATATGATTTACTCAATACAGCATGGAAATCACCTTCAGTTTATAACAGGCTAGCAACTACAGACTTCTAAAAAATGCTACAGAGGAAAGGTGTTTTTTTTAACTAAATGCTTTGAGTTCAGGTCCTCTCAAGCAAAGAAAGCTGTGCAAACCTTACAACTGTCTAGTGCCCTACTGGCTGATGGACAGAGAGGCAATAATGGCTGAGGGTTGTACCCAATGGTGTCCCTCTGTAGATGGAAGTCTCTTTGATCCACTGAAGGTTTACACATACAGAAACAGGAGGACAAGCAGGGAGAAGATGCAATTGCTGCTGATTCTCCGTTCCCTCTGCAGTCCCCTAAATCTGATCCAGAGATTTGGGGAGCCCTTTGGTAGTGCAGGGCAATGCAGGAGTAAGAGGGGACTTGCAAAAAACAATCTCTCGCTTTCCACCATGGAAGCCACCACTAGAGAAAGCAGCCTTTTGCCAGTCAGGAGAGGTACAACTGGATACAACCCTGAAACACTTCTTGCCTCTTTGAAATTGTTTCCTGGTGGCATTTGGAAGTGGAGACCTGCTATGTATATTACTCAGAAGCATGCCCCATTGCACATGATGGTGCTTAACCTCTAAGTAAACATGGGTTAAGGTCACACCATAAATGAAAAATTACATTACTCTTTAAGGCTTAAAGCAAAGCACAGTAATTTCTGTTGCCATAGCAGCACACACCTTCTCGTTGCACAAATTAGCTGCAAGTTTCCTTCCATCAGCCTTGACTGCTCACCTATCCTCCAGCCATTCCTCTTCCCTCTGCCTCCCTAGGCTTGCCTCAGCAGCTGCCCAGCCCAGCTGTTGCTGCTTAAATAACAAAACACCCGGGTTTTTGGTTGCTCAAAACGTCCATGCTCTGATTCTGATGCTTATTCTGCCTTGCGGATTCAATCTGACCAGAACCACATACATAGTTTTGAAGCAAAGTGTAAATAATGAGAATTAACTCAATTTTTCCCCTAATTTACAGTATGTATAAATATTTTGTAAATGTGTACTTCTGGTTATATTGTTATTAACTGATACCTCTCAACGAGATTGTGACTAATGATGAATTAATGCTGAAAGTTTGGAAGATGTGTCCTTCTCTTACACTAAAGTTACCAGACAACTCTGGAAACTGCTTTGGTCAGAACCAGATCTGCAACTGTTGGTTGCAGGTGTCTTGAACGTCCAAGTGATCTGTAACTGGACATTTCTGGAATTCATCCAAATCAAGAACACTGTTTCAAGAACATGTCCCTTTTCCAAACCCACAAAGCATTCAAGGTATGCTCTCATTCTCTCCCCACTTTTTTTTTTTTTTTTTGAAATGCAATCACTTATGTGAACAAACATTTATGCTATTCCGCCCTCCCTCCCCCATCACCCTGAATCCAAACCAGTTCACCAACAGTTAGTCACAATACTGAATATTTAACAACTTAGTTACAAAATAACAGATAAAATAGGCCACAAAGTTCTACAAAGTAAATTAGAAAAAAAACCAGTCTTTCTTTTTTTTCAATCATAAATAAGTAGAAAATACAAACAGTTGTTTACAATGTCCCCCTAACCCTGCCCCCACTCCCACCCCGTGCCCTTTAATTTGGCAGAATCTACTGTTGACATTCAGATTTACCACATTCGATTATTCAGAGATTTTGCGGTGTGAAAATGTGCTCCTTGGAACAGAAAACCTAGGGATGACAGGCTGTGTTAAACTTGAGTGAGGCTTTGCTCACTCCCACCCGCCCCCAATTACACTAGCTAGCATAACTTTTTAAGGTCACTGTGTATATGCCTATAAAACCCTTTCACCCTCAACATGGAAGCTACTGATTCAAATGGCACAGCTTAACCTCAAAATGGGCTGGAACTCTAAAGGCGCAGGACTGATTCTTTCTGGTTTTGTTCTGGAAATTCATCCTCCCACAATATGTGCTTAGAGTATCCCCTGGTTGATTATATTTGCACTGGTATCATCAGCTGCTTTGGAAAGCCTGAACTCATTTATTTACTTGCTTATCAAAATATACACTGCACCGTATTTAGGTCAATGTGCACCAGGGAGAGTCAAGGGAATTCAGTTAAGATCTGCTTCTGGCCTAACTCCTCATTGCTCCCCAATAGCATGAAAAGAGACAATACAAGTCTGACCTGTGCTTATTAAATTGGAGTCCTACTTTGGCTAGCAATGAGGCTTGGATGAGAGAGGTCAGCTTTCCCTTGGCTGCCTTAGCCCTCCAGGTTAAGCTTTTCAGCTGGTAGGGGCTAGGATTTGAGAATGATGCTATCATGTCATCACATATTATGGAAGTGTTTGGCTTAAGGCTCTTCCAGTAGGATGGTCACTGGAAAATGAAAGCCCTGACCCTGGCCACCTGTGTGTACTCAAAGTTCAGTTCCCTCGCACAAAAATAAATTTGAGACTCTTACCTTAAAAAAAAAAAGTCAGCTATACAAGAAACTTGAAATAACTGTGCTTTGGTCCTTTTTTATTTAAAGTTGTTGTTTCCATTTCATATAAAACCTGACATGACTTAGCAAGCATTTGTAAAGCCAATACGCTGTGGCCAATGAGAGCATGGGACACACGTAGACATTTTCTTAGGTTTTCTTTTTTCTTTAAAAAAAATGTAATTAGGAATGTTTTTAAATACTGGCTAGGTTCCAGTTTAAACTACAGTATCTGTCACTGACAGACTAAACTGGCTACAGGTACTCAGGTAAAGGCTTTGCTGCCATTTCTGGCTTACAATCCTGCCCATATTGCGTTTAGTGCCAATACTCACTTAAAAGGGGGCACCACCTCCCCCAAGATCAATGCCCATATGGGAGGGTCTAAGAGCCTTTATCCAACATCATCTTATTACCTTCCATAAGAACCAGGGCTTGGTCAAACTGAGGTGAGATTTCCAGAAGCAAATCCTTATTCCTGAGGTAAGTGGGAAAGTTCTGTATGCTTAGTTCATTGATGAAAAATCTTGTTCAGATGTTTCATGCCTCATCCAAACTAAAATGCCTTTGTAGCTCATTTCATCTTCTTGTGCTTCCTTATCTCCATACGATACAAATGATGACTCTACTTAAATGCCTGTGAGGATCAGGATCTAAGTCTGCCTCCTGCATCTCCTCCTTTCTCTCTCTCTCACTCAGCTGCATGTCCTGAATAGTCCTGCGCTGCAGTAGCTTCCTCAGCAGTGGGTCTAGAGGTCCATTTCAGGTTTTATAGTGACCGATATGCTACTACGCTGCTTTGAATGATACAGGCCCAACACTCCTTTCTGTGAACTAGAAATGATAAATTTTGGCAAGTTTGGGGTTTCAAAAATGCTTCAGAATTGCACAGCGCTTTTGCAGCATCCTTGCAAATGCTGCACTTCTATACGTGCTCTTTGACAGCAAGCTATCTTTCTAAGAAAATTCAAGTCAAAGCCAGTTCATTTCTCGAGTACGGCCTGCGGAAGACGGGCCAGTCCCCACATCACTTTGCTTCAGTCCACTCTGCCGACCTGTTAAGTTACTCTCGTGTCTCAAAAAGTAACCCAAGAGGAGATCTGGGACACATGGCGGCTTCAGAGAAACCCTTCTATACCAACAATAGTAGTAGAACAACACAAAGGTCTGCATGTCTTTCTCAGAAGTCTACATATAAACTCTGCCTGTGTTGGGATATTAGACACAGAACTGGCTTAGGGAAGACAGGACTCGTGGGATGTAGAAAGTGGCCCTGAGAGGGTACTGCCTGGCAAAATGCCACCCAAGCAGGAATGACCTTGCCACCCTCTTGCAGGCTTTTCGCACAGAAACCGTACTCGGGAGATGGCTGCTGCGTGGATTGTTCCCTTGGTTCCCAACTGCTCCCAATTCCCACCCCATATTGCAGCTTTTCCAATTACAAGCACACAAATATATATCTACAATCTCTCTATATTTTACATGGACCACAATAAGCACAAAAGCATGTACCCTTTCCTGCTTTAATTCTCCCCACTTGAACCAGAGGAAGATAGTGCCACACCTTTGAAAACCAGTTTCTTAAAACAACATAAGCATTAAAAAAGCAAATGCCTCCAGTGAGATATTCACTTTCTTAAGTTTTGGTTTTACCCTGTTCGCAACCACACCAGCACCTAAAGAAATTTGAAATGTGTATATGCATATATTTATATATGTTGTGTGTTGGCATAATCCTATATATGTTTACTCAGAAGTAAGTCCCACTGTGTTCAGTGGGGCATAATCCCAAGAAATGTGCATAGGATTGCAGCCCATGTATATATTGCTGGCAAGAAAATCAACTCAAGTGGTAAAGTGGTATCATGAATAGGCGTTAGATAGATATGTTGCGTGGAGAGAGAGAAAATTAGTAAATTCCTGCAGTGTGCCTAATTTGATATGAAAGCTCTGCCTCTAAATAGAGCGAGAGGCATCCACTGTGATTTACTTTACAAAATATTAAAAAATAAAAACTGAACACACAAAAAATAACTTTCTCTGTGAGAAATAAAAATAAATCCTAGTGCAAATATAAAGCTCTGTAAACCTGGTCCTATGAGAGATTCTATGGTTAGTAAACGGCAGTTTTAAAGCAGGCGTCTTCTCATAGAGAGAGCTCACATCATTGTCTCCACGATGATATGAGTTGGCTTGATCAGTTCTCCATTGGCCATTCCAGGAGGGCAGAAGGGGGCAGCACTCTCTGTTTCTTTCTCCCACCGAGTTATCTCACGAGGGGCAGCCACTGTCTTCACCCTCTGGAAAGAGAAAGGGAAACACGGTATTTGGCTTCCAAATCATTATGGAGTGAAAAAGCCTAACTTTACAGATACATGAATGTGGGCAGATTTTCCCTCCTCTCCTTATAAGAACATAAGCAAAGTCCAACCAGATGCCCCCTAAACTTGTTCTGGGGGCTTCCCCAATGCTCCAGAGCAGATGGGGGGGCATGTGGGAAGAGGAAATGGAAGCATAATTGCATGAGTGGACCTTGTTCTATGCACACAATTTAGTGGAATCCAAATGTGTATGACTGAACTGGCAGTGATGACCAGAAAAAAATCACCGGCAAGGGCGAGGTGGGGAGAGGTTATGGTAGACATGCATCAACTCAGCCTGCAGCAGCTGGAGAAAAAACCTGAATATCATACTAGGAATTGTTAGGAAAGGGGCTGAAAATAAAACTGCCAGTATTATAATACCAATATCTATGATGTAGCACACTTGAAATAGCACACTGGGTCATATTCAGCAAACTCATTGCACCAGCAGAAGGTAGTACAAGGATTCCCACATTAATTCCTTCTTCCTCCTGTGCTGTTCCCAAAACAGCTCTGGAGGGTTGGGGCAACCCCCAGAAAAGATCAAGGGAAGGCACAAGGAAAGAAGGTCCCATCTTGCAAGGAAAATCCTTGTGCTGACAGCACCTTAGCAGTAGCACTGCAATGAACACAAGCCAATGCCAACAGTTCTGGTTGCTGCATCTAAAAAAAAGGGGGGGAGGAGGAATATTGTAGAACAGGAAAGGGTATAGAAAAGGACAGCTCCGCTGTGTGGAAAGATTAGAAATGGGGTTTTCTGGTTTAGAAAAAAAGGTCAGAGAAGACATGACAGAGTTGTGTAAAATGATGCATAGTGTGGAAAAAGAGGAGAGACCTATCTCTTTCACACTCAGTCAGTCAGTCAGTCACACACACACACACACACACACACAGTCATCCAAGAGAACTTAATGGGTAGCCTGTTTTCAAATATTGCATTTTAAATGGATATAACCTGTCTTGGGACCTTATGGTGAAGGGTAATCAATAAACTGAATAGATTTGGCACAAAGGAGATGGAGTATTTCTTCATACAGTACGTTGCTAAGTGAGGGAATTGGCTGCTGCAAAATGTCGGTGGCACAGTGGCTGCCGCCTTAGATGGCTTTTTAAAAGGGATTAGACCCATTGATGGAAGGTAGGGCTATCAGTGGCTACCCATCACGATGCCTGTATGCTTCCTCGGGATCAGAGACACCATGCTTCTGAGTTATTCAAGTCACTAGTGAACAAATGAAGGAGGGTGCTGCTTGTGGGTTTCCCGCAAGGATATGACTTTGGGGGGGGGAGGGAAGTGTTGAAATAAATATGCCTTTGGAATGTTTTGGCAGGGCTGCTCTTATGTATTCACAGTTCAAATGCCAAAAATGTTGGTTCATGACCATGAAGTGGATTTAGTTTGAACGTCCAAGCCACTGCTCATGAGACGAGATGAGATCAGAAAACTGATTTTGTTACTGGGAGAAAGTGTGATAATGCAAAGAACAAGAAGGCAACACAGAAGAAAGGTTTTGGGGAAAGCTGGTGTGAGTAATATGCAGTGAGCATCACTTAGACCTGAGGTACTGATAAGTTACTGCTTCCACTAGGTGGCTCTCTTAACTCAGTAGTGCAGCTGATGCAGGCCAGATCCTTCCACACAGCACACTATGTAGCTAGAATGCCCATCTATGGTGCAGTACCCGGAAGGGAGGCTGCACACTCAACATGTGGACCCCACAGGTGGAGCTTCATGTCTTTACTAGGGCTCTTGTCAAAGTACAATCATCAAAAGCTAGGCTGACTTGTCTGAGATTCCAGTATAGCAACTAGGCAGAGGACTGCTACTCATGCAACTCTTATACTCAGGCAAAATAGTAATAGCGCAAAATAGATGAGTCCTGGATTTATTTAAAAAGGATAAATATTTGAAGCTTGCCCCTTTAGAAATATATGCAAATAGAAGTCCTATACTGGGGGGAAAGCCTGCTACATGTTGCATAACACAATGAAGGAATTAGTAAGTTAACTGTATTGACTCCTGATTGTAAACTATTTATTAGAATGAATATATTTGAGTGTTATTATTTAAAATACATGCTGTTTAAAAACTGATAATTAATTAAAAATATATTAATAAAAAGGCCTATATTATTGCCTGGTTACTGTTTCTGTGCATTTGATTATTACAGTACCAAATGCTTGCACACTTCCTATGTGCTAGAGTCTGGGCATTTTATACCTGGGTAGACCCGGAAGCTGTACGCCGGCTCCCTCAGCCAATAAAGCGAGATGAGCGCCGCAACCCCAGAGTCGGTGACAACTGGACCTAATGGTCAGGGGTCCCTTTACCTTTACCTATTTCCACTCCAGTAAGTACTATTGCAAAGAAGTCCCTTTAAGAAATGGTGTGAGAGGCAAGCAGAGGGCCCCCATTTGGATAATTCTTAGAATATTGGTCTTCTTTAACTAGATGATCATGACCACAGCAGCACTACCAACATACAAATGTAAGATTGAAAGAATAAGGAAGCGTGTCTTCAAAAAGATGTTTGGGCTAAATAAGGTCCCAGGTTGGAAAAGATTGGAAATTACTGTACTGGCTTAGAGGAATCAACTTGGATAGAGAGGGCTTTGTGGTTTGTAAATGGACACCAGTTCTTTTAGCAAATACTACAATCCCATGCATTTCTAACTTCGCTCTGCACTGGCCGCGTTTCAGCTGTCCAGAAGCTAAAATTATTGAGCACCTGTATTCTCTTCCAGAATGTAAATATGACTAAAGCAACAGGCATCTTATTTAATTGCACTGAACCTTGTCCAGTTCAACAGAGGAACTCTGCTATGCCTTGTTTTAAGCATTGTGAATGCACCAAAATAACAGAGCCTGTAAAATTGCCCTATCCACTGAATGAATGACCAGGAAAAACTTTTGTAGACGTAGAAATGATGTATGTGCACTGGAAATAGCCTGGTTCCTGCAGCAAAGCACTGAAGTTGAGGCTGGGAAGGCAGTTGCGGAGAAAAAAGCTTGTGAGGACCAGTGTGCATTCTTATGCGCTTCCAGGTTGTTGACTTACCTCAATGAGAGAGCCCTCGGACTGTAGAATACGGATAAGCATTACAAGCGGGATGCAGACCATAGAAGAGAGGGCAAGAATCCACCCCAGGCCAATGGCCCACTGAGGATATATGTACACCTTGTTGTAGGTCAGTGGTGTATACTTGGCCAGAGAAAAGATAAAGCACCCCTGCATTAGGAAAAGAAACAAAACAAAACAGACAGGTTGAAGATTTGTTGGAAGAACTGTATGCACCTTTCTGCTACTGACACTAGTAGCTGCATGGATTTACAGTATCCAATGAATGTACAGTCTACAGAAAAAACACGAGCTTGACAACAGATAAGCTTGACAAAAGTTGAGTTTCTGCTTTAGTTTTGCAGTTGTTATTTGCTTTCATGCCTAACTCTGCACATGCCTAAGTGTGTGTTTACAAGAAGCTGTGGAGTGGGAGAAAATGACGTTTTAAAAGCTTTCTCCACTTCTTTTTTGGAACTTGAGATTCAGAAAACAACATCTACCTCATTCCTTCCTTTCCATTAAGTACACCCCCTTAGCGCTTCCTCTGCCCCTGGAATCACACTGCTAGAGATTATGGTAATAATTGGTAATAGCAGGGGTTGTTGTTGTTTAGTCGTTTAGTCGTGTCCGACTCTTCGTGACCCCATGGACCAGAGCACGCCAGGCACTCCTGTCTTCCACTGCCTCCCGCAGCTTGGTCAGACTCATGTTTGTAGCTTCGAGAACACTGTCCAACCATCTCGTCCTCTGTCGTCCCCTTCTCCTTGTGCCCTCAATCTTTCCCAACATCAGGGTCTTTTCCAGGGAGTCTTCTTTTCTCATGAGGTGGCCAAAGTATTGGAGCCTCAGCTTCACGATCTGTCCTTCCAGTGAGCACTCAGGGCTAATTTCCTTAGGAATGGATGCGTTTGATCTTCTTGCAGTCCATGGGACTCTCAAGAGTCTCCTCCAGCACCATAATTCAAAAGCATCAATTCTTCGGCGATCAGCCTTCTTTATGGTCCAGCTCTCACTTCCATACATTACTACTGGGAAAACCATGGCTTTAACTATACGGACCTTTGTTGGCAAGGTGCAGGGGTAGGGGATGCCAAATTTGTTCTGCATCCTTTCCCCATTCAGTAAGTGTTGTTTTGTTGTATATTTTGTGCAACCAAAAGTGAAAAAGTGTAGCATGCTGCACACCAGGAGCAGCTGATGGGGTGCACACCAAGCCTTCTGGCAGCTGTGTTATGATGGGGTGGGGGAAAGAGGTGACAGGGAAATAAGCCCCATGTACAGACACACCACTGGGAGTGCTGGTTACTCCTGTGCTGCACTACTATACACCAAAAAGAACAAGACGGCTTTGATGTATTCATCATAGCACTGCCCTACTTCTTTTCACTTGACATGAATGCTTCCACCTTTTAGGCTTTGTGCAATATGCAGTGCAATCTTGTTCATGTTTACTCAGAAGCAGATCTTGCTGTGCTCAGTGGGGCTTTCTTCTTGGTAAGCCTGCAGAGTAAGCCATCTCAAAATACTAGTATTATAGAGCCACTTCTCTCTCACGCTTTCTGTGTGCTAAAGTATATAAAGTTTAACTGAAATAGCTTGAGGAACCATCTAATGGCAACGGCCCATCACATTCCAATGCCTTCAAACAATGCTTGATTACTGTTCTGCTTACTGCATGTTTATTTATAGAATTTATAGCCTGCCTTTTGCTGCAAACGCCCTCAAGGCAGCTTACAAAACTGAAAGCAGCAAAAATGCAGCTCCACGCAGCCACCAGTAAGATAAAAACCCCTCCACAGGCCACTTGGACAGCTGAGTAGTACAGTCAGGTGACTGGAAGTTCAAGTAGGGACTGCAAAAAGAGGCACTAGAAGCACACTCTAAGGGCGTCCATGCTTCTTTTTTCACAGCTCCAGCTTCAGCTTTCACGTTCTGAATTCAAGCAGTGGCTGCAAAAGAAGATTCAGGAGTGTGCTTAGGAGTGCACTCCTTATTCTTCCTTTGCAATAGGATGGACTTTGCCTAGAGAAAAAAAGGTAATTAATAGAGTGCCAGGCAAACAGGCACATAGCTTGGGGGTGCTTCTGGGTTCATTGTTGTTGCTTGAGGCTCAGGCAGCTTCAGTGGCAGGGGGTGCCTTCCACCCTGTGATCCTCAGATGAAGGGCAGTACAGAAATTATTATTATTAATGATGATGGTGATGATGTGTGGGATGAAAATTTCATCATTTGGGCACCCTATGAATACATTAAAAGCCACTTCTGTTAGCTGCAGCAGAGTGGTCCACAGGAAGGCCTCTGAAAAAGATCTTAATTGGTATGCAGTTTCACGTGGGAGAAAAATGGTCTTCTAGGTTCCCCAACTGATGGCTTTACATGCAAAAGTCCAGCAGTTTTATGTGGCCATGGAAAAAAATGGAATGCCAATGGAGATGTTTTAACATGGGAGCAATTCCTTTACACATTATACACTTTAACTCTGTATTCATGAAGCTACTGTTGGAGAAGATGAGGAGTAAAATAATAAAGCAACAAAGTTTACTACAAATGCAAAACCATGCTTTAGCCAAGCTGTTTCAAGCACTCACCACACAGAGAACTGGTGTGATTATAATCCAGCTCCACTTCATCCAGGGACCGGGCCTGTAACCAATCATATCTTCAATGGCATCGTAAAAATTATCAGCGCCTAGAGTTCGACAAAAGGGAAAGGGAATGTTACTGGCCTGGATGAGACGCCTGCTTTGGCTCTAACCTCATAATGGGAGCTATGCCACTTTTTAAAATTCTTTTTTATTAAATGCAAAATCAAGTGTAGAACAAAACCATCACAGAAAACAGGTACCAAGGGGGGGCAGAGATACCAGTAATACATTTCAAACCTTTATTAGAATAGAAATTATAACAAGTTTCTAAAAATATCAACATGAATATCCTTAATTTCCAGGGGGATGAGCTGCAAATCCAGCAAACCATAGTTTTATTGTATTATCCACAGCCATTTATAGACTGGGAGGGATAGGACTAGGGAGACAGGCTATGTTTAACATAAACACTAACATCATACCAAACAGAAAGAAATTTGTTCTTTTTTGACCTCAGTAGGGCTGATTCCCACACTTATGTGCACCAGAGTTTTGAAATAAAAAGTGTGTTTTCAAGAAGCCTGAAAAGAGTGCTGAAAAACCCACACCTTCTATCTTACACTTTCTTTGTGCCTGTTAAAACAGTGATTCTTCCCCAGTCTGCTACTGGTCCAGGAATTTTTTTGCAGCTTTAAAAGTTAAACTTATGATTTCTCCTTCACAATGGGATGCAACTAAAAAGACACCACATTGTAAAAGTGATGGCAAGCCAGACCCATTCAGAGTTGGCTATGTAGTGCCGAAGGCAACAGAAGTTGCACCGCCTTCCCTCTGCAGTTCCAGACCACTTCTAATTGTGTCAGCACAGGCAACATCTGCGCTCAGATGAACATGCAAAGTATATCTGGGCAGATGCTCCCTGTTGTGATGCACTGCAGCACTTTCATTGTCACACAGCAGCATAGCAAAAGGTAACACTGGTACAGTGGCCAAGCCCCATTAACTTTCTTCTCAATAAGCCCAGCCATGCCTTTTCAACTGCCCCCTGAAAATCTTGCTTTTGGAAAAGGGAGATACTTTTTGAAAGTTCCCCAAACCAACCACTGCATCCAGCTTGATTCAGCCAATGTCTCTCATACTGTAATGTGTATTATAGACACTACATCATTTTTCAAGGCTGGGACTCAGGCTCACGTCCTAAGAAAGCCAATATGCTGTTTCAATTAGGAAAGTGATTCTTAGCTTCACATTCACCAACTCTGTTCCCATATAGCAGGGACGTCCCAACTCCCAATAGACTGCGATCTCCTCACAGTATAAAAAAAACTGGCAGTGATCTACCCATTGTCATTGGATGGGCCAAAAGTTGTTGAGCTTTTTTTGGGAAAGGCAAAGTTGTTGAGCTTTTTTTTTGGGGGGAGGATATCTCTGAGGGGCCAAAGATCTATGAGTAACACCCCACGATCTTCCAGTAGATCACAATCTACCTGTTGGACATGCCTGTCATATAGCAACCTTTTTTCACCCTATCAAGGACTGCATCTCAGGAAGCAAAGTAAGAAAAATTATATTTGTCACTTAGACCCCTATTTTAGCTCGACCCCTATTTCAGCTCTGCCTCCCTCACAATCCCAACTCCTGGGCTCCAGCGGCCTAATCTTCCAAGACCCTGCAACGTTTAGTTGTTCCTGTAGGAAAAATACCAGACCAGATATTTACAACTTACTCACCATAAACCCAGGCTACAGCAATGCATTCAAAGAATGCAACCCACAAAAGGCATACACCACTAGCTGCATAGTAGTCAAAGAGTTGAAACACATACATGCCACCCTGAAAAAGAGCAAGAGAGAAAAAGAAACAAGTGCTATTAATAAACCACAAAGAAAACCTGTGGCAAGCAAGATGACCTTCATCCCTATCCTTCACATCTATGACTCACTCTGGAGAAGATTACTCATCTGCAAATACAACTGTCAATCAACTGTTGGGGAGTTATAAGCACATGCTGTTGTCCTCCCCAGAACACGCACTTATTTCTTATATAGAAGGCATTTTTGAAATGGATTGTGATTGACCAAAATTAAGCCATTTAGCTTATTCTACTCCAACACTGAGCTATTTCCTTTCTAAAGGATAGTATTTTAGGATGGGCTCTCACAAGAAAAATATGGTGGGAGAAAACAATTGGTGTTCAACGGAAATTGCTATAACAAGACCAAAATATATGGAAGCAATGCTTACCAAGGAGCTTCCTCATATATGGGTTGACACTGCTTTTCCCTTAGCATGATATTTTCCTTTCATGCACTGTATTTTCCTCTGCTCCATTTTCTAGCACCTTCTATAAGGCTCTCTTGTAAAGGTAAAGGGACCCCTGACAGTTAAGTCCAGTCGTGGATGACTCTGGGGTTGCGGTGCTCACCTCGCTTTACTGGCCGAAGGAGCCGGCGTACAGCTTCCGGGTCATGTGACCAGCATGACAAAGCCGCTTCTGGCAAACCAGAGCAGCGCACGGAAACGCCGTTTACCTTCCCGCCGGAGAAGTGCCTATTTATCTCCTTGCACTTTGACGTGCTTTCGAAGCCCCAAATATAATGAGATAGGCTTCAACCTGCACCATTTCCCACATGTTTCACATCTATCTAGCTTTGTTTACTCCAGATCTACAGCACAACGGAGCACGCTATCTAGGTTCTTCTATAAGAATAAGCTTGGGGGAAATGCAGTGCTGGATAAAAGCAGCACTAATAATACACAGGGCTAAAACTGGCATGGCCTTACATTGACACCACTGGAGAACTTAAGAGAAATGAAAGATTTGGATAAATCAGTTCTCAACTGTTCTTTCTGCTTTAAAAAACAATGACAGCAACAGAGTAACCGTTTTATAGAGCCAGGCTCCTCTCTTAGGTACCAAGGAATTTCCCCTATGCTCAGGCCAAACTATTTGTATATCCAGCCCAGTACTGTTAGCTCTGACTGCTACCAGCTCTCTGAAGTTCTCAGAAGGAAAAGCTCTCCCAATTTTATTTTAACTGGATATGCAGGAAATCAACCTGGCACCTTTTCACATGCAAAGCCTGTGCTCTGCCATTGTACTGTGATTGCTTCCCTCTTGCACTGTACTATTTGACTTCACAGAATGAAATCAAAACCCAAGCAAACCCACACCAGCTCGTCTCACTTACTTCAGTCACCATAGATAGTCCCAGAAGATAGCTGACGAAACATATTATAGCGATGAAGATTTCCCGTCGGTAACCCTTCCTTAGGAAGGATGGGTACAGATCAACTAATGACGTGATCTGTCCTTCAACTTCAACAAACTGGCAGAGAAGGAAAGAAAAAAGAACCCTGAACAACTGCCATGAATGTGTTCCATTCTTTCATAAAAGGCATCCCTTGGAAACAGTGCTGGCACTCTCCCTGGAGAAGCTGAATCCATTTACTTGCTTAACCTTTCAACAAGTCAAGGTTACAGCCTGTGAGTGGTGTCCAGCTGGGGTTTTGCACTTAGAATGTCCTCCTCCCAAGTATTTAAAAATAAGTCCCTGTCTTCTTCTTTCAGTTTATTATGCATGGGGATAAAAGCAATTTTCTTTACACACATAACATATCATATTTGTTTCTGCTAACGAGCAACAGCTGCACTAGTACTGTGCACTGTAAAGCTAACTCACAAGCTAATGTATTAAAATCTTTCTTTAACCCAGGGCCTTAAAATACAGTACACTTCCAGAAGTTTTTTTTTCTTCTGTTGCAATACAACTATAGTCTAGCTTGCTCCTAAGCTATTCTAGCATTCCAAAATCCTGCCTGACAGCCCTCCAAAAGCAAACAAAACATTAAGTGCTCCAATTAGTTTTAATTATTCGACACAGTGAGAAATGACTTAAAATTACTAGGCAACCCTCAATTTACATAAGTACTTGGTTGCAGAACCACAGCACCAAGCATGTTTTAACATTCAATTTGGAAGTGATTAAAAGTCACTCACTGGAGTTCAAAGATTAAGCACTAAAGAGCCATTTAGAACAAATGGAATGCTTTGCCAATTTAAGAGATCAAGTGAGTAACAGCCAGAGGGAAAACTCCACTAATCGCTGCTCATATGAGAGGTTTTGAATTCAGTAAACTTTCTGCCCCTGTCAAGTAGATTTATTTAATGTTAAAGCTACTTTCCCAAGGAATAAATAGAACCTTGTTAGTTTAAATTCTTAAACCAACTCAATGAAATACCCCCTAAATCCCTGGTACATCTGTGCAACTAGCAATAGCCTACAAATTATTAACAGATTTATTTGCGTCATATAAATAGGTCTCTTTAGGGAGGCGGGGCAGCTGTCCATTTCCTCAAGGAATAACACCACCACCAATGTGTACTGCACATTTAGTCTAACTGTTTTAAAAGAGAGCTTATCCATGGTTTCAGTTTTCAAGGGTGCTGAACTGTAAGAGACCTTATGAAAGGCAGGACATGTAAGGGTACTCAACCCCACATCCCAAGGATGGCTTTGTCCCTTTCTGATTTAGCTGAAAACTTCCTGAATAACTTAATTAGCCACTTCATACACTTCAAAACAGTGCATAGGCTAACACTGATTAACAGCTGTTATCCTTTCTCTGCTAGAGAATGAAGCAATCCATTTCTGCAACATTTATGATGCATTTGCCCCAGAGCAGAAAATGCAACAAACCCAATTACATTGTTAAATTTTCCATCATACAGTATGGATGCTGTGTTTGTTGCTATGGTTACTCACCTGGCTGTCCAGGCCAAGCAACAGAAGCATAATAAAAAAAAGAATAGCCCAAAAAGTTGGGAGTGGCATCATGGACACAGCTTTCGGATACGCAATAAAGGCCAGGCCTGGACCTAAAGGAATAAAGGGAGAGAAAGAGGAGAAGATATAATAAGTAGCTCATTCTCAAAGGCAAGACCCCCTCTGCCTCTCCAGAACAGATGCTTGATTTGATTCAGATAAACCAAAACCCAACTGAAGATTCCAGAAGGGAATTCACTTGGATCCTTTATCTGACAAAGAAGCATGCATTGCTAGAACAGGAACTCCAATGATCAAATTTAAAAGCCATTATTTATCCACTTTCAGTCTCAGCATCTGCCTCAACATGCCAAGAATAGGTCAAACTCTACACGCATCATGCAGAAAGTGAATAAGATAGAAGGTGAGCAGCTGGGCTTATGGTGTAAATGAGACATAGTTATAGAATGACCGGTTCCTGTGCTCCTTTACGAACAGAGGAGGGGGGAAATGCCATACATGTTCTCTTTGCAACCCCCAGCCCCTCCTTGGACAAATAAAACCAACAAAATATCCTTCAAGGGTTTGGGATTTGTGCTCCACAGGCCAGATTTGGAGCTGTTGTACCCCTCCACAGTTCTATCAATGCCAACAAAAAGCATTTCTATACCACAACAAATGAAGTGGAAAAACTGACTTGACTATCTAAATAATCAATCCTCCGTCCCTTCCTCTGAAGGGGTTGGTAGCTGCATTGTGCTAATGGCTTACCCAAATCAATTTGCTGCTATCAGTAGGCAGTATTCTTTTAAGATACAAAGCAATAGCTGCTGTTTTTTCATTCTGAAAACCTGCTGGCTGAAATAAGGCCAATGTCCCTCAACTAGTATTGTTAATAATCATTGGTAGATTATTCCATATTTGCACTGTGGATGAGCCACTCGAAGCCAAAACCAAGCTCATTTCCATGGCACGTGACAGTCATGCACTACAATGAGATGAGCTTTCAGTTTATATTGGTGACACTTATTCAGGTGCAATAAAGAATCATATAGGGATGAAAAAGCCAAAAAGCGCTATTGTTTATGTTTAACGTATTTGGGTAGTTTTAAAGATGACTGAAAAT
Organism: Podarcis bocagei; assembly: GCF_964188305.1. Taxonomy (NCBI): domain Eukaryota; kingdom Metazoa; phylum Chordata; class Lepidosauria; order Squamata; family Lacertidae; genus Podarcis; species Podarcis bocagei. The sequence continues at coordinate 44,017,437 of NC_138126.1, forward strand.
ATTACATCAACACTTTTCATACAAGCTTTTGTTTAAAGAAAATACACTGGCATTCCAGTTTATAGCTCTACTTTGTTTTTCTTCTTTTATCTGTTACAAAGTACAGCAGAAGAATTCTCTCCACAGATTAGTCCTTGTCACTCACCACTGAATGCCTCTGCTACCTTCCATTTTCCATGCCATTAAACTGAATGGAAAGGCAGATCGGTGCAGCAAAATGAAAAAATGCTGGCACCCCAATCCTGAATCTATGGTCTTCACCTCAGAAAAGTTAGTTGAGCATGACTCACCAAAATAAATGAGATTTAAGTTAGACGTGCCCTTGATTTCAATGGAAATTAAGTGCAGCCACTTATCTCTGAATTGGTGGCATTGGGGCAAATGCATATTTAAGGTTATGCTCATGACAAGCATCTCTTGCTGGGTAAGGAACAAAATGTACAAATGGGTCTTATCCACATTATTCCCTCTTGTGAACCAACTGCTGGGACTGAATACATTATTTTAAAAAAATAAAAATTGCATCAGTCAGTTATTTAGGAAGGGAAATAGAACTGAATCCAGTTCCTCCACTTCCCCTTGAAAATACTTTAGCTTTTTTAAAAGAAAAAAGGGGGGGAGACTATGCTCACCTCAAGCTGTTCTATGAATACAGAGCTAAAAAGTACTGGCTTCATGGGCTCATCTCTGCAGTTGCTTATCTGCTCATAAAGTTACTTAGGCTGATCTCCTACCCACATGTACTTGGAAGTAAGTCCAACTGAACTAAGTGGGTCTAAGTTAACATCAGCCTTAGCCACTTTTTCATTTTAAAAAGTGCTGTGTAAGACTAAGGCATCAAACATTTAGATCTGATGGCTACAATCTTTCAACAGACTGACAAGCACATGCTTACTCAGAAGAAATAAAACCTGCTGTGTTCAGTGTGGTTTGCTCTCAGATATGTGTGCATAGGATTGCAGCCTTAAGCAAGCTTAAGCTAATTGAAATCAACATGGTTAAGCTCTGCATTGGGATGTTAACAGCCATTCCCAGCTCCCTCATTTTCCTGCCTGCCTTGAAGAACTAGCCTTGTTTGTTAAATAAAGAAAAATAAAATTTGAGGGAATATACCAGTCTTCACTGGCATTCCTCACCACTATTAAAATGGCACTATAGGAAGAAAAAACGATCTGTTTGACAATATGGCACGGCAAAATCACAGTACAAGTTTTCCCCACAGCACCCAAATGGGTGACCTTTGTCTGCTGCCTGAGGTGTGCATTATTATTAGGGTAGTCACAGCCTTTTAACGGCTTTACATCCAATGCCGATGCACATTTCTTGCCTTTTCAAGCTGTTTTGAACCTCGCCAAACCTGCACTCTCAGAGAAAAATAAAATGTGTATAATGGATATGACCAGCAGAAACCTCTGGGGTTCTACAATACCCTTTTTACTAGCTAGTTGCAGAAATTGCTGCCAGCCAGTCTAAGTGCTATCGTTTTAAGTAAGTTCACATAGACTACAATAAAAAGAGCATTTGGTCTAGCACGTCTGGGCTTCGAAGGCATAGTTAATTTGAGTTGCTGTGCTTCCTCAGGTTTTACAAGGCAAGTCCAGAAAAGTATGAATGCTTTGTTCGAAAGTAAATGAGATAAGGACATATTGTTCTTTTAATGCACATGTATCCCAGGGAAATATGTGTAGGAATCAATCCACTGTTTCCTGTATATGGAAGTGCTCTATGCACGAATGTAAAATATGTTGGGAGGGCAGGAAGGGTGCAAAAAGGGGGGCTCCTCTTTTTCTAGTTTCTATACAGCCTTGTCATGGAAAACAATGGCCCTTCACTAAAATATACATGGTGCAATAAAACTCAAGGCATACCCTAGCACAGCTATAATCTCTTGAGGTCACTTGCTGTGGGTCTATGGAGCTTTCGGCGATCATATCTATTAGGAATTTGATTGAAGCAAATGGAGAGCGACCACAGAGGTTCATATATTTATAAACTGTTTGCATCTTGCATATTTTTGACTCTGTTCTGGGCATTTCTTTTAAACTCAATTCCATTTTATGTTTCTGCATGTTTTCAATTTGTTTCGAACTGTCACACCCATTGAAATAAAGTAAGCCTTTGTCTCCTGAAATGCTGAGTAATTTTACTTTTCAAAATATCTCCTTTTGGGGGGAGGGGGGAGGGGCGGTTGATTTGGTTTGTATTACTTTGCTCACACACTGGGTGGCAGTGCCCACCATCACTGCCACCGACACCATCGTACCTGACTCTGCCACATCAGCAATGTCCACCCCTTGCTCTTGTGCCATGAAGCCCAGGACGGAAAAAATTGCGAAGCCAGACACAAAACTGGTACCACTGTTCAGGCATCCCAGCAGCAAACAGTCCCTAAGTCACACATATGTCATGGAGGAAGTTAATTGGAGAAAAAAATTGAACCCATGGTTCCCTACACATCAATTAGCTAACATGTACTAAACCCCTTTGGTAGGAAACTTGCCTATAGCAGTTGTATTTGTATTTATTGTAGCTCCCCAAGGAAGTCATTGCACCTAAGCAGATTGCATAGGAGAAGAAGATTTGCGTCCCAGCATCTATCCAGACCTAAAGAAAACATGAAAAGGCCCATTAGAAGGCTGCATTTTGCACCAGCACCGGCCATTTATCTAAAGCTAATACAGACTATGCAACCCCCACAATGTGACAACAATAGACGTCTCTTTAAAATAATCCGCTCATAAATGCTAGCCATTGAATGCACCTACACTGTTCAATACCATATCACAACATTTTGGCATAAAAGTGAATAAAACCGCAATCAGTTCTTTTAAACAAAAACAACAGAGCATTACATATATACAGTCCCAGTTTTGAGCATCACCCGTTGTAGATCCCAGCAGACTAATATACACACAAGATACATTTCAAGATCAGTTCAGTGGTTTAAGGATCCCAGGCTTTTTGGTGGATAGCACTATGCTCCCTCCCAATACCTCTTAGGGTTTTTCTTGCTGTGGCCAATTATGTCTTCCAGTGCGCTCTGCTTAGGCCAGTGGTAGGGAACCTCACCAGACGGTTAAGGGCAAAACACTGCCCTCCAGCCCTCTCTCCCTAGAACTCTCTCAAGGCCATACCCTCCACCAGCACTATTTCAGATCCCCCTTAAGGGTTTTCCCTTTGTTGGAATATGTCTTTGAACTATGACAATGCCTCTTGGTTTCCTGGACAGAGGATAGCAAGGGCTGTGTGTAGAAATGAGTCCCACTGTAGAAAGGTAAAAATTGCATTTGTTGCTTCACCCACTTTTGCAACTGTCCCCTCCCACTGCTGGCACGTGTCCCCTGCCCCACAGCAGGCTGCCCAGGTGGGAATGTGACCCTTGTCCTGAAAGGGGTTCCCCAGCCCTGGCTTAGGCTAACAGAGAAGAGTTTAATGAATCAGAACAGGAAAGAAGCAGCAACCTCTCACATAGCTGCTATAAATGGTGTTCCAGATGGATTGTACTCAGTGGCATTTTCATCCGGCTTGTATCATAAGTTGCTTTTCATTCACTGCTCGTATCACAATATTACCATAGTCTTATGTGCATTCCCCACCCCCACCCCACCCTACTTTAACAGTTTTGCATTTCCCCATTGCTATGGGGTAGAGCTTGTGGCTGACCAGATCATAAAATAAACTGTCACATAATTTGTAAGCAGTTGAAGATGGAGCAAAAAAGAAAAGAAAGTGCTATACTCCTGCGCTTTACTAAGGGGGCTATCTTCCAAACATTTGCATAGAAGCAAGTTTCTACAAAGAACGTGAAAGGTATTCAGCATTTCCCATTTTATTTCACTGTCCTTAACTGCCTTCCCCCAAGGGCGTCCATATGACACGGACATTTGCAAATACTCACAAGTGCTCCTTACCGTTCTGTTCGCTGCTCCATAATTTTGCTGCCTTTAAGAGCTAAAGACTGAAGCAAAAATTATCTCCCTTACCTTGTCCACAGCCTAATATCAACAAAAAAGCTGAGATGCTATATTTGGACAGAGTCTACAAGCCTCAGAATCCTTCTGATATAAAAAGATATACACACATGGAAAATGCATTAACACATTAACAATAATAACCTTTTTGACAAGATACGGTGGAAAGGAATAACACCATGGAGGTAATCTTCAATTAGGTTTTGACGGCTTCAAGATTACAAGAAAAACTACTGCACAATCATCCCACTGCCCTCCTCACATTTTGTTTAGAGCATAGAAAGAAAAGTATCACAACTTCCAGTTTTTAGTAACCCACCTGTGGATCTGCTAGCCGAGAGATGTCAGGGTAAAGATAAAACTTGATGCCCGTTGAAGCTCCAGGTAAAGTGACACCACGGATTAACAGTACAAGAAGCATGATGAATGGGAATGTTGCTGTTATGTACACAACCTGGTATTAAAAATGATAAATGTTATCACTTTTTGATAATAAAAAGCTAGAATTTTAATTGTATACCCCTGGTATTTGAGGTTACAAATTGACTCATCTCTTATCTTCAATTCTTATCCTCCTGTTTGCTCTCAGCTTTCATTATTCAGTGGATCACAGCAGGTTCCCCTTAACTGCATGCGCATATATCCATCATGACAGAGAAAGTACATTATCGGACTTTAATGCGGACTTTAATACTGGTCACATTTCTGTTTCCAGTTCCCCCAAGTCACCGCTATGTCAGGCGTGATCGACATGGTGCTCTCCAACTACCATCATCTCTGACCATTGGCTGTGCTGGTTGGACCACTAGTGAGGCTGACAAGGCAACACACTTCATTCTCATTATATAGATGTCTACAGGTGGCATTCACCACAGTAATGAAGAATGTGGTAGTAAAATAAATAAATCACATATACAGCAATGAAATTTGAGTACTGGAGGTGTTCCTTCCTTCCCTAGTATGTATGCTCAATAGAACTTATGTGTTTATAATATCATTAAACACTCTTCATCAGGAGATTCACTAAAGACTGGAACTGATGTGTGGCACCCCATGTAGATCACAACCACCCACCCAATAAAGAGCTGTTCCTTACTTATCATCTGAAGCGCCATAGCTCAATGGTGAACATTTTTTTGCCACAGAAGGTCCCAGATTCAACCCCCAGCACTTCCAGGTAGGACTGGGAGGGACCCCTACTTCAAATACTGGAGAGTTGCTGCCAGTTAGTGTTGTAAATACAGAACTACTGTATCAAAGGCACCTAACTTTGTTCCTATTGTATCCAGCACAGAAAAAGGATGAACCTGGGCATGATCAACTGAGAATGTCTTGTAACACAAACTGAATAAACAGAAGGTGATGTATAAAATCAGTATGCACAAGAGCTGAATTGTACCCCTTGCTTACTTCTGAATGATTGTCCCAAAGTACATGTGTGCCTTCTGGAAATCTGCCTCAAACTTATGTTTATTTATTTATTTGGTTCCTTTCTTCTGCTAATAGGGTCAGATGATGCCACCCAGTAATTACAGCTCTGCTACTTTAATATAGCTTTGTTTTTGTGAAATTGGTTTAGCAAGATAAAAGCTCCTGAGATGCATCTTCCTGCCTTTTAAGTGAACCTCGAGAGATTTAACAGGCAGATATCAAAGCCTGTTGCACCATAATAATTTCTGCAGCCAGTCTGATCTCTAAATGCAACACCCATCCATATCATGCCCTGCTTTTCTTTTGGCAAATTACATTTCTCTGTGTGTAATTTTTTCTTCCAAAAGTATTTTGTTTTGCTTTTAAATATAATCCTTGCCTTTGTTATTTCCCCTTCTTTTCTACATTAAACAAGTATTTGTAAGTAGGTTTTTTTTTGTTCGTCACAATTAACAACTTTAACTCTTACTATTACTATATTCATTAGTCACTTTTTACCCACAAGTGACTCAAAGTGACTTAAAGAAACAAAACTCACCAGCTTTTTCACCCCAAGATTGTTTCTGAGAAATTATTTCAAACTAAGCCAACCTAGCATATTTTGCCAATGTGAATTACCGTATTTTTCACCCTATAGGACGCACTTTTTCCCCTCCAAAAATGAAGGGGAAATGTGTGTGCGTGCTATGGGGCGAATGCAGGCTTCAGGAAGCTATCTGCAAGCCTTGCAAGTCCGGCGGGAGTTCCCACGGGCTCGCAAGGCTTGCGGGCAGCAGCCTGCAGACCGAAGCTCGGGGCGCGCTGCACAGCGCACCCTGGGCTTCAGTTCCCTGACCTAGTTTGGAGGCTGGCAGTGGGGAGAAGAGCGCTTCTCCCTGCTGCCAGCCCCACAAGCTCCGGGGACAGCAGGGAGGCGGAGCGCCGCCATCCAGCTGTTCCCCAACCTGGTTTGGGCTTCAGGCAGATATCCGCAAGCCGTGGGAGCCCGGCGGGAAGTCGCGCCGGTCTCCCAAGGCTTGCGGAGAGCTGCCTGTTCTGGGGGCTGGGGTCAGGGGAAGCTCGGGCTTCCCCCGCCCTGCGCCTGGGGGGGAAATAATTTTTTTTTCTTTATTTCCCCCCCCCAAAAAAAACTAGGTACGTCCTATGGGGCGAAAAATACGGTAATTGTAAGAGAAATATTTTCAGCCAGAACAAACACTGAGCTATGCAAATTGCTTTTGGGATTTTTTAAAAAATAAAAGAGGTTGGTTGGACATTCAAACTTATGTACTTTTTTCTTTTTACATATGTTTAAAATGAAAGGAGACCTGACTCCTATCTAATTATTATCGTTGGGCAAGGAATTATCTTCCAGAAGTACACTGTGACAAATGTGGAAAATCAAAGAGGCCTGTTCATCAATTCAAAGAAAAATAAAAAAATCTAAGAATGTTCAACAGCCCCATTTCCAGAGAGGAAGTAGAGGAAGTGATAAAGGAACTGAAAAGAGGTAAAGCTCCGGGCCCAGATGGGTTTACTGCGAGCTACTATAAAGAAATGAAAGATATATTGACGGTTCCGTTAGTTGAGGTGATGAATAAGACCCTAAAGGAAAAAGAGATCCCAAGCACCTGGAAGGAGGCATTTATCACAATAATTCCAAAACAAGATACTGACCCAACCCAAGTGAAAAACTATAGACCCATTTCCTTATTAAATACAGATTATAAGATTTTTGCGGGAATTTTGGCAAAAAGGTTCAAGAAAATATTAGTGAAGATAATGCATGAGGACCAAGCGGGTTTTCTACCGGGAAGGCAAATAAAAAACAATACAAGAGGCATAATTAATATAATAGAATATTTATCGGACAGAATTGATAAGCCAGCTAGTCTGATTTTTATTGACGCGGAGAAAGCCTTCGATAACGTCACCTGGGACTTCATGCTGAGAAATTTAGAAATTATGGAAGTGGGTCAAGAATTTTGGAATGGGATAAAAGCAATATACACCGAACAGAAAGCGAAGCTGATAATAAATAATGCCATAACAGAAGATATAAAAATATCTAAAGGGACAAGACAGGGCTGCCCGCTCTCTCCGCTGCTCTTTATAGTGGTGTTGGAGGTTCTGCTAAACGCAATAAGGCAAAACAAACAAATTAAGGGAATATCATTAGGCTCAAACGAATATAAAGTTAAAGCATATGCTGATGACGTGGTATTAACGGTAGAAGATCCTATAAACAGCTTAAAGGGAATTTTGGAGGAGATGGAGGAATTTGGGAAGTTAGCTGGATTCAAACTAAATAAGAATAAGACAAAGATGATCGTTAAAAACTTAGACCAAGACAAGATAGAATCACTACAGGAACAAACAGGAATTGAAGTAGTTAAAAAAGTTAAATATTTAGGACTCTGGCTTACCAATAAAAATATTGACCTATACCAAAATAATTATATCCCAGTGTGGAATGAAATTAAGAAAAAGCTGGAGATTTGGGCAAGGATGAAATTATCACTCTGGGGCAGAGTGTCCATGGTCAAAATGATGGTACTCCCCAAAATGCTTTTTCTATTCCAAACAATCCCGATAATAAAGGGCACAAAAAACTTTAAAGAATGGCAAAGGGTGATTTCTAGATTTGTCTGGGAAGGAAAGAAGCCCAGAATTAAGTTTAAGATATTAACAGATACCACTGAAAGAGGGGGCTTCGCCCTGCCAGACATGAGAACGTACTACGAAGCGGCATGCCTTTGCTGGATTAAAGAGTGGATAAAGTTGGAGGATACAGAGTTATTGGATTTAGAAGGGTATAAGAACAAATTTGGATGGCATGCCTATTTGTGGAGAGATAAGATAAAAGTACATAAGGGATTTTGCAGCCATATCTTTAAGGGACCTTTGATAGAAGTTTGGAATAGATATAAGAACATATTAGAACCAAAAACCCCACACTGGTTATCACCAGTGGAGTTAATAAGTGTAAAGAAAGTCAATATGGGGAAAAAATGGGGTAGGTACGAAGAATTGGTATTGAAGGAAGGAGGGAAGTGGAAAATTAAACCATACGACCAGGTAAAAAGATATACATACGATTGGCTGAGCTACTATCAGATAAATGAGATATTTAAAAAAGAAGTGAAAGAGAGGGGCTACGATGAAAAGACATCGAAATTTCAGAGAGAGATAATAAACAGTGATCGGAAAAATCTGTCAAGTATGTATAAAATACTGTTAGAATGGAACATGAAAGATGAGAAAGTCAAAAAAGTGATGACTCAGTGGGCAAAGGACCTCGGCTATGATATTCAATTGGAGAATTGGGAAAAATTGTGGAGAGTGAATATAAAATTTACAGCATGTGTACTGCTAAGGGAGAATATGTTAAAAATGTTATATAGGTGGTATATGACACCCGTTAAACTAGCCAAGATGTATAAAACAGATAACAAATGTTGGAAATGTAGACAAAAAGAAGGGACGTTCTATCACCAATGGTGGGAATGTGGGAAGGTTAAAAGCTTCTGGGGCGAAGTCTATAATGAAATCAAAAAGATATTAAGCTACACATTTGTAAAGAAACCCGAAGCTTTTCTATTAGGTATGGTCGGAAAAGATATTAAAAGAAAGGATTATAAAATCTTCCAATATGCGGTAACAGCAGCTAGAATCGTGGTGGCGCAGAAGTGGAAGCAGGAAGAAAGCCCAACGTTAACAGAGTGGAGATTAAAATTGACGGAATATGCGGAGTTAGATAAATTAACAGGGAAAATTAGATATATGAAGGATCAAAAATTTATAGATGACTGGGGAAAATTTGCGGATTATCTGGAGAACAAATGTTTAGTAAACACAACGCTAGTAGGATTTAAAGAGGCACTGTAAAACACTAAGAAGTATTGCTTATGGAAAACAATGTCTGAAAAATGGTACTAATGGCAGTACGAAAGATTGGAATGCGTTATAAAGAGATAAATACGAATGAATGTCAAGGACGTTGAAGGAAGTCCAAAAGAATGAGATGTATGAAACACGGATTTAATGTATATATATGGAAAGATTAATAAAATTTTTTAAAATGCAAAAAAAAAAAAAAAAAAAAGAATGTTCAACAGCTATGACCTTGGAGAAACAACTAAAAAACAGAAGCCAGATGTTATGAGAGTTTCTGAACTCACTCTGAGTTTTTTCCAAGTTTTCAGTGGGTCTAGCCAAAGAGTTCACAGAGGAAACAACGTAATAAATAAATGCATCCTCCATCCTTGGATAAACAAGGAATATGTTGAGGTGCAGTAATAAAACTGCTAGCATATTTGCAGGGCTCAGTATGGCTTCAGCCACGTTGTGAATCCTGCATTGCAGGGGTTGGACTAGATCATGGCCAGGCAAACTAAGGCGTGGGGGCCAGATGCAGCCCAATCGCCTTCTAAATCTGGCCAATGGACAGTCTGGGAATCAGTGTGTTTTTACATGAGTAGAATGTGTCCTTTTATTTAAAATGCATCTCTGGGTTATTCGTGGTGCCTGCCTGCTGTTTTTACATGAGTGGAATGTGTGCTTTTATTAAAATGTATAGCTGGGTTATTTGTGGGGCATAGGAATTTGGTGATTTCCCCCCAAAAAAATATAGTCCGGCCCCCCACAAGGTCTGAGGGACAGTGGGCCAGCACCCTGCTGAAAAAGTTTGCTGACCCCTGGACTAGATGACCCTCAAGGTCCCTTCCAACTCTACAATTCTATGATTCTAGGAAAGGATCAAAATAACATTGGGAACCTAGCCTTTGCTAAGAAGTCAATTCAATCATTTTAAGCCCAAAATGATGTGGAGAGTGCGTAAAACCACTGCATAAAACTAATTTCTGAACCTATTTAAACACTTTGGCTATAATCCTAATGTGTATGTGTGTAAAGAGGGTGGAATTCAAAGGCAGATTATGCTCTGCTGGTATCGAACAGAAGTTAAGGCAGAGTAATGTTTTGAATTTATCTGGCCTTTTTAACACCTCATTTTCCCTCTATTGGAAACTATGGAGCAAAAAGTGGGGGAAAGATTGAGCAAGCTTGGAAGTTTGTTCACATTTCCCCCCAGTTTGAGATGCACTGTGGGACTGAGAGGAACTTGGATCCAAAGAGAACATATTTTTTTTTTGGACTTGCCAATACCAGCGCTCCAAGAAACAAGGCAGTTATAATTGCAAAGGGAGAGGCTGAGAGCACTTACTTTCCCAGTGGACTTTACACCTTTCCAAATGCAAAAGAAACATATCACCCAGACAAGGAGGAGACATAGTGCCAGGTCCCACTTGACAACACCAGGCTCATCAATTCCTGAAGACAAGCTCAATACGTTGTGCCTTAAAGGATTAAAAAAAAAAGGAAAGAAACAAGACAAAAGTTATGATAAAACAAACTGAACAGCTGCTTCACAAGAACCAGTCTTTAAAAGCAGAATGATGCTACTTCCCATGTTGCCTAAACAGATTAACTGCACACATGGGAAAGGCCCGTTGTTCTATTTGTAGTCTTCCAAAGAGCTGGGAGTGATAATTATCCCTCAGCTTGTTAAAACTATTCTGTTCACTCTGGAATACTTGGAACCAGTACTTGGAGCCAGTGTGGTGTAGTGGTTAAGAGCGGTAGTCTCGTAATCTGGGGAACCGGGTTCGTGTCTCCGCTCCTCCACATGCAGCTGCTGGGTGACCTTGGGCCAGTCATACTTCTCTGAAGTCTCTCAGCCCCACTCACCTCACAGAGTGTTTGTTGTGGGGGAGGAAGGGAAAGGAGAATGTTAGCCGCTTTGAGACTTCTGAAGGGGAGTGAAAGGCGGGATATCAAATCCAAATCCAAACTGAATCCATTTGTCTACAGGCAATCCTTGCTTTACACAGGGGTTACATTCTGGACTCCTGAGCATGTCGGCGGGGCCCACGTAAAGTATTCCATTCCACCCCTTTAGTGACATTTTCTGGTCACTTCCCGGTTTGGTGCCATGTACACGTGCGCATGCTCTTTGAATCTGATGGGGCTACTCTAAAACTAATGAAAAGAACTGATTTTTTTAAAATAAAAAAATCAACCCACAAACCCACCTTTACAACTTCTTAGTATTTCTACTCATAACTAGTGATTTCTGTTGTGCAGGAAAGGTATAAATACACAAACCTCTCCAACTCTGTTATATATTGCCTTAAATTGTAAACAAATCAATCATCATTACTTTAGATAAATTTAGTTAAGGGGGGGTAAGGGAACAGGATAGCAACCTGCTTCTATCACAGCACTATAATCACACAGACATCCATTTTAATAAGTAAACAAAACACAGAACTAGGGGAGTTGTGTAACTTCTGAAGCGTGTCCCCTTTCAGCTAAGATGAAGAACTGTTTAAAATAGAAATGGAGGATAATAAACTAGCTGTTCCCAAGGATCTCACTCATAAGAAGGAAAAGAGCAAAAACAGTTTGCTAGATTTATGGCTAGCATCAAGTGTACATGAGCCAAAAGCGGATTTTGCTTTGTTTTATTCAGCTCTTATTAGATTTGCATGTCTGAAGCATGTGATCAGCTTCCTGAGATTTCACATGAACCAAGCCTGCTGAGTCCTAAGCACTTATAAGCTTTTGGTTGGTAGCTGGGAACAATCAAAGTTCTTGTTTACTGGTAATTGCCCCCTGCTTCTTACTGTTTTATTATGTTTGCAACCATATACTATGAAATAAAATCTTCACAACTAAGAAATCAAAGCATGTGATGTAATCCCAAGAGGTAAGACTCTGGAAATAAAGCCAGATTTGCTTATCCCCTATGACTGCTGCTCAAACAAGCATGAGATTTACACAGACCATTAGCTCAAATAAGATATAATGATGGCCTCCAATGCACAATCAGCAGCACTGCTAAGAGGAAGATGTCACTTAGCATACAAAGGTGAACATTTCAATAAAGTCAACCATGCCTGAGAAGTTTAGTGTTCAGCAAGTACAACTGATAAAGATTTCAGGAAACATTCCACCTGATAAAGAGCACTAGGCTTCATAATTCAGGCACTGTAACAGCTCCTAAGGATTATTTAATTCACAGTAGGACTGTTGTCTTCTGAATGTACCAAACTTAAGTGAATTAACACATGATAAAGAGGTTTACATATTTACAAGGCAACATACATTATTCTGAGTTATGTAACTTATTAGCTAGCTCAGGGCAATGCAGTTGACCTCAATCTGTTAATACATATAACATATGGTAGTTATAAGATTACTGAACGTTTATCATTAATGTAAGATGCAAAAAAAAGCCCCAATAAAAAGTTATTTTTAAAAATTAATGTAAAATGCAAAGTTCTTTGTTAAGGCCTTTCTGTGTAATAAGTTAACAAATAACTCCCACATAGATGACATTACTTGTGCAATGAATAAGTTAAATATCTGTATAAAATTCATGGTGAATCAAGGCCATCATTCACAGAGTCAACTTGAAATTTTATTTGAATAGGGCTAAATCACATAATCATAATCAAAACAGGAATATCAGGTGTGTGCATTGTCTCTGTGACTCTATAACCTGACTTATTCTTTTATTATTCTTATACTCTGCCCTTCCTCCTTGCAGAATCCAGAACAGTAAACAGAGATGTTAAAACATGACCCAAATATCATAAGACGACAATAATTTAAATTTGTAACAATAAAAAATTCGTAATAATAATCCAAAACTCCTACAGAAGTAGGTAATACCCCATACTTCCCCTTACAATTTTAGTCAGTCACCATTTTACTCTATGTTCTATGTCTTTTGTAAAGTTCTCCAAAGAGGAACAATTAAAATTGCTTACTCCCAAAACTCTGTCACAGGAGAAGTGAAGTTAGTGGTATTCAGTGACAACCAGAGGGTTTTGTTCTTCCTGAGAGTGTCTTCTATGCAGTTTTTTGTGTTCCACTCTTGGTCGCAGAAAGCCCAAGGCAGCTTACTCGTAAAAGAGTGGAATAGATAGTACAGTCCCCAAGCCAGGATGATGATGTAATACACATTCAAAAGCGACACGATCACTATGGAAGCATAACCTATTCCTGATTTTTTAAAAAAAAGAAAGAAAGAAGAAGAAAAGAACATATGAAATTACACACATAAGTAAGGCTTGTTGGTATTAAAGGTGAACATGTAATATTCACTAGTTTAGGAATCTCTATGTCTAGGGTTACAAAGGCAACAGTTCAACATCATATATCTGCTGCATTAAGCGGAGATGCATAATTTCAAGACTCAGATAAGGTATCAAGGCCCTCTTTCACCAGTTGCACCCATGTTTCCAGAGAATTCAGTAAGGAGTAGTAGTTCTTCCTAAAACACAGTTGTGAGGTTGCAAAGGTATGCAAGCAATGGCTATCACATTTGGACTGCAAACATATAAACTATGGAAGGGTAACCTGTGGCTCTCTGAATGCTTTTGAATGTCATCTCTCATCAGTCCCATCATAAATTGGCCAATGCTTAGGGCTGATGTAGTCCAGCAAGATCTGGAGGGCCACAAGTTGCCCACCGCTGTTGTGCACACTTACCTGGAAATAAGTCTCATTGAATTCAATGTGCCTTTCTTCTCAGTAGACATACAAATGATTGCACTGTTAATATTTAGGAACACCCTTCTTAATATCAACAAAACCACTGAAACTACAACACTTGAGCAGAAGGAAACGGCCATGTAAATGAGGTACAATTCATTTCTTGTTAGGTTTGTAGTCTACATTTCCCCCAAATGGTACTCAAAGCAGCTAACAGTAATTAAAAACAATACAACAAAAGAACAATAAAATACAAAGAAAAGAAAAGCAGATAAGGCATCAATAAAAACAACTAGCTAAAACCTCATTTTGTCTCAACAAAATTACAAGTTATGGGCCAAAGGGCTATCTAAATAAAAATGGAAACCTAAGGACATGATGCAGTACCTATGGCTCTGTGGCTTGTGTCCTGGTGGACTATACCTACTAGCAATAGTAGTAGTAGTTTCCCTCCCCGCCTCCCAAAGGAGCCAAGGGCGGCAAGCATACAAACAAGAAAACATCTAAAACAAATGCAGACTAGGAAGGAGTCCCAATTTAAAGCAGGTATTTGTTGGAAGAGAATTATTATTCCATGTGCACAAGGTAAAAATTGCCTTGTGTTTCTCCATGCTACATACCAATATGCTTTTGAAATAAAGGAGAATTTCAAAAGCACTTTGTGATGAAGTATTGGAGGGGAGATGTTCTGCTCTTCAAAGAAAAAAATCCCACTGGGGAACAGCACACCCAAGGAAACAGTTTGAAGTAGTTCTTTCAATCCTGGCTTGTATTATGAAGCCACTATGAAAGCTTTAAACATACAGTGGTGCCCCACAAGACGAATGCCTCGCAAGACGGAAAACTCGCTAGACGAAAGAGTTTTCCGTTTTGGAGGTGCTTCGCAAAACGAATCTCCTATGGGCTTGCTTCGCAAGACGAAAATGTCTTGCGAGTTCCTGCGGTTTTTCCCCCCTCCCCCCTTTTTCTAAGCCGCTAAGCCGCTTATCAGCTGGTCCGATAAGCTGATAAGCCGCTAAAAGCCGCTAAAAGCGCTAATCCATCAATGGGCTTGCTTCGCAAGACGAAAAAACCGCTAGACGAAGAGACTCTCAGAACGGATTCTTTTCGTCTTGCGAGGCACCACTGTATTTCTGAGTATCAGGAGCCAAAGCTAAATCACAGGAGATGGTTCTCTCAATCCAATCTGCTTATGAGTCTCCCTGAGTCAATGTCAAATGCAGACAGTGGGCAATGGAAGTGTTGGCCTAACTTAGGGTGACAATCATTACGTATGGAACAGAATTCAGTGAAATGCACTTTCTCTGCAATGCAGTTATAAACAGTATTATTCTACTTATACCTCTGACTACAATGTATAGCACAACTAGAGGAAGGTATACTCAAAATTAAGTCCCACTGTGTTCTGCCTGTGTACAGCAAGGCTTGTTCCCAGGAAAAGTGTGAATAGGACTCCAACTTTACAGTGCAATTTTATACATATCTACTCAGAAATAAATGCCATTGAATTCAGTGAGACTTACTCTTACGTAAGAATGTATAGGGTCACACAGTCATAAAACATTGGTTATAGCAACAGTAGTAACAATATTCTGGGAAGGAAAGACAACATGTTTGTGCAAAATAAAACAAGGTCAAAAGAAGGTCAGCAAACTGAATTTTGTAATATATGTACACATCTATCTTTTTCCCCCCAAAGGTATCATGCCTGCTATTTATAAAATAAATGTTTAACTTGCATATCAATGCTTGACAACAAAAAAATACTGCCCTGTTTGCTTTGCAAGCACAGGGTCACTAGCAGATAAGGTCATGTCCTTTGCTGCTCCAAATGGCATGCACACAGCTAATGAAGTGCAAATTGGCACAAACCTTTAGCTATAAATTCCAATCCAGGCCCCATACACTTGGCAAGAAGTCCTATTGATCTCAATGGAACTTCCTTCTAAGTAAGTACTTTGGGAGACACAGAACTGGTATAAACTGGCAATCATCTTACAAAACACCAAACTGCCCTGGAACAACTTAATGGCCTGTGAACACACCAGCTCCTATTGAGTTTTCTTGGATGATGGGAGCCATTCCACATTCCACATTCTCCTGATGCAAATACCCATAGTAAAGCATTTCATAGTCATTAAAGATCAGAAATCTCAGAGAAGTTGTTCCAGGGAGTTTCATGTATTTGAAATAATAGTAAATCCTAAACCTTCTATCAGGAACACATCAATTTCAATACTGCTCTTATATTTTTTAAATAGAAAAGTTGCATTAGTAGAGGCCAACCAAAATTTTGTTCTCACAAGGATTCACCCCTAACAAGCTAAAGTTATGTTTCAAACACAATACAAGGTCAGGGGAAAATTTGCTCCGCGTTCCAGTTCTAAACTTGGAGGTGGAAGGGAGGGCAGGAAACAAGACCACCTCCAATAGCTCGGAGCTGGAGGGAAGGTGGGAGAAAAAGCTTTTTGTACTTCTGTGACTAAATTTTTAGCACTCCACTGCCCCCTTTTTCAGGGTCTATCTCCTCCTCCTCCTCCTCCTCCTCCTCCTCAGAAGGCAACACTGTGGATGTGGAAGAGATGTCAGAGGGAACTGCCCACAGAGGCAGTTTCAAGTCCTCACTGTTCTGGACACTCTGGCACAGCAGGTCATTCTCAAGCTGGGCCTTGCATCCTGCTGTGGAATTCCTGCCAGGTATGGCAAGCAGGTTTTGCCCTCAGTGCAAAAATGTCTCCAAGACCAGTACTGTTTAACTTTTCCCCAGAGAGGTGTGTGACAACCATTCAGCTGGATGGGAAAAAACTAAAAGGAAAGGATAGGAATTAAATAAAATCAGAGTCACCAGCAAAGTTAAGGATAAAACCTGTTTCCTGCCCTGCTGACCCCAGTCACAGGGAGCCATGCCTCTGCATAGTCTCACCCTTTCCTTTGCATAGCTGCAAGGTGAAGGAAGAATGTCACAGAATTTTGGGAACTAACTTAGATGTGTGCATGTACATATATATATTTAACATGAATTAGGCAGATAACTAACCGGTGAAGATAGGGCAGATCTTTTCCCAGCATGTAATTCCTCCTTCGGAGGTATACTGTCCTAGTGCCACCTCCAGGAAAAACACAGGAAGACCTCCCCCAAACAGAAAAATGAAATAAGGTATGAGAAATGCACCTGTAGAGAAAACACAGAAGGAAGATTAGGAAGATTCTATGACTCAATGATTTATTTTCTTAATGGAGTAGCAGCTGATGGTGGTATTTAAGTATCACTATGAAATCTGGCCCATGCCCTTGTTAGCATGTTCTGAAATTGCCACTTAAGAGCAAAGATTAATAATCAGACTTTAAATATGTTACACAAATGCCGTTATTTTCAGATTAAGAAATGGGGAACAATGTGAAAGAAAATGTGCAACGGAATGGTTTCCTTTCATTGCATACTGGAAGATTAGGTAAAATCTCAATGCAATTGTTTTCTTGTTTTACAATGTCTCAGAATTTAATGACCTGCTGTTAACAAAGTGTACTGCATGTAACAGCTGTAAGAGTTTTTAAAAAGCAAATTAAATGCAGTGAAATGCATACCGGAAATATGTGACTGGCTTTCGCTAATATGAATCAAATTTCCCCTTTACAAAAAAAAAAAAAGCTGAGAAGTAGCTATTAGTCCAATAGCACTTCCGGTTGTTTTTAAATCTTGATCTCATTCATCTTCAGAGCAGCCCTGCTTCCCCACATACCCATTCACATGAAAGGGAGCTGCTATACACATCCCAAACCATTATGGAAGCGACAACAATACTCACCTCCGCCATTTTTGTAGCAGAGATACGGAAATCGCCAAACATTGCCTAATCCAATAAATCCTCCAGCCACAGACAACAGAAAGTCAATCTTGCTGGCCCACTTTTCACGCTGTGGTGGCTTCCCCTCTGCCTCATCCTCAGGGCGTGTCCCAGGGCTCTTGCCAGGGGAAGGTTTGAGAATGTCCTTGTGGAAATCTTTTAGACACTGCAGTTTCTCCTTTGTTGCCATGTTTTTGCTTTCTAAAAGGAATGAAAATACAATATAGGTTTTATAATCCACGTTACTTGGAAGACAAATAGGTACCTGTGCTTAGAAATCACCTTGGCAAACAAAAAGTTTCCTTCAAATTCACCCACTTTTTCAAGCCAGTATATGCAGAGGAAAGATGCAGCTGACAGTTATTCCTGTCTTGACCCCACAAATGAGTTTAAAATACACCTGTGCCTCTTTCGCATTGACACCTATTAAGGGTCTTTTCACAATAGAAGGTTAGCATTCCAGGTTCCTGAGCAGTCTGGAAAAACAATCCATGGATCCTAATCACAGTGTTAGTAACACTTTGTGTTAGAGAAGAGGCGGAAGCATCTTTGTTACTCAGAGTATTAAAAACAAAAGCAGCATTGCCATGTATTGCGACACCTTTTCAGGCCAGCAGGAAATAAAATGGATCCTTTTTTTGCACAGAAGAGATGTGAAAGTCCATCTGAGCCAGGCCTGTAAAAACAGGCGAACTGACACTGCTATGCTTTTGTTCCCTTTCCCTCTCAGAGCCACCTTTCAGACTGGGGCTCAAACACTTGTCAGGCTTCTTCCTAAAGCTCCTTTGGAAAGTGGCTGTGGATTAAGGTATAAGAGTGCAGAATAGGTAATGTGTGCATAAAAAAATTAAGAGGACAGGTAGAGTTTCTAGGGAGAGGGCAGAAGTGTGTGCGCTGGGGATGAATGGCGAAATAGTGAAGGTGTTAAGGAGGGAGGGAGAGAGGGAAGAAGTAAGGAAAGAAGCAAGGAGGAAAAGAGCAGTGTATTCTGCATTGGAGATGCCAAGCACACACCCAGCCACTGGGCATTCTCTTGAACGTCCTTGCCATTCCTGGTGTGCAACCCCAGATTTTGAAGTACTCTTTACCTACAGTTGTGAAGAGATTATCAACAGGCTTAACTCCTGTTTAGGCACCTAGCAGATCGCACTCTGACTTTATGTTTACATCAGCTTAGTAAATGAGAGAGGACCACTGTAGAAAATCTGCCCTCTATTACGTCACCACGTTACTTTTTCTTTGCACTGACCCAGTGTCCATTCCAAGCCTGTAATTTCTCCCCAGAATCATCATCGGCTGAAATATTAAGGCTTTACGAAGAGTTATCATGAAGCTTCTATTAAAAGTGATCCCCCGCCCCCCGCTTTAAACATAGTGATTTATCCTAATGAGCGGAAGGATCTAAAGCAGCAGTTTCTTTCTTCTTCTATTTTTATATCTTGGTACTGATTAAACAACAAAACCCCTGCATAAATAAACCTTTCTGTTCAGTTCAGTTTCGGCATACACCCCCGCCTCATTTCACTGCCATCTCAGCATCTCACTTGGATTTCAAAATAAATAGGACTGACTCACTCCTGATACACAATAGAATCATGTTCTTTGCCATAGCAATGGCTTTTTAGTTAATGAAATAGCCAATGACAAGGCTTGCTTTATGAAAACTCCAGAGCAAAGTGAACCCTAGACGGTCACACTGGCTTATAAATATTGCTGTCAGCTGTTAAATTGCAAAAAGTATGCCATATATATATATATATATATATATATATATATATATATATGTAGGTTTTGGTGTCTTCGGGTGTCTTCCCGTGTAAGAGTTGGGGTGTCTAGGCGACGTTTCGACGAGGTCTCACTCGTCATCTTACCCCAACTCTTACACGGGAAGACACCCGAAGACACCAAAACCTACATTCCTGTACCCGTGAAAATCTACGAAAGCAAATATATATATATATATCCACGTGCACATGCGTGCACACACACACACATACTTGTGTTATATATGTTAGATTTTTAAAAATGGAAGATAAACACACACAAGATTTCATCCAAAACGCATGTTCAAAACAGGCCACATTTGATCAGATTCAAATGTGGAAGCTGTGGGAGGTATGCCATTTACACTGGAGCGCTAAAGTAAACTTCCATACATTGCAGAGACCAGGCACGCATAGGCAGCCTAGGTTGTCCTCATTTCTGCATACTTGTGTTCTTATATATTAGAAGGGCAGTCAATCCAATCCAGTCTTCGTATCTGTGTCACATGGCTTATTTTTCCTCCAATTAGAGAGTTATTCTGTACCGGGTTGTGTGAATGGAAAGGCACATAATGGACTTTCCATCATTTTTTAAGCTTGCTTGATGATCCTACATTGGAATCAACACATGCAAATAATCCTACCAACATGCAGAAGATGACTGCTGGATGAGGGCAATGATTTAAATCTAGAAAGTTTAAAATATAACACTGATAGAAAGAGATATAGCTAGTAAACACTTAAACCTAACATTCATGATAGAAGACATTAATACCTCGCGCTTAAACCATCTAAATAGATCATGCTGGACACAATAGGACTTATTTCCGAGTAAATGTGCATAGGACTGCACTGCGGATCTGTATTTACATGGTGCTTTATTAGTGAAAACACCTAAGTTTTTATTGGGCTTATGCAAAGCAGTTCATTTATTTAAGACTTCAACAATGTTTTTATTTGTTTGTGCAAGTGTCACCACAAAAACTTAGTTCATATTATCACAGTGAAAACCTGGAATTAATTTGCTGCTTTCTGATCTGTAAACAGATTTAGCTTGCATGGCAATGACCTGAAACTAGGGTTGACATTAGTTTGGCAGGAAATCTGCAACTGGAACATGATTCTGAGATTGATATGCATCAATGTAACCATGCAGATGAAAACCTTTTCATAAACCATGCAGATTAGCTAAACCATATCTGGAGGGAAACAATGGAACTTGCCTTACTGCCTCTGGTCTTGCTTACAACCAACAATAAGACACTCTCATAAAAAAATTTTGAATAAGGTTTGGAGGGGAAATATATTTGCTTTTCATGATGCTATTATCTGGAAAAAGTTTATTGGAGCCATTTCAAGTGTGCCTAAACAGACCATATGCAACACTGAATGCCAGGTAACAGATTGTCAATTAACACGTCTAGCCAACTTGTTTCAAAGGGTTGCTTTAGTATGGGAACTATGATGTTACAGAATAAGAGCTGGCAGGCTGACATATTAGACACTGAATCTTAACCAGTAATTAAGTATGTATAATTATAGCTACACTAGTAGATATGGAGAACAGCAAATTGGAACCTCTCATTTGCAATGGTCCTCTTCAAAGATTAGTTTCACTTTATTCAATACATTTGAATTTTTGAACAACTTTAAAGTAGAGATATTATAGAAAGTAATAGGTCATGGCTTTGTATAACTGAGACAACAAGTAGAAGAAATATATGTCCTACAATAGCTTTCATCTGAATGAGAGTTCAGTGTGTGGCATGAGACATCCCCTTCCTCCTGAGGTTGAGCTCTGTCACTATTCTGAAATTTCCGTCTACCCATATAAATTAGCATAGGTGAATCAGTGCCCTCTTTTATAGTGAGGAATTTCCTCTTTGGGGCAGGTATGTGAATGTCCACCTTAATCTTGCCTACCTCTGCCTACTCCAAAGCCCCAAATGTATTCGAGATCTATCATCCACCACCCTTTTCTAGGGCTGCCATACGTCTGGATTTTCCTGGACATTACCAGGATTTCAAAGGCAATTACAAAATTGCGTGGGTTTTTTGTGTTTCTGTAAAAAAAAAAAAAATTGGGGAAAATGGGGAGTTTTGTTTTTTTAAGTCAACAACTTTGGGGTGTGCTGGTTTTTACTTTTTGAAATATGGCAACCCTCCCCTATTTCAGTCTTTTGGAACATACAGTGGACTTTAAGGAAGAGGAAGGTTTAGTTGGGAGGACCACACTTAAGTTTATGGAGGCCCTGCCTAGGTAAGAAATTTTAAAACCTTGCAATGACTTTGTCACATCAAAAATGAATGCCAGAACCTAAGCTTTAATAAAATCTATTTGCAGGGGGGGGGGATCAATGTAAGAATCTGGGTTAAATTAGCAGGTCCTTGATTTTAAAAGTGTGCTTTTTCAGATTGACTGGATGTTCTTACTTCTTGAATTAACAGGGAACATTTGTTTGGACTGAAAAAATATGGTGAGACTGGCCAGAATAAGTTCACTTCAACAAGCATCAAGTGCTTTCGGGCATCACAACACAAATAGAGCAATGCTTGCAATTAACTCATGCTAGTTGTGTGACTTCTTGGTGTAACTAAACTAAAGTGTCTAAGGAGTCTTCAAACAGATTCCTGCTTTGAACTGACAAGATCTGAGGGCCCGTTTTTTTCATAAACTGTTTTGCAGATCATCCCCATAACAATCACACTGAGCAGTACCACAATTCTATCTTATGACATAAACAAACTTCTTAAAATGCTACCCTTTATTGTGCTCATATCTCAGACTTAACCCTATGGCCCACCCATGGTCTCCTGACTATTGCCAATTACAGGAAATACCAAGAGACGATGAAAAGGAGGTGGTTCAAGGCACTGCACAGTTGAGGAAAATTCCAAGAAAACTGTGTGTGTTTAATGAAAGGCATTGTCCTGAACATTAATAGGATTTGTTTTTAATTTCCTGTGATTTTATTCCACTGCATTAAACTACAATGCCTTTTAAGAGATAATAATCAACAAGCTGATATGAAGCTGGAAGGCATTTTGCATGCTGGAAACCAGAGCTATTATTTCAATATCAGCTAATAGGAAACAAAGTAATTCAAAGACAGAAACTCTATGTTTAAATATAACTCAAATTCATGGAGAATAAAATGGGCAATTCTACTTCTAAAGAACATGCCAGCTTCTAGGAGACACATGTCTGCTTTCCTTTCAGAAAACAAGGGCTTGGCCAAAAACACTTAAGATGGCTGAACAATGAAGAGAGCCAAAGCCACCATTTATAGAAGCAAGTCTGAGTGCAGCCAAAGGCAAGTTCCTTCAAAAACAAAAACTGGGTGGAGGGGGGGGGGAATATCCAGGCCAAATCCTGTTGTTGTTTTACTGGTGAGTATCCAAGTCTGTTCATCAAATTCGGAGCAATTGTCCAGAACTTTCAATGACATTACAAAGAGGGATTATTACATAATCAGTAAGATATGGCTTTGTTTCTCTTTGGCTCCCCAAACACATACTTATTCTTAGTAATAAGACGTCATCTCTGCTTCCAGGCTCTAAGCAAACCATTCAATAACTAGCAGTGTCCCACTAAACTATCAGTCATGAGCATTAAATGCTCTGGGAAAATCTGCTGACATTACCTCTGTCAGTTCTGGTTTGCATTGCACCCACAGGCTCATGCTCTTCTTCCCACCTTTCCACCTCCAGCCTCTGGCACAGCTATGAGATCAGAAACGTTCACTTCTGTTTTCAATTAGCTGCAGTTTAGCATTCATCACAGCCAAACCCAAAACTTAATCTCAACTATAAGTGGGACCTTCAAAAAATGTTGAAGCATAGAGTGCTCCTTCTTCAGGATTGTAGCCACTGTATTCCATCTCATCTCACCCCCATTTTCAATTTATCCTTCCGTCAGTCAGCTTTCCACAGCCAATGAGCATGCTCAATCCTCATCAGACAGGGGTTCCCACCCTGTGTGGGGCTCCCCACTCCTTAGATTATTTCCCCCGAAAGAATCAAATCTGTGCACAGTGGTACCTCTGGTTACATACTTAATTCGTTCCGGAGGTCCGTTCTTAACCTGAAACTGTTCTTAACCCAAGACACCACTTTAGCTAATAGGGCCTCCCACTGCTGCCACGCCACCGTCACACGATTCCTGTTCTCATCCTGAAGCAAAGTTCTTAACCCGAGGTACTATTTCTGGGTTAGCGGAGTCTGTAACCTGAAGCGTATGTAACCCGAAGCGTATGTAACCTGAGGTACCACTGTATTTCTGCAAACCATGAGGTTCCCCCAAGCCTGCTGATTATTTCCTTTTGTAAATGGATAGAACCATTTTGGCTACATAAGCAATGGCATCCACCCCTACCAAGACTGGAATTGGTATTTGGTTGAGTGAAACAACACAGCTTCATAAACCATGCTTTGGTTGGCTTGTCTCGTTAAAGCATAGCTAAGCCTAGCCGGTTTATCTACTTTCAGGCATAACGCTGAAATGTGGCCAACTAAAAAATGGAACTGAGGATAGTTGAAAATGGAAGCTCAAGCTTCCTTGCAGCTGCACCAGGGAGAGAGGCACGCATGACCCCAAGGCACATTCACATAATTTGGTAATCCAAAACTTCAGTGATCAAAACACACACTAGAACCAAGATGGGTGGTCTCTAGGTCTGCCAGCAATTTCTTTTGCCTCCTAGTAATTTTGGGAGCCAGAGATTTTAAACAAAACATTAACTACTAAGCACACACATTACTAGAGGACTCACTCCTTTCCACTGTATAATGAACAGCAAAAACTTCTGGGCTTTGCTATTTTGAAAGAACATGCTTCAGTTTTACTTATCTCGTTTATCTTAATGCACCTTCCAAGCAGATTGCCACATGCCATTTATACTGCCTTCTGCTTATCTGTTTTATTTTTCATTATGTGCTGCTCTGCAATGAGCTGAGGATGTTTCAAAGTACAAGCAAAGCGTACTATGAACTGCAAATTCCTAGAGTGAAAGTTGCTTATATCACAATGTCTATGTCTTTGTATGTGTAGAAGCAGTGGAAAGGATTAAAAAATCTTCAATTGTGAGGAAATGTAAAGAACTTACATCTTA
Source organism: Podarcis bocagei (assembly GCF_964188305.1). Taxonomy (NCBI): domain Eukaryota; kingdom Metazoa; phylum Chordata; class Lepidosauria; order Squamata; family Lacertidae; genus Podarcis; species Podarcis bocagei. The sequence goes on from NC_138126.1 coordinate 44,042,099, forward strand.
ATGAGCAAAATGGCAATGCACACTGCACCAGTATTTGAAATTATCTAGGCATGGGTAAGACCCCTTGCCCTTTTCATCTGTATAATTAACACACTATGCTTTTGTACATATAAGCAGGGGAAGTAATGAGATCAGTGTGATCATCTCACGGAGGTGTGATGGTTTAGTTAAGCCAGTACAAGCACAAGACACAACTCTTTTTATTTAGCTAGGTTCTCATCATTTCAGCTTGATGTTCTATGAAGGCTTATACTGTAAGATCAGACACCATAATCTGACTGGCTAACAATGCTGGAACAGAACAGTGCTCATAAATGAGTAAGAGGCAGAAACGAGCAAGTAGCACTTTCCTGTAGCAGATAGCACAGTCATCCTATCTTGCCTAAAGTAGTACTTTCCTGTAGCACAGGGGTCAGCAAACTTTTTCAGTAGGGGGCCGGTCCACTGTCCCTCAGACCTTGTGAGGGTCCGGACTATATTGGGGGGGGGGGGGAATGAATGAATTCCTATGCCCCACAAATAACCCAGAAATGCATCTTAAATAAAAGGACACATTCTACTCATGTAAAAACTCGCTGATTCCCGGACTGTCTGCAGGCCGGATTTAGAAGGCGATTGGGCCGGATCCAGCCCCTGGGCCTTAGTATGCCTACCCATGCTGTAGCAGATAGCACAGAGTCATCCTATCTTGCCAAACATGTTTAGGCTGTAATTTAGCCAAAAAGTGCAAAGCTTGCAGTGTTAAACTGAGGCTCTTTAGTATCAAAGCTGCCCACCTGTCACCTCCAGATTGACACTACCATGCTATGCGTCAATTCATCTTGTCATTATTGTCTGCATGTAGCATTACCTGGGATTCCCTAAAGACACATTGTGTCTCAGTTTAATAACCATGGTTTAAGATCCTGGCTTGTTCCAAGGGTGATAACCATAGTTTCCCAGTTAATATGAGAAATTGTGGGCTAATTGGAGACCTGCAGCTTGCATAAAAGGAGGTGTTATGGGGCTACCTAAGCAGGCAAAAAGCTTGTTCATATCTTGGCCAAGTCATGATCACCCAAACAAATCCAATGTCACATAAAAGCTGGGCTCTTCACAGATGCAGTACACATTTTTAAACCATCATGAGATCCCAAGAATTGTTCCTGAGAAAGTGTGGGTATATTAAGTGGAGACAAAATTCACCACATAAATTTGTTTGAAGACATGTTTTCCATACCATGAAAGGAATGGATCTTTGAAGTAGGTGTGCTTGGAATACACTATCAGACACTGTCCCAGAAACAGGACATCTAGGCTTCCCTTTCATTGCTCTCCAGAGTCAAAACAACACCACATTCTTTAGGCATCAGGACTGCTTCCATAAACTAACAGAGCAGGAAAGAAATGGTGGCAGGCATCAACAGAATACAGATGAAGGACTGAAAGCTGTTATATCCTGCTGCAAGTATTGTTAATTCAGTAAGGAGAAGTGGCCTGGTTAAAGGTTGTTTTTGTTCATAACAAACCAACTTCTGATCTCAATTAACACCCCTGGGGGTGAGCTAGCTAAAAGGCTAATGATTGACAATAATCCAGAAAGGAGCACAAGCTTCCTGCTGCTTTCTCTTGATAAACTGCTGCTTTGATCATTACATCATCACTCCAGATGCAAGAGTGCAAAATGTTGCTGTTTGGTGCTGGACAAAATTTCAGAGGCGACTAACTGCACCTGAAAAACTTACAGTATTAGGTGCAATTCAAATGACAAGTGCCTCTTATTTAAAATTCTGGAATACACAGAAGGCAGGCGCTCACAAATGCTATTCACACACATTTAATATTGCCTGGAGTACATCTGAATGTCTTCTGTTTCTATTTCATTTCAGCTCGTTATGTGCCACCATCAACTATCTGCATCAGTGATTTGTTCTTCAGGCCACTTTCCCATCCACAACCAGAGCACACTTTGCCTGACAATGACGTCACAGCATGCCACGTCAGAATCATTCCATTGCCCTGACAATCACAGACGGAAATGTATTTTGTGTGGCACAATGGGAAGAGATGCAGAAACAATGTGGGCAGGCACTGTTAACATCTTCATGTTGGCCCCTATTAAGAGCAACCATCCCAGGTTACACAGTACAGTTATACAGCAAATCTAGTGTATTATTAGAGATTTCATTGCATCACTAACAATGTGATCTGCTCTAAAACTGGAAACAGGGCCACAGCTCAGTGGTTGGTTGGCATCCATCGGGAAATAATGAAGGAGTGAGTCTTCAGGGATGAAGTCAAAGCATTAGAGAGTTACAGCACCTGCTGTGGCTGCAGAGGCCAATAGGGGAGAAGCATATTCTGTTGCAGCTGGGACAGATGAAGGCATCCAATTGTGCTGATGAAGGTATACCAGTGGTAAAGCACATAAAAATGATTATGGATTCTGCCCCTGGGATTTCTAGGTGTGTGTGTTAAATATCTCAAGTGGCATGGCTAAGGACGAAAAGCCATCTGAGATTATGGGTGGCTGCTACCAGTCAGGAAGCGAAGCTTTGAGGACTAGCCGCTTCACACATTCATGACAACTAGGATACGTTACTTCAGTTGCCACTCAGTCACCAAGGCAAATGTCATGGTTTGTGGGTACAGACAAATGGAAGTACAGATCAGAGCTACTGGGATGATAGAAAGAACCAATAACAGCTAATGGATATATCTTGAAGGTGTCTGATAACATCTTTCTTTATGAAGTCTGCTATAATTTGCTTCATTTAGAGTTGGGCTTCCATTTAGGGGAAAAGAGAAAAGAAACAACTGAACAGAAACTAGATTTTATCATATTTGAAAGAGGAAATGAAGTTCTATGGTCAGTCACCAGAATGCTGGGAACAAAAGGTGAAACAGAAAGGGATCAGGATGTTTCTACAGAGAAAATGCTCTAAGCTACATAAACCTGCTAGTGAGGAAACTCACACTGAACTACTTGTTCTTTTCTGAGTGGCAAAACAGCAGAAACACACACACACACACCCCTCAAAAAAACTCTCATCATCTGTTGTTTCCTTACTTTCCTAGCCACACACATGCACGCTGATGGTGAAACAGCAAAGAAGACAGAAGCCTACTGTTTATGCACTTATGTGGGTACAGAACAGACTGACTCACTGCCTAGAGTCAACGTTGATTTCTCACTCTCCATAGCTCACCCACTCACTGGATTCTCCACTGCACCTTTAGCAAGATGGTACATTAAAATGGCTACTCCTGCCCTGATTTTAGACAAGTAGCATGCATAGGGTGCCCTCTGACATGCTAAGTGAGCCCCTGCTACTGCTTCAAGACACTTTCTCCTCTTATTTCCAGTCTCATCAACCCCCCTCCTTTCTTATGCTGCAACAGCATCATGACTAATTTAATTACTCCAGAGACTACTTAAGTAGCTACTTAATGGGTATGTGAGAATGTGGCTGAGAGACTGGCTGGTTGCACATGACAAGTTAAACCAAACCTTGACTTACCCAGACCAAAGGAGTACACATTCCTGGAGAAGGGTTTGCAGCTGCTTTGCTCCTTCCTAGTTCTTTTGCACCATGCCAAGCAGGCTTAGTTTATCATTTACAGATAGGTAGCCGTGTTGGTCTGCCATAGTCAAAATAAAAAATTCCTTCCAGTAGCACCTTAAAGACCAACTAAGTTAGTTCTTGGTATGAGCTTTCGTCTGCCATAGTCAAAATAAAAAATTCCAAGAACTAACTTAGTTTGTCTTTAAGGTGCTACTGGAAGGAATTTTTTTATTTAGTTTATCATGCCATCCAAACCAGGACTCGTGGTTAAGCTCCTATCCTCACTAACCAAGAGCTATAACAAAATACAAGCCTTGATTACAACTTGTGGGTAAGTGGAACCTAACCACAAGTCCCAGTTTGGATGGCACACTAACTCAAACCTTGGCTTTGCTCAGCACGGCAGGAAGAATTTGGAGGAGAAAAGTGGCTGTGAGCTCTTCTCCAGCAGCCCACACAGTTGCATGGTCTCACTAAACCAAGTTTTGGCTCAGCATTTCATGTGCACCAGGCCAATGTCTGCATTGCACACTAGAAATGGTTCTGGCATGACCTTAAACTGTATCCAAATAAATCCTAGAAAAAGCACTTCTGGGATCACCAACACTCAGCATCAATAAGATAACACTTGGCTAAAGCCATGGTGCCCAACAACAATTTATGACTGTGGCACAGATATGCTCAAAGTGGTGAGGGAGTAGTCATCTGTTACATATGACCACTGCCCCAACTGAGCACCTGCCGCTACTTCCTGAGGCACACACTCCACTACAACTTCCCCTCCCTAGTCAGAAAGTGTGCCAACTGGCATCTCTCAATCCTTTTTATATGGGAAGAAGCCAGGGAAATCCTTTGGGACCAAGGGATAGCAAGACTATAAACTCTCCACAAGCCTGGGAAAAGGGAGTAGGAAGGATGGATAGCTGAATGGAAACACTGGATTAGTAAGGAAGCTGGTTGTAGAGGAGCCTGGGACCTGTGTATGTGTTGTTTATCTGAAATCCTATGCATATGTACCTAGGAGCAAGTCCCAATTAGAAGTCAATGGGGCCTACATGCATAGGGGTGCCCTTTATGTCTATAAGCATTTAAGATTAGGAACATTTATTCTTATAGTTAAAATGATTCTGTAATAGGAATATATTTTACTATACTTATGGGTCTACCAATTATTTCCAAATTTCAAATCTTCTGCATATAACCTTGGGGTCATATAAGTCACTAGCCATCTGTGTAATTCTTAACAGTTTTCCTGAAGAATGTGTGATAGAAGATCCATTTTTAAATCAGAAAATTATTTTCAGCACAATATTTATTACCAACAAAAACTTTGGCAATCAGATGCAAGAAAATGCTACGCTGTTGCTTTTTGCAAATCCTTCTGTTGGCTAATCATATCAGGATTAAAATAAGCATTTCATTTCTCTAAGAAACCGAAACATGCAGCCCACTTCTATATATCATGCTTTGCAAAGCAGAATTTGCAAACAGAGAACTTAACCTACACTTTCACCTATAGACAACAACAGCAACAAAGCCACTGATTTTAATTTTGACTTCAGTTAGGAGTTTCACTTGAGTGAATGTGGAATCAATTCCTGAATCAAGAAAAAGAACTGTCCGTCTCTGTCATGGTACATGGAGCCTACTTGCCCTGAACATTCTTACCAAGATGTGGTAAAAACCTATACTGAAAATTACTGTGAAAGAAAGCAAGAAAGACAGAAAGAAATTGTTTATCTCTTCTATTAGTTGCCACTGATTTCAGACAATGCTTTTGATACCATTATTTATATTTAGTTTGTGTTAATCTCACACACACTTTTTGCACTTCAGAAGCATGCAGAACCACAACATTAATTTGAAGAGGGTACAAAGCAACCAGTCTGAACAAAATTAATGGATATCCATGGTTATGGTCACTCAACCTTTAGTATGCAATTTGCATTTTGAATTTTTATTCTTTTACCTTGTGGCAGAAAAATGAAACTATGACCAAATGGAAAATGTTTGCAATTTCATACTACTACTAATAATAATAATGCTATGGAGATGTGAATGAAGTTTGCTATGGCAACATCTTTACAAAAGCAAAACAACAGAAAATGAGACTTTAAAAAATAAAATTAAATGCATATTTTTCCAGTTTGCTTGCAGAACAGGGAAATAAGACAAAGCATGAGTGATTGGGGGATGATAGCAGTTTTCAATAAACATGGATTTTGTGCTGCTTTTTAAGGAAGTCAAAGGTGCTTTCGATCAAAATTCAGAATAAAGCATTCCTCATTTTGATAGTATCCTTATCTGACTCCAATGAGGTGAACCCAGATTTTAAACAAAAGGGAGAGATTCAATGCAGTGAGTGTCAGCTTGTACAACAAAGCTTTCCCTTCCTCTCTCCTCTCCCCTGCAGCCTCCCCCCACAAATGGCCCCAGTATCTGCTCTGGTGTGTTGGGGGAATCTTCTGGAGCAGATTTTGGGGGTGGGGGGGGGCTGCAGGGTGGAAGAGAGAAAAGAAAGTGTTAGTCCTCTTGCACAAGCAAATTTCCATTATGTATGTTGCCCAATAAATCTAATCTGAAATGCTGTAACAGTAAATTATTCTGGGTGAATTATTCTCCCCTCAAGTAGAGGAATTATATGTGTGCCTTCTGTAACAGGTAAGTAACATTTTTCTGCTTTAAGCATTTGTCAGTTTTATTATATTCCTATGTTCCCCTACATATGTTCATTATGACAGACAATTTCTCAGAAAAGACAGAATAAAGAGCAATTATTCAAAATTAAAGAAAGAAAACTATGTCATCTACCGGAATATTTGCAAAATATTGTGAGCAGTCCAGGGCAACTTAGACATTCCTATCAATGGGGCCACATACTCTGGAGTGTACCTCATTCTTTGCAAGCTGAATAGTTATAAATGTCCACACCCCTTAGACTGGCAATAAAATTATGAGAGCTGCAAAGTCCGGATGTAATGATGGGATGTGGCAGAAGCATAGTGGGTGACTGGAAATGGTGCAACTTTTCTGTAGATCATCTGAGGGCTGGAACTGCCAACATAGCACATTGGGGGGGGGGACAAAAAATGTTGTAAATGTTTGCAGATAACATTCCTAGAACTCTCAGTGACATATGGATAAACACAAACGAGGCATCAAGCTCCATGTACAAACATGCCTCCCCCCCATTTCACAAGCATCCCACCTTAGCTGCACTCACCCGTTGGAACTTCTGTCCCCTCCTCAATGCGGATGGGCAGTGCTGGTTCCTCCATAGGGTGAGGCACTGATAGAAAGTAATGAATGATGGTAGTATTTGACGCAAAATGATTACAGTAAGATGGTTCCTTCTTAGCATTACAGTTACAAATGAGACTGGCGATAGCTATGAGCAATCCACTTTCCATACTAAGAAATGACCTGCTTCAAAAAACAATCCTAAATCATGACAAAGACCATCTCTGAGAATGCATTTCTGTCTGAAAAGGCTCAGATCATTCCACCATCTCTGAAATACTTGAGCACAACTGCCTTAAGAAGTATTTATACTTAAGGGCTATACACTGCTCCCTCAAAATTAACACTGCTGCAGAGGATTTAATTTTGTTAAATGTCAAGTTTAAAAAAGCAAAAAGTATCTTAACTAAGAAGAGGATACCGTTCCAAAATTACTGTACATTTTAACAAATCTAGTATTTGACAATGTGCCTGTTATAACTCTCATGAGAGCATTTAACTCCCATTTAAAAATTCATGCTGCAGCAGTCCAAAAAGCCAAAGCACTAAGCCAGAAACACTATAGAGATTATGAGCAAAAATAAACGTATTGAAAGATGTATATGAAGAAGAGTCTTCACAGGTTATCTGGATATGCAGAAAAGGAAGCATCAAGACTTCCAGGTTCACTTTACTGATACATGTCTAAGCAGGTAATAAAGGGGCACACTGTTATATATTATATGCACACCCAGGTTTGTACACATATGATACATATGTGTACAAATCAAGACCATGATTTGAAACCCATGGATGAAACCCATGGCACTTTTTGCAGTCTGTGTATTTATCTCCTTTTTTGTTGTTGTTATATCCCATTCCTTTTCTACCTGTAGATGTGTGGAAGATATTCACAGAGTGAGAAGGAAAAGGGCAAGGGGGAAAAGGAGAAAAATGCCCTGCTCAAGCAGAGGGCTGTAGAGGAACTGGGCTTGGAGAATGGACACCTGTTTTTCCTTTCTCTTGTCCTCTGAAGCACAACATGGCATTCCTCCTTGCTTTTTAAAGAACTTGAAGGAGGGGAAAGTTTGGAGCTAATGCCTCCTCTGCCCCCAGCTTTACACAGTGAGGTAGCATTACATTTTGCAGGTTAAATGGCCTTTGCAGAGAGCAAATTGAGCCCAAGGAATGTACTAATCAGAACAGAGTATTCTCCAAAGCCAATTCCTTTTCCCAATCCAGCAATGGGCACAGAAAATACACACCAGACTGGCCTTTAGCCTACCTCCCAACTCCAGGGGCCAAGAACTCATGTGTGGGTGCTGCTCTATGTTGCTAACATTTCAAGGTAGCTGGAGGGCAATGAGCATGTGAAACCACTGTCTTCAGCCTGTTTTTGAGGGTTACTGGGAAGGCATGTGTGTAGTAGGCCATTTAAAAACACAAGACCCACCATTTCCCTGCATATCTCAGTGGTATGTAGGCATCCAGTCTGACCCTTTCCCTTCACTAGTTCTGCTGTCCAGCACATCCACATGCAGCTAACCCTCATTTGAAAATAGGAACGGTGATGGTTTAATAGTTTAGAAACTCTGTCTCTCTATCATGCTAACCATCCAGAGAGGCCCTGCACCTTACTGAGCTGGCCAATTATGACATCCAATGAGGCCAAGGGAACTGAGATTCTATGTTATGCTCATTTCATGGGTTTGCCTGTCTAGGCTGGGAGTTTCCTCCAAGAAGCTAGTAGATCCCAGTTCTCCCATTCCTACAAGTAAACTTTAATTTTCTCTGGACAGCACCATTTTACCCCTAACCACTCACCAAAGTCCCTGCACTCAGCTGCCATTAATATTACTGCTATCAGGCCTAACAGGCACAGAAGATGCTGGATCAAGAGGTGGCAATAATGACAGTGAGTGAGGTGGCAATAATGACAGTGAGAACTTTAAACACTGCTCCCATGGAGAAACATCTTATTAAATGACATCTGTTGGGACCTTTGCATGTTGTATTGCAGAGGATGAAATGTGCAAATGGATTGTGTGCCGCTGTACTGTAGTAGGAAAAACACACAAAATGGGGTTCTATCGTCCATTTCTCTAATTGGCTAACCATGGCCTGGGATGGCCTGCCTTTGGCAGCCTTCCCTAACCTGATGTCCTCCAGATGGTGTTGGCACTCCAAATTCCCTCAGCTCCGGCAAGAATCACCAATGGTCAGATGTTCACCTACAACTCCTCTCACCGCTGGAGGGTACTAAGTTGGCAAAGACTAGCCTATGGTGTGGCTGGCAGGCATCTCATACATCCCAAGAGGAGGAGGCAAGGAGGGAAATCTTCAAAACCTATACCCACATCTGTTGAGAATTAAGGCAGAAAGGAGGAAATTCTTCCATTTTCCTCATCGCAATATTTTGCAATGTTCCCTTAAATCTGAATGCACTGCTAGTTTATCATGCAAAATAAGGCCATGGCTTGAAGGCAAAAGATGTTTGCAATCAAATTTGCCTCTACAAATGGAGGTACTCAGCACAGAAATGATTACCTATGGAGAGTGTGCTGCACAAGCTGCTTTTTATTCTAGCTCAACTAGTACTTCAGCCCCATAAGAACATTTGTTACCATAGCTTTTAGCTACATGAACCCATTGTTATGGAAACATAGGGCAGCACTATAGCTAAATACTTAAAAAAACCAAAAACCTATTGTTTTATTAGACCTTTACCCAGGGCTAACATTCCTGAGTTTGCCACTGAGTTACGGACAGTGTGCACAGAGAATGTCATATAAAACAGACTCCATACTACAAAGGAATGCAATAATTTTCCTCTCCAAAGCAGATTCTGCTCCATCAAAACAAAAACAAAAAACTTAAACCTAAGTGAATCCTTACCTTTATTAAATTTACAAATTTAATTATGTTTTTGAACACAGAGACAAATTTTCAAAAGAACTGTGCAGCTAGTATAATGTGTCCAAGGGGTTCTTTAGTCCTGTGTTTCGCAAACAGCAGCCCTCTCGATGCATGGTTAAACTGAAGGGAAACTCATAAGCAGTTTGAGATACGGCATGGTTATTCCTATTTAGAAGGGTATGTGTGCATGGGTGTAAAGTCTTAGTGGGTGTACCCAAACTTATGGGCTTAGACAACGTCTTTGTAAGTAACCAGCCAGAATTTGCAAGTAAGCCCAGTCCATGAGCAGAATATACAACTGTTTTACTGCAACCTGCTGCTCCATTTGGTCTGAGAATGATGCTCATGCAGAGGAAGGGAACATTTAGTAAAAGGAGTTGCATAATGCAACTAAAAAAAAATAACATTGATGGCTGCTGGGACTGGCTCTCTAGCACAACCTAGTGGTTAAGACTCTTGCTCATTCATCCAGGGTGAGTCACTGTTTCATGTAAATAAATAGTTTGCCAGACCTCAAACTGCCCTGTGATACATAGATCAGCAGACTGACTGCATCCTGTTGCTGTTCTTTGAAGGGGAAGGGGACTGGTAATTGTCTATATATACTTATATTCATGGCTGTCAACAAGTAATGCCAAGAAATCGTAGAAAAAGCTTACAATATCTACATACTGAGGCCACACGCACATATGCACACGCCAACTTTGCAAATACTAACTTGGATTATGTTATATAATCCAAGAAAAACAAAGTGTATTTCAGCACAGGAATGGCAGCAGGAAAATTTATACTGAGCTCGTACACTGATTTGCTCTATGGCCTTGGAGAAATCTCTTACAGTGCAATCCTAAGCATATTTACTCTGAAGTAAGTCCCATGTAGTTCAAAGAGAGAGAAAGGACTTACTCTCTAGTAAGTGTACCTGTGATTGCAGTGCTGATTACTCTTCATCAACTTCTATTTCTAAAATGAGGGCAATAGCAGTTACCTACTTGTTCACATGAAACCCAGCACTTTTGTCAAACTGCAAATTCAAGTCAGAGTTTGTTGGCTACTAATACTACGACAACGACAATAACTACTACTACTAACAGCAGCATTTCTAGTTTGGCCCAAATCGCTTGCTCTCTCAACCACTATTTTGTAAATTTGAAACAATAGGAACCCCACTTCACAAAGTTGGTAAGAATATATGCAAAACAAAACACTGATCCAGAATGGGATGATCTGTGCACATGTTCTGATCACAGATCACCTTAACTATACACAGGAGTAAGAAGAGGCTCTGCTAGAGGGAGCAGACATCCACGTCCAGCAGCCCCAATTCTTATGTAGTTCCCACCCAATAATAATAATAATAATAATAATAATAATAATAATGCTGAGTATTTATCACTACATGACAGTAGCTTATTTTCTGCAAGCAGTTTTACTGTCCTATGAGCAGATGGTGAACATTTGGAATTCTGGAACATCTGAGCTGCACTGCTAATATTTCGCTATTTTCATTAACGAGCATTAATAACACTTACATGAAGAAGAGTCTCTCCAGAATGGATTTTCTCTTCCTGTTTCAGAAAAAGAAAAAATAAAATAAAATAAACAAAAACAAAAACAAAACAAAAAATAAGATGCTAATGGAGGGGAAAATATGGACATAATCCTGCCAGATATGAATGCCACATGTGTGTTTAAGAACTCCAGATAACAGCAGAGTCTGCACTACCAGGCAACTGTTCCTCCCTAATTTTCCGCTTTAATCTTTCATACAATGTGCCAGCTTTAAAAAAAATGAAATTCTGGCAAACTGTCTCAAAAGTCAAACTTAAGATCCAGAAAAATTAAGTTCCTGCAGCAAGACAGGGAGGCTTATCACTTTCCCTGGGATTTGTTTGTGCATTATTGTCTAGGACCTCCATTGTTTACAGCCATTTTCTAGCACCGAAAGGTCCTCTGTGGCCTACAGTAGGGACTCTGATCTTTTAGTCTTGAAAAATGAAAAGCTGAAAAACAGCTTAGGAACATAAGAAGCTGCCTTACACCAGGTAAGTTTGTCCAGTTAGCCCAGTATTATGCACTCTTGACTTGCAGTGGCTCTTCAAAGTCTCGGGAAGAAGTATTTCTCACAACATTCTACCTGGTCCTTTTTAATCTAGAGATGCCGGGGTCTGAGCCTCATACCTTCTGCTTCCAAAGCATGTGCTCTACCACTGAACTCTATTTCTGGCTTTGGGGCACAGCAACTGTTTCTGGATCTCTTCTTGACAGAGACCTAGTCTGCAAATAGGTACAGGGATCAGTAGAACTCTGTAACGGTTCTCAACTACCGGTACCTAGTTAGATCCTGCAAAGCAAATACCCTCTCTGGGTCCTATAGCGGATTCTGCTGGCATAGGGCAGGGAGCTGGCTCAAGTATGAGAGGGTGGACTGGAAGGCAGAGAGAATGGGATTGGAAACTGAAGAGTACCAAGGCATCAAATTTCTCCCCAAGTCTGCAGTTTTGACAGGCCTCTACTACATTGTTCTTCTAATGCCCACATTCTGGTAGCAGCCAGAAGTCTTATCTATAAGCAAGAGTTAAAATAATCTGTGCTAAGGAATTTGTGCAGTTCTGCAAGAGATGGGGAAGAAGTAGAGATAGTAACAAAGTGTGTTTCGTGTCCTGACAGTCTCTAACTGAAAATAAGCTGCCTAGGTGTATTCTATTAAAATAGCTAAACACCTCTTCTGTATTTACCAAGGCAGGATGTGGTGTATTGAGTCACTTCTGCAAGTGCACACCAAACATTTAAAGCACATCTGTCCAAAGAATCCTGGGAATTGTAGTTTACCCTTCACAGAGCACAATTCTTGACATCCTTAACAAATACCTCCAGGATTACCAGGATTATTTGGGGGTAGAGGAGAATTTGCTTTAAATGTTTGGAGTATACACAACATCAGGCTGAAGTGTAGTTTCAATGCTATAGTCAAACTATTGTGTACTTAAGCGTGGCTTGGATATAGGCTGAGCAGCTATAAAGCTGGGTTTCATTAAGTCTAAAGGCAGTCCTAATGTAGAAAACAAATTCCTCCAGCTGCAACTGGAGTTAACTACTATAAAATTTGTTGTGCATGCCAGGCTAAAGCTAAAGTAATTCATACAGGGGGCTAGAAGCTACTTGTCCATTAAAAATACACTTTGTTTCTGCTAGGCAAGGGGATATATGTGGGAATGTGCAGTTATTCTACATTCAGTTTCAACAGTTTAACAGGTTTATTAAACTTGGCAGTGTGTATAAAACTGAAAAAATTCAGAACAATTTGAACACAATGGTATATCACAAAGCCACAGAGCTGGGCTTCTCATTCTGTGGACCTTGAAACATTGTAGCTCTTGGTGTTATTTTTATCTTTCTATAACTTGCTTTAGGTGGAAAATATTTTTAAGTCTAAGCTACTGCAAGCTCTTAGAACTTGAACCTCTGCAGCATCTGGAATAATTTTCTGAATTAACAATAATTAAATAAAATGATAATGGTGGTAGGGTGGTGATGATGATATTGTTAAAACTAAAAGTAGTTGCATTAGTAATAACAATAAAATTAAAAATAATAATGATATAAATAATAATTTAAAAGAATCAATTCAGCATTGGAAAAAACCAGTATTATTACTTTCTCTGGTTGAACAAGCCAACTTGCTCTTAAAAGGAAAGTCACAAGTCAATGATAAAATATAATTAATATTCAAACCCCAATTTATTCAGAGATACAGTACAGGACACATCTTGAATGAGAATAGATGGCACTGTTTTTCAGACATTTCATTCCCCTCAAGAAATCATTTTTAAATATTTGACATTTATAAGTACCACTGTAATTTAAAACAAATAGATTTAACATGATTTAAACAAGCTCCAGTAAGTTCAGTAAGGCTCCCAGCCCATTGAAGAGACTGGCATACCTGTGCATTGTCTCTTATGAGTACTGGGACAGTTGCACATCTTACACAATGGCAAATGAAAGTTTCACACCATACACATATGAGTTGGAGACCTTGGCACTGGTGTATATGTTTTTGAAAAGTGATTATTTGTAAAGCAGACCTTAACAGCAGAAAGTGCTTTTATCTGGGATTAGACAACAGCCTCTGCTTGAAACATTAAGAGTATTGTTAGGGACAGGGCACACATGCAGTGCTTCTATGAAGCAAAAGTCTTGAGGCAAGCTGCATCTACAAAGCAAGCTCACATTCACAGCTGCACTAGCAAAGCAAAGTTAATTTTGTAAGGATGCAGAGACAGGGAAGAAGTATACAGAGAAGGCTGCCCTAAACTATATATGAACAGGCTTTAACTTGCCACGAGGACAAAAATAATCAATCCCTGCTAGAATCATGTTTGAGCTTGAAGGCAAAAGTAGAAAATAATGGGACAAAACTGAAATGCACCAGGAGGGGGTGCCCAGAAGTATATAATCGTGATTATTACTACTGCTACATATAAAGTATTTTGTACTGCAGACAGACCTAATTGTCCTTTGAGTTACTTCTATGAGCAAAGCAACCAATAAATAAATATTATTAATAAGAGCAGTGCAGTAGTAGATATTTGCTTCTGGCCTTTAAGCCCTGCTTAACTGAGGAATACTTACATATCTGGTGGAAAGGAAGCTGGTTAGCAGAGCTGGAGCATCCTGCTGCCATGGCACTTTTGTGTAGCTTTGCCTTGCTAGCAAGGCTTTCATGGCCCCCACCCTATAGTCAGCTTTCATCCCCCCCCATCTAAAAACTGTTATAAATGCTGAGGATGCTTGTTCATTAGCTGATGAGACTTACAACAATGGGAACAAAAAGACCATATAGAAAGAAACAGAGGCAGGCTAAGTAGATAAATGTTAGGCAAAAATATGAAACAATGAAGCTAAATGAGTGGATCAAGCCGTGTCGGATTTCTAGCTCCTTTCTTCGGCCTTTACTCCTCAGTCACTAGGGAGCTGGAGCTTTTACCTCTGCCCACTGCCTCGCCTTTATCCTTACCTCATGTCTCTGCCTACTTCACCTTCCTCTGGGCAGCCTGTCCCTGTTCCAATGTTAGCTACAGGTGGGAGGGTAGCGGGGAAAGAATGCCCTTGTGACATCAGCAGCCATTGTCTCAGGCTTCTCTCCTCTGTTCCTTAGGTGTGCAAAGAAATCTGAGTTGAGGGCAGGCTGCTGATACCACAAAAGAAGTGTTCCTCCCCCTTAAGCAGGGACACTTCCTGCTCTCCTGCCTAGTTACTAGGGGAATAGGGCATTTAGGTGGCGCTGTCTCCCAGCTCAAGATCACAAGTTCCCCAAGCACAGTCTTTAGCCTTCCCCCGCTCAGTTTTCTGAAGAGAAGTTGTTCAGGAGGAGGTTTGAGCAGAAGGAGGGACTCCTTCTCAGGACACTAGTCCCGCTCCCCAAATCTCTTGCCTTCCCAATCCCCACCCCTTGCCACCTCCACTGAAATGGTTCAAAGGAAGGGAGGGGAGTGGGGAGAACCAAGCATGTTTACAGAAACGTTAGTGCTTATATGCTTATCATCATACTACACGTGACATTTGCAGGATGCAGATGGCTTTACATGACCTTGTTTTCACAATCCTGTAACTACTTTGAGTTTATTGATTAAAAAATACTTTAGTGGTCCTTTTGACTCCTATGTCTTCTCCCACAACTTAACTTGCCTTCATATTCCCTCCTCTCCTTCTTCTGTCCTGTCTCTCTTTATATATTTGTGTGTGTGCGCCTTTTCTATGGTAGCAAGGTAACAAGAGGGGCATTCTATATGGGGAAGATAAGTACTAGTGTAGGCTTGTTTTGGGTTATCACATGCTATATAATAAACAACATATAACATTCTTTCAAGAGCAAGAACAACAAGGTTCCTTCCTTTCTCTCCAACCATTCTTACCATATGCAACAGGATTCTGAAATATTGGGATCTGAACATCCAGATGCTCCACATCCCCTCTACCATTCCACCACCATTTCACCATTTGTGTCAAGCACAGTATCTTATCTCACTACTTCAGCACTTAAGTCATGTGATCATCAGACGATATCAAAGACTAGCAGCATCTTGAACCATTTCCATAGAACAGTTTCTTTTCACATTAATTTACAAACATTTACCAAAACAACGCTAGCCACTTTCAGCACTGTGTACTGGAAAAGTGTCTTGTCCTACTGAGATGTCCTGAATTTATGGTTTAGTAAATTATATACAAGATTAAACTCAGATCTGTATCACAGGATATTTCATAACCTCTTTCCTCCCCAGGGCATAATAGCAATATGATGTCTGTCTATGCCACATCATTATTTGTTGAAGATCAATTACTTCACAGAGTCATTTACACTACCACACTGAAAACAAAAATGTATTTTTTATTCTGTTGGATATGACAAATAGAATTTAGATACAGATATTAGACAGGTTTGTTGCTGACTTGAGGGATGGCCACACGATCCCACTGATACATGTGGGGAGCTGATTGTAGACATTAAAACAGTTGTGTGGAGCCCCAATTCCACAGATGAATTTCAACAGCACCCCTACTGCTGTGTCTTAATTGGGCCTCACTTTGTAAAAGATGTGTCACATGCACAGAGAAGCAGCAAACATAACAGTGATGATGCCTTCAAGCAAGTACAGAACATTTTCACAACATGATGCTGCTCAGACAAGTAATCCAATCCATGTATTCCAAGGGAAGGAAATCACTTCCCTCCCACCATGTTCACCAGCCTGGAAGTGGGGGGAATCCTTCCCATTCCCAAGTGTAATGATCAATTAGAACACTGACAGGCAACCTTTAAGGCAAAAGCACCACAAGTCAAGCACAAAGTGTGAGACAGTGCAGCACTAGCATACCTTTCAAGACATAGGCTACTTCCAGGATTCGGGGTGATTTTGGCTCCTTTCAATAGTCAAACCTAATAGTTCTCTATTGGACAGTGTTCTCGAAGCTACTAACATGAGTTTGACCAAACTGCGGGAGGCAGTGGAAGACAGGAGTGCCCAGCGTGCTCTGATCCATGGGGTCACAAAGAGTCGAACATGACTAAACAACAACAATAGCTCTCTGGCTATTGTCCAGAAATGCCACAAACTCTGACACTAGGTGCAACCATGCCACAATTTGGCCACCCACTTATGAGCATGAATGCCTATCCTGACATTCTAACATGTAGGCTCTACTCAACAAAAGGCTTCTAGTTACACTTTTCTAGATACAGCAGTTTTAAATCCCTCAAAAAATCTTGGGAGGCAGAATGAAGGCTATATATATCCCACTTTCCCCCTCCACAAAAGGAGGTGCTCAAACCAGCTTTCACAAACAGAAATGCAAAACATTAAAATAACAATAATCCAATAATTAAAACAAATGATCAAACTAAAAACTGCACCAAAAAACAAAGCACAAAACCACATCACTCACAATACTACATTTTATAATGCCCTTATTTCCCACCACAGAGCAAACAACAGCATAGGATGTGTGCTTTTGACTGAAGTACGGTGCAGTAGGAAAAGGGGTGAATAGACTTCCCAAGTGCTGCTTGACCAATCTAATTGGCAGCCTCACTTCAGTTACATTACATTAGAAAATAGAACATCAAAAGTTCCAATCACACAGCTCCAAAGTCATGCGTAGTTTTGCCCTCAGTACCCTGTGGGCCATATTTGAGAAGTCACTGTGAGACTGGAAAACCTTTACTGAAATAACCCTGAAAGAGAGGCTTATAGTTCACCCAAGCCCTAATGAAGCAACAAGATTCTGACAGGTCTATACCTCATTCACCTATTTTTGGTATTCTCATCAGGCATTTCTTCATTTCCCCCATTAATCAGTTATCAGACTCTTATGTCTCAGTCCATTCTCCCCTTCCCATAAGAAAAGAGGAACAGAAGAAATTCTAATGATATTTTATTCCATCATGGCAAAAAAACAATACCTAAATGATATCATCACATTGCACTCAGTTACTCCACTGTAAATTAGCCTTCGGAGAGTTGCTTCAGCTTTACACCAAAATCTCCTGCTTATATCTCTTTAACCAAAGCTGCTCATTTTATGATCAGCTCAAAGACCAAGACTTCCGGCCATTTGTTCACTTACTAATTCTCTAATATTCTATAGGCCTCATCCTGGAATTACACAGTTCTATCCAATGCAATTAAGAGATTTCTGAAGATAATTCTGTCTAAGTTTGAATACTGGAGCCCATCCATGATATAGCCCAGGGGGAAAAGCAACAACCTATTCCCCCCACCCATTACCATTCTGTAACAATGTCTTTGCTGGTCCAATCTCACATACCGCCCCCTACAGGATGGGATGTTATTTGCCACACTTGCTTTTGCAGGCTGCCAAAGGTTATGTCATTCTTGGGTGCCAGTGCTATAAGGAGATTAGGTGCAGAGGAAAGTGGGAAAGGAAAATGAAAGACCTTGGGGGAGAGGGTAGAAGGTGACTGGAGGGCAGAGGGAGACGTGAAAAGCAAAAGGGAGTGACAGATTTAAAAAAGAAAAGAGATCAATATTGGGAAGATTAAAGGAGAAAGAGGTAAAAGTGAAAAGAGAGAAAAAGACCACCACAGCAAACATATAATTTCCCCCTCTGAACAGTACGTTCACCTTCAGCATTTGCCTTAAGTAAATGACATTGTTATTACAGTAGATGACTAGCTCATCTCCGGTACAAAGTAAAATCCATCCCTACTGTAAAAGATCAGTTTCCAAGCAATGTCTTCCAGGAAAATATTCCCACCACATTCCAAAGTCAAATGGTGCTAGAGAGATTATTTGTTTATTCAAATATAAATCTAGACATACAAAATCATTTGCCAAGGACACAGAGGTCTGGCCTAGACTGGGCTATATTTCCCTCCCCTCAAACACTGTGTATGAATAACCCCACATTTTTAATAAGCTCATTCACTAAAAACAAAATATCCTTTTAAAAAATAAGAGATTTCAAAATCTTAGCCAGCAGCAACTCCAAATTACATAGCCTGTTAACATGACAAACCTATTTGGTTCTTTCAGCCCAACCCTTAAGACAGTCTTTAACACAGAGGAACAAGAAAGTACAGTGGATACCAAAAGAGCCCATTAAGCACAACTGACTTTTCTTGGCAAACTTTCTTAATGCCTTTCCTGATACGGTTAAAAATTAGTCACTATGAATGTTTAAAAAAGAATAAGCAAAGCTCTATATCCACATTGGGAAGAGCTACAAGGACGTTCAAGATTTCAAAACAGGCAGCTCTGTTTCTTCACCATCACACCTGGCTCTTCATTTCACAGTATATATTACTTATTTTTAGAACACTAAAGACAGTAAGCTTAAGGAATGCATACTTAGAAATAAGGTCTGTATGAAAGATAATGGTCTTTTCTCCCAAAAGCATTCAGCATTAGGCAGCAGCAATAATAAGAATGTCTAGTTCAGACATTCACCTTGGTAAAACACAGGTTGTATAGGTAACAAACACTTTGTTCTCCTCTAAACAAAACAGTATAAAAAGAGAAGCATATCCTCAATTGGCCATCTGCTGATCCTTACACGTATGCAAAGTGCCTTCCTCCTCATGCTCTTATATGGAAATTTAGATGGTGCTGCCTCAAAAGTCTGTATCCTTCCCTTTTGTTAAACGATCACACACACAGATGAATATTCATCACCTTAGTGCTGCCTTCTGATCCCAGGAACAGCGGTGGAAATCCAGAATCACTTTATTGACACTGAAGTGTGCTGGAGATTCGGTTCTTGCCAGCAAACTTTCTAAGAGTATCACAATCCCTTTCCTTTCACCACTCCAAACCCCCCAAAAATGAATGAACGAGTGCACAAGAGGGCAACTGCAGTCCAGTTAAAGATGTACTAACACCAACCGTGTAGCAATGCTAGCGCTTGCCTTTTCTGGTAGATTTTTAGTAGCAGAGAACAGCGCTGCTTAAATATAATTTAATCGCACACTGCACAGAAGAGGAAGGCAGTGAGGAGGGCCAAGCACATGCTCACCACACATACAAAGGCAGAAAACGCACTAAAACTAGAAGGAAAGCGTTAGCCGCACCAGCAGACAATTCCACTTAGCTGCTATCTGTTATTTAAAAGTTAACACAAGGTGTCGGAGGGCGGCGGCGGGGAAGAGAGGTAACTGCTGAGAGACCCCATTCAGCCAAACCAGAAAGGTGCACATGCATGCACGTTTTAATGGGGGGGGGGGGGGACACCAGACAAAAGGAAAACCGCCATGCGCTCGCTCACTCGCTCGCTCTCAAAAAAAAGCACAGAAGCAACGCATCCTAAAAGTAAATAGCAAAGGACAAATACAAATCTCTAAGGAAGGGGGAAAGGGGTGGGGGTCGGATAAGGGAAGGTAGGTGGGTGGGTGGGTGGGCTTCTCAGCCTACGGTGAAACCTGGCCAAAAAAATCCCCGACCCCCTGATGCCAGGATTTCTTGCTTCCCACCTTGGCTGAGGGATGCCCCTTAGAAAGAGGAAGAAGCGTTTCTTTTCTTCAGAGTAGCTCCCCGTTTTCCAGTAAATGACAAGAGGCGATCCATATGCCGACTCCCTTTGTTCCTAAACGCTACGAGGGAGAGCGGAAAAGAGAGGGAAGGAGAGCGAGGAAGAAAGGAAGAAAAAGGAGCCACCGACAGAGAGAAAGCAGAGCCGCGAAGGATGGGCTTAGGTCCTTCCCTGTGTGCCTTTGCTCTCCCAATATATATGTAATAATATATATCTATATCAAAAATCCCTCGGAAAAGAGCCTCGGGTACCTGTAACAGCGGCACCCCTCTGACCAGGTATCTGTCCAGCGCCTTAGCTGCCCGTGGGTCTGTCCCGTGTGTCCCGGGGAGAGTGCCAAGGCGGACTAACAGGGCTGCGAGGGAGGAAACGGTAATTTATAAGCGCTTTCTTCCTGACCTCTCGTGTCTGTTGTCTAATGAGCGAGCGCCGAGCATCACCCATCCTGCTGAGTGGAAAAACACCAGCTCGGCCTCGTCTTTGGCGGGGGAGGCGGGGAGAGAGAGGAGGGGGGAGCGGGAAGGAGGGGCCATCTTTCCGTCAGTCCCTTTCGACACACACGGGGGGGGGGCGGGCGGGGAGAGGGAGGAGGGGAGGCTCGGCTGGCAGGCGGCCCGGAGGGCTGCGCGAGACGGGGAAGGGCCGCCACAGGCGCGGGGAGGAGGAGGTGGGAGCAGCTGCCTGGCCGGGAAAGAGACCCAGCAGCTCCGGGCGTGTGCCAAGGAGGCGGGAAAGTCGCGCCTTTATTTCCCCCCTACTCCTATTCCCCCCCCCTATCCACCCGCACCCCCCCCGGCGGGTGAGAGAAAAGGAGAAACGGCGCGCGCGCGCTCGACAGGAATGGGGGGGCAGATTAACCGTCGAGACTGCCGTTGTGAGGGCGCTGCAAGAGGGGGCTTCCTCCCTCCCTCTTTCCCCCTCCTCAGGCTGTGAGGAGGCGCACCAACGCTATAATTTCGACTCCCGATGCTCTACAACGCGAGGGTTTCTGCCTCCCCCCCCCCCAATTTCCCAATCCCAGGTTAGAGAGAAAGGGGAGCGGGGTAAACAGAAGAAGAAGAGGGCGCCATTTCGCAAACGGTCGCGAAATCCCGGTTTGCCGCCGGGCGTCGGTCGCCTCAGCGCGGAGCGGCCGCCCCAATGCAGCTCCCCCATTGGCTGAGCCGGGCGCGCGCCCGCTCTCAAACACGTGTTCGCCGCCTTCCTTGCTTCGGTGGGGGGTGTAGGCTTGAAGCACCGAAATGTGTGGGCTGTGGATCTGAGTGGGCTTCAGTGAACCCGCTCCAATTATTATTAAAATTATATACCGCCCTTTATCCGAAGGTCCCAGGGCGGTGTACAACATTAAAAACAGAATTTGCATTGCATAATAATAAAAGACAATAAAACAATAAGGGGGGGGAGAAGGAATCTTAATAACATTCCCCACACACACATATTTAAAATGCCATAGACCAGTGATTCCCAATTAGCTAAGTACTGCAGACCCTGATTTTTAAAAGCCAAGCCATGGGCCCCATACTTTTGAAAATGTTATCTCTAAGGTAGTAGTTTTGTTATTTGAATGGTGCCATGGATCCCCTGGGTGGGTTACGTGGACCTCTTGGGGTCTGCGGACCACCAGTTGGGAACCACTGCCATAGATTGTTTAATGGCCAAAGGCCTGGATAAAGAATGTTTTTGCCTGGCACCTAAATACTGGTACATATAATGATGGCTCCAGGCGAGTTTCTCTAGGGAGAGCATTCCACAGATAATTCCAATGCAATAAAACGAATTGTATGCAAAATGTGTATGTGTTTTAAGTGCATTTTTTTTCTGGGGAGAGGATCTATAGCTTTCATCTGATTCTCAAAGGAGCATGTGACTCCTACCCCACCCCCCCACCCCATGTTAAGAACAGTGATCTAAAGTATATGCCCAATAGTAGTGAGCTGAGGTGTGGTGTAGTTGAAGGAAACTGGATGGCCACCAACTTGGGTGGTTTAGACAAATAACTGGAGGATAAGGCTATCAACAACTCGCCAGGACGGCTATGTTTCACCCGTGTTGGAGGCCTCTAAAGACCAGTTGCGCAAGTGGGGAGAGTGCAGTTGTGCGCATGCCCTAGCTGGCATCCTATGGGCACAGGGTTGGCCGCTATGAGAACAGAAAAGCACTAGATGGGCCTTTGATCTGATCCAACAGTTCTCTAATTATGTTTCTTGCATGCTAGTTCCTTTTTAGCTGCTCTAAGACCTTGGTGGGCAATTCACACTCTTCACTTATTTTACCTCGCAGGATTATTGTGGGATTGAAACTTGTGCACAGAGAAATCACAAATAATAAATCTATTTTAAGGTCTTACAAATAAGTCACTTATGCTTTCTTGAGCTGGCATGGATGATTGTTGGAAGCATAAGAAATAAAATCCTACCAGATAACATTGAAGCATTCTGGGTCCTCTATCCCTCTGGAGACCTGAAATTTATGAATTCTTTTTCCCTCCAATAATCAAAGTTCATAAGTTTTTATACCACAAAGATAAATGTCAATTTTTCAAAGTTTTCCATTGCTGGCTTATTAGAATCCTAGCAGCAGCTAGCATCCATGTCAAAAGTTCTTCAGAGCAATACACTTTCCTGTTATGAAGACTTCAATAATGACAGTTGTGAGGAAGCCTGAACAGGTGATATAATTATTTCAGATGTTTCATGACAGACTTGAGACCAGAGTAATGAAACCCAAGAGCATTTCCACTAAAGATGGGAAAATATCCTTCAGAGGCCGCATCCTCACCAACAGGCAGAAGCTTTGCTAGATGCATCACGTAACTACACACATCTGGGATGACAGCTTCTGGGAAAGAGGGTGTGCAGGCATGGACTTGACACATCAGTTCAAATGAATCATTGTTTGAGATCACCCCTCTATCTATATCAGATCCCTTTCATCCTCACTCAGTGATGTAAGGGACATCTGGTAATATTGTTGAGATCAGGCCAATAAAGAGGGGGGGCATCGGTGCCATGTACCTTTACTTAGAAGACTTTGCCAGTATGTGAGTGTGACAAAATGGGAAGGACAGAGAGATGCAGTCTGCCACAGATGCAAATGTGGAACACAAAAATAGGGAAGCAGCCTTCTTCAGAAAAATGAAAGTGCAAACTTACCACAATAAACACAAAGTCAAACAGAGAAAGCTGAATTTTCTGATAGATCACAGAATGCTGAGGAGTAGATGCACTTCTCCAGAGATTACAATAATAAAAGATTGCAGGCCTTTGCTTGAAAAACTCTACTTCAGCTCTTTACAAAGGGATGGTCCCTTTTCATATTTTCCACATTTACCTTGTGTGTGTGTGTGTACCTTAACATTTCCCGTTTGTCAGCTGCCTTAACTACTGTTTTTAGAAGGTAGAGTCTGTGAATGAGAGTGATAAATTGGCTAAAGCAGGAGTGAACCAGGGATTGGATCTTGTCAATGGTATTAGCTTCATTCTCCCCTGCCCCCCACAATAATCTGGGCACTGCACAACCATCAAAAATAAATAAACGATGTAATCAGACAAATCAGAAATCATCTCTGTTTAGGTGATGGATATGGTCAGAAAGAAAGCAGTCGAGATAAAATCATTAGGATTTCAATCTTGCTGAAAGATGAAGAAAACGATAGCCAAAATGATCAGGGGGTTGTAGCAAACTCCCCTGAACATTACACTGCAACCAGAGGCTTACCTAGACAGCTTTCAAATGGGAGGTAGACAAATGAATGAAGGACTTTGTTTATTTTTGATAGAATGATTCTTATTTTATAGAATTTACATACCACTTAATCACTAAAACCTCTAGGTGTATGCTAACTCCAGGATCAGAGATCCTGTGTCTGAATACCAGCAGCTGAGGAATATTAGTGTGAGAGAGTTATTGCCCTCGTGTCCTGCATGTGCTCTGATGTAATGGTTAGGATGTTGGACTAGGAGTCAAGAGACCAAGGCTGAAATCCCCACTTGACCATGAAGCTCACTGGGTGACCCTGAGCCAGTCACTGCCTCTCAGCCTAACCTACCTCACAGAGTTGTTGTGAAATAAGGAGGGGGAAGAACCATGTGACCACCTTGAGCTCCTTGAGAAAAGGGTGAAATATACCGTAAATGCAATAGATAGATGGATGGTCCTTAAGATCTCTTAACCCTTTGCTCTGGCCTTGGAGATGGCTGCAGCCCTGCAAGAGGAAGATATGATTGCACTGAAAAGGCATCACGGCATGCAGGAATTTTGCTGCGTTGAAAAGGCACAGATCTCACACACACACACCCTTAATTTTGATTTAGTTCTCTTGTTTCATTGAATTCAACATGTAGATGTAAAAAACAATCAGGCTACTTTGGGGCACCAGTGCATAAGAGGAAACAAAGATGTTTTGGAATCAAGAGTGCATAATAAACAGTACCTGGAACTGAGTAAAGTAATAATAATAGTAATAATCAATCTTGTATGACACAAGATTGGGTACTGGTAGTCCTTGTTTTGTTAAACAGACTCATACAGCGGAGTCCTTCAGGATGATAATATGAGTGTTGACTTGCATTGTAGGGCTCCCATTCTAAAAATTCCTGTTCATGAGCACAGTGGTCCAAATCAGTAAGGCCGAGAACACTAAAGTGCTTCTTCCAATTGAACCGTGTCCCATTAATATTTGCACCCTTAAATACCACCAAAGTAGTTTAGGAGTAATTCCTACTGGGTTGTGCTTGCTTTACAATTTGCCCATCAGGTTGTTTCCACCTGTAAGGCTGGAGCATTGACACACATTTCCCAGCAATTTCAGATTACACCATGGGGAAGCACCTCCTAGATGACTGGGCATATGTGGAAAAGGGGGCTGAGTTTCCCTGAAATGTATAAATATGTTGAGTGGTCCCAGGGCCAGACCTACTATTAAGCAGATGGAAGCAGTTTCTTCAGGCAGCAGGTGCATTGTTTTTGCTGCAAGAGACTTGATTTTAAGTTGGTGCCTAGGACCTGGTATGAGATGTAAGGGTTGTTGAAGTGACTGGGAACAAAGACCATAGTGCTATAAAATTCAATATATATGTAAATGGACAATTCCAAACCCTGCACAGAATCCCAACACGGTCACATTTGACTTCAAAAGAAGAAACTTCACCAAAAATGAGGGAATTGGTAAAAAGGAAGTTGAAAGGGAAAGCCACAAAGGCCACATCTGCAAAACACTTGGGGGTTGCTTAAAACCACAATATTAGAAGCTCAGCTAGATGGTATACCACATGTCAACAAAGGTACCACTAGGGCCAAGAGGATGCCCACTTGATTAATGAGGAGAGTCAAATAGTGAAGATAAGAGATGACGTTCTAGGCCAGGGGTGGAGAGCCTCTGGTCTGCGTGCCTATTTTCACCTGCCAAGGGGTCCAGTTGGGTTCACAAGGCCATTTTCCTGAAACAATGTCCACCTGTCAATCAGCTGATGTCGCTCCCACAGGGAACTGGGCTAGACAGGCTTTTGGTCTGGTCCAGCAGCTCATCCACTGGGAAATATTCCTCTAGAGTAGATCGAGCCCATTGAGTGAGCCAAAGCAGCTCCTTTCCTATGTGATCGGTTTTGATAGTTGTGCTCACTTTGTTGATACCATTATGGATTTCCAGTCGCATGGACCCTGCTCTTCTAAAAGATTATCAAAGTAAGCAGCTGACTGGATTCTGTTGAAAACAGCAGTAAAAACAAGTCAAATACTATGAGCAGCAAGATAAAAAGCAAATATGTCTTAAAGCATGTCAGTATAAAGAGCCCATTGAAATAAAAGTTTTCACTTTCTGCCGAAAGGCAGATAAAAATGGGACTAGGCAGAGACACCTTGAGAGCGCGATCCAGAATCACAATAGAAAACACTGCCTTTGTTGCCCCTTATTAAATCAGTCACCTAGATTTCTGTTTTTGGTCAGAATGTGAAATGTAAGTAAATAAAAGGTAGGATTTATTTGGGGTAGTGTGGGGAGTCTGTACCTCTCAAATATTCACTAAGCAAAAGGGTGTGTGTGGAATGTAGCAAACACTTATCTTGGTGGAATCTAGCCACACAAGGCAAAAACAGAGTTTGTTGCAGGGATTACATTCCTATGGAGTCGGTTTAGGTGTTGAGCTACCCCCAGTTACAACAAAGTGGTCTGTATGAAAAGGCTTCCAGCTGGCTGAGGTTTTTGCACCATAGGAATGTTCTTCGAAAGGTTATCCTAGGTCAGGGCAGCTGCATGGTGGGAGAAGGCCACCAATCCTCCCCAAATTTAAGCCTCCCCCCTCAAAAAAGTGTTTTGTTACACCTTGGAAATTTCAATTGATTGACTCGAAGGACTTAATGTTTTCAAGGGTAAGTATAGAAAAGTCACCTACAGCTGTGTTCTGAATAGTTTTTGTTAATTTCCAAATGCAGTTATTTATAGGTTATCATAAAAATATGGACCACTTGGAAGCTTGCCTAATGTGTTAATGAACTTAGATTTTTTAAGGACAAGGGCTTTTGCCTGAGGGAACAAATTGTGGCAATGCATTGAATTGTGGGTATGCATTGAATTCAGCTTGGCAAACAGGGCTTTGCAGAGCAATGTGACACAGATAACTCTTGCATAGTTACGCCTTCTAGCTTCACTTTGAAATAATAGCCCCTCCCTCCCTGCCTGCCATCCTACAAACACACATACAAATCTGGAAAGGAAGGACATCCATTTGATGAAATGGGCTCCGACTTATGAAAAATTATGGTATATTACAGTAGTTGTTGTTTTGTGCTGTAATTTATGGCTATCCATATAGAATTTAATAAATTGCCTTTACTACAATGACATCTACAGCAGCATACATTTTGTGCGTAAAACGTCCCAAGATCAACACCCAGATACTATTATTAAATTATTATTATTTCATCTCTATACCACTTTATATTTTCAAGAAAAAAACCTCAAAGTGGTTTACAACCTACATTAAAACATCAAATAAAACAACCCAGAATAAAACATTGCTGAAGAAAGTCAAATACCTGTATAAAGTATGCATTCAAAGCAACATACTTCACAGGAAACTAAAATTTTTATCTTAAAGATATCAAAATAAAACATTACAAAGGAGGTCAACTACAGAATGCACATTTAACACAACAAACTTAGCAAAAAAAAAATTCAAAAGAAAATAAAACATTGCCACTGGAGCTCCAATAAAGTGCACATTTAAAACAGCATAATTAGAATAAATTAGGATAAAATATCACCATAAGCACAGAATATATCTGGTGCTGTTGCTGCCAGTCCTGCCCATGATGGCTCATGGCAGGCTGTAGCTGTGGAAGCTCAGGCTCGATGACCTGGGTCTGCACTAAGAGACAGCCAAGGTGGTCTCTGACTTCCTCAGTAGCCTCAGCTTTTGCAGCTGGAGTCAGTCAGGGCCCTGCCCTCCCAGGCCAGGTGGAAAAAGGCCTGCAAGGCAGGCAGCAGGTCTTCCAGGACTCACAGCCCAGATTGGGTACAGAAAGATTCTTTTCTGGAACCTTAAAGGTAAAGGGACCCCTGACCATTAGGTCCAGCCGTGGCCAACTCTGGGGTTGCGGCGCTCATCTCATTTTATTGGCTGAGGGAGCCGGCGTACAGCTTCTGGGTCATGTGGCCAGCATGACTAAGCCACTTCTGCCGAACCAGAGCAGCACACAGAAACGCCGTTTACCTTCCCGCCAGAGCGGTATCTATTTATCTACTTGCACTTTGACGTGCTTTTGAACTGCTAGGTTGGCAGGAGCAGGGACCGAGCAACGGGAGCTCACCCCATCGCGGGGATTTGAACCGCCGGCCTTCTGATCGGCGAGTCCTAGGCTCTTTGGTTTAACCCACAGTGCCACCCACGTCCCTCTCTAGAATCATAGAGAGCCACTAAGTCAGTATAGGTAGCATGGAGCTGGATGGACTAATGGTCTTCCTTCCATATAAACCGACTACCTGATTTCCTTATTCTATATGAATCTCCATAGGTATGGATTGCAGACAGAGCCATCTGGAAGTGCCCGTTATGCTTTCACCTTTAAAATAATACATGCTTTCTTAACTGCTTTGTTAGGCTAAAGTAGAATTGCTTTTGCAAAGTGATTTGTGCCCATGGGCTGTTGCCCTAACATTACAAGAAATCTAAATCAGCAAATGCCATGATCCAGTGGGCACTAGTTATGTCTGTCACACTGGAATCAGTGGAGCTAAATTCAGGTCTATCTGTACATGTCTTTCCATGCATCTGAAGAAGGGCTGTTTACTGTTGCAGGAAACGGTTGCATTGAATTGCTCTCTTCTTTGCGGAGAAGACAGGTTGTTAATAAATACCCCCTATTGCCTTGCCTTAAGTGAGGAGAAATGCAGGATGCCGCCTTTGAAAAAGGCACTCTGCCGACCAATTAGAACAGAAGGAGTCATATCCTGTCCTAGAGCCATCCAGCAGTGTGGCAGCGTTAAAATGTCAGTGCTAATTTATTCCCAGAAATCCTTTTATGGAGATGGGTTTCCATGAAAACTAGAATAAACTCTGCTGTTCTGGAGTTAGGCATTTGTTTTGTGTTGTGTGCATGTTTATTAACTGAATGTTCCATCCGTGGTTGTTGTTGTTGTTCCCTTTTTTAAGAATCAAGTCTTCCTCTAGGCGCCTGCTGGGTTGCTTAACAAAAGGCTTGAGAGCATTTTTGCTACGTCTGCAGCACCTGCGGTTCAAAGATGTACCTGCCTGGTGAGAAATGGCTTTCTGGAACAAAGGTGCCAGGCCTCCATTAATTCTTTTCACCAAGCTTATGCCCTGCTTTTCCTAATTTTCCCTGTATTTTCCATGACTACCAAGGTCACACCAGTTATATCTCCCCTCCAGGTTATAAAACTAATCACAGGACTCTGAAGTGGAAGGAAGAATTGCATATGCGGAAGGAGGATTTCGTAAGAGGCGGGTCAGCTGCGGTCCCCTCGTCTCCTGCAAAGGCAGCTGCTTGCGTGGGAGAGCATGGCTGCTGCTGTACGAAGTATTAAGTACCTTATATTTTGTAAAATGGCATTTTAAGATGTGACGGCACTCAAATGACAGGCGTCCCTTTTTGAAAACATGATGGGAATGCGGAATCAGTTGCATTGGTGAGAGCTGCTCCCTGCTCTTTCTCACTTCACTTTCAGAATGTGCCTTTTTATTTATTTATTCCTGCTTCTAGGAGGTGCTTGTGGTTGCTTATCTTAAATACAAAATACCGACAACAATAGCAGAAATCAGCAAATCCAGTAAATGCTCCACATATCATCAAACCTGAACTGGAGAGAGACATACAGGCCCAACCCAGCCTGCCTTTGACAACTGTAGTGGTTTTTCCACTTCCTTTAAAAAGAAAAAAGAAGAAACACCAGCTGAGATGTTCACAGCACAAACGATACAGTGGTACCTTGGGTTAAGAACTTACGGTAATTCGTTCTGAAGGTCCGTTCTTAACCTGAAACTGTTCTTAACCTGAGGTACCACTTTAGCTAATGGGGCCTCCCGCTGCCACCGCACTGCCATTGCGCGATTTCTGTTCTCATCCTGAAGCAAAGTTCTTAACCTGAGGTACTATTTCTGGGTTAGCAGCGTCTGTAACCTGAAGCGTCTGTAACCCGAGGTCATATGTCATTCCATAGCTTCAGGGCTATAGTTGTAAAAGGCCTGTCCCTTGCTGCCTATGACCTAGCTTATTGTGAAAAGTGGAAAGGCAATGCAGGGTCTTAGGCCATGTGAACAAGTTTGGTGTTCAGTTGGGATACATCTTTATCTCACCAGGGAGGAGGAGATTAACCTTACTGCCTCTGAACATAACAATAAAATCCTCAAGTGGGGAAGAAGTGTTCCAGGTGCCTCCCTTAAGTTATGAGAGGTAGGCTTCTACAGTTAACTAGAGGGAAGGGCCTTCCTAACAGTGGCACCCAAAATACAGAATACAGACTTCTGTGAGGGCTGTGTAGTACTCTCCCTGTTGACCACTTGGAAGCTCCTTAAGGCTTACCTTATTATAACTTGTTCTATTTGGCCAGGTCTTCAGGCAGTAGATTTTTGTCTTCTATGCTTCAATTCCTGCTTCATAGACATGATAATATTTCAGTAGACTGCAATGATATTTTAAGAGGGGTGTGTGTGTGTGTTTATCATTCTGTACACAATAGTTTTAGATCGGGGTGGGGAACCTGCGGCCCTTCAGATATTACTGGAATCCAGATACTATCAGTCCTAGATAGCATCGACAACTATCAGGATTGGTGGGAGGTCCACAGTCTCCCCATCCCTGGCCTACAGCTTCCGACAGACTTGTCCTCCTTTCAGTTTTCCTAATCTCCTTCTAAAGCCATGTAATCCAGGGCCATCAGCACACCTCGAAGCAAATTCCATAAATGAACCATGCTTTGTTTGAATAAATATTTGGGTCTGTCCTGAATCTGCTGCTGACAAAATCTAGATGGCCAAAGTTTCCTCATCATTTGTTTTAGACAAATGATTTAATAAGCCATCTTGTGCACATAATATTATTGAGTGAAATAAGATAAATATACAACGTTTACACAATAAAAATAAAGAAATGATACCGGGTTAGTTATGACTCCTTCCCTTGGCACCTCTACAAATACTGTAACATCAGACAATCACCTGAGTAGGGGTGGGGAGCCTCTGGTCCTCCAGGTGTTTTTGGACTACTCCCAGAAGCCCCACCCCTACACACTACATGGGTGGGCCACACTTTCCCTGCAGCTTTGGATAGATTTATCCTCCATTCAGTTTTCCAAATTTCCTTTCAAAGCTATCTACCCCAGGACTATCAGCACATCTTGTAGCAAATTCCATAAATGAATGGTGCTTTGTTTGAAGAAAAGTTTTATTTGGGTCAGTCCTGAACCTGCTGCCCAACAATTTTGTTGGGTGTCTCCCGGTTCTAGTATTAAGAGGAAGGGGAGAGGAGATTATCACAATTTGCTTTCTCCATACCGTGTATATCTTTATCAACTTAAATATCCTTGACTGACTATGCTGTTCCATTCTCATCCAGTCACCCCCTTTCAGGATATATCTGCTGACCTGTTAGCTGTCCCTACAACACTGAGCTGTGGACTTACGAACTAATCAAACTGCCACAAACCACAAAAGAGCAATTGCCATAGTAATCCCTGGTGGGCCCAATGACGGACCAGTGATCATCACAGGTGGCACAGTCCACAAGAATGACTGCCACGTATAATAACTGCACTAAACCAGATTCCTATCTGGATGAGACTTTAATTCAGCTATCTGGCCAGTAACCAACAGTTGTAGTGAGCAATGGTGGACTTTAATCTGTCACATTCACCGCTGCCTGTTGAGCTGATGATGAAGCTATCCTGAAAGCATGCTTTATATGTGCAAATGTCTTATCTCCAAGAATGAGAAAAGAGCAGCAGCGATTCCTTGAAATCAATTAAAGCTTTGTCAGTGGGCTTCAGGCTGCACCCATACTGCATACCAGCCAGTCAGGGGTATGCAAAAGATTTGGACAAATTCCAAATCAGGAGCCAACATGGGATTTCTCCAAAGTACACAGAAACAAAGTGGGGATGTGAGACGTTTCAAAATGGCTGCAGGCAGCGTGTCTGCGAAAATGGCCTGCCATATAAGGAAAACACCAAGATGGGGTGAGAGGGGCAAGAATAGCTGTTGTGTGACTGACAGGTCTAGTTTCCAATCAGAGTGGGTGATTTTTACCAAGGCTCTCCAATCAAGGTGCTTATAACCTTGTTCTTGTCTGCTCTATGCTTTGTTAAGTTCTGATAGTGGTGCCTGCTTGGAAGATGTTGAACATTCCTGAACAAGTCCTTCTGCCTCTGTTCTACATCCACTTCTGTCGAATCAGCTTTAGAACATAAGAAGAGCCCTGCTGGATCAGACCAAAGGCCTATCTAGTCCACCATCCTGTTCTCAGTGCCCAACTAGATTCCTGTGAGAAGTCCATTATCAGAACATGTGCAAAATATCCTTTAAACATCTTTATTAATATAACCTTTTAATCAACGAAGGCTGCGACTAACCTGGGAAGGTACACATGACCCCTTCTACACACTGAATGAATGTGCAGAATGGGATGGCCAGAGCCACCACTCCAGACTGAACCCCCTCCACGACCCCCAATTGATGTCTGTTTGCTGTTTCTCAGAAGCAGTTCTTCCTAGTAGAGATGCATCTGTGGCAAATAACACTTATTAATATTGATACGGAAAATTCTGGGGTTAGAGACTACTCAACAGCCCAGCTCGTTGGGGTACAAGTCCCCCGCGGGTCCATGCAGTCGGTAAAAGAAGGAAATTCCAGCCAAACCGCCGTCAGTTTGGCTGGAGCAGCAATACAGGGGTCAGTAGACCATGATATTTATTGTTGCGCAACAGGTCCCCACAGGAGTAAGGAACCCAGAGCATGGGGCGACACTGACTTTTAAAACTTCCCACAATATCCCAGAATACAGTTCGTACAGCATCATTGATACATCATCTTTACATCACTGACTTGCCACAAAAGGGGAGGGGTAGACAGGGGTTACACTAGTTCAACCTTGGCAGACATGTCCAGACAAGTCCTTGGTACAAGATTAGCATAGGCAGAACATGTCCAGGAACCTCTCAAGTACCCACCTTCAAAGGACAATAGAGCTCCCTTTGCACATCCATAACCTGGGGCAAGTCCGGTGATGGGCTTTTGGAAACTAACAGCTCAGCATTTGTCACCCCTGGGCACATCCCTGGGTGGGGTGTGTGAACATGTCCTCACGCTTGAGGGATTATGGCGGGAGGTGGCAGGGAAAAGAGTCCTTTTTCCAAGGGCAAAATGGCGTTGGAATGGAAGAAAGTGGCAAAGGGATTGATTTTATATGATTTATAAAGCTAGGTATCTTCCCTGAGCTGTCAAGTCGAAAGGATACATTCAGGCATAATATTTGTAACATTTAACAACTTCAAAGATGTGTTCCCCCCCCCTTCATTTCGGTACAATATACATTAGCAATCTCCCATACCTTGGGAGAACTCTTTCCAAAGAACATCAAACTAATGCTTGTCGGAGTAACATGATGGGCAGTCAATGAGAGCAGACAAATGCAGGATTACACAGTCAGGTCACAATCATAAACACATTTAGCTGAGAGTGAGTAAGTTCTATGGAACTTCTGAGTAGACACGTATAGGATTGCCCTATAAATGTTGCATCTCTGCTTCATATACGACAGCTTGTGGAGATGACAGAAATCTGTTGTTAAGGAAACATCCTATTAATTTAGACCTATATTTAAAAGCACTGCTCACAAAAAGCATAGTGGATGCCCTGAATTCCAAAGCAGCACCACTTGAGAGAATTTGCTCCAAGCACCTTCTTGCAATAATGTCTCTTAGTTCAAATTTTGATCTGGCAACCTTTTGGTGTAATGTGCTGCAGCTACAGTCTAGTTTCAAAATGCAAAAATGTAGACTCATTCTTTTATCTTGAATTGCACCATTGTGCATCACCAACGAAAAATTCCTCGATTCAAAAGGTTCTTTGCACATATTTTGCATTCATGTGCACAGACGCACACTAAGGCGTATATAAATTCTCTATAAATTAACCAGATTTCCTCCGCCTTTAAGTATGAAAGGAATAAAAGAAGAATACGGTTGTTCTGAGTGCTTAATATGCACTTTGACACTGTTGAGTTATTTCATAGATGCCCACTTCATATAGGAAAAGCGGTAATAAAAATAAACTCACATTAAACAGAAATGCAGTAACCACTGCCAATTCACTGGAGAGCTACACAACATTGCCTTCTTAGTGCCTATTCACACTTTAGTTTTCAACTTGGGTACAAGAAGTACTGGAATTTGAAGCATAAACTACACCTGCAATGCAATCAATTGGGTTAAACAATTTTATTCTGTAAACTCCTCTAGTTTAAGCTCGCAAGCTCCAAACTACCAAACTATCAGGTTTGGTGGACTGTTTGTAGGGTTCATATTGTGTCATACTCTGGGGAAAGAGATAGTTGTCTGGGGCGCTGGTGAGCTCTCACTGGCAAAAGCTTCCGTTATCGAGAAAATCACCTGGTCAGTGGTAAAAACAAGTCAGTGTTGACAGACCAAATAACAGAAACGCTCTAGGTAGCTGGGATATATTGATTCAGAAGGGTGTTCAAAGGAAGCCATTGTATATACAGCTAATTCAAACAGTGTTAAGAAAAGGGCTTATTATATGGGTTATCGGGGAAGTGTATGTAACAAGAGTTCCTGTATTACTAACGTGTGATTTCAGTGGCTCCATACCCTGCTGCTTCTATTCAGGGACAATGGTGGCAGCCTGAGCAGAGGGGCTGCCCTGGGAGAGTGCCCTCCACCTTATTATAACTTTCATATACCAATGTTCAATATGCACAGTGCTGTAGAACTGTAGCCTCTTTGCCCTTGCTTCTGCCAGGAAGGTTACTCTTGTTCTCATTATGCAGATAGGGAACTAAGACTGGTAAATGCTGACTCATGGAAGGCTGCCCAGCTGAGCAAGGATTTGAATGCAGGCCCAACACCAAATTTCTGTGATTAATTTGGCCTAATGTGCTTATACACAGTCACGTGGCATCCTTGGCATCTGCCAGCGTCCTGGCGGCTTAAAGGCCAGGGAAGGGTCGTTTTGGATGCTGAACGTACCCAGTGTGACACCTCGGCATCCTGAAGTCCTAGAGAGCCTTCCAGTCAACGTGTAGAACATGGGTAGGCAAATTAAGGCCCGGGGGCTGGATCCGGCCTAATTGCCTTCTAAATCCGGCCCACGAAGGGTCCAGGAAGGGTACATGAGTAGAATGTGTGCTTTTATTTAAAATGCATTTCTGGGTTATTTGTGGGGCATAGGAATTCGTTCATTATTTTTTTCCAAAATATAGTCTGGCCCCCCACAAGGTTGGAGAGACAGTGAACCGGCCCCCTGCTGAAACAGTGTAGACAATACTCAGCCAGATGCCTCAGTATAAGGCAGCTTCCCGGAGTCAAGGGGCCTCTTTCAGTCCGAAGTCCACATTCCCTCGTGACGAACCATTTGAGGATGGGATGCCAGAGGTTGGCAGGGCCAATGCACACAGACTTTCTTTCTCATGCACATCCCCACTCATACAGGTGACTAACAAAGCAGAAATTTAAAATTCTTATAGGAAAACATTTCAGCTTCCGCCTTCATCAGCTGCTCTGATAAAAATGATGCTGTTTCCAAGGATGCTCAACGCTCTATAATTGCCACCTTCGGAACAGCATCATTCTTATCAGAGCAACTGGTGGAGGCGGAAGCCGAAACGTTTTCCTATAAGGATTTAAAATTTCTGCTTTGTTAGTCACTGTAATAAATATATGGTTTTAGTGCTTAACTGCATCCTACCCAGATCCAGAACAAACTTGTCTGACGTGATGTTTGATGCTTTAGTTACTATCTGCACACACAGATCCATACGCAAACCCTCCCCACAAATCCATTCTCATACCTAACACATAACACACACCCATTCATATGCTTGCTTGAATGAATGAATGAATGAATGAATGCATGAATGGGTGTGTGTGTGTTATGTGTTGGGTATAAGAACTGGATGTGAGGTGTGTGTTATGTACTTATGGGTATACAGTGGTACCTCGGGTTAAGTACTTAATTCGTTCCAGAGGTCCGTTCTTAACCTGAAACCTTTCTTAACCTGAAGCACCACTTTAGTTAATGGGGCCTCCTGCTGCTGACGCGCCACTGGAGCAAGATTTCTGTTCTCATCCTGAAACAAAGTTCTTAACCCGAGGTAATATTTCTGGGTTAGCGGGTCTGTAACCTGAAGCGTCTGTAACCTGAAGTGTATGTAACCCAAGGTACCACTGTATATGCAGGTATGTGTATGTACTGTATATAAATGGGTGTGTGTGTCAATGTACAGTATAGGTATATTATTGTAAAACACATATCAGGATGTGTGGGGATGTATACGGCAGAGAAAGTGTGTGCAATTTTTTTGCAGTGGCTGTGCCCACCCATAGCCCATAACCATCCTCTCCCTCCCCAGGAATTACACATTTTCAAGCCTAACTGCCAAAAGACTGTGTGTGGTCTTCATGGAGACAGCAACTGTTTAGGGAAGGATTAACCCTTCCTTGCCCATCTGCATACTCCACAAAGATCCACACAGGCCAGATGAGGATGCCCCTGGCCACATCTGTCCCAGATGCTAGTGGTTTCCCACCCCCGTTAGAGGCTGATTATGTTGGGCCAGTACTTCAGAAATGGCCCTTCTCTGAGCCTTTGGGCTTGTAGTACACATAGATGGACCAGGTGCAAAGGGAAGATGTGGAATCAGGGCTGGCTTCAGCCCCTGGCATCTTTGGGCAGCTGGCATGGCCCACTGCCAATGTCTGCCTTGCCCCACTCCTATATTTCCCCCTTTCCTAGCACTCTGAGCAATAGCAGGCGGTTGGATTTGGCCATCTTTTTAATCCGTCCAGCTTCTGACCCAGCACCACTATGGGGCATTGTGGGAAAATTTAAAGCTGCTTCGTCCCAGCCAATGCAGCAAGTAAGCCCACTGGGGTCCACCAGCAGAGGAGAGGGCCCACCAGAGAATGCTTTGCCCAGGACCCCTTTAGATCTGGAGGTGACAGAGGGTACGGTACAATCCTTGGAGGTAAGTCCCCATTGTGTGCAAAGGATAGCATTCTTAAAAATTGTGCCTCAGAAGGGCCTTCAGCAGGGAAGCTCCTTGAGAGCCAATGTGGTGTAGTGGTTAGAGTTCTGGACAAGGACCTGGGAGACCAGGGTTCAAATCCCTGCTCGGCCATGAAGCTCTTAACTCACAGGGTTGCTGTGAGTATAAAATGGGGGGGGGCGTATGTAAGCCACTTTTAGCTTCAAGGAAAGGTGCGATGAAAATGAATGAGAGGAAAGCCTGTAAAACTCCCAGGGGTGTCTGGTGCCCACTCTTGGAGGCAAAATTATTGTGCAAAATTTGGTTCTGAAATGGCCGCTGCCCTCAGGTGCACTATCTAAAAATACAAGCCACAGGAGGAAAAAATTATGGGAGGGAGAAGGGGAAAGCAAGCTCAAGCGCTAGTTCTTAACATGGACAGTCTTAAAACTTACAGCCGGTATCAGAGGCAGTTCTGGCAGTCTTGCTCTAGATAAAATAGCAGGCCCCACTCCCCAAGCACTCTTGCCCACCAGATCTGATTCTGGAGCAAAGCTGGCGACAATGTCCAGGCCAGGAGGACGAGCCAGCTCCTGCCACACAGAATGTCAGACTTCAGTGGACTGGCTAACTTACATCTTGTTGACTTCAACGGATCTACTCGTAAGCATGACTAAGGCTGGGTTCAATCTCAGCCTGAGGTGCTTATTCTCACAAGACAAACATTAAACGAGCATAGTGTGTGTGTTGAAGCTCCTGCCTCCCTTAGCAACTGCCAAGGCCAGCTTTTCACTGATTAGATAAAACTGCTGTTTTGAAGAACTGCAGCAATATGGAGGCAGAACACCTGCTCCTTCCTTCAGCTCTCTGCATCCCAAAACAGGTATGCCCCCCCCTTCAGAAGACCTGGACCACTTGCTGAACCTGCGGCACTCTCCGTTTCTCCTTCGTCCGGCATCCCAGACTGGGCTTTGCAATCCACACAGACTCCGTGCCTCTCTCTTCAGTGCTCAGTAGGTGCCAACCATATTCATCCACTTATCACGACCTTGCACTCTGTAAACCAGGCTCCCTATGTTTGTTTAAATGGCAGATTAAGGTGTTTTTGTCCTTGATAGTTTAATTGCCGAAGCAGGCATGTACACACCCGTTTCTTCCTTTCTGCTTTGAAACCAGCTTAGCTATTCACGCAGGCTTACTGGAACATGTAATATGAGGGCATAAACTGATGGCATGTCAACACAAGAAACTGACGCATTGTTTATTATTTATTATCGAAAAGTGCAGCTTATCTCCTTTCACGGGAAACACCGGATTTCGGTATATCTATTACTTCTGCAGGGTGGAGTTGTTTTTTAATGAACAAAATCATATAATCATGGTGTTCCAAAAGGATCATCAGTAGGATAAGACACCACCTGTGGCAGAACTGCTTCCAGCAGCAAACATGTAGCTGAAGACTGCAGTCTTCACAATGACCTGGGAGTAAGTCCCATTGAATGCATCTGAACCTCCAAATAGGCTCCGTAAGATTGCAGTTAAGTTGAATGTGTCTCATGTAACTTTATGTAGATCTGTCTACTGCCCACTGAATCCTCAGTTTCCACCCATCGTGGAAGGAGCCATTGACTTCTACAGGAGAAAATGACTTCTATGAAATGTGAATGGATACAACTTCTTTTACAAATTTGTAAATCACTTCACAGTCTAAGGCCATGAAAGCAGTGCACAAAGTATAAATAAAATAAAATACAGAAAAATACCAGTTCAAAAAACAATTAAAACTATTTCTGCAAACTTTAAACCATTCCTGTAAGTACAGTTAATAATTCATAAGTGACTGTGTCGTACCTCAGGGAAAGACTTCTTGAACAAAAACATCTTCAATGGGCCCCTAAATGCCATAACATTAGTATCACACCTCTTTGAACAATTGTGGCTTCTCCCCAAGAATCCTGGGAACTGTAATTTGTTAAGGATGTTTATAGTTGTTAGGAGACACCCCCCCATTCCCTTCCCAGAATCGCAATTCCCAGAGTTCCCTGAGAAGAGGGACCAGTTGCTAAACTACTCAGGGAATTTTAGTTCTATGAAGGGAATAACAACTCTTAACATCCTTAACAAACTACAGCTCCCAGAATTCTTGCGGGGAAGCCAGTTTGTGTTCCACTTCCAGAGCAACTAATTCTCACAACAACTTTGTGGGGTAGATCAGACTGAGAGTTGGTGGTGAGCCAGAATTTGGATTCATGTCTCCTTTTGAGACTTCTGCGAAACTAATTAAATGGCAGAAAATCAAGCTTTGAACCCCTCCCATAGCAAACACCAGCACAAACATTGTAAGCATTGTGGTCTCTCACTTCTGAGAAGCTTGTAAAATGGCCTGTGAATATTCTGTGCTTTCTCTTTCATTTCCCCAGCTCTGAAAATGTTTATGAACGTTCCAACATTTCACATGAGCTCAGATATTAAGTAACACAGGCATCAACAAAGCTGCCTCTGCAAACTCTCTTCAGCACACTGCAGTACAGTGCTTGTGGGCTGTCACTCTGAAGGAGGTGCTTGAGTTGCTATTCACTCACCTATTATAAACTAGGGCTGCCAATCAATTAGCTCATCTTTAACTGATATTAAATCTCATTTAGCTGATGCCTTTAACACAATGAATGGGTTAACCTTAAATAAATTTGCATATTATGATAAACCTTATTGTATTTAATTGAAAATAATTAATTATGCGATCATTTCTACTCCCAGAGAAACTTTCATAAGAGCAATAAAAACAAGACAATGACTGACCACAGCTTTAGAAAAGGAAAGGGTGATAAGGAAGGAATAGGAAAACAGCAAATTCATTCAACATCTGTCAACTGTTCCGGATAAACCAGGACATCCTAGTTTCCCCCCATGAGAGTATGGTGGCCATTTTGGGTGCCACGATCTTGGGCTGCGATCTTGCTTGCAAAAAGCGCTTTTGGGGGGAGGGGAGGCTGCGATCTTGCATGGGTCACATGACTCATGCAGGATTGTGTCCCAGGAAGCAGTGCCCTGGTTTTAGGCAACATCATGTTGGAGGGCATAGTAGTATTTTATAATGACCAGCAGGACCGGTTAGCAG
This sequence comes from Podarcis bocagei, assembly GCF_964188305.1. NCBI lineage: Eukaryota > Metazoa > Chordata > Lepidosauria > Squamata > Lacertidae > Podarcis > Podarcis bocagei. Next base: position 44,082,158 of record NC_138126.1, read on the forward strand.
GAGGAGCAGCCAGATGGAATTGATCTCATCTACAGAGAGGCCTTGCTTCCCTTCTCAGATGGAATAAATGCTTCCAGGTGACAGGTGAGGGAGGGAAAGCCCATTGGAGCTGATTATTCAGCAGAGCCATTGGAGAAGCCCTGCTTCCCCTTTCTTCTGAGTGCCTTTTAGACGTATTGAAGCATGTGTGACATTGCTTGCAGCTTAATAAACAAAAAATAAAATCACATGCCATTCGGAGGAAATGCCATATTTATATTATCCAGCTCACTTCCTTTTACAGTAGCATACCAGAACCGAAACAGCCTTGAAAAAATATTAAACAAACAAGTCCTGCCAATTAAAATTGACCCACCCTGTTAATCAACTAAAGCTTTAGCCACTTAATTTACAGTTTGCCCGATTGAACATTGCAGTCTTCCTTTAAATGAATCAAGTGGAAAGGTCCTAAGGGAAACAAATGAACGAGGGCATAAGAAGGAGCGGGTCACTGACACACGGAGAATGCCGGCAACCGGCTGATATCAACTGGAATTAGCCTTTCAGATTAAATTGCAATTAAATTGCAATTAATAAAAGTAGAAGGCGGCACTAATTGCAGTGCTGAACACTGTCAACAGAGGAATGTGGATGTCTTGTCTTGGATACTAAACGAAGTTAACAATAGGAGCCTATGCGTGTCTACGCAGAATTAAGGCCCACTGAGTTGAACTTGCTTTACTTCCAGGTAAGCGCACGTAGGACTGTAGCCTTAAGGAAGTTCATGGAACATCTCTTCCTCAGAGGCGTACCTAGCCTCCCTTGGGCCCTTGGCAAGTAGCTGTATTGCTGCCCACTTCACAGTCCCTTGACCTTTGGCAAGGAGACATATTGGTTCCCCCATCCCTTGTGCCCTTGCCAGACCAGCCAAACCAGAGTGGAAATGCATGGTCAACCTGTGCCATTGGAGGGGGTCAACCAGACCCTGCTCTTCCCATCCCACATTTAAACTAAGGGCCCCATCCCTCCCCTCGCCCCACCTGAGGGGATTTTTTTCTGGGTACAAGTGAGGGCAGGAAAGGGTGGGTGGGAAGCTTTCCTTTCCTGAACTTCCCTCAGCTGACTTAGCTTAGGTTCCAAGCCCCTATTTCTATTTCATAATGAATGTGGTAGAGACGTGGATTTGCTGCTGACTGGCTTATCACTAGGGAGGGAGGGAGGGGGAACTGCTCATTCACAGCAGAACAACTTTTGTTTTGTTTCAGAATGAGCCATGTCCCAGACAGACTAAGGAAACAGATATGAAAGCACGAGAAGCTGGAAAGTCCCTCGGCACAACTATTTGGGCTAGGAGTTGAAAGATAAAGCTTTCTAATAGAAACAGTTCTGCACTGTCAGTACCTATTATTGAACTCACTAGTCTGTACATCTCCCCCTGAAGAAATGCCCCCCAGGGGTTAAAGCACAGCAGCTCTTTACAGGGTTTCCAGCTGGAATGATAGAAGCCCGTTATATGCCTGGATATTTTTCTGCGCAGATTATTTGCGGCAGGAGGCCATTGTTTTTTAGGTGTGCGGGGCTCATGGGATTTGAACTTGTACAGCAGATTGCTTATGATCCATGGACAGAACGCACCCGCTGATCTTAGCGGCAGAGCTTTGGACACACTTCAAACGGGAGAGCGAACGTGCTTCAAAGTATAATGGAGGAAATGTTCTGCTAAGTAGGGAACTCCGCCTCATAAATATCAAGCTGAAGCCAACATGGAAAAAAAAGTCAACACAGAAACGAGTATGTTCTGTGAGAAAATGTTCCGTTGGAGGGTTTTGAGTATCTGGAATATCTTCCTACCCTACTGAAGTGTTGTCTCATATTTTTGCTCAATGATGCTGATTCACTTTTAGCAAGAAGGCTGAGGCATGGCAGAAAGCCTGCCCGCAGCAGAGAGTTTGGAAGGAGGCCGGGCCAGAACAGCGAATCATACAGAGATGGAGTCAGCAGCCTCCTCTGAGCAGGGCTGGCCCTGCCATTGGGCAGAATGAGGCAGCTGTCTCAGCAGGGCAGGATTAACCATTCAGCAAAATAAGCATGTGCTTAGGGTATCAAGGGAAGGACGGCAACACAGAAATTTTCCATTGCCGGGTTTTTAACAGCAGTGGCCACAAATTGCTCAGCTGAGCGTTCATTTTCTCAGTTGAAGTTGATTAAAACTCCCAACAGAACAACTATGCAACAAGGCAGGCTGGATGCCTTATTTCTACTAAGTACAGAAATAGGTGTGCTATGTAAGATTAGTTCTGAGGGTTTGATCAAAGACTTGGCATTTAGAAAATAAAGGAGATTTCCCCAAAAAAATATAAATAAAGTGAAAGTATACAAAAATAAACATCACTTTCCATCTTACTGTAGGTTTTGTTTCATTTTCAAAAATAAAAACTTATTTTATGGTTTATTGTTGTTTATATTTTGAATGGGGGGGCAACATATTTTCAGTGCTTAGGGCCTGCGCCTCAGGCAGATGTTGCGGGTGGGGCAGGCAAACAAGGAAGTTGTACAGCTCTGTGTGTGCAATGGAGTCTCCCCTAAGCTCAGCCAAGCTGTGGACCACCCTGTTTACAGTGCCAAAGTAAGATTTCAACAGCTAGTCCGGTCAGCTTTTTGTAAGTGGGAAGACAAGAGGCACCAACATGTTCGTAATTTGTTGATTAAATAAATTTATATCCCGCCCTTCCCCTTGAAGGAGCGCCCAGGGCCACAAACAGCATCTTAAAAAACAATTCTGATACAGACACAGAGTGAGAAAGATCTCAACTGAAAAGATCTTTGCCTCGGGCAGCAAAAGATTTTGGGCCTGCCCTGCCTCTGCAGGTGGATAAAGCCTTTAATTGCTTAAGCCTTAAGTAATTGTTTATTTGCCACAAGGTGCTCACCTCTTCTGCCCGACACACAAATCTGCCCAGGTGAAACATCCGAGGATCCCTGCTGTAAAAATATTTTGTGTACTCTTAAAAGTAAAAAATAAAATGTGAATTGTGAAGCAGCTGTTATACTGTGGAGGTTTCAGGCTCCTCATGCTTTGAATCTTCGGTTAAAAAGGGCACTAAAGCAGGTACTAGAGCCAAGACTTGGAGAGGGGTTGCCAGCCCAAACAGGCAGTGCTGAAGCAGTTGGACCAATAGCCCAGCTTGGCATAAGACAGCCTCTTATGTGTGCTCAGGCCTAACATCAGGAAGTGTCCCTTGCCCTCCATGAAACCAGAGCAAGGCAACTCCTGCCCTCTATTCAACCTGAGTGAGCCAGGCACATAATTCCCTCCAAGCCTTCAAATCCACAGGTTCTAGATTAGGTTGTCTGGCACAGAGACGGGAGTTCCAGGTGGTCCTTTTCTCCACCAATAATCCTCCCTGCTAATCCCCAGATGCAAATTCTAATGGCACACATGGCGCCCAATGCTTACCCAGGGTGCTCCTGCTGCTGCTGCTGCAACCGAGGCATCCAAGGCTTGCTGCTGCAGCCAGGGGGGTCATTAAAGTTGGTGCAGGCCCACCAGATGGCACTTAGCTGAGCGCCCCCTCAAGGCTACCCCTTCCTCTGCACTTGTTTTCTGTCTGTGAGAGGGTAAGAATTACCTTCCCAGATTTCTGCTCTGGTCATGTGGCCAGATTACAAGAAGGCCACTTCAGAGCAAGACTGCAGACTGCAGAAATGGTCAGCCTGAATGCAGGAGCTAGGCTGCACACCCCAGACACCCTAGCAGTGTACCTCCTGACCAGGGTGGCCCTGCGGACATTGTTAGACTCCAACTCCTGCCATCCCTCCTCCCTCACTTTCCTTTTGGGTGACATCTATTTAGATCAGGAACCTGGGGGCAGGGACTTGTAATTTGCCCAGTAATCCTTAAAAAAAATAAAAAATTCTTTAAATAAATTGAATAAATTCCAGCCCATTTCCCAGGCAGGGGCTGATGGGACTTGGAGTCCAACCACATCCAGAAGGCCAAAGTTTAGCTACTCTGTTTTGCCGGGCAGGCAGAGAACCTTGTGCCTTTGTTCTGAGCGTTTTCATGAATGCCAGGGGCTGCATTCTCGCCAACTCATGCTAACCTTATGCTGCCGTGTGTGATCATGTGACTTCCACCGCAGAGTTCCCTAAGAGGATTGGGTGAATAAAGAGGCAACCAGCCCTCTTTTGAGACACAAATAGCCATGTTCATTAGCAAATAACACACTGCGAGGCAAATTATGGTGGGGAGAGGGAAACAGCAACAACCATGAGGAAAGCCAATAGATTTGCTAGTAAATCGGATAGACGTGGACATTTCCCTCAGCATGAAAGTCCTTCTGTAAAGCTGAGGGAAGCTGTCTAGCGGCCTGAGCTCCTGTAATTCCTGGATTCCAATCCCAGCTCTGACATTAACGCCGCGTAATCCTCTGGCTCTGACATTAAGGGCAAGAACCTCAGCTGGCACGGCTTGGCACGGCTCAACCGACATCCGTGGCTTAAAAGTGTTAGCTCACTAAGGCTGCAATCCTGCACACACTTATCTGGGAGCAAGCCCCTGTGAATGCAACAGGACTTCCATCTAAGTAAGATGGCATAGAGCAGGGGTCAGAAAACTTATCGTGCCTCGGGTCGGTGTCTCCAGCGCCGATTGCGTGGCAGGCTGGAAGGCGGGGGAGCGTGTGCCCATACATGCGCGCACACGCTATTTCCGGCGCACTTCCGGGTTGGAGGAGCACTGGAAATAGCTTGTGCGCATGTGCACGGGCCTCCTCTGACCCAGGTGTGCACTGGAAATAGCGCATGTGCATGCTCAAATAATGCTTGTGCATGCACAAATAACGCTTGCACATGCGCACAAGCTATTTCCTGTGCTCCTCCGACCTGGAAGTGGGCAGCCGTGCAGCGCAGCGCCGGTAAGAGTGGGCGGTGGAAGAGGGTGGCGGTGGTCACCGTGGGCCAGATAAACAAGTCCCTCGGGCCTTATCTGGCCCGTGGGCCTTAGTTTGGGGACCCCTGGCATAGAGTCACTGTTTAAAAAGTTGAACTGTCTTGCCCAAGCCATGCTTCTTGTTCTGTGGAAGCGGCATGGCAACAATTGTCCAATCTATCCTGCAGAATTCTGGGAGTTGTGTTGAGTTTTCAGGAGAAACCCTATTCCTCACACAGAGCTGCAACCACAGAATTCCCTGGGAAGAGTGATTGGCTGTTAAGCCACTCTGGAAATATTACCTCTTTGAATGGGTATAGGGGTCTCCCAACAATTCTCAGCATCTTTAACAAACCACATTACCCAGAATTCTTCAGGGGAAGCCATGACTGATTCAAGTTCACAGTCCTTAAAAATATGGTGTGAATGTGCTACACACCTTTGGTCAGTGGCGTAGCGTGGGTTGTCAGCACCCGGGGCAAGGCAAGTAATTTGCGCCCCCTAACCCTAACCCCCAGATGTTGCGCCCGGTGCGGCCAGCCCCCCCTGCACCCCCCACGCTACGCCACTGCCTTTGGTCAACCTGCTGAGGGCAACACGAAATTCAACATACCATGGAAGTAGTATCCCTTCCAAGGAGCCATTGAATGTCTGAAACAAGAAGGAAGGAAGGAAGGAAGGCAGGCAGGCAGGAAGGATAGAGGAATAACTCCAAATCTGCACATGGCTGTTCCTTTTCCTCCCACACCTCCTTTCTTCCCCCTTAACAAACTGTTGGTTTGGCAATGGCGTAGAACAGCTGAATACCCATGGCAGGACATCAAGAGAAAAATACTAACAGACGCCTAAGTGCATTGCATAATGCCCCAAACCTTAACTCACTGGCTGTGCATTACTGAACAACAATCAGATGATCTCTCTCTAACTTTGGAAAATAAGAACCGGCTGGGCTGGGAGGAGGGGGGGCAGAACAGCAGCCACAAGGGTTTTAATTTCCATATGGGTTTTATTTCTGCATTGTTCTGCATTTCCTGGTATTTATAACATTCAGAGGTTTGTGCTGCTTTTTATGTTTTTGTTATCTTGCTTCCTACGATACGCTTCATCTCAGCCTTTACCCAGAGCTTTATCTACGAAGGACGCCAGGGCAATCATTTTTTTTTCAAGTGGTGCATCTAGAACAGCCTTGGCTGGTGCCCTCCAGATGTTTTGCTTTGCAAGTGAGCATGCTGGCCACTGGGACAAAAAGCAGTTGTCAGCCAAAACACTTGGAGGGCATCAGGTTGGTGATGTAGAGACACGCACCTGGTCACTTGCAGCAGGGGAACTGGGGTCCTCTTTTCTAAGCTGTGAGTATGAGACAGTTTAAATGTCTGTGGGTATTCAGCACACCATCATATATGAGGTCGTAACAATCAGTTGAAGGGCACACACATAACAACAACACATAACTTCATGTGAACACCCCCCCCAAAAAAAACAACAACACCTGGAAGAAGCAGATAAAATTATTGCACACTTTGTGCAATGTTGAAATGGTAGCACTGATAGGCCAGTAGGCCCTCCACTGGTTTTGTGGCCCTATCAATTAATTCCTCAGCTTGCCTTCCCCTTTCCACCCAGCAAACCTCAGTGTCATCCATCCAGCAACATAAATGCTCCAGAGCAAAGTCAACTCATTGGCCTGGCTTGCAGTAAGCCAAACCATGGTTTAGTGAGAAGGCATAAATGTGTGGATCGCTGAAGAGGAGATCACAGCTGCTTTCCTCTTTCTCCTCCTCCCCTGGTCCTGCTGCTGCTGCTGCTGCTGCTGCATGGTTTGGCTTAGATTCTCATCTGAAACCCAGGCTTGCCATTTGTCTTGCTCCAGACAAATCGCAAGCTGTAGCTATTTTCTATGGCTTACCTCTTGTGGCTTGTCTGCAGCAGGCAGGTGGAGAGGACATGCTACACTAAACCAAATGACACATCCGAACTAGAGAAGGAGCAAAGCAGTCTTGAGAGTTTGCCCGCCCACACTAAACCATGGTTTGGCATAGTCTTACATGCAAACTGAGGAACTCTTTTACTGTCAGTAAAAGAGTAAAATGAGTGTCAGTCCAACTTTCAAACTTTCTAGAGTACTGCCACTCTAGAATAAGTGGTTTGGCGATTAGGATGTAATAAATCTTCTTCCAAGTGACAAAGTAAGATGTTGAAAACAGACATAGTGAGGGTTCTTGCAATGCTTTTTCCAAGCAAGCATAAAGACGCGGGCTCTCTAAGATTCATTCTCTATTGTCTCCACCCCAGCAGCAAATGCAACTGTGAAGATCCAAGTGTGCCACATCTTTCCCAGACACAAGTGCTACCAGGCAGTTGGGACTTATATAGAAGCACCTCCAGTCAACACTGAAATCAGTAGGGAATAGAGAGTGCTGATGTGGTCACACCCACATCATACACTGAATGCACATTTCCTCCCCAAATAAATCCTGGGAACTGCAGTTTACCCTTCAAAGAGCTACAATTCTCAGCACCCCTAACAAAGACAGTTCTCAGGGACGCTTTGGGTGAAGCCATGTGCTTTAAATGGACGGCATGACTTTGTTTATCTCCTTGCTTGTTCTTTCCATGGGGTTTTTTTTTTCTTCAAATGAAAAGCTTTGCCTCAGATTCCAGTTACTTCTTATCCCTAAGTACACTTGTTGCCAAGAAACAATTCAGCGCTGCTTTCAGTTCCTCCCTGCAGCCATTGAGGAACCAGCAGTAGACTGTAGGAAATAAACACTCTTCATTACTATCTATTTTTTTTATTTTCAACCAATATGGCCATAGCAACCAGCAGTGATAAATGCAGGACTAACGCGCTGCCCACAATCTCATATTTCTTTCTTTATAAGTAAGTCAACTACACAGCTCATAGAAAACAAGAGGAGAATAAGAGAAACAGTAATGTCCAGTCACAGATAAAATAAAGTAAAATAATGCAGACTCATATTGTACGTACACAATTCCAGAAGCGGCATGCTAGCTTCCCAGTAGGTGCAGCGCTGCTGCTTATGAGGAGGGGGAGAGGTGGGGTGGTGGGGAGGTTGGAGGGGCACAAACTCACTGGTGGAGCCAAGCTAACACTCTTGCTGGTCCGTTTTCACCATGCTGACCTCCCCAGTGCTTCGTCCCTCTCGCTCCTGGTAAGGAACACTGACTCACCAGGCGGGAAAGCAGCGTAGCAGCTCCATAGCGCTCTCTGAGCTGCATCTGCATAACCCTACAAAACTCCACCTTGCACGTGTGATTTCAAATCACCTCTAATTTTCATAGTCGCTGGGTGCCAAACCTCTCAAAAAAGTTCTACATTTGGGGTGGAACATAAGACAGATTTTAAGTGTGGACATAAGAACAGCCCTACTGGGTGAGGCCAAAGACCTTGACCTCATGTAGCACCCTGCTTCTCACAGTGGCTACTCAGAGGCCCCCGAGAAAATCCCAAGAAGGCGATGAGGACAATAGCCACCTCCTCATGCTGGTAGTCAGAGGCATCCTGATCTGATCCTGGAAAAAGCATATAGACATCAGGACAACCCATTGATAGCTTCAAGTGCTTCATGATCACTTTGAGTGTGTTGGGAAAGGTCTGGTAGCACAGCAGCTATGCTTCAGGACACGCTTCTATCCTGGCGGAGCTCGGACTAAAAAATAATAATATAGTTTCAGCCTGGTTCAGTTTGAGCGAGAGAAAAGAGAGCTGTGTTCACATCAGGGATATCATACCACCCATCGCTCACTTATCCCTAGAGCAGTTTTGCAAAAATTAAGTGAAAGGTAAATGTGTGTATGCATCATGCATACATGTCATTTTTTAATAAATAAAATAAAATAAATGGGCAGCCTACAAGGCGTGGAGCATGCCTATAGGCTGACACACCTTCTAGGCATGGGAAACAAGACCCAACATTCAACTTACTGGTATTGATGCCTATAAGACAAGTTCTAAAGCTAGAGTCACCCTGTTCATGAAGAACCACCATCAGAATGATGTTTCTATCTTCCTCCATAAACCGACTTGCACCATGAGTAATGAAACAAACTGCAGAAACTCAGGACCCAGAAGAGGAAGTGGTTGAGAAATTCAAGAGGAACTCTGGGGACCGGATCTCTGAGCGGGTCCCTCACTGAAGCTTGCTAAGAGCAAGCTTGTTTTAGGGCACACCAAGACCCAAGGGCAGGCTCAAGGGCAAAGTTCATTTTCTGACTGGTAGATGCATTGGGACCAGCGTCACTAACCATCAAAAGCAGCATGTAAATGTTCCCTGGGGACCAAACAAGAACTCACATGGGAGAAGCAGATTGTCTTGATTCCTAATGGTTATTTGCACTTTTATTGCTGTGAGATTCAATTACTGTACTTCTGCATTGACGAGCTTCCCTAATAAGACTCCAGAAGGTTCAGAACATTGCTGGTGCTGCTAGGATCTCAGAGAAGAAGGGACAATTGTCAGTCACTTTCTGCATGTGTGTGGTGGGGGACCTTTGTCTTAATGTTAGGCTGCAGATTGATTTCACAAGTTTTCGTATTTAATTAATTCAATGAAAATTTTCTGAGAGGAATCTTATAATCCTGCTTGGATAGATTACTTGATTCTAGAACCTTTTTCTTCATTTTAAGGAGGCCCAAGCAAGACAAAACCAAGAAAAAGGATCAGAGCTGTAGAATACCTCTCATGCAAGGAAAGGACAACCAGGATTAGATCTCTTTAACCAGTTTAATAATATACAAATGGAAAATTTTGTACACAAAGCACAGGTGATTGGTTGATGCAAATAAAAAAGAGTGTAGCCTTATTGGAATTCACCGATTGGGTCTGCGTTGCTCCGGGACAGGAGGAAGGAAGTCAAAATGACACCGAGTTGGTTCAAAGAAAGAGTTTATTCTGCTCTCCGGATAGCAGAAGGCACTTGCGTGATTAGTCCCCAGCAAGTCCAAAGAAATGACAGGTTTCATGCAGTTTATATCTCCTCCAGGCACCCTCTCACTCCTCCCCTAGGAGCCCAACCACGTCGGTGTACGTACACAGGTTGACATCACACATGTTCCTGCTCTGGTACTCTCAACCATAAAAGGATCTTCCTTCCTGTACTTCTGACCATAAAAGGATATTCCTGTTCCTACTCCTATCTTGGAACAAGAGGTCACTACTTCCGAGAACATGCTCTGGTGTTAGTCCCAGACTTGGGTCTCTGCGTCATTTGTGGCCAGGACATAAGATATGTCTGTGTCTGTTCTACTGGTAAAGTCAAGGCCAGTCTTGCCGTCAAACTGATAAGGGAGAGAGCTGTGTTCTTGTTTTGCATTTGCTCAACGGCTAAAGTTTATGCATTTTAGCTAAGGAGAAATGGGGATTTTGGTGCAGTTTAAAAACTGCCTGCACAGTCAGTTTTGGGGTTTGGGAAACCCATTCCTTCAAGAGAAGTCACTTTTATGTATCTATAGGCAGTAGTATGCTGGTATTTCAGAAGATACCAGCAAATAGGCTGCCCATGTTATATAAGAAGGGCCTGCAGGATCAAGCACATGAGAAAACAGGCACAAATATTTATTATAATAAACATGTGAACAAACTAATACATAACCATACAAACAATAAATGAACCAAATACTTAGCATATTTTGGCCTTCTGGCGGTTCCCTCATTGCAAGAAGCAAGGCTACAGGGAACCAGGCAGAGTGCCTTCTCGGTAGTGGCGCCCGCCCTGTGGAATGCCCTCCCATCAGATGTCAAAGCGATAAACAACTACCTGACATTCAGAAGACATCTTAAGGCAGCCCTGTTCAGGGAAGTTTTTAATGTGTGATATTTTAGTGTTTTTTGGTTTCTATGGAAGCCGCCCAGAGTGGCTGGGGAAACCCAGCCAGATGGGTGGGGTACAAATAAATTATCATCATCATCATCATCATCATCATCATCATCGAATGTAAACAGAGTCCTGTGACTATAAGCAGCTGCTCAGTTGCAAACAGAAACTAACTGTTCTCCCCCTCCTCGTTGAATGCCCACAACAACCTTTTGAGGTAGGTTAGGCTGAGAGGTTGTGACAGGCCCAGGGTCACCCAGTGAACTTCATGGCCAAGCGGAAATTTGAACCCTTGTCTCCCAGGTCCAACACTCTAACCACTACACCACAATGGGCCTTATCTGAATAAAACTGAGTTGATGCCATCTGATGGTTCTCTGCTTATTTGTATTTTAAAATAAAATAAAACATGAGGATACTATTATGCATATTTGTCATAAATTGGATTGTTGATTTACGCTGTGCTTTGTCTCTCAATTTATTTGTGCCCTGCTTAAGAGAGCTTTTTTGATCCAACGGTTTATAGGCCTTATAAATGAATAAAGTCAGAATGTGCCAACTTTTCTTCTAAAACGACAAGCCGAGGAGCCCGCATACCCACTGCAAGCTTCCTGTGACATGAGCACATAAGTGTGACTCTGAGAGGAAATGGAGCACTGTGCCTGCATATCTGTTTTTTAAAAAGGGCAGCGTGAGATGCCTCGTTGTTTGGAAATCTGGCCCGAAATGTCCAAATGAATCACAGCAATAATAATTTTGTGTAATTAGCTTTCATTTGTAGCAGTGTTGACTTAGGGAAGAATTAAGATTCAGGCTCTCTGGTCAAGAATCTCCCAGTTGAGGTAAGCTAGTCTAACTCTACAGGAAGCAATGCTAATTTACACCACCGGAGACTTTGGCTCCCTTAGGTATATGTGTATGTATTCAGCTACACCAAGAAAAGGCAGAGCTTCCTAGGAGTGGGGAAGTTGTAGCTGTTTAATGAGAACAGCTCTAGTACCCCACAGAGCAGGAGAGCAATCTGACTAATTGAAACTACGGGGAAGTGTAAGTGGGGCATTGCACTTCATCATCACCTGTGCTGGAAATCAGCCAAGAAACAATGGCTAGTCTCTATTTCTCAGTGAGACCATGAAGGACCCGGAACAGGCGAGACTTCCACCTTTGTCTATGTGATCCTCACCATTTTTTATGTAGAAACAGAAATATTTCTGAGCCGTTACAGTTGGTGGTGGTGGGGTACAGCAGGCCCACAAGTTACACGAGTTCCGATTCCGGGGGTCCACACACAAGTAAAGCCAGGAAACCCCCAGAACCAGCACTGTCCCCTCACACACAACCATCCCTACCTCTCCGGAGCAGGCCTTGCTCTCCGCCTCGCTTTCTGGGCTCTGGGAATGTTGTGCGAGGAATCTGGGAGTGTCCCAGAGCCCCTGTGCTTCCTTGTTCTCTTGTTCTACCTCACACTTTTCTTTATGGCTTATGGCCACTCTTTCCTTATAATCTCCAGTCAGTGTGAGATGGTCCATTGTTCACACCAACCTGGAGCAAGCCCATTTGAATACAGTTGGGATTTATGCATCTAAACACACGAAACGATCAGGCCATTTTATACCCTCTTCAATATCTTCACAACACCCAAGTGAGGTAAGTTTGGCAGAGAGCTCGTGACTGGACCAAGTCAGGAAGTGAGTTTAAAATGTAAAACTGCATAAACACACATACATGGTTGGCAAACTGGTTTTTGTTTGCTGTAAAAAAAACGGAAGTGAAAGTGGAGAGTGTGGGGGATGCCTGCTTTCCTAGGTTTGGGAGTGTTTCTCTAGTGTTTCATCACCTCTTTTTTGCCTGTGCTACACTGCAAATTATGCAGTTGAAGGTGTTAATTTTATGTATTTATCAAGTTCCCTAAATGTTTTGCTGCTGTTGATTTTACAGCATGGAGTAGATAGAGGTGGGGTGAAGAGAAATGTTCACTGTGTGTTTCCCAACTGGAGTGTTGCTGCTGTTGTTATCCAAGCTCTTGGTGCGTTGTTAAGTTTCCTAGGAAAATGCAGCAGTCAAGTGAGGGCTGGTTGATTATAGCAGCAGTATGAAGGTGGTGGTGGGGAGTTGATTCACTGCTTTCCCACCCACCTGGAGTGGGTTGGTGCTGCTGCTGATAGACACATAAATGAGTTCTTGATAATGCTATTATTCAAAGAGCTCAAGGTAGTGTACATGGCTCTCTTCCTATTTTGTCTTCACAACAACCCTATGAGGTAAGTCAGGCTAAGAGACAGTGACTGGCCCAAGGGCACCAAGTGAGCCTCATGGCTGAAGGGGATTTCAAATCCCTTTTGCTTAAAAAAAAAAGGTTATGATGAGGTATTAATAAACGATCATACAAAATGAATTCATATTCCAGTCTCAATTTATGCATCAGGACCTGAGCAGAACTGCTGTAAATCTTAAATTGCTTTTAACCCCTTTCATCTGAAATAACACACCTGGTCTCAACAATGAATGTAGCATTGCCAGCCTAAGATCACCAGATGAAAGACCTATGAAAGTTGATTTGCTTGCATGGTTTAGGGTTGGCACGTCAGGGTCCCTTCCAACTCTACGTTCTTATGCATTTTGTAATCTGGATCTACAACTGTGGGGGAAGTTTGTTGATATTCTGTCCATTGCAGATCTTATTACTTGGGTGTGACCCCTGATTTTTTTGGAGGCTCACTCCACCTCCACCTGCAAAAAAAAGGGTACAAATTTGCATGTGACAAGAAAGTGTATGCACTTTTTTTTTGCAGATTTGCGTCTGCTTTTGGCGAGTGCTGCAGAGAACCCAGGGCAGATTACACCAACGTACAATATACTGGACCCAGCAAATACTATTGGCACGGCTGATGGGCAGCTTCTCCAACACAAGCTCATTTGGAACCTCTCCACAAACAATCCTACATCCAATGACCTCTCGTTTCCCACCTCTCCGGAGAGGTTCTCTGTGGGAAAGAGCCAGGTGGGTGCCACACAAGGCACGTATTTTCTTTGCCCTCCCAAGTCCTGCTGAACATCAATAGGCAAATGCCTGAAAATTACAGAGCTACACTCGCAGCAAAGAACAAGCAGCAGCCAAGCCTCAGCGTTTAAGAAACAGCACAGCTCTGCTATTGAGTTTCCATGTATTGTTTTGGTTCTTTGTGCTCCGTACCAAAGAGCGAGGAGCCCTTGTTTCACAGAACATGCCAGCTGAGAAGTGTTTGAACTGCTTACCAAGAATAATATTCATTGTATGTTTAGCTCTCTCTCTTTGGTCTAAATAGGAAGCCATTTGCAAAGCAGTCAAACATCCTTCACTTGTAGTTATCGGTCCCAAGCGGTTGCTGAGAGACGGATGGAAATAATTCCACCTTACATAATGTTCCCCCAAGTGTTGACTGCTGTGGCTTACCATAGAGAAAGCTAACTGTCTGTCTGTGCTCTGGACTGGAGAATATAAAGTGGCAGGAAGGGGGCTAACCTTCAGTTTGGGTACCTAATCCACCCCGCTTTTAAGTAAAGAAATTAGCAAAAATTGCATATCACTTCATTGTAAAAACCTCTAAGTGGCTTGCATAAAATACTTGCCTGGCACCAGGGCTTTTTTTCTAGAAAAAGAGGTGCCAGAACTTGTTGACCGCTGCACAGCCCAGAGCACTGTGAAGGGGAACAGTACCGCAATGCTACAGAGGTGCCGGAACACACCAAAGAGGTGCCAGAACTCTGTTCCGCTGAGTTCCGGCTGAAAGAAAGCCCTGCCTGGCATCATCAATACATGTCTTTAGGTGCCAGGTGAAAGCATTTCTCTTTACCCAGGCCTTCAGCCATTAAACGATATATGGCCTATTAAATGTGTGTGTGTGTTGGGTGGGGGGCTGTTTTTATGATTATTTTATTTCATTTTTAAAAATAGTTTTTATTAAGAATTTCAACATAACAAATTATCAAAAACATTTCATCTCCATCCTCCCCCCATTTTCCCCTCCCCCCTCCCCGAAGACAATCCTTCCTCCCCTCCCACCCCCAGACTTCCCTCAGCTCTTCTCTCTGTTTTTTCAACACATATTATTCTCTGCATATTATTAAATTGTAAAAATCCTTGTTTTTATGATTATTTTAATATTATGCTGTGCATTATGTTTTTGTTTTTATACACCGCCTTGGGATCTTTGGATAAAGGGTGGCATACAAATTGAACAAATAAAATAAATAAAAATACTTGATAAATAAAAGATACATTAGATTATTAGTCAAAGTCAGGTGTTGACAAGTTGGCTGAAGCAAAAATTCAAAATATAAAATGAAAGCAGCAATTCCAAAAAAAATCCATTATATCAAATTTGCATATTAAAATGCAGGTCAGCTTTACATGTCTGGGTAAGCCTGCCTAAATGAAAAAGGTTTTTAACAGACACAAGAAAGTATAGTATAGGAGCCTATCAATGGGCAGGGAGTTCCACAGTGTACAGTAGATGTTGTCATGCTGAGAGGCTGATTCCTTACAAGTGCAGAACGGACTTTGTTTGCCACTCGTAAAAGTACTAGTACTGTCAGTCAACCACACTAAGCTTGATGGGCCAATGGTTTGAATTAGCACTGGTGCAGATTTACAGCACTGCTTTGGAGAGGCCAAAGAGCCAGCCTCTAATTTGCTACATGGTTTGGGAGCTATGCGGAGTGAAAGGCCATCTGTAATCGCAAACCATTGCCATGCTCTCTTATCAGCAAGTGATTTGTGTTAGTCAGACGCAGGGAGGCTCTGCAGGCTGACAGCCTGACCTTGAAACTGCACCGCTGGCGCCATGACATAGACATGAATGGAGCAGAACTTTTTGAGGAATCATGCTGCCCGTTTATGGACATCAGCACAACTGCGTAACTGGAAGATCCTGCGGTTTTTCTATAGACAACACGATCCAGGTTATCATTCCTCTCTAAAGGCCCTTTGAGTTATGAGACACACAAACAACATCCCATTTTGAAGTGATCCGATGAGCTCACTTTCTGAGCTCATTAAGGAAATAATCACACCTCTGCGCTGCCCAGGACCTTCATTTTTTACTGTGAGAAGCAATGAAGTTATGGCTGGCTGGGTTATGTTATAGCAGTCAGTGCCAGAGAGAATTTTTTAATATGCAGAGAGAGATTGCAATGGATGCTCAGGGATGTTTAAGGACAGGCTTGAACTCACCTGGTCACCAAAGGCATCAAAGAACTGCATGTAGGTGAATGCATTGAATTTGATCCTGGCATGTGAGCAGGCTGGCAGAAGAGGGGGGGCACTCTGTCCCTCCTCTGTGCCCGGCATAGAAACCAAGCAGGCTTCCAGAACAGAAAAGTCTTCTCCTTCGTGCCCATCACAGAAACACACTGTGGTGCTGTAGGAGGCACGGATCTCCCCATCCGTCCCTATCAGCCTCCAAGAAGGCCAGTAAAAAAAAAAAAGGAATGTTGTGGGTTAGTAACTTTTCTGGGGTTATTTACAAGGCTTGTTCCTGTTTACACGTGTCCTTGATCAATTTGGTTCAGGGCTCACTCCCACTCCCACTTCCTTGCATCCTGCTGCTTTCTTCTAGGAAAATGGCAGAGCAAATTGAAATTTGGGGTTGCTTTAGATTGATGTTTGCTCCAATTCAGAGCTAAAGAGTGGATTTCCCCTGGGAAATGGCAGGACAAGAGGTGAACCACTCAGACCCATACATGAAAAGCATGGGTCAAGCAGAAAACCATTGGGACCCATGCTTTCTAGCCATGGGACAAGCAGAAAGATGAGTGAGCCCTCCGTTAAAGTCCTGAGCCTTTTACATTGGTATGATTTCCCACACAAGGCTCTTAAAGCACAAGTTTGAACCCAGATCAGATCGCGAAATCAACAACTTCCTTTGGCTTCATTGTGTCAGCTAGATTTGTTTCGGGCACCATCATCCCGAGAGGGCTTTGAAAACATCAAAGGGGGCAGTTCCAGATCAAAGTTTGATTTTCATGTTCTTGGCTTCCACTTTGAACTCTTGCCGAAAAGAAAAGGGAAAAGAAAACACTCCCACACTGCATCATTAGCAGCAAATAATTTGTTGCAGCACTAAGGTTAGTTTTCCTTCCTCTTCTAAGGCTGTGTACGCATTGGCGGCTTAAAACACAGTGAGGTCATTTCCCCCTGCTGTGTTTCAAGTTGCTTTTGTACATTGCTGTGCATACCAGAGAGGAAGTGGCAGCGTCTCCTCTTGATTCACACCACCTGATTTATTGCCCTGCACCTGCAATCCCCACTGCTGGAACTCCTATTCAGTGAAGCTGCCATTTGTGCTTGTGCAACGGCTGAACTGTGCACTGCAGCTGAACTGTGGCTTGCATTTTAAAATCGGATGGAAGCTGGTTTGAGGGACATCACAGCAAACAGGAGCATTTCTCAAGAAACTATAGGATATACTTATGGACTGTGACTAACATCATGTGTACTCAGCTTCAAACACCAGCAATGGGAGCACGCTGGAGCCAGACATGGGCATGACAGGGGGGGGCAGGGGGGGGCAGCTGCCCTCCCCCAAATCAATAAAAATACATAGGAAACTGATGTTCTGCCCCTCCCTGTAACAAAAGGCTTGCCCCCTCAAAAAAATCCTGGCTTTGCCCATGGAGCCAGAGTAAATGGTAAATGGTAATGTGAACATAACCTTAATTAGGGCTTTCTCAGCAAACTGGGTTCTAGTAAACCTTGGGATTCCCCTGAAGCTTTTCAGGGATTTCTTAGTTAGGAGATCAGTTAATGGCAGATGAAGGCTGTGCATACATTGCCAGCTTAAAAGGCAGTCAGGTTGTGTGTATTTTCTCAATTTGTACTGAAGCAGGTTTGGGAAGAAACGGATCAAAACACAGTAGTTCACAGGAAATGACAGGATACCTACAGATAGTGGCTAACGTCACGTGTACGCCATTTGCCAAAGCAATGCTGCGAGTGCACTGGATGCAGAGTAAACAGGAATGTGCACACAGCTCCCAAAGCATGCAAACCCAAGAAAGCATTAGGAGCACACAAAACACATCATCTGTTTGCATGCAGCATCCGGAAAGGGAAGACCAGCAACTGCAGGACTTGTGTGTTCACGTTGCAACACAATTTCTTCTATTTGTGAAGTTCATGGGTGAAGTTCATGAGGGGAACCACCATAGAGAAGTACTCCCCCATAGTGAAAACCGAGCATGCTCAGTATCTATGGAACACTGAGACGGAAAAGAAAATGGGGAGATGGAGAGGTAGAGTCTGTTGCTGCAGCTCAATGACAAGAGTGCATAATTTGCATGCAGAAGATCTCAGATTCAATTCCTGTTCAATTCCAGGTAAAGCTGGGAATGTCTCTTGCCTAAAACCCTGGAGAAGTGCTGCCATTCAGTCTAGATATTATTATGCTAGATGGACCAATGGCTACTCAGTATAGGAAAGCTTCCTATGTTTTCTTCCTACCCTCTCTTTTCCATAGCATCCTTTTTTGCTTATGTTTATGGTTCGTTAACATTTCTGAAAAAGAACATAACAACAGCAACCCAGACAACAGTAACAGGCTGCGGTCATATTATTGTTTCCCCTGGCTTCAGTGAGTTTCCGTCGCCAGTGTTTGAAGCCAAGTATGCATGATGTTGGGACACGGGTGGCGCTGTGGTCTAAGCCACAGAGCCTGGGGCTTGCCAATCAGAAGGTCGGTGGTTCGAATCCCTGCAACAGGGTGAGCTCCCGTTGCTCAGTCCTGTTGCACGTCAAAGTGCAAGTAGATAAATAGGTACCACTCTAGCGGGAAGGTAAACGGTGTTTCCGTGCGCTGCTCTGGTTCGCCGGAAGTGGCTTAGTCATGCTGGCCACATGACCCGGAAGCTGTTCGCTGGCTCCCTTGGCCAATAAAGCGAGATGAGCGCCACAACCCCAGAGTCGTCTGCGACTGGACCTAACAGTCAGGGGTCCCTTTACCTTTATGCATGATGTTAGTTATATTCCATACATTTCCTGCAACTTCTTGAGGAGTGCTGCTGTCTGATGCTTCACCTCTCAGTGTGAAGCCATGGGCAAGTCACCATCACTCAGCCACACTTCTCTGTGTGTAAAATGGGAATGCTAAGGATGTCCCTCTTAGGATTTTTTTCTTTGGGAGGTTTACTGAAATCAGCATCGTTAACCATTCCTGACACAAAGGCTGCAGTCTTATTCACCCTTACTGGAGTTGGGAGGAAGCCCCATTGAACTCAACAACATTTACTTCCCAGGGCATTGTCAGTGCACTACATAAATGATTACTAACAGAGTTGCACATGTAACTGTAAGTCTGTGTCCTTAACAAAACAAACAAAAAGTAATCAAGAGAGTTGACATGTACATTAATAATAGAGAGCCCAATGCTCTTCCTAATGCTGTGCGCACAATTATTATGTGATCAGCATTATATATATTGTCTGCTTTTTAGTTTATCCTTTCTAAATGGCCCAAAGGGGTGGGCACTATGACTGAAAACTTTCCAGCCTTTTAACTTCAGGAGAGCGGGCACAGCACTCATGAGATAATTAAGCAATACGGAGTGCATCAAGTGCATTCAGTTATTGGCTAATAAGGGTTTGTGTTGTGGCACTATCAGGATGGATGTTGAAATACGGAGGAGGAAGACAAACATCACTTTTGGAAAGCACTTAAGTTCATGCTAACCTTGGAGCTGCTGCAGCTAAGGAAGCTTAGGGTCCATTCCCCCCACCCCCAGTGATGAGATTCAATCAACACTATGTATGTTTCAGTGATGGATCAATTGCCCATTAGTACCCATTGTCCTCCACCCCATTATAGCCAGAGCATATCAAAAAGCCATTCTCTACTTTGCACAAGAGCACAGATGGTTTGCTGACTCACATATCTCCCATATTCAGGGGCATAGTCAGAGAAGCGAGCTGAATTTATACAATGATTCATCTCACGGTTTCTAACAGAAAAACAGTCCCACCAGGGGACCTACTCATAATTTATGAAAAAGGTATGATATTTTACGTGGGGGAGGAATGACTTGCCAATGCTTCCTGTCCCTTTACCTTTCAAATCCTGAAGCAATTTGTGATACTGCATTCAGCTACCATTTACCGCACCATTGGCCATGCTGTCTGGGAATGATGGAGATGGGAGTCCCAAGAACTACTGAAGGGCCACAGGGAATCTGTCCCGCCTTTGAGATTCTGCCTGGATTTGCCATAAGCTCCTGCCATCTGTTCAGCAGGTTAGCCACCGACTCAGCCATCAGTCAGGGTTAAGGAGTCTTTGGCTCTCCGTCACTAGCACAGAAGCCAGGTGGACTAGCAGAAGACAGCTGGAGAGATCGGTCCCTCTTCTACCAGCCTATTCACATATCTGCATTGAATTTCAGGTGCTCACCTGCATTTGGTTTCTGGTCACCTATGGTGACCAGCAGTGGAGACTGGTCCTGTAGGGAGAACGAGGTGCTGTCCCAATCTGCCCTTGCTCATCTAGCCTACTTAATTACTTCTAGTCCAGGGGGTGTCAGCTCTGTCTTCCTTAGGCTCAATGTTACCCCTTGAAAAAATTAGCAGGGAGGAGGATGGGGGCAAAACCAGAATTAGTATGTTCTGCTTGTTATTGGCTCTGGCTCCATCTACTGCTGGCCTCTCTGCCTTCCACCCCACAATCCCTCTTGGCATCACTGTCCACCAGGTGAGCTCTTAAATTCCAGGATGTACAAATACGTATGGAGGAGATAAATAGGATGGCACTCCTAGCCAGGGCAGCAGGTTTGCCCACACCAGACCCCTCACAGAGAGAGACCAGCATCTTAAGAAGCTTCTTCCTTGCCATCCCCCAACTGGCCTCTGCTGTTATCTCAGACACACCTGCCCTCTTCCTTTGGGGTCACCTCCTGCAAATGAAGGGCTCTCTGCATTCAGAATATTCCAGAGCTTTCTCCAATTACTTTCCAGGCTTTTGCTCCCATTGAGGGCCATTCACATTATTTTATCACCTCTGAGGCCCTGGCCAGGTATTGCCTTCAGGCAGTGATGGGAAACCTGTGACCTTCCGGATGTTGACATACTGCCCTTTGGAACTCCCTCTCATTACACATCAGAGAGGCTCCCTTCTTTATTGTCTTTTCAGCCCCTACTGAAGGCCTTCCTTTTTCAACAAGCCTTTTAAGTGAAGATCCTTATCCTAGCCTGTATCTGCACTAGATACAAAATTGCTTTTACATATGAAATTCTTTTTAATTGTTGCTGTTCTACTACTAGGAAATGGCTCTGAGGCATTTTAAGGGAGCAATTAATACAAGGAAGCAAATAAACAGTTAAATAACCTGGCTGCTATCCCAGACCATTGGCCATGTGGGCAGAGAGGGCTGATGGGTGTTTGAGTCTTCTGGGGAGTCATCTAGGCCTGAAGGCAAAACCTTCATGACAGTCCCACCAGCAGTGATCAAATAGAGATCTCACAACAATATTTCAAAGCATGGCTTGGGTGTCCCACTTGCCTTCGCCCCAGAAAAAGTGGTCACTTATCATCTATTTACACTGTCAGCAGATGCTGACATTGGTATCCCAATCTTCCTTCCTGGAGCTCACAGGCTAGAGTGCAAAAGCGTGATTGGCTGAAGGCCCAGGTGGTTTGTTAAGGGCTGCTGGGAATTGTAACTGGGTGATGGGTAAACTACAGTGCCCAGAATTCTTTGAGGGAAAGAACATGTTTTGAACGCACCTTAAAGGTTTAGTGTGTTGGCATACATCTGTCCTGAGAGTGACAATGGAGTGCACCTCTGGGGGTGAAGTCAAACTGCTACATCAGGAGGGTTACTTCCACAGGGCACAAGCCTAGGCAGTGTGTGTGGAGGTCCTGAGCTGTCCAGACAACAAGACTCACAAGACAACAAGACTCTTGGCCTCCCTGATGTGGTCCAAAGGAAAGCAGAGCAAAGTGTTTGGCACCAGCCTGGCTGTAGGAGTTGCTGGAAGGAGGTATACAAGGTGCCATCCAACTGCCTTAGGAACTCGACTTTGTGTTGGGTTTTCTGCTTAGCCTTTTCTTCCCCCGAAAATGTCCTGCAAGGCAACCGAGGTTTAGGATCAGAGTTTTCTTCTCCTAGAACGACTACCTTCCCAAATCCAAAGAAAGAATGAAGACTAATTAAGCATTGTGGCAACGACTTATATGAATCCACATAGTACCATTGAAATGAAGTTATCAGATACTAGATGCAAGGAATCACAAATGCAACTGTGGGCCTGCACAGTCAAATGCTCACGGCATCGCAGCTGTGGTGCAATCTGAATGCGAGGCCCAATGTGTTTTGCCACGTATCAGTCCTCTTTTTAGCATTTCTGTGCTTTCCTAGTCCTCCTCCTCCTTCCCCCCTTCTTCAAGTACATTGGTTACTATGGAAACCAAGACATCATCCAAAAGGGCAGAACTCGGAGGCAACTACGAATATAAAATGCACACAATTTATATAATCTTTCCCAATGCTACTTCACACATAATTTGAAAGTGGTGATGGGCTGATTATGTGAATAGGTGGGGTTTTTTAAAGTGTATATATGTGCTCGTGTCTTTCTGTGTGTCTGTGTGTCTATGGGTGTATGCATAAGGTTGCCAGCCAGCTTATCAGAATGTCAACAGAATGTCATATTTTTGACCAGTTGCCCAAACAGGACGATTTAAAGCTAGGGTGAAAATAAATTTTTAAAAAGCACGTTGGGCCTTTAAATGGGCATCTCCTTACTCTTTAATCTGTATGATATATTTTGCATTTTCTTTTTTAAAAAGCTGCTTTCCATTAGAGGGGAAAGGAAGTTCTACACATGCCTTTCCCCATATCAACCTCTCCCTATTAAGTCAACCTAACTGTGCCTTAACATCTACAGGTGCGGCTGTTTTCTGAGTCCCTGAGTACATTATTATGTGAAAGAGGCTTTCCAGTGATGATATTCAGGCTGCCCAGGATCCTGCTTCCCACATGGCCAACTGCATGCCTTTTGGAAGGAAGAAGAAGAAGAAGAAGAAGAAGAAGAAGAAGAAGAAGAAGAAGAAGAAGAAGAAGAAGAAGAAGAAGAAGAAGAAGAAGAATTTATTATTTATACCCCACTCATCTGGCTGAGTTTCCCCAGCCACTCTGGGCGGCTCCCAATCAGTGTTAAAAACAGTACAGCGCTACATATTAAATTTCAAATGTTTCAAATGGAAGCCACTTTCTTTTCAGAAAGGAAACCTCTACAAATGCTCAGGAGCACGATTTCCATACGTACTTACACAAAACCATCACCTTTGCCTCAGAGGGAAGGCTTGATCAGTTTGTAGAGGCACATGCTCAGAACTTTTCATTGGGCAAACTAAAGTTGGCAATCTTATTTCCTCAGGTGCATACACATACCTCATGCATCAAGACTGAAGGCTGTGATTGCATTAAACCGGAGAGCGTATCCTTAGCATCCAAATCCAGCCAACTGGTAGCAGTGTAATAGCATGTTTTGTGGTCCTGTGCTGTCCTAGATATCGGTGTTGGCGCATTCCATTCTAACCACCAGTGTTCTGCACTGCAAATCTTGGGATGAGTCACAAGACTGTGCTTGTCAGTTACGCACATTGCTTCAATCAGCACAGGGTCTCTTCTTATAATCTGAGCGAAGCAGGTTTGGTCCTGTCAATTGCCTAGTTGGAGACCCACCTTGGAACCATCTGTAAACCACTTTGAGCTTTTCAATTGAAGAGTGGAGTAGAAGTGGAGCAGAGAAAGCTCTTGCCCTCATAAGAACATGAGAAGAGCCTTGTGTGGGGTCAGACCAAAGGCCGGTTTCATCCAGCAGTTTATTTGTGGGAAGCCCACAAACACAACATGAGCGCAGTAATATCCACCCCAGCAACTGTTACATGGAGACGCCCGGGGCAAAAGAGGGTCATTATCTGACTGCTACAATGGTGTCCTCTCAACACCCTGAATTTACAAGGTACTTGTTTTCAGGCCAGTCCAAAACACTCAGTTCAAAGTGTATTAATAAAGTGTGGGGTAAGCAACTGAGATGCATCTTTAACTGTCATGGATATAAGCAGAAAAAAGCAGTCATAAGTCTGCCCTGAAAAAGAAGAAGAAGAGTTTGGATTTGATATCCCGCTTTATTACTACCCGAAGGAGTCTCAAAGCGGCTAACATTCTCCTTTCCCTTCCTCCCCCACAACAAACACTCTGTGAGGTGAGTGGGGCTGAGAGACTTCAGAGAAGTGTGACTAGCCCAAGGTCACCCAGCAGCCGCATGTGGAGGAGCGGAGACGCGAACCCGGTTCACCAGATTATGAGTCTACCGCTCTTAACCACTACACCACACTGGCTCTCACTGTAACCTCAGAACACATGGTGATTGTGTTGAAGCACAGTGAGCCAGTCAGACCTCCGAAGGATGTCAGAAACCAGCCAGATACCTCGGCTGGGCAATCCTCTAAGCCAGGGATGTGTCACCGGATGTTGCGGGACTCCTGTTCTCGTTAGCCCCAGCCAGCTATATCAAGAGCTGTAGGCCAACACAATCGGCAGACTCCTCATCCGTGTCCTGAGCAGAGCTGAATCCTTAGTCTATCCCGAACCATCAGCATCAGCTGTACGTAGCATCAGCTTGATTCCCTACTGCATCAGCTTGATTCCCTACTGTACAGCATATTTGTCCCCAGTGCTTTGGGGCCACAGATTTGGAGGCTTATGTGCAAGATGGAAACAGAGTCCTCAGCCTATTGTCAAAGAAAGTGCTTGTAATGAATTCAGTACATTTGATGAGTTTCAAAACAAAACATGCAGGAGCCGTTTCCTTTCAATCAATATCATAATTCTCTCTGTGTTGCCCAGGCTTCTAATACAGTTGGAAGCTGAACAGCTTAGTTCCCAAACTATTCCAGTTTGTGTACTATTTTTGGAAGCCGAACATCCGACGGGGCTTCCGCGGCTTCCGATTGGCTGCAGGAGCTTCCTGCAGCCAATCAGAAGCCATGCTTGGGTTTTTGAAAGTTTTGGAAGTCGAATGGACTTCTGGAATGGATTCCGTTTGACTTCCAAGGTGCGAATGTATGTTTCTTCCTCCCCCAGGAGCTCCAAAAGATTATATTGTTTGTACTTTCAGTAAAAAGTATTTTTTTAAAAAAAATAATAGCAGACTAAGCAACGTTGACTCCCTGTGAGAAGCAAGTGTGATGTCCTTTTCCCCAAGCCTGGGATGTGGGGTGTCCTTCTTTCTTAAGGACAGAGATTCCTGAGCCAGACCCCTGGGCCATCTAGTTCAGTATTGTCTACTCTGACTGGCAATGGCTCTCTAGGGTTTAGGCTGGAGCTTTCCCCAGTCTTACCTGGAGACTCCAGCAATTGAACCTGCACTAACACTGAGCTTTGGTCCTTCTCTTTCACCACCTGCGAACAGGACAGTGGTACTCATTCCAGTGATCATTTTTACCCTGCATTGTACTGTAATAGTTCTGAAGATATAAGCATTTCCTAAAAGATAAACAGGAACTTAATGTTCCTCTTATTCCTTTTGACTATGCTTCATGATCAGATGACTTGAAGATTGTGGCATGGCCATCTAAATATAAAAAAAAACAGAAGCAAATCTGTTTTGGAAAACAACACTATAAATTACATTGTGAGTAACACTTTCTGTGCCTTTTTCTTTTTCCTGTTATGCTTACCAGGGACCATATCTCCACCACGCCATAGTCTAATCTGTTCATTTCACCTTCTGCTACCATTCCCTCTCCCCATTAAAAATCCAGTTTTATTTCACTATGTTTTTATTTTTATGATTTTGCTTATCTGTCACAGATTGAGGGGCTGATATAACGGCATTAATATGCCTCTCACATTCAGACCTAGCTCTGGAGAGTTCACACTGTGGCCTCATTCAGAGTAGCCATCAACACTTTACCACACATGCATTCTATCTGTGTGGACAACAGCAACAAACTTACTGCACAATCAAGTTTAAATCAGAATGCAAAGCTTAAGTTTAGAATGACAAGTTTTAAGTCATTGATTCCAATGGGGGGGGGGTAAGGATGTGCTTAGCTTTCTCTCATTGAAATCAATGGGATTTAAAAGTCATGAACTTTGGTTGGATCATGCCCCTTGTGAATAAGAAGAAGAGGAAGAGGAAGAGGAAGAAGAAGAAGAAGAAAAGGAAGAAGCAGCAGCTAAATGGACATGAAATTTCCTGTAACACAGGGAGCTTTCTACTGGCTACCCTAATAATGGTAGTTTTGAACAAAGTGGGAGAAGTCCTGTTCGGGTTCAGTTCCTGGTTTTGAGTAAATCTCAAAAAGTATTTTATCTGGTAAAAACAAATTGCCATTAAATCAAGCATAAAACCCCCCAAAGAAAACAGCAATAAGGGAACTTAGCTAGAGTTGAAACTACTTACTGCAAAGAAGGGAAAAGACTAGCAGTGTAATAGTGCCAAGTGAATTCTTTTATTTTACTTTTGTCTTGCGTGTGTAGCAAAACTGCATTGGCCTGACGGTTCATATTGTTGCCAGGTAAATAGGGAAAGCTACAGCCAAGCCTGACATGCCGCTACCTGATTTGCTTGTGTTTTTGCCAAAACAGCAGTGAGGAGGTTATTCTGCATACTCATCCCGACAAGTTCGCAGCGATGCAAAGAAAGTTTGTAAAATTCCATTGCTGAGCTTTGCTTCTCTCCCCACCCCACAAGTCTCCGCCTCTTGTAATTCGGCTGAATCATCAAACACACATCTGAATCATTGTGGTATCTGCTTTCCCCCCATGATCAAGAGAACAACACACACTGTTTCTGCATGGAGTCCTTGAAGTGTGTGCTTGCTTATTTTGCATACATCTGAGCTTTCCCTACAAATGTCACAGGCGTCTTTCCTATTTAGGCTCATCACACAGGGGGAATGGAGATGAGAGAACACTAGATCCATCCCTTTCACCAACCCACACCACCCCCACCCCTGTGACTCTCCATGAGTTGGGGGGCTATCTTCTAAGAACATAAGAAGAACCCTGTTGGATCTGGCTAGTGCCCCTTCTATTCTGGGATCCTGTTCTTACAGTGGCCAACCAGATGTCTCTGGGAAAACTTCAGGCAGGAGCTGAGTGCAGCAGTGTTCTCTCCCTTTGTCCATCCCAGGAACTGGAATTAAGAGTCATAATGCCTCCAACCGGGGAGGCAGAACATAGTTATTTTTACTCATGTAATCTCCCTGCACACTTTGGAACTTTGGAAGCTTATAGATGTAGAGAAGGCTCCCTCTTTGTTTTTTCATTCTATCCCTCTTTCTTACAGATCAATACAACGCTTCTGAGCCTGAGCCCATCAAAGTCGTGCACCACGAGATACAATGCAACCAGAATACAACCTCTAAAAACAATCAGGACCACTTACGCAGACGCTAAAAGCAATCAAACCATTTTTACAGGTGTACAGTTGACATCCCATTATAACTTGGAGAGGTAAGCAGCACAAGAGTAGAGTGATTTGGGGGGGGGGAGCAGAGCTAGCATACAAATCTACTTTCTCCCTCATGTTCTTCTAACTGCACACGGGATTACACAGTCCCAACAGGGCTTGCGATCCTTTCATTTCATCGCCTTTTGACTCCATTGTCTACATCCATCTATAATTATAAGTGCATCTGTCAACTGAGGCTAACAGTTCATGCACCCGAGGAACTGGGATCCAGTCCACACAAGCATACGTCACAGTAAATCTATTTGGGCACAATCCTAACTCCAGCTGCTGCCTGGTAGGGCTTAATAAGGTGGCAGGATCATCGCTGCATCTGCAACCCTGCCAAGCACACCAGTCCAAGTAGGAGGTGGAGGCGGGACTGGGAGATCACTGCATCAGCCTGGAAAGTCTGACTTTTGGGTGTGGGTGTTGCTGGCTGCAACATAGCAGTGCACAGTAGAGGAGCTCCATACCAGCGAAGGTGCCCTCTGCCCAATCCACCCACCCAGCACAACCCATAGAAGGACTGGATTACAAGACCCTTTTATTCTCTTTGCATTTGACTGTAATAAATTAACGGGGTTATCTGTTTTCGCACCAACCAGTCTCTTGTTATGCTACCATTTTACAGAAAGGGACTAATATGAGTGTTACAAAGGAATTCACAGGGATTTCCCAGAGCTTTTCTATCTCCAGTCAGCTGTTGTAGACCCCCCCCCCAAAAAAAAACCCAACTCTGCTTCTGGAGAGTCCCAAAATGTAAGACAAGAAGTGTTTGGATAAAGTCAGGATTAGGAGAGACCAATATCATGCACACCACTTGTTTCCTTGTGAAAATCCTTGGGTGAAATGTGCTGGTCTCATACTCTACCACATGGCAGTGTGTGTTTGTAACCTGGCTGCCGGCAGCTGACAGCCCCTCGTGCTGGAATAAAGTCTGTGGGAAGCCCTCCTCTCTGGAGCTTCAGCAGTGGCACTGCAGGAGACCATGCAATGAAGAAGGTTCCTCGCTGTGCTTATAACGATGCAATCAAAATTCGGCACTGTGGCAAGCGGGAGGGCGAAACTGAGACTTAAGAGGTTAGCACTGGCTAATGCAGACCATGCAGAGCTCCCTTCAAAGTGTGACCTTCTGCAATGTCAGACGGGTAAAGGCAAGAATACATGATGCATTTCTTTACGCTGCTGTATCATGGCGCTTCATCTGTGCAATCCTACGGCACCGGGTTGTCCATCCATAACAGAGACGTTCTAATTCAGAGCTGATCAACACATAGAGAGATAAATCATGTGGCACAGAGTTCCAGGGACTATACAAGCTGGGACTCCAGGTAGGGGGTTCCAAGTCTGAATCCTTCCTCACACAAAAGTCCTCCTGACTGTCAAGGGTGAGCTGGGAATCAGGAGCTGTAAATCGGTGGCCATTGCTGCCTCTGGTGAGAGCAAATTCCATGGTACTTCATGTGTGATGAAGTACTTTCTTATGACTGCCCTATAGCTTCCAGCATCCCCTCTCCCTGTTGTGCATAACTGTGTGAAGGGGCTTTCCTTCCAGGGAGGTTGCCCCACTGAAACGCAGCACCTGGTAACTCCTGTGACCAGAAAGGTAGGCCGCTGAGCCTGAGAGGCTGCTTGCCTGGATTTTCCACCAAGGCCTCTAGACAGCCTCTCCCTGGATTGGCTCCAAGGTTGTTTCTAGAACATGCTCACTTTAGAAATCCCCTGGCTAAAGAGTCAGCCCGGCTAAGTACTTTCTCTCCTTAGACGAAAGAGATACTGAAAGAGGTATCTCTGCGACCAAATGACCTTTGATAAGATTAAAGCAGAAGCCACAGAGCGGTTAAACCAATTGAACGAAGCTGCAAATCTTACATAAATTCAAAGTTGAGCTTATTCTGCTTTAGCACATGCATGTGTGAAGGGACGGGTGAGATAAATCAGACTAGTTATTTGCTTCATTTTTTATATTAAAAATAATTAAGCAACCCCCATAAGATATCTGAGTGTTTCTGGTTTATTTTTTAAATGCTTACTTGAGTTTGGATTTGATATCCTGCTTTATCACTACCCGAAGGAGTCTCAAAGCGGCTAACATTCTCCTTTCCCTTCCTCCCCCACAACAAACACTCTGTGAGGTGAGTGGGGCTGAGAGACTTCAGAGAAGTGTGACTAGCCCAAGGTCACCCAGCAGCCGCATGTGGAGGAGCGGAGACGCGAACCCGGTTCACCAGATTACGAGTCCACCACTCTTAACCACTACACCACACACAATTTGTTGTTGTTGTTGTTTCCTGAGCCTGGTATGTGGCATTTCTTAAGGTCACGCTTTGATGCATCCAGATTACCATCCATTCAGAGGGGCTGCATGGACAGTCTCCCTTACCATCACTGCAGCAATGTGAGAGTGGCCAGAACTGGAACGGAACCTGTAGATGCTATGAATCACATGTCATATGGCCTGGAAAACTGGCATTGCTGCCCTCTGCAACCGGGATGGCTTTCCCAAATGCTCAACCTGAACGTTAGCCTAGGGTTGTCAGAAAGACAACACAGATGGCTGCTGCCTGATATTTAGTGGGAGGGAATTCCAAAGAGTAGGTGCCATGACAGTATGTACACACCCTGAATGCCTGATTCCTATAGCATGCAGAAGAAACCTCCTGATAAGAAGGTCCTCTGCAGGAGGCCTTCACCTGCAGAGCACAGTGATCGATTGGGTATAAAAGGAGTGAGATGGGTTCCCCCCCCAGATGTTGACATCAGCATAATTGTTCCTTGTAAATTGGAGCACCTCCTGCATGCTCAAGAGACAATAATGGTGGCTAGGGTGCCCTTTCTCTAACTGTGGTTGGTATGGCATTTGCACCCTTCCCTAGGGACACCCAGTCCAGCCAGTTACATGTGCCAATTGTATTATTGCAATGTGCTGTATGCTGAGGACCGCTTTTAAGGAGTTTCAATTTGTCAAAATGCATCTGCAATGGGTCTCACTGATGACCTTTGTATGGAGCATATCGCTCCAAGACTTCGGCAGGCTGGTACTTATGCACACTTCCCCCTCGTATTCACATTTTGGCGCACTTTATTTGGTTGAAGAACTGCATCATGAAGTGTCAATTTTGATGGGCGGCTGTGTTTCAGTTGATGCATTGTTTCAAAAAGGGCAATGTCACGTAATGCCTTCTTGTATACGTTGTAGTTTCAAGCTGCAGGCTAAATCCTGGCTGTTACACAAGGCCCTTGAGGTTCAGGTGTTGTTAGTTCTGGTGCTGACTTCTTTGGTTTCTGTTTTGTGTGGTGGTGGTGATGGTCTGCCCTACTTTAGCTGACTGTTTGAGTTCTTGTTCCTGGTTAAATTTCTTGTGGTTTTTATCTCTTATTATTGGTTTTAATTCCTATTGGCCAGTGATGTCTGTCTGGTGCTATATAAGTTTTATCGAGAATAAACAGGCATACATGAATTACAGTCAGGTGTCTGGCAAAAATAAATGCAAGATATATCACAGGGACTCATCTGAGGAAGGCAAGACATCAACATTCCAAGGTAATGGATAGTCAGTGAATCATACAATCAGTGGTCAGAGACAGTGTCAGATAAAGTGGTACTTGGAAGGAATTTGCCATCCATGTGACTGTGCTGACAAACAGGTCACAAAAAATCATGGTGCTAACCTTATCATTTTGACACCAGGCAAAGGTATATTCCCCCCACCCAGTCATTTGTGCAGCACTAATAATATCATGTCATATCGTCAAATCTGTTTTAACCTATTTTTGAAATTTTATTTGTGTATTTTGTTTCTTCCTTGTAGATCATTTTGGCACTTTTTAGTGGGAAGTGAGATACAAATTTAATAAACCTTAAAAAACAAAACCTTTTTATTGACCCTAGGAGTTTTTTGGGGGGGGCAGGGGGGAATTTGAGAAGGGTCCATATTCACCCATTCTTGGCTTATCATATGGTTTTAATGTATGTATTGTGAGCTGCTGTGTGCTGTTTTTGAGAAGAATGGCAGGATATACATTTTCAAAAGAAAGGGCTCTGTTTTAAAAGCACAGAGGTGAACATCATAGAAGACTCTCACCTGCAAATATGCCTCCCTGGCTCATGAACACATTTTGCCTCTGAGTAGAGGCATGTGACTCCTCTTGACATTTGACGTGCCATTAAACACCTGTGCATACACCACAAACCTAACTGCCATGTCTCGTATGAACTGGCTTTCCCTGGGAAGAAAGAAAAACCTTGCCCCATCTTTTCCAATTGTGAAGTTATTAAGCAACACAAGAATCTGCCTTATGCTTATCTAGCCCATCTAGCGCAGTCTTATTGGCACTGTCTGGCATGGGCTCTCCTGGATTTCAGAGTCCCAGCCACTTGGAGCTGCTGGGGACTGAACCTAGGGAATTCTGTGTGCAAAGTAGATCCTTTGCCTCTGAGCTACAGGAAGGAAAGTATGATCTTATTTTCGTCCTCGCTCAGACACGCTCAGTACTATTCCACCCAGCGTGCTGCTGGGACCCAGGGGGATCTTTATAGCATCACCATGCAAAAATGTTTTAATGTGCACTCCCTTGGCAGGGTAAAAGGCCATTTCATAAACAGGAGATTGGTAGGGAATCCCTGTGGTGCAGCGACAGCTGCCTCTGCTGCTCTTGGGGGAACGTTCAGCTCGGTGCACTGTGCAGCAGCAGCAGCAGCAGCAGCAGCAGGATGTGGAATTCTCTCTGCACAGCTCAAAAAAGGTGCAGCATTTCAATGGGGAATGGTGCTAATCTCTCCATCGTTGCGGCTGAAGCTCACTTTCTTTTATAAACCCTGACGTTGCGTGGCAAACTCCAGGGCCAACAGAATTAAATGGAGCCATCTGAAAGTGGCCTCTGCAACACAGATAAAGAGGCCGCAGGATGTGAGGGGCAAACCCCCTCTATGCTTTCGCAAATCAACATGGTCTTTAAGTGGCCAGGTGCCTGAATAGGACCCTCTTCTCTTGAGGAAAAGATGTGGAACCCCATGGAAAAGCCCAGCACACCTGGGGACTTGGATAAATCTGGGTTAGTCCCAAAAGAACCCAAAGTACCCCATCTCATAGGCAGCTTGCCTGCTTCCCACCCCAATAACGTTTCTGTGCTCTGTTTGGCCATATGGGCCCCACTCCATCCAGTTCTCAAGTGAAAACATGGAACAGACCTGATGAGAAGATGGTAGGAAGACCTGATTAGTTCGCCTTGGTAGGAAGGGCCTACTCAGGAGGAGGTCAGAGTGGATTCAGCTATGAGCAATGATTCAGCTGATAACTGTGAAGGAGAGGGGGTGGCAGTGAGGAGAAAAGGCTCCCAGTCGCTGCTGGGTCTTTGTTGGGAAGACAAATACCTGTTGAGCTCTCTTGCTAAGTGCTCAAAACTCGGTGCTCATCATCCGAGGCAGCCAGCTAGTTTTCAGGGAGGGCAAGAACATGCCCTGTAGCATATACAGCACTGCCCTGCAACAGAAGTGACTGACCAGAGGGCCTTATGGGAAACTGCTGCCCCACAATACCACAGCATGTGCTGCCAGAGGCGGTCACCTCACCTTACCTCACAGTAGGGCCGGCTCTGCCGCTCCCATGTCCTTTGTACACTGCAGATAATGCAGAGGGGTGAGAGAAGACGTCACTCTTTCCTTGTATGTGTGGTGCCAGAGGTCTTGGGCAAGTGTGCAATCAGTGGCAGTCACAAATGGTGCCTGATTACAACAGCTAATTGCAATCTAAGAATCCTTGGATTCCCCACGGCAGTTAATGAACATTCTTAGCTGAATCCAAGCTGTGGTGTTGTTTTGGCTTTCGAGGGTAGGGCCAGGAGCACATTTCTGACTTTAGTACTGCCTTCGAGCAGAACTACGTGATAGAGAAATTGCTGAGGAGCTCAGGTGATCTAGCGAGTACGAAGGTGATTGTGGGACCACAGAAATAAATCAGCCAAGAGAGCTGAACACACCCTTGGCAGCTGCGTCTTACCACACCCTTCAGTCCTTTCTGCAGGTAGGTTCATGTGCAGAGTGTAAACACAACCCAGAACTCACCCAAGGAATAAATAAACTTGCACATGTGTTCAATGTCACACAAAGAACACTTTTTTCAGTAAGCTGCAAAAAATTTTTAAAAAAGAAACAGGTAAGTGAAGGGCATTTTGGGCTATGTAATGGGAACAGTTTTGCTCATTTGACAAATTATAATTGCAGTTATGTTTAAGCCACACCACTCAAAAAAAGCCCTCACTAAAAACTTCTGTACAAGTTTAGCAAACATGGGATAATAGGAGAAGTCCTCTGATGGAACAGTAACTGGTTAAGGAATCTATACAAGATCTCAAAGTAGCTATTTTACTACAAAGGAATTTCAGAAATAGACTGGAAAGAGAAGCTGCTGAATTGCAACTCATTACCAAACTTAAAACCATGGAGAGACCTGGTCTGAACAAAGACATTGGATTCTTATCTCATTATACATGACTAAGCCATTTCTCACCTTCTCACCCCTTGCCTTTTCCTGTAAGACCTATTACAGTCGTTAAGAGTCGTCAACAGGCTCATCTCAGCTATCTGCCAATCTCCCATTCCCACCACCCTTCTGAGTAATACCCCTCCCCACCTTCTCACTATATAGAAGGATCTGGCAACTTCTGTTTCAGTGTATCTGAAGAAGTGTGCATGCACACGAAAGCTCATACCAAGAACTAACTTAGTTGGTCTTTAAGGTGCTACTGGAAGGAATTTTTTTATTTTGACTATGGCAGACCAACACGGCTACCTATCTGTAACTGGTTAAGGAATGGGAAGCAAGAAGTTGGAAGAACTGGACAGTCCTCCCAATAGACGGAGGTAGAAAGCATTGTTATTGGGACCTCCACTTTTTACCTTTTTTGTATGTTTAGACATCTGTTTGGCCACTGTACGAACAGGGTGCTGGACTTGATGGGTCTTTACTCTGATCCAGCATGGGGTTCTTTAGTTACGTTCATAGTTTCGGGATGGAACGTTCTTACGGATTCAATTGTGATCTCCTAAGCAAAACTAAAATAGCATATTTGAGGAATGTCATCTTGAAATTTACTCTTAGTGCTTTTATCTGGGTTCCCTTCTCCCTGTTAATATTATTTGTTTTAAAAAAGACCAATTCGAATGATAAACACAGCAGCTAAACTCTGCAGCATGAGAGACTTACTAAATCCTGCCTTGAAGTTCATAACCGCGCTCAGCTGTGCATTTTGAAATCAGTATTTTTTGGGAAACGTACAATAAAGTCATAGCACAGCAATATAGTACATGTGTGTATTTTTTACACAAATTTCCCCTACCACAATCCCACAGAACAGAATGTTCTTATCAACTTTCTTAAGTTTTACAAGAGAGACAGAAATATAACAAGATATGTGTGGGTTTAAAAAAAATCTTACTTACGGTATTTCACATTCCGCACCCCTTTGACATAATCCCAATTTGCCTGTATTCATAGCTGTGCAATGAAAGAAAACACCTATGCTTATTTCCAGGGCTTGTAGAGGTCATGCTAACCTACTGTTTTATCTTCCCTACTGAGCTCTATTAGCGGGTTAGCATATACTAGGAATGAGGACATCCAGGTTCAAATCCCCATTGAGCCCCATAGCTTGATGGACTAGTCATTCTCTCTCAGCCTGGCTTCCTTCACCCATTTGTTATGAAGCTAACGGTGCTGGACGTGGGAGCCATATTTCACCCACTGAGCTCCTGGAAGGAAGGCAAGATAAAATAGAATAAATCCACAGTGAACCCCTTCTAGAATCGTTATGTGGGAAACGTATGTACTAGATCTCAGAACCATGCCTTTTAATGTTGCAGTGCGTGCCTTCTACGTTTCTAGCATTGCCTCAAGGAGTGTAGATTCCTAACCCAGAGAATGTCCTGGGTCTTCACAGTAGCACACTGATAAACATCATCATGTTTGGCTTTACCCCACAAAGGGAAGCTGCACCACCGAACCATTCTTTGCTGAGCAGCTCTTAAAGGTGGAGGCCTCCATTAAAGGCAAGGCAAAAGGCAGTTTTCACAAATCTGGTACCTTCCAGATGTTCTGGACTATAACTCCCACCAGATGCTGGTTGATGGGAGTCACAGTCCAGAAAATCTGGAGGATGACAGGTTGGCTAGGGCTGGCCTCAGCAACTCTGATTCCGATTTCCAATTGGGTTCCTAAAATGAAAAGCAGCATGCAATGTACGGTACGGTGCTTAACTTTCTCTGCAATCATGTTTTGGATGTTTGGACGAAAAAGGAACGAAGCAAGCAACTCCAGTGGTGCCCTCTTTTTTCGTTAATTACTTCCCCCTCTGACTGTGTTTCACAGCAGAGCAACTGAAAGAGACTAAAGCCCATCACGTGCCATTGTTTTCGCTTTGTTCCTTTGGATGGAAAAACAGAATGTCCTGCCAATCTGAAACATACAACTTTCTAAGAAAGTTACATAAGTACTTTGTTCTTGGCACCTGGGGATCAAAATTATCCCCTCTTTCCCTCCCCCCAGCCGCCCCCAACA
Source organism: Podarcis bocagei (assembly GCF_964188305.1). Lineage (NCBI taxonomy): Eukaryota > Metazoa > Chordata > Lepidosauria > Squamata > Lacertidae > Podarcis > Podarcis bocagei. Next base: position 44,117,945 of record NC_138126.1, read on the forward strand.
CACCCCGCATCCCAAAAGAGATACATGAGCAGGCCTGGCCTGGAAATGTCTTCCACACTGTTTTGAGCATTCTCTACCCATTAATGAGAAAAGGAAACTACATTCAAAAATTACCAAATTGGAGAGAGAAAACATTCAGTGAAATTCCCATGGGTGGGATGTGCAGGTTTTGTTGCGCTTTCTTTACTCTCGGGATGCACAAGGGATTTGGGGAGGACTTTTTCTTTCATTCTACAAATCTTCTTTCTAGTCGTCTGTATGCTATGGCCTGACTAGGGGACCACACTTCCTGAAAAACCTATAGCGTTGGTCATAGCACGTGGCTCCACCCAAAGAATTCTGGGAACTTTGGAAGCAGCCATGTTCTTTAAATGTGCTTTAAAGGTGACCCTTGATTGTGCTTTCCTGAAAGTGTGGAAAGCTACAGAAACTGGTGGGCCTGACAGCATTTTTTTGTGTGTGTGTGAAGTAATTTTTAAGTGAAGTAGTGCTAAAACGTTTTTAAAAGGTAAAAAAGGAAGGACTGCAGCATCCCTCAGCTGGCTATAGAACCACAGTACTATCTGCCTTCTGTTGCTATGCTGTGTTTACTAGCTCCTTTTTGCCCAGTGAACTACCTCACAGGCCTGTCATAGGTGATATCCCAACATATTTTTTGGGCTCTCTAGGTTGCATAGAACAACTGAAACCATTTTGGAGCCCACACCAAACAGTTCAAGAAAGGCATGCATCTAGGTGTCCTGTTTTCTAAGACACTGGTTGGGCTAAAAGTGTACGGAATTTCAGGTTTCAGTCCCATAACACCACCATGTTGGTACCGTTACTACAAGGGAGTGGGGCGCTGTGGTCTAAACCACTGAACCTCTTGGGCTTGCTGATTGGAAGGTTGGCAGTTCTAATGCCCACGATGGGGTGAGCTAACTGTTGTTCTGTCCCAGCTTCTGCCAGCCTAGGACACCATAAATAGGTACCACTGTGGCAGGAAGATAAACAGCATTTCTGTGCGCTCTGTCTTCTGTCACAGTGTTCCGTTGTACAGAAGCGGTTTAGTCATGCTGGCCATATGACCCAGAAAGCTGTCTGTGGACAAACGCCGGCTCCTTCGGCCTGAAAGCGAGATGAGCGCCGCAATCCCATAGTCACCTTTAACTGGATTTAACCATCCAGGGCTCATTTACCTTTACCTTTTACCTGCCATTACTACAATTATTATACCCTAATGAGTAAGTGCATAATCAAATCAGTCAATCAAGCCCAAACATTTTCATATTATGTAATGCACTTTGGCAAATTCCTTTTCAAAATGCCTGGCAATTCTCTTAGTGTAAGCATGTTTTGCTTGGCTCACCCGAAAAAAAGGCAGAGGCGGACGAATCAAGAATTCTGAGAAGAAATGCCATTGGTTCAACCTGTCTTCAAGTTCATCATTTTTATTTTTATTCTTAAATCCAGAATCCACATTGGGGTGGTACCTTAATTGGGCCAATAAAAATATTTTTAAAAATGGTGTGCAAGTGTTCTCCAGAACTTCACATCATACTAGATGGTAAACAACGCAAGGATGGAGGAAGAAAATGATTGGGTTATACTCTGGCCATAGTGTTGTTACACAAACTATTATACAACTGTTAACAAAAGACATAATGTGTAGGGGTGCCATATTTCAAAAAGTGAAAACCAGGGCACCCCTGAAAGTTGTTGACCTTTTTTTAGGAAGACTCCAAAATTGTTGAGCAACAATTTTTAAATGAGCCCCAAAGTTTTTGGTTTTGAGCTCTCTTTTTTTACAGAAATGCCAAAATACCCACAAATTTTCAATTAACTTTCCTAAGATCAGAAATTCCCCCTAGACGTCAATTCCACCTTTGAAATCCCATTGTCTGGGGAAAACTGGATGTATGGCAGCTTTAATCATGTGACCTTAAGAAGGGCTGTAGCACAGTGGTAGGGCATCTCCTTTACATGCACACATGAAACCCTAGAAAGCCCTGGGTAGTCCGTATAGACAATACTGAGCTAAGACGGACTAATGGTAGAAGGCAGCTTCCTGTATTCCTGTCTTGAGATCTTGTGCAAGAGATTGTGTGAGGCTTGGTAGTAGCATGCATCTTGAGAAGAGATTGCACAATCGTGAGATGCCGTGAAACATCTTGTGATGTGAAATATATGTGAAATAGGGCAATGGAAGTGGAAGCACATCTCTGGATTTCAGTTCTCTTGTCTTACAGGATCTGGGAAAGCATTCCACTCATGGAAGGACACTTCTGCATCCATTCCACTATGATGGACTAGAAGAATGATTTTTTACTTTGAGGAAAGTACGGTAATTCTTAATGTTATTTTGACTTTAACGACTAATGTTAAATTCTTTCCCCGTGTGCCTTTCTGAATCATCGTCATTGTTTATTGTTGTACCAAAGGTTATCATAATATAAAATTAGAATATAAGAATCATATACCATGGGACTGACTTCTAAGTAAATATTCTTATGATATCTGGCATAAAAGGTAAGGAAACAAGACTTTTGAAAACAAGGTGAGAGGTCTCCTGTATTTGGACAACTATTCCATTTTAAAAACCAAAGCAGCCTTTACAATTAATCAAATATTAGTTTGTCCAATTGCAGTGTTTGAACTGCCACAGCAAATACAGTGACATGACTGGAAATGTATTTTCCTGTGTTTCCAGGGGACATTGAAACTTCCGCCGTTCATTCACCATGGGAAATCTATCCAGAAATATTCTCATTATTTGTTGGACAATACAACAAATAAAGTCCTCTGTTGCCTGCAAAGAAATATACAGAAACAATGATTTACACAGATCCCAGTATTGCCGCTTTCAGTAATCTTGTAATGACTGAGGTCTGTGTAATCTGAGGTCTATGCTATATTTTATATATTTAAGACTCTTTGCACCTAGCAGCTTGTGGGGTGGAGTGCACAATGTAGGACTGGGATGAAACAGAGGAGTTGCAAATAGCAAAAAGGCTCCCCCCTTTCCATTTTTCCACTCCCTGTCCATTGCCAATAGACCAGCCCACTTATTGTACTTACATTCCAGTGGTGAAGTCTTGCAACTTGAAAGGAAAAGTTAGTTAGGTGTGGAATGTGGCACCTCAAATAAAGAATTGCAAAATGGTTAAGATGCTATTGCATAGTGATAGAGAACCTCTGGCTCTCCAGATGTTGCTGGACTCCAATTCACAGCAGCCCGAGACAGAGATTATGTAGATTGTGGTGCAGTTACATCTGGAGAATGACAAATTCCTCTCAACTGTTGCAGATTGGGTGGGTAAGCTCCCAGTTCCATTGAAATCAAGTGCAAAACCCAAGTAACTATATCCAGCCATGGCAGTTTAACTGGACTCTGCATCGAAACCATTGCCAGCTTTTTCACAATATATTTTTCACACTTCATAATTTTAAAATATCTGATCTAATAGTCTTGTCAGCTGCAGGCTTGTAATAATTGGATATGAATAATTTAAAAAATCTGAGCTGGCTATACAAAGGAGACAGAGACCTGTGGCAATATGATACTCGCTCTACAATTGTTTAATATGTGAATCGGTTTGGCATTGTTTACAGATGCCTGTTTGTTCAAGAATGGCACAATGACAGCTCCAAATGCATTGCTGCTTCAAGAAACAGAACTTGACAAGAACATTTTTTTTTGCCCATGTGCAATCTCTACTTGACTATAAGAGACTGAAATAAACTCTTATGGATTCACACCTGTGTTCACACAGCAAGAACCTTGGGGCATATTCTGTTCTTGGAAACACACATATACTGTTAACAGCAATGCACCAATTGAATTGAGTGGCAAATATATTTTTACTTGTTTTTAGGATTCCAAGCCATTGTGTGTCTTTGGGGCAGCACTACAGCCGGTGGAGAAATCCAACAAGCTTTGCATTTTAATATGAAGCCGGCAAATTCAAAATTCTCAAAACAACGTGTGAACAGAAATTCAGTTATCCTTCAAAATTCACCCTGATCCAAATTTTATGGGACTTTTCACCATTCAATTGTGTGCAAAAATGCATATGATGGGGAAAATGTGCGTAAAATACATATATCAAGTGAAAAAAAACCAAAGAAACATGCATTCTGTTTGGGGAAATTGCTTGCAAAAATGTGTATATTGAGTCAAAAATACATACATACAAAAATTCAAGGGAAATTTGCAGTAATGTGCTGACAAATTTTCAAAAAACCTCAACAAATTGCTGCAAAAATGTGGTGAACTGAAGATTGGAAAAATGAGAAACTGAGAGAAATGAAAATTGATATTTGTCCAAACCTAGGCAGCCCCATTCTTTTTGATAGGGCTTGCACATGATAACTTGAAGGATTGTGTTATTCATGCCATGTGTACATAAAGGTTATGTTTGGCTTTGATGGTGAGTAGGTTTCTTATCTAGATTGGTGAAATTTGGCACAATTTGAAATTCAAAACTGAAAGTTGCAAGGCTACATTTTGGAATACGGTATGGATTCTGAAGTTCAAGTCTTGTTTATTTTTCCAAAGCGTTATCAAATCCAGACTGAAGAGTACTTTCCAGGTTGGGTTAGCAGAACACACCCGAGTAAGTCACATATGAGTTTTCTCTGCAATAACTGAAATATGATAATTTTGAAGGGCAAATATTAATTTGAGATCAAACACCAAATTTGAATCCCAGTGGCCAAAGTGATATTTGCATTCTGGAGGAAATATAATCCTGAGCATTCTCTTGCAAACACATAATATAAGGATCATATGATGATAATTTTGTATCCAGCATTAATTTCAATGATACCAGAACAGTACACAGTTTTTAGGACCTATCTACACGTTAGTTTTAAAGCTCTTCGCTATCATGGCTTCCCCTAAAGAGGGGTTGGGATTTTTAGGTTTGTGAAATGCTGAGAAGGTTGCTAGAGATTGCTATCTACTTAATACAGCTGAAATGACACCCCCCACCTCCCCACCTCCCCTCACACAGAGAGACAGGCAGACTCTCTGTACAGGAGACACCTTTCCATGGTGAGGGTCTTTCTCAGCTGAATTGTGGCTCACCAAATGGGAGGATGCTGACCAAAGTGGGAAAATAAGACATGATCAGCCCTTCCCTGTGCCTCCCTCTCTGTGGGGGTGAGAATTCCAGGCGAACAGTTCTGACACAGCTCAGTGAGAGGGTGACAATGATCTTTACAGAGTTGTTCCTCCCCCATCGCTCAGTCATATACCATCTGAGTTCTAGGAAAGAAAGAGGGATTGAGGTTTCATATTACTTAGTAATGCTAATAACAATGCAAGCAGTCATAAAGCAGGTTTTATGCAGGGATTACTTTGCACTTTACAAAGATTAACCGAGGCTCACATTTAATGATCTATTATGATACCTATGTTCCAAGGGTGGGCAACAGAACCAAAAAGAAATGAAATGAGCCGCCAAGATCAGAGTTAACCAACTTGCACAGCAGTCAGGACATTTATTTATTTGATCAAATATTTCATATATATATATATAATTCAAGTCTACAGCACATCCACAGATATGAAAAGAGTGCATGCATGCAAATAATTTTTCCTCTGCCTGGTGATTTTATTCCACAAACCTGTCAGCACTCGGTGGAAGGTATCTGGACACTGGAGCACATCAAGAAAGAGAAAAATGACCTGAGTATCTGATGACCTGTTGGCTTAACTTCAGTGCCAAGTAAAGGAAATACAAATGGTGGGTACTTAAAGGGCTTCAAACCATCTTTGCCAACCTGGTACCCTCCAGATGTTTCAAAACTCAACTACCATAAGTGCCAGTTGTAGTCCAAAACATGCAGAGGGCACCAGGTTGATGAGTGAAAGCTGATTTAAAGATACAGGGGGGATGTCTTATTAAGAGACTGAGTTCCTTAAAGGCAGATCATGCTGAACTAATCCAATATCCTTTTCCAAGCAGATGGCTGGTCTCAACAAAGAAAGACAGGCAAAGGCCCCGTACAGACCATCTCTATGTATTATATGTAGAGAAGGAGGATGCAGGCCTGTCTTGCAGGCCCTGCCCCACACACCAAATTATTATTCATAATACTATATTAATAGTGTTTATTAATTTTGTATACTGCCCTTCATCCAAAGATCACAGGGCAGTTCACAACATAAAAATACAAAACAAGAACATAAAATATATACTGAAACAAGAACAAAAACAAACCAATAACCACCTTCCAACAAACACATTTAACAGGCCATAGATTGTTTAATTAGCCAAAGGCCTGGGAAAAGAGGAATGCTGTCACCTGCCACTTAAAGATCTGTCATGAAGGCGCCAGCCAAGGTCCACTATCCTTTCGTGCTATTTTATACCATAACCTAATCTAGATTTATGCAGATATTGTGATGCTGGTTCTAATGACAACACCCGAGGACGCTCTCTCTGATCTGTCTCCAGTGTTTGCTGCAGAAGAAGAACAATTATGTGTTCGCATTTGACTTTCTGGATGAGATGCTTGGCTGCCCACATTACTTTGCCAGGAGGCTTGAGGAAACACAGTACTGCATATCATGGAAGCTTAGTCTGTGGTATATTCATGTCTTTTGGCTGTTTCACAAAGGAAGAGGCATAAAAGCTACCTCATATGGCATAGCAGTTCTTGACAAAGAGCTCGTGTTGAACCCCAGCGCAGGCTTTACAAATCTGCTGCCCTCCAGATGCTTGTTGTTGTTGTTGTTGTTTAGTCGTTTAGTTGTGTCCGACTCTTCATGACCCCATGGACCAGAGCGCGACAGCCACTCCTGTCTTCCACTGCCTCCCCCAGTTTGGTCAAACTCATGCTGGTAGCTTCGAGAACACTGTCCAACCATCTCATCCTCTGTTGTCCCCTTCTCCTTGTGCCCTCAATCTTTCCCAACATCAGGGTCTTTTCCAGGGAGTCTTCTCTTCTCATGAGGTGGCCAAAGTATTGGAGCCTCAGCTTCATGATCTGTCCTTCCAGTGAGCACTCAGGGCTGATATCCTTAAGAATGGAGAGGTTTGATCTTCTTGCAGTTCATGGGACTCTCAAGAGTCTCCTCCAACACCATAATTCAAAAGCATCAATTTTTCGGCGATCAGCCTTCTTTATGGTCCAGCTCTCACTTCCATACATCACTACTGGGAAAACCATAGCTTTAACTATATGGACCTTTGTTGGCAAGGTGATGTCTCTGCTTTTTCTAGGTTTGTCATTGCTTTTCTCCCAAGATGCTGTTGGATTGCAATTCCCTTCAGCTCCTGATGATGGTCACTTCCAGGTGACCTGTTTTACTGAGCATTCATTCTGATTTGTTGGCACAAGGTTTGCAAGGAGGTTAGACAATGGGAGGTTAGAGCATTCATCAGGATTTGTTTGCTGGGAGATTAGATGGCATTGTGTCGAGCAACCGTTATCCCATTTAGCTGTCATTTTGCTTATTGCAAAAGTCTGATTTCAGGATGGGGAAATGGACTGGTTTGTCATGCAAGAACTCCAAATCAACTTTTTAAAATTGTGCAACCTGAATTTGCCAGAATTCCACCTGAAAACTGCAACCGTCTGGAATTGCCCAACCTTTAGTTGCCTTCGGACATCCTACTGGTAGGCCTCACAGTACCAAGTGACATAGCTGAGCTGCTGCCAAGAGCCCAGCACTGCCTCCTTGCTAATGACATTCCTCATTGGTCCATGGCACTGACACCACAACCTCCTTGTCTCCCTAGCCTCGCTGTTTATGGAGAAGTTCCACCCACCCATTTATCTGCCAATAGAAGGCCACTGCAGGATAAAAGAGAGGATCTGGGTTCACCAATTCTTCATTGTGTGTGTGTGTGTGTGTGATGCTGAAGGATCTGTCCAAAACGGAACTGGCCCTATCTGCTGAATGATGGATTGGGAACACTGGTAGGGATGCCTTTGTCCCACCATAACTTACTGCTTATGAATGCAGCAGAGCTTATGTTCATGTCATGAGGCTTTCCTGCCTCCCCTTTCCATGGAAGACAGAGGGAAGAGCAGATGGAAATCCCCCTCTCCTTGAGAGCAACGTGGAATCCAACCCATTCTTTGTTTCATCACCATTTTACCCTGCCCTTTCCCCAAAGATCTCAGGGCAGAAGGCACAGACAACTTGCACCATCACATCATGGAGCTACTGTCCATGATGGCTGGGCTCTGACTCCAGGGTCAGAGGCTGTATGCTGAGTATCGCAGGAGGGGGGAGAGCTCTTGTCCTGCTTGGGTCCTGCTTGTGGGTTTTCATACAGGCATCTGGTTAGCCACTGTGGGAACAGGATGCTGGACTAGATGGGCCACTGGATTGGTCCAGCAGGGCTCTTCTTCTGAAGTCCTTCCCACGAGGGTCTCTTGTTTTGCCTGCAGTTGAACTTGATCCTGAAAAGCTGAGCTGTTGGAACTGGCTTTTATAGTAGTTATCCAGCCCATGCATGTTCCTTCTTATTCACAGTGCAAACATTTTGGCTCCTCTGCCCTCCTAAGTCAAACTCCTTCCAAGTGTAGTCAGATATAATTATACAGCCTCAGGGACTTTTGATGCCTGACTTCAGCTGCTCTGCCCTGCATCTGCTAACAGCGTAATGTGCTACTTCTAAGCTGCTCCACTGGCCAATAAAACTGGTTTGAGTTTCTGTCACCACAAAGAACTCAAAGAAGGGGGCTTTGGGCGTTTCGGCTGGATTGACAGAGTTAGGGAACTGCTTTCTCCTTTGCTCTCCTTTCGTCGTATTAATAAGACACACATGGAAATGCATAAATGTACTGCCTGTGAGGAGGCCTGTCAGTGTTGTCAGCACACTGGGAAGAATATTTTCCATGTTGCCTGTCTCCTTACAGCCCATCTTTCATTTGCATGTGACCTGGCCGAATGTATCACCCAAACTGATGCAGTCATCAGCTGACAGCACAGCACAACCTTATCTGTGCCTATTCTGAATCAGGTCCCATTGAGTTTGCAGCAGCTTACTCCTAAGTATAGCTTAAAGTCACAATGCCCTCTCTTTTGTTAATGATGGAACACACTCAGTGATGTTCAAAGGGCACTGTTAGGCTGGGTGATTTTGAATAACATGCATTTATTTTAACATATTCCTACCCTCCTTTTTCAGCGGAGGAGAGGAACCCAAATAGGCACTCAAAACAATTTACAATAAGAGTTAAATCAGTCTATCAATTGGAACATGCACACCAGTTACAAACCAATTAAGCAACAATAATACATAATCAATACAGGAATAAATGATGAATCAGCCTGAAAAAAGAGAAAGACATTCTGAAACAGAATCACAGAACTGTAGAGTTGGAAAGTCATCTAGTCCAACTTTCTAGTCCATCTAGTCTTGCTTTGTTTTAACCAACAAGCAGGTATTACCTTGTATGAGTGGGTCAATCAAAGCAGAAAGTTCTGGGCTTCCTTTGGGCACCTGTCTGGCCACTGTGGGGGACAGAATGCTGGACTAGAGGGATCTTTGGTCTGGTCCAGCAGGACTCTTCTTCCCTTCATAAGATTAACCTCAAGTAGGGAGGGACATCATTTGATAGGATGGAACATGATACCCAGCCCAGCCCATCTTTCCAACTTTCTTCTGTGGTTGAGGAACAAAGTATCATTTTCCTTTCCCACCAGAGTGTAGTCTGTCTGGCCATGTAAGGCAATGGTGGCAGCTTGCATTCTAGATGCACCACAGTAGCATGCAACTGGAAATATGGCTACAGAGTCCTAGACCTCTATTTAATGAACTGCAAGGATGTGCTGGGGAACGGGATGGTCTGTAACACTAATGCCCACAATGTGTGGGTGTCAGATGTTCCACTTGGGTGTATCCTAGTTCCAAGATGAGCTTTGCACAGACATGTTTTAAATTGCTCAGGTCAGCTTTTTCAAATTCTCCTTTCCACAAGAGTGGCCTCTAAGAGACTCAATCCCATCTGGTCCTACTATAATATTGATCTGTAATATTAAATACTCTTGGCCAGTGATTTAAAATGAATTTATTCTAATGGATCTATAGAAGAGTATCAGGCAGTCTACAGTAAGATCAGAAGTGGCAGGAAAGTTGCCCAAAGGTAATCTTGCTCGTCATCATCACCTAGTTTCCCCCCTCTGCAAGGTGCAATTGCAAATGAGGCAAGGGTGCCCTGGACTCATTAGAGCATACTCTCTGTTTGTGTGGCATTGTGCTGAAGCACTGTGTCACTGCTGGCACCAACCTGAAGCCCAATGAACTTGCTGGCACCTGTGTCCCGGTGTTGTCTTCACTGCACAGCTTGACTACAACAAGCAAAAAGATGCAGACCATGCGGCCCACTTAGCCTAATGCGGGGGTCGGCAACCTGCGGCTCCAGAGCCGCATGCGGCTCTTTAAAGCCTTTGCTGCGGCTCCGGGGCGGAGGCACGAGGGAAGGAGGCAAGGGGCGGAGGCGAGGGGAGGGCGCAAGGGAAGGAGGCGAGGGGCAGGGGCGAGGGGAGGGCGCGAGGGGAGGAGCGGGGGCGAGGGGCAAGGGGAGGGCGCGAGGGAAGGAGGCGAGGGGCGGGGGCGAGGGGAGGGCGCGAGGGGAGGAGGCGAGGGGCAGGGGCGAGGGGAGGGCGCGAGGGGAGGAGCGGGGGCGAGGGGCAAGGGGAGGGCGCGAGGGAAGGAGGCGAGGGGCGGGGGCGAGGGGAGGGCGCGAGGGGAGGAGGCGAGGGGCGAGGGGAGGGCGCAAGGGAAGGAGCCGAGGGGCGGGGGCGAGGGGAGGGCGCAAGGGAAGGAGGCGAGGGGCGGGGGCGAGGGGAGGGCGCGAGGGAAGGAGGTGAGGGGCGGGGGCGAGGGGAGGGCGCAAGGGAAGGAGGCGAGGGGCAGGGGCGAGGGGAGGGCGCGAGGGGAGGAGCGGGGGCGAGGGGCAAGGGGAGGGTGCGAGGGAAGGAGGCGAGGGGCGGGGGCGAGGGGAGGGCGCGAGGGGAGGAGGCGAGGGGCGAGGGGAGGGCGCGAGGGGAGGAGGCGGAGGAGTTAGTTGCCTGAAGCCACTGTTCAAAACTGGTCACTGTTTTGAAGGGGAGTGAAGAACACACACTCAAAAAAAGGTAACTTGTTAATTTAATGTTTATTATGTTTACTGATTTGTGCTTTGTGACTGTTTGAGGTGGGGTTTTTTTCTTGGGAGGCTGGGCGGCGCGAAGAGAGGGAGGCTTGTGGTAGCGTCGGGGCTTGTCTCTAGCAAAGTAAGTCCTCGCTATTTGGTCACATGCGCAGCATTCTCCTTGTGGGGTTTAGGTGGCTTCGGAGCTCCAACACTTGCTTTGCCGGCTGCTTTCAAAAGCGTCGGAATCAGCTGTGCTGTTGCTGGGTAACCGGATCGTCCCAGCAGCCATCTTATCTGCCCATGTGGTCTTCTGAGGTGGCCGCCATCTTACTATAGGAAATTCCACGTGGGAGTTAGTTGCCTGAAGCCCCTTTTTAAACTTAAGCAGGGGAAAGTTTGGTGAATAGCTAACACTTTCCTTGGGGAACGTTATGCAACAGCTTATTGCTGGTCTTTGTCGTCCCGCCTTTGTAAGCAGGCTGCATTGAAAGGGGGCATATACACTGGTCACTGTTTTGAAGGGGAGTGAAGAACACACACTCAAAAAAAGGTAACTTGTTAATTTAATGTTTATTTCTATGAGGAGGAGTAATTCTGAGGGGTCAAACAAAGAAATAATAAAAAGTGTCAAAAAAGGTATTTTTATAATGACGAATGCCTCATTATTATATATTATTTACATCAGGCACTGATTATGATTTATGGTACACTGGGGCCCTGATTAATTTTCTATGGCATTTTGGGGCATTGGTTATTGGGCATAGCAAGTTGCGGTCGCGTGGAATTTGTGCTTTGTGACAGTTTGAAGTGGGTTTTTTTTCTTGGGAGGCTGGGCGGCGCGAAGAGAGGGATTATTTTTATAATGACGAGGATGACATTGGGCCCTCATTATTAATTATTATTTACATCAGGCACTGATTATGATTTATGGTTCACTGGGGCCCTGGTTAATTTTCTTTGGCATTTTGTGGCATTGATTATGCAGTTGCGGTCGCGTGGAATTCGACGTGGAGTTAGTTGCCTGAAGCCCCTTTTTAGTTGCTTGAAGCCCCTTTTTAAACGTAAGCAGGGGAAAGTTTGGTGAAAGTTTGGTGAATTGCTGCCAGTGTGGTGGAGTCTCCTTCTTTGGAGGTCTTTAAGCAGAGGCTTGACAACCATATGTCAGGAGTGCTCTGATGGTGTTTCCTGCTTGGCAGGGGGTTGGACTCGATGGCCCTTGTGGTCTCTTCCACATATGTATGTGAGCAGGTCTTCTCCAACATGAACTATATTAAAAACAAACACCGATCACGCCTCACAGATGACAGCTTGCAAGCCTGTGTGAAAATGAAGGTGACGTCTTACAGCCCTGATGTGCAGACACTGAGCACTGAGGTTCAGGAGCAAAAGTCCCATTAACCTGGTTACCTGGTTGTAAATTAAATATTTTAATTAGCTATTAATTTGTCCTTTTTTCTTGAGATTGACAGCTGACTGCACGATCCTGTATATATAGCATTAAGGCCAGAAACAATATATGCGGTGTTATATTTGTTTTAAATGTTGCAATGTTTTTGCGGCTCCCAGTTGTTGTTGTTTTTTCGGAAACGGGTCCAAGTGGCTCTTTTTGTCTTAAAGGTTGCAGACCCCTGGCCTAATGCATCAAAAGAAGCTGCCACTGCAAAGGCTGAAAGATGCTTCTGCACATCAAACCCCCATGCAAAATTAACAAGCCAGGGAAAGGCTGCTGTATAGCAGGTGCTATCAGACTCCAACTCCCATCAGTTCCAGATAGCAGGGCCAATGATTAGGGATGATGAGAGTTGGAGTCCAACAACATCTGGTGAGCCAAAGGCTACCGATCTCAGCATGACAGCATTTGATCCCTCATTTGCACTCAGAAAAGGCACCGCCAGCAACCAATACATCACATGGGGCTTCTGTTCATCTGTTTTGACTCCAGTTATTGGCAGAATAAAGTCCTGGAAGTGCATATAGCTGGGGATGTTGACTGACTGCCTACAGAGAAAGGCCAAGAGCTCTGTGGTCGACCACATGCTTTTCATGCAGAACGCCCCATGTTCAAGCCCTGACTGGGAAAGTTCTCTGTCTCAAAGAGTCATTGTAGGCATTACTGACTTAGATGGACCAACAGTCTGATTGAGTCTGAGGCAGCTTCCTATGTTCAAGGGGAGATGTGCTGCAGCAGGACAGTTGCTGAAGCAGTGTTTCATTCAGCCTATTTCTAATCTGTATCTCTAGAACCTGCTCTCCTGATTCCCTGTTGCAACAGCTTTGGACAGGCTTGCTTTTTTGGATTGATGCCATGCCAGTTCCTCATGATACATTCTTGATTAACCACCGCTGTTTTCCCTGTGGAACATCTGAGCACCACCACTGGCTGGCATGTGATGGTGGGGCAAAGAATAGCAACAAACAAGTGGAACAGGCACAGAGGATGATGCCTGAAACAATTTCTCCCGTAGATCAGGCCCTGCCTCTGACAGATCTACATGAAATTGAAGCCTGTAGCCAGGACCTTATCGAGCTTCAGATCAAGCTGGAAAACCGATCCAAAACCTCTCTGTGCAAAGTGAACTGAAAGCTCCTGATAGCATCAGTTAGATGAGTTGACGGCAGCCTTAATTCCTTACAAATGTGAAACTGTTTTGTTCAAGGGCTGACTCAGAAATTAAGAAGCTTGCCAAGTTGGAGAGCCCAGGGATGTTTGGTTCAGATGGTATCCCTGGTAACCAATTTAGATGTCACATTCCCATACACGGTTCCTTACATACATAATGAGACTGAGAATGCAGCCCTCAGACCACATGCTTTGGGGGTAAGTCCACGGGGATATCTCCAGCAACACTGATTAAAGATGGTGACCTAAAGGTCATTGCTCTTTAAGAAAAGACCAGTTTCTGGATGCAGTGTTTTGAATCATACGCTGCCTCTAAACCACACTCGCATTCCACAAGGGTTTCATAAAATGAATTCACTGCCCGATTCCAGTAACAGATTTTATGACTGCCCAGCTCCGTAAGGAAGTCTTGCTTATTCCCCCACTTGCACTAATTTATCAGGTATTTTTACTGTAGCTTGTTGCTGCTACCACTAAGTTACATTCCATATACAAGCACCAAAAGAGGGATTGATGTATGGATCAATGGATCAATAAGGAAATGTTCAAACAAGGGCCTTATTTTCCCCAGACATCAGCATGTGCCCTGTACGATCCATAAAATCTCAGTTCTTGCAAATCTCAGCTTTCATTTAAAGAAAACTCTGCCTGCTCCTGCATCTCTACCTGAGATGTTGCCCATCTGTACAATAGAGGCCCCATGCTCATATGTCTTCACCCAAAGGAACTGTAAGAGAAATGCCCCCTGAAAAATGTTAGTAATCTCTCTCATCACGATACTCATTTACTTCCTGTTTCTTTTCTGTTTGAATCCATCTTATTTTCTTGGCCTTGCTCCCCTTATCTCATTTTCAGAGAATGCAGCAGCCGTCATCAGTCTGGTACCCTCCAGAGGGTTTGAACTAAATCTTCCAACATCCCATTCATCCATTGGATATGTTGGCTGGGGCTGCTAGGAGTTGTAGTTCAAAAGATCTGGAAAGCAAAATATCAAAATGTCAGTGAAAGCATCCTTTAAACTCCATGCATGCCCAGCTCTAGTTTTCAAGGGGTCCTTGATGGCCCCTCCAAGTACCAACCAGAGCGTCAAAGTACCCACTGCCACCAGCTTCCTCATTCGAGTGCAGCTGCCATTGAATAAGCCCACTCACTTGCAATTGCTATGGTGATTTCTTGACTATCATGCATTGATTCACGGCGATGGCAGCAGTAAAAATTATGCAGGCAAAATGGTTATATTTACATTATAACCAGCTTCAAGCTTATGCTTAAAGTTGGAGCAAGAGGATGGATGTCTGCATCCAACACTGGTCAAAGGAGAAGAACTGGAAATACTATATGCTTCTTCCTCTCTGGGAGAGCAGGGAAAATGACATCACATCAAGCCCTCTCTACCAATTGTACTTCTATGGTTTGTGTATCTGCCTATCAGCAAAACAGCTCTGTGGACTTGGCCCCTTCTTGTGCTAACTAGCAAGGACATGCATTTGTTAGGTTTGACTACCAATCTCGCACAATTGCAAGGAGCAGGAGTACATGATTGCAAACAAATGCCCAACATTTTCCATATGAAATTGAAAGCCGGCTTGAGCTGGACTGTGGCAGGCTGCACATAAATGCACTTTGCCCTCAGTTCTCCACCAATAAAACAGGAAGATCTTTGAACTATCTCCCTCCCTGGGGTGTTGTGTGATTTAGACTGCAATCATATACACATTTACCAAGAACTATGTCCCACTTAATTCAATAATAGGGATCACTTTAGAATAGACAATATAGCGAGTGCACTGCTAGACTGTAATTCTGTGCACACTTTCCTGGAAGGAAGTCCCATTAAACAGAGCAAGAATTTAACTAGAGTAAACCAATCCAAATAATTTTATTGTACTAGCTACTGGCCATGACAGATCTGAATCAAAAAGAAATACAAGCAAAAGGGGGGTTGCACCACAAATAATGGTCTCTGTTTAGATCTCTGCATCTCCCTTACAGTTCACTGATATATTGTCCATTTCTATATCTTCTTTCTGATCCTTTTGGCCACCAAAACAAAAAGGGAGACTTTATGAGTTTACATCACTAAGAAGCCATAGGACCTTCTCTGCCATAGAGACATAACTAGAGTAAACATAACTAAGAATTGTACTGTTAGTTTAATAGTAGCTGTAAAGCATTTAGGTCTTCTGAAAGGTAGTATGTACAGCACAATATTGCTATTGTTTATATGCTTCCAAGAGAGACACAGTGCTTCGGGTGGGGACAATGAATTTCGGTAATATCTGGCAGATCTACCTCCAGCTCTAAAATGAGGGTTGACCAGCCTGCAAGGCTTTTTCTGGCTATGTGACTCAAAGACCATAATTTCTGTGCTTATCCCGGCACCTTTAGGGTTTAAGGAAATGGCCACAGTTGTCTGAGAATGTGTGGTTTCATCTCCCAAGGAATCTTGCCACCTTTCCAAAGATTTCCTCACCCTTCCGTCATTCATACAAGTTATAATGGATGACATTAAAAATAGAAACGTTAGTAAGAATAGCAGGCACACATGGGTATAGTCACAAAATCTTCAGGCTCGTTTTAAGAAAAACAGTGCCGAACAGGATTACGCTATGAAATAAAGGAGGACAGCGATTTATGTTTAGTTAATGCTGAATGTGCAGGCACATAAATGTCAAATTAACTCATCATCCATCTCGGATTAGACCAGAACATTAGTTTGCTAAAGAAATTCCCAGGGTTGGTCCTCGTCTCTGCCTAACCTGCAAAGCAGGGAAGAACTCATGTGCCTGAACAGACTGAAACAAGCTGTAAAGCCAACCCACCTTTAATGGTTGGTTTTAAAGCTGTTTTATGACCCAGGTAGCCTAAAACAAACTGGACCTTGGAATCTGACAACCTTCCTTTCTCTTTTTTCACAAAAGGAAGCTAAATGGAACACCTCTGAGTTCACCACCTGCTTAAGCTCAGTTGGTAGAGCATGAGGCTCCTAATATCAGGGTCCTGGGTTCAAGCCCCACACTGGGCAAGATTCCTGCTTTGCAGGGGGTTGGACTAGATGACTCTCAGGGTCCCTTCCAACTCTACAATTCTACGACTCCATGAACTGTCACCTGGCGCTCGGAAAGTAAACGTTCTGCGTCGTGTGACAACATTGAACTCCATTGTTCAAAACTCCTCCTTCAAGTCTGAGCTTTGCCGAATTCATTTCCCACAAGCGCAAACAATTCACATGTTTGCTGGATTTTCCAACACTTTCTGCTTATCAGCTTGTTTCTTTTTCTTCTTCCAGCCACACTCCGGCAGCCCTTTCTCCCCCTGTACTGCTGGAGCGTGCATTTCACAGCCACTCATCAGGCCTCCTCATACTCAAGACGCATTCTGCATTCTTTTTCTTCAGTTGTAAAATAAGCTACTCAAGATAAATTGCAGGAAAGAAGCTGGTCTAGGCAGTGCAATTTCTGCAATATTTTGGCCACAGACGTTTCTATTAATTTAAGGTCAATGCCAATGTCCAGCGAAGATGGCCATAATGCCTTGTCAGGACCAGCCCTATCGTTAGGGAGGGACAGGGTGGGACGGCTTCTTCAATCCAAGGATTGCATTTCATCACAGAGAACATGCCGATTGTGGGTGGGGCCAAAGAGAAAAGTGGGCAGGGCAATGTTACAGAAGTTTCTGCACATGTATCCACACTTACCTGCACGCCTCCATCTTCCAAAACGGCAAGAAATGGGTGTTCTCCTGGTTCAAGGCCACATGCCACGAAGCCAAAAGAACTTGAGGTCACAGAGCAGGACCAGTGAGAGGGGTGGCCTGGTGTGTGGCCTGAGTGGAGGAGGAAATGGCCGAGCAATGGTCCTGAGGGCCAGCCAGGGAGACCTAGAGGACTTCGTTTGGCCTAGCAATGGGTCTGAGGTTCCCTACCCTTGAGGTAGAGCCATGCAGTTGCCTCAGGCAGGGAGCAGCTGAGTGGACCACATGGCCTTCCTTGTCCCCTCCAAGCTATCCTTCTGCCTTCAGGTGTAGGAGACGACTGCTCGTGTTGGGATGGTTTGACTGCAATCTTGCCTTTCGATTCAGGCGGTAGAATGTCTTGGGCCAGCTCTGTCCATTATCACTGGACGTTAGTATAGTGCATTGGCCCTCCTGGCTTGCCATACCATAAACTGCCCAAGTCAGCTCACAGACCCGGTTTCCTTTCTTCATTACAAGCAGCCACCTCCTGCGCGGTTCCCCGCCTCCAAGCACCACGTTGCATTACAGTACTTTTTGTTATGTGGCCTCCTCTTCATGTTACTTCTCGGTTTGTATTGGATGCAATGCTGGTGAGAGCTTTTGATGGTTGTGATGATGAGTTCTCTCCCCGCCCCCCTTTGAAAGGACGATCAAAGCCTTGACCCATAAAAAATAATACCTTAAAATAAAAAAGAGCTCAGGCAGGATTTCAAATGCAAGAATGTTTTAGCTTTCAAATCCAAAAGGCCCACATAGTCTATTCTATGCTGCCCACATAGTCTATTCTCAGACCGCTGCTTCCAGGCAGCCAGAGTTTGAATGGATCTACAGTTTTTCTAAATTCCCTCCACCCCCACTCCAAGGGGGAAGAAAGGAATCAAACAATTGTTGGGGGTATTTGTAGAAAACAGACCCTTTGGGCTTAAACCAGCTCATTGTTCCTGGAGGCTTATAAACACCACTGTCCCCATGGCCAGCATTAAAAGGTGGAGCAGTTCGCCCAGTTGCAATTAGCACACATTCCTTCTGTCACAGATGAATAAGGGTTCTTTCACAGTAGGATTGGAGTCCAAGAACTAAGGCTGCTATTGTGCACTGCTGTTTATTGCTTTCAACTCTGTGGCAAACATGTCCACACTGACCATTACCCAGTAATGATTGCTGCTTAGCTGGGCCTCCCTTTTCTTTTCCTAAACAGGCCCACACCTTCCTCCCAAGATGCATTCTGCTGCTTCCCATGTTCTGCAGAAGATCTCCCTCATCATTCCACGTGCACACCAATGCCCTTTTCTTCAAGAAACGTCTCTCTTTTTCCCAGACCTGTGATTAAAGAACTCTCCATATTGCAGAGCAGCGCCGATACAAAACGAGATGGGTGCAACCCTCACTGCACAGGTCAAGGGCTAAGTGCCCAGCTGCATACCTGCTGCTAGTGAAAGAGGCTTTTAGTCTGAGATGCACAGTGCCAAGCATGGTGTATGTGGGCATGGGCATTTGCATCTGAAAGAAAGGGAAGCATAATGCATTGCGGACTGGTGAGTAGCTTTCCTCCGGAATACATTGTTAGAAGCACTGCAGCCCTTTTTGGCAGAAGGCTGTGGCGAGGAGAAGGGATAGCACTTGCTCTCTCCATGGGGATCACCAGCATGTCCATCCATATAGCCTTTATATGCCTTTCTCCATATATGCCCACTCAACTGCTTCGATCTGCAGAACTGGCCCTGGTGCTACATAATACTCGTTCTGCACTTGTAAGAAATTGATAATTTTTTTTAGAGCTGCAGCACCCACACTTTGGAACTTCCTCCCTATTGACGTCAGGTAGGTACCGTATTTTTTGCTCTATAAGACTCACTTTTTCCCTCCTAAAAAGTAAGGGGAAATGTGTGTGCGTCTTATGGAGCGAATGCAGGCTGCGCAGCTATCCCAGAAGCCAGAACAGCAAGAGGGATTGCTGCTTTCACTGTTTGTCTTCAAAATACCTGTTTTTAACGTCTTTTATGACAATCTCAAGGTTTGTTTCGTTTATTTTTTGTAAGGCGCTTAGAGGTTTTAATTAAAATCAAGTGGCCTGTAAGTTTTATTAACTAAAATAAATAACTGCACACTTTCTATGTGTTTTGGGGGCACTCTGAAATTGGAGTGGAAGGCATGACCCCACTCTCCCATGTTTGGGGGCAGGGTGTTGGTGGACAAGGGGCTCCTCCAGACAACCTGTTCATTGAGGATTCGCTCTGATTTCCTTGCACGAAGCTTACACAGAGGTCACGGCATGCCCATTCTTTACTGAGCATTTGTTTTTGTTGGTACATCTTCCCATTAATCATTCGCCCATCCCACACAAAACTCAAGAAGCCTGCTTTGTTTTTAAAGCAAATCTGTTGCCCTAGGTCAACAAAACACATTGTGCAAACCTAAATTTCTTGCATGTGCTTGAATCCCTCTTACAAAATACTGACAGCCTGGAGGTGACCAGGTGCCAATCCACACCATACGGTTGCATGCCACCCCAATGTCTGAGCAGTGCAAGATTCCCAGGTTCATGTTTCCTTTTGGAAAGGAGGCACAGTGGAGACTGTGGTGTCTTTATGATATATGGTTTGTTTACACATACAGTATATACAAGGGAGAGGTTCACAGCACTGACACCCCAAAAGGGTCCTGTTTCTCCCATAGCTTTGGCCTTGGATTCCATTAGAACTCAAGCATGGCTTTCTCCATCTGCCTTCTCCTAGCTTGCTGCTTTACATCTGGCCCACAGCACTGCAACTCCACTTTGGCCTTATGTTGAGGGAGGGAGGCTTACCCATTTGTCCTCTGGCACAGAGCCACTCCCTTTGTTACCTTAATGAACCCTACTTAGTGGGCCATTACTAAACTGGCCTGACTATTCCAGCAGTTGAATCTGTGCTGGATCCAGGAATCCTGTGCTGGATCTACTGCTGGATCCAAGAAACAGGACTCATGTATTAGAAGGGTATCGGCCTACAGCCTAACTCCCTCCCAAACTCATGACAATACATATTGAAGCACATCCATCACACATTTAAAGCACATGGCTTCCCCGAAAGTATCCTGGGAATTGTAGTTTGTTAAGAGTTCTTGGGAGAGGGGGAGCCATGTGTTTTAAAGGTGCATTGGGTGTGCTTTAGATGTGGATCACTTCTCCAATGTTCTCAATGCCCACCTCCCTGTTGGGATCGGGCTCCATGATGCTGTCCATTCACTTGCTGCCTTCCTCCAACTCTACTCTGGACATCTTTCCAGTGGGAGAAGTGAGGAGCAGCTCCTTCTCCTCCTTCCCATTCTTCTCTGAGCACAGGGAGTAACAGGCAGGAGTAGGAGGTGCAGGGATAGAGACTCTCCAGGGGTTGTTCTGATAGAGGACTCATAAGAGCCTGACACTGATAACATTAACCCTCTGCTTTTCCTCCACAGACAAATTCTACATGATGCTTTCCAACTGTGTGAAAAAGGCTTATGTTGATAAGGAACAGGAAGTTCGTGCTATTTTGAATGGCAAAATAATTCTGCCACCTGTTTGTTGTCTCCTGGTGTGCATGTGGAACTCTCTCTTAAATCTCCCTTACAAAATTGTCCTGAAACTTTTTGCTTCATGAAGAATAGATAGCAAGGCAAACAACCTACCACCTGCCATCAAAAAACAGCCCTTCTAGCTCTGTGTCTGTGGTCCAGGAGGACCCAAAGTGCTCAGGCACCCAGTTTTTTCTTGGATAGCTATTACTGAGGATCAATTCACATCTCATTTAGGGAGGGGACATGATGAGAGAGTGAGATTGAGTTTCACTTAGCTTCAAAATGCTCTTTTCACACTTTGGTTTAGAGTAGAGTAAACGTAAAAGGGACCCCTGACCGTTAGGTCCAGTCGTGACCGACTCTGGGGTTGCGGCGCTCATCTCGCTTGATTGGCCGAGGGAGCCACCGTACAGCTTCCGGGTCATGTGGCCAGCATGACTAAGCCGCTTCTGGCGAACCAGAGCAGTGCACGGAAACGCCATTTACCTTCCCGCCGGAGCTGTACCTATTTATCTACTTGCACTTTGACGTGCTTTCGAACTGCTAGGTTGGCAGGAGCAGGGACCGAATAACAGGCGCTCACCCCGTCACGGGGATTCGAACCGCCAACCTTCTGATCGGCAAGTCCTAGGCTCTGTGGTTTAACCCACAGCGCCACCCACGTCCCTTAGACTAGAGTAGCTCAATGCAAAATCGCATGGGACTCCTGCAGCTTTGAAAGAATTCTCTCCCCGCCCCCTGCACTGCAGAATTCTTCCCCCCTGCACTGCAGAACTACTGCTGGAGGTAGATAAAAGACCCACACATTTGTGCGGGCAGGCCCTAAGTACCAAAGAGACAGAGAATGAAATATTTTCTAGCACTTTGGATCAGAATTTTTTTTTGCACTGCCATAGTCAACAGCAGAGCACATCAGAGGGAGGACAGCATATCTCCCACATGCATAGTGTACATTGCAATCCTTTGGGTACCTCTGGCCTCACACAGCTTGCAATGAGAGGGCTGTTCTGAGTGACACACCATTTGAGAATCGCTGGTCAGGGGAGAAAAATCTGGGAAATGCGCTTAAGGAGAGCTGTAGACTTGTTTTCTTCACTTGCCTCAGATAAGCACATAGCATTAGACTTTGGTAATCAGTACAAAAGAAAGAACACATCACTTGTATTCTGCCTAGGTACAGTGCAAGTCTGCATCTGTACAGAGGAGAAATCCGTCTCGATTGGGATATTAACAGAGGCAACTGCAGGAGTTCAAGAGTTGCTGTGATTCCACTTTCACACGCCCGACCTGCATTTCTTCTCCCCATGCTTCTCTGGCTTCTACGTGCACGTGAGGCGGTTGGGTATAATCCCATATTACAAGGACTCAGCCTCCATGTGAGGGTCAAGCATCTGACTCAGGTCACTGCCAAAAGGAGAGATTAGGCTGAATTTGTTCCAGGACAAGGCAGTCACTCAAGACAGTATTGGATGACTGGGGGTGGGGGGGGGGTGGGCAGGAGCGGTGTCTTTAAAAACACAGGGGAAAGCTTTGAGGTATAGAAGCACAGAGCAACCCCCCTGCCCACATCAAATACAACCAGAAAGAAACCCTGAGTGACATTTAGTCGAATGGGACAAATGGAGAGGAAACATACATGAGAGATAAGCAGCAGCAGCAACAACAACAATTTGGAACTGTGGGGCGAAATGTTTGTGTGTGTGTGTGTGTGTGTGGTCATTAAACAACATATCAGAGCGGTTTACAATAATAGTACATAAAGCCATACAGTGAAAACAATACAGTAAAAACCATACTATATGGCATAGGTCCCAGGACTGGGAGATTTGGGCCCCAGTTGCACTATACATTTAAAACAGTATCATTAAAACTTGAAACAGTCACAGCTCTCTTCCCCCCTCCGCGCCTGCCTAAGAAGCCTTGGAGTTGTGGCTTGCTAAGCGTGTTGAGAGTTGCTAGGAGACCCTTATTCCCCTCAGAGCTACAAGGATGGGTTAATAGTCAATTCCTCTTCCCAGGGAACTCTGGCTCAGTCTCAGCCCAGATCAATGCAGACCATGTGGAGTTTGTATTTAATGCAAATTAGAAGTAGACCTATGGGATGTCCTGCCCTGACACCCCATGATTATCCCTTACTTTCTTTCTAGAACCGAAGTTCCCAGCTCTTATACATGCAGATATACAGACAGTGTCTGGCAAAGGCTCTAAAGCAAGAGAGAGGGTCTGTAGTAGCTGGGTGGTGCAGCAGAGACTTTGTATACAGAAGGACCTCACGTGTTCAGTCTCTGGCATCTGTGGGGGAATCTCAGGCAAGGATTCACGGCCCTGCAGTGGCGTAGCGTGGGTTGTCAGCACCCGGGGCAAGGCAAGTAATTTGCGCCCCCTAACCCGTGGATTTTAGCATTCAAGTCTCTTCCGTGCGCCCCCCCCCCCGATGTTGCGCCCGGTGCGGCCAGCCCCCCCTGCACCCCCCACGCTACGCCACTGTGGCCCTGCAACCTGACACCCAGGAGAGCAACTGGCAGTCAAAACAGATAACCCTCATCTGGGTAGACCAATGGTCTCTGACCCTGTAGAAGCCACCTCTATGTATGCAAGGAGACAATCTGACCTGGCTGAGGATATTGTGTTCCTGGTCACAGCTACAGTCCTTGCAGTTGCTCACATTATTCCCCTCACTTCAGCTCTGCCTCTTCTTCTCACTGCCCTTCTTTCCCCTCATCAGCTTTCAGCTGGATTTCAGAGCCCCAGTCATTCAGAAGAATGTGAGAGCTTAAACTGGAGGGGGAGGGAAAGCAAATGTCTGCATGCCAGCCCCCCACCCACAGGCATGACCACTCCACCCCAAACTCCCTGTGTTAAGTGTGGGAGGCTGAAGGGGTCTTGTAAATCCATTCAGCTGAACAAACACAGCTTCCTTGCAGAAATCCTCTTGTGGATGGCTTCTAAGCCCATCCAGCTGAACAAGCTCACCTTTTCAGACCTTTCCACTCAATGCAGGAAAATTGGGGGATGGAAGGTGCATACCTGGTCTGCGCTTGCCTGCTCCCCAGGGCTGGCCCTGAAGTGAGGCAGAGTGGAGCAGCTGCCTCAGGCAGCTGAGGTGCGGGGAGTGGACAGAGCTATGCATGCCCTGTATCCGCTATGCTAAGCTGCTGCCCTCCAGTGCAGTGGAAGATACTGTTACTTCACTAGTACCGGAGGAAGTTTTAGCTGCCAGTCCAATTGGCTTCTGTACACGCCTTGGGGAAGGATGCCATCTTGCCCTCCACCTCATGCTGCAAAATGTCTTGAGTTGGCCCTGCTGCTCCCCCTTTCCACTTGAAGCACACACACACATTCCTTTATGTGCATGAGTGGTGGGTTTTGAATGAATATCTAAGACGTCAAGAACAAATGGCCTCTGGGGAATGAAGCGTCTTCCTCGAGATGAATCCCACATTGTCAGTGCATTACCTTGTCACACTGGAGGGTTTTTTAAATACATGTCTTTTGTCTCATCACAGATAAGTACACACTTATTTTTCTCTCCGTGCACAATCCAGTGTATGTGACTAGTACACACTGAATTTGTATTTATTGCTTGCCTTCGAACCAAGCTACCTGCACTGTTGCTGCCTCACTTGACAGTTGGTCTCACAACATGATAATGCATGTTGGATTTTGAATTTTAGGGGATTTGAAGGTAAATGTCCTGTGTGACAATAAACACAGAGCACATTAATGACTCCCAAACATGGAAATTTCTGTTTCAAGGTTAATAATAATAATAATAATAATAATAATAATAATAATAATAATAAAAATAAAAAATTTTATTTGTAACCTGCCCTCCATGGCTGGAGCCGGGCTCAGAGCAGCTAACATCATATAAATAATACAATATGCATAAAAACAATCAATCAATCAATCAATTAAAATGCATCCCAAAATTAATTCAAATAAATTAAAATTAAAACTGGACAAATGACAATCCTCAGATTAAAATTGAAAGTGGTTAATACACGCCAGGACCAACTGTTTCCACTGATATTATGAGGACCTGTGAGCGGGCTAAGACCTCCTTCGTGCTTGTTCTTATACATGAACCCTGACCAAAGGCCTGGCAGAACAGCTCCATCTTGCAGGCCCTGTGGAAGGATGTCAAATCTCACAGGGCCCTGGTCTCTTGTGAGAGAGCGTTCCACCAGGCTGGGGCCATGGCCGAAAAGGCCTTGGCTGTGGTCGAGGCCAGTCTAATCTCCCTGGGGCCCGGAATCTTCAGGATGTTGTTATTTGCAGACTGTAAGGTCCTCTGTGGGACATACCAGGAGAGGAGATCCCATAGGTACGAAGGTCCTAGGCCTTATAGATAGATAGATGATAGATGATAGATAGATGATAGATACCGTAGATAGATAGATAGATGATAGATAGATAGATAGATAGATAGATAGATGATAGATAGATAGATAGATAGATAGATAGATAGATAGATAGATGATAGATAGATAGATAGATAGATAGATAGATAGATAGATGATAGACGATAGATGATAGACGATAGACGATAGATGATAGATGATAGATGATAAATAGATAGATGATAGATGTGAGGAAATATATTGATAAGTGTAGGATTATTATTATTCACTAATTTATATGAGGAATGGTTGAGGGAGTTGGATATGTTTAGTCTGGAGAAGAAAAGACTGATAAGTAATATGATAGCTATCTTCAAATATCTGATGATTTGTCACAAGGATTATGGAGCAAGCTTCTTTTCTGCTGCTCCAGAGTGTAGGACCTGAACCAATAGATTCAATTGACAAGAAAGGAGATTCTGACTAAACATTAGGAAGAACTTTCTGGCTGTAAGTGCTTTTTGATAATGAAATGGACTCCCTCAGAAGGTGGTGGACTCTCCTTCTTTGGAGGCTTTTATACAGTAGTCGGATGGCCATCCAGCAGGGATTAGTTAGCTGTGGTTCTTGCATTGTTGAAGGATCTTCCTACAAACAAATCAGAACAGATGCTCAATAAAGAATGGATACTGTGTACAAGCAAATCAGGTTGACTGCTTGATAAATAGGTCATCTGGAGCAGTCCATAGACAGAAAGACAGATAGATGTGAGACAGATAGCTGTGCCATGAAAATTTAGTAAAGAGTGGATTACACTAACATATGCAGTCATTTAATGACATTTATGATTTTATTAATTATTATCAGTATGAAAAAAAGAAAATACTTCTCTCCACAAAATGCGTAAAAATTATTCCAAATACTCCAATTGAAATCCTGATCCTTATCTTGCAATGGCATTAACATCATTTACACAGATAACCCCAAGAGCAAAGAACAATTTTTATTATCTGAGTGCTGGGTGTTGGCAGGAATTATGTAATGTAAATAGCAGCTGTTGGCCAGGATCCTTTTCCCCCTTCTTTTTTTCTATAAAATCTTTCACAGCACAAAGCTTTCTAAATGGAGATTAAGACCTTGCTTTATTAAAATGCACTCCAATCTTTTAACCTGAAAGACTGGCCACTGCTTGCCAGTTGAATAATGAGCTTAACTCTTACATCACACTTGATTTGTGGTGTACAGTGTAGCCGGTGGTGACTGCAGCTCTAAGGACAGAAATGTGAAACCAGGGAACCTTAGAGCAGTGGAAACCTTCCTGTCACCAACAGCTTTCCTAGTGAATCATGTTTCTGAAATCCAGTTTACCAGAAGACCATGCAGAAGAGGGGAGGCCTCTGCCTGGCACCATTCTGGTCCCAGGTTCAGTCCCCCAGCATCTCCAGATAGAGCCCTGCCTGAAATCCTGCAGAGCCACTGCTAGTCAGTGTATTGAGCTAGATGGCCCAATGGTCTCACTCAGCATAAGGCAGACCCTGATGTTCCCAATTGAACTACTGCTTTTAATTGCTGGTCATTCCGTTTTCTTTTGTTTCCCCCCCAGTGATTCAATGTAGTGTTTTTAACCAGTTTGATTATGTTTCAACAAGTTGCTTATATGTCATACATATGTACATACAGTGCTTTTGTTTCTTAAAAAAAAGAGTTTAGGGGTACTCTCATTTTGACTCAAGAAAATCACCATTTTATAGTTCAAATCGGGGAAAATAAATACAGTAAATGGACAAAAGTACAAAGATTCACAAAATTTTTAGGGGTATGCGTTGCTAGTTTCTGTTTGCCACTGAGCAGCTGCTTAGAGTCACAGGACTCTGTTTACATTCCAGACACATTCCATACTGTTGGAAGTCTCACGAGAGACGAGAGAGGGATGTGACGTTACTGGTTTCCTGTTCCTTTGTCCCTTTGTTCAGTTGCTCTCTGCTTTCATAGAGAGAGGATGTATATTTCTTTGCTGTCTGCGTAGTAAGAAATAAAGCATAGTGATGTAGCCATAAATCTCACCACTTCCGCGTGCTATTTTGGATTCTCTGCTGAATGGAATGTGCCTGAGGCCTCATCAAAGGCTCAGGTCGTTAATTATTCATCGGGAGGGCAATTCCAGAGGAAAATGAGCTTTATCAGCTTGGCCGAGCGGAGATCCCGACATGCGTACCCCCAAAAAAAGCACTGTGTATACATATATACATAAGGTCAGGAGCATCCCAGAGCCTAAGATTTCAGGGCTTAAACCTGAGATTTAGGGGCGGCCCCTGTTGATGTCCCAGGGGTGAATCTTCCTCTGCGCTCCCTCCCACCACTGAACCCTGGAGATGGAGGTTAATTGGGAGAGGGGAGGAGTGAGCGGAGGAGGGCACACACCCCTGCTCCGAGTCCGTGCAAGAGTTTGCAGCTAGAGCTTCCTGGCCTGGAGTTTGCCAGCTGCACACATAGTCATTCATATGGGGGGGCACTCTCACCCACCTGGATATTCAAGCCTTTCCTCACCACCTGGAGTGGGCCAGGCAAACCTGAAGACTTCAGGCTGGTGATGGAGGTCTGTCAACCTGATCATACATGAACACATAATATTCTTAAGGGGAAAAGATTGCAACAATTGGATGGATGGGAGAGCTTTAGCTTGAAGGGGGCTGGTGTAATGGTGTTCCCATTTCCTCCTCATCCACCTCTGCTCTGAAGGCCTTTCTCAGTTCCTTGTGACAGCGAGGGGAATTTGTGCAATATAACTTTGTCCCTTTGGTAAACGCTAGCATACGTGAACGAGGCAGTGTTTTCTCTCACGGCAGCCTCCAGTTTTCCGAAAGCAAGAGATGTGGAGGAAAGCTGTCAGCAAGCTGCATCATGGGAAAAGAAAGACTGAACTGTTCTCAGAAGGGGAATGTCATTGACACATTTAGCTGGCAGTTGTTGACACTATTATTTATATGTGCAGTTGCTGGTGTGTGTGAGAGAGTGTGCGCTAACAGATAATAAAGCGATGCCTCCACTGCAATTGGGTGAGAAACCCGAGACTGCTGTGGAGCTTAAAAGGCTCCGGTGTGCCACGCTCTGTATCAGATCAGACATATCCGCGACAGGTGTGCATGCATTTATTACTAGGAAAGCACATCAAAGTCACAGCCTCAAAAGAAAATGGCAGGCAATGGAGAAATCAAGCAATCCTTGGCAACCTGAAGAGATTTACCCTGCTTGCACTGAATGGGAGGGTGGAAGGGGGAGAACGCTTGGGAAACTCGATGCTGCAGAATTTGTTAACCTCTTCGTTAACTAACCGTGTCTCACCAACTGAGGTTCTGCTGCTTTTAGCATGTCAGCAAACAGGCTCCTGGACAGAAGACAGAGAGGCCGGTTTGGAAACTGCAGCTGGTGAAGAATTCAGCAGCCAGGTGGCTCAGCAGGGCAAGACAGTCCAAGGCTATAACACCAATCCCGACTCAACTGCACTGCATAACAGTTAGTCTCCAGGCCTAATGTAAAGTGTTGGTTTAGACTCTACAGCCTGATAGGGCTCAGGGACCTCATTGCCTCAAGGACTGCCTCTCCGCACATGAACCAACCTGTGTTCTTCATCCGAGTCACTTCTCCATGTGCCCCCCTCTGAGGGAGTGCAGAGGGTAGAACAGGCCTTCTCCGTAGTGACTCCCCATTTATGGAATGATCTCCTCAGGCGCCAGGGAAAAATATCCTCAATCACCTAGGCCTTGGGATCTTAATTTTCTTTTAGAGGGGTGGGGTGGCTGGACCTGGTTTTCATACATACATATTTACAGATTGTGTATTTTAGCAGATTGTATCCTTGTTTTTAATGTTCATCTTTGTAAGTCACACTGAGTTTCTTTCTTTCTTTGAGAAGAAAGCAACTAATAAATATAACAAACAAACAAATTTGCTTTAAATGTATGGTGCGGATGTGACCCCAGGCCTCAGACAGAGCAGGTATTTTCATATGGGAATTTCTGTTCTGCTGGAAGATACTACAGGTATTGCAACTGGATTTTCTACACCACTGAGCGTATTGCACACCCTCCAAATGTCCCTGTTTTCCAGGGATGTCCCTGATTTAGATAAGCCATTCCAGTTTCTGATTTGATTCCGGAATGTCCCAGTTCTCCTTAGGATGCTCCTATTTTCATTGGAGAAAAGTTGGGGCAACCCAGTAAGATATGTGAGGGTATAAATAGTAAAATTATCATTATGGAACAAAGTGTCCCTATTTTCATTGGAGAAATGTTGGAGGGTATGCATATTGTGCTTATTCAGTTTATAGACCCCACTATGTCCCATCCCACACTGGTAGACCTATCATAGCTGTGCAGAGCAGAGGATATTAAATAAAAAAAAAAAGCTAGAAAATACGTTAAGGCATATTGTTAAAATGGGAACCCAGAAAGGGTTGTTGTAAGCATGAATTGTGGAAATGATCACACCCAGTGCTATTTTTCTAGAAATATAGGTGCTGGAGCTTACCACGAATGCCTCCTTTGTTCTCTTACAATGGCAATGGTGCCCATCTGAGAGGTGCCGAAGCTGAGCTACGGCTGAAAAAAAGCCCTGATTACACCCCTTCCCTGGAACCACTGGTTGTAGATTGCAAAGAGGGTTGGTCTGATAAAACTTTCCTTACGGTAAATAATGCTTTGTCAAAAGCGAATGAAGGAAATGTTGAAATATAAATGTGGGGTCAAGCTGAGAGGTGACGTTTTGGCAACTCAGGAGCTTGTTGGACAAAATCAACAAGCGTTCCATTGTTTTCATTGTACAGACCTGCCTGCAAACTCATTCCATGCAATTTTCACCGTGTTGACTTGAAAGTGTACATGTACCTGCCAATTTTTTAAAAAAATCTCAAAGGAGGAGATTTAAGTGCCTCTCTCAATCTCTGTTACTTGAGCCATGATGAAAACAACACCAAGGAAAATCATTGGTCTCTATATTTATTAAATTCATTCAGATTGCAATCTTAATTATGTGCCGAGAATGAAAATCTTATTAATGCTTGACAGATGAAAGTTAAGTCTTAAGTATCAGTAGCGTGCTCTGTTTGTTTATCCTGATTATGTAGATCCTCCTTAAAAGGTAAAGGTAAAGGGACCCCTGACCATTAGGTCCAGTCGTGACCGACTCTGGGGTTACGGCGCTCATCTCGCTTTATTGGCTGAGGGAGCCGGCGTACAGCTTCCAGGTCATGTGGCCAGCATGACTAAGCTGCTTCTGGCAAACCAGAACAGCGCACGGAAACACCGTTTACCTTCCCGCCGGAGCGGTACCTATTTATCTACTATTTATCTACTTGCACTTTCGAACTGCTAGGTTGGCAGGAGCAGGGACCGAGCAACGGGAGCTCACCCCATTGCGGGGATTCAAACCGCTGACCTTCTGATCGGTGAGTCCTAGGCTCTGTGGTTTAACCCACTGCGCCACCCGCATCCCTACTTGCTGGCAAAAGGAAGTAAGGTCCTGCAAAGTATTATCTATCTAGCAGCTCAGGTCTAACAAAATATGCCCCTAATCCACTCAGCTAGTGTTAGTTGTGACTAAGTTCCATTGAAAGCAATGGGGTGTATAGGAACACTTATTATCTTCTTCCATTTGTCTTTATGGGAACTAAAATGTAACAAACTTTAGCTGGTTTTGTCCTATGTTTTCATTACCTTGTAGAAGAACTGAAACCTTGCAAGGAACTCGGATTTGGTCTAGCACGACTGTGTTATTAGCTATGCTTGGAAATAACAAGTCTCAAGAAACCCTCCATGCCGGTGAAACTGACCACGATAACATACCCTCCAACATTTCTCTGATAAAAATAGGGACATCCCATTCCATAACGGCAATTGTATTATTTATACCCCACACATCTTATTGGGTTGCCCCAACTTTGGACAGCTTGCAACATATATAAAAACATAATAAAACATTAAACATTTTTTAAAAAGCTTCCCTATAAAGGATTGCCTTCAGGACAGCTTCTCTAAATCAGGGGCGTCCCTGAAAAATAGGGACACTTGGAGGGTCTGTGATAAAAGGGGGAGGGAGAGAGAGGAGGAGATAAAAGAGTTCAGTTATAGTAGGAGAGAGGGAGATCAATCTAAAACTCTATTGCTTCCCGTTCCATCTTTAGAAATTTTCTGTCTCTGTGCATGGGGCGAACCATTGCCCAACTTGTGATATATTTAGCCCTAATAAAGTTGGGGGGGTAGCAGGGTGTCCCGCTAATATTCGTAGATTGAGAAGCAGCATGTCTGTAGAGGGAAGCCTGTTCTATGCTTCCCTTGTGGTTTACAGCCCTGAGTTCTTATCTCAACCTCATTCATCTGGACCTCTTCTTCCCACAGTGCTTCTCTTCTAGGCCCTTCCTAGTGTGGTGTAGTGGTTAAGAGCAGTAGACTCGTAATCTGAGGAACCGGGTTCGCGTCTCCGCTCCTCCACATGCAGCTGCTGGGTGACCTTGGGCCAGTCACACTTCTCTGACGTCTCTCAGCCTCACTCACCTCACAGAGTGTTTGTTGTGGGGGAGGAAGGGAAAGGAGAATGTTAGCCGCTTTGAGACTCCTTCGGGTAGTGATAAAGCAGGATATCAAATCCAAACTCTTCTTCTCATTAGGAAGAACATTAGGAAGAACTTCCTGACAGTAAGAGCGGTTCGACAGTGGAATTTGCTGCCAAGGAATGTGGTGGAGTCTCCTTCTTTGGAGGTCTTTAAGCAGAGGCTTGACAACCATATGTCAGGAGTGCTCTGATGGTGTTTCCTGCTTGGCAGGGGGTTGGACTCGTTGGCCCTTGTGGTCTCTTCCAACTCTATGATTCTATGATTCTATGATTCTATGATTCTCCTCTGAGTCCTGTTCTTCAGGTTTATCTGCCTGCAGGTAGAAACACAGAGAGAAGAAACACAGAGAGGGTAGAAACACAGAGAGAAGAAATACCGTGGTGCGTCTGCATCAGCACAAGGAGGTTCATCTGCTGCAGGTGCAACAAAACATGTCTCTCCTGCATCCATCTCTACAGCCACAGCAGGCACTGCAACCTTCTAACAGCTTGACTTCACCCCCAAAGGAACAGTCCTCCATTGTCTCCTGAGACAGACGGATGCCAACAAATTTAAAGTCAGAAAGACATCCCCTTCCTCACAGTTCATATTGGATGGCGATCATGCTTTCTCCATACTTCTCTGTAGCCTGTGGCACTGGTTACTTACGCAAGCCATCTGGGTTTGTTTTGCTAAACACATCTGTTGTCCAACAAACAGTTCTGGCATGGCACCTTTCCATCACTTCTGTTCAGAGTTGACCCCACTGCTTTTGAGCAGACAATTAGATCAAATGATCCTCATGTTTCTGCCACAATTCCACAATGGCCACATCACACATTCGGTGATGGCAAACATGTAGCTGCTGGAGGCTATACAGTGTCTGCTTTTTATTGGGCGTTTGTTCTGGTTTCCCTGTGGGCAGGTTAGACGACAATGAGCTCTCATCCTGATTTGCTTGCAGGGTGTTGATATGAATTCTTGTCCCTTTTCATTATCCCACACATTTAAAAAATGAACTTCCCCACCACTTTCCTAACAGCAAAAAGTCCATTTTTTTTATTTAAAAAAGGTAGATTTCTTCCAGAGTGCTTTAATCCAATTTAAATGCAGAAACCTAAATTTCTGGTATGTGATAAAATCCCTCCTGTAAAATAGGGCTGGCCTTGAGGTGACCTAGGCCTCACTGAACTCAGTGAGACTGGCTTCAGAGAAGACATTTTATTTATTTCTTTTCCATCCCACATGGCATGCATGGTTCTCCCTCTCCTCATTTAATCCCCACATTAACTGTAAGGTAGGTTGGGCTGAGAGCCAATGACTGCCCCAGGGTCACCCAGTGAGCTTCATGGCCTAGTGGGGCTTTGAAGCCTGGTCTCCCAGATCCTAGTCCAACTACTATGACCACTACCCCATGCTGACTGCCATGTTTATACATGTGTAGGACTGTACATTTAAGAATCCTGTAGACAAAACTGGAGTTTCACTGAGAGGATTCTCTTGAGGCCGAATAATGCAAATCACCTTTGCACACAGTACATGTTTACTCAGTACAAACTAAAACTGGCTCTGCAGTTCTGGCTTTCTCAAGGAGCTGGAGAATTAATAGTTCTGGGAAAGTTCTTGGTATCCTTAATGAATTGGTTTCTTAGAATCCTGAAAGAATTTGTAGCACACTCAAAACTAACTTTCCCATGGCTTGAGGGATAGATGGATAAATGTGGTATCCCTTATATTAAGCAACTTAAGACCAGAACATTGCAGAAAGACTTCTTTGATGCCCTGAAACAGCAATACTTCCCCTTGCCGCCTCACTTTTTT
Source organism: Podarcis bocagei (assembly GCF_964188305.1). Taxonomy (NCBI): domain Eukaryota; kingdom Metazoa; phylum Chordata; class Lepidosauria; order Squamata; family Lacertidae; genus Podarcis; species Podarcis bocagei. The sequence goes on from NC_138126.1 coordinate 44,151,669, forward strand.
TAAAAAAAACATCTAATCTGAATTGTTCAGCAAAATTCTTAGTGTAGAGTTCAGGGGCAGGTACGAATGAAGGTACTATGAGTCAGCTTGCTTCTAAGTGCAAATAAGCCACCATTAAAAATATTAAAATGATGCTCCCATCAAACAGGATGTCCGAGAAGACCTTGTGTTCTGTTTATTGGAACGTCGTGGGGATTCTCTACCTGACTTATGTCTTGGCTGATGATGCCTGGAAATACAATCAAACAGGAGGATGTACACACTTTCTTTTTTCCTCTTTGGAAGTTAATGAATGTTATTAACAGTTAATACAAGGGGGGCCTTCAACAAAACATTGCAGTGCACCAGGTTTCCGGCCAGGGGTCTAGCCAGCCATGCCCTCGTGCAGGGTACTTTATTCCATTTCTTTCCAACCCTGACCCCTCTGCAACAGCTGCTCAGCATGCCACACACACAGTCCTTACTGAGCTGCTTTTTTGGGGGTGGGAATTGCAACTCCAAAGATTAGAGTTTTCCCAAATCTGCTGATACCTGCTCATTGTGTGTGGATTGTACTGTTCTGGCTGCATAAGGGCCCATACTCAGATACTGAGTTCACTTATTAAAATGTTACAGGAGGGTTTGGGGCAGCAGGCAAAGACCTTCCTGCTTGCTTGCTTGCTTGCTTGCTTGCTTGTTTGTTTGCATTCTTAACATGCATCAACAGCCTATAACCCCAAAACAGACCTCAGGATGGTATACAAAGTCTGACCCAGGCATTTATTTAGGATTGAACATGATTTTTGGAATTCTGTTCTGTTCTGGGTTTCTTTTTCTTTCAGAGGTGTGGTGGTTATTTTGTCCTGTTATATATTTCTGTGCATACAGTGGTACCTCAGGTTACATAGGCTTCAGGTTACATACGCTTCAGGTTACAGACTCCGCTAACCCAGAAATAGTGCTTCAGGTTAAGAACTTTGCTTCGGGATAAGAACAGAAATCGTGCTCCGGCGGTGCGGTAGCAGCGGGAGGCCCCATTAGCTAAAGTGGTGCTTCAGGTTAAGAACAGTTTCAGGTTAAGTACGGACCTCCGGAACGAATTAAGTACTTAACCACTGTATTTCTTGGATTTAAACTGTAATTGTATATGTCTTCTTCTTTGGTGACCACTCAAAGCCGAGTAAGATTGTCTTCCATGGGAAAAGAGTAGTTGCTTTGGAAGACAGTAATCAGGCATCTGCACAACATGACCAGTCCAACGAAGTTGATGTTGAAGAATCATTGCTTCAACACTGGTGATATTTTCTTCTTCCAGTACACTGGTATTAGTTCGCCTGTCTTCCCAAGTGAATACATGCCCCTGGAATCCTTTGGTGAAGGGGAGTTTAAAAATATTTCACATTTATTTATTTTGTTTATTATTTATAAAACTACATATTTATTTTATTTATTATTTATCTGTACACCACCATTCATTCAAACACCAAAGTGGTTTACGGTAATAGAACATAAAACCATACAATAAAAAACATACAAAAATTAAAACCAGACTTCAGTTAACTGTTGTGGGAAGATGTACTCTTAATTGCCTGCATGGGCCTGACGGAATAGAAGAGTTTTAGCAGGCGTTTAGAACAGAAGTATTAAATTAAATAAATAGATCTATATGGGGGAAGTGATACTCTGGTTTTTAGGAACAGGTGTGGAGAGGGATTAGGGTTGGGGGAAGGATTTGTTTTGGTTCACTTTAAATACAAACCTACCTGCTTTGCGCTTCGTGAAAGACTATGCAAGCCCAAATGCAGCTGTCTTCTGGAAGTCACACTTCTTCAAATTTATTGACCAACCCAACCCAAAATGTGCAGGGAAATGTGTGCATTAGGGAGACACGTGCATGGAAATGTATATCTAAGTGACACTAACATACAAAAATGAACCAGGGAAACCTGCTTGCACAAATGTGTATAAGAGCAAGATTGCACAGGTGTGCAGGTGTGCAGGTGTGCGCTAAAATGCTGACACACTCCCATGAGGAATGAAAGGGAAGGAAATCTCAAAGTGATGCACGATTGGGGTGAGCTGAACTTAAGACTGGGAAAGTGACCAAGAGAAAATGAAACAGGCAGATTCGCTCATTCCTAGGAGACATGCTCATGGTGCCAGTTTTGTAGTGCTGCGCTTATATGTATGTTAGCTTTAACAAGGGGTGCAGGGGTATGCAACCCTCCACGAAGTCACTGGTGCATGGGAAATAAAACTAATCCAGGGCTCCGTTCTTACGTAAGCATTGGCTGGACGCACCAGTGAGACCGTGTGACCCCAGTTTCGACGCCATGTTCCTGAGGTAACCTTAGGGCATGATTTCCACGACTGGACATAATCAGTGGTTGGGGAAATGAAGCTAACCTCAAAATATGAAACCGAGGCACAGAGAAATCTAAGGCAAATAGTATGACTTTGAGGGAAGGCGTTTCAATGGGAGCAAAATGGATTCGAGATGAGTTGGCGGAAGACAGGTCTGTCTCAAACAGAAGAGCCAATGTAATGGTAAGCGCTGCACTTGGACCACCGGGTCCCTGCTCATACATCAAACTCATTAGGTGAACTTGTGTCATTTGTTATCCCCAGCCTAGCCTACCACACCGGGTTGTTTGGACGGTACAAAAATGAGAGGAAAACATGTTATTTGGTGGAAACGTTCCGATTCAAATGCACAGATATCTTAGTGGCTGCTTGACACGATAGGCAATGTGTTTGGCACCCAGATGGAGATGCAAATATCTGCAGATTCCATGACCAAATGACCTTTCCTTTACACTATAAAAGGCTTGCTCCCACATTACACTGAACACAGGCACGAGCTCTCTCTACCCACGTTCATGTGAAAGAGTGCACACTCGTTGACTTGTGCAGATCTGTGCACACAGACCCTCACTCCTTGAACCTTATGTGTGAATAATTGTACAGGTGTGCAGCTCTTTACAGGTACACAGATTGTATGCCCATTGAATGTCATGCGTGGAAACCTCTACTGTTAGGTACAGCTGAAGCTGTCATTGCATAATCTTCTCCTTTAAGATCACCTCCAATTTTGCTGCAGGGTCAGCTGGCGATGCAAGCGGGTTTTGGTGGTGGGAGGCAAGGCTGGGGCTATTTTTAAACCCAAGGACAGGGCAATCTGAAGCTTGGCAGATTTACACTGCAGTCTTTTTGATTCAGCTTGATGACTCTCAGGCCCCTGTGCCAACTGCCCCCTTGCAGAACACAGATGCTTGGATTTCATCAGCTGTGGCGGCTGACACATCCCACTGCCATGTGCCCAGTAATGCTGCCTGTGTGAGCTAGACTGCCATCTGCCAAGGAAGGCTGGGAACACGCTGCTCCTGAAACACTATGCCTCTCTTTTTATAGCTCCGGGTGAAAATACTCCGATACTTCGATCGGCAAGTGATCCAAGCTGCCTGAGATTGTACAGGGTGGGAGAGGGCTCAGACCAAGGAGTTTCTCACAAGGAAGCAGAATTACAAGGCAGTGATGTACATGGCAAATAGACCCAGTCGTTTAGGTTCACAACAACAATTACCTGGTAAAAGGCTGCATTTATCTACTGCATTATTCTGTGCAATGCATACCCTTCCCTTGTCTCCAGTTAGCTCAAGGTGGCTGGACATTCTGCACAGTTCTTTGCCCACCTTATATCCTCACAACAAGGTTATGTTGGATGAGCTTCGTGCGGCTGAGCAAAGATTTGAGCCTGAATTTCCCTAGTCTTAGTCTGACACTCGGACTGCATGGCAGTGAGGCCTTTGAGCGGCCTCATTTCAGATACAGTGGTACCTCGGGTTGCATACGCTTCAGGTTACATATGCTTCAGGTTACAGACTCCGCTAACCCAGAAATAGTATCTCTGGTTAAGAACTTTGCTTCAGGATGAGAACAGAAATCGTGCTCCGGCGGCGCAGCGGCAGCAGGAGGCCCCATTAGCTAAAGTGGTGCTTCAGGTTAAGAACAGTTTCAGGTTAAGAACGGACCTCCAGAACAAATTACGTACTTAACCTGAGGTACCACTGTACTCCATTACCCCCTTCTGTTTTCCATCTTTCTCCTCCCCTGCCTCATGCCCCAGTAAATGGTTATGGACTTCAGATGGAGAATTATGTTATGATTGTGCACACCAGCATCCACAATGGTTCCCAAGGAATTGCACCATGTTTTATGTTTCTCATTGCCCTCTTGAAAGTGGGTCAGAGATTCTCCACACTTGGTATAAGCACTCGGCATGATGACCCAAATGACCATCACAAGGATGGGGAACCTGTACCCCTCCAGTTGTTGGAATGCAACTCTCATGATCCCTGACCATTGGCTGGTGGGACTGATGGGAGCCGGGAGCCCAGCATCACCCAGAGAGCCAAAGATTCCCCGTTCCTAATTTAGGACTTTCCCCTGGTGGCAGCATGTGGCAGGCTGCCTCCAGACATGGCTGGATTCCTGGGAGAACGTTGCATTTGTGCTCTCGGCATCTGCGCTGGCTCCTGACAGTTTTCTACGTTTGTTTTGGCCTCCTGACAGTTCAGGATCTGCATACCTAAGAGACCACCTCTTCTCCTACGTTACATTAAAATCTCTGAGGCTACAGTCATGTTCATGCTTGGAAGGAGACAGTTGCAGTGAAATCAGTTTTATTTCCAAATAAATATGAGTAAGAGCTAGGTGCTAGATAATGCTAAAGGGCTTAGGATTAGGGCTGGCTGCCAACATTGAACATGAGCACTTTTATTTCTCATGAGCAGGGAGGGTATCGCAGGAGAAAAAGAGCTATTCAATCTCATGGCGTGCATCCACACACACACACCGCACCCTGCCAGGATCTAATGCTTACCTCCAAGATCTAGACACATTAAAAAATGCCTCGTAAACTTCATAATGGGAAATCATGTTGGCAAAAGACGGAACTCCACACCGCCATCTGGTGTCACTGTGTTATAACACATATTAAGTGCTTTTTCTTTACTATTGTAGCTGAGTCACTCTCAGCCTAACATACCTCACAGGGTTGTTGTGAAGTTAAAATGGGGAGCAGGAGAATTATGCATGGCACCTTGAGCTCCTTGGAGGAAAGACCGGATATAAATGCAAACAATCAAATTTGCCCAATATCCAGTTCATTTCTATCTTCAATCTTGAGTCCCCAGATGTTGCTGGACTACAACTCCCATCATCCCTGGCCAATGGGTAAACTAGCTGTGGATCATGGGAGTGGTAGTCCTTCATCATCCAGGAGGCTCAAGGTTAAAGGGCTCTGCTGTAGATCAGCCCAGCCCAGCCCGTAGTGAGATGGCCTAACCACTCTGCCCCACACGAGTGATTATTTAAGTTACACTTTAGATGGGGGTTCTAGGGGGGTTCCTAGTCCAAAACTTTACTCAGTACAGAATGTACAATGCAAAATGCAGCTCCACCACCCCTGATGGATGGTCATCCAGCCTCTGTTTAAATACTGTACCTCCTGCTACAGAGAGCCTACCACTTCCCCAAATCATCTGCTTCACAGTCAATGTTTCTCCTGCTATTTAGCTGAAATCTGCTTCCCTGCCATTTCCACCCATTGATTAGCTTAGTTTTTTGTTTATTTACTAGTTATTAGTTTTACTCCTATTTTCCTTGGGGTGCCTAGACTATTTTAAAGTGTACTGTTATTTGTCTCACATCTTCCATATGAGAAGAGCTGGATATTTAAAGAAACGCACTAGAACCATCATACACTTGCACCCTGTTCCTACATGACTGAAACCAGGTGAGATAACCTTTCATTTAGCGTCAATGCCTAGAAAGGCACAACGGATGGCATACTTTGGCAGGTAGCCACACCTCCCTTGCGTTATCAGCTTGAACACAGTTCTTGGCTATCACCTATGGAAGCGAAAGCTTTGAAAAAACTGAACATGGAGGCTAAATGGCCAAAATACTGGGAAATTCTAGAACAGGAAGGTGACAAATTGAAATTGCAGAGTTATGACAAGCTTAAGGAGAAGGTGCGAGACTGGCTACACTATTTTCAAATAAGAGAGGTTTATAACTTGGACAAAAAAAATTGGTTTCCAGGTGGAAAAATCAAAGTTAGAAACAGAATTGCTAGAACCCAATGTAAAGACACTTTCGAGAATGTATAATTTGCTGTTGAAATGGAATACTGAGGAAGAAACAGTAAAATCGGCAATGATAAAATGGGCACAAGACATAGGCCATAACATTATGTTCGCTGACTGGGAGAAGTTGTGGACCACCGGAATTAAATTTACGGCATGTAATGCCTTAAGAGAGAATATTATGAAAATGATGTATAGGTGGTACATGACCCCAGTCAAGCTTGCAAAGATATATCATTTGCCCGATAACAAATGTTGGAAGTGTAAAGAAATTGAAGGTACTTTCTTTCACCTTTGGTGGACGTGCTCAAGGCTTTCTGGGAAATGATATATAATGAACTGAAAAGGGTATTTAAATATACCTTCCTGAAGAAACCAGAGGCTTTCCTCCTGGGCATAGTTGACCAATCGGTATTAAAGAAGGATAGAACTTTCTTTATGTACGCTACAGCAGCAGCAAGAATTCTTATAGCAAAACATTGGAAGACAGAAGATCTACCCACCGTGGAAGACTGGCAGATGCAACTAATTGACTACATGGAGATGGCGGAGATGACTGGCAGAATTCGAGACCAGGGAGAAGAGCAAGTGGAAGAAGATTGGGGGAAATTTAAAATCTATTTGCAGAAACATTGTAAAATTTTTGGATGTTGAGGACATTGAAATGAACTGTGGGGGTTCTAGCAACAAGATAAAATTTAAGATTAAACTAACAATAGATAAACTAAGGGCTATGAATTTGCTGAACCAACTTTTAAAAGGGATACAAGAACGGGGGATGTGAGGAAGTCAGGAAAATATGTGAATTTAAGATATAAAATTAAGAAAGAGGGAATTTTGTGTTTTTTCTATATGTGCTTTTTCTTTTTTACTATTAGTTTTTTAATGTATGCATTTTTGTAATTTTGTGTTTAATGTTTGTGTTGTTATATTTTGTAGTATGTATGTGGTGTTTTTATATTTCTCTTGTCTTTGTCTTTGTATTTTTCCTTTTATATTGTGCATTGTTAAAACTTAATAAAAAATTTCATTAAAAAAACCACAGTTCTTGTTCATTAAGTGAAACCATTTCACTGGAACTTTGTAGAAGGCTACAAAAGACGATGCAAGCATACTAGGTGGTACATCTTACTATGTTCAATGGGCCATACCCTCAAGGAAATGAGAAAAGGTTTCCATCAAACTAGACTGGACAGCATCAGACCCATTTGTTTAAACCTGAGTGGGGAAGCCCATGTCCTGTAGCCACATGGATTCCTCAGCTTAATTTCAAGCAGCCCATAGTGAAGGACAGTGAGTAAGCTATACAATCCCAAAATGCCACAAACTCCACCCAATTTGGGTTCTGGCACCACTCATCATTAGCTCCCCAGTCTCTGTTGACCATCAGCTGCAGCCTCGGATCAACCTTTCCCATGGAAAATCTCCCCCATCCATTGTTTAAATCTAGGCCTGCCCATGAAATGGGACAAAAATCAACTTCCAAAACTCAGGCCAAAAGAAGCCTATGGACGAGGAGTGCTGGGACCCTCCCCACTTTGGCCTCCTAATTCCCTTTCCTTGCAAGCATTTGTTTCCATCCCAGCAGAGGTCAGATGAAAAGGAAAGTGTGTAAGAGGACTAATGACGGGGAGGTCAAGCCATGATCAGGAGGAAGACTTAGAATTGTCTCCATGCATGATCCTTTTGCTCAAAAATAAAATGAAAAACAAATCCATATTTAAATGTGATTGGGGAGGATCTGAGTCCAAACAAACTGGCTTGCTGCTGTCACATATAGTTTAGCTCTCCAGCTGGAGTCTTAAACACACATAAGGATCAAACTGTTATATATAAGAGAAACAAAAATTGAATGCCACTGCTAGAGTGTTTCAGATTTTTCAGCTGGTGTGCTTAGGGTGTATTAAGCAGGAGCAGATTGGCAGATTGGCACCATCAGCACTGCCCCCCCTTCACCAATGTTTATATTTTTCATTGTGACCCATTCCTGAACCATGCATGCTGTGCACTGTTGTGTCATAAAACATAATTTCCTTTCCTTTTGCAAATAAATATTCACCCGGGCTCATGGTGGTGAAGCCAGTGCTGATGTTTATTTTAGATGGCTGATTGGTGATTTAACTGCCTTGTTTTTACTCTCTGAAACGGTTTTGGTTGTAACCCACTCTGAAATTGCATTTCTAATGAAGAGTGGAGAAGAAAGATTTCAAAATAAATAAATAGGCAAGCAAGCTGTATAGCCATCAAAATACTACCTTTGAGCAATTACTTAGCTGTTTTGTTACTGCATGATTGAGTGGATGGGATTATATTGGTGCCCATCATTATGACAAAGACTACAAAAAGATTGTCAAGTGTTGATGATCATGTTGCAGTCCTTCCGTCAATCACCTGTTATGTATTTATGTCCCAATGATATTTATGTTGATTGCAGTCAAGGACTGGGTTGGCTCAGACGCCAAACTTTCCACTGGAAGTAAGCGTTGCTCTGATGTTGTCATAGTGAAACTCCACAAACCAAAATGCTCTTACCACCTGGGCTAAACCTTGGTAAGTGCTTGATGGATGGTGGTGAATTTAAACCACAAGAAAAAAAATATATTTAGTCAAGATCAGGTTCTCTTAAACTTTGCTGAAGCTAAGCAGCTCTGGGTCTGGTCAGTGCCTGGATAGGTTACTGCTACAGAACCACAGCTGTGCCCCAGGAGAAAGGAGATCTAAATGTGATAAATAAAAATAACATAAATAAATTCTCCCCAATGCAAAATGTATTTACTGTGAAGGGGGAAATGAATGAGATCTGTATGGCCCACGTGTGGGTTATTAACAAAAGAATCAGCTGGGTGCATATTCAAATCACAGAGTTAAACAGCTGTATAGCATGGGAATATAGGTTGTTAGACTCCTTTTCATATCTCCTTTTAGTCCACTTACAACTCTTGCCCCCCTCTCTCCCCCCCTCTGACAATAAACAGACCACATACTGTTAAGTAAGTTTACACTAAGTTACTTACAGAATTCAAATGTCTGAATCATGTGTTGTTTCATGCAGCAGCAAGGAGAACACAGGTAGAATACGCTTGGGTGGAAAAATATAGTAAGATAATTTCAAGCATGCAGTCTAAACTTGGAGCAAGTCCATACACATGTTTCCTGGTCGATTACATGGCACAATGAGAGTGAGAGAAAGGAAGGGAAGAAGCTTCACATCCTCACTGGAGGAGAGGGAGTGCAACTGAACTGAGTCTAGGAACAGAGCTCTGTGGTCTTAGCCCCTTCATGCATTAAGTAGCACTCAGCCATATGTTTGACAGCAATTCCCCAAATTCACTTGGGATTCTCCCATTGATTCCTGCTGGCCCCAATGAGACGGCCTTCCAGCTAAATGCAGGCAAAGTCTAAAAACAAAAACTTACACTTTTTGCATTTCCTAAAAAGAAGAGCTGGCTGGCTAGAACCCTGCATGACAACATATTGTGGCAGGTCCCACTTGTCCTGTGCTGTTCACCCACTGCCCACAGCTGCCAGGGATGCTCAGCCAACAAATATAAGCTCAGGTGTTTGCTTCTCAGAGAGACAGCAATGGAAGTGATGGAGTCTCCCGATAGCTACAATGAGCGAATCCATCTGTGTGTTTGAAAGAGGTGACACATCAAAGTGCGGGGCAAAAGCTAAGTGTGGATAAACCCTCAGTATAAGGCAGGTTCCTATGTTCTTAGCGGCCAACTAGATGCTTCTGGGAAGCCCACGAGCAGGATATGGAAGGCTCTTGTACTCCGTGACTGATATTTCAAAGTGTTCTGCTTCTGTTCCTGGAAGTAGCATACAGCCATCCTGATGAGTAGATGTGTTGTCCCTAGAAGTTCTCAATGCTCTGGTCAGCGGGAAACATGTAAAAATATTCTAAAAGACCCCATAGTGAGAACTAAGGGGCTTTTTTTGCAGGGGGGAGGGAAGGAGACTGAAATGAGCCATGAGAGTGCAATATGAGCGCATAAGCTTGCAGGAGAGGAACAGGAAAAGTTATCACTCAGTAACAATTTTGTAAGAGGAGCAAGTACGAATTCATAAAAATCTCCAGCTGGTAATGAGGACCCTCTGTTCGCTTCACTCACGCTCATACAGCATCAACCCACTTTGCTTTCCATTTAAAGGATTTGAAGGAATGTGATGTAAGAATGTAACTTTTGAGCATGCACAGAGTGCCTTTCCCCCACATCACTGAGCAACTGCCATGCAGAGTTAAGGGGCAGATTCCTTCCAGCACGGTTGGTTGCACTTCTGTGCAGACTTGAATCCGGAAACTTTATTTGTTTAATTGACCGTGTCTCTGATTCAGATACCATAAGAACACACACACACATACATCAGGGTTAGTTATTGCATCCGATGCCATGGGTTATCTTTAATTCAAGTTTGTTTATGCAAGCTCTGAAGGATGCACATTCATTGCATGTAAGACTGATATGCCTGAAGGATAGCTTTGCCTTGTTCATCGTTAATGACCTCCTCTGTGGGGGTTTTGAACAACATGCAGGGGGCGTTTTGAAACATGAAAGGCTCAGAGGAAAATGTCAACAACAATATCGGAGGAAATAGGAACACTTGTGAACAAATGGGCTGTGGTTTGTAACTTTATATTATGATGTTGCTTAGAGACGCTGGAAGAATAGCCTCACTACTTGGACATAGGTTGGTTTAGTGTTTACTGTTGAAATCTGGAATGCAATTCCCCAGTTGTTTACAAATGGAGAGAGCGGGGAAGGAGAGCGCCAGAAAACCCAGCTCAAAAATACCTTTTGTTCTTGTTTTACTCCTCTTCGGTCAACAAAGTAATGTTTTTTTACTGTTGCACACCATCCCAATCTCCAAGCGGTCCAAAATTCCAGGGGTTCCTGGCGCTTACTCAGGGCTCAGTTTCCTTGGAATGAGGGACCGTGGAGACTGGAGTATATTTAAAATATATGGTTTATTTACACAAATACCACCCTGAGCCTACGATGGAGGAGCTCCCAGCATTTACACCCCAGAAAGTCTTGCTTCTTCCATTGCCTGGCTACTTCAGCAATGGGATCCTCCGTTAGTTTTTAGCCCTTGCTTGATTCAGGACTCAGGCATCCTATGGCCTAATCTCCACCCAAACTCACAACACTATATAGGACATTTAGAGCACCTGTTGCCAAGGATGAAGGTTTCATGGGGGCATTTTAAGCTTATATACAATGGAATTTATTTTGTGGGCTTCTGCGTACTATGACTGGAGAGTCAGTGTGGCACTGGGTGGCATACTACATGTCAGTCAAGGGGGGCTGAATTCATGCTCTCGTTCGGCTATGGACTCAACCTCAGTCACCTGTCTGTAAAATGGGGATATGACTGGCGTGTGCTGGGGAAATTTGGGAACTGCCCAGCAACAGAACCTTTGTCTTGTTGGAAATCAGCTTCTGTTTTCTGGCTATCACCCAGCTCTTTTTCCCTTCCAGTCACTGGCCTAGCACTTTCACAGCCTTGTCCGATTGCCAATGGAATGGAGAGGCAGAGCTGGGTGTCCTCAGCTTGTTATGGGGCACTTCACTCCAAATCTCCAGATGAACCAGCCCACGGGCCTTAGGGCTGCCTACCCCTGCTGTAAAGCATTTCTCTGCATTCAAAACTGATAAATGCTTTGTTTTCAAGTGTTACCCGCTAATTCCAAATGTATCAGGCTAAAAATAGTTCGCATTGGCTCACCTCTGCAGCAGCATCTTTTTCCTTGAGCTTCCTCAGAGAATTCTCAGGAAACGTGTGGAGACTTTCCAAGAATTTTCTGAGGAAGCTGAGAAAGACTGAGCCTAGGGAAGCTCTTCCCCAAGCTCTTCCTGCCAGGCCTCCTTTCCCCATACTTGCCCTGGGGAAGGAAGTGGTGGCAGTGGCAGGCAGGCAGGCAGGGTTGGCATGGAAGCTTTCAATAACGGCAGAAGCCTCTATTGGCAGAATAATAATGGCGGAAGGCATCAAGGTGCTCCTGTGCAATGACTTCTGCCCCTGGAGTGCCCAGGGCTTCCCTACCTCAGACCGTTAAGCAGAGGTATTGGGAACTGTCTTTTCCAGGTTTCCCTTATGGAATTGGAGCTCAACCTATCTCCTCTGAATTAACAAGTAGGTGTGAAACTCTGAGGACTTTTAAGCTTCTGGAATCACTCTTACCCCTGGGATATCTGACACCACATATACGTAACTCTTTTCAAAATGCCTTTTCAAAATGGGGAACCTCGGGCTCAGGGGCTAAATGCAGTTCTGCAGGCTTCTCCATCCGGCCCTCAGGAGGACTCTCCTCAGGTCATGCCCAGTTATCTCCCTTCACTGGCCCTGCTCCACACCCTCTCAGGTTCTTTTGCTGGACTGGAATATGTCCTTGAACTGTAATGATGTGGTTTGTTTGTTTGTTTGTTTGTTTGTTTGTTTGTTTGTTTTTGCTTGCCTGGGTGGAGAGAGCTTCATTTAGAAGGCCCCGCCTTTTGCGTGGCTGGACTGTGGCCTATAGTACAAAAATAAGAGTTGCATCTGTTGCCCTACGCATCACTGGCAAGCAGCCCCTGGAAGGCTGCCCATGAGGGAATGTGGCCATTGGGCTGCCGCCCCTGCTCTGAAACGATACGCACAACTGCTGCATAACTTCTCTCCGAAATGGTGGGCCATATATAGAAGAGGTTCCTCCAGGAGGATTCCCATAATGGATGTGGAACTTCTGCTCAGTGTTTGTTCTGCGGGAGAGGCTCAGGTCTTCCAGGGTCTTCTATAATGGAGTCCTCAGAGTAAGGGGATGGCAGTCACATGAGGGGGAGGGAAATGGCAAAAGTTTCACAGGTTCCTCTCATAGTAGCGTCTCTTGGGTTAGCACCACATGACCTTCCCTTTCAAGCTCAGAGTCTTCGCCCCATCACCGGATGAAGAAGAATCCAACTCTTGGTCCCAACAATATAAAGTTGTTTTAAACTATTAAAAAAAATAAAATAGTTTTTTAAAATGTTGTAACCCATCCTGGGACCTTAGGGTGAAGGGCAGACAATCAATCAATCAATCAATCAATCAATCAATAAAATTGACTTTAGAATCCTCTGGGAGAGCAGAAGCATCAAACCAACACCAATTATAATTGTACTTAAAAAATAATAATTCCCTTCCATGTTCCGAGTGCTTCGCATACATTATCTCTGTAAAACCTATATCTACCCTGTATAGTAAAGTAGGTTACTATTATCCTAGTATTTCAGGTAAATGTGCAATGGAGCCAGAGCCAAAGGATAATTGCTTCCTTAAAGGCATCTCATGAATACATGGCGAAAGGGAACATTTGCAGTCTTTGCCGACCTTGTGCCCTCCAGATGTTTTGGACTCACTGTCTTGCTCCATACAAGTGTTCTTTTGCTATGATAAAACCTCCAATATCCCCTGAAGCTAGTCCTTTCTGGGAAGCAAATCTCACAGGAAATTGGGAAAATAAAGCAAATTCAAATCCGCCAGACCCAGGGTTTTGGAGGAATTATTTCTTGCTAGGTCTTTGACCTTTCTTGTTTTGTGTTTTTGTTGTTTTTTTGTATGAACGCAGACCGATCCCCTGAATATTCTTTCGAAAAACAAGAGAGATTTGGGGGCTTGTAATCCAATCTGTTTAAAGCCATAAAATGTAGCTAGCCCAGTAAAAAAAAAGAAAAGAAAGGTTCATATGTTGTTCATAGCAGTCCAAAAATCACAAAGCACCAAGCATGATACTGGGAAATATTAGAAAGGAAATATCACAGAAAAGATCTCTGCAAATATTTGTGAAGCATCCAATAGTGGAAAAATACAAAGAAAAATCTGGTAAAGTCTACAGAAGAGGAAAATTGTTACATATATTGTTAAGAGTTTGGTTGTCCTGAATACTGTGAATGGGTCTATCACTGGGTAGCTAGTAGGTAGTGGGAGATTTAAAAACAAACAAACAGAAAATTAAGTACAGTACAGGCACCAAATGAGTGTATGGATATCAACAGGCAGCACTGTCTCTCTGTGTCCACTCTTAAGTGTAGTTACTCACCTAAAGAGGCAATTAATTTTATTTGATAGATGAAAGCTCTCTTCTCCATCTTCATAAAGCAGGCTTCCTCAAACTCAACCCTCCAGATGTTTTGAGACTACAATTCCCATCATCCCTGACCACTGGTCCTGCTGGCTAGGGATCATGGGAGTTGTAGGCCAAAAACATCTGGAGGGCCGAGTTTGAGGAAGCCTGACATAAAGTGACACTTCAGCTGGTCTGACGGGCCAAGAAACAATATTCTTGCAGCTTGACTTGGGGCAGAGACGAGCAACTTAGCATCTGTAGCTGGAGTGGGGCTTATAGTGCAGCTGCTATTTGGAAATCTAAAGCAGGATTAGTGATTGGGCTCTCTGCTTCCAGCTATGATGGGCTTGTATATTTGTAAATAAAACAGTAATGACAAAGACTTTATAAATCTCCCAGGCTCTGTGGGGAGAATGGTTTCTAAACGAGGAAAAATCCACCCTAGGATGATGCAAGTTGAAAGGGTATCATAAAAGTATATTAAAGCTGCAGAGAATGTACCTGCTATACCCCCATCTTTCCAGAAGCTAAGTGGGTCTGAACCTGACCAGAATTGTTTGGAGAAACAGCCTGAAAAAAATATTGATGCTCTCATTTCCTTGGATGAAGGTGGAATCCAATAGTTATATAAAAAGGTCTTATGATTATTGGGTGTGAAAGCAGCCCTCTGGATTCCATGGAAGACTCTACCCTCTGACTTCTATAGTGTGTGTGTGTGTGTGTGTGTGTGTGTGTGTGTGTGTGTGTGTGTGTGTGGAGTCATCTCTATGTAGGGGGAAGAAGTATCCAAAATGCCTACTTATTCAGGAGTGAAGAATACCTGGGTGCCTGTCTTGCTATTCGTAAATATATTGGGTAAGCCCATTGTTTCCCACATGCAATCTTTTGTACCCTACTTATTTTTCTTCTTAATCATCTTATACTCTGCTGGTTCAAGTGTAATAGGAAACCATGGTTTGGTTTTACATGACCAAGCCAAGGATACACATGCTCCCTCTTCGCTCTTCATGTGTACTACTAAATTGGTCACTTCCTGGTTTGTGTTAGTTAGGTCTGCTTTAGTTTATCTTATTTATAGACTCATAGAATCATAGAATCATAGAATTGTAGAGGTGGAAGCCCCTGCAATGCAGGAATCTCAACTAAAGAATCCATGGCAGATGGCCATCCAATCTCTGTGTAAAAACCTCCAAGGAAGGAGAGACCACAACCTCCCAAAGGAGCCCACTTCACTATTGAACAGCTCTTACAGTCAGAAAGTTTTTCCTGATGTTTAGTCAGAGTATCATTTCTTGTAACTTGAAGCCATTGGTTTGAGTCCTATCCTCCAAAGCAGGAGAAAACAAGCCTGTTCCCTCTTCCTCGAGATATTTGAAGACGGCTATTGTATCTTCTCTCAGTCTACTCTTTTCCAGGCTAAACATACCCAGCTCCTTCAGCCATTATATATTGTTTCACATCTCTGGGGATGTCCTGAAACAATTTACAATAATAAAATTACAAAATGCAAGGTATGTAAGAAATTCACTTTTCAAAATACCAATAGAGAAGTGTTCACCCATGGGGGTGGGATTATTTTAACACAAAATATCCACCCCTCCACACAGGATGAATACTGACAGCCACCAATGCCTAGGCATCAGTTGTCACAATTCCCACAGTCGTTTAACAATCAATCCCTCCTCCAAGGGGCCTTGAAATATACTCAGAGAGAATCCTCATTTTCAAGGAGTTTATTTCAGTTTGTAATAAAAACAGTCAGTCATTGAGTGTGTCTGTCAGTGCTTGTCTGTGGCTGGCCCCTCCCAGACCCTAGGCTATATATCCTTTGTTCCCACCCCAGGTCACACCTGATAGGCTGGTTGAAACTTCCCTTCTGGGATTGGACGGCTCCAACAGCCAATCAGATTACTACATTTTAAAATCTTACCTGCCTATTATTTTGGGATTAATGCTCCAGACATAATAGAACTCTAGGAATTATATAGGGACGTGGGTGGCACTGTGGGTTAAACCACAGAACCCAGGACTTGCTGATCAGAAGGTCTATTGGGTGAGCTCCCGTTGCTCAGTCCCTGTTCCTGCCAACCTAGCAGTTTGAAAGCACGTCAAAGTGCAAGTAGATAAATAGGTACTGCTCTGGTGGGAAGGTAAAAGGCGTATCCGTGCGCTGCTCTGGTTCACCAGAAGCGGCTTAGTCATGCTGGCCACATGACCCGGAAGCTGTACGCCAGCTCCCTCGGCCAATAAAGCAAGATGAGCACCACAACCCCAGAGTCGGTCATGTCTGGACCCAATGGTCAGGGGTCCCCTTACTTTTACCTTTAGTAATTCTCTCTGTGAGGGGAACAGGAGTCCCCCTAGCAACTCTCAGCATCCTTAACAAACTACAGTTCCCGAGATTCTTTGGGGAAGCCATAATGACTGTTTAAAGTGATATAAGAGTGTTTTAATTGTATAGTGCAAATAGGGCCTTGGAATGCATCTAGTCCCCTCTGTAATTTGTCCTTCATACTCCAGGGACAAGATAAGTGTTTTGTCTGGTTCTCAGCATCTTAGATAAGGAATGGAATACATTACTTAGTAATCAGGGTAATGACATAAAACTGACACCTCAAAACATAGAAATTTAAAGGTAGAGCTGAAATCGTTACCACAATCCTGGATTAGGGATAGATAAAATTGCATTGCATGCCAGCAAAATATCCATCTGTTCATCCATCGATTCTGGTGAGAAGTATCCCCCCCCCCAACTTTCTGGATTTCTTTAGCTTCTGTTATCTGTATAGACTTCAACACTTCCCACGCCTCAGTTTTTTCTCTCAAAGATGGATGGTTGGACAAATCCCATCTTCCACAGCCAAATGAAGGGTGCTGTTCCTTGTCAGAAACTCAGGCTGGAACTGATGCCCCCACAGGCTCTCTTAGGCCTGTTTTCACAATGAGTGAGAGCAGCAAAGACAGAACAGATGGTGCACTGGTATCAGAAATAGCTTTATTGTTGTTTTATAAAATAAAAGACAAAGCCAGCAGTCCTACCAGCTCATCTTATTATTACCCATTTCTTTTACATTATCAGAAATGTGTTTTTGGAAATTGCAGTGTGGGGTTAACTCAGTCTTGTAATAAGCCCAGAGGTGTGCCAGAATTCTTTTCTAGGTCCACGTATACCTCCATACGTCACGTTTGTTAGCTTGTAATTGACAGTGGTGCTGCCAACAATTGGACTTACCAGATCCGGAATGCAAATTTGCTCAGCAAACCATGCTCAGATTTATTATCAGTCCAATGGCATTTCCCCAAGAAACTCTTCTACAGCTTGGAATGTAAAGTGAGGTTCTGCACATGTGCAGAATGTGCTGTTAGTTTTAAGTCTAAATTTTGCCCAGGTCCTGGGTGCTAATCATCACTTAGGCAAAGCTGAGCCTCAAAGGGGGAAATTAAGTCCAGGGAAGCTCTGAAGTCTTGGAGAAAGGAGAGGGGCTTGTAACCCAGCTTGTAAAGGTGCCCTTAAAAGTATTATCAAGCTTATCCTTATACAAAGACGTTCTCCAACCCAAATATCCAAAGTAATCACTAGAGGAGCATAGCAAAGACCAATGCTGTTGTTTAGTCATGTCCGACTCTTTGTGACCCCATGGACCAGAGCACGCCAGGCACTCCTGTCTTCCACTGCCTCCCGCAGTTTGGTCAGACTCATGTTTGTAGCTTCAAGAACACTGTCCAGCCATCTCGTCCTCTGTCATCCCCTTCTCCTTGTGCCCTCCATCTTTCCCAACATCAGGGTCTTTTCCAGGGAGTCTTCTCTTCTCATGAGGTGGCCAAAGTATTGGAGTCTCAACTTCATGATCTGTCCTTCCAGTGACCACTCAGGGCTAATTTCCTTAAGAATGGATGCGTTTGATCTTCTTGCAGTCCATGGGACTCTCAAGAGTCTCCTCCAGCACCATAATTCAAAAGCATCAATTCTTCGGCGATCAGCCTTCTTTATGGTCCAGCTCTCACTTCCATACATCACTACTGGGAAAACCATGGCTTTAACTATACGGACCTTTGTTGGCAAGGTGATGTCTTAGCATAGACCAACAGGTGCTCTCAGATAAATATCCCAGGCTTTGTCAAGCTGATATGGACCATCATTATCTAATATACTTGGAGAGCCAGAACCCTATATAAGTGTGCAGAGGAGGAAGACTATAAAGAGCTGCACTTTGCTGTAGGAAACATTGCCAGTCTTTGCCTCAGCAACTGTAGTGTGTAAAACTGCCTAAAGGCAGGGCTCCTAGAACATGTAGGGTTTGTGTCAAGGGTTAGTGTGGTTGGACATCTGCTAGGGACCCAGAACTCAGCAGTGGGCCTACTGGCAAGACACCTCCACTCCCCAACCTACTCCTTCTCTCAACACTGCAACCTGGTTGTTCACCTGCCCATTGCTGTGGCCCAGACAATGATGGCGGTGAGAAGAAGCAGTAGATACCACCATCTTTTTCCTCGTTAGCTCTCAGCCTGCAAGCAAGCAGGAAGAAAAGTTATGAGGAAGAAAAAGAGCAGGAACAACTGAGGTAGATTCACTGAGGGAGGGGGAGGCCATGGAGAGGACGGTCTTACTCAAGGGGTCTTCTGAAACCTGGAGCTGACCGTGTTGGTGTGCTGCCTTTAAGTGGCCCTCTCAGATCCTTTTCATCCAGAACGTGGACATGGCAGTCAAACACAAAATGTGAACCACATTTGAAAGAGAAACCATATCTCAACATCTCCCTAGCATTCAGTATGTTTGGGGCACATCTCCATGACAGATTTAGATGAATGACTTTATAGCCATTCCAGTGTTCTTCAACCTTGGGCCCCCAGATGTTGTAGGACTACAACTCTCATCAACCCCAGACAGCTTAATCAATGGTTGAGGATGATGGGAGTTGGAGTCCAACAACATCTGGAGACTCCTGGTTGACCAACAGGCCTATCTCAAGGGAACTCAGGGAATTCTAATTTCGTGGAGTGGGGAACTGGAAAATTGTCAGCATCTCTCCAAGCTACATTTTCCAGAGTTACTTTATGGGTCTCATAATAAATATGGGTTTGCAGCATAGCTAAATCCTTAGCTTCTTCCCAGGGCT
The DNA here is from genome assembly GCF_964188305.1 of Podarcis bocagei. Classification (NCBI taxonomy): domain Eukaryota; kingdom Metazoa; phylum Chordata; class Lepidosauria; order Squamata; family Lacertidae; genus Podarcis; species Podarcis bocagei. The sequence goes on from NC_138126.1 coordinate 44,171,000, forward strand.
GACTGGATTCCAGTGTTGTGACAACAAACAAATTCTGCAAACTCACCAGAAGATTTTTCAGCACCATAACAGAGCTTATTTAGCTTTCTTTTTGTTTTATTTGTTGTTGTTTTAAAGCAAAACTGGGAGTAGGTTTCTGGGAGAGGTTTATGGATGTCCTGTCTGTTAAATGGTTTAACCAGGTGGAAGAGGATGATATGAAAGTGGAAGGCTTTTGGGAAACAACCAAGCAGTGAAAATATATTTGGTGATCCTGAATCATTAACAAGACGTAAGTGGAGACTGCAACACTTTCCTTACTTCAGGTCTCCTGTGAACAGAGAGTGTTTTTTATCCGGACTTGCTTGACCAGGATTTTATTTTATTTTAGAGAAGAACAGCGTTAGCAAAGCAACAGACAGAGCATAATATTATTATTATTTTAAAATAATGTTTATTAAAGTTTCACAAACAATAAAAAATTTAAACATAAGAAAAACTTCAAGAGTAAAAGCATACAAAAACAAAACATATAAAAAATACACAGTAACAAACCATTAGCAAGAGAAAGGAAGAAAGAAAAGAAAAGAAAGAAAAGAAGAAAAAAACAACAACCAAAAAACAGAACAAAGAATAAATTAATATTTTCATCTCTTATACTTCATTCACTAGTTTCTTGACCTCCTCACACCTCCCATTTTGTATTCCAGTTCAACAGACAGAGCATAATAAAGCTGCTTCTTTATAATTTGTGTAGCCAGAGTGAAGAAAATGGCTTTGCTTGCACTTGAAATCCAGCATGTCAACAGCAGTTCAGCAATTTCATATCTTTAAGCAGATTAGTCATACATCTTCTTCTAATAGAGATTCAGCAGGCATCTTCCACACTAACTTTCAAATGCTTGCTGAAAACTTTTCTTTGCTGCCAGACTTAATGCAGACAGTTAAGGAGAACATTCTCCATAACAGCCAACCACTGATCTGCTTTAATTGTTTTGTGCTTTTCATTGCATTATAATTGTAAATCCCTTTGCTTTTTTAATAATAATAAAAATAGTAATAGTAATAATTTTATTATTTATATCCCACCCATCTGGCTGGGTTTCCCCAGCCACTCTGGGCGGCTCCCAACAGAACACTAAAAACAGAATAAAACTTCAAACTTTAAAGACTTCCCTAAACAGGGCTGCCTTCAGGTGTCTTCTAAAAGGCAGATAGTTGTTTATTTCCTTGACATCTGATGGGAGGACATTCCACAGTGAGGGAACTGTCAGAAGGCCCTCGGCGCTGGACCTCAGTGTCCAGGCTAAACGATGGGGGTAGAGATGCTCCTTCAGGCATACTGGATAGAGGCCGTTTAGGGCTTTAATGAAATTGTGGTATACAAATCTTCATTTAAATAAATAATCACACTATAAGTTATTGGAGGCAAATGAGGACAAAGAGGAAAAGAGAGAATTCCAGGGCATGCAACTTTTCTTACATGCTCTTGCAAGATAGGAAGCTGCCTTAGATAAGGTTGAATTATTTGCCCAACATCCCAGCACTGCATTCTCTGCCTGGCATTGGTCAACTCTCTAGGGTCCCCAGCAGAGGATTGCATTCCATGATAGTCCTACTCAGAGTAGCCCCATGGAAATTAATGGAAATGGCTAACTTGGACCCATCCATTTAAATGGATCTACTGTTAGAACAACTCAAAGTGAATGGGGCTTGGTTGGCGGATTGTGCCTTGTTCCTCGATGGACATATTAGCTGGCATTTTTTCAGAATTTTGTACCCACATTTTGTGCCCACTCCTATTGCATTAGCAGTTCTTGCTTGTTGATTGTTTGCAATGGCTTCCAATACGTTATCACTGTGTCTGAATTTAGTTTGCCTACCCTTTTTACTGCCATCCAGATCATTAATATAACCCATTAGCAGTAAATTGAAAAGACTGAGCCGGGAGCAATGTACTCCGATAAAAAGGATTAGGCAATGCAGGTTTTAATGTAGCAGGATCTAATGTAGGAAATTGTTCTGCTGCAGGACGAGCGCACCCTGTGTTAGGTCCACATGGAGAGCATTTTAAACTTGAACTGTATGCTTTTGATGCCAGAAGGATGCTGGCAAGCTATGAAGGATTCAGAGGAGACCTCTGCTGCTGTTTATGTCAGTTCCTTGTGTGTCCTCTCATTTTTTGTTTTTGTGCTATATGCGTCAATAGTATCTTTTTACCAAGAACAAAGTCTGGGACCTGAGAATGCAAAGCATTGCCCCACAACTTTTGTGTTTCTTCAGGTGTATTAATGAGTCTACTTTTTCATATTCTATCCCCTTCTGTAGGATCTCTAGAAAGGACATCTATGAATGAGAGGCAGATGCATCATTGTGTGGATACTGTCATTATATGGTTTAATCACTAGGTGGAGCTGGACTTAATTGTATCTGGGTGTACTCAGGAGTTTCCTTCTACTCTTCTGTTCTTGTTGGTAATTTGTGGGTTTAACACTGGAAAAGTCAATCAGGGAGCACAGCCAGATCTCATGGTAGGTGGTGTCAAAGCTAAAAGTAGGTGAAAGAACCTAAGAATAACCTGCTGGATCAGACCAATGGCCCATCTAGTCCAGGATCCTGTTCCCACAGTGGCCAGCCAGATATCTGTGGGAAGCCTGTAAGCAGGACCTGACTGCAATATCATCCTCCCCATTTGTAATTCTCAGCGACTGGCATTCAGAGGCATACTGAACACATACCAGTACATATTTTCAGTAGAGGCTGAAAATAGCCAACATGGCAGCTAGCCATTGATAACCTTACCATCCATGAATTGGTCCAATCCTCTTCTGAAGCCATCTAAGCTGGTGTTCATCACTACCTTGGGGGTGCCTCCTGGGCTACAGATTCCCTACGATTGGCGTATAAGGCACAAAAGTCAGGAAGGAAGACAAGAACTTTACTGTCTCTCTGAAACAAGAGCAAGAATAGAGAACTCATGACTCCATCCAGATAGTTCAGCATAAACCATGTTATGACACACTCCAGGCCCCTGATTATGTGGCATGAGGCTTCCTTGTACTGTACAGGGGCATGGAAAGGGGGGCATGAGGCTGTTACACCCCTAACGAAACTGAATACACAATAACAAAGAAGGTAGGGAATGCTAGAAAAATGAGGAAGCAGGGGAAGCCAAACGGAGTAGAATAGGAATGATCTGGGCCCAGAGAGATTGCACAAGTATGGAACAGGGTTAGAAACAGTCCAGGTGAGGAGAGAATCCAAGAAGACTGACCACTGGTGTTTTAGGGAAGGCAAATGTTAGTGTTTCAGCTGCCTAAGGGTGGGGTTTTCCTAGAAAACAAGGGGAGAAGAACCAGGAGAAAATCCAAATGCACGCACCATTAGGATTCAAGTTTCTTGTCACAGGTGTCAGAATGCAGAGGTATGTGGTGTGCAGTTGACTACCATGTGCTGAAGGATTCAAAGCTTATGTCTCACTAATGACTGCTAATGTGTTTACCAGTGGTAGCTGTGCCTCAAGCACAGAGCTTCCTCCTTCGGGGCTCTAAGTAGACTGAATCAGGATGACTTAATTAGGTTAGAGGCCAGACAGAAGAGGTCTTTCCAATTCCCAGAGGTCCCATGCAGGTATGCATAGCTTGTGAACGTCCCCCATTGACCAAGTGAGGTCAGCAAATAGAAACTGCAACCTTCATGCTCTGCATGCCTCAAGCCTCTGTTTGATGTATCACTTACAGGCAACATGGGAAGCTAGGGCAATGGTTGCCAATGTTTTCAGGCCTTTGGGCACTACCCGCTCTGACTGCTTCTCTCACCCATTCACAGACAAATAAAAAACACATATATGGGCACCCATTTTTCATAAAAGTCAGATCCAGCACAATTAATATGGGACCTATAGAGTTCATGTGATTTTATATATAGTCAAATGAAAGTCTATGGCAGTAGTGCGGAGAAAGAGCTGTGAGTGGAGCAGGAAGCTTTCTCCATTCTCTGGACCCTCTGGGAAACTCAACAAACCTGCTGTACCTGCAACTGGGTGTGGAGAGTGCAGCTGAATGAGACACAGATGTGGGCAGCCTGAGGAAGTAGCATCCATCCTGTTCAAATAAAGCAGAGAACAGAGTAGGTCATCAGGACCCATTTTAAGATTCTTAGTGTCTGTTGATGTTCATTAGACTTTAATTTTGTGAGCCGCTGCATCTTTGATGGAGAAAAGCAAGGTACGTGCTGTCAAAATATTATCATTACCTTTATACTCGCAGAAACATCACCTTGCCAACAAAGGTCCATATAGTAAAAGCTATGGTTTTCCCAGTAGTGATGTATGGAAGTGAGAGCTGGACCATAAAGAAGGCTGATCACCGAAGAATTGATGCTTTTGAATTATGGTGCTGGAGGAGACTCTTGAGAATTCCATGGACTGCAAGAAGATCAAATCTCTCCATTCTGAAGGAAATCAGCCCTGAGTGCTCACTGGAAGGACAGATCGTGAAGCTGAGGCTCCAATACTTTGGCCACCTCATGAGAAGAGAAGACTCCCTGGAAAAGACTCTGATGTTGGGAAAGATGGAGGGCACAAGGAGAAGGGGACGACAGAGGACGAGATGGTTGGATAGTGTTCTCGAAGCTTCCAGCATGAGTTTGACCAAACTGCGGGAGGCAGTGGAAGACAGGAGTGCCTGGTGTGCTCTGGTCCATGGGGTCATGAAGAGTCGGACACGACTAAACAACTAAACAACAACAACAACAACAAGCAGAAAGTGCTTATGCTCATGCAAAGCAAGTCATCCAATATGAGGTTCCTTCTGTTCCTCCCCATTGGACCCCTCTGTGCCATATCACCACGCTCTGTTCTGAAGGGTCCTCCAACCTTCAAGAATAGCTTTTGGTTGGGGGCAAGGGAACAAACCATGTCTGGGATTGGACTGCAAGGAAACTAGATGGTATTGTAGCTTTTTAACATGCTCAAAAAAAAAATTACTGTCTGTGTGGGGAAGCCCCAGTATCTTTAAAAAAGATTGATTAATGAGTTATGGTTAACCAGGAAAGTTAAGAAGAAGAAGAAGAAGAAGAAGAAGAAGAAGAAGAAGAAGAAGAAGAAGAAGAAGAAGAAGACCTTCACCCAGGAATCTTTGGCAGCAGATGATGGCAGGATGAAGCTGATCAAGGGTACCTCTGTGGATACAGCATAGGTCTGGGTAGACTTTTATGATGCATAGCAAATGCAAGATGTCCAGATCCCCATCTTGCAATGACTCAATCACTCTTGGTGTTAGTTATGCTGAAAGGGCCGTCAGTTGACATTATATTTTAACAAGACAATATTTTCACACACATACAAGCCCGCACACTGGCAGCATGTCCCACTGATCCTCTGGAAAGAAAGAAAGATGTGAGAGGCACTAGCTAAAGACCTGAAGGGAAAGCTTCAGACTTGGCTTCCAAATATTTATATCCACACTGGTTTACAGTTAAACTGTTATACCACATGTATTACAAGTGTGGTACTGCAGGCTATTGATCAGGAGAGTGTGTCCCACTTTGGCGCTTGAGGTGAAATGGGAAGGGCCACCATGCCACTGCCGCCACTGCCACCTCCTACATTGTGTGCCCTGCCATATAGACCACTGACGGAGAAGCAGATGGCTGATTTGGAGTGAAATCTCCCTCAAAATGGATGTGATCTCACCCAAAATCTGTGCTCATGACAGTACCGCTTCTCCACTATGTGGGTGCCGCCTCGGGGGCTCCTACCACCTGAGACAGAGGCCTCATCCTGCCTAATGGCTGGGCCAGCCCTGCTTTTCATTACACATGAAGATCTGAACTTTTCAAACATGATATTACAGAATATGAATATATTTTGTCTAAGGTGCATACAAAAATATTTCACATACCTGTAACATCCAAAAATGTTTTAAATTACTCATGCTTTCAAGCAGCTCTTTTTCATTAAAATAAATGTTAAGTATGGAATCATAGAATTGTAGAGTTAGAGGGGACCCCATCTGTCCAACCCTCCGAAATGCGGGCATCATAGCTAAAGAAGCCTTGACAAGTGGCCATCCAACCTCTCTTGAAGGAGAGTCCAACCTCAAGGAAGGAGACTCAACCAGCTTCTGAGGCAGTCCATCCCACTGTTGAAAGCTGTTACCCTCAGAAAGCTCTTTCTAATGTTTAGTCAGAATCTCCTTTCTTGGAATTTGAATGCATTGGTTCAGGTCCTACCCTCTGGAGCAACAGAAAACAAGCTTGCTTCATCATCTGTGTGACAGCCCTTCAAATATTTGAAGATAGCTATCATATCACCTTTCAGTCTTCTCTTTTCCAGGCTACATACACAACCCTCTCAACCAATCCTCATAAAGCTTGCTTTTCAGACCCTTTATCTGTTATGATATAGAAGCAATGCGGCCACGAGCTGCTAGCTGGAAAGCAAAACATAATGGGAATGTTGGGACTGTTCTGTGGGAAACAGAGGGACAGTCTATTCACAGTGCGAAGCACTGGAATTAGCTCAGAGTGTAATATGAACTGTACAGGAAGTACAGTAGGAGGAGTTTTAGTCTCTCGGCTGCTGGAGTTTGAAGAGAGCAGATGTGTTTTCTGTAACGCTGCAAAGACAGAAATAAAGGCATGTAAATACGTTTCTGTCTATCTCTTTCCCCTGCCCGGAGGGGGGGGCAGGAAAGAGTGGTGTGTTCTTCTCACGCTGGGAAGGATCGCCTATCGCGACCTAGCCTGTATCCTGCCGGGGAATGCAGACAGGGAGGTCAACCGGAGATCAAGCCGGGTGCCTGGAGAGTGGCCAGTTTCTCCTGCCTTCCTTTGCAGACATTCCAGTTAGTCAGTATCCTTAAACTGTGGTACCCAGAACTGGACACAGTATTCCAGGTGTGATATGACCAATGCAGATTCAAGTGGTACTATCACCTCCCTTGATCTGGACACCATACTTCTGTTGATGCGGCCACCACTGACTCATGTTAAGCTTGAGGTCTACTAAGGCCCGTAGACCTTCTTGCATGTACTACTGGCAAACCAGGTGTCCCCCATCCTGTATTTATGCATCTGATTATCCTTGCCTAAATGTAGAGCCTTAAAGTTGTCCCTATCGAAATTCACTTTGTCAGTTTAGCTGAGTACTCCAACATGTTATCTTGAATCCTGATTCTATCTTCTGAAGTATTAGCTACCCCTCCCAGTTGGGTGCCATCTGCAAATTCCACATATCTCTTAACTAGCAAGCTCATGCATTTTGTACATGATGCAGAGCAGAAACAGTTAAACTTTCCCCCTTCAATAAACACATTCCACAATTGCAGCATGCACAAATTACAGCATATCATACTGGCCGGGTCTTGGAAGTCATAGAATCACAGAACTGTAGAGTTGGAAGGAAAGACAAGTGTCATCTGGTCCAACCACTTGCAATGCAGGAATCTTTTGCCCAACGTGGGGCTCAAACCCACAACCCTGAGATTCAGAGTCTCATGTTCTGCCAATTGAGCTAGTTCTTCAACAAGGCAGGATGCAACTACAGCATGCAACAGATAAGAGCCTGTGCCTGTGACTCAGAAGAAACAGAAAGAGTAAGGCATGTTTTGCTGGTTTTTGAAAAACTTTCATGTAAATGATATAAAAGGAAAGAGGAAAGGGGAGGGTAGAGAAAAGAAAACATCGAAGCAGTTGCTCATTCTCTGGTTGATGGATGGATACAGGCTGCCTTCCCCCTTGCTGTAATGATTTTTCTGGGAGGCAGAGACTCCCAATAGCCCTTGACGGGCTGATGGCAGAAGCCAGAGTGTACTTCCTTCTGGTTCTCAGTGCAACTGGTAGTTGGAGCACAGTGTTCTTTTTTGCAGGGAGATAATGACAGATCAATAGAAATGTCAATAAAAATACTGACATTTGAAATTATGTGGCCATTTGTATGGGGTAATAATGAGTTTTTGTGAAATTTATTAGGTAGGAAGGTTTATTGTGCTGTTTTATTGGATGCATGTATTCAAACTGTTCCAGATTGGAAATAAATTTTTTTTTACAATGAAGGAAAAAGAGATTTCTGGAAAGAATTGATGAATCCAGTAACTATTTTATAATCTGGAAGATCATCTTCATATTACATTTTTCTCCTTCTCTCAGATAAAATTATTACAACCATTGCTCTTAACAGGAATTTAGCTGCAATGAAGACATGAACAAAAATCTTATCCAGATCTAGGTAACCACATTTCCCCACTCATCAATAGAGTTGTTTGTTCTTGTACATTGTTTGTTCGTCTTTGAACGTTAGGAAATGCATTGATTTTATGGTGAGATCTGTTGTCTGGTTCAATAAATGTATTGTTAGAAGACTGGCCTTGTGCATTTCCTACTAGTGACAGCTGTATGTGGCCTAACATTTGCCCAAGAAAAGCAAGTCGCTTTTGACATCCTAACTGCATTGATAACTCAGAGCCAGTGTCACTCACAGTGCCTTCCTATGCTGGTTTATCAACAGTCTGGATGTCCGCATTTGCTCTCCAAACAGTGACACAACAGCCTCACCCAAGGGAACTGCTCATGTCAACAACATACAGCATTTCTGGTGATGTTTGCAGTTTAATGACTGAGGAGGAAGGCTTGGAGAACACACATAGCCTAAACAAGAAATGAATTGTTCCTAAGCCCAGTATAGCAAAGGTCGTAGGGAACTGTTTCAGGACTGCAGCAGACATTCAATTTGATGACGCTGTTGCACCACTTGATGCAGCTCCAAGGGAAGGACATTTTTATCACACGCAAAAAAGTTGAACAATTTAGGCTTCTCGCTTCTGGCCCTGAGACAGGCTTCCTTTCTACCCTTCTGTCAGATCACCTTATGTAATTCCTATCCTGCCCTTCATCATAGATGATCTCTCAGAGCAGATAACAACTTCTGTACAGTAAAAACAAGAAAAACACATATTTAATCAAAGCAGTAACATTACAGTACGTTATATCTTCCACCTGTCCCAGAACAAGCTAATCAAAAATAAAAATCATAATTGAAATGGTGGTGCAGAAAAGTGGATAATGTTGGTGTCACCCAAACTGAGTGGGAGGGTAGTTGAAAGCTGGGGTGCCAGTGCTGAGAAAGCCTTCTGGCAGGTCATATACGTAGATCCTTTGACCTAATTCAAAGACGGTATAAGGAAGAGAGACAGTCCAGCTTATCTTAGATTCCAGGTAGGACAGCAAGGGGAGAGGCACTCCTTCGGGCAGTCAGGAAGTTACATTACTCTGAGTCAGACCATTGATTCATCTAGTTCAGCATTGTCTATTCTACACTGACTGGCAGTGGCCCTCTAGGATTTCAGACTAGGGTTTCTCCCGGCCCTACCTGGAGATAACAGGAATTGAACCTGGGATGTTATGCATGCAATGCAGATGCTTTATGACTAAGCTGTGACCCTTCTCCTATGGGTGCAGAGCCACTCCAGGCTTTATACATCAGAAAAGAGCACCTGGAATTGGGTTCAGTGATCACAGAATCATAGAGTCCTGGAGTTGGATGGGACCCTGGTGACAGTCAAATCTCCAAGGTCGCTTGTAGAAAAGTCCATCCACATGCTGTGCACTTGTCTTATTTTCAGTCTTAGCCAGGTATGTCATTGTTTATGTTGTAAACCGCCCTGTAATCTTCGGATGAAGGGAGGTATGCAACTTTAATACAAAAAGAAATAAGCCTCCAAAAGCAAGAGAAAGAGACATGGAGATTGCAGTCCCACAAGCTGTTATGTGTACTTACATGCCTCTAAAAAACAACAGTGCAGTCAGACAAAATGGGCACGATTCTACAAAAGCCGCTCCTGGTTGAAAATGCTTCCACATGGCAGTTTACTGCCGGCTCAGTGCTGCTTAGGCATGCAAAACTTTGTGCAGTGTCCATACAACATCGCCCTCATCCAGATGCCATCCCATTAACCCCACCATATAATCGAGGTTTACTGTTACCATGGAAAATCTGGAAGGGAAAAAAAAAACCCTGAGAAAATGGCAGATCCAGATTAAATACAGTGTAGAAGTATCCTGACTTTTTAATCTTTTGTAAACCACTTTGAGGTATTTTTGTTTTGTTTGTTTTTGAAATCAATCGGTGTATAAATTCTATGAACGGAACAAATTCCCATTGAAAAGAGCTGAGGGTTCCATGCCATATGCACCCTTTCCTGGGAATAAGCCTCTTTGAACATAATGGGATTTACTTCCAGGTAAACCTGTATAGGATTGTACTGCTGTCTCATTGATCTCCGTGGAATTTGTAATCCCACTGAGTGCAAACAGGTTTGCTCCCACAAAGAGAGCACAAAGCTGTAATGAACTTTTGCTGGATAGTGCCCAGAACCTGTTTATTAGAGTGCGTTTAGTTGTTGCCAAAGAATCCAGGACTTCTAAAACCCATAAAACCTCTTCAGGCAAAGATAACATAATAATAAGAACGAACGAACGAACGAACAAAAATAAGAATACATATTGCCTGAAACAAACATGAACAGTTTCTAAGCAGTATAGTATCAAAGGTCATGTAATGCTGGTTAATGATTGCAATGCATTTCATATTTGATTATCACCATTTCTTTTCTTTTTGCCAGACACGCTGCTCCCGAAGGGAGTGGGGACATCAAAGGGGAAATATCAGGCAATGGTTTGTTTCTTTGAAACTCTGGCGCAGGTTGCCTGGGTACCATTTGATACTTCGTGTCAGGTGAGAGCAAGAACAAAGGGCTCCTCCGAACAAGCTGTTTATTGAACATCCATCTTGATTTGCTTGCACAAAGCTTACCTAGAGACTAGACTATATCCTGTTTTTACTGAGTGTTTGTTTTGATTTGTTTGTAGGGGAGGTTATACAACAATGAACACTCATCCTGATTTGCTTGCGGGGTTTACATACCTTCCCATTGGTCATTTGCTTATCCTGCAGTTTTCAGTACATTTCCTCAACAATTTCTTAACCCAAAATTTGGTCTTAAGCAGATTTTTTTTGTGCCAGGCCAACAAACTGCTTTAATCCACTTTAATTGCGCAACCTTAAATTTCTGTCCCTCAAAACACTGATGTTCTAGAGGTGCCACAATACAATCTATTAAATAAGTGGGTTGGGGCACTTCAGTTCCTGATATCCTGCCAGGGATATCAATGCTTGTACTTGACTCTAGCTGCCAGGGCTGGCTCAAGACATTTTGTTACACGCAAAAGCTGGTTTCAAGGCTGGTGAGGGAGCACGTGGCGCTGTGGTCTAAACCACTGAGCCTCTTGGGCTTGCTGATCAGAAGATTGATGGTTCGAATCCCTGTGACGGGGTGAGCTCCCATTGCTCTGTCCCAGCTCCTGGCAACCTAGCAGTTTGAAAGCACGCCAGTGCAAGTAGATCAATAGGTACCGCTGCAGCGGAAAGATAAACATTGTTTCCATGCGCTCTGGTTTCTGTCACGGTGTTCCGTTGCGCCGGAAGCGGTTTAGTCATGCTGGCCACATGACCCGGAAAGCTGACTGTGGAAAAACACCTGCTCCCCTGGCCTGAAAGCGAGATGAGCACAGCAACCCTATAGGCGCCTTGGACTGGATTTAACCATCCAGAGGTCCTTTACCTTTTTTTACCTCAGGGTTGTGTGTCTGGGGCTTTCAGTAAGAAGCTGCTGTCACATGACCCTAGTAAGCAAGGTTTTGGGCCCTGGGGGAGCGGCACCTTCCTGCTATGCCTCAGGCAATGAAGTGGGATGAGCTGTGTCTGCTGGTGATGGAATCTTACTTCAAGACTGGTGATAGAAGAATGTCCTTCATGACATCTGAGGACAGTAAACCAGCTTAGGGGCAGGGGGCAGGCCGTGTGGTGCACATTGCTCTGTCCTCCAACATTTCTCCACTACTATCTCCTGCTAAGTGTCTGATGGCTGAGGTGGATTCTTCATTTGGTCTAATGTTAGGGCTGGCCCTGCTATGTGCACAGTTTGCACCTGCAGATCACCTGGTGAGGGGCAAGCTGATCGGCATATGTCCAAACAGCATCAGCAAGATCTCCCTGGCTAACACAGTACAGTGGCACCTATAGTTATGAACTTAATTCGCTCCGGAGGTCCGTCCTTAACCTGAAACTGTTCTTAACGTAACCTCTTGCTGCTGCTGCACCGCTGGCGCACAATTTCCGTTCTCATCGTGGGGCAAAGTTCTCAACTCGAGGTAACTCTTCCAGGTTAGCAGAGTTTGTAACCTGAACTGTTTGTAATCTGAGGCGTTTGTAACTCGAGGTACCACTGTAGTTGTCGTTCAAACCCAGAAACAGCAAGACCTGTTTTACATAGTCGGTTGCCCAAAATGCAGCAGGTAGGAGTCACTTTTTGCCATAGGTCTGCTGGGTTCCAGCTTAGCAAAACATGGCTACACAGAGGAACTAGCTCAGAGCAAGCACTATCCAGTTCCAGGGCTGCAAGTTTTCTATTTTACTGTAGTTGTTTATTAGATGAAACCTTGTGTTTCTTCTTAACTGACCTTCCTCTTTAGAAGATAATGAAGCAACTTCTTCTATTAGAACGTTCTTCTTCCTTGCAAATAGAGACAAGATTCTAATTAATACCCACCATATGCAGGGCAAGAGCACTAGAAGAAGATAGGAATCGACGTAATTTGAACACCCACACCCAAACTAAAATTGGTAGGGATAGAGCTCGCTTTCATTACAGTGCTTTCAAATCATAACATCCCTTTACCCAAGATCATGTTGACCTTTGTTGCAACCTTAAGAATATTTCATATGAGTCTGAGAATCCAAGCCAGCCTCAACACACCCACTCACCCATGCTTGCAATATTAACAGTTGACTATATTGCAGGGCTGTCAAAAGGGCTGCCTACTTTCTCTCACCCTCTGCACGGCTTTAAATTTGCAATAACAGTATACCAACAGTGGAAACCTCTGCAGGGTTGTCGTATGCTATTCTCTTAGGCACCACATAACCCCTCATCCCACAATATACGGAACGAACTATATTGCAGAGCTGTCATAAGCCACTTTCATGACTGCAGTCTCTGCAGACTGCCTTTGCACTGGGATTATATTCGTTCGTTCCTTTATGAGTTAGCTCTCTGATATTTTGCTAGCCTCTGTGGGGAAAGCTGAGGTCTGGAAAAGCCCTTTGTTAAAATGACTGGTAAATTAGATTGAGATCTTGAATGAAAGGGTCATATTCACCCTTCCCAAGACAATACAGCAGTACTTTCAAGGTTGGGCTTTGCAGGGGGGAGGACCCAGTTCTTGGAGGCTCCGGGTGTTTTACTAGAGCTCTGTGCGAGTTACTGATTTACTGACAGAAGAAGAATAAATGGGAAACGGAGAGCAGATCAGTCAGGTCCCTCAAGGCCACAATGGGTGTAATCATTGTGATAACACATTTCTCTGACGCTTTCTGTTGTTCTCCAGCCTTCAGCTTGGATTCCTGCAACAAAGGTTAGTGCACAGTCTGATCCACACCCACAGGTCCAGAGTCTGCCCCAAGATGGAGCAAGCAGCACCTTTGCACTGAGACACAAACTGAGCTTAGCAGATAGAGACTGGCGCTAAACCTACTGCAACTCTTGGCTAGTGGCTCATGATCAGCCAGCTGCAGGAGGCAGTAGATGCATTGCCTTACATAGGTCCTAATTAGAATGAGCATTAGGGCAACCTAGAAGTGAAATGTGGAATCTTAAATTTCCAAATTAAGGTGTCTTTGGGTAGAGACAGGGGAGAAATTTGATTTTGTTCACATTTAAAGGCGAATCTATCAAATCCTCACTTTCCAAAACAACATGAGAACAAAAACAGAGCCGTCCTTTGAAATTTGTGCTTAATCTGAACTTTGCGATGCCATTCTCTTGCCAAACACTGTTTACAAAAATATGTCTGTTAGGGGACAGTGCACATGAAAATTGATATATTATTGAAAACAGTGCACTCAAATGCAGTATATCTGGGTAAATTGCCTGCAAAACGGTGTACCTTAGTCAAAACTACATACTGCAATGTGCTTATTTTAAGAAATTCGTACTAAAATGCTGGTGAATTTTCATGAGGATATTTTTAAAAATTAACAAATTGTCACAGAATTTATGATTGTAATAAACGAGAAACAGAGAGAACTGAAATTGGCGGATCCTTTCATCCTTAGGTATGGAGCATAGAGAGGCTAAGGGGGAAACACTGCCCTGTCCCCGAACGACCTCTGGACAGCCGTAGCCCAAGAAGGGAGCCCGCCTCTTGTCCAGCTGCCTAGTCCAAGGAACTGGAATTAACCAGATCAGAAAAACAGGCCTGGAAATGGCTCTGCATACAGCTTGATTTTATGATAACTAAAAGTGACCTATTCAGGACAGTGGCAGGAAAGAACAGGAAGCTAGGCTCTCTCTGGAAACATCAGATAGGCGAGCTGGTGTGATGTCATGTGCAGTGGCTTAGAGAGCGTTGGCGATTCCCCATCTCACCACAGTCACAAACTCACTTGGTGGGCTTAAGCAAGCCACAGTCCCTCTCCCTTCACCCCACCACCCCGTCTGCAATGTTGAGATAATAATACTGGCCTACTTTCAAAGGTTGTTCTGTATTATTATTTTAGATATGTATCTCCTGGGATGGTGCCCCAACCATGAAACACCCTCCCCACAGAAGTACGATCTGTGCAGACTCTGCTATCCTTTCGGCCCCAGGTCAAAATTATTCTATTTGCCCAGGCAATTAACTTGTTTAGTCTCTTCTGTTTTGTTTTACTGTCTCTTAAAGCCTCTTTGACTGTCTTTTATGTTTCCATATGTTGTGGTTGTATCTATGGTGGTGTGACCATATTTTTTATCTTACTTCGTACACCACTCTACATTTAATTGACGGGGTGCAGTCTAACAACATGAATAAGTAGCTTATATATGAATAAGTAGGAATGGTGGGGACTGCCTTCCCATCCTGGTCCTTCCAGGGAAGAGGAAGATAGGGGTTTGAGGGAGGTCGCAACTCAGAGGCAGATGAGGGGAAGCATTGGGAAATCATGGGAGAGCCAGAGCAACACTTGACTGACACATTGTCATTAGAAAGCATTCCAGACCCTCAATCTCCCAGAACCCAGCAAGCCTTAAAAGTAGGAGAGCAAAGAGTTCAAAGACAGAGGGCACTAAGAGGCACCTGTGCAGGAGATGATGAGAATGGCAAATAAGGTAGTAGGAGACGGGTGGGGTGGGGTGGTGGAGATTGACTCAGGATGCCATTGTTCAAGAGGCTGGGTTCTATAGCCTCTCTTTGTAAAGACTGAAATAAAAAAGGGCTGTAAGAAACTTTTCCTTGTCTTTATACTTTCCTGGGCAACCAGTTGGGAGCCGCTGACAGCATCCTGACACTCTCACCAGAAATTCAGCAGCAAAGCCTCACATTGGTGAGCAAGGAAGAGCTGGAAACTCTGCTGGAGGTCAGGAAGTACCTATTAAAACACTTGGTGGTTGTTGAGGTTGTTAATTAATTTATCAAAAGATCTCAGGGTGCTGTACAACATTAGAAACACATTACAAAACATCAATGATAAAAAGAAAATAAAAAAACATAGGGACAGACAGCCTAATTGTAAAATAATCATAATGACAACAGTCCTCTTCCCCACACTTTCACAGGACATAGATTATTTAATAGCCATAGACCGGAGTAATGTTAAAAGGTTGTTAGAAGGCTTCCCGGCATGTCTAGCTTACTTCCCTGTGTCTCGGCTCACACCTACATTCTTGTACCACTTTAGTAGTCAAAACTCCTCCAAAGAAACCCAGGAACTGTAGTTTGTTGGGAAATGTAGTTCTGTGAAGAGTCTCCTGCCAACTTTCAGCACCCTTAACATCCAACTATTCCTAGAATTCTTTTGTAGGGAAGCCATGACTGTGGTGTGAATATGATCTCACTTGTGTCCAAATTTGAGGGGAGGTTCCCTGGCTGAATCCTTGTGTGATAACCTTCAGGATTGCTGTGAGCTTGAGTCCCAATTTGGCCTTTATACACCACAAAGCTCAATGTAAAAGATTTGTGAAGTGCAGCCACCTGTCCACCACTGGGTCACTTTATTTATTTGCTTAATTATTTTCAGCATCTCTGTGCCACCCCACAGCACACAGTTCTCTGGGCAGCATACCATTAAAAAGCACGACATAAATATAACATAAAAGCATAAAATCAAAGCTGAAAATGGATGGATGGGTGCCTCCAATTACCCTCCCCTGTCCGCATTTTACATATCCAGAGATCCTTCAAATAGGCAAGCACACAAATGGTTTAATGACACTTGGGTGGGATAAACAGATTATGCAAAATACCTCCTATCTATTACATGTTTTGGAAAGCTGTATGTCTGCCAGCTTGCTTTCTACGCATTCAGGCACCTCTGAATACATCATCACCATATTGGGTTTGATGGTTCCTGAGATAGAGGAGCAGGTTTGGTCTATACAGATGGGGGTCATGCTAACCTTTCCTTGCTGGTGTTTTTCCTTGGTGGTTCCTATGCCTTTGGCTGATGGGTGGGGCTTCTTTTCTCTAAAGTCCCAGGGCAATGGAACATTGGAGTGGAGTGTTCTTTCTGGCAGGAGAGGAAGAAGCAAGCTCTGTACAGCTGCTCCTTGTCCGCCCAATGGATGGCATCATGTTGGTCTACTCCTTGCTATGAGAAAGAGGGAGGGAGTATGGATTGAAACAAATCCTATGGTGGAAAACAAGTAACGAACACCTGGGCAATTAAGTTTTGATTTTTCTCTGCTAACCTTGGCTATCACCCAACCGCGTGGGAAGACTCTCTAGGTAAAAGACTAAATCATCCTGCTCCAGAAGCCAAATTCCTATGTGGTACTTCAGTGGAATTCCCCCAATGAACCTGAACTCAAGACAAAAGTTGAACCTAAGCCCCTCCCAGTTCTAGAAGTCTAGAGGTGAAAGTGAGGCAACAGCAGGAATCTCCCCATTGCTAGCCGATTATTTCCCTCCATTGTTACCTTTGTAGCAAAACAGAAGTTAAGAGGATGAGGAGAAGGAAGGAATACAGTGGTGCCTCGCAAGACGAAATTAATTCATTCTGTGAGTTTTTTCGTCTAGCGAATTTTTCGTCTTGCGAAGCACGAAATCCCATAGGAATGCATTGAAATTCAATTAATGCGTTCTCATGGTCAAAAAAAGTCCAAACAAAGCCAAATTTGGTACAACAAGAGTTTATTAAGTGCTCTTTAAAGTCACACATACTGTAAAGAGCATTTCAAAAATTGAAGGAACAATAAATTAAGTTTATAAACATGACAGAAAAACATTTAAAAATCAACAAAGTGTATAGTACATTTTCTAAGACTCTGGGGGAAAACTCGAAGGAGGTTCCTCTTCCACTCTTTGCTTCTTGCTGAAGAACCTGTCCATGGTCTGCTGCTTCATCCGCCTTTTCAGCACCTCCCTGAAAGACGACATGACCCTCGTATCAAAAGTGTTTGCAAGGTCACGTGTCAGGTCCTTGTCAGGGTGGTGCCGCTGTGCAAAAGCCTGCACATCTTTCCACTTCTGGCAAATGTCCCTCAGTTCTTTGGAGACCTGCTGTGGAACGTAGCCCTCCGTCGTCACAACCTCCAGGAACTCCGCTGCAAAGTCTTCAGCCACAGGAACATCAGAACTGGCAGCCTCTCAATGCCTGACCACGCTGTGGATTCCAGATCTTGTCTTGAACCGGTCAAACCAGCCTCTGCTTGCCTTGAAGACTTCTGGCTCGCCTGAGGTTCCTGGCTGTTCCCGGACGAGGTCTGCGTGCAAAGCCTTGGCCTTCTCACAAATGATGGCCTCAGTCACTATGTCCCCTGCACGCTGCTTCTCTTCTAACCAGATGAGCAGCAACTTCTCCACCTCCTCCAGAACAGCTGGGCGGTTCTTCACGATCCTGGTGACTCCCTTGGCTGCATCAGTCACAAGGATCTTCTCCCTCATCTTCAGGATGGTCCTGATGGTTGATGGATTCCTCCCGTACTCCCTGGCGAGGTCTGTCACACGCATTCCACTGTCGTGCTTCCGGATGATCTCCTTCTTCATTTCCAGCGTAACCTTCGCCTTCTTCCCCTCGCCGGCCTCTGCAGCAGCAGTCTTCTTGGGTCCCATGGCAGCACAGCTCCTACCTTCGTAAACCCCCCCCCAAAAAAAAATAAAAAAACAGTGCTTCACATCCAAAAAATTCAAAAGCATCCAGCCACCCACCAAACAGAAATTCAAACCCAGAATTTTTTTTAAAAAAAACAGCAGAGTGGCCCAATGGTCACAGAAAATCATAAAAATTCAGAAAAAAACCACACAAGCTTCCAGATTCTTGCAAACCCCTCCTCAACTGTTCCCCCAGCCACCCACCACACAAAAATTCAAACCCAGAATTTTTTTTTAAAAAAACAGCAGAGTGGTCCAATGGTCACAGAAAATCATAAAAATTCAGAAAAAACCACACAAGCTTCCAGATTCTTGCAAACCCCTCCCCAACACCAAGTCCTTGAATTCCAAACACCCCAACCCAAAATCCAAACCCCCCCAAAAAAGTTTTAAAAGTTTAACTTACCAAATGGCTGCAAAAGAAGTTTTGGAAAAGCTTCAAAAATCACCAAAGTCTTCAAAAACCTCAAAAAAGGCTACCTCAAAGTCAAGTCGCAACTGCACCTCTTCAAGCAATGCACCCTGGGTATTAACGGTTTTAAGAAAAAGAAAACAAACAAACTTGCAAGACGTTTTCGTCTTGCGAAGCAAGCCCATAGGGAAATTCGTCTTGCGAAGCAGCTCAAAAACGGAAAACCCTTTCGTCTAGCGAGTTTTTCGTCTTGCGAGGCATTCGTTTTGCGGGGCACCACTGTATTCTGCCTGATCCCTTCTACCAAGGTTTGGCTATAGTAAAGAATTACAGCAGGAGTGCCCAGCCAGCAGGGCAAATGGCAAGGGATGATGGAATCTGTATATCTGCAACATCTGGATGGGATTACCCATCCCTGAATTACAGGTTAACTGCAAGATTAAAGAAGTCTCTTAAGCAGAAATATTAGGGCAGGCTGGTCTAATAGATTTCACCTTTTGTCTGAGCAACAAGGGGATCATTGTGTGCATTGTGACTTTATATAACCAGCATGCTTGAGTCTAATCAATTCATGAAGGAGTTAATACCTTAGAGTAAGTTGTCTTACCAGGCTTAGCCTACATATGTCACTTCCCCTCACCTTGGGAGGAAATAGATAACCAAGCCTTTGTTCCATCAGTCTTCAGCGTTGCTTCCTCCAGCCACATGGCTTTAACGACTTTCTTTTATTTCAGACAACACTAGTGTTTTCCTATACCAATAGCAATGGCAGAACTTGGGGTCTCAAATTTAAGCGCTGCCTTATGGGATGGATGCCAATATTTGGAGTTCCACAAATAGGGTGCTACCACAGAGGAGGCATTGTTATGGGTTACCCTGCCACACACCATACCTATTGATGGTGGTACCAACAACAGGATCTCCCCCTGTGTTGATAGGTATTGGTGCAGGCATCCCAGCTAAAGGTGATTGGCTTTTTGTAGGTAACTAAATAAATCACCTTCTTTTCCAAACGACTGAATGTGTGCACGTGTTGTGACCCCAGATGTATAGAAGGAGGCTGTTGTTATATTTTTGCAGGGGAAGCCCCATTATTATCATCACCATTTCTCTTTTGCATATCACTTTGCATAGTTTATTATACTCATTCTCTCAGCCACCCAGTACGGAAAGCCCATATAATTCCCATTTTAAAAGAGAGGGATCAAAGATTGAGGAGGAGCAATCTGCAGACCAAGCTGTACATCCCAGAGAATGAATGGAGGGGTTTAAACCCAGGTGCCACAAATGAAATTCCAATTAAGCATCGCTTAGATTTGTTGATGGAACTTGACTCCATACATATATATCAATATATAGATGTATAGCTGTATAGATATATAGATCTATAGATATATATTCAAAGATGTGCATGCAAAATGAATAATTTCAAGCGTGAAGGTACTGCTTATACAGAACCTTTCTGAGCAGAATATATTAAATTTCACCCCTTGCTCTTTTGCTACTTTCTGTGAAATTGGATCAGCCCTTTCGCATTACTGCCCATGGCCAGGAACCAGATGTTATTTATAGCAACTGCCAAAATGTAAACATTTCCTAGGGGGAAAAAGAGGGAAGGAATTGCTTGGGGGCTGTTTGCAGCCTTGACTTAATAATTAGCTATCAAGGATGGTATGCTGGTCTCTCATTCTGGTGCAATTTCAGAGCCCAGCAGACTTCCTGACCACAGTAATTTGCTATTTATTTGGTTTGTTTAGTGTTCCATGAAGGGAGAAAACAGTATTTGATTATAATGGGTCATATCCAGAGTGTCCCAACTGCATGCAGAATGGGATGGCGATCCAGTGGAAATGGCTCCAGATGGAGGAAGGGAGGCAAATTTCAGCCAGTTGCCCAGAAGCTCTCATCTCCTCCAGTGCAGTTTTGAAGGGTCGCCTAGCTCTCTAGAGCAGGCCTTCAAGGCAATGAAGGTGGATGGTGGAATCGGCAAAATTTATCATCCGACTTCATCTATTGGGAGCATCCAGAGATCACTCTGGATCCTGGGTACTCTGGATCCTGGGTACTCTGATTCCGAGCCACTGAAAAGTAAAAAGTGTTAACTGCGGACCTGAGCTCAAAGACTTGCAAGGAAAACAAAAAGATGACCCTGTTTAGCTGCGGGAAATTGTTAGGTCTCTTGTGCTTCAGCAGCCTTGTTGCTAGCTGACCTTGGAAAATCAGAGTGCCAAAGCATGCAGGAAGCCTCCACTGATACAAAAGGCTTCACATGAGTTGGAAGGAGATGAAAACGGAGGGGAGCAGAGCTAATATGCTCTTCCTTTCCCCCACGTCTTGTTACACACATTTGTACAGCTGCCATGTTCCATAGCAGTCTGATAAGCTTCAGATATGGAGCTACCTCGGGCACTTTTCAGACCATCTGTGAAGCTCTGGAAGATTCCTGTCAAAATATCATCTTCGCCCTGGAAAATGCTGCCGGAATTAGTGCCGATTGGGAAAAGAAATATGGGGAATCAGAGAATCGTGAAAAGCAAGCAGACTTTTCACGTAGGATCTATCTGGGAGCAGGGTGGCCACACGGCCTACTCTGCAGGAGACAGTCCTCTGTTTTGAAGGGCTGGCCAGTTTGAGTCTGTTTTGAAGGTAAAGAAACCATCAGAAGGAAGAACAGCGACGCCTTGAAGGTGTCCATCAGCAGTTGACACCTAGACAGCGGAGTGAGCAGGTGAACAGACCACGTGGTCACAGTGTTCTTCCCCACTATGGTGAGGTGTATTGTATTGCTATACAGGTTATAGTAATTACTTCTGAATCTGAATCTATCCATATAAATCAGCACAGGAAATTTTCATGCAAATCTTTCCCTTTTTAGCTGGGTGGGTGTGATGCATTTCAGGGAAGCGTAAATGGCCACACTGCCCTGGAGGTCTTTGGGCTGATATCTCAAGAATATTGTGAAACTTTTACTCATGGACTGCAGTAGAAAACAGAACTGCTCTCTTCGTCTATTAAAGGTCTTACTGTTGTGAGTGGAAGAGAAGGGAGCAGGGAAATGAGCTGCTGAAGCAGAGATAAGATAAGCAGAAATAAGCAATAAATGGATGGAGAGAGGCCTGCGGCAGTTCCTGTTTCTTTGTGTGTTCATTTGCCTTTTATCCTCCTCTGGCCTTCTTGGGGGTAGGGTGGGGGAGGATAGAATTCTCAGCCATCATTGGACCAGCTTGACTGATACCCATCTCATGGTCAGGGGGAAAGATGCCATACTTCCATGGAGACTCCTGGCGTATGTACAATCCTGTGCGTATCGGCCAGTGGTTCTTCAAGGGAGGCAAGAGAGGATGGGAAGTGTGGCAGGAAGGACAATCAAAGAAACATTTAAACATATCAGTGTAATATAGTATAATTTCAAAATATTTTTTTAATAAATTAGATTACCCAGCAAAAGCGAGCTCATACCGCTCATGGAGTTTGTATGCATATTTAAGGTACACATACATGTAAGAGACTCATTTATAATTACATTTGGGGAATGATTCATGCTCTTACGTAGCTGCGTAATTGATAAGAAATACATTGGAAAACAACTCCTAGCAGTGCTTGATTTGTAACAACTACTTTGTGATAAGGTCACGGGACACCCAGAAAGTATGAAACAGTGTAGCTGCATAAGAACACGAACCCTTCCCAAAATATAATTATGAACTAGCTTCTTACATATGTACCTTAAGTAAGAAAACAAACTCAATGAGTTGGAATGCCCTTGAACGTTCCTGCCATACTTGTCAGCCTCTCCTGCCACACCACACTGCCAAACCACTGGCTGATAATGGCTGGCCATGGCTCTCCAGGATTTCAGGCATGGTGGGCTGCTGGCCCCACCTGGAAATGCCAGGAATGAGCCCTTCTGCATGCAAAGCATATCCGCTATCACTGAGCTATGGCCCTTGCCTGAACCAGCCTTTGCCCAATCCAGCCCAGGGCCTGGTTTCCATATGTGGCTACAGTGGTACCTCGGGTTACAGATGCTTCAGGTTACAGACACTTCAGGTTACAGACTCCACTAACCCAGAAATAGTACCTCGGGTTAAGAACTTTGCTTCAGGATGAGAACAGAAATTGCGCAGCGGTGGTGCGGGAGGCCCCATTAGCTAAAGTGGTATCTCAGGTTAAGAACAGTTTCAGGTTAAAAACGGACCTCCAGAACAAATTAAGTTCTTAACCCGAGGTACACTGTACTCTGAATGTGAATGTGTAGCCAGCTTCTCAGAAGACAAAGGCTATTAACATCCAGCTCTTATATTTTCTCTTGTTGTTCTATAGTTGACAAGTTATTTATTCTTCTTTATTAAGGCAGTGCAGTTTCCCCAGCTCTCCCTCCCAACCCCATGTTTGGTACAAATCTTTGCACATGACTCAGAAAAGTATGATGTGAAATTATAATAAAAATATAATTATGTTTTTCCCCCTTCCCAGCTCCTCTCAGTAAGATGCGCAGCTCTTTGCCTAGTTTTATCTCCCCACTATAAATGGAGGAAATTATTGTTAATGTTTTTTTAATGAAAGAAAATATGAAATAAATTGATGGGATACTGGGCAAGCTTTTCTGAAAGTGATATAAATAGGATAAAGAGCACCTATTCTCATAATATCCAGATTTTTCCAGAGTCCTAAATAGGACAGGGATAAAAAGAAAGGAAAAATCGGTGAGAAATGGAAATTGGTTCCAAAAGCGATGACGTCAGATTCCTCCCTTTCTGGCTTTGTTGTTTGTTTTGTTACTGTGGCCTCGGAAGCAGGGCTGTCTACTTCGGAGAGTCTGCGTCTAGGAGTCAGGGATCCTGTGTTCTATTCCTGGTTCTGGCAAAACTTCAGCAAGCTAAAACCTCAGAAGGACTTTTTTCCAATGCATCTGCCCATTTTAAAGCAATGAAAGTCTCAAGAGGGGTGATGATCCTTGGTTGTAAAGAAATGTGAGGCATTGGCCACAAATCCAACATGGAACTGAGTATTTTTATGCCCACTGAAATCAATAGGCATTAAGCATGCCCAGTTTTTTATTGGATTGCGGCCATTATACCTAAGTTGAGTGAATCAGCAACACCATCTGACTTGTTGCCACGGGTACCTGTTGGATATGCATGCTCACAGTTACCAGGGCCTAACAGTGCCTTCACCCTAGTTGTTGTCTTCTTCTTCTTCTTCTTCTTCTTCTTCTTCTTCTTCTTCTTCTTCGTTTTAAATGATTGTATTGGGCATGCACACTATCCTGAAGAACCATAGTAGCTGGGACTGAGGTGCCAACAATAACTAAGAGGGCAAGGAAAAGGCATGAAGGATGTACCAATGGTCCAGGGGTATAGACTGACGGGATATGAGGCCACCACCTTGCTGAGGTGAAGCAGGTCTAGCTCCAATCAGTGGCTGAATATGTGACTGCCTGAGAACCACAGGAAAGCTGTCTTGGGTTCCGGTATGGAAGAAAAGATGGAATACAAATGTATGTAAACAAACAAACAAACAAACAAACAAACAAATAATGTGCAGTGGTTGTAGAAAGGGATGGCAAGAGGCAGATTGCTGGTGGAAAAACTCAAAAGGCCTGTTGAGCAACCAGTTGAAAGCCTACCAGGGAATTAGGAGGTTATCTTCAGAGTAGACCCTGCTGGCTAAGACAGAAGATAAATATATATTTATATTAAAATGAATGGCTCTGATTCATGGTTGTTTAGGGAAGCTTTTAATGTTTGATGGACTACAGTATTTTAATATTTTGTTGGAAGCCACCCAGAATGGCTGGGGAAACCCAGTCAGGTGGGTGGGTGGGGTATAAATAAATTGTTGTTGTTGTTGTTGTTTCTTGAGACTTGTATTTTATTATTTTATTAAAACATCAGTATTAAAACATTCAGTAGAAATCCCAGGATGGTTTACAACCATCTCTGTTAAAAGTCCATATTACAAAACCAGAAAATAAGCATGATAGATAGTATGATTATCTAGCTAATGCAGTTGCAAATGTTTGGTTGGTGGTTGTCTAATATCAAGGAGGTGGTACCCAAGGTTAGTGGCAAGGGAGAGAGACACTGGTGTAGCAGAGAGTTCTTCAATCTTGGGTCCCCTGATGCTGTTGGACTACAACTTTCATCATCCCCAGTCTCTTTAGCCAATGGTCAGGGATGATGGAAGGCTGGAAAAGCCTGGTATAGTAGATGCACTGCTGGAGACTTGGGTCCAAATTGCTCCACCCTGGGTAGCTAGCCTACTGCATGGAATTGAAGATAAAATGAGGAAAAAACCCATCTAGCCTGCCTTGAGTTCTTTTGAAGGAAGGAAAGGATATAAATGTAACCTAAGTCAGTCTGTAAGTCAGAAATGGAAGATGACCAGGCCAACTGAGAAATGATTGCTTGCATTTTATGCTGTGAGCCAAGGAAAAGAGTAGGATCAGGCTTTAAAACCTACTTGGGAGAAACAAAATCCCATTGAAAAGCAGGAACTTGCCCTCATTGGCTCTCTTTGCAAATCCAATGAATATGGTGTGGTATTCAGATTATGAAGGCCTTTAAAATGCCTTGTGCTGCTCAAAGCATTGTGCAAGAGATCGTGCAACTCGTTGCATAAATGGAAGCACAGTTCTGCACTTCAGTTCTCTTGCGCTAAGAGAGCAATCCAAGTCCCTGGTGGGGAGCAGCGGGGCTTAATGGAACAACAGAGTCTTGGCCCTCAGGCTGACCAAGGTGGAGAGGGGTGGCAGAAAACCCTGTATTTTCCTGTGCCACCTCCAGGCTGGCACAGCACAAAAACCCAGAACTAGTCGATTAACAGCACCTGCAAAGATTCAGCAGATTTTTGTCTGCCCCAGCTCTGCCCTTCCCTTCCCTTCCCTTCCCCCTCCCACCCCCTGCATCTGCTCATCTGTGGTTTAGCAGGGCACACCTAGGTGCTCTTCCATAGCAGTCCTCTCCCATTGGTGGAGCTTGGCACAGCCAGGCAGAGCTGGGTAGAGGGATACCACTAGCTCATACAAATCGCCTCCAGTGGAGCAGATGAGCATTTGAATTGCTCTGTAAGTCAGGAAAACCCCTTAGCTTTCTGTTCATGAAAGAGCACATCTGGACCCAACACCCCATGCACAGATTAGTTGCATTTAGAGCCCATTGAGGTCAACGGGACAAGTTATCATGGCTAACATTTCCTATTTTCGATGGGACCCAACTTGCTCTGGATCTTACTTCGTTATTTTATATATGGTGCAACCTCCGTAATTGGGATGTAATGTTAAAAATCCATTCAAAACCACTCTTCCAAATGAGACGGTGGGAAGCAAGCAGAGAAAGTTTTCCTCCCGGGGTCCTTTCATCAACTGCACAACTGCATTATGGAACACCGATTGAATGCTAAGAATAAATGCCAGTGAAGAATCTCTGCAGGGCACGAAAAGCCCATCTGCTCTCTCTACTCAACACTTCCAGTGAAAACCCTCTGGAATGACAAGTTACTTGAAAGAGCGATTGCCCATGTTGGACTTGTATGGCAGTTACCAAGTCCAGTTGGCCCAGCCAAAGATTTTATCTGACATATGGATCAGCAAAGCAAGCAGGACAAAAACAACTGACGGAATATCTCCATAGACTCCCTTGTTGGCCTTCCGGCCAAGTGCTCCTCTGCTACCAGCCAAAGTCCCCCCTATCAGCCGAGCTTAACCAGGCTGGGTTGCCAAGACCCCGGTTACACAATTGTTGCCTCTCTCCCCCCCCCACCTCCCCAGTTTGCCTCTTTCAACTCAGGCAGTTAGTTTTCTCTCTTTGGCAACCAATGTTGTTGACGAAAGGAAAGTTACCGCGCCTGAGAATATTTGGCAGGCTGCTAAATGGCACGATGTCAACATGCTCCCTTGACTGACTAGCGCACCCACTCACAGAGCGACTCCCAGGGAGAAAACTAACACCAGTGTGGGTAAGCTTGAGGGAACAAGTATTTCATCTTAGTTTATTTTTTAAAAGACCCTATCAGTAAAAGCTCAGGGAGAGCCAAGGTTTGAGGCTTTTGGATGAGGTAAAAGCAACCCATATCGCAAGAGGAGTGGGGAGAGGCAGTGGAAAAATACCGTTTGCCGTGGCAGATAGCATAACTGAAAGATAACGAAGCCGCTTGCTCAACGTTGCCAAATCCTTTGGTAACAGAGATCCGTGATCGGCAATTAAACTTATGGGAAAACTACTTTGAGCTAATGAGTGAAAGGTGGTAGGCCATGCAACCGAACTCACCATACTTCTCTTGCTGACAAATGGTGGAACACAAGATGAGGCCAATGGCCCAACTAGTCTAGCATCCTGTTCCCACAACCAGATGCCTGCGGGAAGCCTGCAGGTTCACTCTGCCTATCTGTGATTCCTAGCAACTGATACTCAGATATGACTGCCTCCAACCAAAGGCTCTCAGTTGGAGCCTGGATAGCTCAGTTGGTTAGAGCATGGTGCTGATAACACTCAGGTTGCAAGTCTGATCCCCGTATGGGACAGCTGCATATTCCTGCATTCCAGGGGTGTGAACTAGCTAATCCTCAGGTTCCCTTCCAACTCTATGATTCTATGTTTCTCGGGGGGGGGGCAGATTTGGACCAGGGCCCCCTGGTTGCTGATCCTTACTTTAAACCTTCTCTGTGTGGTTGGGAACAAAACCTTTTGTCACGACACACACTGTTCTTCACTGACTTCCTCCTGGGCTAGGAATAGGGGTCTTTCTAAACACCCTTTCCCTTAAAAATGAATTTGAGAATTCTTTTTAGTGGAAAATTACCCGTAGCATGGATCCAAAATAGCATTTATATAAAATATTTACATACCAACCCTCATTATCAAATTCCAGGGCAGTTTACAAAAGGCAGCTCTGTATTGGGAAGCTTTTAATGTTTGATGTTCTGCTGTGTTTTTGTATATTCTGTTGGAAGCCGCCCAGAGTAGCTGGGGCAACCCCGTCAGATGGACAGGGCACAAAATACAAATTATTATTATATCAAAACAATAGTAATATATCCTTTCTTCATGCAACAGTGAATGGGAGTGGCACTACTGCAGGAGGATAACTTTACTAGGAGTGAGGAATTTTAGACAATGAGCTGGTAGCTGTGCATAGATGCATGGAGAACGAATACACAGCCCAGAATAGAGCCAGTTCATGAAACGGCAAGGAAATGGGACAGGTTTTTGTGTAGGAGTGTGTTTTCAATGAAAACTGCATTGTTGCTTGCTCTGGATTGGTACAGTAGGGAGAGACCAGCCTTTCTAACAGAAAGCAAATATTTGTCCAATGTTCTCAGAATGGCATGAACCTGGGATGTAAGAGTGTGTTGCTCAACAGCATGTGTGTTACAGCAGCAGGTCCAAGGCTATTTATACACCAATATTCCTGATTGGTTACATTCATTAGCTATCTTTCTACAGAAATTAAGTAAGGCTTTCATATTGCTGCTGCTGCTGCTGCTGCTGCTAAGTTACAAAATTCATTGAATAGGTTAAGATACTCTATCTCCCGCCTGCACGAGTGTGTGGGTTGGAGGGGGGTTTAATTTAATCAGCAACAAAGTGTTGCTGGTTATTGCTGGGGATTCTGCATGTTCTCAACTGCAGGTGTGGAACCTGGGGAGCTCAGGAGGAGATGTCTGGATTCCACGCACCAATTGCACAATAAGATATCCAGAACTGCTTTATATAGAGCCATTGGCCTATCTAGCTCGGTATCAGACAGGAGTCCGTCTTTTCATACCCATACTTGGAGAGAAGGACATAAGACCAGCCTACTGGATCAGGCCAATGCCCCTTCTGGTCCAGCATCCTGTTCTCTCCGAGGCCAACCAGATGCCTGTGGGAAAGCAGGACCTGAGGCACAAGAGCCCTCTCCCGTTCAGTGCCTTCCAGCAATACACAGAAGCTGCTTCTGCCTATGGAGACAGAGCACAGCCACCATGGCAAGCAGCCATTGGCAGCCTTCTCCTCCGTGAGTCTATCCAGTCCTCTTTTACAGCCATCCGAGTTGGTGGCCATCACAACCTCTTGTGGGAAGCAAGCTCCCATAGTATAACTATATGCTGCATGAAGAATTGCTTTCTTTTCCCTGTCCTGAATTTCACCCACCCTTCAGCTTCTCTGGAAGCCATTTTGGCACCTGAGGCGAACCACAAAATAGATCCTCCGCCACCGCCAGGGAACAAGGGGTGAGTGAAGATTTACACCAGGAACAAGGTAGGAATAAAATGCTACATCTGGAACAATGGTGGGAGGAGATCAGCAGCCCCTCCTGTTCCCAGAAAGGCCACCACAGAGGCAGCATGGGAGTGCTGCTCAGGAGGCAGCATATCTGGCCTCCAAGCAGTGTGCCACAGCCCTTGCTCCACCAGAGCAGCAGCAGCAGCAGTGGACAATTCATTTCTTGGAGACAGGATCTGCTGCCCCGTGCATCCTGCTGCCCAAGGCATTCTTCTCACCCTGCCTCATGGGTTGGCCAACCCTGTTCATCGGATGTCCATAAGTTCTGGAATGATGAGAGATGCTACGGATTGAACTTTCTGCATGCCAAGGACATGTTTTGCCACAGAGGTATGGCCGCTTGCCATGCCTGTTCAGAACTCTTCTCTTCTGAATGGGTCAAAGGCTCAAGCAATTCAGCTGCGAAAATGATGTTTATTAACAAAATTGCAACGTGCATTTAATTCTGGCAGCATTACCCCTCACTGGCATGATCGTCTTACCTTTTATCTCATCAGCGCACGAGTCATCTTGCGATACTGCTGAGGCTGACAGGTTGCTTGAAATTTTCTGCCCACGGATTATATTCATGGGGTGCTTACAAAACATTTTCTAATTATTTTTCCTTCCACCACACCGAACACCATTAATCAAGTGTTATTATTCCCCAAACACATTGGATTGTAGCAATGGTACACTCTGCAGGAGACATGCTGAAATGACTGGACTCCTTCCAGGTTGCGTTCGCAGGTAATCAAAAGCAACATTTTTTTTCCCCAAAAAAGAAAGAATAATCTCTTGTTCTTTATAATGTCAAAAGCACCCAGAAAGGAAGGAAAATATACTTACCTATCAGAATTATTAACAGGTTGGATAAGCGAAACATACAGGAGAAAGAGGTCTCCCAATTTCATTTCCTGATCCCTGAATGTTATGCTCATACTTTAAAAACTAAGGAGCAGAGCCAGCCCAGACATTAGGCAGGGTGAGGCTGCTGCCTTCAAGCATCCTGGATTATTTAAACTAAAAGGCTAAAACTAGCGTATCTAAACTTCCTTTTTAATCTGCAAAGGGATGGCACTCTGCTAAACTTGCAAACGTGAGGAAGGATAGTTTCTAATAAATATATCCTCTCCTAGCATCTATTGACATCCCAACAGAAAACATGTATGTTCACTGAAGAGCCTACGCAAACTGTTAACTCGTTCAGTTACAGTGCACACCTTAACCCATTCCCGCTTTCTCTGACAGGAATTAACTCTCACTCTTCTGTCAGTTCATATGCAATAGATTACAAGTAGAAGGACAGAAAGACTAGCCCCCAAAAATCAAATGCATTTGCTGTAATATGGACTCATGAGATCATTTCACGGAACTATACATAATGCTCAAAAGATGCTTTTGCCAACACATCTGTTTGTTACCCACTTAACCCACAATCCAGTTAAGCTGAGGAACTCAGATTTAAGCCAGTTCAGCTCCACTGTAATCAAAGAGATTAAATTGACTTAAAACCATGTACTGTGGTTGAAATGAGTATTGGACTGAGCTGTCCCTATCCGATTCTCCCAATTATCCATTATAAATAAAGTGGGGATTTTCTGTTCTATTATCAAAGTACAAAGCAAGTTCTTGTACTTGGCTCTTCTGATGGACATGCTTTGTTCATGATTGCCTGTATAGTACCCAAGATTTTGAAATATTCAACTATGCCATGGGACCTAGGGCCATTTTTTCAGCAGAATGTTCTGGCCTCTCAAAACATGTCAGAGTTCCAAGTAACCCAACACAGTTCTACTGTTAGGGCATGGAAGATTCTCCCCAACTCAAAGATTCATATGCAGGGCCTCACACCGTACTAAAAGACCAATGCTGAGTCATAAGTGATGAACTGTGGTCCACAATGGCTCCACATGTACACTGCAGGGCAGCATCAAACTAATGTGTCCTGTCAGCGCAATGATATCTGCATGCACTACAAAAAATTCCTCCTCCTCCCATGTGCGCTCAGTGCTCTCTCCTGAAAGCCTGATCCATACAACTAGGGGAACCTCTAGAACATATTTAGGGGGTGTACAGAGGAAGAATAGAGTTCTGTCAAGAGGCTAATACAGTTCTGTCAAGAGAACAAGCTGGTCATCACAAACACGCTTTTCCAACAACACAAGAGACGACTCTACACATGGACATCACCAGATGGGCAGCATCGAAATCAGATTGATTATATTCTCTGCAGCCAAAGATGGAGAAGCTCTATACAGTCAGCAAAAACAAGACCTGGAGCTGACTGTGGCTCAGATCATCAGCTTCTTATAGCAAAATTCAAGCTTAAACTGAAGAAAGTAGGAAAAACCACTGGGCCGGTAAGATACAATCTAAACCAAATCCCTTATGAATACACAGTGGAAGTGAGGAACAGGTTTAAGGATTTAGATTTGATGGACAGAGTGCCTGAAGAACTATGGGTGGAGGCTCACAACATTATACAGGAGGCAGCAACTAAAACCATCCCAATGAAAAAGAAATGCAAGAAAGCAAAGTGGCTGTCCAACAAGGCCTTACAAATAGCGGGAGAGAGAAGGCAAGCAAAGTGCGAGGGAGATAGTGAAAGATACAGGAAATTGAATGCAGATTTCCAAAGAATACCAAGGAGAGACAAGAAGGCCTTCTTAAACGAGCAATGCAAAGAAATAGAGGAAAACAACAGAATGGGAAGAACCAGAGATCTGTTCAAGAAAATTGGAAATATGAAAGGAACATTTCGTACAAAGATTACCATAATAAAGGACAAAAGTGGTAAGGACCTAACAGAAGCAGAAGACATCAAGAAGAGGTGGCAAGAATACACAGAGGAATTATACCAGAAAGATATGGATGTCTCATACACCCCAGGTAGTGTGGTTGCTGACCTTGAGCCAGACATCCTGGAGAGTGAAATCAAATGGGCCTTAGAAAGCACTGCAAATAACAAGGCCAGTGGAAGTGATGGTATTCCAGCTGAACTATTTAAAATTTTTAAAGATGATGCTGTTAAGGTGCTACACTCAATATGCCAGCAAGTTTGGAAAACTCAGCAGTGGCCAGAGGATTGGAGAAGATCAGTCTACATCCCAATCCCAAAGAAGGGCAGTGCCAAAGAATGCTCCAACTACCGCACAATTGCACTCATTTCACACGCTAGCAAGGTTATGCTTAAAATTCTACAAGGAAGGCTCAAGCAGTATGTGGACCGAGAACTCCCAGAAGTGCAAGCTGGATTTAGAAGAGGCAGAGGAACCAGAGACCAAATTGCAAACATGCGCTGGATTATGGAGAAAGCTAGAGAGTTCCAGAAAGACATCTACTTCTGCTTCATTGACTATGCAAAAGCCTTTGACTGTGTTGACCACAGCAAACTATGGCAAGTTCTTAAAGAAATGGGAGTGCCTGATCACCTCATCTGTCTCCTGAGAAACCTCTATGTGGGACAAGAAGCTACAGTTAGAACTGGATATGGAACAACTGATTGGTTCAAAATTGGGAAAGGAGTACGACAAGGCTGTATATTGTCTCCCTGCTTATTTAACTTATATGCAGAATTCATCATGCGAAAGGCTGGGCTGGATGAATCCGAAGCCGGAATTAAGATTGCCAGAAGAAATATCAACAACCTCAGATATGCAGATGACACAACCTTGATGGCAGAAAGTGAGGAGGAATTAAAGAACCTTTTATTGAGGGTGAAAGAGGAGAGCGCAAAATATGGTCTGAAGCTCAACATCAAAAAAACGAAGATCATGGCCACTGGGCCCATCACCTCCTGGCAAATAGAAGGGGAAGAAATGGAGGCAGTAAGAGATTTTACTTTCTTGGGCTCCATGATCACTGCAGATGATGACAGCAGTCACGAAATTAAAAGACGCCTGCTTCTTGGGAGAAAAGCAATGACAAACCTAGACAGCATCTTAAAAAGTAGAGACATCACCTTGCCAACAAAGGTCCGTATAGTAAAAACTATGGTTTTCCCAGTAGTGATGTATGGAAGTGAGAGCTGGACCATAAAGAAGGCTGATCGCCGAAGAATTGATGCTTTTGAATTATGGTGCTGGAGGAGACTCTTGAGAGTCCCATGGACTGCAAGAAGATCAAACATATCCATTCTTAAGGAAATCAGCCCTGAGTGCTCACTGGAAGGACAGATCATGAAGCTGAGGCTCCAATACTTTGGCCACCTCATGAGAAGAGAAGACTCCCTGGAAAAGACCCTGATGTTGGGAAAGATTGAGGGCACAAGGAGAAGGGGACGACAGAGGATGAGATGGTTGGATGGTGTTCTTGAAGCTACCAGCATGAGTTTGATCAAACTGTGGGAGGTAGTGGAGGACAGAAGTGCCTGGCGTGCTCTGGTCCATGGGGTCACGAAGAGTCGAACACAACTAAACGACTAAACAACAACAACAGAGGAAGAAGAGGGGGTAAAGTTTTGTTGCACAGCAGAAAAAATCCTTGCACTAATCGAACAAGTCACTTAGTGCTATTTTGGAAACGACCCATTGTGAGCAGCCATGAAAAGGGTGTGTGTGGAAAATCACCCAACTAGTGTGGGGAGCTGATGCGCGTTAATGGCACCCACCATGCAGTGGCAGCTACCATCTGAAGGGATGGAAGGCAGCCTTCCTGCTCTACATGTGACTCAGCACCGGCCAAGACTTTGCTTCCCCAAACATTTCTATAACATTTAAAATTGTGTTTGAATAGCCTCTCCTCTTGAGCATGTTCAAACAAGAAGCAGCCAGTGATGCCAATACTGAAACATGCCTCAGAGATGACTAAATGAACTACAGGAGAAGCTTAGTTTAACCAATCACACTATGAAGTCATTTCACCAGTCCGCTCCACACCAAAGCTCCTTAGCACTGTTGAGGCCTTGCTTTTCCAGTTGGCTGTTTTCGAGTGGGATTTAATCACATACCAGCAAATTCAGTTGGTGGAGAGGTCTTGCACAACAAGCCCACTTCCTCATGACCAGACTTTTTGCAATAAGGAAAGTGACAGGAAAATGCACTAGAAAGTGAGGGACATGGGTGTCGACTCCTAGGGGCCGAGGTAGTTTAGGCCCTCCAATGTATTCTTTTGAGGGCGCTGGGCCTGCTCAATTTTAAGAGGGTATTCAGCTCTGTCCCCTGGCTCCTTGTGACGTTTCACAACATTGTGTTGGGCCCCTTCAATCAGCTGAAGAGGTTGGCACCTCTGGTGTGGGAAGACACTTGATTGACACAATATCATCCAACAGGCTGAATAACAGGTCATGTGGAAGCACCCTAAGTGGAATTAAAATATGAATTCCTCGCAGTGTTGTGTATTATCACCTTCATAATCACCACCACCCATTGCTTTCTTACCCTCTCTTCAGTATGAGATCGCAGAATGAGTTGCTGCCATTTCAAAATGCTAGATTAAAATCAGTTTACAACACATATGATCCAGCAAATATCCTTCTCTGCTACCTAGATAATGTTTGCTCACAGGTAAGTTTTGCTAAACAAATGTATTTCCAGTGTTAAATAATAGTTTCCATTTTGCAGATCCTGCATGATTAATTCCTGCTGATCGCACCGGGTGATTAGTAATGAATGGCTTCTTAATGACCCTCAAATAGCATATCCTACAGTGCAATCCTATATATGTAAACTCAATTTTGTTCAAAGCCAATTTTGTTCAAAGATTGCTAGTTTGCTACTGAAAAACGAGAATAAAAATTAAAAAGAGAGGTAACCAGCATTTAAAGCCCCTTCCCCTGCAAGAACAGAAACTGGCGCTGGAACAACAAAGAGATACTGTTCAAGGACAAGGAAGAGGCTATCCATCACTCATCTCTCACTTGTGATCAGCAGGCAGCAATTACGTGGCAATAACATGGGAAGGACCTGCTGGCAGGAAACTCTTAATTAACAGCACAGGAGCCCTGAGAAGTCGCCTAAGCACTTTGCCAGGCCTAAGCACTTTGCCAGGCCTATTGTCAAACAAGAAGGACAGGGAGATGGAGAGGGAGAAAAGCTTCATCTTAGCTCTGAAAAACCAGACAGTTGCAGCAGCGAAACTTGGATAGCTTCATTGGTAGAGCATGAGACTCTTAATCTCAGGGCTGTGAGTTCGAGTCCAACTCCAACATGGCGCAAAAAGATTCCTGCATGGCAGGGGATTGGACTGGATGACTCCCCCTTCCAACCCTACAATGCTATGCTTCTATGAAACCTGCCTTATCTGTAGTGCAGCATATAGGCCAGGAAGTAGCTGCTTATTTGTAGCGGGGCAGCCAGAGGGGGACTTGCAGGTACTTCCTGTCAGGTGAAGCTGGAAAGCTTGCCCATTCATTCCTTTTGCCTGAGGACGAATCCTGTGAAACGTGACGCCTTGCCAGGTCCCCTCCCACCCCAACGAAGCGCATCACCCTGTAATTACTTGGAACCAGAGTCCCTGTATATCAAGGGGTTAGCCAGCTGACAGCTTTGTTCTGCTTCGTTTCTCTCTCTGGCTTCGTGAAGGCTACACTCCACTTTATAAGCACTTTGTTCTAAAGCGGTGGAAGGAGGCGGAATGTCAACATGGTATCTCCCCCTTTCATCTCCCGCCGCACAGATGAGGATGTTTACTTGGTGCTCATCACATTGATGGGCAAGCCGTGAATTAGAAGAATAAATAAAGGCCCACGGTTTGAAACAGCTTGCCTGCTCAGGCCATTCTCCTCGAATAATCATGCCCATGAATCACACTGCTGGCCTCTGCACAATCAGTGCTTATCCCAGAGTCACTCTTGAGTAGTGCTGGACCAAAACCCATCGACCTTTGTTGGAACCCAAAGCACACAGGGCTTATTTTGGAACAACGGCACATTGTTAAGTGTTTGTGATGAGGCAAGGGGAAGTGAAACAAGGGAAAGGGCAGAAATTGGATGGGACTACGAGAGAATCTCAAAATCTTCCATGGCTGTGATCACATAACATGGTGCAGAATTTACTGCAAAACCCCATAACCTTTCCAGTCTTAGGGAAGTTTCAGCTATTTAAAACTGGCCATTTATTTTCTCCATAACTAATGCAGGTTGTCTACAGTATAACCTGTATTTGGTTGACCAATAAAACCTGGTGATGAGGTTGCCTACACATCCACCTCAATACATTTTTCTGCCTGAGGCAAGATGGATCTCACACACATATACACACACCTTTTGCATACAGAAACTGAATGATTGACAGTGGAATCATATTTCAGCATTGGCAACATGACTTTGCAGCATCTGAGGGTAGCAGACTAAATTGGGAGGGGGGCACTGTGCATGCCATGTGAGCAAGAATGGATGGGTCTGTCAAGTTTGATTTCTCTCGGTTTCTCGTTTTGCCAATTGTAAGTTCAGCTCTCCACATTTCCACGTCATTTCAGTTTACACACATACCCTCTTTCAAACATCTGAATATGCCCTACTGAAATATATTTTAAAGAGAAATTGCCCTTTTGCGAATCTAATGCTTTAATGGAAACAGGGAAACAGCTCTATCTAGCCACGATTCCGAAGCAGTAAGCTAAATACCCAATTTTACTAATAAGCCAGCATCTGTAACAGAGACTCCTCATCTTAGAATTGTAGAGTTAGAAGGGACCCTGAGGGTCATCCAGTCCAGCCCCCTGCAAGGCAGGAATCATAACTGTCAGGGGTTTAGGTGCAGAGGCACGGGCAAGGGAGGAAACAGAGAGCGAAGGGGAGGAGACAGAGGAAAGGATGAGTGATGACGACGACCCGAGATCTCCCAGTCTTTCCAGTGAATCAGAGGATTCACAGAAAGGAGCACCAGTGGCCAGGGCAAGGGGGGAGTCTAGGGAGGCACCCCAGGAAGATAGAGCCAGAGGAGACTCAGGGGGAAGCAGCTGGGAATCGGGACCAGCGTCACCGCCAGGAAGCAGGGAAGAGGAAAGGACCCAGGGGGGAAGCGCTGGCAGCTCACCACAGGAGGGAGGGCAGGAGTCAGGAGTGGCCACACCTCCATCGGGGAGCGAAGAAACGGTTAAGAGGAAAGTGGAAGGTTGGGCGCGCGCGCCAAGTTCAAATGCAGAGGAAGGCGGCGCAGTGAGCAGCCCCGAAAGGGAACCAGGTCCTAAAGCCCGGCGCAAGGAGGCAGAAGGGTCCGGGTCAGCGTCAGAAGAATCCCGGAAGGAAGAAGCCCCAGGGGGTAGAGGGACCCAGAGGAGGACAGTCAGGAGGAAAAGGTGGAGCAAGGCTAGGATATTAAGTTGGTGCGCACGGGGCGGAGACTCAGACGGAGCCTCGCCGATCTAGCTAGTAGACGTAGAGTTGCAGACAGCAGCGTGAGAATGGAAACTGTAATTCAATAAAGACTTTTACTTAATGACCGCTGGCTAGCGTGATCCTCTGTGAGCTAGGATCTTGAAGCAGCTCTGACAGTAGGCTCCGTCTCTTCATTGTGGGCATCTGCAGCCTCGAGGAGGGGAGAGAAACAGGCGCCCACTAGCGAGCTCACGAACGGCAGGAGACATGACGGCTGAGCAGCAGATAGAGGACCTCAGAAAAGCAGTGGCACAACTGAACGCCGAGGTTCTCGCATCCAGGAAGAGAGAGGACGAGGCAGCTGCCGCCTGCAGGGATCTCCAGGTCAGGTTAGACGTACTGGCAAAGCAACCACCCCGGCAGGAGGGAATTGGGTTGGCGAGACGGACAGGCGGGCTGCTCTCTCACTTCGATGGGAACCTGCAACAGTATCCCAACTTTAGAGCCGACGTACTGTGCGCACTGCAACTGTTGCATAAAGATTTTAGAGATGAACAGGAGAGAGTGGGGTTCATCATGTCCCATCTGCATGGGGAGGCGAAAGCATGGTTGCGCAATTTATGGAGAGATAACGATCCGGCGCTCCAGAATGCGGATGCCTTTATTAAAGCGATGGATGGGTGTTTCTTATCAAGTATTGACATTGATCTTGCACGGAAGGAGGTGCATGGGCTGAGACAAGGGAGGGCCAGCGTCAGACAGTATCATGCACGCTTTTTCGCCTTGGTCAGCGCCCTGGAATGGGACAGAGATTCGGCTCCTGTAAGAGACCTCTTTTGGGAGGGACTGCACAACTCGATTAAAGATGAGATAGCGAGGGGGGAGAGACCCCGAACCACCCAGGAGGTCGTTCAGAGGGCACTGGCTGTGGGGGTGAGGCTGGAAGGACGTCCGTGGAGCAAGGACGAAGGACGTGGAGGGCGCGAACCAGCCGGGGGCCCCTCCTTCTTTCCCAGAGAAGCAGCGCGAGCGCAATCCACGCCTCCGCCAGGAGGAGGAGCCGAACCTATGGAGGTTGGAGGTGCAAGGGCTCAGTCAGCAACCAGAGCCCTAGCACCGGCAGCAGTGAAGGCGAAGCCTCCTAGAGGGACCAGGAAGTGTTACGTCTGTGAGCAGCCAGGGCATATGGCGAAAGAGTGTCCCCAGAGGCCCCACAAGCTTACTGCAGCCTCAGCAATGGTGACTGCAGCAACGCAGCAGAGAGGACCACAGCAGGGAAACGACGATGTCTGGCTGGAGGAAGAGGCACTGGGGCCCAGCCAGACGTGTTAGTGACGCAGTCCCCAGAAATTTTACAGCCAGTGAACCCCCTCCCGCCCAAACCAGTAGTGAGGCTCACAGCATCTCTCCAGCTGCCCAATGGAATCACCATGGACGTGCCAATCACCATCGACTCCGGCAGCAACGCGGACTTTATAGGGCAGGAATTTGTCGACAGGCACGCTGTGCAGTTGCTGCCGGCCACACTGCCCCTGCAGGTTGTCACGGTGGATGGCAGGGAGCTGCTAGGGGGACAAGTGGTGAAGCAGACGCCACCAATGGTGATGCGACTTGGGAATCACAGGGAAGTCATCAGCTTCAACGTCACTCAACTGTCTGACACGCCCATTGTATTGGGTATGAGTTGGCTGGACAAGCACAGCCCAACGATGGCTTGGTTCCAGAGGCAGCTGGTCTTCGGCTCTTCCTTTTGTGCTGAACACTGCATCGTACCCAGGCAGGAAGGAGAGGAAGAGGAGTCACAGCTGCTGCTAGGCACGCTGCAAGCGATTCCCCACAAGTACGCAGAATTTCTGGAAGTTTTCTGCGAGAAGGAGGCGGACAGGCTACCCCCTCACAGACCATATGACTGCAAAATTGACCTGCTGCCGGGGGCGGCGCTGCCTAAAGGGAAGCTGTATTCCATGTCTGAGGACGAACTGCAGGAACTCAAAGACTTCATCGATCATAATTTGGAGCGCGGTTTCATCCGGGAGTCTAAGGCAGTGGGGGGCAGTCCTGTATTCTTTGTTAAGAAGCGAGACACGCCCCAAAAAAGACTCGTAGTGGATTACAGGATTTTGAACAGTGTGACCAAGCCGTCGGACTTCCCCATGCCCCGCATCGACGACCTCCTGGCGAAGGTACGGAAGGGAAAGGTGTTCACCAAGTTGGACCTGCGGGGGGCGTACAACCTCATTCGCATGCGGGAAGGTGATGAGTGGAAGACAGCCATGTTCACGCCACTGGGTACCTACGAATACAGAGTTATGCCTTTTGGACTGCAAAATGGCGCTCACGTTTTTCAAGCATTTATGCATCACGTGTTGGCGGGACTTCTCTACAAGACGTGCGTCTGTTTCTTGGATGACATCCTGATCTTTTCGGAGTCGCAGCAAGAACATGACAAGCACGTCAAGGAAGTGCTGGGCAGGCTAAAGCAACACAGGCTCTACGCCAAGCTGGAGAAGTGCCAATTTGACGTGCCGGAGGTGGATTTTCTGGGCTACAAGCTGTCTGCCAAGGGGCTCGCCATGGACAGCGCCAAGGTTCGAGCGGTGTTGGATTGGAAGAGCCCACGCAACCGGAAGGAGGTCCAACGGTTTGTCGGCTTTGCGAACTTCTATCGCAAGTTTATCAAGGGCTTCGCGATGCAGACGGCGGCCATCACGGACACACTTAGCTCCAAGAAGAAGAAGTTCATCTGGACAGAGCAGGCGGAGCAGTCCTTTCAGGCCCTCAAGCGTCTCTTCGCGTCGGAAGAGCAGCTGCTTCATGTCAACCCCAGCATGCCGATGAGGGTGGAGACAGACGCTTCGGACAGAGCAGTGGGGGCGGTCCTGCTGCAGAAGGACCCGCAGGGCGTGTGGCGGCCGGGAGCGTTTTACTCCAGGAAGCTCAGCAAGTCCGAGCAGAACTACACCATATGGGACAGGGAGTTGCTGGCCATTCATGCAGCGTTCAAGGCGTGGAGGCACTTTCTGATCGGCGCCAAGCACACGGTGCAGGTTTGCACGGACCACAAGAATCTGGAACACTGGCGCACGGCACAGTTCCTGAACCAGAGGCAGATACGTTGGGCTGAGTTCTTTGCGGACTTCGACTTCCGAATAGAGTATGTCCCGGGGGACACCAACATCATGGCAGACGCTCTCTCCCGCAAGCCACAGTATCTGGAGGACGCAACACCAGCGGCCGCCATGCACATCTTTGCACCGACAGTGTGGGCGTGCGCCGCGGCGACCGTGGACCTAGAGGCGGTGCGGCGAGCGTTGCAGGGGGACTCCTTCGCACAAACGAAGATGGCAGAGGTGCGAGGGGGCAAGGCAGCGGCCGACGGTTTCCAGCTACGAGATGGCTTGCTCATCCGTAAAGGGGCCATCTACGTGCCGGGTGACGAACTTCGAGCCAAGGTGCTACAGCAGCTGCACGACGCACCCACGGCCGGGCACTTTGGCAAGGAGAAGACGGTGGAATTAGTAGCCAGGGATTTCTGGTGGCCTGGAATGAGAGGGGAGGTCGCAGACTACGTAGCGAGGTGTGACACCTGCCAGAGGGCAAAGCCGGTGCACAAACCGCCGGCTGGACTGTTGGAGCCGCTGCAAACTCCGGTCGAACCTTGGGAAAGGGTGGCTCTGGACTTTGTCACGGATCTGCCTAGCTCAAGGGGCAAGACGGCAGTGTTGGTGGTGGTGGACCTGTTCTCCAAGATGGCGCATTTCATTCCGTGTGCTAAGGTGGCCACGGCGGAGCAAACCGCCAAACTGTTCATAGACCACGTGTTCAAGGTTCACGGTCTGCCACGGTCTATTCTGTCCGACCGCGGGCGGCAGTTCATCTCGAACTTCTGGCAGAAACTGATGGGCTTCCTAAACGTCAAGATCAATCTGGCGTCGGCGAGACACCCGCAGACCAACGGGCAAGCGGAGCGAGCCAATGCCATCATGCAGCAGTACCTGAGGTGTTATGCAAACCAACAGCCTGCGACGTGGGTGGATTACCTGCCGCTTGCAGAGTTTGCCTACAACAACACGAAGCACGTGTCCACGGGCGTCACGCCGTTCTTCGCCAACAACGGGCGGCACCCTAGAACCTTTCCGGGACTGGAATGCAGGGGAGAAGGGGAGCCGCAGTCAGCAGATGCGTTCGCGTCGGAGCTGCAGGAAGTCCACGATCAGCTGCGGCGCCACCTGGAGCTGGCTAAACACGCATACAAGGTACAAGCGGACAAACACAGAAGGGTTGGCGAAGAGCTCCACGTGGGAGACTGGGTCTGGTTAGCAGCCCACGCAGTGCCGGCCAGGTCGTTGGCCAAGAAGAAACTAGGGCATAAACAACTGGGGCCCTACCAAGTCGAAGAGCAGGTCAACCCGGTGGCTTTCAGGCTGGCGCTTCCGGAGGGTTCCAGAATGCATCCGGTGTTCCACAGATCGGTGCTCACTCCCTACAAGGCACCGCACAGGTTCCAGGAACCCGGAACGGCGCCGAGTC
Source organism: Podarcis bocagei (assembly GCF_964188305.1). NCBI lineage: Eukaryota > Metazoa > Chordata > Lepidosauria > Squamata > Lacertidae > Podarcis > Podarcis bocagei. Next base: position 44,212,614 of record NC_138126.1, read on the forward strand.
CGCTCAGAGAAGGAACGGGGCACGCGGGAGTGGCACAGGAGGAGCGCATCAACGAAGTCACGGAGATTTTGGACTCCAGATGGGGGGAAGAGGGAGTAGAATACTTTCTCGCCAGGGAGGGCACCCCGGCCAGTGCGAACAGCTGGGTGCCGGGCTACGCTTTAGACGAACCTCTGCTCAAGGACGAGTTTCATGCCCTCTTCCCACATAGACCTATGCCAGCAGACTTTTTCGACGACTGGCTTTTCACGCCCACGCTTTCGGACAGCACGTTCAGGGGGTTCGACTCGGACGAGGAACCAACACGAGACGTCCGTTCCCCGGAGGGGTCACCCTCGGGATCTGTCTCAGAACCCTCGTATTGGTGGGACGATAGGCCGGAGGAGCAGTTCCGCAGGAAGTGGCTGGACTGTTCCGGCCGAGCAACGCCGCCTGGAGGAAGTGCGGGAGAGACGGACATGGACATTTTCGGGGACGACCCTGGTTTCGAGCACGGCGGCACAGAGATGGAAGAGGAGGTGACTGTCGTCAACGAGAGCAGAGAGGAAGACCCGGAAGAGTTCCGATGGAGGCCTGCCACGGGAAGCGACCGATATCCGACGTTCGTCCCTTTGCAACAGCAGCCCCCAGCTCCAGCACCGGAAGGAGGGGAGGGGGGACTGGGGGGCTTCGAGGGGGGGATGGATGTCAGGGGTTTAGGTGCAGAGGCACGGGCAAGGGAGGAAACAGAGAGCGAAGGGGAGGAGACAGAGGAAAGGATGAGTGATGACGACGACCCGAGATCTCCCAGTCTTTCCAGTGAATCAGAGGATTCACAGAAAGGAGCACCAGTGGCCAGGGCAAGGGGGGAGTCTAGGGAGGCACCCCAGGAAGATAGAGCCAGAGGAGACTCAGGGGGAAGCAGCTGGGAATCGGGACCAGCGTCACCGCCAGGAAGCAGGGAAGAGGAAAGGACCCAGGGGGGAAGCGCTGGCAGCTCACCACAGGAGGGAGGGCAGGAGTCAGGAGTGGCCACACCTCCATCGGGGAGCGAAGAAACGGTTAAGAGGAAAGTGGAAGGTTGGGCGCGCGCGCCAAGTTCAAATGCAGAGGAAGGCGGCGCAGTGAGCAGCCCCGAAAGGGAACCAGGTCCTAAAGCCCGGCGCAAGGAGGCAGAAGGGTCCGGGTCAGCGTCAGAAGAATCCCGGAAGGAAGAAGCCCCAGGGGGTAGAGGGACCCAGAGGAGGACAGTCAGGAGGAAAAGGTGGAGCAAGGCTAGGATATTAAGTTGGTGCGCACGGGGCGGAGACTCAGACGGAGCCTCGCCGATCTAGCTAGTAGACGTAGAGTTGCAGACAGCAGCGTGAGAATGGAAACTGTAATTCAATAAAGACTTTTACTTAATGACCGCTGGCTAGCGTGATCCTCTGTGAGCTAGGATCTTGAAGCAGCTCTGACAATAACTAAAGCATCCATGAAAGATGGCCACCCAACCTTTACTCAAAGAAACCCTGATGAAGGAGAGTCCACAGAGTTGGCCACTGTGAGAACAGGATGCTGGACTAGATGGGCCATTGGCCTGATCCAGCAAGCTCTTTGTACATTCAGTTACATCTCAGGATCCAGGGGACATTTGAACTCTGATATGATCATATGGGATACTGTGTTTGTACCTGGGAGATCAAACTTCTACTTTAAATGGGGATTAACATTGTGGAACTCTACAATTATCTGTGGATGCCAATTTGATGTACCAATTATCATCTAAATGACATTGACAAAGAGGAGGGGAGGGAGGCAGGGAGAGGCTTCAATATATATTTTTGAAAATGAAGACGTCTCTTCATATTTTTATCAGTTTGGGGGGGGGCTAGATCCCCTTAAATGTGTTTTGTTTTCGTAAAAGTTAGAATTACTCAAGTTTTGATTAAACTTTGCCAAACACAGAAGCCCCCTTGATTTAGTTATGCTAGTGAGCAAATCCAACTCAGCAGAGCTAGTTAGATGGGCCATTAGTAGAGGACAAAGGCCAGTGATGGCCCATCAAGGAAACCAGTGATGCCAACTTGAATAAAGTATTGGGGGGCAGGGAACCCCCCCCCAACTAAATCAGTTGTAAGACTCAGCACACAAACACACCATTTGAATGTCAATGCCCATCACCTTTGAGGGGACAACAGTTGGAGAGGGCTAATGCCCTCATGTCTTAGTTGTGGTGTTGTTGTAGGTGGCCAGTATGGGAAACAAGGTGCTGGGATCATGGTGGCTCCATAAGGCATTGCCTCACCATGTTCCTTGCCATCTACTGGCAAAAAAATATAATTCTTTTTTTCAAAAGCAAGAGTGAGGCCGCTCCTTGGAGTGAAGCTCTTTCTCTGTGATGGACGCCAGACCCTGGCCTCCATAAAGTTAGACCCTCAAACCAAGTCTAATGTGGTTTCATTAATTTTTTGTCCAGAGTAGACCCACAGAAACTAACAAACACGACTAAATTAGGTCCATTTCTTTCAATAATATCATTTAGCTGAATACCACCCCCAGTTGGCTGCCCTGGGCCTCTGGGATAGCCTCCATAATTTAGGTCAGGAATAACCAACATGGCACCTTTCAGATGCCACTGGACTACAACTCCCATGATCCCTAACCATTGCCCATATTTGCTAGGCCTGGTAGGAGTCAGAGTCATTTGGAGGACACTACATTTGCTACCCTTGATTTAAATGATCTAATGAGCATATATACATAGGAAACCATGCAAGCAGCTGCTTCTCTCTTCCCTTTTTCTTCTTTAACATGATGATTTCTCTCTCTCCTAAATTTACTTAATTGCCTCATTTGGGAGTCCAGAGCCACATTGCACTCCATCTGCTTTGGCATCATGTACCAAAAAACAGAAAGGAAGAAAAGAAGCCAGTGGAACAGACCTCCCTTTCTTCTTCTCTTCTCTCGCCTTTCCCCCTCCCCCCAAATCTAATCTCTCATTTCCCTTTGATGTTGTCTGTTCCCTCACAGCCTCCTTCAGTCCAGTCCATTTTCTGTTTCATGGTCAAGTGTGTTTTGCAATTCCTCAATAAGCCAGGAGATAGCTTCAAGGAGATGATTTACGTACTATATTTACTTCCAGGGAGCCCAATAAACAAACAAGTTCATGGCCTTCGTGGAAAGCACTCTCTTCTAGGAATGGAATGGACAGTTTGGAAAGCATGCAACCTTCAAGATCCTCTTCCCTGGCTGAAACTTGCTTTGGGCACATGGAGCAGAGCGGATCTATACGGGCTTCCGAAATAACGTTACCAATCAGAGCTTGAGGCAGCTCTGTGGGGTGTGTCTGTGTCCGGGGCTGCGATACGCCTGGCATAAAGTGGGCCAGCACTTCTTGGGGGTCTCAGGTTTCCTCTTCCTCAGCAGCTCTGATAGTCCCTTAATGAGCTGTGCATCTGGAACCAAGAACTGTGTCAATCATCTCTGTGTTAGCAGAGGGCTGTTTGTCGCTCTCATTTTACCAGTAGATTCCCAAGAAACAGGATCTGTTCTAAACATATCATATACAGCCAAGTCATATTTGAGATCTGAGGCAACGAGAGACATGGGAAAGCTGAGAAGTGGATCCTGAGCTCGTGGTTTGACCCCTCTTTAATGAAAAGCAGAGGAAGGTCCTTAGCATGTGTGGAAAGGGCACTGACCTCCCCCCTCAAGCCCCCTCAGAAGTCAAACAGAACCCCTCTTATCTTATCTTTCCATCTCTGACTGAATTGCATTAGTGCTTCTGGCACCTCTGCCACTGAACGGCACTGGTTGTTGTTGTTGTTTCACTTGCCATTCATTTATATTGATTCAATTTCTTTGAGTGCGTAATTTGCCCCAACCTGAAGGAACAGTATCAGCAATAATAGCAGATTTAAAAGTACACACAGAAGATATGCAATGCAAAGAGAAGCTGTTTCCCCCCACAGTTTAATAAGACCCAGCCTTTATCAGCCCCAGACACAGCCAGCAAGCCCAAACAGAACAGTCAGACAAAGAGCAAAGAATTGGGGGGGGGAGGGGACAACCTTAAAGCACAAGGGAAGGAGTCGGGAGTAGAGTTACCTCATGTGATCTTACTGGTGATCCCACCACCACCACCACCCACACAGAACTGCATATGGTTCTCATGTTTTATCATTCCTGCTGGTGTTAGGCTGTTTTACATGTGTGCGTATTGGTATTCTGCTCCGGGGTGTTTTCTGAAGAATGTGCAAAATCTTGCTGTAAATGAATGAATAAATAAAGGCGGAATGTGCAAACTCGTGCTGAGACTAAGGGATGGATGAATTGGTCTGGATTCAGTCCATGCCGATTTCACATGTGACCCATGGTTAAATTTGGTCTACTTTCAAAGTGCTTGTTTGGTGGCCTGAAGTTGCCTTTTTCTTCCTTCCTTAAAGTTTGCAAGGTGGTCTGAGGGCAATTCTCTGGGAAGGGTCTGCACATAATGACATGTTTGCTTCCAGAAACATTTTCAAATGCATTTTTAACCTGGGAGCTACCAAGGTGTGTGTGTGTGTGTGTGTGTTACCTGAAACTGCAAGTAGCTGGACCTTGTGCAGAAAGATTTGTAAATATGCTGATGTAACAATACAGACGGCATATCTGCATTCCGACACAAGCACCAGTCCAAGAGGGACAAAGCAGGTAAGTTTGCTCCAAAATGAAGAACAAATGAAATCATCAAGCGTCGCTTCCTGAGGAATCCAGACAAAATTCACCTGAACTCCTCTTCTCCCCCAATGTGAGCAGTGCCTAGGCATAATGTGTTAGTGAGGAGAAAAATCTCATTTAAAGGTCAAATTATCTAATTTGCACTTTCCAAAACAAAGCTATCTTTTGTGCTTATCCAAATCTTGCAATTGGCAACATCCAGGTAGCATGTACAAATAGAGTAGGTGCATTTAAATGCATATACTGATGGAAATAACAATAAGAATGCATTATATTGGGGCTATTCTTATGTTCTTAAATGCCTATGCTTGTGTAGGTGAATCTTAAATAAAGTCCCTGAAACAAAAGGAAGAGCCAATGAGTTGGATTCCAGAGTAAGTGAACGAGGTTCCATAATAGCTGTCAACGGTTTCCATTTTTTAAGGGAAATACCCTCATTCCGAATAGGATTCCTTGCAAGTAAAGGGAAAAGTTGACAGCTATGGGTTCTATTAAGGTTAAGTCCCAGATATATTTTATGCATTTCACCAATCGATGTAAAGATCACCTGTGTTTCCTTTGAGAAAACCCTCTGTAAGGTTTGGGAGAAGAATGCAGCATGATGGTAGAACATTTGCTTTGTATGCAAAGGTCCCAGGACATCTCTAGTCGAAGGTTTGGGCAGCTGTGGTAGAAAAGGCCTCTGCTTAAGACTGTGGAGAATCCCCACCAGTCAGAACAGGCAAGATGGACCAAGGAACTGAGTCAGGAAAAAGCAGCTTTGCATCTTCATATAGCACGCTACTCAATTCTATTGTAATTCTGCCTTTAAAAATTGGAAGGCAGCCCCCCTCCCGCACCCCAATAGTTGGCCTGATATCCCTTCTGCATTAGGGAGTTATTTTTGTTCTTACTATAGTTGCCTGTTGCCCGGGAAGGCAAAGTCCAAGCATAATGACAGCCATGTTGACAGTTGCCTCAAATGTCCTCTGGTGAACCATTAGGGCAGCTGTCAAATTTTGCATGGAGCAAGCTTCCGCCTGAATCTCCTGCTCATTACTGCAGGGAAAACAGGAATGAGAGCAATGCTCATTTTTTTTTGAGATTATTAACTAGATGGCTGCTGTGCTTGATCACATGGGGTTCTCCACCACTCATGGAGGCCAAGAACAATTTTCTGGAGAGTATCCTTATAGAAGAAGAAGAGTTTGGATTTGATATCCCGCTTTATCACTACCCTAAGGAGTCTCAAAGCAGCTAACAATCTCCTTTCCCTTCCTCCCCCACAACAAACACTCTGTGAGGTGAGTGAGACTGAGAGACTTCATAGAAGTGTGACTAGCCCAAGGTCACTCAGCAGCTGCATGTGGAGGAGCGGAGACGCAAACCTGGTTTACCAGATTACGAGTCTACAGCTCTTAACCACTACACCACACCACACTGGGATGAGGTGGGTGACAGAGGGAAGAGAAGGAATAGGGTTGGCAAAGTCACCTCTTGCCACAGGCACCACAATCTTTTGCATTGGCCCTGATTGTTAGCTTTCAATTTCCATAGCAACAAGGAAGCATACACTTGCTGCCTTAGTCAACAACCATATCTACTCATAAGTACCTATCACTGAGTTCAGTGGGACATACTTTCTGCAATATACATTATGCTTAGGATCCCATCCATGTTATTTTGCACATTTTGGAGAATGGTTTTAGCTGTTTCTTCAGAATCTTGGTATTTGGGGCAAGAGCTAGGAAAGAGATGGGGGAAAAAATATTTTAAAACATGGGAAATTGGCAATAAAACAAACTATGGCACACACCAAATAGAGATGTAGGCCTGTTGGGAGCGGAACTCGAGGTTCTGCACAGAAATTTGTTTCAGTTGTTACCTGCATTTTCTAAACATTAAACTCAGGCTGAACTAGACCTGGAACTAAATGTGTCACTCAAAGTGCTGTGGTTATTTTTTAATCATTAATAGGGGCCACTGTGGAGAAGGAAGAAGGAAGATGAAGCTGCAGGACTGAAGCTCCCACTAGGGGCTTGATGAACTGATACACAAAGTTGTTGTTGTTGGCATCTGTCTGTCTTGAGAGACAATGGAGTGCGCCTCCAGGGGTGAAGTCAAACCACTGCATTAGCAGCACTGAAGTGACCTCTCCGGGGCATAAGCCTGGGCAGAGGTCTTGGGCTGCCCAGAAAACAAGACCCCCTTGGGATGTGGTCAAAAGGAAAGCAGAGCAATACGTTTGGCACCAGCTTGGCTGCAGGAGTTGCCAGAAGGAGGTATATAAGGCACCATCCAACTATTTAAGGGACTCCACTTCGGATTTGTGTAGGATTTACACCTTAGCTTTTTCTTCTCCCAAAGATATCCTGCAAGGCTGCAGAGGTTTAGGATAAGAGTTTTCCTCCCCCTAGATTGGCTACTTTCCCAGGTTGACAAGCCCCATCTGCTAGAGCCCCATTCCCTATACAGTATGTGCAGAAACTGCCTTCTTGACCATTGGATCCACTATTGATCTCATCCTCTCAATCTGCTGGAGTCTATCTTTGCATGCAATAGGTTCCCTAACTAACAGAGGGTTTTCAACCCATTGGCTACCCTCACCTGGTTTAGGAGGCCAGTCAAAGCTGTTCCCTGGGTATTCCACAAGTGAACTACTGAAAAAGCCAGCTGATTCCCCCCCAAAATAAATAAATAAATGATGGTGTGAATTAGCCATACTTCATAAGAATATTCATTCCCAGGAAAGAGCTAACAGAGAAAGACATCCCTTAAACCCTGGAAAGTGACACAATAGGTGGTGCCCTCTTCAAGGACCAACCTACAATTACAGTTGACCTGGGGCCAAAATGGATGTCGTGAAAAACAATGCATGAACTTGCTGTCACTTTGCTAATTCACCTTTGTTGCAAACTCCCAAAAGTTTGGCAGAAGGCAAAGGAAATCACATTGAGACTGTTCCAGAGAGGATGAACAAAAGAAAAACCGCAGCATGGACAGGTGCTTCCTTGAGTCCCCATGACCTTTTGAGTGGAGGTACAAATGAACACCTCCATTTCTTCTATCATGTTCAAATGCCTGCAATGCTACTTAGATCTCACTGAGAAGGGGAATGGAAGGTTTGTGATTATAAAGAGGTTTGGACTGTCATTCTTGAGATTAAATAATCTCATGTGCCAGTAGAGACAAAGCAGCCTTGAAAGTAGAGGTGTTCATCAGCTGCCCAACGCCTGAACTTACTTACTTTCTTTCTTTCTTTCTTTCTTTCTTTCTTTCTTTCTTTCTTTCTTTCTTTCTTTCTTTCTTTCTTAAGTGTCTTTCAGGGCAGACTGAAGCAGCTGCCTTGGGCAGTGGAATCCCAATGGGACAGCACCCTCACTTCCAGCAAGACCTCGTGGGAGACCCATGAAATCTTGTGAGATCTCAAGATTTCATGGGTTTTATCTTACCACTGCTGCCACTTCTCTGGTACCACCATAGGAGCCTTCTGGCCACTCTACCCCCACCCCCTGTCAAAGAAACGTCTACAGCTTTGGCTTCTGGATTCTGGCATGATCTTGCTGGAACACAGAACCTGCCGCCACTTCTCCTGTGGCGAAGGGGCCACTGCCAGAACCCTGAAGCCACCGCCACATGACCCCAGTAAGCAAGGCTTTGGTGGAAGGAGGGCAGCATGGGGAGCAGCACTTTGCCACTTCACCTCAGGCGGCAAAATGGAATGGGCAGCCCCTGCTATCTTGTCAATCAAAGGTGTCAACCAAAAATGAATAAACTGAAATACATATAAACTGCCTTCATGCGCAACATGTTCTGTTTTCTGATGTTGTGGCTGGTCCTAATGTAAGTTATTGCTCTACTGTCCTCCTTTCCCTCTTTTTTCTCATTTTAATGGCCCAACATAGCCATCCGTGCTTCTGTTCTCAGTGTAAAATAAGAATGTGAAAAGTGATGTGAGGCACCGAAGAGACAGTGTGGGAACTCAGGTGAGCAAATGGGATTCAGAAAGTCTCTCACTCTCACAGCCGGCTTTTCTCCCCACATGCAGTGCATATTAGCACATGGACTGCTGCCATGCATTGCAATTGTTCCCTTGAAAGCAACTGCTTGTTTAGCCCCTCATAATTATGGGCACGACATTCAAGGGCGGATCACAATGTCCTCCAAAAATGCATAAGAGGGGACATATCTAGCCAAGATGAAAATGTACTTTGGGAGGAGGCCTGGACTCCCCCCTTTCACTGTATCAGAAATAATCCAGAGAACAGTTTAAATATAGCAGTCTGGAATAGCTCTTTCCAAGAATTGACGATCTGTTTGTTCATAACATGATGGTCCCAATTTGACAAGGTTAATTTACAGAAGCTGCTACTTCCTGAGGCAAAGACTACTGCAAAAAGCAGCTATTCCTAAGGGGTACATGAAGGCCCACCCCAGGGTTATGGGAACTTTACGGGTGGGCCTTTGTGCTGTGGACAATGGACCCTGGGGAATACACAGGTCAGTGAGCTTCCCTCACAGGCCAGGGCTCAGAGATCAAGTTAAATGCACTGCAGTGCATGAGTGAACCAGCCTTAAAAGGGCCTTGGAGAGTGTGGGGGAAATGAAGTGGTCAGCTCTTGGTGGATGATGAGGCAGGAAAGGTAGGCCCCGCGGATCTCCTGGAACTTACTTCTGAGTAGACATTCATAGGACTGCCTGTGCTTTCATGCAATTAAAGGTAGGGTGTGAGTTTCGCTTTTGGTCTGAACAAAATCAAAACAAACACTAAATCGTATCAAATATATTGTTGCACGCCACCCCAGTCTCTGAGCGGTGCGAGATTCCGGGGGTTCCAGGCCCATACCCAGGGTTCATGTTTCCTTTTGGAATGTGGCACAGCGGAGACTGTGGCATCTTTAGGATATATGGTTTATTTCCACATATATGTGACCTTTGCCTCGATGGAGGGATTACAGGCCTCATTCAGTGACTCACTCACAGTCCGTGCCACCAACTCTCTCTCAGTTCTTCTTTGGCTCATAAGGTAAGGTTACCAGACGTCCCTGTTTCCCGGGGACAGTCCCCGGATTTACAAATCAGTCCCCATACAAAATCCATTGAAGTTGAAAAGTGTTCCCGGATTCATTGAAAAAAATCTGGTAACCTTATCATAAGGGTATGGAAGAAATTTTTTTGTTTTGCTTTGTAATTCCAGTCATTTCTGTCATTAAAGACCTTGTAAGCAATAAGCAAGCAAGCAAGCAATAATAAAGGATGCAGAGGGAGGTAATTTGAACTACTTTAGTGAAGCTAGCGCTGATCCTCTTAGCCAATCAAAATACATCGTGCATGTGATGGCGTGGACTGGAGCCTGCACCATAAGACGGAAGGAAGGGGAGCAAACCAGTCTATCCCTTTCTTGTTCACTTCATTGCTAGGTCTCTCTCATTTCTGGCTGCCAAACTAAACAACACTTAAACCTTTGGCTTTTGTTTGGCCCAACCCACTCCCTATACTGGGTAAAGCCATTAGATATGGGGTGAGTAAGAAATCCCCAGACAGGTCTAAAACCAAACTATCAGCACTTCCAGACTGTTGCTGTTTCAATCTGATATGGAAGGGGGGGGCATGTCTTCTTCACCTTCTTCTTCGCTACAATATATCCATTTGTTTCCATCTGCCAAGCCCTTCCTCCGGGCGATGCCAGGTGACAGACTATGCAAACATGGACCATTGTCTTCTCAGGATGTGCTTATCTGCGCATATCTCCAGCTCTCTGCATATTCCCCCCTCCCTCCTCTCTCCAGCTCTCTGCATATTCCCCCCTCCCTCCTCCATATGTTAATCTGTGTAACCCAACCTCTTAATGTATTCATGATGTAACTGGGATGTATTTTGCACTGTATTCTGGGATATGGAGGGAAATTTCAAAAGTTCATGTCACCCCTTTTTTGCTGTTCAATCTCGCCTTGAACCTGTTGCGCAATAAACTTGGATCTTCTGTAGTTTGCTCCTGCGTCTGGCTGAGCTCATTTTCTTCCGCAGGGACCCGCGGACCTAGTCCGACGAGCTGGGTGGCAGAGTAACCCCGCACCCAGATTTTTAGCCGTAACAAATCACATCCTGGCAAATTTTGGTTGTGCAGTTATAGTGAGCTGGGAGGTCTCCTGCAACAAACCCGCTTCCCCAAAAGATCAGACTTCTTGCAGAAAGGGAAGCAGCAGGAACGTGCACTGGAAAGTGTGGGGCAAACATTTGCTTTGATTCAGCCAGTGGCATCTAAACTCCTCATAAACAAATCGGAACAAATGCTCAATAAACAGGGCATTTGAAAGTGTCCCCTGTCTTAACTAATAAGTTTTGAAACTTCTAAAAAATGTATTTTAAAAACAGATTGAACCATTACCTATAAAAGCAAATAAAAATAACACTGGAAAATGCATCCAGACTAGACTATGTCCCCAACCAAGCCAGTACTTCTCAATTTGCATCCCTTGGAGCAGCTTCTGGGTCTAGTTGTGTCCTTGTCCTGGCTCCATTCTGCTACAGTGCTCCAACTGGGCCCTCTTAAAAACGCCTCTCCTCTGTTAAAACGCCTTCATTTCTTTATTTGTTTAGCTGATCTAGCCGAGTGCTTCTGTTTCACTTCTCCAAGCCTATTAAGCTTCTCCTTTCTCCTTAAATCTTTAGGTTTCATTTCCCCCCAACTACCAGGCTCCTGGGCTGAACTTTTACTCTTCCTGTAAACTTTTCAATCACCCAGTCAGAACAGCCTCTGAAAGAAAGCAACCGTTTTATAACACAGGAATTTAGCAACTGATCTTAGAAAAAAACACAACAGCATTCCTGAGCTTTAATACTGTGGAAGTGGGGGGTAGCCGCAACCAAGTAAGTGGAGTAGACATTTCTGAGTATTGCTGTGCCAAAACATTCTTCAGCATTTTTTCCCCTTTGCTATTCTCCATCAACTAATGAGAAAAGAAATTGCATTCTAAATTATCAATGGGGAAATAAGAAATTAGTGAAATTTTCATGGTTGGGGTGTGGGATTTTTGTGCTTACCTTACTTTCAAGAGGCAGAAGGGATGTTTGTAACTGTCCTTTCGTATAATCTACAAATAATCTCTTTGGTGGTCTACATTCAGCAGCCTTCCCAAATACTTGAACTTCCTGAAAACCCTATGTCATCCCTATGTCTTCTTCTTCTTCTTCGTTCTTGTAGTGAGTCTGTTAAAAGTATCCTTCGTGTTGTAAATTAGAGAGTCTCATTTCATCTTCATTTTTATTTTTTTCAAGTTAATCTTTATTGGGTTTTCCCCCTCCTCCTCCTTCTAAAATGTGAAGATTTTTTTTTACTTTTAAAGGAATCAGTATTTTTTAATGGTGTTTTTTTCCCCCAAAACAACAACAGGTAAAAGGAAATACTTCCCTTGAAAACAAAGTCAATGAGTGCACCAATTTCAGGTTTATGGTAACCAGTCTCCCTGTCTTTATTGTTGTTGTTTATAAATTTGTTGGCTTTTTTTTTTAACCAAAGCAATTTACACTATGTAAACAAGTATAAGTCATCTACAGGTAACTGAACGTCAAAGGCCTGGTGAGAAAGAAATGAATGTGCTTGGTGCCTGAAGATGTGAAACAAACTTAAAACCCAGGGAAAGACAGCATGGGACTGATCCAGATTAGGAGACACAGGCATCCAGGAAGGCTGCAGAAATGTGGAGTAGAAAGGGAGGGAAAATATTCTACCCTCAGCTACCAATAAGGTAAACTAAGCCCTGGGCCTACCATCATTGTGACGGAATTCTAATGCGCCCTGCCAATGAGGTGGAGAAACTGGAGGATGGATTTTAGCACAGCATCGTTTCTGAGACATGGTTAAAGTTAATACATGGATGCTAATACCTTTAAATGAATTGAGCTCTCAAACTACTGAGCATAATGAGTGACCTTACAGTGGGGATGAACAGGAGAAGAAAACCTTATTCATCAGCAAAAATGATATATCTATTTTTGTGTTGGCATAGAAATCTAGAGTGGGACCAAAACATTCACACGCAAAAAAAAAAGAATAGCTTTCCCGCCCCCGTAAATGTTTTTGTTTCCATTTATTTTGGTCTGAGCCAATCATGGATTTTGACACAGTTTTCAGATCCAGCCTGGAGCCGGTAAGTAATAAAACTGGGTCATTAAATCCTCTTCTTAAATTGGATAGAGTATTAGCCGAGTCCTCTTGAATCCTTTTTTTAACATCAGGAAGGAAGCAGGCCAGTCACAAAAGTATTAAGAGCTGATATCGGTCTTAGATTCTCTAAGAGCTGTAGAGAAAGCAGTTCATTGAAGGAGACTAGCTGGGATTGAAAGGGTATGTTGTGGTTGGGTCAGAATAAAAATAGGATGCAGGGTGCATCTATGCGGAGCTCAGTTTGACTAGTGCAAAGAGAAGCATGCAAGCCCGTCTCTACTGTATATGCAAAACAAGTTCTACTCTCTGATCTCCAAAGAAACAGGTGCCATCTACTGGCAAAGTCTAATGAATTAAAAATAAAAAGGAGGTGAGTGTTGTCCGTGCTCAAACCTAATCTGGGAATTATTCCAGGATTTGGGGGAGATGAATGTGGTTAGGCAGCAGTGTGGGAAATGCTTGCTGCGTATGCTCAGAGTACCACTATGTTCCTTATTATTAGTTCACATATTCAAGAGCTGAACTCTGATCAATGTATTCACACATTACATTTGTTGGTGCAGATGATCAGCTTGTTAGGATGTGATTTTGGTTCACTTAAATTAATATCTGGATTAGTACAGAATGCACTTAGAGATGGACAATATATTGGTTGTATTCAAATAACTTTTACTCAGGGTGGATCCATTGAAATTAACGGGCCCAAGTTTGTTGTGACCATCTACTTTCAATAGTTCTACTCTGAGTAAAGGCAGGTTGAATAAAACTCACTGGATGAAGCAACCATATGAACCTGGTAAATATCATAAAGTCAGTGGTGTGAGAGCCATACATCGCAACTCTAAGAGACTATTATTAAATATTTTGAAAACCATTATAATTATTTGAAGTGTGTGAACATTGAGAAAGAGAAATAACTGTTACGGGATGATGAAGTGGATGTTGGTGGGCATTGTAACTAAGAAGTCACCTTTCACTGAAGCAAGGGTCTTTTAATTCTTTTCACTTCTGGAACAATCTATACTTCTACCCCAACCCAGTGTTCTCCAGATGTTGCTAACTTCCAACTCCCATCAACCTCAATGAGCATGGCCAATGGTCAGGGATGCTAGGATTTGTAGTCCAACAAATCCCAGGGTGGACCAGGCATATGCATCTGATAAAATCAGAGACGCATCTCACAATAAGAGGGTGGGGTTTGCTTGTCCCTCTTCTAGACCCTTTTAAGCAGGTATGGTGGACCTGTGAACTTCCAGAGATTGCTAGACTACAACTCCCATCATTCCTGACCATTGACCGTGCTGGCTGGGGCTGATGGTAACTGGAGTCCATCAGTATTTGGAGAGCGCTCCATTGGCTGCCCCCAATTTAAATGTAGTAATATTTAGAGCTTGGAGCGAAACAAGACAAAAACCTTAACCCAGCGGCAAACAGCATATCCCCTTCCTTGTAACTGTATGTCTTTTATGCACCTTGCCCGAGGACAAACACAGGGGGACAGTTGTGACTAATCACAATGGAGGAATGCCCAGTTAAATTGTACTTACTCTCCTCAGCTCTCTGAAGGAGCCAAAACCAACTGCTAGCATCCTGAAAGTGAAGTGAAATCTGCAAGGAAAGGTGTTAGGAAGGCAGGGCCCCTTCTTCACTGCTTCCAGCAGCTTCTGTGACAACCAGTCTCCTACTCTTCAGTTATGTGAAGCTAAACTTAACCCAACCTCCAAGATAGGACCATTTACTTCATAAGGAAAATGGAGTCTGGCTTGAAACATTTAGCAGCCCCCCTTTTCTGCATGCATTGCATTATGCAGGCATTACTTCGTTTATTTATTACATTAAATTTATATGTTGCCCTTTCTCCAAAGGAGACTACTTTGTAGAATATGCAACCGCACAGTTGCAATGGTTTGTATTTTAACAGACTGTGTACGTTTGTAAATAAGCCCGTGTCAAATCGTCGTCAAGGAATGAGATGGGAAATAGGCTACTCTGTGTGGATCGTTCCTAACACTGAGATTTTTATGGTGTCCCATCCCTAATAAAAATCAGGTCCCCATCTACAAGCAGCTGTCAAGTGTTTCCTTTTCCACTTGAAAATGGTCAGAGTCTTGACAGAGCAAGTAATTAGTTTTCCATGCTGGGATCTCCATCATCTCCATCTTGTGAAAATCACAGACCTTAGGCCAGGCTGCTGAGAAGGCCCATTTAACTGGCAGTTGTTTAAGGGGGAAACCGTAGATTGCATCAGCACTGCAATAGGAACTTCTGGGATATAGGGCCAGGGACTTGATATATCTGGCCTCCCTCAAAATGGACTCCCTCTCCATTTGCCAGACCAACTGCAAAAGCTTTTGACTGTTCTGCCATCTTTCCACAGACCATCTGAATGGAACTTGCAGACTACCAGTGACCTGTGAGGAGAGCTTGAGAACTTCTGTGGCATGTACTATTCCCTGCCCTTGGCTTAGTTATATCAGCCTACGTGGAAGATTAAACAGAGGCAAGCATGATTCTCCTGAGCTGTCACTCTTAATAATTTAATCCCACTTTCTTGTGGCGTCGTAAACACGATGCAGCTCCAGTAAGTCTTCTTGTACTTTTTGTTGGACTCTGTGTACGGATCAACTTCGCACACACGCCAAGGCCAATGTCACTGCGTTTGGGGTGGGGACGGCAGGTCAAACATTTAGCACCTAGGCACGCACAGAGTGGAGCTATGTGGGAAAACAGCTCCTTCCCAAAATGTGGCGATCAAAGGAGGCATCTGAGTGAAACAGCAATATCTCCCAATGACTTTGAAACAGGTGCGGTTTATTTTTAGCTTTCTAAAGTGCTCCAATCAGATTTAGCCTCGCAGACAAATCCCATCTCTCTGCCTTCTCAGAAACAGAAGGGTGAAAACAGTGGAACCACATCGCTAGCCTTTGGTCAGAGAATTTGTTTTCCAGCTCACGCTTTTGACGTCATAGATCGTACTGTCAGGCTCTAAATTCTGAAGTCAAGATGCGTCCTGTTTTTCCTCTGCCGTCAAAGGGCTGCTTGTGAGGGTCGATTCAGAAGTGCTTATAATAATCATGCAGAAGGAGGTGGATTTCTTGCTTGTGTAGAGCACCCTGCCAAATAAGAGAGCCTGGCCAAGGGGTTGATTTCAGGCCATTCCAAATAAATCTTTTATAGGGGATTAGGCACATTCATGGAGGACAAGGCTATCGGTGACTATTAGTCATGACGGCTTTGCGTGCAACATACATCCAGGATCAGTCACCCTGTCTCTGAATCCCAATCACTGGGGAGGCAGCAGCAAGGCTGTTGCATTCCTGACCTCAGAGACACAGTTCTGACCATTTTAGATTCTCGTTTTTTTAAGTGGGGGTACCCATACTAGAGGGCAATGTGTTAATGCTTTACTTATTTCAAAATGTGATGATCCAGCATTGCTTTTGAGGGAACCTCCTGGTCATTTTGTAGACTGGGAGCCTGGATGTCTATGCCCCCCCCAAAAAAAAACTTTCTCTGATGGCACCAGAGCATGCCTTGCTTCTAGACTTTCCATAGACATCTGGCTTGCTGCTTTCCGAAACAGCTCAGTTGGAATGGCTCAGTTGGCACAGCATATGACTCTTAACCTAAGGGTCATGTGTTCATGCAAAATATGCCCATGCAGTCCCTTCCAATTCTATGATCTTATGATGCAGGGTTAGGTGAGAGCTGGACCATAAAGAAGGCTGATCACTGAAGAATTGATGCTTTTGAATTATGGTGCTGGAGGAGACTCTTGAGAGTCCCATGGACTGCAAGAAGATCAAACCTCTCCATTATTAAGGAAATCAGCCCTGAGTGCTCACTGGAAGGACAGATCCTGAGAAGAGAAGACTCACTGGAAAAGACCCTGATGTTGGGAAAGATGGAGGGCACAAGGAGAAGGGGACGACAGAGGACAAGATGGTTGGGCAGTGTTCTCGAAGCTACCAGCATGAGTTTGACCAAACTGCGGGTGGCAGTGGAAGACAGGAGTGCCTGGCGTGCTCTGGTCCATGGGGTCACGAAGAGTCGGACATGACTAAACGACTAAACAACAACAACAAGGGTGGGGAAACTTTGCCTGAGGGCCACATGAGCCCTGGTGTGGGTCCCACTGTCGCCTGTGAGGCTGTTTCCCACCAAACCACACCCACCTGTCCCATACTTTGATAGGCTAGATGAGGGAATATAATTAACTATATTTTATCTCCCTACAGACTCATGTGTGTGGGTTAACAGACAAAAGGATCGGCTTACTGCTTGTGTTTAAAAGCATGAGGCTGAGCCAAGTTTAAATCCCATCTTAGGCAGTTTAATTGAAAGCATAGGAATTAGCTGTTGTGTTGATCTCCTCCTTTGTTACCCCATTTATCAAAGAAACAGGCTACAGACTGAAAAGTAAGTCTAAAATATATGGCTTATTCATAGTCAAACATTCCTCCTTAGCAGCAACAGCATTGAAAATAAATACAGGTAAAATACGTGTTTACAGCAAAAAGGGGAAAAGGGGGGGAAAGCTTCAGGCACATGCCTGGTGCTGAAGCAATAGGAGGCATGTCCTGGCTTAAGAGAGATAAAGGAAGAAGGAACAGGAAATACTTCTTTTGCTCTTTCCCTCCCAGGAGAGTAGGGGAAATGACATCACACAGAGCCTTTTCTACACATTACATTTCTAAGGACTGAGTCTGCCTATCCGCAATACAGCTCTATGGTTCTAACCTCTTCACATGCTAATGAGCAAGAATATGCATTATTAGATTTGACTGCATATCTCCCACAAACCTGACATCAAGTGTGGAGCAGGGAGAATTGGCTGATTGGCTGAACTGGATGTGAAGCAATTTCCCCATGGGGAAAATTGATTGTGCCTTCCCTCCAGAAAGCAGGCTTGAAGTCACTTTAGATCCACTGACAGGTGGATAGGTGCAAGCCTGCTGAACGGTGGTCCTGGATTGCGCATGGATTGTGGTCCTGGTGGTCATCAATTGGTGTCAATGTAATGTCAAGTGATTGACATGGGGGCACCCCTACCCATCCCTACCCATATTGAGCCAATGAGGGCCAGGAGAGATAACGACTTGGCCCTGTGACCAGATCAGGCTCCCCACCTGCTGAGGCAGCCCTGTTTAGGGAAGTTTTTAATATTTAATGCTGTATTGTTTTTAACACTTGATTGGAAGCCGGCCAGAGTGGCTGGGGAAACTCAGCCACATGGGCGGGGTATAAATAATAAATAATAATAATAATAATAATAATAATAATTATTATTATTATTATTATTATTATTATTATTATTATTATTATATCATTGGTCTGATGCAGCAGGGCTTTTCTTAGAGGCATCATTCTCCTCCATCGGACATGCTGGCTGGGCTGATGGGAGCTGGAGTCCAACAAGGTCTGGCGGGGCACAGGCTCTCCATCACTACATGGAGAGCAGCACCTGCTGAGGCTGTAGGGCAGAATTGTGAGGGCTGTCAGGTGGCAACTGAGAAGAAAGGGAAGCTTCCGAGCTTGCCTTTTGACATGGCTAGGCAGTGGTGGAGATGGGGGAGGTTCTGCTAATGGTGGCTGCTGAGTGGATCGTTGCTCCAGCACAGAGCAAGCTGCTGACCTCGGTCCGCTTACAGTGCAGATCCTCCAAAACTTCATCCGTGTGCGACTGTTATTAACTATTACACTGAAGCTGTAATAGGGGCCGGGTTATGTCACCGGGAAGCGACCCAAGCAAACATTCCGACATCCTGACAAACCCTTCTGTATTTGTCATGACAAACGGGAAAATGTGCCGTCATATTTATAGCATAGCATCTCTCTGATCCCACCACAGAGGCAGATTTTCCTTTTGACATAGATTTCTATGCCCAGCTGGCAGTGGCAGATAGTAAATTAAAAGGGGGGGGGAGGAATGACATTTTATACAGTTCCTGCCATCCACGAGGCCTAAACTGATTTACAACGCGCCTCTCTCTAGGCACTGGCCTATAAATAGCCAGATTGCGTTCCATTGCTTGTTTGCTCACTGATATTTTATTTTCCCTTTAAGCCCCAATCTTTCAATATTCTTATCTAAACTCATCCCGATGAGGACCTAGTGTTATGAAACATACATGATTTTGGCTGCAATCCTGTGCAAGCTTTCCTGGGAGTAAGCCCCAGGGAACCAGCCAAGCCAGAGAGCCAGTGTAGTGTAGTGTAGTGGTTAGAGTTTCAGGTTAGGACCTGGGAGACTGGGGTTCGAATCCCCACATGGCCATGAAACTCACTGGGTGACCTTGAGCCAGTCACTACCTCTCAGCCTAGCCTACCTCACAGGGTTGTTGCTGAGGTGATTAAATGAGGGGAAGAACCATGTATGCCACGAGCTCCGTGGAGAAAAAGGTTGGATAGAAATGAAATAAAGAAATAAGCTGAATGCGTAGATATGTACCTCGGGTTAAGAACTTAATTCATTCTGGAGGTCTGTTCTTAACCTGAAACTGTTCTTAACCTGAAGCACCACTTTAGCTAATGGGGCCTCCCGCTGTTGTCATGCCGCTGCTGTGCGATTTCTGTTCTCATCCTGAAGCAAAGTTCTTAACCCGAGGTAATATTTCTGGGTTAGCGGTGTGTTTAACCTGAAGTGTATGTAACCCGAGATACCACTGTATAGGACTGCACTGTTTGTAAACCTGCTGTGTTTTTGGCTTTCGGCTGTAGCTGCTCTCTGGCTCTTTATGTTTTTCAGTCCTCTGCAGATTTATTCATCGTGACTAATTTCCATCATTCCTCTTTAGGGCAGCCCTTTGGAATGGAGCAGGCTGGTGTGGGAGACATTTGAGAAGGCCATTCTCTGTAGATTTCATTCCGTCCAAAACATGAGGATGCAGCCCCTCGTTTTGTCCTCATGACTGGGCAGATGCTGGGGCCTGGAGTGCCAGTTCTGTGGTGTACTGGGAAGGGTGAGAAGCTGTCTTGGGTGGTGCAGTGCAAATGCACTAATGGAGCCAATCCAGTGTGCATTTTTACCACACCAGCCTCACCACAGTGACGGCAGTGATGGGATGCAGAGCCACCTCACCAACCACTGCTTCTCCTCTCATTTGTGAAGCTAAAGATGTATCCCAGGCAAGTTCTGGGTGAAACAGAGATGTAGCTCACCTAGCTTCTGTAGCTGGGCAAGCTAAGGGTCTTGAATCAAGCATAAACATGTCACATTGAGGTTCTTGAACTTCACCAACTTCACCAGTCCTGCTAAAGAGCTTCTGGAAAGCCAAGGTCTGACACAACACCAGGGTAAAGTCTTGCCCTCAATCCACGCTGCTTGCTGCATCCGTAAAGACAGTGGTCGTTCTATGAACCAATGAGAAGTCTGGCAATGACATTCATCTGCTGGTGCGCAGGGGATTCAATGAACTTCCAGGAATCCTGCAGCAAAGGCTGGTTTCTGAGCAACTGAAAGCTTTTGGCTGCCCTTGTACAGGCACTGTTTGAATTCTTTGGGCAAAAGTTTGTGTTTCTAGGTTCCAGAGTTGTCCTGTGTTTTGGATTCCTTTGGATTAATGCAAACATCTTGTATTGGCCTTGGAGTGAGATCACAGGGTTGCTGATTGCCCATCACCCTACTTCAGTAAACACGAGCTTTGGTTAAGAAGAGCAGAAGTCGCAAGAGACCAATTTCACATGGAGGTGTTTTTAGTTCTCCCACTGTCTCTGGCGCCGAAATGAATGCCAAGGCCTTGATATGGGCTGCGAAATAAATCAAAATAAATAAAGCTGAGTCTTGCCAAGATTAACCAGAATGGGTTATCTCAGTACCGTGTTCTCCACATGTGAACGCTGCTCCTTCTTCTTTAGAAATTAAACTGTAGCTGAGCATCTGCCTTGCATGCAGAAAGACCTGGGTTCAATCCCAGGTGTGTCCAGACAGGACTTGGGCATATCCCTGCCTAAAACCCTGGTAAACCACTGCCAATCAGACTAGACAATACTGAGCTAGATGGGGCAATGGTCTGACTCGATAGAAGGCAGCTTCCTATGTTCTAGCTTTACAGTCTCCAGGTTTATGTTGGCACATGGCAGCAATAAAAAAAAGGAATAGGTATCAGAAGGCAGCAGGCAGGGAGAGTGAAGGGCACCTTGGAACAAGTCTCTATCATTAATTTATTCAGCAAAATGACTGAGGTAACATTATGGTTGGGGCCTTAAATACAAGGGCTATCCTTCATCTATGGCCATAGCTAAACAGGGGCAGCAGAGAGAGTTTAGGAGGCACTGAGCCCAACAACAGCAGAGATTCAGGAGGGTGATGGACATATGAGGCCAGAAAAATAAGACCTTTGCGGAAGACTGTGCCTGACAGTTTCTATGCTGCTATGGACGTTTGGCACCATTTTGGTTCAGCACACCAACACCTGATATTTGAAATAAAAAAATTCCTTCCAGTAGCACCTTAAATACCAACTAAGTTAGTTCTTGGTATGAGCTTTCGTGTGCATGCACACTTCTTCAGATACACTGAAACAGAAGTTGCCAGATCCTTCTATATAGTGAGAAGGTGGGGAGGGGTATTACTCAGAAGGGTGGTGGGAATGGGAGATTGGCAGATAGCTGAGATGAGCCTGTTGACGACTCTTAACGACTGCAATAGGTCTTACAGGAAAAGGCAAGGGGTGAGAAGGTGAAAAATGGCTTAGTCATGTATAATGAGATAAGAATCCAATGTCTTTGTTCAGACCAGGTCTCTCCATGGTTTTAAGTTTGGTAATGAGTTGCAATTCAGCAGCTTCTCTTTCCAGTCTATTTCTGAAATTCCTTTGTAGTAAAACAGCTACTTTGAGATCTTGTATAGAATGTCCTGAGAGATTGAAGTGTTCTCCTACTGGTTTCTCTGTTTTGTGATTCTTGATGTCAGATTTATGTCCGTTTATTCTTTGGCGTAAGGTTTGGCCTGTTTGTCCAATATAGAGAGCTGAAGGACACTGTTGGCATTCGATGGCATACACAATGTTAGACGATGAGCAATTAAATAGTCCCGAGATGGTATGTGTGATGTTGTTGGGGCCAGTAATGGTGTTGTCCGGGTGTATGTGGCAGCAAAGTTGGCATCTGGGTTTATTGCAGGCTCTGGTGCCAGTGTCCGTGTTAAGGAATTTCAGAAATAGACTGGAAAGAGAAGCTGCTGAATTGCAACTCATTACCAAACTTAAAACCATGGAGAGACCTGGTCTGAACAAAGACATTGAATTCTTATCTCATTATACATGACTAAGCCATTTTTCACCTTCTCACCCCTTGCCTTTTCCTGTAAGACCTATTGCAGTCGTTAAGAGTCGTCAACAGGCCCATCTCAGCTATCTGCCAATCTCCCATTCCCACCACCCTTCTGAGTAATACCCCTCCCCACCTTCTCACTATATAGAAGGATCTGGCAACTTCTGTTTCAGTGTATCTGAAGAAGTGTGCATGCACACAAAAGCTCATACCAAGAACTAACTTAGTTGGTCTTTAAGGTGCTACTGGAAGGAATTTTTTTATTTTGACTATGGCAGACCAACACGGCTACCTATCTGTAACTGGAACCTGATATTTGGCAAGTCTAGAAGTACCAGACGAGAGAAGAAAAGCTCCAAGAGATAAATCAGGCCTTCCCATGCCCATAGTTCAGTGGCGTGTTTTGCATGCACATGGTCAGAGATTCAAACCCTACCAACATTATAGGTTAAAAGGACCTCTGAGACCCCATGGAGACAGGTCAGGCAAGGAAAACTAGGGGTGGGGAACTGGTGGCTTTCCAGGTGTGGTGGGATTACAACTCAACCAACCATCATGTTGGCTGGGGCTGATGGAGTTGGAGTTCAAAACATCTGACGTGTATCACTTTGAGGAAGGCTGTCTTGGCTTTCTGGCCATTTTAGTACATCATTTGTTTTTTGAAGTGGCTGTCACTGGAACTTAAAACCTTCTATGCCATCCAACTCAAGTCCAGCCTTAGGAACAATTCCAGGAAAAAACAGTTTTATCTTTGTCTTGTTGACATTTATTTAACACCAGCACAACTACAAGACACCTTCAAGAAATGTTCAACATAATTGGTTTTTCAGAGGGAGCTCTTGATCCTTGCTGGGTCCAGAGAATACTTTATTTCCATGCAGTGGTGTTGTTTTCCAGCGGATTTTGTCAATGGAAAAAAATTAACCAAAAGAACTCACTGTGAGAAATATTGAGTCCTGCAAAGGGGATTTGAAGAGATTTGGGAGCTTTAGAGTCCTTTCCCCACCTTCTCTTGATTTAGAGGAGAGAAGGGTTTGCTTTGTTTTGTTTACTTTGCAAATAAATATATCCCCATGCTAAGCTCACAAAGGACATGGAATTCTGCTAAAGGTAGAGGTAAAAGCTGAAATTACGTGCTGAAGCTTGAAATCAAGATGTTGCAATATAGACACCAACTTAGATGGCTTTAAGGGGGATTAGGCAAATACAGTGAGGTGCAGGCTATAGTACCTCCAGGAACAGAAGCCGTGTGCTTCTCAATTCTAGTCACTGAAGAACAACAGCAAGGGTAGCCATGTGCCTGACTTTAGAGCAGGGCTTCCCAAACTTGGGTCTCCAGCTACTGTTGGACTACAACTCTCATCATCCCTAGCTAGCAGGACCAGTGGACATGGATGATGGGAATTGTAGTCCAAAAACAGCTGGAGACCCAAGTTTGGGAAACCCTGCTTTAGAGGATAGGCCTCTGTTTGAAGGAGTCGCCTGCTTGAAGGATTCTCCAGTCCAAAGGTAAAGAAAAGGGAGACCAGAGGCCTTGAAACTGCCCATCAAGAGTAGGTTGAGCAGGCACACACAGGTCGCTGTCACAGTCTTTCTCACTATGGTGGGTACCATCTTGCCATTTTATTCTGGTTGCCCAGTTGCTGGGAGTGTGCTCATTTCCAGTAATTAATTGCATGCTGCAATTAATTGCATTATGAATTGAAATTCACTCCATTTAGGAGGACCTATTCTCTCAATCATCATATGCGGGATTACCTTGGAGAGTGTGATCACAGTCACACATTGGGCTTGGGGGTTTCTTAAAAACAAATTAATATGTATAAAGAGCTGGATCAGGCCCATCTAGTCCAGCATCCTTCTATCACAGTGGCCAGGCAGGTACCTACAGGGAGCACAGAAGCAGGACCTGAGCACCAGAGCACTTTCCCGTCTTGCAGTTTCCAGCAATTGCATATCCATCAGGGTTTGGAGCCACACAGTTGCACAAGACCTCCTTATCACACTTTGGTAAGTCTTTGTTAGGGAAATATCACTCTTGTACAAGACCTCCGTGTTAAAAATGGAAAACAAATATGAAATATACTCGGAGTCCAGAGTGGATTTCATGCTCTTTATTCAGCTCACAGTGGTGAGGAGGTACGGAAGTTCCTCCAGAATGTCTGCTTTATATACATTATTTACACAATGGGCCCCACGTGATTGGCTAATTCCGGGATTCACCTGTAGGCCAATCAGGTTGCGGATTCACTTCCACCTGGAGCTGGATTGGGTGAATCCTGTGGACCAATCAGACTGCTGCATTCTGGATCCTATTGTTCTAGGACCAATCAGACTGCTGCATTCTGAATCCTATTCTTCTAGGGCCAATCAGACTGCTGCATTCTGAATCCTAATGTTCTAAGGACCAATCAGACTGCTGCATTTTGGATCCTATTCAACTCAGCACATAACAAAATAGAAATGGGTATTGCCCCCCACCTTCTGTTTTGCACATCCTGAAACACAATAACTGGAAGGCTGGTAACATTTGCTCTGAGTTGTTGGGTTTTTTAGGTGTGTGCATACAGGAACAGAAATACCCATGTGCATGCCCAGAATAAAACAAAACAAAAATGTCAGTGGAGGGTAGGGGAGGAGCGACTGAGGGGTACAACAGCAAAAGACCCACCATCTTCCAGATACATTCTGACAAGCTTCACCCATTGGTGTGGACAGCAAGTGTCAGAATAGCAAGGAATGACTTAAACTACCAGGAAGGTGTGGAAGTGAATGTGCCAAAAATGCACACAGAGAAAAAATATGGATGTGATTTAAGGTCACTTTCAGCAAACGCCCATTTAAATGATTCTGAAGGTAACCCCAAATCTAAGGACACCTGCCTGAGGAAATCCTACTGGCATTAGTCTAATGGCTCATTCAGCCTTGTTGGGGAAGCAATTTAAAATGTGCAACAGCTCTCTATGCTAACATAGCTCAGGGGCATGCTATCTAATCTGTGTAGGCATTGTAATCTGCAGAGAGAGTTCCACTGCATGCGCAAATGTGTTCAGTGTTTCAAAGCAACTGAGTACAGTTTCATTTCTTAATAGGGGTGAGCAGATAGTCTTCGGACTACGTTAACTCCTCTAAGGAGTTGTCACTGTTGAGGCAAATTTCATTTAAGAGAGGATTCCTTGATCCTGCAGGGTGGCTAAGCGAAAGTCGGCATGCTAGTGAGAAGAAGTGAGATTTGGCACCACCTGCTGTTCTTTACAAAGCCTTAAGAGGCTGTTTGGAATTTTGTTCTGCAGAAAGTTTGCACTGCGAGGAACTGCAGATCATACAGACTGTGGTTCGCATGATCTGCAACGCATTTGGATCTGACCATCTGCTTGTTTATCAGCTGCAGAAGCAGGAGGAGGTCTGGCCTGCGAGCGCTCCAATTGGAGAACAGCCTTTACCAAAGGTGTCATGAAGACACTCGAACTCAGGACGAAAGGGGGAAACGTGCTAAGAGGAAGGCACGCTTGGCAAACCCTCACCATAATATAATAATAATAATATATTTTTATTTATACCCCGCCCTTCCCAGTTCAAAAACTGGGCTCAGGGCAGCTAACAACAAATTTAAAACACTTAATCGTAAAAGCAGCATAAAATACAGTATAAAAACATGAATAACAATAAAATTCAAAGTTTAGAAATCTATTTAGGGGTAATCCATCTAATAAGCATTAGATAATCCCCAGGGCTAGCTGGCTGAATTAGTCCTACTTGGGCCAACGAGGAGGCCAGGGGAGAATTAGCTGGGGGGTCTCAGAGCGGGTAATCTTCATAAAAGGGGAGGGGGAGGGAAGAGAAGGGAAATAAAAGATCAGGCTGAATTCAAATTAAAGGCCAGGTGGAATAGCTCTGTCTTACAGGCCCAACGGAAGGAGGTCAAATCCTGAAGGGCCCTAGTCTCATGGGACAGAGCATTCCACCAGGTCAGAGCCATCACTGAAATGGCCCTGGCCCTGGTGGAGGCCCAGGACTTCTAAACTATGGTTATTCATGGACCTTAAGGTACTCTGCAGGACATACCAGGAGAGGCGGTCCTGTAAATACGAGGGCCCTAAGCCACCATGATCAACTCCTGCCTGGAAACCTATGTCCCCACTGTGGAAGGACATGTGGATCCAGAATTGGCCTCCACAGTCACTTACATAATCACTGTTAAAACCGTATTTATGGAAAACAATCTTCCTCGGCTATGAGTGATCACCAAAGAAGAAGAATCCCAGGGGCTTGCCTCTACTGCTGTGCTTTTCAATTAAGGTGCCAACCACTTGCACATCTCCCCCTCCCCAAAAAAGGTCACACCTTGGCATAACATTTGCACAGGCTATTAGATGCAAATTTAGAAATAATTACTATTATTTAAATAGAAATATACCAAGTAACCTGGGCCTCCCCAGTCCTAGTTGGTGTCTGCTTTGGGTGACAATGGAGGAGTGTGCCATTTGGGGGTGAAGTCAAACTTTTGGAAGGTTGCAGCTCCTACTATGGCTATAGATACCAATGCGGGAGGGACATGTTTTGTTGCAGCTGGGGCAGATGAAGTTGTGGGCAAACTTGCAGTTGTGTGGCTGCAGATGCATCATTTCTTTTCCCCGCACTCCTCCCCGCACTCATTCCTCCTCTGGTGACTACTATGGATGCTCAACCTGACAGACTGCCTCCAGGCATTGTGGTCGTCTGCAAGGGATTTCCACACAGCAGGGTTAATGTTGCCAGCTTTCATTTCATGTTTGCCAGACATCTTTGGTCTGCAATTCCCATAAGCCATTCATGGGTATGGCCATTCATACAAGTACTGATGTTCATCACTATCTGAGTTACAAGAAATCAGGGATTCTAACAGCCTAATCAAGGACGTGGGTGGTGCTGTGGTGTAAACCACTGAACCTAGGGCTTGCCTATTGGAAGGTCGGTGGTTTGAATCCCCAAAATGGGTTGAGCTCCTGTTGTTTGGTCCCAGCTCCTGCCAACCCAGCAGTTCAAAAGCACACTAGTGCAAGTAGATAAATAGGTACTGCGCCGGCGGGAAGGTAAACAGTGTTTCCGTGCACTGCTCTGGTTTCGCCAGAAGCGGCTTAGTCATGCTGACCACCTGACCTGGAAAAACTGTCTGTAGACAAATGTCGGCTCCCTCGGCCAGTAAAGCAAAATGAGCACTGCAACCCCAGAGTTGTTCACGACTGGACTTAACTGTCAGGTGTCCTTTACTTTTTTAAAAAAAAATCAAGGATGTAGGATGCGGCAAGCCCAATCGTGGTTGCTTTTGTAATTGGGAGCCAGAAATCCTTGCCAATATATTTCCAGCCGCCAGTTATCACTCAGCAGATCCCAACCTGTCTTTTTTCAAACTCTGCACTCCATCCTAGAACACACCCTAGAACCATCTCAATATGCAGGAGTTTTTAGAAGACCCACTGCAATTCTTCCAGATGCAAAAGGTCCCCTGTTCACAGAACGTTTGAAAAGCACTGATCTAAGGGCCAAACTAGGGAGAGTTGCCATTCACACAATGAGCAATTGCACAAACGGCTTTTCTAAAAGTAAATTGCAGCTATAGCTCCCCCCCATCTAGATAGGTGCTTTAACACTTTATGCTCTACAGTGGGCCCTGTCTCCCTATGCCAGGGTCCTGATCCAAATTGTGCCCCAACCTGCAGTTGACATTTAAAAAACCATCCCTGCAATTGCTCATTGTGTGCATGGCATCTTGTCTAGTTTGCCCCTAAACCAGCATCAAAACTACATGTTTTATTGTTTTTAAAACTGTCAGAAAAAATAAGAGAGCATAAAAATCAGCATAAGCCACTAAATCCTTTCCTAGTCATTAACAGTACAATCATATACATGTCTACTCTGAAGTAAACCCCATTGCATTCAGTGGAACTTAGTCTTGTAGCTTAAGTCATCTACCCTCCACCTAAATCACTAACCAGCTGGCCCAATCTAGGCTGTGAAGAACTACATGTGCAATTCCTAGCTGCCTTTCTGAGGACACCCATCAGTTCTGCCCTGTGTTATTTCCATTGCCTTTGGCATCACATTTGCTTCCTCGCATTCCAGTTGCACCATGTTTCCTTGATAGCTTCCATGTCAGAGATAAATGAGACATGGAAGGGGGGGAGGTGTTGGGATGGGGGGGAGAAAAAAAGGAACACCAGGCCACCGGAGAAGAATTTATACAGTTGGGTTTGTATAAATTAAGCAGGCCCGTGAAAGTCAAAAGTTCACCGAGGCTTGTGAGATGAGTTCCTCCTTCCATCAGCTCACTCAGCCTGCCTAGGACAGAGAAGCAAAAGCAAGCAATTAAAAGATGTAAATTCACAAATTGCAAGAGCATCCAGTCTGGAAATGTAAGGAAAGAAGAAGAAGATCAGGTCTGATTGCAATGACTTGCATACCTTTATATTGATATATATATATTGCTTAATTATTTCTATTTCTAAGCAACGTTCATAAAAACAATCCTCAGGAAACGAGACAATAAAGCAATAAAAAACTTTCCGAAAAGCTGAACACGGCCTTCAAATGTTTGCTGCAACTTTACTGAGGGAACAGGTTGGTTCCACCACATTTCCTATGCCTTTTGACTT
Source organism: Podarcis bocagei (assembly GCF_964188305.1). Taxonomy (NCBI): domain Eukaryota; kingdom Metazoa; phylum Chordata; class Lepidosauria; order Squamata; family Lacertidae; genus Podarcis; species Podarcis bocagei. The sequence continues at coordinate 44,241,345 of NC_138126.1, forward strand.
TTGGAAGTAAGCATAGCATGCCTAATTTATTATCTCCCCCTGTGACAAAGACAAAAAGGTGGCATTTGGTCATTTTGGCACCATCGATTGCTGAAGACGCATGCTGTGATGTTGTTCAATTGACCTTTTGCTTTGAGGGAAATCTCTGCTCATGGGAAGCCACAGTCGAGTTTCATAGGGTGCCTGCAGATGCAGTTGTTACCCTGGGGCCAAAAACCAACAGCTTATCTCAGAGATCACCATTTCTTTGTAGTAGATGCCCATTTGATGTAGTTTCTTTTCGCTGCATCTATTTCTGCTTGTGTATTCCCAGAAAGTAAGTGGCCTCCTTCTTTCCCCCAGGTCCAGAAAGATCAGATATTAGTAACCAAGCTACAGTATGCATTTTAAAAGTTGGAAAATATGTGCAAAGGAAAATATATTCCATAAAGCACCAGAGGGGAAAGCTAATATGGACAATGAATTTCTGGCATGGGCATTGTGAGAAAATGGCATTTAATGGTAGGGCAGTGATATATGGCGGTTTTTTGTTTGTTTGCTTGCGTGCCTGAAGTATAGGACAGAGACAGGGAACATTTTTCATTTCCTTGTGGGATATACCTTATGGAGGAGGGGGTCCCATGTCAGTGGTGGATGGGACCAGAGGCAAAAGTGAGTGGGGCAATGTAGTCATGGGCAACTTACCCCCTCTAGGGGTGACACCTCAATGCCTTCCATATGCTCTGCATCAAGAAGATTTGGGACACCACAAACAAAGATGTGCTCTCCCAAGTCCACATTCCTGGCACGTTCGCACTGTCTACGCTGGCTAGGTCATGTCCACAGAATGGAAGATGGCAGGATCCCCAAGAGATCCTATGGGGAGTTGACTTCAGACACCAGACCTGTTGGTGCCTGGAAGAAACCGACTGTGGAAGAAATCCATCCTTTGGACAATTTGTCACCTGCCTCCCAAAAGGCCTGTCCACTTCCCCATTCCCCTTGCCCACAGCCACCACAGCCTTTTGACAAACAAATCCCGTTATGCAACCAAAGCAAATTTATGCACATACGCCTGATCTGGCATGGTGGTAGACAGTCAGGGAGACAGGCAGGTAATTGGGTGCTGAGTGAAAGCAGCCTTCCTTGCCTTGTGGATTTCCACAGAAACCAGTGATTCAAAGGGCGAGTCCACTGGTTTCCTAGAAAAATGGAACATTGGGCAGATTGCCACAACAAGGTTACCGTGACATCCCACTGCTGAATCTTTTGGGCAACCCGCCACCAGGGTGCATGCAAGAGAGAAATGGGAAGCATTGTTGTTTGCTTAAATTGTTATTGCATTTTCTCCATTAGCAGCCCACTCTAGTCTAGACTTTGGCAGGGAGAGAGAGAGCTACCTTTTGCCCTCCCCACTCCCTGGGCTGCTCAGCCTTGTTTTGCCTGCTATGAAAATGTGTGTGTTAACTGCAGCCACACTCAGGGCCAGCTGAAACTCCTGCGTTCCTTAGCTGGCAACAGTAGGACCATGTGCTGCCTGGATGCATGTGGGAAGGAGCCACCTCTATATGTGGAGCTTTTGCGTCACTGCGGCAGTTCACACATTCTCCAGGTGATGAGGAATCAAGCCACAGCCAACACATATCTCTGCATGGCTGCCACCAGCCACTCCCGTGGAATATCTCCAAATCTTCAAATTACACTCCAGCTTTATAAGCAGCTGTCAGCCTGGAGTCGAGATCCTCCCCTCCCCTGCTGGCCCGAATAACGTTACAGCAAATGGCAGCATATTCACCATGCGGCTGGCAATCTGCGGCATTAGCCACATGGCTAAAGCAAGGCGGATCACATTGCTATGGTGCTTGAAATGTCTGGCACTTTAGAAAAACAGCAGCCAGGAGGTGAGATCACGGGAGCTTAGAGTGTCTACGGGGAGTGAAGTCAATGGATCAAATTGATCTACTGACAGCGGATGGTTGGTAACACAAGTGCCCTTCCCTGTTTTCGTCAGTGGGCTCTGAGCCCAGGAGGAGTTTTAGGAACATGAGATGAGACCCCTTTTCAAGAGGCCAGCCTTGTACCATAAATTACCTAAAATCTCCTCCCCTGCCTATGTGTGCTCTTGGGTTTCAATAACATCAGTTGACCTTTGGAGGTGTCAAATCTGAAGCAGAGGAGCCTGAAAGGGGGGCACAGAGTGGCAGAACTTTAAGCACTTCTTGAATGTGTTAGGACCGTTGTAATGGAGCATTTCAAGTGAAAAGTATTTCTTTAAAATGACAAGAAGTCAGCTGGGTGGGTGGGTGAGAGAGAATGAGGACTGCATCTATGTGAGAGAGAGCAAGGGCAAGTGTAAGGAAGGAGTGGGCAGAAATTCAATTAAGTTTTCATTGAGCTTACCTAAATGACACTTCCCCAAAACAGTACATGAACTGGAACTCAATGATCTTTTGAAATTTGCATTCCTTAGAATTTTGCGATGCAGTTTTCCGGCCAAGTGCAAAAAAAAAATAAAAATGCATCTACTGAGGTAGAGTGAGCATTAAATCATATATATTCATGAAATTAGATCAGATGCATTATATTACAGGAGACTGCTTTGCAAAAAGGTGTTAGGCAAAGCTTCATATAAATATGTGTAGAGTAGGAAGAATTCATACTAAAATGCTGGCAAATTTTTACATGGATTTTGTTTTATTTGTCGCAAACTAATATGGAAATGTGGAAAACTGAAATGGGCAGATTCACTCATCCTTAAAGAGAGAGCAGGAGGGGATCAGAATGGGGTGATGGGATGTGTATATGTGTGAATGGGGTGCACATGTACGCATGTGTGAAAACCCTTTCTTTGGAATTTGACCCTGTTCACCACCAGTACAGAGCTCCAGATCATAGGTTTCTGCACTTATGCTCAGTGGCGTAGCGTGGGGGGTGCCAGGGGTGCCAGCCGCACCGGGCGCAACATTTTGGGGGGCGCGTTTGGCCGGCCCCCCTCAAGGAAGCGGGAACCTCTCCAAGGCACAGCGTGCCGTCGGTAGAGGAAAAAAGCCGAGCAGCAGCAGCAGCAGCAGCAGCAAAGTCGGGAGGAGGAGGAGGTGGAGCGAGCCTGCTAAGAATTCCTCGCAGCTGGCCATCCAACCTCCAGCGAAGGAGGGCCCCGCTCCACCTTCCGAGGGAGCCTGCTAGGACCCCCGGCTCCCTGCAGGTGGCTCACAACCCCCGCTAGCCCGGCCGGGGCTCGGGGAGGATGGGAGCCGCCTGCTGGGCTGGCACAGCTGCGTGTGAAGGCGCGGAGGGAGGCGCTCCCAGGGCTGCCGGCGGCCTTTCCCCGCACGCGAAGGAGCAAGGGCGGCGGCGGCGGCGAGGCTGCGCAACAGCCGCTGCGTGAGAACGAGCCCTTGCCCAGCCCGGGGGACGATCCGGAGGCCCTCTCCGAGCGCGTCGCGTGTAGCCAGCCTGCCAGCCTGCCTGCCAGGGTGGAGCAAAGCGGCGGAGTGGGGAGAGGTTGCCCTTCTTCGCACGCCCCCCCCCCGTCACGCCTTAAATCCACCCTCCCACAAACTAGGAGCGAGCAGCTGAGAGGGAACAGCTGAGAGCCACGAGCAGCTTTTTCTGAAAATGCCCTTTTAAAAAAAAATAATCCTAAAATTTATAAACCGCTTGACAGCTACAAAAGCGGTTTGCCAAGAGAATAAAACTGCCAGGAAACAGTGGTGTAGCGTGGGGGGTGCAGGGGGGGCCGGGGGTTAGGGTTAGGGGGCGCAAATCCACGGGTTAGGGGGCGCAAATTACTTGCCTTGCCCCGGGTGCTGACAAGCCACGCTACGCCACTGCTTATGCTTTATCCCATGCCTGATATTGCAACAATCTACCTTCCGTGTTTTTTTCTACAAAGCTGGTTGCTGCAATATGTATCTCTCAGTTAGATATATCAGTGAGGGGGGAACTGTTCTAGCCCAAAACCTCAGGAGAGCACCAGGTTTGCGAAGACTGATCTAAGCTGTCTATCTGTTTGATAAGGGTGAACCATGTTGCCACATCTTCCAGATCGGGCAAAAATGCTCATCTTTTATTCAACAAGAGGGGAAAGGATGCTAGATTATGCAGCCAGAGATCTGTCTTGTCTCTCAGCTTGGCAGGCTTTGGGGCACGTGAGCAGCCACTTGCCACCTGGAGGCAGGTCCGTGCTGGCTACTAAATGTCCACTGGGAGAAGCTGGGGTTTTTTTGCTGGATGGAGCAATCAATCTGTAAAGCAGGGGAGGAAATTGGCCTCCAATCAGTGGCCATCCTGCTCTTTCTCTTTGCAGCTTCAGGCACAGATGGATTCTGCACAGCGGTGAAGTGAGGTCATTTTAAGCTGTGTTCACGTCCCCATTCACTGTCCATTCACTGCACTTCCAGTGCTGGGTTTTGAATCTGTTTTCACACCGACTGCTATCAAAAATGCATTTGCATCCTTTACTTTGGTATAAGATGCTATGGTTTCTCAAACCAGTTTTGCACTAATTGGAACGTCTTTGCAGACATCTCCACCCCATCAGCACCCCCTGGTGTATAAGCAAACAGAAACGAATTGAAATTGTGCTGATGTCTAGCCCACCCTTCCTCCCAAAGGATGGGAGATGGGAAAAACTGAACCTGAACATAGCTGAAATATCTGCAGTTGGCACTCAGCAGGCGTTGTGACGAATGTGCATGTATTTCCATTTCTGAACTCCTTCAGCCTCTCTTGGTCACACAGGTTTATGTCCTCTAATAGCTGCTAGATGCACTGCTACACCTGGAAACGTACCATAGAATCACAGAATTGTAGAGTTGGAAGGGACCCCAATGGCCATCTCATCCAACTCCCTGCAACACAGAGATCTCAACTAGATCACACATGGCAGGTGGCCACCCAACCTCTGCTTTAACACCTCCAAGGAAGGAGAGTCCACTATTTTCCAAGGGAGTCTGTTCCACTGTCAAATAGCTCTTGCTGGCAGAGAAGTTCTTCCTAGTCAAAATCTCCTTGTTCACTGTGAAGGCCAGAAGCACTTTTCATCCCTCACTTCAAGGGAGATGGAAGCAACCCTCATTATCTTTATAACCCTGAAGCTACATTGCCATGATACGCTTCATGCAAGTTTGCCCATGACGGCCATTTAGGAAGCTCAGTTGGAGCACAATGTGATTGTCCACATTCCTGATAGGGAATCAGATTTCAGGAGTGCTTTAGAATGCTCTCCTGCATCTGCACTGCATCTCTCCCCCACAGGCATGGAAAAGCCAAACCTGGGCTCCATTGGCAGATGCCAATAGGAAGCTTGAAAGCAGGACTTTGAACACCATAGTACACTCTCCCTGCTTATGATGCCCAGAAACAGGCATTCGTAGGAATACTGCCTCCAACAGTGAAAGCAGAACAGAGTCACAGCCTGACACGTTTAGCTCAGGGAAGAAATTCTTCTGTCTATCCTGAATCTTTCAACATTTCAGCTTCATTGCGTGTTCCTGAATTCTAGCATTACAGGAGGAAAGCGTTTCTCCAGCTACTCTCCCCACACCAGGCATAATTTTACGTGCTTCTATCATGTTACATCTTCCTAAATGTTCTAAGCTTTCCTCATTTAGCATATAGATGTAGTGTTGGCAAGCTTTAGGGAAGTTTTTAATATTTGATGAATTATTGTATTTTAGTATTTTGTTGGAAGCCACCCAGAGCGGCTGGGGAAACCCAGCCAGATGGGCAGGGTATAAATAATAAATTATAATAATAATAATATTATTATTATTGGCAGGGCTTTTCCCCCCCAGCCTGACCTCACTGGAACTCAGTTCCATTTTCCTCTCAGGTGGGTGCCATTGCCATTCTAAGAGAACGAGAGAGGCATTCATGGTGAGTTCTGGCACCTCTTTTTCTAGAAAAATAGTGCTGAGCATCAGTTATTGTGATGTATTTTTACTGGGCCACTCCAAGTCTGCAGAAGGGCATTCAAGAACAACTAGGAAGCCAGGCCTACCCATTCACCAGAGTCCAATCCATGGTATGGTAGCTCCATGAGCCCCTCTCCCGACACAGACTCTAAGTCTGTTTTTGCTCTTGCTGTCATTTCTGGTAGCTCCCTGGCATGTGCTGACAGCAATACACGCATGGTTCTTCTGCAGATTTCTGTTGCCAGGGCAACCACCCTCCCATAATGTTTGGCTCTATCGGAGCTGATGCATGTGAGCGTTTATCTCGCAAACAGCAACAGATTGGTGTCGTACACAGTCTCCCTCCCATTCCTGGCTCACAGAAGCAGTGGAAGAGCTCCAAACAGCCTACGCGGTTACATAAAGTTTCACCCCAGTTCCCTTAAAGGCACAGCCTACGTGCCTCTCAAGCAGTCGCTCTGCCCTCCCAGGGGGGCCATCTGTTGTGTGGGCAGCCGCACATTCAGCAGCTGGCACAAAAGAGATTGATGGGTTCTGTGTGTTTTTTCCCCTCTCTCTGATTTATAATCCCAACTTTAACCTGCAAATCCTTCTGCAGCTCCCTTGAGCAGAGTTTGGATGCCAAGCCGTCGCTTTCTTCAACTCGGGAGAGCCTCCCACTGTTCCAGGGAACTGCAGGGGGGGGAATCATCGCCTGTGCTGGCTCTCAGCTCCTCCAGCCCATTCCAAGTCAGCTGTCCTCGTGTGGCAAAAGGTGCGTCTGGCACAAAGCAATGTGCTCTCAAAAGCACCTACGCATTTTGAATGGGCTTGGCAGCTCAGCATTGTTTCTAGGAACAAATCATGCACAGCTTTCATGCTTCCCCTTCCACAGAACGAATAAAGGGGGGAACAGGATCGTGTCCACTGGCCATACTGATGATGCCAGTGCATATGACAGTCCCTCACATACCTCCAAACACACACACAATGGCCACATACAGTATAGGATGCTGATGAGAAAGGTCTGCACCCTCACGACAGGAATCTGACAAGTCATAGAATTGTAGAGATGAAAGGAATCCCAAGGATCATCTAGTTCAGCAGTTCTCAACCTGTGGGTCCCCAGATGCTGTTGAACTACAACTCCCATCACCCCTAGCTAGCAAGGCCAGAGCTCAGGGATGATGGAAGTTGTAGTCCAACAACCTGGCGACCCACAGGTTGAGAACTGCTGATCTAGTTCAATGCTCTGCAATATAGCAATGTCAACTAAATCATCCATGACAGACGGCCATCTAACCAGTGCTTAGTCAGAATCTCTTTTCTTGTAACTTGAAGCTATTGGTTTGCGTCAAAGTCTCCATAGCAGGAGAAAAGAAGCTTGCTCCATCTTCCACATGACAGCCCTTCAGATATTTGAAGATGGCTATCATATCTCCTCTCAGTCTTCTCTTTTCCATGGTAAATGAACCTATCTCCCTCAGCCATCCCTCATAAGGCTTGATTTCCAGACCCTTTGATCATCTCAGTTGCCCTTCTTTGCACACCTTCCAGCTTGTCAACATTCTTCCTAAATTGTGGTGCTCAGAACTGGACACAGTACTCCTGGTTTGGTCTGACCAAGGCAGGATAGAGAAGTACTATTACTTCCTTTGATCAGGATACTATACTTGTGTTGAAGCAATTTTCTTTTTCTTTTTCTTTTTTGCTGCTGCTGCTGCTGCCTCACATTGTGGAGCTTGTGGTCCCCTAAGACCCTTGATCCTTTTCACATGTACTACTGGTAAGCCAGGTGTTCCCCGTCTTATATTTGCGCAGCTGGTTCTTCCTGCCTAAGAACAGAACCTGACATTTGTCCCTATTGGAATTCATTTTGTTAGTTTGGGCCCAGTTCTCCAATCTTGAATCCTGATTCTGTCTTCTGTGGCACTGGCTACCTCTCCCAGCTTGGTGTCATCTGCAAATTTGATGAGTCCATTGTTCCTGCTCACTTGTGTGCCCACAGGTGTGCATTTAGGGAAGTTTTTAATGTTTGAGCTTTTATCGTGTTTTTAATGTTCTGTTGGGAGCGGGGTATAATTATTATTATTATTATTATTATTATTATTATTATTATTATTATTATTATTATTACCATTAGGGTCCTTTCTCACTAACTTCAAATGTGTGGCTGTCCGGGGGGGGGGGAGGTGCAAGCACATCAGCATCATGGTTGTGTGATGAGCAGACACAGGTCCACCTCATGAAGATCCCGTAAGTGCATCCCTTTTGTGCTCACTGTCCAGTGGGGGGGGGGGTTTACACTAGAGGAGCAGTTGCTGTGTGTGTTCATGTGTGTGCGTGTGTGTAGCAAGCCTTCCACTCCAACCCACAACACTGCCAGCTTGGCATGAGTTTCAAAGAAGCGCTGCTTGCCTCTCTGCAATTGCTGATGGCTATTCAAGGACGCATTCATCCTATGTAGAAGTATTCTATCTATCTCTATCTATCTATCTATCATCTATCTATCATCTATCATCTATCATCTATTATCTATCTATATATTTCATTTATCTACATTACAACAATGATTTAACCATCATTTTAACATTTTCAATTTCAACTCCCTTCTCTTTCTGTGGTTCCGTACATTTATTTTCATCCTTTCCTGCAAACTCCTAATTGCCTTAACTTATTATTTTAATTAATTAATTAAAACTGCAGGTTTTTACCATAATCCTGCCAATGGCTTGATCTGTTTACAATTTGTTTGTAAATAAAACACTTCCATTCCTTTCTAAAAAGTTTGTTGTCTTGATTTCTTATTCTTCCAGTAAGTTTCACCATTTCTGCATACTCCATTAGTTTCTGCATCCAATCTTCTTTCACCGGGACCTCTTCATCCTTCCACTTTTGGGCAAATAACGTTCCTGCAGCTGTAGTCGCATACATGAATAAATTTCTCTACTCTTTGTGTAGTTCTCATCCTATAATTCCCAAGAGAAAAGCTTCTGGTTGTTGTTGTTTTTACGAATGCTATCTTAAACATCTTTTTCAATTCATTATACATCATTTCCTAGTAAGCTTTAACCTTATTACAAGACCACCACATGTGAAAAAGGCACTTTCTTTTTCTTTAAATTTCCAACATTTATTCAGCTTTGACTTATACATTTTTGCCAATCTGCTAGATCTTAGGTACCATCTATATAGCATTTTCATATAATTTTCTCTTAAACCATAACATGCTGTAAATTTTACTTCCGTATTCCATAACCGTTCCCATGCTTCCATTTCTATATTATAACCAATATCTATTGCCCAGTGTATCACTGAAGATTTCACTTGTTCATCCTTTATCTCCTATTCCAAAAACATCTTGTACATTTTACACATCACTTTAACATTACAATTAAACAGGTCTCTCTCTAAATGTGATAGTTGTTCCCCAAACCCCCATTTCATATCCTTTTTAAATATTTCATTAAAATGATGATATTGTAACAATGTAGTTAACATTCCTGGTAAAGCCTTAAACTCTTTTAGTTTAAATTCTCCACCCTCCTCTCTTAGCAAATTTCTATAAGCCTTTGCTCGGCTGGTCATCAGCTGTCAACCTAGTGACTGAATTCATGGATGCCTGACAGGGCCAGCTTGGCACTGTTGAAGCAGTTAAAACTCAGCCCAGTGTAGGGTTTCTCCACAACTAGGGACGGGGGAGAAATATGGTTCGGTTCACACTGTAATGCAAACTTAACCTAATTTGCACTTACTAAAATAATAGTGGTCCTCTGAATTTCACACTTCTGTGAATTTTGTAATGCAGTTCTTCATGTGTATGCCAAGGGAAAGCGTGCATGCATAAAAACACATCTACAAGTGAAAACAACATACATTAGGGGACATACAGTAATTGCAAAAGATGTGTCTATTAGAGGAATGTATTATGTATACATGCATTACATGTAATGAACAGCTGATGGCTTTTTGCACACATACAAAATTGCACACAAATGGGGTGAAATGAACTTAAGACTGGGGGGAAATGAGAAAGTGGGGGAACACAAAATTAATGGATCTGTTCAACTGCCCTAGATTGAAACAGTAATCAAAACAGGCCCAGAGAATTGGCTGCTTACTACAGGATAGGTCAGCAAAGTCCATGAATCTTCCCCCCTCCCTACCCCATTTTTTATATAAGTCTGTATTTCTGCATTGAAAATTGAATAAAGACTATTAAAAAGAACAACACCCGAGGGGGCATTGTCTCATTGCCTTTTGTGGCAGCACCCACTGCTACTGCTCTTAGACGGATTGTGGAGGGGGCACTGATTTGGCTAAAATGGGGAGTTGAGAATGGGACTTGTAGATTTCATTAAAGGCTCCTGCCTTTCCCCGCCATAATTTGAACAAACCCCAAACCCTGAGCCAATCTAAATATCCAGTCCTATCCCTGTAACACTGTCTGGTGCTGTAGACCAGAAGGGAGAGAAGTGCTAGAAACTAGCCTACAAAGAGAAAAATCTCACTTTTGCCCCTGGCCCTGCTTGTGACTGGCCCGTGGCCCCTGGAAAGTTATCCAGAAGGGGATGCAGCCCTCGGTCTGAAAGAAAGGTTCCCTGCCCTTCTTTAACCACACAGAACAACAGTCCCCGGCTGGATCCCTTCCCTGTTATGAGCGCCAGATATTCAGAATGTTTGTCTTGGGCCCAGCCAAATGTTGCCAGGGCAGCCATCCCACTGCATGCCTCCTGACACTTCTCCTCATTCATTACACCATCTCAGCTCCAGGAAGGAATGGCCAGAATGTTTGACCAGGAAGGGTTTGAGGAGGAATGAGGAGACAGAATGTGCAGGTGTCAGGTTCCTTCTGAACTCCTTGTACCAAGCCAGTCACCTTCAGTTCCCTGGCTTTGTCCAGAAGGAAGGAGGCCTTGTCTTTCCGTCATTCTGCTCTGCCCACCCAGCTGCTCCCAGAGGGAGCCTGTTAAAGAGAAAAGAGGGGGGGGGGACAAGTTCTCACAAGGTTCCCTTGGGCAGATCAAATCGTGTGCTTTGCGCAGATCAAACCGTCTGCTTTGCGGGAGAGCAACAATAACAAGAAAGGAGGGAGGAAATGACTGAGCGGAGACAGAGATCGAGACGTTCTGCTAAGCCGTGTGCATGACGTTGGCACTGAGAACTGGGACAGGTGGGTAGGGGCACAGAGAGAAACCCTTCTCTGGGACTGCTGCCTCTTGCCCTCTCATCGCTGCAGATTTTGTGCCATCCAAGGGGTTGGTTACCTTTTTGCCACATTCCCTTCTGGGCAACCTCTCTCTTTTTTTCTTTTTTCTTTTGATACAATTTATTAATTTTATGATAACAAAAAAACAAACAAACAAACAAACAAAAAAACCCCAAGAACATTGCAATCAAAATCATACATCTTAATTGACTTCCCTCCAACTCCCCCTCCTGGTTCCATTTTTTTTACTTATTTATACACGTCCACAGAATCTTATACTCTTAACTATCCAATTTTAAAACCTTATACATTTTATTACAAGTGACCTTTAAAAGTTCAGCTAATGTAGAAATCAATACATAATGCTTACTGATTGTGCCTGAACATTTCTCCCTTTTTTAAAAGAAAGGGGAGGGGAAGGAAATTGTCTGGTGTGTCCAATATAGTTCCTTAGTTTGTTTTGCCATTCTCCTTCATCTTCTTTGGCGGTGGCTCCTTCCTTCTATAGGGATGGGCTGGTTTTGGCCTGGCCTTCTGGGCAACCTCTCAAAGGCCATGAGCTTACCATGGGCAGGGCCAGAGGGGAAAGTGTACAGAGCAACCAATGTAAATATGCCTTTGTACAGTGGTCAGGTACACACACACACACACACACACACACACACACACACACACACATCCTCTATCTTCCACCCAGACAAGCAATAGGCATGTGAAGCAGGGCCAGTAGGGGAGTGGCCTGGGGAGAATGCCAAGGGTCTGACAGAGAGGTCTGGAGGGCCACATTCAGCCTCTGGGCTTGAGGTTACTTGCCCCTCAATTACTATGTGAATTAAAAATGGAGCACAGCTGCACCATGGGACTTTAGTGCCCAGGCTTCTTGCATGGGCCTGCACTTTACTTGTTGCCAACTATGCCAGGGAAGTCCATGGAGGAAGGCCATAGCTCAGTGGTAGAGCGTCTGCTTTGCATACAGAATCCTCAGTATCTCCAGGTGGGCTGAAAAAAGAGTCCATCTCTGAAACCCTAGAAAGCCGCTACAGAACTGGGTGGACCCATAGTCTGACTTAGTGTGAAGCTGTCTTCATGTTCCCAAAAAGTAATTTTTAATGTGTTTTTTTTAAAAAAAAAGAAAAAGAAGATGATCACTACAGAGAAAGGGTTCCTGTTTTACTGTTTTGTAGCAGGCATTCTGTCCACATATGTTATTCCTGTAAACAGGGTGACTGTAATAAAGGGTGACTATTATATCAAGCAAAGTATTGCTGGTGCAAACAAATATGTCTATGCTTCCCTCTACTGGGGGCTTTTGCTCTCGTAGGAGAACAGACTCAGCAAAGACATTAGAAAGACTCTTAACACGCAGAAAATCTAGATAGGAATGGTTTGGCTGCCGAAATGCCGCATTATAGATTTCTGCCTAAATACAGGACACCGTATGGAATGACAACACACTTCCGAATATTTTCTACAGTCGTTTCAATGTATAGCTCACCATCTTTATCTCATAGTCAGTTTATTTAGAGATGGTGTTAAAGAAATAGGGGGAGGATCCCCCTAAACCCTAGCAATTAATAAATGCTAGGATTTGGGGTTTTTGTGATATGAAGGGAGAATATAAGCTGCAAGGGGATTCGTGGACTGCCTTATGCAAGCCAGTCTGGCAGGCTGAGGGAAGAGCAGAGCTGTTAGCATTACAATAGAGAGCCATCGAGGGTCGTAAGAAAACCTCCTTGTCCCAGGTGTGATCGGAGACTGGAGATTTGGAAGTCTGCCAAGGTAAACTGCTCTGGGAGAGGGCAAGGGGCTTCTGGGAAGAAGAAATGCGAGATCCATCTTGGCAAGGGTGAAGGAAAGACTGACTGCATTGCTGTGGACCATGCTGTAAGATCTGGGCCCCCTCCATGCAGATGGCAGGTGTAAATAGGCGATTAAACCCTGTTTCTTAAAGCCCAACATCACCCACCATGTCTGCTATTCTCAAAAGGGACAGAGACCCTTTGTGGGCACCTGAGATACCATGCACTCTTGCCAGGGCTTGGCAGAAAGAGGGACAGGTGCTGGGCTTTTGTAACAATACTCTAAACAGAATAATAGTACAATAACTATTGTACTGAATATTGGGAATTTCAGGACAGATAAAAAGAGGTATTTCTGGATGCAACAGCACACAGCTGAACTATAGAATTTGCTCCCACAAGATGTAGTGCATAAAAAGGAGGATAAGACAATTTCATGGAGAAGATAGCTACTAATGGCAACAAACCAGGATGGTATGTACAGCCTCCACTGTCAGAGGCAGTATTCCTCTCAATACCAGTTGCTAGGAAACAGAGGTGGGCAGAGTGCTGTTGTTCTCAGATCCTGCAGGTGGACTTCCCATGGGTATTAGGTTGGCCACTGTGAGAACAGGGTGCTAGACTAGATGGGCCTCTGGTCTGAGCCAGCAGGGCTCTTATGTTCTTAACCTTAATATAATTGAACTTCAAACCAATTTTATAAGTTGGACATTCTTAATCCCACTTTGCAGATGCAAAGTGCCAACAAAAAAATGAGGCCGAGGATAAGATAGTGCACCTAATTCTTCCTTCGCCACCCTCTTCATTGCTCTCATTCGTTCACAAGATTTCATATGAATGGGTCCTAAACCTACACTTCCAGGCTTGACATCTTGCTTTTCCCCCAGTCCAGGACCTCCAGTGGAGCTAAATGTTACACAGGCCGCTGATGAAAATGGTAGGCTGGTGCCAAGTCCCCCTCTCCCACTCTGTAACACCTAGTGCAATGTCTAGTAGTCTTTATACCACCACTAGAGGTGGAGGAAGAATTTGATTCATGATACGTTTGAAGGTGAGCCCACAAAACCAGTGCTTTTCAAGACAATATGCAAACCAAAGTGTAGGGTAGGCACCCTTCAAAATCCATGCATCTCTGAATTTCGCAATGCAGTTCTCCAGCCCGGTAATGTATAGATTTACTAATGTATTTACTAATGTATTTACTAAGATAATGTGGTCATAAACATGTAAGCATTAGTGAATATACAAAAATGCATAATATTATTTAAAAAACGTACTGCAAGAATGTGTATATTAGGCAAAATGGTGTACAAAAATGTGTATACCAGAAAACATTTGCACTAAAATGCTACATGCAAATGGATTTTCAGGGGGATGTTTAAATAAAAATTAGCAGAGAGATGCAGAACTATGAAAAACTAAATTTAACATTAGAAAAATGAGAAAGTGAGAGAAACTGAAATTGACAGACTTCCCAGATGCCTCTATTGGTCTATTGTGTTAATTTTCTGCTTATGGGCTTCCCAATATCCTGCTTGTGGCCACCATGGGAATCTGGAGATAAGCCTTTGGTCTGTTTCACAGAGCATATTTCTATGTTTCATCTTCCTCCATTCCCTGGCCTCATTCTGTCACATGTTTGTCCACTGACAGCAGCCAGTGATGTGGAGTGGGTAAATACACTGTGTAAATGACTTCAGGATGAGGTACGTTGTACGAAACTTTATGGGGAGCGAGGATGGACACTTGACGTGTGACTTTCATGGCCAATGCCAGACACGTGCTTTTTCTAACGATTCCCTCTCCTCTCTGCCTCACTGATATCTCCTTCTAGAGCCCCATTGTCATCAAAAGCTGAAGCCTGCAAACGCTGAACACTCAAATCCTGACATTTTTCCTGACAGGTGAGAGAGAGCTGCAAATTAGCTCACATGCAGAATGCCCGTGCAACACCTAACCAAATTAAAAACTGGCAACTTGGCTTTTTTAAAAAAATGAATGGCATTTCAAACAGTCCACCTGTTTGTCAGATCCTCGCTTTGAGTCGACACGGAAACATTTGCACCGCACGCGGTTAATTTCATTCTTAAAGGAAGGGCTTGACATGACGGCCGGTTCGGATGCTCGCCCCGCCGCTTGGATCTGCTGGGAGAAGTGCGTCGCTAAAGCACGAACAAAGGCGGACGACGAGGCTGGCATGAACAAGATTGTGTGGTGGACGCCGACTGAATAGAGAAAAGGGCTGAGGCAAGCAAGACCCTGCTGTGCTGAGGGTGGGCTTTCAATGAATGGGAGGCAATAGGTAAATCAATAACACTTTAATTCCATGCCACTGATAATTGCCGTTTCCTCCTTACAGTCAAAATCCGTATAAAGTATTCCTGTGGATTCAATAACTCCTTGAAGGTCGCACTGAGGGAAATTGCTTGGCTTGTGAGCCTGAGGCCTGTGGAGTAGAGCAGGACTGCTTGATCTCACTGGCCTATGAAAAATACAGAGGAAGCTCCAGGCCAGCATGAAGATATTGTGGTGATATTGTGGTGTCAAGAGCTGTGGGGCCTGTTTTATGCAGCTTTAGGATACACGGCAAGACAGATGCTAAAATGTAATATAATGAAGCCCTGGCAGGTTTTTTGTTTATTTTAAAGCACCCTTGGAAGGCTGCAATTTTAAATGAAAGAGCGGAGGAGGGGTGATTAACTCTCTCCCAGCCACTTCCACACTAGGCCCCACTCTGGCAGATGCTCCCACCTCCCTATGCAGGGTGCCGGGTGCAAATTTGTGTATGCAGTTTTGCATCACAGATGAAAGCAAACATTTGTGAAAAAATAATACTAATGATGTAAATATAAATATAAAAATCACCAGTCACTGAACTTTTAAGTTACCATGCTTCCTTGTTTCTGAACACGTCATTGTTCTGGATTTGATCCATCAAGCCAGGCTTTGGGTAGCTCTTAAGAACTGCCAAATCACCATTGTTATGTACTGAAGTTCTCACCCTGGGCCAGCAGGGGGATACTGTAGATAGTTTTCACTCAGGTCCACATATGCAAATAAGGGATTGAAAGTGACGTTCAGTGATTGGATAGTTACAGAAAGTGGTTACTGTTGTGTTGTAGTGGAGCTCTATATAAGCAGGCTGGCTGAACCCTTCAGTTCTGTTCTGGCCTGTTCTGTTCTGGCCTGTGAATAAACAAGAGCTTTGAAGAATCGCTGTGTCGTCTGTTATGTTCACCCACAACTTAACAACCATCAATATCTTTTATATCAGGGATGGGAAACCTGTTACACTCCCGTCGTATGTGGTTAGACTACAACTCCCATCATCCATGACCATTGGGCCATGGTAGCTGAGGCTGCCAGGACTTGTAGTCCAACAACTTCTGGGAGTCACAAGTTCCTTGTCCCTGATCTAGATGTGTGTGTGACTACTTGATCATCTTTATCCGCATCAGAGATATGATAATGGTGACCACTAAGGAATTGGCACTGATCACATACTTAGAAAGAGGAAACCTTCAAGATGAAATTATGCAGATGCACATATTAGCTAATGAAATCTTCATCTGTTCCACAAACATCCTCTGGGAATGAAAGTTAATGGGAGAAGCAGCAGAGCATTAGAAAGGGAGTCTCTCAAGTCACTTCGTGCTGAGCATTCAGAAACTGGAGACTTGAGCTGCATGTTTATTTTATTTGGGCCATGTATGCCCCATCCTTTACCCAATATATGTGGGGCATAGTCAATGTTCACGTTATAGAACTCTGTGTTCAGAAACAGCCTGCACAGCTAGGAAGCCAAGCGTTCACTCTGGAATAGCCATTCTTGTTCACTTCTGTTAAGCTGTGGGTGAACATATCAGACGACACAGCGATTCTTCAAACAGCTCTTGTTTATTCACAGGCCAGAACAGAACTGAACTGAAGGGTTCAGCCAGCCTGCTTATATAGAGCTCCACTACAACGCAACAGTAACCAGTTTCTGTAACTATCCAATCACTGAATGTTACTTCCAATCCCTTATTTGCATATGTGGACCTGAGTGAAAGCTATCTACAGTATCCCCCTGCTGGCCCAGGGTGAGAACTTCAGGACATAACAACTTCCTTTTTACCAGGCCAACCACATGACATTACAGTGGTGCCTCGCAAGACGAAATTAATTCGTTCCGCAAGTCTCTTCGTCTTGCGGTTTTTTCGTCTTGCGATGCACGGTTTCCCATAGGAATGCATTGAAAATCAATTAATGCGTTCCTAGGGAAACCGACTTCAGACCAGGTCCGGGGACAGTCTGTCCCCCGACCTCTTCTGAAGGCTGGGGGGGGACACAAGGGCTTTTCTTCCTACCCCCAGCATTTTAAAAAACCCTGGGACAGCGGAGGACTTCTCCGCTGTCCGGGGCGATTTAAAAGCCCCTGGGAAGGCAGGCAGGGGGGACAAAGACTTTCGCCCCCTGCCCGCCTTCAGAAGGTGTTCCCGCCCTCCGCCCCGCTTCGGAACAGCTTTCCGAAGTGGGGCGGCTGGGGCAGGTGTCCCCGCCCCTCCTCCCCGCTTCGGAACAGCTTTCCGAAGTGGGGCGGCTGGGGCAGGTGTCCCCGCCCCCGCTCCCCGCTTCGGAACAGCTTTCCGAAGTGGGGCGGCTGGGGCAGGTGTCCCCGCCCCCCTCCCCGCTTCGGAACAGCTTTCCGAAGTGGGGCGGCTGGGGCAGGTGTCCCCGCCCCCCCTCCCCGCTTCGGAACAGCTTTCCGAAGTGGGGCGGCTGGGGCAGGTGTCCCCGCCCCCCCTCCCCGCTTCGGAACAACGTTCCGAAGTGGGGTGGCTGGGGCAGGTGTCCCCGCCCCCCCTCCCCGCTTCGGAACGTTCTGAA
The DNA here is from genome assembly GCF_964188305.1 of Podarcis bocagei. Classification (NCBI taxonomy): domain Eukaryota; kingdom Metazoa; phylum Chordata; class Lepidosauria; order Squamata; family Lacertidae; genus Podarcis; species Podarcis bocagei. The sequence continues at coordinate 44,259,098 of NC_138126.1, forward strand.
GTGGGGCGGCTGGGGCAGGTGTCCCCGCCCCCGGGACACGGGGAGATTTTAAAATGCTGGGGTTCGGCAGCGCTTCGCTCCCAACCCCCAGCATTTTAAAACCTCCCCGGGACACGGGGAGATTTTAAAATGCTGGGGGTCGGCAGCGCTTCGCTCCCGACCCCCAGCATTTTAAAACCTTCCCGGGACACGGGGAGATTTTAAAATGCTGGGGGTCGGCAGCGAACGCTTCGCTCCCGACCCCCAGCATTTTAAAATCTCCCCGGGACAGGGGGAGATTTTAAAATGCTGGGGGTCGGCAGCTAACGCTTCGCTCCCGACCCCCAGCATTTTAAAATCTCCCCGGGACAGAGACTTCTCTGCTGTCCCTTGGAGATTTCAAAATGCTGGGGGTCGGCAGCGAACGCTTCGCTCCCGCCCGCCAGCATTTTAAGATCGCCCGGGGCAGGCGGGGGGGGAAGGCAGGCGGGGGGGAGCAAAGACTTTTGCCCCCCGCCGGCCTTCAGAAGAGGTCCTCTTCTGAAGGCCGGCTGTGGGCGAAAGTCTTTGCTCCCGACCGCCAGCATTTCCCTATGGGCTTTCGTCTTGCGATGCAAGCCCATAGGGAAATTCATCTTGCGAAGCGCCTCCAAAACAGAAAACCCTTTCGTCTTGCGGGTTTTCCGTCTTGCGAGGCATTCGTCTTGCGGGGTACCACTGTATTCTCTTGCATTTTGCCCATAGTTTTTTTGCCTCTTTTCAGACCCCATAAAATCTGACTGGGGGGTGGAGCGGGGGAATGCACAATGTTCCCAATATAAATTGCCAGCGTGACTTTTCCATCTTTTTAAGGAGGTGTGGTTTGGAAGTGTGTAGAGTTGTACGGGTGGGTGAACTTATTGCAATGCATCAACACTGGGGGCGTTCCCTATTAACCTTTCCCATCAGTGCCATTTTATCAGTGTGTTTGCTTTGTACAAAAGCAGACAAAATGATCTTTTATTTTGCACTAGAATACCATTTCACCTTTTTTAAAAAAAAACAACATTGAATATTTGCTTAAATGAAAGCGTTTAAAAATGTATTAAAAATCACATGCTGCCTTTTGATTGGTGCCAATCTATTTATTCATCCGAATCATTTTTATAGTCTCCTAAGAGCCTCCCAGAATGGCTCACACAAATCAGTTTTTAAAAAACAAAAAACAAAAACCAGCCCTTTCCCTCAGGCTTACGATCTAGAAGATATGGCACAAAAGGAATTGGGGGAAGAAAGCCAACTCGGGACATTAGTTCTTACCATTCAAAGTTCGGGTTTTCTTTTTCTTATTATTCCTGCTGGAATGGCAACAGTTCGAGGACAGGAAGAGCTAAAATTTCGAGCCTCTTGGAGAACTTTTGTTTCCCAATGCCTCTTTCTTTGCTCTAGCCAGATAGGTAAAAAGGTAAAAGACCCCTGGACGGTTAAGTCCAGCCAAAGGCGACTATGGAGTTGCAGCACTCATCTCGCTTTCAGGCCAAGGGAGCCGGCGTTTCCAGGTCATGTGGCCAGCATGACTAAACCACTTCTGGTGCAATATGAACTCTGGTGTGATGAGTGCCAGAGCGCACGGAAAGGCCATTTACCTTCCCTCTGCAGTGGTACCTATGTATCTACTTGCACTGGTGTGCTTTCGAACTGCTAGGTTGGCAGGAGCTGGGACAAAGCAATGGGAGCTCACCCCAACGCGCAGACTCGAACTGCTGACATTCTGATCAGCAAGCTGAAGAGGCTCAGTGGTTTAGACCACAGCGCCACAATGCCTACTGGAAGAAAAACCTGATGGAACTGTTTTTCAGCAGAGCCAATGGAATAGTCCTGCTTTTCACCTCTCCCTCTGCTGCTGCATGATACAATGGCATTTTAACACTCTGAGTGTGGGTGTGGGTGTGTGGGTGTGTGGCTGATCTTTTAAATACTTTTTCTCTACCTTAAAAAAACAAAGTTAAAAGAAAGAACTGCTTTATAAATAAATAAATAAGTTATTTATTAAGAAAAGATCATTAACAAAATGGCATGCCTGGAATTGTCCCTTCACCACATACACATGCTATGTGTGGACACACACAAAAAGCAGCTGGATGCTTGATTTAATGTTTGCATGGGGCCACATAAATGTTATAATGAAAGAAGGGTTAGAATTGTTCTAAACAAATAAACACATTCTGACTCTAAGGCTCCCAGTCAACAACTAGAAATGATTAAGTGAAGAAAAAGGTTTGAAGGAGTAACCGTAGGATACCTCTAGCGTAACATGTGGACAGATGGCAATTCCCCTTGGGTAAAGCTTAAATTTAATCCTGGAGTAAATACCACACAACTGAACAGCTGCATAAACTCTCAACTTAGAGGCAGTATTTTGCATTTTGGCTATCTTTCTGCCTTAAATACATGTTGTTGTTGTTGTTTTTAAAAAATATAGAATGTTTCCAAATCAGATCAGACCTAAAATTTTTCATTCTTAATTTCTTTTTTTAAAAAAAATACAATGTTTTAAAACCCCTCTTTTCATGTCTTGTTCGGATGCTTGAGCAGCAGTCCCTAAACCGTGTTGGTAACATTCCCCTGCAATTTCTCATCGACTCCTTGACTCCGGCTACACCACTTGAGATCCAGAACCTGGCTGGCCTTGGGGGGTGGCATCACTGGGCAACGGCCGAGGCCCACACACCAGCAGTGGCCCAGTGCCAGCTCTCCTAAACCTCTTGGCTCCTCCTCCTTGCCTCTGTCTGCTCACCTGCCCTCTTCCGGCATGCAAGCAGTCACAGGTGGAAGAAGATGGAGCAGCGTTCTCCACTAGCCATGTCCTCTCCCCTCCTGGGCAGTGATGTGGATTGGGCTTAAAGGCAGTGGTGGACCTACATTTTGAGGGCCCTGAAACTTGAACTGTTATGGCTGAGAAGAAAGTACAGTCGCTACCAGGGAAGAATGGCAGACTAAACAGATGACTCTGCAGAAATGGCAAAACTGACTGAAAGAAACCAGGAAGACCAAAATTTTAATAAGGAATGGGGAAAATATATAATTTATTCAAAAATTATTGTAAACAAGTAAAATTATTAGGAAGATTGATATGACACTTGTAGCTAAAAGTTGGACTATGGTTTAATTAAAGATTTTAATTAAAGAGTGGCTGGGAAAACCAAGCCAGATGAGCGGGGCATAAGAAATTATTATTATTATTATTATTATTATTATTATTATTATTATTATTATTATTATTATTATTTGATGGAACTGGAGTAACATGAGATGCAGGAGAAAAGGATGACATAAGGCCCCATTTACAGATAGGTAGCCGTGTTGGTCTGCCATAGTCAAAATAAAAAAATTCCTTCCAGTAGCACCTTAAAGACCAACTAAGTTAGTTCTTGGTATGAGCTTTCGTGTGCATGCACACTTCTTCAGGTATCTGAAAAAGTGTGCATGCACACGAAAGCTCATACCAAGAACTAACTTAGTTGGTCTTTAAGGTGCTATTGGAAGGAATTTTTTTATTTTGAATAAGGCCCCATGAAAGGGAAGGAGGGAAGTCAAAGGAGATTTATTGATTATATCTTGTTTGTTTCCTTTGTGATTGTTTGGCAACTCAAAAACCCAAAAATAAACTACATAAAAAAGAAGCAGCTTGAACTGTTATGGACCCCCCTTTGCAACCAGCAACAAGGTCTGGGTCACCACTGTTATCTTCTTCAGTGGAGTTGTTTACAACAACCTTTACAACATCTGTGCTGTTGACCCTCAAGCTTTGGGATTGTTGAAATATAAATAACAAAAAAATGATTTATTTGAGTCATGCAACTCAAATTGGATCTATTCCCCCCCCCTTTTTTTAAAAAGCAGTATGGACTAAAGTGGTTTCTGGGGTCCCCCTGGGATTCGCTTCATAGCAGATCCGCCCCTGCTTACAGAAACAGGGCAAGAAAATCGGCAGTTATGACAGTTATGAGGAGAAGAGCCCAGTCAGGTGGTAAGAGGAAGAGGAGGTGAGTCCACTGAGGGCGTTTCAGGTGAAGTCCCCCCTAAACCTGCTTGGCAGGGGGTTGGACTCGATGGCCCTTGTGGTCTCTTCCAACTCTATGATTCTATGATTCTAAACCTGAAGCTGTCACAGATCCAGCAGAACCTGACAGCAGAACAATGTTGGTGGAGTCACTCCAGTGTCTAAAAGCGGCAATGTGGGATGGGATTGAGAAATGTCGGTGTGATGGTGAGCAGCGATGACTCACGCTTCTGAAAGAAGTTGGTTGTAACCATGGTTTTACAGGACTCATACAGAGGCTGAATTCTTTTAGGATTGGAAAAGGTGTGGGAGAGAGATGCTAAAAAAATCCCACAGGTTTTAATCATATGTAAACTGACAAAGAGAGAGAGAGCAGGGACAAGCCTGAAGTGTCTAAATTGGGAGCTTCTGAGCTTGTGGCAGGAGAGAAATGTACTGCTGAAAAGAAACATCTGGGATACATGTGGTGTGGGAATTGAGCCTCTTAGCCAGAAAATCTGAGCAATTTGATCTAACAGCTACTAATTCCAGTCTGTGGGACTGTTAAGAGGTTGAAGATGCTTGCCTCTCCTTGCCTGTTTTAGGATTTAAGGATGGGAAGAATGCTGCTGTTAATGCATCATTTAAGTAGCTATTTCCAATAATGGGTTGGCTATTTGTTTTATCCCTGAAAGATGAGCTGATACCATCCTAGGACAGAAACTATACAGATGCAGACTTAGTGAATATGTCACTGCTTTGAATTACTGCATAATGATTTGGTCAGTATAATGCCTCATACTATGGGATGCTAGAAGGAAAAAACTCAGAGATAGAGCACATGCTTGACATGCAGAAGTCCCAGGTTCAATCCCCAGTATCTCCAGTTAAATGAACTTAAGCTCAGTTCCAATCATTTTCCTTTATGCGTGCATAGAAAAGTCACATTATCAGTTTTTTAGCCCTTGTCTCTATAGAGACAGGCAGTGCCTGGAGGACTGAAGTGGGGCCAAGTAGGAGCCGGGGACAAGTTTCATTGCTTCTGGCATCTTCCCATAATCTGGAGAACAAATTGTGACATATATGCTAATAGTACATAGATAATGCATCTAACCCTTGGGCTTGATTCCTATGGAGCGTAGCTCAGTGAGGGAGCACTTGTGTTGCACTGTAGAAGCTCCTGGGTCAAATCCTGGCATCGCCAGTTAAACAGAGAAATGGCAGTGGGTGATGGGGAAGGCCTTTGTGGGAGCAGCTAGTGATCCACCATGAGTCAGAGGAGACAACACTGCGATAGACGGACAAATAATCTGAGCTGAAGAAAGAGACAGCTTCCTATCTTCTTATCCAAGGACATCGTGCAGTTTTTCTGTGCTTGATGATTCTGTACACTTGATGATTAACAGGTGAATGGCATGAATTGACTTCCTTGAAAAGCAGCATGTTTTTTTCTTCAGAGCATGCCATGTTTTCAAGCAGCGAGGTTCTCAAAGCGGTTCACGGGAATAACAAAATTGAAATAATTAAAACAGTATTTTTAAAATAGCAACTTGCAAAGTACAACCACCAACAGAAAAAAGACAAACAGAAAAGCAAAAAGCAAAACACTGGATAAAATCATGGCACTGCACCAGCACAACAAAATGGTCGGGTAAAAACCAAACAGAAAAAAGCACACTATGGGCTGTATCCAAGTGCAAGATTCTTCCACTTGATTTTGGGCAATCTCCACCCCTTAGCAGCTTGATAAGATGCAGCCGATAACGTTCAGAAAGCAGGGCTGGCCCAAGCCTTTTTGGCACCTGAAGTGAACCACAAAATGGCGCCATCCCCCAAGTCAGGGAAGAAGATCAACATCATAAACGGGGGGGGGGGTGATCATCCTTCCCTGCAGGCTGAAGTGGGGATCAAAGGTCATGGGGGCACACTGAATCACACTGGGTGGGCGCAGAGCTCAGGAGACCCAGAAGGCAGCCCCCACCATTTGCCCCAGAAGTGCCTTCTATTTGCCAAGAGATCTCTGTGGAAATGACATGGTGGGGGGCTGCCTAGGAGGAGCACTGCTACTGTGACAGTGGCGGCAGCAATGGGTGATGTATTTCTTAGAGGCCAGAGCTGCTGCTCCTGTGGAACCTGCCACCTGAGGCAGTTGCCTCACCTTGCCTCCTGGGTGGGCCAGCCCCATCAGATAGTCTCCCACCCTGAGGAGAGGCTTTGGGGGAAGGAATTATATGGGGCTGCAAGGGGGAAGTAGGGAAGGGAAAGACCAGTTGCGTGAGCTGTCCTTTCCTTGTGCAACTCAACAAAATAACAGTGACACACTGCATAACATTGCCGTGCCATGTGGCAATTTCAGAACTGATTTTGGTAAAGGCATCTATATATGATGCAGCTGTGTGTCAAACGCAGGTTCCTTTAAGTTCTTGTTGTTTAGGTGCATTTTGAATGACCAACGCCACCATAATATTTGGATACCCATCAATATTTTTTATTGCTGACATACCAGATTCCAAAGAAGGCAAATCTCTGTATTTTGGAGCAATGTCAAAGAGAAGTCTAATCTACAGTGAGATAAAATGAGTGGCGTTGGACTTTGTTTATTGACGAACTGAACTTCAGCCAACAGGGCTAAATGACTACAACACTCTTTTGGCATTCACAAGACTTGGGTCTGTAGTTCACTCAGCTATTAACTAATCCTGCTTGGCATGGGTCATTCATTTACCCTGAACTGAAGTTACCAGCTTATTATGAAAAAAACACACCCACGTTATTCTCCCTAGTGTAAATATTGGACAAACTCTGGAAGGATAGCTGTGCTGGCCTGTGTGGCAGCAAAAAGATACAAAGGGGCAGCACAGATATAAACCTCCCTCTCAACTGCTGCCAAAATACCTAGAACTTGCTTCTGGAATGTGACCTCTTTCACCTCTAACATAAGGCACTGACCTTAACAGCAGTTGATGCAGTCCAGCATTCCTGTCTAATTTGGACGTGAACTCAGTGTTAAAATGCCGTTTCAAATCCTGGTTGAATGAGGAACCCTGGTTAGTATTAAGTGTGCTTGAGACTGGTGCTGACCTTTTCCCTTCACCACAGTTAAGAGAGGAGTGGAGGATTTATGCAAGAACAAGAAGGTAAGCAGGTATATTGAAGTTTATATTGCACCCGACACCAGCCTCGTTGAAAAAGCAGCTAGAAAGATGAACAAGCACATGCCCTCAAGGTGGGCTACAGTCTTTGAGCTGTCGCTCAAATGGAGCCAATATCACATTTGCTCCAGCCCAAGTTTCTCAGATTTACAGTGCAATTCTAACCATGCCCACTGAGCACTAAGTCCTATGGAATTAAATTGGGCTTGCTCACAGGTAAGTGAGGCTAGGATTGCAGTCTAACTCACAGCATGCTTTAAGTGGACTACGGCAGCTAAGCTGTGAGTGCACATGAATTGAGCTGGAAGGTGCAGGGGAGAAGAAAAGATAAGACAGGTTGGAAAGGCGATAATTAAAGATAACAGGAATGAAGTATGGGGAGTGATGTATATGCTTTGAAAGGGAGGGGAGAAGAGAGCTAAGCTGTAACTGAAGGAAAACAGAGTTCTTTCTTGGAAATGTAAAACTTTTATTACCTTCATTTAGGCCTTGGTGCCTTCCAGGCTTTGCCAGCAGTTACAGCCGGGCATGTGAAAGGTTGTGATGGATCAGCACGGTGCTTTTGAGATAACAGTGTAATCGGGACTCAGGACTTTGCAGATCAACAAGGCCACAGAAAACCCCAACCCTAGAGACCAAAGATGTCAATAACTTTAATCTCAGCAAGTTGAAACTGGCAGGTAAATGCTCTAAAACTGTAATCTATTAAATAATAACAAGCTGCAGTATTCATCTTCTTCCAAGTTACACAGAAAAAGAATCAGAGGGGGAAATGCAGTCGTGATCTGTTTCATGCTACAGTGGTACCTCTGCTTAAGAACTTAATTCGTTCTGGAGGTCCGTTCTTAACATGAAACCGTTCTTAACCTGATGTACCACTTTAGCTAATGGGGCCTTCCGCTGCCGCTGTGCCGCCGCCACGCAATTTCTGTTCTCATCCTGAAGTGAAGTTCTTAACCCAAGGTACTATTTCTGGGTTAGCGGAGTCTGTAACCTGAAGTGTCTGTAACCCGAGGTACCGCTGTACATGGTTCGGAATGTAGCTCCTCAAAGGAAGGTGGAATTAATATTCAAGCCCACCCCCCATGATGTTCACTTGTTTTTGAAAACTATATAGGCTGTGATATGACAAACTGTTTTTATTTTTATTGTATTCACCATGCTACCTCCTGGGTTCCGCCCAAAGTGACCCACAACACCATAACAATACATGAAATAAATGGGCTTAAACAATGATCAAGGAACTAGTCCACAACAACATTCTCTCTATGATGTGATTATAACTAGAGTGGAGTTACAACTGTCCTAATGTTCCAGAAAGCTATATATGGGCAATGGAAGCAGAAACACCAATGGTGCTGCCTGATCATATTTATGGGGCTTGAGTGTCTTCCACGATTATCTTTCCAACAGCAGTGGTCAAACGCTTCCTTCATCTCTCCACAAAAGATTCCAAATTCTTTGGGAAGTCAATGAAAAGCTGCAACTCAAAGGGCAGAATCCATGAGAGCAAAGCACAGGCCCTTTCTCTAATAGGTTCCACTTGCAGACTCTGGAATCCCTGCTCATAGAATTCAAGCCTTATTTTGGAAGTTGAACTCGCAGGAAAAAAGGCACCAGCAATAGCCCTACAAGTGCCTCTTTTCATGCGGAGACAAAGGCACTGGCAAACTCTCCTCTCTCTGAAATGAAGCCTTTTAATTTCCCACTCTGGTTTCTGCTGCCCCCCTTGACTCCATCTGTACAGTTTCCAGCAGCAACACAGGCGAGTGGCGCCTTCACAGGTGCACTCAAAGTTCAGGCTAGCTCCGAAGAGCAACTTTTAGAGGGGAATTAAGTAGAACATTCTTTTCTGAGTAGCTAGAGATTGGCAATCAAGGCTGCACTTCGGAACAAAGATATTGTGCCTTCAGGATTTGGCAGAAGGAAGGAGTTGTGCTTTTTTGAGACAAAGATCATTTTACCATAACATTCAACAATTGTGCTTATCTAGCCATGTAGATCAAGAGTGGCAATAATTAGGGATGGGGGCCAGAATTTCTCAACTGGAGCAGTACTCTTTCTCCTGCCTCCCAAAGTTCAAGGGGTCAGGGATTTTGCTCCATTGACTGCAGAGGGGATGCAACAACTATGAAATCACATATGGGGGGGGGGAGCAAAGCTCTGTACAGCAGGCTGGCTAAGAAATGTGTTTCCTTTTGGGATGATCAACAGTCTATGACATAACAATCTTTCCAGTTTCCAAGCATTTCTGAGGACCGCTCTCTCCTTTGCATTGCCCCCCACTAATACACAACCTTTTAGTACTCAGGCTTGCTTTCAAAACTTGACTCGGTAATAAATAAATTTACTCATACAGAAGTGTAACGTCACATGAGGGGTGTTGTGTTAGGTTGTGTCATGTTAGGTTGTATTAGGGGGGGGAAGCACATGTACAGTGGGGCCTTTGGGCTTGCCGATCAGAAGGTCGGTGGTTTGAATCCCTGCAACGGGGTGACCTCCCATTGCTCGGTCCCTGCTCCTGCCAACCTAGCAGTCTGAAAGCACCTCAAAGTGCAAGTAGATAAATAGGTACTGCTGTGGTGGAAAGGTAAACGGCGTTTTCGTGCGCTGCTCTGGTTCGCCAGAAGCGGTTTAGTCATGCTGGCCACATGACCTGGAAGCTGTACGCCGGCTCCCTCGGCCAATAAAGCGAGATGAACGCCGCAACCCCAGAGTCGTCCACGACTGGACCTAACGGTCAGGGGTCCCTTTACCTTTACAGTGGGGCCATCCTAGGACAGCAGCACTGCAGAATTCCTGTGGGAAACTGGAAAGCAGGACCCTGTGGTTTCCAGCAATGGGTATTCAAAAACATTACTGTCTTCTCTGTGATGGAATGCAAGGTGGAAGACCCCCCTCTGGAGAAATGCGGGGAGAAATCACAGAACTGTAGAGTTGGAAAGGACCATGAGGGTCATGTGACCCAAGCCGCTGCAATGCAGGAATCTGGGGGGGGGGGAGGCCTTGAACCCACAGCCCCGAGAGTCTAATCCTCTACTGTCCCTCATGTCCCTAATGAGCTGTAAGAAGGGTTTCCGTCTGACACATCTGGAAGGAGACAGATGTTGTGGTGAGGAGACTGCATCAGGTGGCCACCGCAGCGCTTGAAAAGACCACAGCGATTCTTTCCATTTGCGCTTTGGTTTTTAGCAGAGTGCTGCTCAGAAAACATATCCTGATACGCTGGTGCATATGACGAGCGGAAAAGCAAACCCCAAAGGAAGTAACAGCGTGGTTATTTTAAAAAGCAAGAAAGGAACTGCGTCTTTTTCAGTTTAAGAGGCTGTACTCCTTGCTCTGCTTAGATGCAACTTAAAACTGGAATGCGTTTAAATCGATTAACAAATGTACGGGAGGTTTAGTCACGACGCGAGGTTGTGTGACCAGTGTGGTGTAGTGGTTAAGAGCGGTAGTCTCGTAATCTGGGGAACCGGGTTCGCGTCCCCGCTCCTCCACATGCAGCTGCTGGGTGACCTTGGGCTAGTCACACTTCTTTCAAGTCTCTCAGCCCCACTCACCTCACAGAGTGTTTGTTGTGGGGGAGGAAGGGAAAGGAGAATGTTAGCCGCTTTGAGACTCCTTAAAGGGAGTGAAAGGCGGGATATCAAATCCAAACTCTTCTTCTTCTTCTTCTTCCATGACTCTCCCCTGGAGTTTGTGCGCAATGCGAGGTTCTAAAACGAGAAAGTAAAGAGGGCTAAAATGGATAGAAATCTTGAAAAGAAGAAAGGCATCAATACGCACACACACAATTGCCCATAAAAGTCTACCCACGTATATGAGGCCTGGCAGCATGAATGCACCAAGAACTTCTTGTCCTTAATCCAGTCTTCCAAATCCCATTAATTAACAAAGCCTCTTATTTGTAAAGAAAAATACATTCTTAAAAAAAGAAAGAAAACAACACAGAATCCATTGAGGTGATGATGTCATTGCCAGAGTGATTTGTCAGTTGTTCTAGAGAAGAACCACCCAGAGCCAAGAAAGGCACAAAGGGGGGAAACTGTGGGAGAAAGACAGCTTGAGCCAGATGAAACCTGACCCAGGGAAGCCTTGGAAAATAACTGCCCTGAAAAAGCAGGAGGCTTTGGATGTTTCTGCAGGCTCAGATCGAGGGGGGGAGAGCAAAAGAGGACATAGATCCTGGGTGGCAGGTTAGGGTGGCGGCAATGTGGACACTGCTGCAGTAAGTGCTTTTTTCCTGAGGGTACTCAAGGGTACACAGTACCAGCACCTCCCTCCTCCCCCCAAAATGCTAAAAGTGTAGCACTCGGCTGGCGCACTCAGTTGGTTAGAGCATGGTGCTGATATCGCCAGTGTTGCAGGTTCAGTCCCTGTAAGGGACAGGTGCATATTCCTGCAGGGGGTTGAACTAAATGATCCCCAGGGTCCCTTCCAACTCTACGATTCTGTGAAATCTATGCTTTGTGACTCTTCCCTCTCTCTGGATTGCCCCCCCCCCCATTTGTGAGTCTGTGTAATGCATGGAATCCAGGCGGATGGGAGAGGAAGAAAGAGAAATGAGTTACTGTGGCAGGGAAAGAGGTTCCACTCAATAATAACAACATTCAAAATACACTACCTTTACCTTGCTATATGACATGGCTATCTCTGCCCAATCCACCTGTAAGAAGGCCCCCTCCTTCCATCCGGACTCTATTTGCAACTGGCCCGCCTGCAGGAGAGTGGGAGCTTGGTGGTATGGTAGACTGGTTGCCCTTGTGGCTAATTTTGTAGATTTGGCACTGTGTTTCCAGGACTTCTAGGTGCACAGCTCTGGCTTTCTATGGTCCTGAGTTAAGGGTAAACAGACAGGCTCTCCCACAGCCAACCAGACACAATATAATTCTTGTGTTTAAGAAAGGTTCCTGAGCCTGGTTGTATTTAATGTTAAAGAAAAAGTGCTTGAGAAGCTTGGAAACCCACCCACTGCCACACACACACACACACACTGGAAAAGCTTTTCCTCCAAACTAAAACCAACCTGGTTAAAAAGCATGCTTGTATAAACACAAAATTAATCCCAGGTGTAGTAGGGCCCCTGTGCTCCTTGATAGTGTTCCTCCTAACAATTTCTATTGCTGGTCTTCGGTCTTCCACCACTTTCTGAAGTATACTGTATCTGCTTCTCAGTTTTCATTCTTTCTGCCTTCTCCACTTAATGCCTACTCTGCCTTATCTTCCTTCCCCAGCCATTTCCCAGCTTCCACACTCAAACTTATCCTCTCCGCAGTCTGTTGTAGGAATAGGCGTTACACTGCCCCTTTTGTTTTCTAGGCCAGTGTTTCCCAAACGTTTTTGGGCAACGGCACACCTGTGTACTAAAAAAAAATCTCGCGGCACACCACCATTAAAGCCCCGCCCCGTGACGTCAGCGCGCAGCGTCACGCCGGGAGGGACGCACAAAAGTGAACGTTTTTTCCCTCGGCAGCTCCTCTCAGCTGCGCTCAATCCGCCTCCGCGCAGGCTGAGGGAGGGAGGGAGGGGCGCGTGTGACCCGTCTCTGCTGGGAGACCAAACCCAGCGAGACAGAGTCGCGCGGAGGCGCCCAGGCAGCGCTGCCGGCTGCGAGGAGGAGCGCCAGGCAGCAGCAGGAGGCGCGGCCTCTCCTCGCCGCCCCCGCCCCGCCTCTCGCCGCCCGACTCGCCCGCCTCCCTCCAGGCATCTCGCGGCACACCAGCCGGTGTCTCACGGCACACTCGTGTGCCGGGGAACACCGGTTGGGAAACACTGTTCTAGGCATTCAAAAGGAGCCCGTTCCCCCTGGCCCATATGATTCCAATTCCATGTCCATAATGTCATGGGGCAAACGTACGGGATCCACACCATGTGCATGGCTTTCTGCAAAGAATCCTGGAAACTGTAGTTTACCCCTCACTGAGCCACAAGCCTTGCGCCTTTCACAAACTACAGTTCCCAGGATTCTTTGGGGATTCTAATGTGGATTAAATATCTCTAATACACATTCAATGTACGGTATGCGCGTTGTAACCACTATTGATCAAGGTTCTGGCACACACTCTTGTCACAACAACTCCCCACCCCACTCTTCAGACAGTTGAATTAAGCTTAATCGGGGCTCTCTGCTATTGAAGCTAAGCGTGGGTTCACATATATGTTTACATCTTCCTCCCCTACCAGCCGTTTTCCCTTCAGACCAGATTGGATGGGCTGATCACAGATTTCTGTCCTCAAGGCTCCTAGCAGCAGCTTTCTGCAGTGTTTATGCGTGGGCATTACTCTGTGCCGCTCCACTAAAGTGCGCCACAAGTTGCCACAGAGGATTTCACAATGCGGTTGAGAACACGAGCCCCTTTGCGTTCCGCGCATCAGAGCTTTCACTCACATCCCACATGATCCAAAGCCAATTCCAAAGCTATGCTTGAAGATTAGACAGCAGTTGCAGCCCACAAGACCTCGCCTGAGCCTCGTCATGCATTTCAACTCCTCCGGCTCCGCTGAAGTGTAGAACAGGCAGGCTGCGCTTCACGCTAGGAGAGCGGCCTGCTGCTAGCAAGCTTTGTGCAACATTGCCATCTGGTGAACACAGTGCTGCACCGCATTGAAGCATTACCAGCAGGAAGCCCTGCAGGCCACGGGTGTGCGCCAACCACAAAATTCAGTTCAAAGCAAGTAGGAAAACAGCCCACTGCAGTCTGAAGCGCTTTATGGGCTGCCCAGCCCTGTTCAGCTGAGGGGCTGCCCAAGTCTTCTTCACAAGCCATGGGAAATTTACAACCTCCTGGGAAAGTTAAAAACAGCTATCACCTTGTTTCCTTTTCAGGTGGATGAAATTTGCAGGCATATTATCCCTTCTGTAGTGGTTAAGGCCTGCCAAACCGCAGACAAATAGGTTCAGAAACTTTTGTACTACGCATGGTAAATCTTTTTTGTTTTTAAGGAGACAGCTAAATCTTTAATTTTGATAGAATTGGCTGAAATTTGCAGGCAATGGCACCCTTCCTTCGGGTCTGAATCCTGCCAGGTTTCAAGAGGAAAGCTGCAGTGGTGGGGAGATATTCTTGTGAGGAGACACTCTGGCTGAAAATAGCACCCAATACCAAACTATTAGCTGTACAAACCATCAGTGATTCGCAGATAATAATTTGGGGGCCTCTGCTTAATAACAAAAAAGTCATAACCAGGATCCTCATATTTTTAAGTCTCTAACCTTTATATTATCAGAAACAAAAGATGAACCACACGGAACTGAATAATCTAAAGCAGAGGTTTTTTTCTGTCTGCATTTTCTTTGATGATTTTTGGGGTCCACATACATCCCCCCCTTCCCCATCCTCACCACCTACTTGAAATTAGCCCAGCAGCCACATGTACCCCTTAGGTCAGAGACCGATTTAAGGGAGCATGACTGGTCCGGATGCACTGGATGCCAAGCTGAGATGGCGCTGAAGGGGCCTCTACAACCATGATGTAGGATGGAAGGTGAGAGGCAGGGGACACTGAATTTGGGCACTGCTGAAATTTGAGACCTCAAGGTCTGCCACTGTGTAGGCCATCGGTTTCGCATCCCCGCCTTCAAGTACATGTCGGCTCTTAGTGTTGGTGCCACAGAATATTGGCTAAGAATGTCATCTGGGAAGGGCCCAGTGCAAGTCCCACTCTGCCCTAGACAAACTAGGCATCTCTGCCAATGTTTCAGCCCATCTATTGTAAGTACAGGGATAAAAAATACCTTACAAGCTGGTTGGAAGGATTACTGAGATACTCTATGTGAAGGATTTACATAATTATATAATCCATTACAAAATGTTCTAAATGATCATTATGCTGGTTGTCCACACAGTAGCCAAAACCAAGCACTGCTGGAAGCAAGCTACGGTATCCACAAAATTCAAAGCATCCCTTATAGAAGAGCGCAGGTCAAGACTGAGACAAACAGAAAATCAGAACAAGATTAGATTTGCCCATGAGCAAACTGCTGCAGTATTCTTTTGGCTTTCACCTGCATATCTAATTCATCTAATGCCAGAGTACATAGGCATAACTATGGGATTAATAGCATCTGCTTCGTTATCTAAATGAGGTTTCTGAGGGTTAATTGATTTTTGAAAACATGCCATCCCAAGGGTCTCTCTAACCAACACTTTGGAATATCCAAAGACGGCCTCCATCTAATCTAAGTGGGGATCTATGCTCAGAGTAGCACTTGCTACATCAGGGCTTTGGAGGAAATTAGGATGCACATGCAGATATTAGTGTGTTAATGCAATAATGATTTAATATGCAAATTGAAGCATGGATGTACAGCTGCATTTGTGCGTGTCTTTTAATATCAAGCTCTTGAATTTTACTCTCAAAAAAGCATGCAAAAATTAGTTTGCTGTTTACTATAGTTTCCAGGTTTTGGTTCTCTCGGGAAAAGATACTTTCATGAGAAGCCCAAATAGTAAAGAAGAAGGGTGGATAGTATTCACCTTTTTGAGAAGCCATTGCTCCAAAGGGCTCAGGAACAGCCTTCCCCAGCTTGCTCTTGGGTGCTTGTAGAGATGTCAGAGACCATCTACCACTGAACAATGGCCCCTGCCCCTAACATTCATGGCCTGGATCGCCAGCCATTTGTGTGTTAATGCCAACTTATTACTCATGATTATTTGATGGCATCACAGTCTCTCAATGGGGCGGGTTAGTCACTCTGTTGGTCTAATCCAAGATGACTGAATGAGCCAAATGGGAATCAAAACTCAAGTTCTCTCCCCCCCCCCCCCAGTACAAATCCAACATACTAACCATTTCACCACACTGACTCTAGTGGGACTACTCTGAATCAAAGCGGCAACTAACTGGGTTTTTCCACACATGAAATTTGGCCATATTATCTTCACTAAGAATAGCTGACATAGTAGATGAAGTGTACATCTTTTATTATATGAAACAGCTGTTTGGAAGTTTTCCAGAGTTTTGAGCTAAGCTGGCTCTTTGGTAGCACAGCTGTTGAGAAAATTTGCTGTTGCAGTATATTCACTTAATAGAGGGCCCAAACCACCGTTAAGAGCTTCCATGCCTTGTCGATTCCTGTGTGCAAGTGAAGCAGCTCCAGTGTGGTAATTTAGACTTGAGAACCTCCTCTTTTCCATATGCATGAAAATTGTATCTGGCTGCATCTTACATGTTCAACACACATCCTTCAGAAGTTGTTTAATACAAATCTGTCATGTTACTCAATCAGATTAGTTACTTCAAGTATCTCTGCAGATTGGATGCAATTGCACCTTTGTGGTTATACAATATACACTGCCAAATCTTACGTTTGAGCCCTTGGTGGACCACAGGTGTTCCATCACTGCCCTAGAAGTATGCAGCCCTGGACAAAAATCAAGTTAGTAACCCCTCATGAAAAGGTAGAGCTATATTATGAAACTGAGTTCAATTTGAGAATGTCAGAGTGAAGTCATGATCTTTTGGATAAACTTTCAAGTAATTTGGGTCCAGCAGATCTTTTTTTGGGGGGGGGGGTGTAGCAAGTAGCACTTATTTCCAAGGCTGATAACTAAGACAATGTTACCCTTTTCATTTCATCAGCCACAGAACAGTTCTGATGAGAGCCAACAGTGTGACGCGGCAGCTAAAAAAGCCAATGCAATTCTGGGCTGCATCAATAGGAGTATAGCATCTAGATCAAGGGAAGTAATAGTGCCACTGTATTCTGCTCTGGTCAGACCTCACCTGGAGTACTGTGTCCAGTTCTGGGCACCACAATTCAAGAAGGACACTGACAAACTGGAACGTGTCCAGAGGAGGGGAACCAAAATGGTCAAAGGCCTGGAAACGATGCCTTATGAGGAACGGCTAAGGGAGCTGGGCATGTTTAGCCTGGAGAAGAGGTTAAGGAGTGATATGATAGCCATGTTCAAATATATAAAAGGATGTCACATAGAGGAGGGAGAAAGGTTGTTTTCTACTGCTCCAGAGAAGCGGACACGGAGCAATGGATCCAAACTACAAGAAAGAAGATTCCACCTAAACATTAGGAAGAACTTCCTGACAGTAAGAGCTGTTCGACAGTGGAATTTGCTGCCAAGGAGCGTGGTGGAGTCTCCTTCTTTGGAGGTCTTTAAGCAGAGGCTTGATAACCATATGTCAGGAGTGCTCTGATGGTGTTTCCTGCTTGGCAGGGGGTTGGACTCAATGGCCCTTGTGGTCTCTTCCAACTCTATGATTCTATGAGAACAAAGGATGTACCCTGAAGATCCATTTCAACCCCACTCAAAGTACTGGACTGCTGGTGCTGCCTTACTGTACAAGCACTGTGATCAATCGGAAGGCCAATCCTTGTAGTTATGCAGCATTAACAAAAACCTCCAAATATTTGAGAGCAATGAAATTCATTGGGAAACGGATCCCCCACATGCCTTTTAGTTTCTTCTTCCTCCTACCCCCACTTCCCCCAAGGAATCAGTATGCAACTGGGGACATGAAGAGTAATACTATCCCAGGAAACGTAACATTTAATAAAGCTGATAAAGTATAATGGTACTTAACCAGTATTTTTTTCTTAACAAAGCCACTGGTATTGAGAAACATTTGGTTCTTTAAGCATTACTATTCAGCATGTTGCAACTACCCACTTAGGACTGCACATTATGAACCTTTCATTAGAAACAAAATGACTTAATTTGATGAAAATACTTGGGTCTCATAGTACATTGTGTTGCATTACCGATAACTATCAAGGAAGTCACATTACTGATTAAGTGAGATCTTAATGCAGGCAGCACCATCTAGTGTTCAGTGAAGGTTCAAGCTGAGCTGCAAAGGCAGAAGCCATACAATGTCATAGGCAAAGAATGAAAGTGACTTTTCATGGTGATAGAATTTGTGGGAAACGAAAGCACATATTGCCAGATGCCAAAAAGGATACACTTAACAAGCCAATATTAAAAAGTTAAGTGATCATAGCGCCAATTAGCAACTGCTGTATCAAGTCAAGCCATTTCATTATATGAAAGCTTCTAACATACTTGCTTTGTTTCAACTGCTTTCCCATACTTTCACCAAGCTAGGGCTCTTCCGCACTGGAGTGGGTGGAATGCAGGTGGTGCTGTGGTCCAAACCATGAAGCCTCTTGGGCTTGCCAATCAGAAGGTCAGTGGTTCGAATCCACAGGGTGAGCTCCCGTTGCTCGGTCCCAGCTCCTGCCAACCTAGCAGTTCAAAAGCACGCCAAAAAGTGCAAGTAGATAAATAGGTACCACTCCGGCAGGAAGGTAAATGGTGTTTCCGTGTACTGCTCTGGTTTCGGTGTTCTGTTGCGCCAGAAGTGGCTTAATCATGCTGGCCACATGACCCAGCAAAACTGTCTGCGGACAAATGCCGGCTCCCTCAGCTTGTAAAGCAAGATGAGTTGCCACAACCCCAGAGACATCTGTGGCTGGACTTAACTGTCAGGGGTCCTTTACCTTTACCTTTTTTAGTCACATAACACCCTCTTGGCAGCCTGCACGCACACACACACACTAAATTTGTTTTAATAATTCAAAATAAAATTAAATCTTTTCTGACTGTGGATGCACTGAGTGTGGGTTTTACATGTGTGGTGACATTTCCCTAGTGTCATCTTTTCCCATACCACCCACTTCCTTCACCCCAAGGGAAAGGATGGCGCCTGCCCTTTTCCACCAGCTGTTGCTGAAGGCACATTCACAGCATTGGGATTTTATAAATAGTTCTTTTGCACAGAACAGTTCTTGCATGAGACCAGCTGTATGAAAAATTAAAACTCCTTTGCAACTATAGAAGATAGGAAATGAAAAGGGGAAGAAAGGAAGTGGCAGCATTTCATGCTAGCAACTCCAAATATTTGCCTGAAGTGAGGCCATCATCTTTTTGTGCAAATATGGTATTAGAAAACTTTTTAAAAGCTGCATTCAGAGAAATCAACTGATACCTACACACATACCCACACAGGACTTTAGGCCCCCTGGTTTTGAGCAACACACTCCACCCACCCCCCTTTTTGTGAAAGTCTCGTATATTAGAAAACTTGTATTTAAAAAAGAAATAAAACAAAGGAACACACACAGCTAAACAAATACCTGCGTGCAAACTCATAACAGACTTCAGGATTCCAGCACTTATGGTGAAGGAGGAAGTCTTAGCACAAATATCCCATCAAGCACACCCCAGTAGTGTGGATGGGATACATTGAGAAAGATTCTGGAAGTATAAAATTGAAAGTGTTAATGTGTGGATAAAGGTGCACAAAGCACATGTGGAAACAGGGACTTGTATACAGATGAATGACCAGATGTGGACACAGTGCTAATGTAACTGTGGGTGATGAGACAATGACAGTTTCTTTGATTCTGGGGTCCACTTCCCCACTAAGATTTGCATAGGTTTATAATCAGCAACTTAGAACTCTTCCTCAAAAGGTTACCATTATTGAAGCATACACACTTCATGCATGTAGGCCACTCAAGTCATTGGAATAGCATGGTGTAAACAGAAAATACTTAGTGCAATCCTGTCTCATTTGTACCAGATACTGTCAATGGTAACCAAGCAAATAATGCAGCAATAACGAGACACATGTTAAATGGGAAAAGTGCTTATAAACACATACATACAAAAAAACCCAAACAGATTTATTTCTTAAAAAAGATCAGTGGCCACAAGCGCAACTAAAATTGTTATATCCACTGATTTGAAACATAACGATATCTGCACTTAAGTTATTTCAGAAAAAAACCCTTATATCAACTTATATGCCAAATGATCTTACGCCTTCACAACAATCAGGTTTGGATGGTCTTTCAGAATTAAGGGCAGAATCTTAATGTTTAAGGGTATCAGAAGACAGTGTCCAGAGGTCCAACATTTTCTAAACGATGACCTTTTTTTCATGGTTTCAGCCAACCCTCAGTGGAGGAGCTACAAGTACAACTCCATCTCCTCGGACAAACAGCATCGGAATATTCCTTTTGGTAGACTGTGGATGAAAAAAAGCAGTACAGGCTACATCCAGTGAGAATGTAAAAATAGTTGCAAAGATTAGCATAATTATTATAAATTCATATGGTACAAGAATCACATTTGGGGAAATAAATATATATTTAAGTGTCCTACTTTTACAATGAAGGAATCACTATGGTTACTAAATGCTTTAGATTTTACTCTGGTTAAAATTTACTTAATGTTATAAGTCAAGTTGGTATACTGATCTCGTAAGCAAAAAATATTTAAATTCATCTAGACAACACTGCACATCTGAAAGAGCATTTGGAGCTTTAAGTATTAACAAGTTCTTACTTTATAAATCTCTTCATAGGTTTCTTCATCAATTTCTATTGTTGTCACAGTCTCCTCAACATCACCCAAAATCATATTTAAGTGCTGGTCATAAGCCTGTGGAAATGATAGTAGTTTAGATAAGTTTAATTATTGTGCTAGTGGCAGTATATTTCTTAAACATTGTAGCTCAAATACACAGATCTAAAAACTTCTGCTACAAGTATTTTGGATTATATCTAATGATAAACCTACTCAGAAATTAATGAACGTTACTGATTTTAATCCATTAATTTCAATGCATCTACTCTGAGTGTAACTTTGTTGGATACAGGCATTTGTTTCTATATGCTTCAATTTGAACAAATATGGAATTGCTTGATCCAACATCTTCATCATGAGATCCTTTCCAAACTATAACAATTTATTCATACAACTGTAACAGCACTGCTCCATTCTTATATTTACTTATACATTGTTTCATAAATATACCATTTAAGTCAGTAGCCTCTTCAAATAAACACTGACCACAGACAAGGGAAAGCAAGAAGCAAGAAAAGTAGGCTATAAAGTATATAATAAAACAATAGGCAAAGGTAAAGGTAAAGGTACTCCTGCCTGTACGGGCCAGTCGTGTCCGACTCTAAGGTTGTGCGCCCATCTCACTTAAGAGGCCGGGGGCCAGCGCTGTCTAGAGACACTTCCGGGTCACGTGGCCAGCGTGACGAAGCTGCTCTGGCGAGCCGGCACCAGCACAGCACACGGAAACGCCGTTTACCTTCCCGCTATAAAGCCGTACCTATTTATCTACTTGCACTTAAGGGTGCTTTCGAACTGCTAGGTGGGCAGGAGCTGGGACTGAAAGACGGGAGCTCACCCCACCGCGGGGATTCTAACCCCCGACCATGCGATCGGCAAGCCCTAGGCGCTGAGGTTTTACCCACAGCGCCACCCGCGTCCCTAATAAAACAATACTTGATTGCTATACCAAAGATTCTCAAGAAAAGTTGGAAAAAATGAGTAGAGAAAAAGACAGCACAAAATACCATTAAACTAAATATACTAGATGTAAATCACAACAATTTGCTCAATGAATACCATTATCAACTAGATTCCCAACAACACTCATAAAATCTAACACTGGCAGTCATGCTTGCTCTTCACAGAGAACTGCTGGAAAATGCATCATTAGTGTCCTAGCTTCAAATACACATTTTGGAGCCAAGAGTTATTTGAGACCACAGCAACTGAAATGTTTGTTCTTTGGCCAAGATCAAAATCAGATTTCTTTCATGCACGTGCATGCTAAAATTGAGAGTGCAGCAATATCTGGAGAACTCAGGGTTTCCTGTTGCTGCCCAAGAAGTATTTCAAAAGCCAAGGCTGCTTTCACTCTATGAGAACTTTACCTTGTTTTTGAAGTATCTAACTTAACATCTCCCAAAACACATTTTCATGGTTCTGTTAACAAGCACCCCTCATTTCTATATAGCTTTACTTACATGTAATCTGCCTCGAAGTTCTCGGTCATTTCTCATTTTTACATAAATTCGTTCATCAAGACTGAGTCTGATGAGATCCAAGGGCTCTTCTACAGTATTTGTGGTTTGTTGCTATAAGAGAAAAGTGTTTGTGGTTTTTTTAATACAGTTGATAAAACGTTGGATACAATTTATTCCAAGGAAAAACTCCACTGAGATTAGTATTAGATATTTACTCCGTATTGTTTATTGTTCAATTATTCAACCTTACTGAAATGTCTAAACTCAAGTACAAGAGCAGAGAGAATTAAAAGCTACCTGTTTGCACCTCCTCAAAATGACTGACAAATGAATTGCAAATCCCTCCTAGGCTATTCAGGCTATACAGTAGTTGCTGCAGAGTTAGGAGAATTTAAGGCTAACTGAGAGACATCAGGAAACAGTCAACTAGTTATGATACCCTTTCTAATATCCCGGGCTCACTAGTTTAAATTGTTCCAATAACAAAGAATCAATAACAGATTGTTCGTAGTCACTTTTCTGGGACTAGGTAGCAAGAATAATGTGCATAATGTCCTCACTTGGTGTCTTGACATCTGATAATAAAGTTTTGTTTTGTGGGTGTGTTTTTCATTAAAAAAAAACATAATCCAAAGGTAGCAGCAAAGTTTAACTATGCATGACAGTGCCAATAAAAACAGCATGAAGAAGGGGAAATGAAGGAAGAATAAAGCAGAGACCCTTTAGACCAGTGTTTCCCAACCTTGGGCCTCCAGCTGTTTTTGAACTACAATTCCCATCATCCCTGACCACTGGTCTTGCTAGCTAGGGATGATGGGAGTTGTAGTCCAAAAACAGCTGGAGGCCCAAGGTTGGGAAACACTGCTTTAGACCACAACTTTGTAGCTACCAGGAGAGAACCACAAAAACAAGTAATATTTTGGGGACTTCTTGTTGTTTCTCACTTTTGTTCAACTATGTGGTAAGGGGGCGGGCACAGCAGTAGAGAGAAATAATAATAATTAATAATAATAATAATAATAATAATAATAATAATAATAATAACAACAACTTATACCCCGCCCCCTCCTGGGTTTCCCAGGAGGGACAGGAGGGCAAAGGTCAACTTTACCGTTATTACGCTCTCAGAAATAAGCGAAATAACAAAAAAAGAGAAGATGAAACGCACAGTCCGGACGTCGCCCTCGCTACTGGGAGCAGAAACCTGCGTCCAACTAGCGACCCACCTCGGCAGGTTAAGCCAGGCCAGAGACCCACCACCTCAGAGCACAACGGCGACACCTCACGGGGTCCCGCCGACCCCTCAAAGGCCACCCTCCCCCGGCAGCAGCATCACCCACCTGGTCCACCTCGTCCGCCATTTTTTTCAAAGCCAACTCCAGCCTCTTCTCGCGAGATTTTATGCCCCGCCCGCAGCAATTGACGCAGGCGTGCGCTCACGCACAAGCGACAAGTATAGACTTACTGTAGACATACATGCGGCACTTCAGATTCCGGGTCAACTCAGCACCATTTTATTTATTTTTTTGCCCCCCCCCCTGCCTGCCTCAGAAACAAGCGCGAACAATGCAGTGTAAGGATTTCAGCTTAGCTGTGGTCGGACGGCAGGCGAGCCCCCACCCTCTATTCAAAAGATGGCAGGCAAATAGAGGTGTGTATATATTATATAAAAGATGGCAGGCAAATACAGGTGTGTGTGTGTGTGTACACACACACACACACACACGCCTGTATTTGCCTGCCATCTTTTTTATATATAAAATCTACTACCAAGACGTTAATAATCTCATGCATTCTGTTATTTTCCTATCTCTACCAGAGCCTTATGTTCCCCACCCCCTCAGACGACGACAGCTGCGCGTGCACACTTCTGCCGCAAAGCTTGGAGAAACCCTGCGATTGGCCGCATCTGGAGCGCGTGCTTCCTGATTGCGACGCGGTGGTTATTTGCTTCGCCTTCACACGGAGCTGATTTAGTCAGGTTCGCTCAGGTGCGAGGGAGCCATCGCTGATGCAGCAAGCAGAATGGGTGTATCATCTCTCTCAAACACTCAAGGCGAAAGGAAAAGCTGCAGCTCAGTGCACAGCTTTGCATGCAAAAGGTGCCAGGGAGAGCATGTTAGACAAATTCACGGAAGAGGATAGGGCTACGCTGGCCACCGCAGTTGGAGGCAGCAATGCTTCCAAATACCAGTTTCTGGGAACCATGGGAGGGGAGAGTGTGCTTCACGTTGTTGTTGTTGTTGTTGTTATTATTTATTAAATTTGTATACTACCCATTTGTAGTATTTATTAAATTTGTAGTATTATTATTTATTAAATTTGTATACTGTCCACCTCAGGGTGGTTCACAGCACAAAAAGACAAAATAACACAAAATGCCTAACGAGAACAAAAACAAACCAAACCAAAAACCTCCCCTACCCACAAACATGTATAAAAGGTAGTACAGTGGTACAGTGGTACCTCGGGTTACATACGCTTCAGGTTACATACGCTTCAGGTTACACACTCCACTAAGCCAGAAATAGTGCTTCAGGTTAAGAACTTTGCTGCAGGATAAGAACAGAAATCGGGCTCCGGTGGCGCGGCAGCAGCAGGAGGCCCTATTAGCTAAAGTGGTGCTTCAGGTTAAGAACAGTTTCAGGTTAAGAACAGACCTCCAGAACGAATTAAGTACTTAACCCGAGGTACCACTGTAACAGAATGTTGTGCTCAGGTCCAGCTTGGGAGTTTTCCACTATGGTTGGCTGCTGGCCTGATCCAGGAGGGCTGCTGTTAGGTTCTTATCTCCAGATATAGCTGAGAAACCCTGGAGAGCTCTGGCTGCCAGTCAGAGCTAGCTGGACTGGCAATCTGACTCAGTAGTACAGGCAGCATCCTGTGTGTATAGCTGTCTTAGTGCTTTGCTTCTTTGGTTTTGCTTGACTAAACTGAATGTGTGATCTGGCTTCAGTGAACGGCTCTGAGTTTGAAGCAAGGTGATGTGGTGTTATCAGTGCTCCCCCCCCCCTTGAAAAATAGGTGCTGGTATTCACTGTGAAGTTGTTACATACTTTTTAACAACAAAAAAGAGGTGCCGGTACTGCATACCCTTGAGCACCCCCTGAAAAGAAGCACTGGGTGTTATAAATATGACAGCCCATTCACTAAACTAGTCATCCTTGCAGTCTAGTGATGAATATATAAGTGTGTTGTAGGCCCTGAACAGATTTATGACAGATGCCATCTTCCAGGAAGAACACAAGCATGTCACAGGAGTGTAGGAAACTGCCTTATATTGTGAGACCATTATCTAGCTTTGCATTGTCAACATTCACCAGCAATGGCTGTCCAGCAGTTTTTTTCCAGTCCTACCTGGGATCTTCTACATCCAAAGCAGTTGCTCTGCCGCTCATCACATGTCTGCATGTTGCCTACCACCCTGTGTGGCTTGAAAGCTTGTAAGCACTGGAGGCAACAAAACTAGTGATGTTGCCATGACAGAATTAGCTTCATCTTTGTAAGCTCACCTTACAATTCAATCTCCACCTTCTTTACTCAGAAATAAGTCCAATGGAACTCAGTGCAGCTTGCTCCCTAGAAAGTGAATTTAGGATTGGGTGGCTACAATCCTACACACACACACTGTCTGAGTAGACATGTATAGGATTGTGTTGTATTTCACAAACTAAAATAAAGGGAGTAAGCTGATGCCACATTTCTTCTCCCAAGCCTGAAATCCATAACGCTAAGACCACTTACTTGGCAGTAAACCCCGTCATTCAAACTCAGTGGGACTTATGGTACTTCTGTATAAAATGTATAGACTTGCCAGAGGAGTATCTGTGTTTCAGAAAAAAACAAGAGCCTTGTGCCAGGCATAGTACATATGCAGTCCTAATCCCTCTTAAGGAGAGTAAGTCCTATTGAATTTAGTAGGGCTTTCTCCTGAGTAGACATGGTTAGGATTGTGCTGCTGGACTCCTTGGTGACACAAGACTCCCTGATGTATAGCATTGCACTGCAAGTTGGGAGAAGTTCCCATAAAATACAAAATAGAACACACATAAAAGAAGGTTGATTTTGGCCATGTACCTTACTATGGATTTGGAGCGTGAGCACTTTGGGCCTGATTTGGGAAAAGGCCACTAAAATTGTATCAGGTTTTATACTGGGTGCGTGTGTGCAGGGGACAGATTTCTCCTTAAAGAGGCACCAGTTTCAAACCATGTTCCTTATTTCTGAGAGGTGGCGGGCTGCCCTGTGATCTCAAAGCGCCCGAGAGTCCCATTGCCAAAATCCGTATACTGCAATGCTTATCAGTTGCCCTGTCGCTTGTGAGGAGGGCCAAGCTGTTGAATCCTGAACGGCATCTTCATTTTCTCCCCAAAGGCTGCAAGCTGCACGCCGCTCAGACCCGGCACGGAAGGGACGTCAGGAAGGAGGAGCAACGCAAGCTGCCAGCCCAGCATCGCGCGGGGCCACTTGCGAGAGAAAGGGAGAACAACAGATGCAATAACCCTGCTCTTCGTGTTGTTTTTAAGCCGCCTTCTTCCGCAGATCGTCTTTCCCTCCCTCCGGCCCTCCCGGCTGTTTTGGCTTTTCTCCTTTGTGTCTCCATCCGCGCCTGCCGGTGGCTTCTCGCGCGCGCTTCTCCCGCTGCTCCTCCAGGCCGATTTGCCGTGGATCAGGATGGCCAAGAAGCGCAAGGGGGTCGTGCAGCTGCCGCGGGTGGGCAAGAAGCTCAAGGGAGAAGTTGTAGCCTCCGCCTCCTCCTCCGGTCCTAAAACGCAGCAGCAGCAGCAGCAAGAGGGTGAGTGGGGGGCGGAGGGATGCAGAATAACCTTAACCGACAGCCTGCTCCTTGACAGCCTTTGCAGCTCAAGCCTAACCGTGGCTACTCAGAAGTAAGCCCCATTGAAGTCGACGGGGCTTACCCCCAGGAGTTTGGATTGCAGTTTAGAACCATAGTTGGAAGGGACCACGTGAGTCTAGTTCTAGTGCAACCCCCTGCCGGGCAGGAATCCTTTGCCCAAGGTGGGTTTCGAACCCACGACCATGAGATTAAGAGCACAGACTGAGCTTTCGTGAAGCTACCAACGGTTCACTGGCCTCGCTCTCCCTTTGCGCCACGCCCACTCCTGGGTTATGTAAAAATTAACAGTTTTGCACATGCTCTGGCTGGAATTCCATTGTGTGTGGCCAAAGTTCGGCAGCCTGCTTGTGAATCAAACTTCTCATGTTCCTGATACTACCTTATACAACTATGTCACGTGATTAGCAAAAGAGGTTTCCTCCTAGTTGTCTCTTTAAGCACGCACACACACACACACACACACACACACACACGAAGAGGTTACCCTTGTTACCTAAACATGAACATTCTCCTTAGGAACAGCAAAAGTTCCTGATGCATGATCAAGGTGGTGGAGGGGGGTGTATTTTGCATGTTGCATTGCATTATTTGGCATAACATTGCAAATTTAAATTTGCTAAGCCTGCTTGCCGATCAGAAGGTCGGCGGTTCGAATCCCCATGAGATCCCATTGCTTGGTCCCAGCTCCTGCCAACCTAGCAGTTCGAAAGCACGTCAAAGTACAAGTAGATAAATAGGTACTGCTCCGGCAGGAAGGTAAATGGCGTTTCCGTGTGCTGCTCTGGTTCGCCAGAAGCGGCTTAGTCATGCTGGCCACATGACCCGGAAGATGTACGCCAGCTCCCTCGGCCAATAAAGCAAGATGAGTGCCGCAACCGCAGAGTCATCCATGACTGGACCTAACTGTCAGGGGTCACTTTACCTTTACCTAACCAAGTAGTGCATGAGCATTAGAAAGGTGGGATAGAAACTTTTATATAAGGTAAAATAATTCAGTGAAGTGTTTTGCCACAGTCTTAAGATTCTGCTTCTGCAAATAAGCTTGGTGATATCCAGCACTGCCTATCCATTTGCAGAACGGCTTTTAACCCAAGGAGGTATCTGTTAACATAAGGGAAGGGGAGGCAATTCCTCATTTATACTGTGACACCCCCATCTGTTCCAGAAGGTTGGAGGACACCCCCCCCCCACATAGTGTGGGAAGTGGCACAGAAACCTACAGCTGAAAATCACTACTCCCCTTGGTTTAGTGGACTCCTCTGCTAGATTAAAAGTCATTCTGCAAATGGATAGGCAGCTCTGGATATCTCCCCTCCTGTCTTTTTCATAGAATTGTAGAATTAGAAGGGATCCCAAGGATCATTCAGTCCATCCCCCTGCCACGCAGGAATACGCAGCTGTCCCATGTTGTTGTATAACAAAGTCGAAATAGCAGCAGCAAAATAATAACAACAGGTTTAAACTTTGGGTTCATGGTGCATCACAGTAGTGTTGATTCAAGATCTAATGGGAGGAAGAAATTATAAAGGTTTATGGAAAAGACTATTGGAAGCAGTTTGGGTGTTTAATTCGGATTAAGCTTGCATTCCCATCCCCCACCCTAACAGTTTTTGACCTTCGTCACATTTTCTTTCCATACAGATGATTTTGAAGAGGAAAAACCCAGTCAGAAGAAAAGGTTGCCCAAAACAGCTTCTGGAAAAAAGAAGGAAAAGGAACAGGAGAGGGATATCGTTCAGCCACCCTGCAGAAATTCGAATCAGAAAGGACCAAAGCCCAAAGTGAAGGAGGAAAAGAATAAAGTGGTAGAAAGTAAAGGCTCCTGTAAAAAAAGGGTAAAATGCAGGTAACTCAATGCTTAGGGTTTTCATTGAGAGCTTATTTATTTATTTATTTCCTGAATCCGAACATCCGCTCATGTCATCCTTAGGGTAATGATACGATTGACTTCTTTTTGGTGCTTCCTCTTAGCCTTGTCCTCTGAACCCATAGAAAACCTGATGCTGATGCGTTGGTAAAATGTTTGGTCTTTATTTGGGTGTGCACGTATTTATTTATATGTAAAATTAAACTACTAGACTTACATCCAAACCACCGCAATGTGAATTAATCCTCTCTCAGTCCTGGTATTTCACCTTAACAGACTTGTGGATGAGATGCTAAAGAGTAGATGCATCTGATCTCTTTCCTACCTTGGAAGTCGAACCAAATCCGTTTCTGAAATACATTCAAATTCCAAAACATTCAGAAACGAAAGCGCGGTTTCTGATTGGCTGCAGGAAGCCCCGTCGGATGTTGGGGTTCCAAAGAATGTTCGCAAACCAGAACAAGCCACTTCTGGGTTTGCTGCGTTTGGGAGCTAAAACGTCAGATTACCAAGGCTTTCAACAACCAAGGTACGACTGTATTGTTCATATTGACGAAGACACACATAGCTTACTGTGGACAGTTTTGTATCTTTGAATCCGCTGTGTAAATTTCAGTGGGAAGGTGAATAGGTGCAGAGATCTTCCTGCAAGGTGAGGTTGGCTCACCTGTGCAGCCTCCTTTGGACACCAGCTCCTAACAGCCCTAGCCAGTAAAGTTGGTGCCAAGAGATGATGGGAGTTGTGTGGTCCTCCTGATACTGCTCATCAAGAGTTAACCACTTCTGCTGTGAAAGAGGCCTTGTAAAGAGTCAAGGCTTAAACTTCTGTCATGTACTGGGGTGGGGGTGAGGAATTTTGCCTTTTTTCCCCATTAAATTTGAGCGAATCTACACGAACCTGGAGCATGTGTGTGAGAGAGGAAGAGAAATACAGTTTTCTGGGGCCATCAGATACACATTCTCTAGGAAGTCGGTTTCAGGTGCTCACTTAACTATGCGGGTTCTTTTTCCTTAAACTAGCTAATGTTCAGAAGAAATTCCTGGAGGTACAAGCTGTCTGACAATGGGTTTTCTTCATTGGAAGGGCTTGGACTAATAACCTTTGAAGTCCCCTTCAACTCTGTGGTTGTTTCTTTCCCCACATCCTAGTGGTCTGCAGAACACTCCTCTAAAGAAGGAAACAAACGCAAAAAAAGAATCTCCCGTCACAAAGAGAAAGAGAGATGAAGAAGAAGATGGTGACGATGATGATGAAGATGATGAAAGTGAGGATGAGTGGGAAGATGTGGAAGGTAATACATTTTTAAAAAAATGCTGTGTAAATCTTGGTTCCCTTGGTTATTTTGGTTTATCATTATTTGGACACATTATTGTCATGCCAAAGTCACCCAAGTTTTATCAAAGCTGAATTTTGCTCCCCTGTCAAAGTATCCTCCCAGACTTCCCTACCCTGCATGTTGCTTAAGCTCCAGTGTTGAGAAGTTTCAGAAGCAGCCCTGAGTTAGAATTTAACTGCTCGTCATCTTACTGGACATTATTGGAGACACACTAATTAGACGGGGATGTTTGCTTCCAGAACTTCATCAACCTGAGATAGAGATACTCAAAGAACTTCCTGCCCCGGCGTTGCCCAACAAAACAGTTGAGATAGAAATTGAGACACCTGAGCAGGCGAAGAAAAGAGAGAGAAGGTAAGTTGAGGCCTGTGAGTTTGGTATTAGCAGGCCTTTGTGGCTGATTTGCCCTCTGGAGTTCCTGCACCACTGGAATGAAAAAAGGCTGCCTGGTTGAAGACCTTCTTCTACTGAGGGCCTTGCTTAAGACATTTCCATCTCTGGAACTTGGGTGGGTGGCAGGGCCTTTTCCACTGTGGCACCAGGACTTTAGGGGTGAATTCAGCAAAGTCATTGTGCGAGCCGAATGACTTTGGCACATGCAACACAGCTTCCACTCCCTCTTTTCCTCTTGCTGCCCCCGACTTCATCCTCAGATCTATTCTGATGGGTTGGGGGAAAGTCCAGGGCAGATTTTGGGGGGCAGGGGGAATTCAGGGGTTGCAGGAGATGTTACGTTGCGCAAGCAGAAATTGTTCTCACTCTTAAGCTATCTTCATCAGGTGCCTTTTGGATGTGAAGTAAAAATGTTTCTGCTTGCCTAAGCTTTTGGTAGCTCTTGGTTGGCATTTTGTTTGTGGTTTGTGTGTGTTTGTTGGGCAGCTAAATCCACTTCTTTTTACAGTGCTTACAAGAAAACAAGAATTAAAAACGTAATAGGCTGTTCTGTTATATTGGTTTGGCAGCCTAAATTGGTTAGAAAGGCAGAACATAAATACAGGAAATAAATTCACACAACCAGTAGCACACACAAACCCAGTTATGCCTGAGCAGGAAATAGCATAGCATGCAGGAGACATGAAGCTTCTCCTGACAGCCCCTGCCCTCTCCATTCCCTGGCCTTCCCTTTGTCAGTGTCCCCAATTGCATGGAGAGTTCTACTCGCACTCAAGCAAATGCAAGTAAAATCCCCCTTTGAACCTTCCCCACTCAACAGAAGGTCAGGAACAGAGAAGGTAGGAGCGACAGGGCTAGCAGGCAGCACCCTGTTTCTCCTCCACGAGGGGAAATTTCCTGTTCAGGTATAATCCCTCAACAGAACTATAGTGTATGTAGCCTCATGCACACAGTAGCATATGAATGCGCTGCTTTGTTTTCTGGCTTCAGGTTCCTGCTCAGAAGCTGGAAAGTTAGGCCTTGAGAACATCACTGCATGGCACTCACCCTTTGGTTTGTTTTGGTCATCTTGCAGAGAGAAAAGGCAGGTCGAGTTTGAGACGTATCTGCGGAGAATGATGAAGCGCTTCAACAAGGGAGTTCATGAAGACACACACAAGGTAATACGCCTGAATAGTAATGTGTTGGAAGGAGGCAGACACAGCAAGGCTCAAGAGTTCTCCTTCCATTCTGTTACCTTGTTCTGGCACTTGGCAGAAGAGTTTATTGGGAATCCTGGCACGTTAGTATTTCCAAATAGTAATTCAGCGTGTTGTTACAAGGGCAAGAGCAATATTGACACCCCAAGTCATTCTAGGGAAGCAGGGATGTAGTTGGTTTAGAACACAGCAAATAGGCTTGTGCATCACCATAAACCATAGTTCATTGTTTACCATGAACATACAGATGGCTTCTGCTTTGCTGTTTCCCTGCTTCCCAAGCAAGAGCAACAAATGGCAGCCCCTGGTTTAATGTTACATCTGAACCAAGAATTGTGGATAGTTTTACTCCAAACAACCCACAATGTGAAGTCAAACCACAACCCCAGTTTGGATATAACACTAAGCCGGGATCAGGGTTTGTTACTGTAGAGAAGCAAAGTCAGAGTGATCTCCGCAATCACCGTACACTATTAACTATGGTTTACTACGACATATGAATACAGCTAATGTTGCTCAAAGAACCAATTTCCCCTTTATATACAGTGGTTGAAATCTTGATACAGCTGTCGTCTGACTGGGCTTAAACTTTCCTATTTATGTTTGTTTAAAAATGGTTCTGTGCAGATTTTCCTTCACCCAAAGTAGCATGCAAACAACAGATACATATTTAAATACCACAACCGAAATGCAAATGAACGCATTTGAACCGTAAGCTGAACAGTTTTTTAAAAAACTATACCAGGTGCAGTCACATAAAAAAGAAAAGAAACCACAGGCTGCTGATAAATTTAGCAAGCAGACACCAGATGAGGCAGATGGGGTTTGTAAATCTTATAAAAGGCAGAGACGGAAGAACTTCTTCTGGCCTCAGCCCATGTGGTTGTTCCATGTCTGGGGCATTAGTCCAACTGGTGCATCAGGACTCACTACCAGGTTGCAGCCTGATCTAAAGTGGATTGAAACAGCAGCACTACCACCACCAGACAAACAGGCCAAAAAGATGAAGAAATGGGTCCCTGGATGCATGTTTGGATTAAAGGTGTGTTCCGGATCTGAAAAGGACAACTGGTCACAGAAAAGTCCCACGGCCCGTTTTCTGCCCTCGAAAAGTGAAGGTAACCCTAGCAATGCTCAAATGTGGGAGCTTAAAAAACAAACAAAAAACAACAACTTATTTTAAATATGTGAGCCCCACTAGTAACTGACGTTCTCTAGGCCAGCTGACATTATATTCAAAATACAGTAAAAGAGATGACCAAGATGTTGCCCTCACTGGGCAAGGCTTCCTCACCCAGGCAGCTGATGCTTCTGGAAGCTTCTGTCTCCTGGCAGAAGGTGCCAGAGACATTTGGGTTGGGATGGAGGGTGTGCGTTCTTTATAAGTCTCTCTCCCCACTTCCACTCTTCACACATTCCAAACTGGCAGGCCGCTCCTGAATTTCTTGGCCATAGCAGATCCCTAGTGGCAGACTTGGACGTATTAGGTAAGTGCTGGGCCTGTCTTTTGAGGCATGGAAACAAAACCAGGGAGCCTTATGTAGCATGACTATCCGTTGCCACCTCTCTCTCCTGGGAGCTGCTTCCTTCTCCCAACAGGTCCACCTACTGTGCCTGCTAGCCAATGGCTTCCATAGAAACAGGATCTGCTCTCAGCCGGACCTCCAGGCGATCGGCCTCTCTATCATCCCCTCTCATTTTACTAAAGTGCCTGCGGGCCGCGTAGACCGCCTGTTCCTGTCAAATCTTGTGAAGTGGTAAGGGGCTTCTCTCTCTTAATTCAGGTTTGTTTTGTTTTGTTTTGATGGCATTGTGCTTTTACATGTGATATAGAGTGGGAAGGGTCCCTGAAGGACATCCATCCCAACCCCTTGCGCTCATGTCAGCTGCAGTTACAGCAGTCCTGACACATGGTTGTCCGCCTCTGTGTAAATCACCCAAGTCACCACCACCCAAGTCTCTTACCATTAGTAATAATAATAATAATTTATACTTCACTCATCTGGCTGGGTTTCCCCAGGCACTCTGGGTGGCTCCCAACAGAATATTAAAAACACAATAAAACATCGAACATTAAAAATTCCCCTAAACAGGGCTGCCTTCAGATGTCTTCTAAAAGTCAGAAAGTAGTTTATTTCCTTGACATCAGATGGGAGGGCATTCCACAGGACAGGCGCCACTACTGAAAAGGCCCTCTGCCTAGTTCCCTGTAATCTCACTTCTTGCAGGGAGGGAACCACCAGAAGGCCCTCGGCGCTGGACCTCAGTGTCCAGGCTGAACGATGGGGGTGGAGACACTCCTTCGGGTATACTGGGCCGAGACCGTTTAGGGCTTTAAAGGCCAGCACCAACACTTTGCATTGTACTCAGAAACATACTGGGATCCAATGTAGGTCTTTGAGAACCGGTGTTATATGGTCTCGGCAGCCACTCCCAGTCACCAGTCTAGCTGCCGCATTCTGGATTAATTGTAGTTTCCAGGTCACCTTCAAAGGTAGCCCCACGTAGAGCGCATTGCAGTAGTCCAAGCGGGAGATAGCCAGAGCATGCACCACTCTGGCAAGACAGTCTGCGGGCAGGTAAGGTCTCAGCCTGCGTACCAGATAGAGCTGATAAACAGCTGCCCTGGAGACAGAATTGACCTGCGCCTCCATGGACAGCTGTGAATCCAGAATGACTCCCAGGCTGCACACTTGGTCCTTCAGGAGCACAGTTATCCCATTCAGGACCAGGGAGTCCCTGCGATGTCCATCCATTGGTCCTGATCCTGCCTTCTGCTTCACTTTCCGGGTGTGACAGCCCTTCAGAGACTTGAAGGTTGTTTGTGGGGGTGAGCTATTAAGGCGTTATTAGCCAGGCAAGTAGAAAAAATATGTTTCCTTCTTCAAGGTTTGTTGCAACATTCACTGTCAATGGGGAGCTCTCTGATAGCGAAGAAAGTTGGCAGTCCACCCTAGAGAGGCGTTTTGCTGTGTATGCTGCACGAGATGAGGAGGAATTGGTTCATGTAAGTGACAAGGCGTTTTGGGGCATGTCAGACTGCTCTCCTATTAACTGTGCTGGGGGAAGCGTGAAGCCAATCAGTGGCCCCTTGGAAAAGGGATGCAGCTTTGTAGTAGCTTTCTTGCATGAAGATGTTCCAAAGTTCAGTCTCCAGGTAGGGTTGGGAGAGGAATTTGTGAATGCATATATCCCCCGCCCCCACAAAGTAGAGGGGAGTCCCTCCCCTTAGTGGAATGGGTACCTCCATGTTTGATGAGCTTCCATCACCCTCAAGATACACTCTTATTTATTCACCCAGGCTTGTGATGGATCTGGTTAGCTGTGCAGATCTGTGGATTTTTACGCTTTAACGCTAACCAATTATGTAAATTTCACGATGCTTTGATATTACAGGATGATTTGCTGCATTTTTTTCCAATGTTGTCATTTATATGGGCATTGCTAAATTTTGCTGTTGTGGTTTTGGAAACTGCTTTGTGATTGATACACAAATACTCGAGTAAAAACAAGAAATGTGCAACCTGCTACTTCCTCCATCATTCATTGGCATACGTGGAGAGCCCTCTGCTTTCCTAGTTAGCTTACCACTCAGGGTACATTGGTAGAGAAGCTACGTCGACCCCCAATGGGCATAGGGGGCTTTGGCAACCCTCACAGTACATGGAGAGGAGGTCAAAGTCTCCAGTATGCCAATCTGCTGTGGGGAAAGGCTGTTCTGGATCACTTTTAGACTAGAAATTTGTTACAAAGTCCTGTGGGTTAAAATCCTCTGGTTAAAAACAAAGTGAGGTGGAGGGTGGGTGGGAGGGAAAACCTCCATTCACATAACTCCAAATCCAAACTAACGAACAATAATATTTTTAATTTTTTCAAATAGATATTTTTACTCATTCTGCGAGCGTTGCAGCTACTTTGCCGCCTTGTGTTGTCTCTGCAGCCCATTCCTCTGAAAGTGTCGGCGGGAAAGGTTGGTGTGTTTCCAGGAGGGCTCTCAGTGAGACAAACATGTATAGGATGACTCTGTAAAGCAGCAGTTCTCAAATAAATGGGTTAACCCAGGCTTCCTCAACCTCGGCCATCCAGATGATTTGAGACTACAATTCCCATCATCCCTGACCACTGGTCCTGCTAGCTAGGGATCATGGGAGTTGTAGGCCAAAAACAGCTGGAGGGCCAAGGTTGAGGAAGCCTGGGTTAATGCAAGCATTCCAGGGAGCTGAAATACTTGCACAATATGACTTTTTCCTATGCTAATTAGCGTAACTGTTTAATGGACAAGAGGTGCAAACATCAGAGTGTTCACTTTTAAGATCACTTGTTTATCTCCCTCACAGCATGTTGGAAGTACAGTGGTACCTTGGTTCTCAAACGCCTTGGCACTCAAACAACTTGGAACCCAAACACTGCAAACCCAGAAGTAAGTGTTCCGGTTTGCGAACTTTTTTCGGAAGCCAAACATGCTCTGTTTTGAGTGCCACATTTCCATTTTGAGTGTTACGCTGAGGTCTGTCTGTTTTTGCTATTTATTTTGCGTTTTTGTTTTTGCGACTCTTTTTGTTTTGCTTTTGTGACTATGTGGAACCCAGTTCAGCTACTGATTGATTGATTCTGTGACTGCAGTACATTGTTTATTGCTTTCATTTTATGAATCAGTGGTCTCGTTTGATAGTAAAATTCATGTTAAATTACTGTTTTAGGGGTTGTTTTTAAAAGTCTGGAATGGATTAATCCATTTTACATTACTTTCTATGGGAAAGCGCGCTTTGGTTTTGGAATGCTTTGGTTTTGGAAAGGATTTCCGGAATGGATTAAGTTTGAGAAGCAAGGTACCACTGTAGTACAAAAACACATTCTGGAAATGCAGGTCTAGTTTATGTGTTTGCTCTGTGTATGCTCCTCAAACAGAATAGAGATCATGATGTTACGAGCTTGCCCACAAGAGACCCAGTGTGGTGTAGTGGTTAGAGTGTCTGACTAGGATTTGGGAGACTTGGGTTCGAATCCCCACGCAGCCATGAAGCTCAACCAGCCCTCAGCTTAACCTACCTCAGACGGTTGTTCTGTGGATAAAAGGTGGGAGAAGGCCCAGGCATGCTACCTTGAGTTCATTGCAGGAAAGGTAGGAAATGAGCATAGTGAATAAGTAAGAGGCCTGTTGAACAGAGGAGGTGCCACTGTACACACATATATTTGCTCAGAACTGTCTCCAGTAAGGTACATGGCAAAATCTACAGCTTAGTATCTCCATAGTAGACTATGTAGGGCTGTGGGCTCATCTCTTCCATAGGGCAAATTCTACAGGTCTGCTAATTCAGAGCAAAGCAGCTCTCTTTTACCAACTAACATATTGAGACCAAAACTATTGGATCACTGCAGAGTGTTTGTCTCACCTGCCTTGTCTTTTGATGGCCCTTCGTCCTCTTCTTTCATTCCCCCCCCCCTAGGGAAAGACCAGCTCCTCCAAGAAGCGTTCTCTCAGTGCAGTTTCCGAGGAATCAGGTGGCTCTGCCAAAAAGCCTAAACGTGCCTTGAAAAAAT
The DNA here is from genome assembly GCF_964188305.1 of Podarcis bocagei. Classification (NCBI taxonomy): domain Eukaryota; kingdom Metazoa; phylum Chordata; class Lepidosauria; order Squamata; family Lacertidae; genus Podarcis; species Podarcis bocagei. The sequence continues at coordinate 44,296,236 of NC_138126.1, forward strand.
GTGCAGGGCCTGGTAAGGTCAAGCTAGAGGCAGGCCAAGAGAAGGTCCTGTCAGGGAGCCAGGAAGCTGACAGGAAATCATCCCCAACAGGAGCCAAAAGGACAGTAAATAAACCTACTGCACTCAGGAGTGCTGAGGAAGAAAAGGAACCTGGTGTGAGCAACCTGAGGGAAAGGGGAGGGATGGGGAGGACCAAAAACGACCGCCTACGAAAAGTGGCCTCAAAAGTGTCATATAAAGAGGAGAGTGGAAGCGACGATGGCAGGGATTCTGAATTCCATGCTTCAGAGGAAGACGAGGATGAAAGTAGCATCTCTGATGAGGACTTCGAAACTCCCAAGAGGAAACAGAGGTCATCACTAGGGACCCCGAAAGCAAAAGCAGCTCTTAACAACAGACGGAAGTCTGGGCCTGCAGTTCTGAATGTACCCAAGAACTCTCAGACGGTTGAGAGTTCGCTGGGGAAAGCGGCTACCGCAGGCTCTTCAAACCCCTCAAAGAAAAGGAACAAAATAATTTCTAGCGATGAGGATGAAGGAGGCGATGTGGGACCAGGTAATCAGAGAGGCACTGACCAGTGGCTGGAGGTTTTTCTCGAACGGGAGGACAAGTGGGTCAGCGTGGACTGCGTCCACGGCACCGTTGGGCAACCTCTGCTGTGCTTCAGACACGCCACCAAGCCCGTGTGCTACATCATCGGCATTGATAACGATGGGTGTGTCAAGGACGTGACACAAAGATACGACCCGGCGTGGATGACGTCAACGAGGAAGTGCCGCGTGGATGCCGAGTGGTGGGAGGACACCTTGGAACCGTACAGAAGCCCTTTTGTGGAACGAGAGAAAAAGGAAGAAAGGGAGGTAACGGAAGGGAGCTGGCGGGTTTCCTCCTCCATGAATGAAACTATGTCCTGGTTGACTAAGAGGTCCTCCACCTCTTGCTACTTCTGATACCTGGTCTGTGTAAACATGGTGGGTGTAGAAATACATGGGAAGATGAGTCTATGAGTCAAGTGTCTTTGGGTTTCATTAAATGGCACAAGCTTGGCCTTGGAGAGGAGGGAGGAGGAAACGGAGGATAGAGGTGTGGCAGGGTTATCAAGCTAGTACCAACGTAATTCAGCAATGTGAGGGTGCGAACAGGATTTTAGGCCTAGGCTGGTCATAGCAATCTAGAGCCATGGCAGGGTATGTGATGATTTCAGCTGTCTTAAATGAGCAGACAGTCGTTTAGGGTGAGATTCCTCTAACAATGCCCCTTTCCGCTTGTGCTTGCAGCAGGGCTCCTGGAATTCTCTGCTTGCTTGAAGAGCGCCTGAGAGCTGGCTCTCACAAACAAAGGATATCAGAAGAGCACTGCTGGGTCAGACCAAAAGCTTCTTCGAGTCCAGCATTATTTATAATTCCATTGATTTCTTTCCATTTATGAACTGCTTCCTATAAGACATCACAAAGCAATTTAACAACGAAAGCACTTTAAATTGTTTTGTGTATACAGTCATTCCTCATGTTGCGTCCGCTTCAGGTTACGTGTTTTCGTGTTGCATCCCGCGGCGACTCAGAAGTACCGGAACTGGTTACTTCTGGGTTTTGCTGCTCGCACATGCACAGAAGCACTAAATCACGCTGCACGTGTCCGCAGACACAGCACTTCAGCTTGCGTCAGTTCTGTGTTATAGATGGGCCTCTGGAATGGATCCCATCCATAACATGAGGTTCCACTGTAACAGGGTTTCTCAAACTTGGGTCTCCAGCAGTTTTGGGGGTTTTTTGGACTACAATTCCCATCGTCCCTGATCACTGGTCCTGCTAGCTAGGGATGATGGGAGATATAGTCTTTAAAAAGCACCTGGAGACCCAAGTTTGGGTAACCCTGGTGTATAAGAACAGTTTCACATCCAATAGGGATAACAGCTTTCTGTTCACCCAGTGATGAACCAGATGATGGAAAGCCTATAGGTGCCACAGCCCTTTCTGGCTCATGTTCCCCAGTAACTGATACTGCCTCTGATACGGGAGGTGTACACAGCTGTCATGCCTAGTAGTCATTGAGTCAGCTTGTCCTCCATGAATTTGTTTTTTAAAACCTGTACAAGTTGGTGGCTGCTGTGACAACTATCTCATGGATCTTCTGCTTATCCCTAGTGGGTCTGTTGCGTATTCATTCATCAGTCGATGACTCCCAGCTGAGTGTATGAACGGACTCTATTAATAAAAGTATTCCATCTGGAGGACGTGGTTTGGTTGATACAGAAGTTTTGTCAGTGTTGTTAGAGCAGGGATGAGTCCCTTATGACCCCTGGATCAAGTAATCCTATGAAAGCTGGCCCTGATACTGTCTTTATGTTTGTCCTCCAAATAATTGAAGAATCTGCTTGTGCAGCATAAACTCTGAAGTCAACCACTTATGTCATGTCTCCCAGTTTCTAGTTAAACTTCAAGACCAGCCCCTGCCAACAGCCATTGGCGAATACAAGAACCACCCGCTTTATGCCTTGAAGAGGCATCTCCTTAAATACGAAGCCATCTACCCGGAGACAGCTGCTATACTAGGGTATTGCCGTGGGGAGGCTGTGTATTCCAGGTGAGAGTCATCTGCCAGGTGTGTATGGCGTGAAATGTGACTTCATGTGGCTACATTGCTCTGTGGTCAGAGATCAGATTTCACATTGCCAGTACTTTTGTTCACCTTTCTTTTTAAAAAACAAAACAAACCAGGGTCCACAGACAGACAAGGGGTTAGGATTAGACCTAGCAGAAGTTGACTGGCTTGGCAGCAGCTGGCCAAGATTTGTTTCTGAGTTCTGAATTCAGGTTCCTGAGCGTCCCTGGTTTATTTTCATTCTTTTTTAAGGAAAAAGCACATTTTCTCACCCTTGTGACTTGATGGAGTTGCACGTGTATAGGCAATTCCTGATGAACTCCAGGGGTGGAGGAATCTGTTGGTTGGAAGTTGGGGCTTTTCATAACCCACATAGCTTGTTTTCCCTCCCATGACTCGCAGAAATCAAATCATGCAAAACTGTTTGATCTGTGCAAATGTACTCGGTTTTAGTGGTTGCAGAATATGGGTTGTATTGGCAGAGAAACGCCCAATACAGTGGTGCCCCGCAAGACGAATGCCTCGCAAGACGGAAAACCCGCTAGACGAAAGGGTTTTCCGTTTTGGAGGTGCTTCGCAAAATGAATTTCCTATGCACTTGCTTCGCAAGACGAAAATGTCTTGCGAATTCCTGCGGGGTTTTTTCCCTCCCCCCCCTTTTTCCCAAGCCGCTAAGCTGCTTATCAGCTGATCCTAAGCCGCTAAGCCGCTTAACAGCTGATCCGCTAAGCCGCTTATCAGCTGATCCCCTAAGCCGCTTAACAGCTGATCCGCTAAGCTGCTTATCAGCTGATCCGCTAAGCCGCTAATGGGCTTGCTTCGCAAGACGAAAAAACCGCAAGACGGAGAGACTCGTGGAACGGATTCTTTTCGTCTTGCGAGGCACCACTGTATACTTAAAAAGAAAAATGTATGTGTGTGCTCACATTGGGAATATTTGAGGGTACAGTTCATTTGGACTTTTTCAGAGACTGTATCCATACGCTGCACTCCAAAGACACCTGGCTGAAGCAAGCTCGAGTGGTCAGGATTGGTGAGGTGCCTTATAAGGTAAGATGACAGCAGATCCACTCCGAGGCTGCAGTTGGGCACCTATAGCTCAGTAGCAGAATGAGAGATGCATGCACAAGCCCTTATGAGCAGAAGAATAGAACAGGCCTGCTGGTCAAACCAAAGGATGGAGAACCTGCAGCCTTCCAAAGATGGTTGGACTACAATTCCAGTTAGCCCCAATTAGCATGGCCTGTGGCCAGGGATGATGGAAGTTGTAGTCTAAACCTAAGATTCCCCATCCCTGGCCTATTAACCAGTCACAGTGGCCAGCCCATGGGAAGCCCACATACAAGACCTGGGAACCAATGGCTCTCTCTTACTTTGGTTCCCCAGGAACTTGTTTTCAGAGCCATGCTGTCTCCAATCCTGGAGTTACCGTATAACCATCGTAATTATTAGCCCCATCTCATTTGTATCCAATTAAAGCTAAGGACAGGGGATTTCTTTTTTTTTCTCAGAGTAGATCCATTGAAATGAATGGACTTGCATTGGTTATGGTCATTAATTTTAATGGGTCTAACTCTGAGTAAAAGCTAGTTGCAAATGACCCAAAGTAACCAGGTTGGGAAAGACTTGTATTTGGGAGACCCTGGAGAGATGAATTCTGGATTGCCATTGCTATGAATCAATAGAGTGCAGCCGTTCTGCAGCCTTGCAGTTTGGTGGTGGCCTGGGATGTTGCTGCAAGGAAACAGTGAGAGAGCATTTGCGAGCAGCTTGTGTATCTTCTTTTCATGCTTCTGTGTGACATCAGAAGTGACAGCTGGTGCTTCTCCCTTCTAGTGAGAGAGTGAGCTTCAGGGGCATACACAAACCTCAGTTTGAGGGGGGATGATTAGGTTGACACTGTGAACTTTACAGGCAAGAAGTGGGAACAGATGAGAATATTGGTCTCATGTTTGTGTTTGCACAGATGGTTATAGGCTACTCCAACCAAGCAAGAAAAGCAAGAATGGCAGAACCGGCAAACAGAGACAAAAAGGACTTGCCGCTGTTTGGCCTCTGGCAGACGGAGGAATACCAGCCTCCTGTTGCCGTGGATGGAAGGGTAAGCTGGAGGAGAGATCACACGATCACCCTGGGAGTGGCTTGGGTGGTGATTGCACAAGATGAGGCCTTTTCAGAGATGGCCCTAGACCCTGGAGCTTCCTCCCTGGGAGAATTTGATTCCCCCCTCATTGCTGATCTTATTTAGTCATCCAGATCTTTGGGAATTAAGTTCCTGGGGACCTAACCATTGTAGATATTGTTGGGAAAAAGCACCAATGCAAAAGCCAGCTCCAGATGGCTGGAATGCAAAACAGGATGTTGTGGTTTGCAGATGTACTGTTGGAGAAAAGGTGGAGCCTATTCTCTGTACTGAGCACCGGATGTTAGCTCAGAGTGTCATGTGACCTGTGCTGGAAGTACAGGGGAGGAGTTGAGTCTCTTCTGATGGAGTCTGAAGGGAGCAGTAGCATTTCTATGTATTGCTGAGAGACAGGAATAAAACATGTAAAAGGACTCCTGTCTGTCTCATTTCCCCTCCCTGGGAGAATGCAGGGAGGGAGAGAAGCAGAGAGAAGCAGAGGGTGTGTTCTATCTCACGTCTAATGAGAAGAATCGCCGGGTTTGTTTACCTAGCCTGCCGGGGTCGCAGACGGAAGGTAAACACAGTATCTCGCTCAATTGCCTCGGGGGAGGCCAGGTACCTCTGCCTGTGAGCCAAGATACTAACAGATATTAGACTGCAGTTTTTGAAGTTTTTGTGTTTTTAGATTTTTAATGGTGCTGTGAAATACTTTGTGATGATGGCTTTCTCTGTATTGCGCACTATTCTAGGCTTCTGGTTTGGGGCGGGGGGAAAGTTGTACAAAATGAAATGAATTTCACATTAATGAAAATGAAGAATAAAGGTAAATTGAGTGGGCACTTTGGTAAAGCTAAATCTTTCTCTTCTGGGTTGTATAATTTAACTGAAAGTTTTGTGTTACAGCTCACATTCTTGTAAAACACACTCACCCTTGTGATGTATCTACTGTTTCTCATTTTAATTGGTACTAGTCCTGTGCTTGGCACTTTAGCAATAACTAATTTCTGCATAAAAGTATTAACATAATTGTGTTTTTCTTCCTCTCTCCCCACTTCCTTTTCTTTGTCCCTGTTTTGTTTTCAGGTTCCCCGGAATGAATTTGGGAATGTGTATCTCTTCCAACCCAGCATGTTGCCCATAGGCTGTGTGCAGCTAAAGCTTCCCAACCTCCATAGAGTGGCGCGTAAATTAGATATTGACTGTGTCCCAGCTGTTACTGGATTTGATTTTCATGGTGGCTACTCACACGCAGTGTACGTCCCACTACTATTCACTTTAATCAGGCTTGGGGTGGCCTTCATCACTTGTTCTTGACATCTGGTTTGCCAGCGGAGAATATGTCCTGGATCTCTTCATCCTACACGGCTTACCTGCAGTAATCGTAGCATTGGCTCAAATGTAGCTGTCACCTTGATCTGTCCTTAGCACAAGGGGAGCTGAGCACCTGTTTCTCTTTGTGCTGCCTTCCTTTGTGTTTGCGTCTTTTGTCTTTGAACCCATGCCATGCAGACAATAGGAAATGGCTTAAGTTAAATCAGTGGTCCCTAAACTTTTTTGGGCCACTGTCCCCTTGGTTCCATAAATTCACCTCCCCTGCCCTATGAAAAACTTTATTCAGAATAGCAGTTTCCACAACCCGCTAAGGAAGGCAATAGCACATTTATTCAAAATCCAGTTTAATCTGTTTTGTTCAACAAAATTGACAAACTTGATCCAGTGATGACCAGCTTTCCAAAGTTTGGTAGGACATCTCCAGTGCTTCCCTGCTTGGGAGCCACTGAGCTAAATGATTAAATACTTTTCCATAGAGGAAACTAGTGAAGTTTATTTATTTGAAGTTCCATAGCTCGGTGGTGGTCCTGCCAACCTAGCAGTTCCAAAGCATGTCAAAGTGCAAGTAGATAAATAGGTACCACTCCGGTGGGAAGGTAAACGGCGTTTCCATGTGCTGCTCTGGTTCACCAGAAGCAGCTTAGTCATGCTGGCCACATGACCTGGAAAAACTCTCTGTGGACAAATGCTGGCTCCCTCGGCCAGTAAAGCGAGATGAGAGCCACAACCCCAGAGTCGTTCAAGACTGGACTTAACTGTTATGGGCCCTTTACCTTTACCTCGGTGGTGGAGTTTTTGATTTGCATGCAGGAGGTCCCTGGATCAGTTTCTGGCATGTCCTGTAGAGCTGGGAGAAAAACCCTTGTATGAGACCCTGGAGAGCTGCTACCAGTTACTGAGCTAATGGTCTGACTCAGCACACGGCACCTTCCTCTGTTCCTATTTATTATCATTCTTGCGTCTCACCTTTCAGCCCCTCACGGGATCCCAGGTATTTTCTAACCATTTTCCCCTGTCACTTTGAAAGTGCTGATATAATGGAGCTCATCAACACTCAAGACAGCATCCAATTGGCTATTTGTCTTCCTAGGATCATTTAAAACTTCCCCAGCTCAGTGCACAAATGACAAGTTCTCGTCATCTTTTTCTTCGCCAGCACCGAAGGTTATGTGATCTGCGAAGAGTACAAAGAAGTGCTTGTTGCAGCGTGGGAGAATGAAGAAGCTGAGAGAGAGAAGAAGGAAAAGGAGGTGAGAATCACTCTGAGAGTTGGAGCAGCAGGAACTGACACTGCCAGAAATTGGTAGCGTTACAGATCTAATTAAATAGCTGCTGATAGTTTCCACAGTGTCTTATAGCACCTCCTATCTCGATAGGTGATAGCCGGAAACGACAGATGTTTAAGGATCTATTGCACAAATGGAGTTCCTATTGAACTTCTCCATTAGTGTCATTGTTAGGGAGCACTCGGCATATGCAATCATTCCTTCAATTTCTGATAATCAGGTGTGGCTGCCAGGGCTTATGTTGCCAAGACTAATTCTTCCATGCACAAGAGGTAGGTTATCAGTGGGCTTGCAGGAATCCCAAAATTTGCAGCATTTCTTTAAAAAAAACCCTAAAGGGTAGGAACCCCCAAAACAACTAAAGGAGGACTGAGCATGGCCAGTGACTATGAAATGCTCACTTCCATTTTAGCATCTGCTTAATCTGATACTTAGCCTTAGTTTACATTTGATGTTCTCATTTTCATATGATTTCATTGGTGTCGATGTTTATTTTTCTCTCTCTTGCTGATCAGCTGCATTATTTTGAGTTGCTTGTACCGTATTTTTCGCTCTATTGGACGCACCGGACCACAGGACGCACCTAGTTTTTAGAGGAGGAAATCAAGGAAAAAAATATTATCCCTCCCCCTAGCCCCAAAGAGCAACGGACAGGCTGCGCGCAGCCTGTCTGCTTCTCCCAGAGCTTCTTGGGGCTGCGGGGGAAGCCCGGGTTCCCCCACCAGCCCCAAAGAGCAAAGAAGCCAAGACAGCTCAGGGGATCCATAGCCGTGCAACCTCTCCAGCCAGGAGCTAAACCTCTCCAGCGCGGCTAAAGAAGAAGACAAGGCAGTCCAGGGCAGGCACTCACTGCCCTGGCTTCCTCTTTAGCCTTGCACAGCATCTTTAGTCTTGCACAAAGGAATGGATTGCGCCCGCTGTCCACCGGGGCTGGACTAGATGACTCCTGGGGTTCCCTTCCAACCTTGCAATTCTATGACCTCGGAAGGTGTTGGGGGTCTCCACCACTGGAGGCTTTTAAGCAGCGGTTGGGGGACCATCTCTCTGGCGTTCTTTAGCTGTGATTCCTACATTGTGAGGGGGCTGGGCTAGATGACCCTCAGGTGGCCCTCCCAACTCTATACAGTCCTACAGTTCTGCAGCAGGAGATCCACAGCCACTTAGAATCATAGAATCATAGAATTGGAATAGACCACAAGGGCCATCAAGTCCAACCCCCTGCCAAGCAGGAAACACCATCAGAGCACTTCACACAATGCCCACACCATCAGAGCACTTCACACAATGCCCACACCATCAGAGCACTTCACACAATGCCCACCATCAGACCACTTCATACAATGCCCACTCCCAATTTTCATCTGAGAGACATGTGGCTTCAGTGTCTAGGTAGGTACCCCCCTACTTGCCACACTTCCCCCACCCCACTTAAGCTGAGGGAATTCCTGCCCAGAGAAGCTCCCAGGTGAGGCAAGGGTTAAGATCTACCTCTGGTAGATCTCTTGCGGCTGGAGAGGCACGCAAGGCTAAAGAGGAAGCCAGGGCAGTGGGATGGATTTGCGAAGGAGGCTTTGCGAAGCCTCCTCCCCCCCTGGAGAGGCGCGCAAGTCTAAAGAGGAAGCCAGGGCAGCGAACGGGATGGATCCCGTTCGCTGCGCTGGCTTCCTCTTTAGCCTTGCGAAGCCTCCCCCCCCCCCCCAGGCGCGCAAGTCTAAAGAGGAAGCCGGGGCAGCGAACGGGATGGATCCCGTTCGCTGCGCTGGCTTCCTCTTTAGCCTTGCGAAGCCTCCCCCCCCCCCCCCTGGAGAGGCGCGCAAGTCTAAAGAGGAAGCCAAGGCAGCGAACGGGATGGATCGCGTTCCCTGCTCTGGCTTCCTCTTTAGCCTTGCGAAGTCTCCCCCCCCCCCCCCAGGCGCGCAAGTCTAAAGGGGAAGCCAGGCAGCAAGCGCGATCCATCCCGTTTGCTGCCTGGCTTCCCCTTTAGACTTGCGAAGCCCCCCACCCCCCCCCACCCCCGGAGAGGCGCGCAAGTCTAAAGGGGAAGCCAGGCAGCAAGCACGATCCATCCCGTTTGCTGCCTGGCTTCCCCTTTAGACTTGCGAAGCCCCCCACCCCCCCCCCACCCCCGGAGAGGCGCGCAAGTCTAAAGGGGAAGCCAGGCAGCAAGCGCGATCCATCCCGTTTGCTGCCTGGCTTCCCCTTTAGACTTGCGAAGCCCCCCACCCCCCCCCACCCCCGGAGAGGCGCGCAAGTCTAAAGGGGAAGCCAGGCAGCAAGCGCGATCCATCCCGTTTGCTGCCTGGCTTCCCCTTTAGACTTGCGAAGCCCCCCACCCCCCCCACCCCCGGAGAGGCGCGCAAGTCTAAAGGGGAAGCCAGGCAGCAAGCGCGATCCATCCCGTTTGCTGCCTGGCTTCCCCTTTAGACTTGCGAAGCCCCCCACCCCCCCCCCCGGAGAGGCGCGCAAGTCTAAAGGGGAAGCCAGGCAGCAAGCGCGATCCATCCCGTTTGCTGCCTGGCTTCCCCTTTAGACTTGCGAAGCCCCCCACCCCCCCCCCCACCCCCGGAGAGGCGCGCAAGTCTAAAGGGGAAGCCAGGCAGCAAGCGCGATCCATCCCGTTTGCTGCCTGGCTTCCCCTTTAGACTTGCGAAGCCCCCCACCCCCCCCACCCCCGGAGAGGCGCGCAAGTCTAAAGGGGAAGCCAGGCAGCAAGCGCGATCCATCCCGTTTGCTGCCTGGCTTCCCCTTTAGACTTGCGAAGCCCCCCACCCCCCCCCCCGAGAGGCGCGCAAGTCTAAAGGGGAAGCCAGGCAGCAAGCGCGATCCATCCCGTTTGCTGCCTGGCTTCCCCTTTAGACTTGCGAAGCCCCCCACCCCCCCCACCCCCGGAGAGGCGCGCAAGTCTAAAGGGGAAGCCAGGCAGCAAGCGCGATCCATCCCGTTTGCTGCCTGGCTTCCCCTTTAGACTTGCGAAGCCCCCCACCCCACCCCCACCCCCGGAGAGGCGCGCAAGTCTAAAGGGGAAGCCAGGCAGCGAACGGGATGGATCGCGCTCGCTGCCCTGGCTTCCTCTTTAGCCTTGCGAAGCCTCCCCCGGCTGGAGAGGTTGTGCAAGGCTTTTCTAGAGGAGGGAGAAGGGACTGACTGGCGGCGTCAGTCCCTTCTCCCTCTTGGGGAAAAGCCCGCAAGAGCCGCGCGAAGCTTGTGTGGGGCTCTTGAGGGCTTTTCCTGCCTGCCTCCTCCCTGCATTCGCTCCATAGGACGCACAGACTTTTCCCCTTAGTTTTTAAGACGGGAAAAGTGCGTCCTATGGTGCGAAAAATACGGTATTCTGCTTCTATTTTAATCGTTGTTTTTTTACATTGCATTGTACGTTGCCTAGAGACGACTGATAAATATAACCAGCGAATATCACAGATTGTATAAATGCCTTTGATATCCTCTTTCTTCCCTGTGAGCAGATGGAGTTCTGTCAATTACATGCCATTCTTTTGTAGAATGTAAGGCCAGCTATAATTGGATTGGTGTGTGTGTCCATCCTTTGATTTCTGATTGAGTGAATTTTAAAAAACAGAAGCGGGAGAAGAGAGTCCTGGGGAACTGGAAATTGCTGACAAAAGGGCTTCTGATCAAAGAGAGACTGAAGAGACGCTACTCTACTAAGGTAATAAAAGGCCTTTAGTCTGTATTTTTACTGCTATAAGGGTGTTCCTGCTGACATTATTCAGCCTAACAGTAACTTTGGGGAGTTTACATTCAAGGTATACATACATAGACTGAGGTCTGTATGCAGTCCTGTAGGTAAAAAAAGGTAAAGGACCCCTGGACGGTTAAGTCCAATCAAAGGCGAATATGGGGTGCGGCACTCATCTCGCTTTTCCGGCCGAGGGAACTGGCGTTTGTCCACAGACAGCTTTCTGGGTCTTATGACCAGCATGACTAAACCACTTCTGGTGCGATGGGACACCGCGATGGAAGCCAGAGCACACGGAAATGCCATTTACCTTCCCGCCACAGCGATACTTATTTATCTACTTGCACCGATGTGCTTTCGAACTGCTAGGTTGGCAGGAGCTGGGACAGAGCAATGGGAGCTCGCCCCGTCACAGGGATTCAAACCGCTGACCTTCAGATCAGCAGACCCAAGAGGCTCAGTGGTTTAGACCACAGCGCCACCCACAGTCCTGCACATATTTATTTAGGAGCAAGTCCTACACAAGTGTGGCTTATTTCTGAGAAGTGAGTAGGATTGCAGTTTGCTTCAGGCCATTTGGATGACGGGGCTCAGCAGTGGCTTAGATCAAGATGCTGAAGGCCACTTGACCAAAATCACCACAAACTGTGTAAAGTTTTAAGAAGGAAGCAGGTGACAGTAAGTTAATTCTACAACAGCTGGTGGGAAGGGAAATCAGTCTTCCTTAACTTCAGAAATGGGGAGATCTGAACTGAGCTCCCCCCGCCCCTTTCTTCACACATGCACCCACCTTCTGGGATGTTACAGGTAAGAATAAATTGCCGTAAAGAGTTGTGGGAATTGTGAAACCAACGCAATTAAGGCTTTGGGGTTTTTAAATCAGCCATGCTTAGCTGGCAACCAATACACAGATTTTACTGTTTTAATAACTTCAGAATGTGTAGTGTGTTTAATTGCTCTAACGATGCTGAAATGCACAGTGGCTCCTTTGGTTTAGTTGTTGTGGGAAAGGGCATAGCCTTCCACAGAAGGAAGCAGGTTGATATGGGACAAGTGATAACGAGAGCACATTCTTCTCACCTTCAGGGTTTTTTGCCTGAAGTCATGCCAGCGGCAAAATCCTGAAAAGTATTGCCTTGTACTTCAGTGATTCCACTTTCTTGTCAATGCAATTGTCCAAGATCATCATCTAAACATTGGAATTTGGTCTAGATGTTTTTGCACAGCCAGTTGAAACTCCTTTGCAAATGAGGTTCTCTTCACAGCAGCAGTTAACATCCCACCATTTGTTGGCTTTTACTTGTTTGTGAACCATCTTGGTGTTCCTTCTCAAAATGAACGGCAGTACATACATTCTTTTACTAGTAACAATTGCTTCTCTTCCAGAATGAGGCAGCAGGAGCAATGGTGACTCCAGGAGGCGGGTTCTCCTCTGATGAGGATGGAGGCGGCGGAGAACCAAGCTCAGAGACACCAGCTGGGGATGTGGACGTTTCTTGGCCCCAAAATCGGCAACTGGAACAAGAGAGGGAGGGAGGGAAAAGGACCGGAAAGAGCAAGAGGGAAAAGAAAGGAGAAGCAAAATACTTGTTCCCATTTGAGAAGCTGTAACTGGAAGCAGCCACTGTGGCAAAGAAAAGAAGTCTTCATAAAGAGACCAACTTGTAAATAGCTTCAGATTTAGGAAATAATATATTTTTTTTATTTGCTGCAAGATGGAGATTTGAGTTTTGACTCAATATGTTAAGAGAGCAATTGTTTGATTGTGTGTGAAAATACTTCTGGTGAGAATAAATCAGGGAGTTCATAGGAACCTTTATAAGTCTTGGCCATAGAATACACATTTTACTCCATTTGCGGTTGCAAATGTGGATTGTGCCAAAAGAGCTTAGAATTAGATATGGTTTTTATTACCCTCTCTTCAGAGGAGCGAGCCTTGCTCCTTTGTATTTGTGGAGTTACGGGGAACAGGCTGGTTTAGACCAGTTGTGGGGGATTCTGTGACCCTCCAGAAGTAGCTGGGACTACAAATCCCATCATCCTTGGCCCCTAGCCTTGCTGGCTGGAGTTGTAGTCCAACACGTTCCCCACCTCTATCTTAGGTGCTATCAATCAGACGCTTTGCAAATGCTGTTTCCCCTTGAACATTTTTGCAATTCCTTGGTTTCCCCGCGGTTGGCAGCGTCTCTTTCACTGTCCTCATCCCTTCTGTTTGTCTGAAAGACGATTTACATGGTAGCTATAAAGGTCCCAAGTATGTCATCAATGGCTTGAAGGTGGAGATGCCCTTTGCTTGTAAAGAGTTTAAAAAATTTTGGCTTCAGGAAAAGGTGCAGGCCACCCACATTTTGGGCACAGTCCCCCCGTGAAATTTGCCAGGACAAACAACAGAAGCAAGTGGAGAGTGTCAGGAAAAAAACATTGCTTGTGCTCTTGCACATTTCCCCACTTATTTCTAGAGAGCTTGTGCAAGAGGCACAAATGGGAACCTTTTTGCTAGTTAAAAAAGTACTATAGCAGCTTTGGGTAGGGGGACTTCTCAAGAATCATTTAGTTTTTGTCTCTCTTCCTTCTGCATCATCATAAATAAGCCTCATTATAAGCCATGTCTGTTTTGAGCACTGAACTAAAGTTACGATGGCTCCAGTCTGAAATGGTGTGAGTGAGCACATTCTAAACAGAACTGACATATAAGAATGTATGCTTGCATTCTGCTGTTACTTAATGATCACTGTACAATGACTTGTTTGCCTCTTCTATAGAGTGCTTTCACTTATACACACTTTTTGCTACAAAATAAATGTTAATGATACCACTTGACACAGCTTTAAAAATTACACATTTTTACTGGCCTGGATTTTTTTGCATTTTTTTTTTAAAAAAACTCCCTTTAACTAGTATTTAGCACTTTAAAAATAATCAGGAAAAAATATTTTTGTACTGAATCCTTAGTTTAAAATAAAAGCTTTAATATTATTTTATGCAAGAGTCTTCTTTCTTTCCAGAGATGGCCATTGGTGGGTGCCGCATGCTACAAACACCTGCTTCGCGTTTCTCTGCATTGCACTGTAGGCTGGATTTCTGTACCCCAGAAGCTGCTAAGTGATGGCTCTCTAGATGTTATTGGGAATAAAACACCCAACATCCTTGGGAGTTGACTATGCTGGCAGGGCCTGATGGAACCTTAAGTCCAGCAACAGCTGGAGGAAACCATATTGACTACTTGAACCATATGGACAACATGATCTAAATATAGAATTCAAGGCAGAAGGGAAGGATAAATATTGACAAGATTGGGTACATTATGTAAGTTCCATTTGTTGCCAAGGGAAGAGTAGGAACCATTTGAAAAGATGCATCCTTTGTGTGAACTTCCAATGGAAAAATACACTACCTACATTAGCAGGTTCATTAAAGAATAAATAAACTTCATTTGCCTATATTATGAAAGAGTTGCACTGTGACTATTAATTCACGGGAGACTCAATTTTTCAGAAAAGTGGCACATCAACTGAGCCAGTTTTGTGGCTGTTCGTGGTAGCCAGAAATGCTGAACAAATCAGTTTCCTGCTTGTCCCACAAGGTGCTTGAAGGTGTTTTAATTGCAGGCATGCAATTCTCCTCTCCCGTTGAATGGGCATCCTTAAAACCAAATCCTGGTTTAAAAAGAAAACCACATACCAGCACTCATTGATCTTTTATTCATGGAATATAAAAGTCTGGCACTGCCACCCAAATTTTAAAAAAACCCAAAACATAAAAAGCCAGCATTGCCACCCATCTTTTTTTTAAAAAAAAAACAACCACCGAAGCATTTCAAGTGTTGCTGTCTGGAATTTACTCCTCGGCTTACAAAAAAACCCGGCTTAATATTTTCCTCTGTGCAATTATCTAGCACACGGTTGACATAATAACAACACGTTAAGCAATACCACCTCAAGCCTCTTAAATAGCAGATATAGTCAGTTCCATTTTGCCAGGACTGGGTTGAGATCATCTGCCTATTCAAGCAATGACCAGAGACTCCTTGCACAGCAGTATCCAAGCTCCAAGAATAGGAAAAGACCAGACAATATTAAAATAATTATCATCTGCTTTCCCAGAATGTGACTCTCCCCTTCAGGAGTCACTATGAGGAATCTAACGACAATGGGATTAACTCTTCAGACATTTTAGGTAAAATGTATGGAGTTTACCCCTTTTTCCAACTACAAAGGATAGCTGCAGGAGTATAAGAGGCATGGGACACAAAACAGTAACAGTACTTGCAGAGGTTTACATGTAGAAATATTATGTTGCAATGATTACTACCTTTCAGTGAAAATAATACATTCCTCTGCTTAAATTGAAGAAAGGTGGTATCCTGAGGCTGTTGATACAGCTTTGGTTTTAAGTCATAATTTCCTAAATAAACCATTATTATTATTATTTTTGTTGCAAATAAAGCGAGTTCTTCATATGGAGAATCACCACAGGTACAAATCCCTACTCAGTTCACTTAGCATCTACCAGACTACAGAAAAAGGGAGTGGGAGCAAGATAAAGCTCTAGGCACACTTAAAATTGGGATGCAACAGGGGTGGTGGTGGTGGGGAGAGAACAGTCCAAAAGCACTTTAACATGGCCATTTCACCCCTTACATCATATGCAAGCTCATATATAACTTTAACAGAGATAAGCAAGGAAAAGGCACAAAAAACCCCTAATGATTTACACAGTTTCAAAAACCTGATGTGGTCTTCATCAATACAACAAACCACCTATCGATTCCTTATGAGGGTCGCCGGACTGTTTTAATCAAGCTGCAAAGGCAGCTTCACTTGATTGTGCTTAATATCCGGCACACAAAAATTCTATTCCATTTCTACCATTTTGTATCCATCAACTTAAAAAAGACAAGTTGCACTTTTTCACTTGGTTATGTAATAAAAACTGTACACATGTTCTGCATCTAGGTCCATCATGGAACTCTTTGGTGTCATACTGTCTGGATTGCAACGTCAAGGAGCTTTCGTTTTGGAAAACAGAAAACAAAATCCACACATACACAGTGGCAATTGCTTGAGAAGTTCCGGGCGCCTCCAAAAAGATTTGGGTGTGCACCTTGAGGCCCCTTCTCCAGGGATCACTGCTGCTTCTTGGGTGGAACCCGGGACCTCGCAATCACAATGGGAACCGCCGCCAACAGGGCAATCAGTCCTGCCCAGAGAGGCCGGTAGAAGAGCCAGCCCACTGAAATGGTCAGCAGGCACAGAGAAGTGGCCAAGCAAAAGGCAAATGCTTTCAGACCAAGGTTAACCAGGTCCCGGACTACTGGAAACCAGTCCACTGTAGCAGGAAAGAAGAATTAAACAAGACATGAAGCAGTGACACACTGGTTTAAGATCAGCATGATAACACGCTGCTGCTAAACCATGCTTTAAATCTCATCCAGCGTTCTCATAAATCTTCTTCCTCCCCAAATTACCCACCACTAAGTCAGTAAAAAAACAACAAAAAAACTTTGGCTTAATCCTCTGAGCACTGAAAAGCCACAGAGGACAGAAAGTTAACAGTGCAGAAGCTGGACGAGGGAGATCAAAGCTCAGGTCTCCACTTGGCCACGGAATAAGCTTGGGCTTGTCACTTGTAAACTGAAAGCATACCATATATGCCACCCCGAGCTCCTTAGAGGAAACAGAGGTGGGATACAAATGTAATAAACAAAATAGTTTCCAGTAAGTTTGGAAATCTGATTTGACAGGTGGTAGCATCCTCTGTATAGTCCCTGGGTATCATCTGAAGGCACACAAGGCCACCTCCTTACCGGAGGTGAAAAGGTCTGGACCTGGTGAGCTCCCTGGTGGGGGACCACAAATAAGCTGCTCCATGATGGAAGGCAGGTAGGATATTAATGTAAGAAAAATAATAATAAGGCTGCCATCCCTAACTGTCCACTCAGAAGTCAGCCCTGTTGAATTGAACGGCTCTTACTCCCAGGCAAGTGGGGTTACAATTGCAGCCTAAGTCATCTGCCCACTTCAGAAAGGGGGAAAGCAAAGCCTTGGAGAAGCCAGAGTCTCAAAAGAGATTATGCAGAAGAGGTAGGACTCGACATATTTTCTGTTGTGTGGAACATGGTTCTCATTCACTTCTGTTGAGTTTCACACCCTTACTGTAGCTCTGCTCAAAAACAAGCAAGTACCTTCCTTCTCCCTCTTAGCAAACCGTATTCTAAACTAGAGTGTCCTGTGAAAGTGCCTCCCTAATCCTGGGTCCTGGATCATCAGCATGAGAGAGAACACAAAGCACAGGCAGGGGAGAACTGAGTTACAATTCATCCGTTAATGTTCAAGCCCAGGAGCAGGATCACTACACTCAGGGCTTTTTTCCCCAGCCAGAACTCA
Organism: Podarcis bocagei; assembly: GCF_964188305.1. NCBI lineage: Eukaryota > Metazoa > Chordata > Lepidosauria > Squamata > Lacertidae > Podarcis > Podarcis bocagei. The sequence goes on from NC_138126.1 coordinate 44,313,660, forward strand.
CCAGAATTCAATTCTGGCACCTCTCAGGTGAGCGCCATTGCCATTATAAGAGAACAAGGGAGACATTCATGGTGAGTTCCGGCACCTCTTTTTCTAGAAAAATAGCACTGGCTACACTATTATAATGACAGACTTGCTATTATAGTACATAAGTTGCTTGGATCCAATATATTGAAATAATAATAATAATAATAATAATAATAATAATAATAATAATAATAATAATAATAATAATAATTTGATTAAATGCTTGATTTAACAATCAGGTCAGGTTGCTACCAGCAAAACTTACCCAGGGTGTAAAAAATCCTGGTCATAAGGCTGATGCCTACAAACATAGACATCCATCCAGCTGCACGGAGGCCCCAGGTCTTCATGTTGTTACTTTCATGTTCTTTCTGGAACACCTCCTAAAATGTGTTCAGTGTTCAGTGAGTATACCAAGCTTTCCTATAAGCTCCAACTCTGCTACTTCTACACGCCACCGTTCTGAAATTTTTATGCGTAAGACAATGGCTATGTTTGGATGCAACACGAAACCGTGCTTTAGTGTTACATGCATGAACATGATGTCCAAATGCAGCTGATATAAATCTATACACACACTATTTACAATATTCAACAGAGATGGAAGCAAACAACTGACTTTTATTCCTTAAAAACGAAGCAGTAGCAGCAATACTGACTCCCCTGCCCTTTGTAACACATAATGAAATAACATTCCATTAAGTTGATCTACATTGCTAGATTACATCACTGCTCTTTTGGGTCAGAGTGTGAGATAATCCTTGATTGGAATCATGCTGATCAAGTATGTAGTAGACACACACACCCAGCTCCATCTAGCCTGGCCTTCCCCACGGCAGTGCCCTCCAGAAGATTTGGACTTCAAATACCACCACTCCAACTGAAGGAGATCAGAGTCCCAAATGTCTGGAAGGTTGGCACATTGTGGAGGGCAGATCCAGCCAGCCACACAGCCCCCCCCCATTGCTTCTATGTTTTTAACAGATGAGGGTGGGCAGTGATTTCCTGCCTGTCTTAAGGACTTCGTGAAAGTAGGATATTGGGGGGAAATGTGTGAAACAACCTGGGGGTGTGGGGAAGAGGAGTGGAGTGAGGTGGCTAAAACATCTTGCTGGAACAGAAGATAAAGATATAACACCATGTAGCACCATTTAGTACAAAAAATACTAGACTTTTTTAATTTTAAAAAATCCTTTCTGGATAGTGTACCACCTCATCATCATAAACAACTTCTCTTTCTGAGGTATAACTCTGCAAATTTAACAAGTCTGGAAAATTTTCTCTGCGTTTGAATTAACTATTCTACTGTTCTTCCAACACCTCCCATGATTTCATTTACTGAAATGCAATGTTCCTCCCGTATATCCTATGACAGAAATAATTCCTGGCTGGCCAAGAGACCAAGGAGCAGTCATAGACCAATGATATGCAGAAACGCTCCTGCTACATACCTACTCCTATGACACCCTACCCTCCCTGCCAACCAAATTTCTCTGATTTCTTACTCCGTCTACTACAAAGATTGACACATCTTCGCCTGGGAACAATGCCTTGAATGGGTCCAAAATTGCAGGTGAGGATACAGTCACTGGCCCTTCTGTCCTGCTGCTCCAATGGTTCCCTTTGCTTGACATTTAAGTGGGGCAAATAAAGATGCCGCTCCCAGCCTGTGCCTTTGCCTGCATAGTCTGAAATCAAACAAACAGGCAAAGGAAAGCACACTCAGCTGAAGTCATAGTGATGTCACCTTATTGGCAGGTGGGCGGGGAGCAAATGACCCGCAGTGGTTGAGGGAGGTCAGGATCTGGCTGGCCCCCAGTTCTCTGCAGCAGATGTAGCTCAGCGTTTGTCTGCCTGGTAGTGGCTCTTCAAGGTTTTAGACAAGAGACTTTCTCAGAGGTCAGCAAACTTTTTCAGCAGGGTTCACTGTCCCTCAGACCTTGGGGGGGGGGAACTATATTTTTTTGGGGGAATGAACGAATTCCTATGCCCCACAAATAATCCAGAGATGCATTTTAAATAAAAGGACACATTCTACTCACGTAAAAACACGCTGATTCCCGGACCGTCCACGGGCCGGATTGAGAAGGCAATTGGGCCGCATCTAGCCCCTGGGCCTTAGTTTGCCTACCCATGGTCTTTCTCATCCCTACGTGATATTGGTAAGGATTGGACTATGGACCCTTCACATGCAAATCACGTACTCTATCACTAACCTACAGCCCTTCCTCAAAGACACAAAGTCCCAAGAGAAAAGAAGCAGAAAGTAAATTGGATTCTGCTGCATATCTCACTTATACATACAAGGAGAAGACCATTCTTTTTCGTGTTCTCCTGTATCTATAACTCTTACCTCAGCAGAGAGCTCATCGGGATAGAGGATCTGCAAGATATCCCCAGCCTTGGTTCGGTATGAAGCCAACTGGTCCCCTTGTTGACGAGCAATTACTGTCACCTGAAAAATTCCAGAGTTGAAAACGAGAGTTTTAAAAAGAGCCTTGCATGTTAACAGTTTCATTACACAGAAGTGTTATTTCTTCACACAGGGAGGAGTAGGAGAGAGCTGGAACACTTACCGTATCTGCTGGACCCAGGTGGGATGAGTCTCCACTCAAACCTGCATAGAAGAAAGAAACACGAAGATCTCCTACCTGAAAGTGGGAGAAACAAACAAGGTAAAGGCCTGGTAACAGAAGCTTCCCAGTGGAGATTTTGGAAATCTACATTATCTGATTTCATGCTATTCCCATCCTTTAAGTAAGTTTCCCAAGTGACATTCTTGATTTTGCAATAGTGCAGAACTTCCCTGCAAGAAGCTCTCTCATATACCTGAACCCAGCACTAAGGCAGGGTGATCTTACTTGATCTGAGTATTGTTCTCTCTCCACTTCAGCTGCTGTTTCACTGCAAATGGGTTTGTAGTTACCTGCTAGTGCTTTGAAGCCCCAATTTTGGAACGTCAAGCACTAAATTCCTGATGTCATTTGTGACATCAGGTGATTGACAGGTGGGTAGTCAAATTTGGCCCATTAGGCAGATTCTGATAAACATCTGGCCCATGCAGCCAAAAAGGCTCCCCACCCCTGCTGTATAGGATTGCAGCCTTATAGGAGCGAGAGTATATGACAAGACAAACAGTATACACAATATAACTGCAGTTGTTAGTGGTGGTGGGAAGGCAACAGAGTTTTGAGTTAGTTTTTGAACTGTTAATTGTAAATTGGTTTCTTACTTCTGGACGTCGAGGGTTCTCACTGTGAAAAAAGTAATCCCCTGAGCGGATCACATCAGCATGGGGATCTTCCAGTTTTGCCAAGCTCATCTGTTTGAAGTTATCAATCTTCTCAACAAGGCCTAGGAAACAAAGGAGCTGCTCTGTTCTGTGATATTTAACTACAATAACCCAAACAGACATTCTGGATGTGTCTTGAGTGATTTCCGCTCTGCAGAGGTTTAACAAAACCCAGCTGGAACTGGAAACAGACTGCTAAAGTCAAAATGTCCTTTTACCAGTTTTTCCATAATTTACTCAATGTGGAATGATCTTAAAGCATAGTCTAACTACACCAAAACTAAAAGTTCTTACCTTTGGAAAGAAAGAATCTGCCCACTTGGACATCAGGAGCAACTGCAGTGAAAGTTTCAACAGCCATGGCACTGCATGGAAAAAAGTAATTGCAAAGTTTCTTTCAACTCAATAGACACAATGGCACTGAAAGGGTTAGCAAAGATTTCTATATAGCAAAACAAGCACGCCGTGTCAGGAAACCTACGCAAATGTATTTGCTAAGTGATTTACAATGCCATCCTTTTCTGACTGCAGAATACCTAACAGTATCTAGTTCAGGGTTTAAGATATAATCTTAACCCCATTTACTGGGAGGAAGCACCACTGAATTCATTAGGACTTCTTTCTGAGCAGACGTGGTTAGGATTGCACGGTAAGTGAATGAGCCATCATTCATTTCAACCCATTTCATAATGGGCAAGGTTATTTGAGATGGTGAAATACGGGGCTTACCTAGGATTTTTATGACCAATTTCCCGATCAAAATTTCTGCTGTTCACAACTTCCGATTTCCATTCAGTATCTAAAAGGGAAACAAGAAAGTATATAGAAAAAGACACCAAGGAGATGTTAGTTTAGAATCCCCCCCCCCACTTTAGTTTGCATACAGAGTGCAACCAGCAAGGGGTACTTGCATACTAAAAAAGTGCGTAACAAATGGGATTGGACTATAAGCCATGAAGTGAACAATGTAATTGAGAGGTGTACAGGGTGGGTGAGGGATATGAACAGAACAAGGTCATGTCAGGTGAAGAAGTGATGCTAAAGCAAGCTGTCAGGGGTTCAGGAGCAGAGGCAAGGGCAAGGGAGGAAACAGAGAGCGAGGGGGAGGAGGCAGAAGAAAAGATGAGTGATGACGACGACCCGAGATCTCCGAGTCTTTCCAGTGAATCAGAAGATTCACAGAAAGGAGCACCAGTGGCCAGGGCAAGGGGGGAGTCTAGGGGGGCACCCCAGGAAGATAGAGCCAGAGGGGACTCAGAGGAGAGCAGTTGGAAATCGGGACCAGCGTCACAGCCAGAGAGCAGGGAAGAGGAGGAGCGCCAGAGATCAAGCGCTGGCAGCTCGCAACAGGGGGGAGGGCACGAGTCAGGAGTGGCCACACCTCCATCAGGGAGCGAAGAAACGGTCAGACGGAAAGTGGAAGGTTGGGCGCGCGCGCCAAGTTCAAATGCACAGGAAAGTGACGCAGTAGGCAGCCAGGAAAGGGAGCCAGGTCCTAAAGCCCGGCGCAAGGAGACAGGGAGTTCCGGGGGGTCGGCGTCAGAAGAATCCCGGAAGGAAGAGACCCCGGGGGGCAGAGGGACCCAGAGGAGAACAGTCAGGCGGAAAAGGTGGAGCAGGGCTAGGATATTAAGTTGGTGCACAAGGGGCGGAGACTCAGACGGAGCTTCGCCGATCTAGCCACTAGACGTAGAGTTGCACGCAGCAGCTTGGGAATGGAAACTGTAACTCAATAAAGACTTTTACTTAATGACTGCTGGCTAGCGTGATCCTCTGTGAGCTAGGATCTTGAAGCAGCTCTGACAGTAAGCTCCGTCTCACAAATTGTGGGCATCTACAGCCTCGAGGAGAGGAGAGAAGCAGGTGCCTACTAGCTAGCTCACGAACGGCAGACAACATGACGGCTGAGCAGCAGATAGAGGAACTCAGAAAAGCAGTGTCACAACTGAATGCCGAGGCTCTCGCATCCAGGAAGAGAGAGGAGGAGGCAGCTGCCGCCTGCAGGGATCTCCAGGTCAGGTTGGACATGCTTACGAAGCACGGGCAACTGACACCCAGACAGGAGGGAATTGGGTTGGCGAGACGAACAGGCGGTCTGGTCTCTCACTTCGATGGGAACCTGCAGCAATACCCCAACTTTAGAGCAGATGTAATGTGCGCACTGGAACTGCTGAAAAAAGACTTTAGAGATGAGCAAGAGAAAGTGGGGTTCATCATGTCCCATTTGCATGGGGAAGCTAAAGCATGGCTGCGCAATTTGTGGAGGGATAAGGATCCGGCGCTCCAAAATGCGTATGCCTTTATTAAAGCGATGGATGGGTGTTTCTTATCAAGCATTGACGTGGATCTTGCTCGGCAGCAGATACATGGACTGAAACAAGGGAGGGCCAGCGTAAGGCAGTATCATGCCCGCTTTTTCGCTTTGGTCAGTGCTCTGGAATGGGACAGGGATTCGGCTCCTGTAAGAGACCTGTTTTGGGAGGGATTGCACGGCTCTGTTAAAGATGAAATTGCGAGGGGGGAGAGACCCCGGACCACGCAGGAGATCGTTCAGAGGGCGCTAGCCGTGGGGGTGCGGCTGGAAGAACGTCCGTGGAGCAGGGACGAGGGGCGTGGAGGGCGCGAACCAGCCAGGGGCTCCTCCTTCCTTCCCAGAGAAGCAGCGCGTGCGCAATCCACGCCTCCGCCAGGAGGAGGAGTGGAACCTATGGAGGTTGGAAGTGCAAGGGCTCAATCAGCAGCCAGAGCCCTAGCACCGACAACAGTGAAAGCGAAGCCTCCTAGAGGGAACAGGAAGTGTTACATCTGCGAGGATCCAGGGCATATGGCGAAAGAGTGTCCCCGGAGGCTCCACAAGCACACTGCAGCCTCAGCAATGGTAACTGCAGCAACGCAACAAGGAGGACCACAGCAGGGAAACGACGATGTCTGGCTGGAGGAAGAGGCAATGGGGCCCAGCCAGACGTGTCAGTGAAGAAGTCCCCGGAGATTTCACAGCCCATGGACCCCCTCCCGCCCAAACCAGTAGTGAGGCTCACCGCATCGCTCCAGCTGCCCAATGGAATCACCATGGACGTGCCGCTCACCATTGACTCGGGAAGCAATGCGGACTTTATAGGGCAAGACTTTGTAGACCGGCACGCTATACAGTTGCTGCCGGCCACGCTGCCCCTGCAGGTGGTCACGGTGGATGGCAGGGAGCTGCTAGGGGGGCAAGTGGTGAAGCAGACGCCACCAATGGTGATGCGCCTTGGGAATCACAAGGAAATCATCAGCTTCAACGTCACTCAACTATCGGACACGCCCATTGTATTGGGCATGAGTTGGCTGGACAAGCACAGCCCAACGCTGGCTTGGTACCAGAGGCAGCTGACCTTCGGCTCTTCCTTTTGTGCTGAACACTGCATCGTCCCCCGGCAGGAAGGAGAGGAAGAGGAGACACAGCTGCTGCTAGGCACGCTGCAAGCGATTCCCCACAAGTACGCAGAATTTTTGGAGGTTTTCTGCGAGAAGGAGGCAGACAGGCTACCCCCCCACAGACCATATGACTGCAAAATTGACCTGCTGCCGGGGGCGGCGCTGCCTAAAGGGAAGCTGTATTCCATGTCTGAGGACGAACTGCAGGAACTCAAAGAGTTCATAGATCATAATTTGGAGCGCGGTTTCATCCGGGAGTCCAAGGCAGCGGGGGGCAGTCCTGTATTCTTTGTTAAGAAGCGGGACACGCCCCAAAAAAGACTTGTGGTGGACTATCGCATCTTAAACAGTGGGACCAAGCCATCGGACTTCCCCATGCCCCGAATCGACGACCTCCTCGCAAAGGTACGGAAGGGCAGAGTGTTCACCAAGTTAGACCTGCGAGGGGCGTACAACCTCATTCGCATGCGGGAAGGGGATGAGTGGAAGACAGCCATGTTCACGCCGCTGGGCACCTACGAATATAGAGTTATGCCTTTTGGATTGCAAAATGGCTCCCACGTTTTTCAAGCGTTCATGCATCACGTGTTGGCGGGGCTCCTCTACAAGACGTGCGTCTGTTTCTTAGATGACATCCTGATCTTTTCAGAATCGCAGCAGGAGCATGACAGACACGTCAAAGAAGTGCTAAGCAGGCTACAGCAGCATAGGCTCTACGCCAAGCTGGAGAAGTGCCAATTCGACGTGACGGAGGTGGATTTTCTGGGCTACAAGTTGTCTGACAAGGGGCTCGCCATGGACAGCGCCAAGGTTCGAGCGGTGTTGGACTGGAAGAGCCCACGCAACCGGAAGGAGGTCCAACGGTTTGTCGGCTTCGCGAACTTCTATCGCAAGTTTATCAAAGGCTTCGCTATGCAGACAGCGGCCATCACGGACACGCTTAGCTCCAAAAAAAAGAAGTTCATCTGGACAGAGCAGGCGGAGCAGTCCTTTCAGGCACTCAAGCGTCTCTTCGCGTCGGAAGAGCAGCTGCTGCATGTCGACCCCAGCAGGCCGATGAGGGTGGAGACAGACGCCTCGGACAGAGCCGTGGGAGCAGTCCTGCTGCAGAAAGACCCGCAGGGGGTTTGGCGGCCGGGAGCGTTTTACTCCAGGAAGCTCAGCAAGTCCGAACAGAACTACACCATCTGGGACAGGGAGTTGCTGGCCATTCATGCAGCATTCAAAGCATGGAGGCACTTCCTGATCGGCGCCAAGCACACGGTGCAGGTCTGCACGGACCACAAGAATCTGGAGCACTGGCGCACGGCACAGTTCCTGAACCAAAGGCAGATACGTTGGGCTGAGTTCTTTGCGAACTTTAACTTCCGAATAGAGTATGTCCCGGGGGACACCAACATCATGGCGGACGCTCTCGTAAGCCACAATATCTGGAGGACGCCAAGCCAGCGGCCGCCATGCACATCTTCGCACCAACAGTGTGGGCGTGCGCTGCGGCAACAGTGGACCTGGAGGCGGTGCGACGAGCGTTGCAGGATGACTCCTTCGCGCAAGCGAAGATGGCAGAGGTGCACAGGGGCACGGCAGCGACCAACGAGTTCCAGCTGCGAGATGGATTGCTCATCCGTAAAGGAGCCATCTACGTGCCGGGAGACGAACTTCACGCCAAGGTACTGCAGCAGCTGCACGACGCGCCCACTGCCGGGCACTTTGGCAAGGAGAAGACGGTGGAATTAGTCGCCAGGGACTTCTGGTGGCCCGGAATGAGAGGGGAGGTCGCGGACTACGTGGCGAGGTGTGACACCTGCCAGAGGGCCAAACCGGTGCACAAACCACCGGCCGGACTGTTGGAACCGCTGCAAACTCCGGTCGAACCATGGGAGAGGGTGGCCCTGGACTTTGTCACGGATCTGCCCAGCTCGAGGGGCAAGACGGCCGTGCTGGTGGTGGTGGACTTGTTCTCCAAGATGGCACATTTCATTCCGTGTGCCAAGGTGGCCACGGCGGAGCAAACCGCCAAACTGTTCATAGACCACGTGTTCAAGGTTCACGGTCTGCCACGGTCTATTCTGTCCGACCGGGGGCGACAGTTCATCTCGAATTTCTGGCAGAAGCTGATGGGCTTCCTGAACGTCAAGATCAACCTGGCGTCGGCGAGACACCCGCAGACCAACGGGCAGGCGGAGCGGGTCAATGCCATCATGCAGCAGTACCTGAGATGTTATGCGAATCAACAGCCTGCGACGTGGGTGGATTACCTGCCGCTCGCCGAGTTTGCCTACAACAACACGAAGCACGTGTCCACGGGGGTCACGCCGTTCTTCGCTAACAACGGGAGGCACCCCAGAACCTTCCCGGGACTGGAAAGGATGGGGGAGGGGGAGCCGCAGACAGCAGATGCGTTCGCGTCGGAGTTGCAGGAGGTCCACGATCAGCTGCGGCGACACCTGGAGCTGGCCAAACATGCATACAAGGTGCAAGCGGACAAACACAGAAGGGTTGGCGAAGAGATCCATGTGGGAGACTGGGTCTGGTTAGCAGCCCATGCAGTGCCGGCCAGGTCGTTGGCCAAGAAGAAGCTGGGGCATAAGCAACTGGGGCCCTACCAAGTCGAAGAGCAGGTCAACCCGGTGGCTTTCAGGCTGGCGCTTCCGGAGGGTTCCAGAATGCATCCGGTGTTCCACAGATCGGTGCTCACCCCCTACAAGGCACCGCACAGGTTTCAGGAACCTGGAACGGCACCGAGTCCGCTCAGAGAAGGAACCGGGCACGCGGGAGTGGCACAGAAGGAACGCATCAACGAAGTCACGGAGATTTTGGACTCCAGATGGGGGGAAGAAGGGGTAGAATACCTTCTCGCCAAGGAGGGCACCCCGGCCAGTGCGAACGGCTGGGTGCCGGGCTACGCCTTGGACGAACCTCTGCTCAAAGACGAGTTTCATGCCCTCTTCCCACATAGACCAATGCCAGCAGAATTTTTCGACGACTGGCTTTTCACGCCAACGCTTTCTGCCAGCACGTTCCGGGGGTTCGACTCGGACGAGGACCCGATACGAGACGCCCGTTCCCCGGAGGGGTCACCCTCGGGATCTGCCTCAGAACCCTCGTATTGGTGGGACGATAGACCAGAGGAGCAGTGGCGCAGGAAGTGGCAGGAAGGTCCAGGACGAGCAACGCCGCCAGGAGGAAGTGAGGGAGAGACGGACATGGACGTTTTCGGGGACGACCCTGGTTTCGAGCACGGCGGCACAGAGATGGAAGCGGAGGTGACTGTCGTCGACGAGAGCAGGGAGGCAGAACCGGGAGACTTCAGATGGAGGCCCGCCACGGGAAGCGAACTGTATCCGACGTTCGTCCCTCTGACACAGCAGCACCCAGTTCCCGCACCGGAAGGAGGGGAGGGGGGAACGGGGGGCTTCGAGGGGGGGATGGATGTCAGGGGTTCAGGAGCAGAGGCAAGGGCAAGGGAGGAAACAGAGAGCGAGGGGGAGGAGGCAGAAGAAAAGATGAGTGATGACGACGACCCGAGATCTCCGAGTCTTTCCAGTGAATCAGAAGATTCACAGAAAGGAGCACCAGTGGTCAGGGCAAGGGGGGAGCCTAGGGGGACACCCCAGGAAGATAGAGCCAGAGGGGACTCAGAGGAGAGCAGTTGGAAATCGGGACCAGCGTCACAGCCAGAGAGCAGGGAAGAGGAGGAGCGCCAGAGATCAAGCGCTGGCAGCTCGCAACAGGGGGGAGGGCACGAGTCAGGAGTGGCCACACCTCCATCGGGGAGCGAAGAAACGGTCAGACGGAAAGTGGAAGGTTGGGCGCGCGCGCCAAGTTCAAATGCACAGGAAAGTGACGCAGTAGGCAGCCAGGAAAGGGAGCCAGGTCCTAAAGCCCGGCGCAAGGAGACAGGGAGTTCCGGGGGGTCGGCGTCAGAAGAATCCCGGAAGGAAGAGACCCCGGGGGGCAGAGGGACCCAGAGGAGAGCAGTCAGGCGGAAAAGGTGGAGCAGGGCTAGGATATTAAGTTGGTGCACAAGGGGCGGAGACTCAGACGGAGCTTCGCCGATCTAGCCATTAGACGTAGAGTTGCACGCAGCAGCTTGGGAATGGAAACTGTAACTCAATAAAGACTTTTACTTAATGACCGCTGGCTAGCGTGATCCTCTGTGAGCTAGGATCTTGAAGCAGCTCTGACACAAGCCAACAGAATATGCAATGTGGAAGAATATGGAGGATGGGGCCCAAATCTCATCCATTTTTGAGAAGGCAATGGAATTACTGGGAATCTTCAAGCCACAACTTTCAAGATTTCCTGAAAAGCAGACTTGTTCATTGCATTTTTGAGCACTGAAGCCCAGGTAGTCTTAGCATAACATGCAAATCACTCATGCAGGTATTCCCCCCTCCCACAAAAAAGGTATATTAGGTTTCAGCCACCTTTTGCCTACCGTATCTTTGTAGGCAACCCAACTGGATAATTATTCCATTCTGAGCTCCTTAAAGGACACACAAAATACAGCTGCAGCACATAAATAATGCTACAAAAGTGAAGAGTAAGGTTGCTGCTGAGAAGAGAAGACTCCCTGGAAAAGACCCTGATGTTGGGAAAGATGGAGGGCACAAGGAGAAGGGGACGACAGAGGACGAGATGGTGGGATAGTGTTCTCGAAGCTACAAACATGAGTCTGACCAAACTGTGGGAGGCAGTGGAAGACAGAAGTGCCTGGCGTGCTCTGGTCCAGGGGGTCATGAAGAGTCGGACACGACTAAACGACTAAACAACAACAACAAGGTTGCTGCCATTCTCCTGCCATTGTTTTGACAGCTGCTGCATGGCAGAAATAAATTCAAGACGGGCAGGTCTGGCAATCACTTTATGCAACAACACAGCACACCTTCCCCCACCTCAGAGCTGAGGAAAGTGATGGTGAGAGCTGTCCCTGTTGAATGTATGCCTGTCAAGTAGCTGTCTGAAGGCACAGTTACCAGTCCTAATGGGAGAAATTGGTGTGCTAGTCAACTTACTATATGAATATCTGGTTTCTTTTTTCACTTCCCCATTCTCTTCATATTCTCTGCAGAGGGGGTGGGGAGACAGAGAAGTTAAACACACACCAAACTGCATTCCGCAAGAAGTCTATATTTCACACAGCTTTACTGTATGTGAATCACAGAAAAAATGTTAGAAAATGCCAATGTAACATTTTAACTAATCAGGTCCAAGAGACCATTGGTCCAACAGTGCTGCTTCTGTGGGATAATGGAAATCTCTGTTTAGATCAGGGGTAGCCAAGATGTTAACTCCCGTCAACTGCTCACCGCTGAGCTAAGCTGGCACAGAGATGTGCCCTGTTAGCAGCAGGAACGAGAGGGAAGCAATAGAAAGGCTACTGCAAGGAAGGGGAGAGTAGAATATTCAGTAAAATGGGTCCAGGTTTGGTGTGACAAAGGAATCTGGAGCAGTAGGCAAGATGCCAGCATCCACGCCAACTGACTATTGTCTATTTTGGCACAAAACTCAGCCAAGGCAAGGTAGGGAGAAGGGTTGGAGGCATGAGAACCAGTGGTAATATTTTCCCTATAGCTCAGTGTCTCAGACTTTCCACAACAAAAGCCAGCTATAAACAAGTGACTCATAGTTCTGTGTTCATTTGCTCTTTATAGATTTGAATAATCAGTCACCATGGGGGGGGGGAGTATATACTGCATTCCAAAAGAAAAGACTTGACCCATTAATTGTTGTAGACCTCAAGGGTAGAGTAAAGAAAATAATTAAAAGAGAAAGCTACGGGGGAAAGCTACAGGTGAACATAAAGCTGTGTTCTGGATTATAGAGTACAAGTCCCTATGCCCAAACACACGCCCCACTCCCACACATATGTGCCATGGCAGAGAAAGCATTAATAAGTTCATCTTACTTGGAATCTTCATATTCTACCCACTGATACATCTCCACATTACGCTTCAGCTTGACAGCCCGGATAGAAAGTCCATAGCTGGGATCATATAAAGGCTATCAAAGGCAAAACAAAGTTCCAATCAGGAGATCTGTAGTTTACAAAGGTTTCCCAAGACTTTGGGCGGGTGAAAAGACAGAGAAGCAAAAGGCACTACTTAAATCTGGGGTGCAATGGCATGTCTACAAACTTGTTAGGTGTTGGGCGTTTGCAAATTAGAGCTAAGGTCCCTCCGAGTCAGAAATCTTCTTTAGTAGCCTGCTGAAAAGGTCTGACTAACTCTGCCCAAAGTTTTCTGCTGGCTACAGGTATTCCCAAACCCCAGCTGGCTTTTCTGATTGGCCAGGGGTCCTATGTAAGTCTTATCAGGGCAAGTCAATCAATCAATTTCTTTATTCGACCGATAGTCAGAATTAAAACATTACACAATAATTATAAACTATAACATCATAGGAGATACATAGGTAAGGTAGGGCCACAGAAATAGATCAGGGCAAGTCAGACTCAGTTCTAGATAGGGTTGTCAGCTAAAGCGAATGCCTTTCCAGAGAAGAACTGCTAACAAGCATGGGAACTACAGGAAGTACACCAGGAAAAAAAAACTTTTGCCTGGATTTTGAAGGACAACATGATCATTCTTAGACAAGCCAACACAAAAGTGCAAGCCAACTCATAAGCCCATTTACTAACCTGTAAAATGCAGATCCTAGCAAAGTGGCCTGACTGCCTGGCATATTCTACTGCGTAAAATGTCACAACTCATGATGCTACCACAGAGTTTTATTTTAACATACATTAGACAGCAGGGTTTGGGGTACCAAAGGGGCCCACACTTAAGCCTTACTTAAATGATAGTATGGCATCATTACATTGTAATGCACAGTCTTACAAAGTCCTTAGCAGAGGGCTTTTCTTCCTATGGCTTAATAAAAGGAACTTGCTTTTAAGACCGCTGGTAGCTGATCCCTGAAACACATCAATGTAGGAGTGCTTTCAAACATATTCAGAGGACCTTTCCCTCACTATAGGTAGTTACCCAGTAAGAAAGGTTCTGAGCCAGAGGGCAAGATTTCCAGGCATCTAGACTTGTGTGCCGTAGCACTGAGAAATTAACCTCTGTACTTTGCTCCCTACATAAAGCATTAGGGAGCAGTGTTTCCAGAAAACACAAAATGGCATGAGCCATAACTTTTGCAGCATTGTGCATTCCAGATGCTCACTCTAACTTACACCTTTGTTCACATTTGAAGTTGCAGATTCTCATGCGTACATAACCCCCCCCACACACACACACATACAATAGGGTGAAATAAACAAGCACAAGCTTTTTCAGGCAAGGCATCCAAATGTATGGGATAACTGAAGCAGCACTTAAAAAAACAAAACACTGCAATGTGGAGGTGGGGGACAATCTACAAATTCTTCTGGTAACGCCACTTTATGTACCTTTGAAGTTCTAAGGGGACCCGACAGGTGCACGAGTTTCCTTTCATTCTCTTGTAATACGTTCTGGATGTCGTCGAGAGGGACCACCAGAGAAAGCCCTTCTTCTAAAGAGGAGGCCGTCTTCAAAGCTCGCCCCTACAGACAACAAAATGCGAGAGGGGTGGGAGTGGGAGAGTACACTTTGAGGTGACAAGACAGTGGAACGTTGTGCTAAAATTGACCTACAGAAAATCCTTGCAAGCAGAGGTGGGGGAGCTTCCAGGGGTTGCATCCCAGCAGTGGGCAGAGCAATGGGTGAATCTTACACCTTTGTGCCCTGGGCTATATGACAGCCAGGCAAAAGCCACATGCCAGTGTTCCCCAATCTCTCCACCCACCATTGAGGCAAGCACTCTGGTTTAAGGACACATTTCAGGCAAGCAAGAGCACTTGAATGGAAACTGTGAGGAAGTGTGTCAGGGTGAGCAGGGCTGTGTTCTGGGGAGAATCTGGATGAATTATGGGATGACTTCAGGCCTGAGATACAGAGGAAGTACCACAGTTGCAGAGCAATGCAGAACCACCTAGGGACCCCTGACCATTAGGTCCAGTCATGACCGACTCTGGGGTTGCGGCGCTCATCTCGCTTTATTGGCCGAGGGAGCCGGCGTACAGGTTCCGGGTCATGTGGCCAGCATGACTAAGCCGTTTCTGGCGAACCAGAGCAGTGCACGGAAATGCCGTTTACCTTCCCGCCGGAGCGGTACCTATTTATCTACTTGCACTTTGATATGCTTTCGAACTGCTAGGTGGGCAGGAGCTGGGACCGAACAATGGGAGCTCACCCCGTTGCGGGGATTCGAACCGCTGACCTTCTGATCGGCAAGTCCTAGGCTCTGTGGTTTAACCCACAGTGCCACCTGCGTCCCTGCAGAACCACCTACTCCCTCGTAATTCTGCCAGTAAAAGCAGTTAAGACATTTTGAAAAGGTCTGCGTGTGACATTCCAGATAATGGCATGTAAAGATTTTTGTTGTCGTTATTTCTGAGATGCAAAATTAATGCCAAAATTGCATTGTGAAGTTCTGGAGGCAAATACATTAGCACTTATCACAGCCGCACAAATGCAAAATAATTAAGTTAGGGCTGTAAATTCTTCAGAGGAAGCTTGAGCTCGATCTTTAAAAGCTATTTCCAAAGGTAACTTTACTGAGCGAAAGAACCCACTCAATAAAGTGGGCTTAAAAAGGAGCCCAGTAAGAGAGCTATAGCTCAGTGGCACAGCACCTGTTTTTCCACCTAAAGGTCCCAGGTTCAATCCTCAGCATCTCAAGGCAGGGCTGGGAGAGATTCCTGCCTGAAGCCCTAGAGAACCATTGCCAGCCAGTCTATGAGTCTTACTGGGGAATCCCCAAAGGGCCTTAAAATTTTATACCCCTGAGCTACTTGAAAAAATAATTCCATCCTCCCTGCCTTGACTTACCTCATTGGTAAAAAGAACGTAAAAAGAGAGGGCAAATGCGGCAAGTCCTATGAGCATCCCTCCAGAAGTTTCACTGAGGCGCTCCAGAAATCCAGGCTTGCGCTCACTTGTAATTTTAACATGTTCTTTCTTGCTACCGGTGTCAGAAAACTGTTATAAAAGAAAAAACAAAATCAAAAGAAATTACTTCTGGGCAGCGTTCCTACCATGGCATGCTAAACACCCAAAAGAGAAATCAGCAGGTTGGCGTCAGCCTCTTGACAATGTGTTCTCTACACAGACAGTTTACAAGCAATAGAGATCATATTTCCATATAGTCCATTAGTGCCACGAAAATAGGTACTAAAAATAGCAAGGATGGGATTTTCCCAGGGGGGGGGGGGGAATAGGCTGCTACAGCAATGGTGGTAGATACCAGTTTTTATTTGGCAAAAAAGTGATAAGCATAAGCTAAGAACCTACCTTGCAAGACAGCAATTCAGTTTCCACCCCACCCTACTGAATACATTATTAATGCTCACTTACAACTACCTATGCACATTTCAAAAAGGAAATAGCCAAGGCTGCAGTTCTAAGACTACTGACATTGCAGTGCTATTCCAGTCCATAAACAGAGTGGTCACTTTCAGCTCTTTTTCAACTGGAAAAAGGATCAGAATTCTGCAACAGTGCATATGCAACCACCACCACTGAATGCAGGTAGCATTCAACACTTTGGCCTGTATGCATGAAGGAACACTTCAAGCAATCCTTCCCTTCATGGTTCTGGTGGTGGGGAAATACTTTGGTTTGGATTTTTTAAAGGTTAAGGGGAAATAAAGAAGCATGGAATGCTCAGTCTAAATATTCAACATCGTTCACAGACTCAACTTCTCAACATGTGCTAAGGCACAGGACTAAATAACGCAGTTTAAAAATAACACTATGAAGAGACACAGGAGGATTATCAATTGCCCACACTGAAACACATTTTAGGGTGTGTCTACTCAAAATATTTTCTACAGGTGCCCATAGCAACTGACTTTCTGAGCCAAGCAGATACACACTTGCTTCCCAGGATGACATGCAAAGAAGCTGTGTGTGCACATGCTACTCCAGCTAACTTCTGCTTGTTTTAACCACAGGGCAGAAGTTAAAACAAGACCATGCTCAATCATTGCTTCTGAAGAACTGATATCAAAGCACAGCTGGTAGAAACAAAACACAAATTCTTTAGAGAAGTAAGTTCAAAAGTGTTCAATGGGGCTTACTCCCAAGTAAGCATGTAGAAGACTGCAGCCTTCGTCTACCAGCTCATTTGTTCAGCTTTATAGTTTTGCCCAGGGGATGAAACTTACCTACCTACTCAAAGTGTACTGACCTCCCTCTACCTCCTTCTGTCATTGTGCTGCTCCATCTTGTGCTTTTGGCAACCAGACCAGTATAGTTCCCTCCAGCCAATACTTTCAGAAGAGACCCTACTAAGGTGGCAAACCTATTCACAACTACCTGGGAGCAAGTCTCACTGAACACAGTGGGACTTACTTTTGCATAAACATTCATAGAAGTGCACTGTGTATTTCACATGAGGTTTAGCCTACAGGATTAATCTGTGGGTGCCAGCTAGCTTGGCTATGTATCCTTTTAGTAAGATTCAACAGTTTTGCCAGTATTCCTTGATTAATTCCTGATGGGAGATCTTGGTGATTGTTGAGGTTGTTGTTGTTTAATTAAATACTTGTTGACTGCAGCCTAGCACCCTTTAATCCAGGAATAGGGAAACTTGGCCCTCCATATGTTTTGAGACTACATTTCCCATCATCCCTGACCAGTGACCACTGGTCCTGTTAGCTAGGGATGATGGGAGTTGTAGTCCCAAAACATCTGGAGGGCCAAGTTTGCCTATGCCTGCTTTAATCATTTTAAACCCAAAGGTGTTGTTTTAACTGCACAGGCATATGCAAGCAGAAGTAAGCCCTGTCAAATTTGCCCTAGTAAATGATAGAATGCTGTTAGTGTGGCTTCTCTCCTGCCTTTTGTGTCTATTTACTTAAAAACGTTGTTACTGTGGGGTGGAAAGTAGAAGCGAGTCCCCTTTAATCTGAGCATGTGTTGCAGCCAAGGTAAGCTGTATGTGTGTACTTGTACGCACTGGAACCCAAAAAAGGTCCGTTTTCAAACTTGGTGAGTGACAACACCCTGAAACAATTCATAAGCAGACGCCCTTTTCCAAGGGAATAGCTGCGCTAGATGTTGGCAGCAAAGAGGATGCAGAATAAGTCACACAGCATCTTAAGCAACATGCTAGTTAACAACACCTAACGTCTCAGACTCAGAGGAATCGGTATTTCCGTAGCAATAGTAATATAAACCACGGAGGAGAAAACGGTTCCTCTCCAAGCAGTATATATTTAACTCTCCATTTTAAGTCCTGCAAGCAGCATCTATTTAACTTCTCCGCATCAGAAAAAAACCCCACCGTTCTTCGTTCCCGCGCTGACAAGCCAGCTGATCTCACGCCACCCGATCCTGTGCACATTTACTCGGAAGTAAGTCTCGCTGCGTTCAATGAAGCTTGCTGCCTCCCAAGCCAGAGTGCGTAGGATCGCAGCCCCGGGATGCCCTCAAGTTTTTGGTGTGTCTCAGCCCGTCTCTAAACCCGCGAGCGTAGAGATCTAGTTGAGATCCCTGCCTTGCAAAGAGAGGTTGGGCTACAGGAGCCTCGGGGTCCCTTCCAACCGAACAATTCCATGATTCCTAGGGCCACCTTTAAGGAAAGGGAGACACACACTTACATTTCGAGACATCTTGAGCTTGCGAGTCTCTAAACTCCGCCGGAAGATCCTTAACACTGGAAGGAAAGAACGGAATGCAAATCCTCAGGAATCCCCACCCAGGCAGGGGTTAAGCCGTCACTCCCACGGGGTGCCCCGCCTCTCCGCTGCCGAGCAGGACGCTCGAGGCTGTCGCGCGTGCGCACTCCCTCCAACGAGCCTTCGCGGGCATGTCAGGGAACAGAGAGCGGCCGTGGAGCATGCTGGGAAATGTAGTCGTTCAACGGGACGGGGCGGCCACGCGTATTTATTTATTCTCTCCCCCTCCCCCGCTGGGACTATCATTGAACTTCCAAGCGTTAAGTAATAATAAAAAGGGGGCGGTGGTCATTTATCACACAGGCCGACCACGCATGTTTTGTGGAGAAAAGGAGGATTTACGCGCACAGCACGCCGGGACATGTAGTACTTCAGGGGATAAGCCGACCACACCGAGCTCTTCTCCTCCCGTTAGTTATGCCTTTGAGGCCCCGCTAGAGAACGCGGGAGGGAAGGCTCCGCCCCTGCCCGGCTCCCCTTGCGCGCCTCAGAAAGAACCCAGCTCTCAGGCGGACTCCTGGTCTCCTCATCCTCCTCGGGGTCCTTCCGGCGCGGGTGAGAGGTCGCCGCGAGGGGGAAAGCGCGCGGTCCGCTGTGCCGCCGGCTCACGGTGGCGGTGCTGGCGGGGCCGACGGACGGACGGGTCGCTCGTTGGGCCATCCGGTGCCGCGGAAGGAGCAACGCGCTGCTCGTGAGCTCTCCCCAGCCATGTCCTACTGCAGGCAAGAAGGTACTGGGGGCGAGAGAGAGAGAGAGAGAGCAAGCATTGCGTTTCCTTATGGGGGTCTCATCCCCGGCTCCTTCTCCCGAGGCGTTTGAGAAGGAGCACGCTTGGGCCGCCCTCTTCTTCCCCTTCTCGGTTTTCTTTACCCTCGAAACAGCCCTGCGAGCTGGACTGAGAGAGAGAGTGACCGTCCCCAAGGTCACGGGGTGGGAAGCCATGTGGCTGGGGAGGGATTTGAACCTTGCTCTTCCACATTTTAGCCACGGAGAGTGCGGGTGGGCAGGTTTTTTAAGAGTGCTCATCTCGTCTGGTGGTGGTGGTAATAATAATAATAATAATAATAATAATAAATTATTTTAATGAATAATAATTATTATATTTTATTTATACACTGCCCAACTGGCTGGGTTTCCCCAACCACTCTGCTTGGCTTGCAGCACATATAAAAACATAGTAAAACTTCAGACATTTAAATACTTCCCTAAACAGGGCTGCCTCCAGGTGTCTTCTAAAAGTCAGATAGTTCTTTTATTTCCTTGACATCTGATGGGAGGGCGTTCCACAGGGCGGGCGCCACTACCAAGAAGGCCCTCTGCCTGGTTCTCTGCAACTTGGCTTCCGGCAGTGAGGGAACTGCCAGAAGACCCTCAGAGCTAGACCTCAGGGTCCAGGCTGAACGATGGGGGTGGAGACACTCCTTCAGATACACCTATTAAATGTATCTGCAACTGAGTCAGGTGTTGGAAACGTGGTTTGTCTTTTTTTTTTTTTTTTTTTTTTTTTTTAGATCCTTCCCTTCCTTCCCCATCATTATTCTTCTAATCTTTCCTCCTTTCCTTTCAAAGAGCGTCCTCCGGGGGCAGTATATATTATGTCCGATCCTACTATATCTTATATCCCTTCATATAAACTCATGAACACAAAGACACGTATAAACACGTATAAACTCGTATAAACCCCCGGTGACCGCCGATGACCACAATCCCTCAATATGCTTTCTTGGATAGGAGGAAAAGGAAAGCCGCTGGGAAGATATCAGTCCAAAAGTATCAATTAATCCGCTCCAGGTCTTAACTTTCTCTTTTGCTTCTCTCAGTCCTTTCCAAGTCCTTTACCCACCCTCACCTGCGACGCGCCCAACACCCAGTAGGAGGGGGGGAGGGAAGAAAAAAAAGTCAAAAGCAGAGGGGGAGAGGGTAACTCTTGAGCACGTGATTGTCCTGCCCCGCTTCTTACCCAATACAGTCAAATATAGTCCTGGTTAATTTACTCCCGGCATTTCAGGATCTTCAAGCACCTTGAACACTTTACGCTCCATATACTCTTCTCGCCATGCAATTGCAGTCACTGTGGTAGTCACCGTAGCAATCCTAATTGCAATTTAGGCTCCCTCTCGGAGTTACCTCTCGGAGTTACCTACTCTCTCCTCATTCCCGTCGCAACTTAGACTCAAACGTGAGAGAGGGCTCTGTACAGATTGATTCAGCTCGCGTTGTCTGTATATATATCCTCAAGGAAGTGGGTAGCGTTGGAAATAAAAATCAAAGAGGTTCAGCAACATAATCAAAATGGAGCCTCTCCGGAGGACTTGGAAAGGCGTTAGCCACAATCTATGTCCCAAGTTTGGCGTTTTGCTTATATAATAAAGTTTAATAAAGTCAATAAAAAGAATCGTTATGGCCCGTATTTATTGTCAGTTCGGCTCTAGTTTACTCAGTCAGACTGTTTACTAACCTTCTCACTCCTGCGACTCTCTTTCTGCGCCATCTTGCCTCCACTGCCGAGGAAAATCCCAAAAAGGCCAACAGAAAGTAAAAAAAATACCTAGGCGTCTCCTGGCTTCACATCAACTGCGCACTTAACTAGTAAGCACTTCAGGCAAAAAGAAAACCTTTCCATACGCCGGAGACCCCGTTCTTATATCCAAGGGGTTCCGACGCTTTCGCAGTTGAAGCTCCGGGCGTTTCGCTGTGGAATCGGCACTTCCCAATTTGCGCTGGCGGTCGTCGTTCTCTCGCGCTCTCTCTGTCCTTCCAGAGAAGGTAGAAACGACCGCGTCCGCGCTGCAGGCGGCCTCTCCCCCAAGGGTTCCCCCCCTGAGGTTTCGGGGTACGCTGCGCCCTTGCGTCTCACCCACGTTTTCCACAGCGCCCAGAAAGCTCAGAGCTAGCTTTCTGCGCTTCCTCACTGCTCGCGTCCGGAACCGGAAGTCATAAAACTGGTTTCTCAATGAAGAGTAGAAACCAGTTGGTTATTTTCCTCCTGAATCGGAAGATAAGGCTCACATCCACACCACACATAAAAAAAAAAAAATGGGTGGGACTCCAGGGGAAAGAAAGACATCGCGTCAGGAGGAGATTAAAGACCTAGATAGCTTATGGATTAAAATAAAGGAAGAATTTAAACAAAACGAAACATATATGGAAAATAAGCTAGGGGACATGCAAGACCTGATTGATAAAAAAATAGAGGAAGCAGTAGGAGAGCTCTCATCAAAAATTCAAGATTTGTCAGTAAAATCTAAGATGATTGAAGAGTCTAATAAGAAACTTCAGAAAGAACTGAGAGAACAGAAAAGAGAAACAGGGAGGATGAGGGAAGAGTTGGGGGAATTAAATAAAGCACAGGATAGGATTTGGGACAACCTTGCCATGGCCGACATGCGACAAAAGCAGCTCCATTTAAAATTTAGAGGCGTGGCAGAAGAGAGAAATGAGGATGTTAGAAAGAAAATGATTAAAGAGCTCTCTAAATGGCTGGGTTTAGAAGAGGAAGAGATAGCTTTAACGATTGACAGTGCATTTAGAATGTCTAGACCACAGCATCTAAAAATTAACAAATTCTTGGGAGACTGTTTGGTGATATTTAATTCCTTAGAAATGAGAAATCTAATTTTAAGGACGAGTTACCGCAACAAACTTAGAATCGAAGGCAGGCCCATTATCATCTACAAAGAGATTCCAATTAGATTATTAAGGAAAAGAGAGGGCTACAGACAAGTGGTTGCCGCCTTAAAGAGAAATGGAATACAATTTAGATGGGAGTTCCCTGAGGGGGTTACTTTCTTCTATAAAGATAAGAAATTTAAATTAACGGACATACAAGAAACAGAGAAGTTTCTGAGAAGATATGAAAAAGAGTTAGGAAGGATTGAATATAGAGTGCGAAGTAAAGAAGAGGTGAAAGGGAATGGGCGAGAAGGGAAGGAAGGGAGGGAGGGGAGCGTGAAAGACCAAGGAGAAAGGGGGTTAAACTCAGGAGACGAAGATGAAGAAACCGCAGTGGGAGGAGAGGCGGTTGAAGAGGAGGGGCTCCTAGGAAATAAAGGCGTCGGTTTTTAACTGGAGTTTTGATTTGAGGTAAAGTAGTTAGAGAACTAAGACAATACTGGACACTCTAAAACTTTTATCATGGAATGTGAATGGGTTAAATGAGAAAATTAAAAGGAATAAAATTCAAAAAGCTTTGAGAAATAAGAAATATGATGTAATTTGTTTTCAGGAAACCCATATCGCTAAGAGACATAGACACATTTTAGTGAATAAAAAACTGGGAGTAGAATTTGTAAACTCGGATGTAAACAAAAAAAAAGGAGTGGTAATTTACGCCAAAGAAAGGTGGGAACCAAAACAAATTTGCAAGGATGAGGAGGGCAGAATATTAGGTATCCAATTAAATTTTCGAGGGGAAAGAATTAACGTAGTGTCGGTCTACGCACCAAATACAAAAAGAACTGAGTTTCTCGGAAAATTAGAAAGTATGTTGTTAGAATTAGAACCTTATAAGTTAATCTTATTGGGAGATTGGAACGGGGTCCCAACTCCGAGTATAGACAGAAGTGAGAATCAGAGGAATGCAAATAGGGGGAAGCTCCCTAACTCATTTAATGAGTTAGTGGAAAATCTAGACCTAATCGACATCTGGAGGTACCGGAATCCCACTACAAAACAATTCACCCATTATTCAGAGCCCCACCAGAGCTGGGGCAGGATTGACCAGATATGGGTGACTAGGGCTATGGTATGGAGAGTTAAGAGATGTGAGATATTACCCAGGACCCTGTCAGATCACTGCCCCTTGACCCTGGAAATTAAAAACGAATTGAAAGGGCAGCTAAGGTGGAGGATGAATGAATATTTATTTGAAAATGAGGAAGTATTGGACATGGCAAAAAAAACTTTGAGAGAGTATTGGGAGATGAACCTGAATAGAGATACCCCAATAGAGCTGGTATGGGACGCCGGTAAGGCTGTCCTAAGGGGTTTTCTAATACAGCAAAATAGCTATAGAAAGAAGTTAAGGGAGAAAAAGAAGGAAGATATCATGGCACAATTGAGGGACTATGAAAGAAAACTTGCTCTAGACCCGACAGATGAAAGGATCAATCAAACGGTGAGGGTGCTGCAGTCCCAATACTCAGCCATTTTGAATCAAGAGGTAGAACAGAAAATTAAATTTACGAGACAAAAATATTTTGAGTCGGCCAACAAAATGGGGAAGTTACTTGCATGGCAGCTTAGGAAAAGAAAGAAACAAAATGTGATTAATAAACTTATTATAGATGAAAGGGTGATAGAAGACTCAGAGGAAATTGAAAATAGGTTTGTTACTTTCTTTGAAAAGCTGTACGAAAAAGGAGAAGAGAGTAGTGTAGAAATAGAGAATTATTTAGACCAAGAAGAAAGGAAATTCTTTACGGAAGAGGACTGCATGCAACTAAACAAAGTGGTTTCTGTAAAAGAGGTCCGGGATGCTATCAATAAGATGAAAAACGGGAAGTCCCCTGGTCCGGACGGTCTGCCTGCAAAATATTATAAAAAACTGATAGACTTGTTAGCTCCGGCCTTAACGGAGGTAATAAATAACACTCTTCAAGAAGGGAGAATACCTAGCTCCTGGAAGGAGGCGTATATTACGTTAGTCCCTAAGACTGAAAATGAAAAGACAGATATAACAAATTATAGGCCAATCTCACTCTTAAACTGTGACTATAAGATCTTTGGTGATATTATGGCAAGCAGACTTAAAAAACTATTAAATAGATATATACATAGAGACCAAGTGGGATTCCTACCGGGTAGGCAATTGAGAGACAACGTCCGACATGTATTGGACATTATGGAGTATTTGGAGACTAGACCAGACGTGCCAGCGGCCCTTATTTTTGTCGATGCAGAAAAAGCCTTCGACCGCGTATCCTGGGAATTTCTGCTACAAAAACTTGATAAGGTGGGTATAAGGGGTTCTTACTTGAAGGGTATTAGGGCAATCTATACTGAGCAACAGGCTAGGTTGATCATCAATAATAATTTGACTAAATACTTTCCGATTAGGAAAGGCACAAGACAGGGTTGCCCTCTGTCACCTTTATTGTTTATTTTAGTGTTAGAAACAGCCGCAAATAAAATAAGAGCGACCCCGGATATCAAGGGAGTAAGAATTGGAGAGAAAGAATACAAATTAAAAGCCTATGCAGACGATCTGGTCTTTTTCTTTGAGAACCCATTTGAAACCACCAACAGAGCGATAGAACTCTTGGAAGATTTTGGTAAATTATCCGGATTCAAACTAAATAGGGGGAAAACTAAAATATTAACAAAGAACTTGACAATACAAGAAAGATTACAGCTAGAACAACAGGTGGATATTAAAGTAGTAAATAAGGTGAAATATTTGGGAATTTGGTTGTCCCCAAAGAACATCAATTTGGTAGAGGACAATTATAATAAACTGTGGAAGGAAATTAAGAAAGATATGAACACCTGGCGTAGACTGAACTTATCCTGGACCGGGAGGATGGAATCGATTAAGATGTGTGTCCTCCCGAGACTGCTATTCCTGTTTCAGAGTTTACCAATTATAAAAGGTACCACCTGCTTTAAAAACTGGCAAAGGATCTTGACCAAATATATTTGGCAAGAGAAGAAACCCAGGGTGAAACTTAAATATCTGATGGATTCCAGGGAAAGAGGAGGTTTTGGTGTACCAAACTTAAGGCTCTATTATGAGGCGGCATGCCTACTCTGGATAAAGGAATGGGCCACCCTGAATGATACTGACTTATTAGATTTGGAAGGATTTGATTTAAGATTTGGGTGGCATGCCTACCTCTGGCAGGGAAAAGACAAAGTCCACAGAGGATTTTATAATCATATTGTTAGAGGATCACTCATAGAAGTTTGGAATAGGAGGAAAAATGTGATTGAACAAAACACCCCCTGGTGGTTATCACCCGTGGATATTATTAAAATAAAGAAATCAAATATGACAGGTAAAAGGTGGACGTATGAGGATCTTTTAACTAAATCAGAAGAAGGGTGGAAATTAAGATCACAGGATGAATTGAAAGAGAAAATTAAGGACTGGTATCACCTACATCAAGTTAACGCAATATGGAGGGAGCATAAGAGAATAGGTATGGGAGAAAATAAATCTAGATTTCAAGTGGAGATTATGGAGAGTAATAACAAACTATTATCTAAAATGTATAGGCAACTGCTGGAAAGTGAAAACAAGGAAGTGATGATCAAAGAGGTAATGATTAAATGGAATAAAGATCTAGGATATGAGATAGGATATGACAAATGGCAAACATTATGGAAGAAAGGTATGAAATTTACCGTATGTGCTGACCTATGTGAGAATTTGTATAAGATGATGTATCGCTGGTACCTGACCCCGGCAAGACTAGGGAAAATGTATAGAACAACAGATAACACTTGCTGGAGGTGTAAAGATAAGGTGGGGACTTTCTTTCATATTTGGTGGACCTGTGAGAAAGTGAAGGGTTTCTGGGGACAAATTCACGAGGAGCTAAAGAAAATTCTAAAGTATAACTTTCCCAAGAAACCCGAAGCGTTCTTACTAGGGATGGTTGGGGAGGAAATAAAAAAGACAGATCAGATTTTTTTCCAGTATGCTGCCACTGCTGCGAGAATATTAATAGCAAAGAAATGGAAATCCCCAGAAATACCAACAATAAGAGAGTGGCAGGAGAAAGTGTATCAATACTTGGACCTGGCGAGGCTTACCCAATATGTTAGGCGGGATAGCTCGAGTAAAAAGATTGAAGATTGGTCTAAATTCATAAGTTACCTTGAGACTAATTTGAGAATTAATAACTTAACAGTAGACGATGGTTAACTTCTACGACATGTAAAGAAAAATGAAAATAACTGCAGAAGAATAATATAGAATACTTAATCCAAAGCTGAGGTTAATGGAAGTCAAACGTGTGTAAGGGTATGATTGGAATTTTTCTTCTTTGTAGTGTTTTTTTTTTTTCTCTATTACTTTAGGTGTGTATGTTTTAATATGCTGTTTGTACTATTTTATATGGTACAATCTTTCTTTGTATGTGTAAGTATATGTGATTGTAATAAAGTTTATAAAAAATTAAAAAAAAAAAAAAAAAAAAAAGGAAACGTGGTTTGTCAGGACACCTTCTTTTCCAAGGGCTTTTGGGTATTTGCAAAGTTTGCTGGTCACGAAACATCCCAGGGACTGAACTCTGTTGTTTTGAACGTAACGTTGCTGCCTTTATTGTTAGTTCACCAAAGCCCAGCACTGTCTGCTCTGACTTGGCAGCATCTCTGTCCTGCAGGGATGGGGAACCTGTGACCTTTATTATTATTATTATTATTATTATTATTATTATTATTATTATTATTAAGTAGATTATTAGTAGACAAACACAACGTTTGAACACAAGCTTATCTTTATTTGTGAGCAAGGAACTTTGGTGTTAGGCCACAGCTATTTTATAAACAGTGGTACCTCGGGTTACATACTCTTCAGATTACATACGCTTCAGGTTACAGACTCTGCTAACCCAGAAATAGTGCTTCAGTTTAAGAACCGTGCTTCAGGATGAGAAATTGTGCTCCAGAGGCGCGGCAGGAGCAGGAGGCCCCATTAGCTAAAGTGGTGCTTCAGGTTAAGAACAGTTTCAGGTTAAGTACGGACCTCTAGAACAAATTAAGTACATAACCCGAGGTACCACTGTACTGTAGTAGTATATAGTTTTTGATGTTCATGGTAGGATGCTGTTCCTTTTACTGACAGTTAACAAAATGAGGCTTGCTCAGTCTTTCCCCCCACTCTCTTTCTCAGTTTTCCCTTCCTTCCCCCACAGAATAGAGTGAATGAAGTTATGACACTGTCTAGCAGTTGCTGTCCAGTTATGCAATGATTAATATGTTGTCATATTTATCATTACATAACTTTCAGAACTGTAAACTGCAGCATCTGCAATTTAATAGTTGAGTCTAATAAGGAGTTAGGTAAATAGTTAGGTAACTATGGTAGTAATAAAGTGGTACTAATTTTTAAGCGAAAGCAATGAGTTGTGATTTACGATTAAGCTAAAGTCACTTAAAGTCTTAAATCAATACTTCTAATTACCGTATTTTTCGCTCTATAACACGCACCCGACCATAACACGCACGTAGTTTTTAGAGGAGGAAAATCCGTAGGCATGCCACCCGTAGGCATTTCCTCCATAACACGCACAGACATTTCCCCTTACTTTCTAGGAGGAAAAAAGTGAGTGTTATGGTGCAAAAAATACGGTATGTTTGTGGGGGGTCTGCTTTGTCTAATGCTGTGAGACTACTGCTGTGAGTTGGTGGCTGAAGGAAAGTTAGAAACTGAGGTATGAAAGCTAGGAGCTAAATGGCACCTTAAACCTACGTTATGGGCACAACAAGGGAATGCCTAGGTGCTCTTTTTTATAACAAGAATGCAAAGCTGAAAATGAACTGCAGCTAAAATATTATGTTCAGTTTTCACGTGGTCTAGTCCTTCCCCTGCCTGCCCACCCCCTAATATTCTTATGAGGGTCTCCTCTCCAGTTTTCAGAGAGTAGCTGGAAGTGGGGAGGCAGAAAAAGGTCTTCCTTTTCTTCCACTCTGCAGTTTTAATCAAATCTTAGGTGCAATACTCTGCCCAGAGCTCAAAAAGTGCTATCACTAATGAAATTCCCTGTCGCAAAATGTGCCTAGAACAATGGGAGTTTCGAACCCTGGCTGTGTATTTGAGACACATAGTAGTACAGTCATACCTCGGGATAAATACACTTCAGGTTGAGCATGTTCGGGTTGCGCTCCGCGCTGACCCAGAAGTAACGGAGCATGTTACTTCTCGGTTTCGCCACTCACGCATGTGCGGAAGCAGCGAAATGCGACACGCGCAGACGCGCTATCTCGTCTTAGGTTATGTTCAGGATGCGAACGGGGCTCCAGAACGGATCCCGTTTGCATTCCGAGGTACCACTGTACATAGAATTATAGAACTGTAGGTTTGAAAAGGACCCCAGGAGTCATCTATTACACTAACCCTCTGCAAGGCAGGAATCTCAGCTAAAGCATCCATGACAGATGGCCATCCAACCTCTGCTTAAAAACCTCCAAGGAAGGAAAGTCCACAGCTTCCTGAGGGAGTCCGTTCCACATCATTGTCAGATGCTGTCATGGCACTTGAACTGTAACTTTATTGGTAGTTCAGGCAACTCCCCATTTGCATGGGGGCTGCGTTCTGGGTCATTGTGTGCTTGTGTGAAATCGCATATAATTGGAGCGCTCATTGAAAAAGCGTGCAAACACCCAGGCCTGCCCTCACCCTGTTCCTTTTTGTTACGTTTTTGGCTCACTTCCAGATTCAGCCTGATGCGTGTGTGTGTGTTCATGCACATATCGGACACACCTAAAACGGCCACGCCTGTATTTCATTTCCATTATGTATAGATAGTGTGCTTTGGTTATATGAGAACTCACATTTGGAGAATGAGTTCACACTACAGTCGTACCTTGGTTTTCGAACAGCCTAGTTCTCGAATGGTTTGGCTCCCGAACAATCGAAACCTGGAAGTGAGTGTTCCGGTTTTCAAACGTTCTTTTGGAAGCCAAATGTCCAACAGGGCTTCTGCAACTTCCAATTGGCTGCAGCCAATCAGAAGCCGTGTTTGGGTTTTCAAACGTTTTGTAAGTCGAACAGACTTCTGGAATACAGTGGTACCTCTGGTTACGTACTTAATTCGTTCCGGAGGTTCATTCTTAACCTGAAACTGTTCTTAACCTGAAGCACCACTTTAGCTAATGGGGCCTCCCGCTGCTGCTGCACTGCCGCCGCGTGATTTCTGTTCTCATCCTGAAGCAACCCGAGGTACTATTTCTGGGTTAGGAGAGTCTGTAACCTGAAGCGTATTGTAACCCAAGGTACCACTGTAGATTCCGTTCGCCTTCCAAGGTACGACTGCATTAGTATTTTGGATTAAGAACAAAAGCAAAATATCAGGTAGATAAATTTTTGAAATCCACCTTAAGTCTGTAATTGACAAGGAGAGAAACTTTGCAGTAATCTCTCTGAAAAATTGCCTTTCTTTAAAAAAAATAGATCTGAATGAAGCTAATCAATTCTATGAAATGACTGGGGTGAGTGTTGTTACAAGATGATTCCAGTTACAGATAGGTAGCCGTGTTGGTCTGCCATAGTCAAAATAAAAAAATTCCTTCCTGTAGCACCTTAAAGACCAACTAAGTTAGTTCTTGGTATGAGCTTTCATGTGCATGCACGATACGTGTGTATCTGAAGAAGTGTGCATGCACACGAAAGCTCATACCAAGAACTAACTTAGTTGGTCTTTAAGGTGCTACAGGAAGGAATTTTTTTATGGTTACAAGATGATGTAATGCTTCACTTGCCTCTGGCCTGTGTGAGTTACTTTGGGTTAGGCAGCACTTCAGGGAAGCCTTTCATTGGAAGTGCTGATGCATGATTTCAGTGTTCTGGGGGCTGACAGTGGGGATGTGTCCGGGGAAAATCTCCATTGCAGGGTCATCCCAGGATAGCTGTTTCATGTGACCATATTTGGCTTGCTCCAACGCCACACTATAAAATCAAAGCAAATTGATTCACAATGGAAGTTAAACTACCCTGCTGCCATCATAAGCTCATTACTATTTGCCCCGTCTTTGTTGACTAATGAGATTAATTGATCTCTGACCCCTTCGTACCATTTTTTAAAAAGTGTTTGTGGACAGTAATCGGTCTTTTAGTATTAACAAAGCCTTCTCTCAAATTTTATGTGTGAGTCTTCATCAAAAGTTGGGGAAATACAATGGGATGGAGCAGAAGAGCCAAAGGCCTCTCTGGAGCCAGCCCAATGTTTATTCTTAATTTCTGAACATCCTCCAGTTCGCTTTAACCAAATGTAATGGACAGGCTCATGCACACCACTTTGATTGAAGCCTCTCCAGTGCCAATTGGAAGAGAATCATGAGCTTCTACTAGGAATGCATCTTTATATGGAATTGTTCAAAGGCTTCGGTTGGACAACTGTTCTGGACAGACTGTTCTATCTGGGCCTAATGCTCTTTGTGTCTCTCTCTTTTTTTAATTTTCAGGAAAGGACAAAATTATATTTGTGACCAAAGAGGACCACGAGACACCAAGCAATGCTGAACTGGTAGCAGATGACCCCAATGATCCTTATGAAGACCATGGTCAGTAGTAGAGAGGGGAAAGCATAATGTTCAATAGGGCTGTATACTGGTATTGAAATAACACCGTAATAAGTCTTTCAACACAAATTGCTGGTTCCTGTTAGCAGAGAGATTTGCTCAGTAGCTTGTAATAATCCATGGTATTTAATGTGTGCTCTTCCATGTTTCCATGTGTTTAAAATTGGGTTTTCTTTATTATAAAAAATGTAGTCAGGAATCTCTAGGGGGCAGCAGTCACACACAGAGACAGCTATGCTTGCGATGTACTGTGTTGGCTGTCACCTGTATACGATCCTATCTGAACCCTATCTCTCAGTATAAACTTTCATGGTGTGGATTTGTTTTAAAATGGGCGTTCACAGTGTGGCTGGCAGTGAAAAGCCTGACATTTTTCTCACTTCTCCATAGTAAAAACAGCTGTGCTAAACTGAAAAATGTCTATAATGTATTTTCTAAGCTTATGCCCCGTTTTAGCTATCTTGGGGCTTCAGCAAAACAAACAATGTAAAACAAGTAATAAAAATACTTTAACCCGCCCCCTCCCCAACAGCTAAAACCAGTGTATAAAATAAAGGTGTAAAAGTTATATTACTGAATAACTTCAGCAAACCCACACATATCTGGGGTTATTTTTCATGGGGCTGGTCAGCATTTTCAGGCATCTCCTATGCTAATTTTATATATAATAAGCTGCTAATTTAGAGAGAGTTTGGGGTGAGAGCAAGAAAAGTGTGGTGCGGAGTAGCCACTGGTAGAATAACCTCATCGCTTTACTAATAGCAGTACTTCCACCATAGAGAAGTTTCTGTTACTTGTATTTAGGACACCTTTGGGAGCCTCAAGGGGTCTAAGCCCATGGGGTCTCATATGGACCCTCGACTTTATTTAGCACATTTGGCCTACATCAATAAAAGCAATGCTAAATCAATGTGGAAAGTTCTCCTAACTTATTTCACTTGGTATTTGTGCCACAGTAATGGCAGAGCCCCCAGTCTGACTCCTCTTCGTGGTACTGTACTCTTGGTCTAAGACAAAGGTTTTGGTCAGCCTGGAGTGGGTGTTTTTTACCTTTTCCCCACAGTAGTCTGGACATAAGCTTATTCATTCCAAAGAAGGGAGTACTAAAAACTGTTGGCCGAAGTGATACGTTCTTCAGTGTTGCCTGCTAAATAAGCAGTACACTGAACATAAACAAGCAGTGTACATCAGGAATATATAAAACAAGGATAAGTATGTACATGAAAACAGGATCTGTGGGAATTGTGAATGAAATGCAATAAAAGGTTAATGAAACATAACTTCAGTTATTGAATTAGAAGCAGCTGTTCATAGACCTTACTCTAATGCATTTAATAAGAGAATACAAAAAAACCCCTCCTCCAATAAGTAATTTGAAAGCTTGCTGTGATTAAGGTTAACCTTGTAATCTTCAGATAAAAAGAAATAGATGTCCCTTTCCGTGCTCCTAAACTCCTAGGCTTCAGCAACCATCTGCATCTTATTGCAGAAAGACGTGCAGCAGCAGAATTTGAGTGTCTCTCACCCTCTCCTTCAGCCTTCATCATTTCAGGCAGGATGTATTGCTGGCCAAGAACCAGCATAGTGTCTACAGGCTGGGGGGAAATTGCTTTGCAGGCTGTTGGCACCTCCCATTCTGAGACTCATGCGGCAGCTTCTAAAGGTTTAGAGTTGAATTTCCTACTGGCCAGGAATACAAAAAGATGAATGATGAAGATTTTCCTCTCCGTCCTTCTTTTTTGTCTTTGTGAAAAGCAGTTTTGTTGAGGGGGAAATCAATGCGATCTTGTTTAAAAGCAAACCCACTTCCAAATGTGAAGCCAAGTGGATTTATAGCAGCGCAAAACAAACGAATTAAATTGACCCTTCAGTTTGTTAAGAGCCAGCTAACTGAGGCTCCCATTTGTTTCAGTGGGATTGGCACAGAATAAACTCCTAGTAGATTGTACTTGTTTCTACCAGGTTTTTGTTGTTGTTATATAGATGAAAAATTACCATAATGTACCACAATGCCTTAGTGCAACAGTGTTTATATTTTTAATTTGACATTTGAATGACATTTAAAACTGTTTTCAAACTTTAGCAGTTTGGTTTCATTTTAATTTAGTGAGAAATATTGTGGTGTTGTGTGTTCCAGTATAAAAGATCCCACCCACACCCAAAGTAGCATAGGGAATTATTTTCTGAGAATAATCTCTGGCTCTTTGTATTGTCGTGCTGGGATTTGACAGTACAGTATAGCTTTCCAGCTTTCCATTGCAATAGCTTCTAAAATATAATTGGGGTGGTTATAGCAGAATTTGTCTGGTTTTACTGACTAATCTAATTATGGCTGCAATCTTAACAGCACTTACCTGGGAGTAAACGCAATTGAATTCAATAGGACTTCTGAGTACAGTATATAGTTAGGGTTGCAGCTTATGCTGTCTCAAAAATTTTACAAGCAACTCCCAACTGCTTCTGTTTCTTCAAGAAACAATTGTTAATGCTTATAGTTCTCTTTTGAGAATGTTTCAGCATGAGTGCCAAGCAAAGGAAACTATGCTTCATGTACACGTTAGGTGTTTTGTATTTGACTGTCCTCCCTGTGCTGGAAGAAGTGAAGTTGTCTTTAATCATAGACAGCAGAAAGTCTTATCAAGAACCTTCAGCCAGTGGTCATATAGTGCATCAGTTTTGAGTTCTAGTTCAAGAAGAGAAGTGGCCCTAGGTCATTGAACACTTTCCTTGGCATTTGTGAAGGGTTGTTTTCTTGGCAGATTTTTTCCTAGTTCCGTGAACATAGAAAGTGTTCCACAGAATCTTCTTCCTAGCCAAGAGGCTGCAGTACAACAGTTGCAAGCTCCAGTTCTTCTGTGCTACCTGATGCCAACATGGGGTCTTCCTGTCATCTTCTCTCATCTGCATTCAGCGTGGCTTGTATAATTTGCAGAACTTGGGTTCCTGCGTGCTCTTTAGAAAACTCCCACCTAATAAACCCTTCCTGCACAAAATTCATTCCGTAGCAAAAGTTAGTAAAGGTAAAGGGACCCCTGACCATTAGGTCCACTCGTGACCGACTCTGGGGTTACGGCGCTCATCTCACTTTATTGGCCGAAGGAGCCGGCGTACAGCTTCCGGGTCATGTGGCCAGCATGACTAAGCCGCTTCTGGCAAACCAGAGGAGCGCACGGAAACGCCGTTTACCTTCCCACCGGAGCGGTACCTTTTTATCTACTTGCACTTTGACGTGCTTTCGAACTGCTAGGTTGGCAGGAGCAGGGACCGAGCAATGGGAGCTCACCCCGTTGCGGGGATTTGAACCGCCAACCTTCTGATCGGCAAGTCCTAGGCTCTGTGGTTTAACCCACAGCGCCACCCGCGTCCCTATGGAACGCAGGTGCAAAAGTTACTAGCCTACAATTCATTATTAGCCCGCCTACATCTGCCTGTTTTCATTTGGGCTATATCTACAGCCTGAAAGAAGGAAAATAATCGACCTGTAGCACTTCAGATTTTGTGGGACTCTGAACTCCCATCAGCTCTAGTCAGCGTAGCCACGAGCTAAGGATTATGAGAGCTAAGGAATATGGGAGCTAGGGAGTATGGGAGTATCTTGAAGGCCACATGTGCCACAAAGCAATCAGTGACTATTTGCAAGGCTTTTTGTATTCTGAAAATACAGAGAGATGCTGGGTTCATTCAGCTGTGGTCAGAGAGTATTCCTAAATTCAGAGTCATGAGCTTCCTCTCTTCCCAACTCCAGTCGATCTACAAGGAAATGAGAAGCTTTCACTTCTTTTTCAATGGACTGTGGTTACTCATTATGTCTGAACCCAGAATAAATTATATTTTGGCCTGTTTCCCTAAACCATAGTTAAGGTTAACCACAGTTCTGGAAAGAATAATAAATCATGTTTAATTGAAAATGGAAGCCACACTACAAGTGGGGATTTGGCATTATGTCTGAACTCTGTATCCATGACTGCTCAGGAAGCAGATTTGCACAACCAAGTGAACTAGTTAATGTGGGAATGGTTTACAATAGCTTGAATGTTGATTTAGGTTGCACTCTTGCCCTTTGGACTCGGTTATCCTGCCCAACGTGTAGAGTGGAATTGGAAGATTTTAAATTTTAGGAGTGGTTTTTAACATTAATAAATGTTTTAACACAGTTTCAAAGTTACTTGGATTATCTGCTTTCATAGTTTTTATGCATCTCTACTTAGATGTAAGACCTAGCTAAGTGGAAGTAGGACTGCAGGGGCTGAAAAATCACTCTCGTTCCAAGGGTTCAGACTAATAAGTCCTATAATTTTACATCAGTGTTCAGCCCCATTAGTGCTCCTATTGGATGCATAGCAGCAGGGCTTGGTGGGTTGCATCTGGAGAATTTCGTGACCACCGTGTGATCACTTGCTTATGGAGGCTGCTCAGATTTGCAGATTTGGAATCTTGTGTTTTCTCCTTCATAAAGCAAAAACACAATTCTGCTGTTCTGCACAAAAATCGCCCCTCACCTGCTTCATGTTTTCCTTCCCAGACTTGGCTACTCATTTAGGAGCAAAAACATGAAAGCAATGAAGGGTTTTTTTGTGATTATCATCGGCATCTTTTATGTTTGCTGCTAATGTCAATAGCAGTAGTAGAAGTGGCATCTTGTCAACGATAGGGTTGATTGTAAGCAGACAATTGATTGTATTGGTTTTAGGGGAATTGAAACTGACTGTGTGGGCTCAGTGTGAAATAGTTACCCTTGTTCATCATATTGAATCTACAGCACACAAGTTCAGTCACATCTCCATTATCTGCCATTAGCTTACTGATTTCTTTTTTTCCTTCCTAGGTTTGATATTGCCTAATGGAGATATCAACTGGAATTGCCCTTGCCTTGGCGGAATGGCGAGTGGTCCTTGCGGGGAACAATTCAAGTCCGCCTTTTCCTGTTTCCATTATAGCAAGGAAGAAATAAAGGGATCCGATTGTGTGGACCAGTTTCGTGCAATGCAGGAGTGCATGCAGAAGTACCCAGAGCTGTACCCCCAAGAAGATGATGACGATGAAGAAGATGAAGAAAAGCAGGGCAAAACTCTAGAAGCTGCTGCTGCTGCTTCTGTAACCAAAGAGGAAGAGAAGGGATCCAGCTAATGAAGCTCCACGGAGGCTTTGGTCTCCTTTCCAACTTCAAAGACACACTATAACTTATGCAAAGCATCTTCCCTTCCCTTCCCTCCCCTCCCTCTCTGCCCCTTCTCCTGATCCTTCAAGGAACACCCTTCACCTCTCTTCAGTGCACTGTGTCCTGTGAAATTACTTGCTGCAAGGAAGTAAGACACCTTGGCCTCATGGTCTCAATAATGCTGCAAAGAGGTCAGTGCATAGCAGGGGGACAACCTATTCTTAGGCACTGCCGCTGCTTTAATAGTTATTTCCTTCTCCAGTCATGTTTGCAGGTTGACTTGAACAAGACTAGTAGAGAGGTGGAGCCAACACACAATCTGGAGGAAATCCGTCAGCAAGGATGTCCGGTCAGGGTTGATTTTCAGTGATTGTCTCAGATATTCCCAATGCTTTTTTGGGGTGGGGTGGGAGGCATAAAACTCTTAAAATTGATTCAGAAACTGTTGAGAATGATTGAAGTTTTCATTTGCACAGTTTATATGCTTTAATAGCATGTGAAATTTGCATACGCTACTGATTTCTGGTAATGGAAAATTATTGTGTGTGTAAAAGGGGAATGATTTTTTTCATTATTATTTTTTTCAAAAGTGTTGATCAGGTCTTGATTTCACTGAGTTGATAGGGGAGAATGCTAACTACTGTTTCTCAATGTTCCTGATCAACCCTGCTTTTGTGGGATTCCTCTCTGTTCAAGCCTGTCACTTCTCCAGACAGGTTGCTAAAATAGATGCCCTTGACAAGGAAATTGCAATGTTACCTGGTGTAACAGCCTCTGACTAGATAATTGTGACTAGAGTGTACATTAAAGGCAAAACCTTTCTAACTTGCATTGAAGCCTTCATGTCTTTTATTAATGCTGGCGATTGATTACTCAATTCTTTTCCTGTTGCTGTTGTAGCCAAGCTACTGTATCCTGGAAGATGCACGCTAGCAGAACTACACTGTGTTACTTAGATTTATGGATTTTTGTGTCTAGTAGGCGAGGTTACGCTCCAAGCATATCTTTAGCAAGCAAGTTCAGTGTATGCTGAAATCAAGCCGAATTAAAATCTCCAAAAGGTTTTAACACAATTGCTGTACCTTGGTGCTTGCTGGTACAGTAAGAACATAATATGCGAACACTTGATGAACCTTCTGGATCAGGCCAAGGGCCCATCTAGTCCAGCATCCTCTCATCACAGAGGCCAACCAGATGCCTATGGGAGACCTGAAAGTTGGGCAGGAGCACAACAGCACTCTCTGCATTGACAATTTCCAGCAACTGGCATTCAGAGGCATAATGCCTCTTGCCAGTGGAGGTAGAACATGGCTAAGCTGCCTAGTAGCCGACGATAACCTTGTTTTCCATGGATTTGTCTAAACCTCTTTCAAAGCCGGCCAAGTTGGTGTATGTTTACAGTGGTGTTAATGAGCTTCCAAGTGTTACCAGTTGTCACTTTAGCAGCATATTATCCTCTGCGCAGACACCAGACTGTTAAATGTGTTGCAAGTGGCTCTCCTTGCTGCCTCTTCTCTTAAGTGCCGCCTGATTTCTATCATTCACTTTTCATTTAATGAAGTGGAGTGGAAGTACCAGCTCTCTGTCAGCCGTTCACTCCTGGGATGGATAGCAGGCATTTCGAAAGTGCATTCTACTCTTTTTTTTTAAAGAGAAAAAGAGCATGAAAAGGCCTCTCAGTCTGCATACAGAGTAGGCAACAAAACAGGTGCCAAAAGTGCAGAAGTGATAAAAGCTTGGCGCCTAAGCCGTTGACCCAAAGAGATGGAGCCTTGAGTGATCAGATAAAATATGGGGCACATGTTAAGAGTGGGGTTTACCTGGACCTGTCATTTCTGAAAAGGAAACTCAGCTGGCTGGGTATTAAGGCAAACAAATTGCCAGCCTTTGTATTTTCTCATCTCCTTTCTCATGCCTTTTTTCTTTCTTTCACATTTTGAAAATGATTTATAACAGTGTTTACAGAATCTGGGTGTTAATGTGCCTTTCACAAGAGACTGGGAGATGCTTCTTTGTGTGGCCATCCCACAACAGTCCTGCCAGCCTTTGAACACCGTAGGACAGGCATAGGCAAAGTTGGCCCTCCAGATGTTTTGGGACTACGGCTCCCATGATCCCTAGCTAACAGGTCCAGTGGTCAAGGATGATGGGAATTGTAGTCCCAAAACATCTGGAGGTCCGAGTTTGCCTATGCCTGCAATAGGACCTAAGGGCCACCGTAGGAAATGGCTCTCTTGTTGCTCCTGTAAAGCCTCAAGGCAGCCACAGATTTACATATGAAGATATTGGCCCCCATTTTAGAACCTGTCTAGCATGAGCAGGGAGGAGTGAGAAGGAAGAGGATTCTTCAGTAATGGCTTATTTTTAAGGTACAGTATTTACCTTTCAGAACTTAGTTTTAAGCATTTAGTAAATACCAGTATTTATTTAGGTGGGGCATGTGTAACCAACAGAGCAGTTGCAAACATGTACGGTCTATGTACTTTCTGTTTCCCGTTCTGTGCTGCGAAAACAGAAATCGGCATAATTCTAGTTCACAAGCACGTGAAACAATATGCATATTGCAAGTTTGCTTTTATAAAGCGAATAGAAGTCCAAAAATGTGGTGCATGGGCCTGTTGTGAAATTGCCCAGTTTAGGGCATTCCATTAAGACCCTTATTCCTCTCTGGTTCTTGCCTCTTAAAACAGGGATCACCAAGGTGGCGCCCTCCAGCTGTTGTTGGACTCCAGCTCCCATCAGCCCCAAGCGGCATAGCCAGTGGCCAAGGATGGGAGTTGTAGTCCAAGAGCACATGGAGGGGGCCCCCATTGGTTATCCGAGTTCCAGAACAGCCTTTCTCAACTATGGGTCCCCAGATGATGTTGGACTACAACTCCCATCATCCCTGACTACTGGACCTGCTAGCTAGGGATGATGGGAGTTATAGTTCAAAAACACCTGGGAACCCAAGAGTAAGAAAGGCTGCTCTAAGAACATAACTTTTTCTCCCCCCAATCCTTCTGCCATCATTTCTCCTGTCCAGTTAATAAACTAATTTTTGCCACTCCATGTAAGTCAAGGGATTTTGAGCCTAAGTATTATTTGCCCATGCACCTTTTTTTTGGTACCCACAAAACTGCAGGTACAAAAGCAGATCTACATTAATCCATTTTTAATATGGATGAGCTATAGCAATATTTAGCTAGCCTATTTACATCACTGAATGCTTCTTGTCATAACAAAATATGAAGGAGTCAGTGTTACATTTAGACAATATAATATAAATGTAGTTTACAATACTGTATCCAGTTTGACTTTAGCACTTTTAATGAAAACTGTGAGCAACTAGAAGTAATGGCTTCTACTCATAGATTACCTGAAATGCATACCGGAGTCTAAATAAAAGAACAATTGTACGTAGAAGGCCTTGGCCTGTGGTTAAGTACGAGCATTTTTTCACATCGGACAGTGTTTCCCATAACCTACAGATAACCTTTCCACGTGTTTAAGTGAAGTTAGATTTCCATTTCTCTTGCAGCCGAGTGGCATTCAAAACAAACTTCACAATCTTTAGGACAAGTAATATCTGAGCAACGCATCTTCTATTCTCCCATTTCAATTGATGAAAATGTGTCCCTAATGGATGCCTGACTTCAAATGGAAGCCTTCAGTTAAGCCAGTCTGGTCAATATTACATCTTTGTAAACGCTAAGGAATGCAAGTCTCCTTGCCTTGTAATATCTTTTCAATAGACTGCCCTGTGTGACCCAAGTTTCATGTTCCAGGTGCGGCTTCTGTAGACAACACCATTTCAAGCTCATGGAGGTACACTCACTTTTTGTGTATGGACTTAGCAATTTCTCTGCAAGACTGACCTCAGGCAAAAAGGTTTGGCATATTGCAATAGAAGCTAGCTGTATAGAGAACTGATGGGCCTGAGTGGTTTTGCAAAATGTTAAAAACTTCTTGTTTTTTAAAAGGAATAAATGTGCACGCAGTGATTTGCAAACTAAAAAGTAGATACAGAGGGGAAAGCACAACTAGTGTGTCCTTCGGTAAGATGTCAGCCGTGGGGGTGATGAGGAGCTCTCAAGCTGCAGAAGAAAGTAACTGCAGCAAGTCTGGATTCGTGTGTGTGTGTGTGTGTGTGTGTGTGTGTGTGTGTGTGTGTATATATATATATATATATATATATATATATATATATATATATAAAAGCATCTTGAGCCTCTTCCAATGGACAAACATGTCCTGTTAGCTGTATCTGGCTACCTGATTCGAGGGGTGGCAGGTCTGGTGAAAGCTGCACTTAACACATGGTTTAGAGTGACATGAGCAAGCAGGACAGGGCTGCAGTGAAATAAGCCTATGTCCCCTCTCATCTCATGGGCCAGGAGTAGTTTGAAAGCTTTTGCTTAGCCCATGGTTTGCTTTTTCATTTGGACTGGCATGAGCTCTTGTTAGTTTCAAACAAGGCAACTTCAAACCATAGTTAACTGCAGCGGGCTTGTTTAAACTTAACATAGTCATGATGAGCCACAGACGGCACAGTAAACTGTGGTTAGTCAGAAGCAGAAGCTTTCAATCTGCCAGCTATGCAGGAAGAGGAGGGGAAAGAGTATGAGCCTGAGACACACACACATGCTAAACCATGATTCAGTGCAGCAAGCAAAGGTAGCCTTTGTATCTGCAGATTTCTGTGTGCCTTGACTAGCCAGGACATGGAACGCTACTTGCCAACCTTGCAGGTGATGCAAGATGCAGTTACATGAGTGTTCTGTGCCTGCCCACAAGTGCTTCAGCTCTTCAGGAATTGTAGAATCAGAACTGTAGAGTTGTAGTCCAATCCTCTGCACTGCAGGAATCACAGCTAAATCAGTAAAACAAGGCAAGATCAATAAGACAAGGTGTTGTGTTTCTTAAAGGCCAACACTTAAGCATTTTCATGGTGCCATTCTCTTTGAACCAACCAACAGAAAATAGAGAATACCAGCAGCACTAGTTGACCATCTTTGTTTCATATTAGAGAAGAGAGCTCTTTGAGAAGCCCTGCTCTTAAACGGAACGTAATTGCCGCAGGCAAGTGGTTGCTGGCAGCTATAACCCCAACAGTTTTTACATGAAATATTAGCAGGACAGCACTTGAGACTCAAATATTGTCTTGGAAAGAGCAGGTCAGAATAACCACATGGCTGTTCCCAGAGGTAGCCGATGTTTCCTTGAATGTATGTCTCACTAGCGGCCCTTCAACCTCTTCTGCGGTGGTTTGGTGAATCTACCAACGCCAAACCAAATCAGCTTCCAGGATTTCTTTCACTACTTGCATGCAGAAACTGTGGGCCGGTGCTGCATTCTTCCCTCACAAAGGAATCATCGGTGGTGCACAAGCCCTTCTTAGCAGCAATCCTCCTCAAATTTGCGTGGTGCAATGGATGCCGGGGGGAGGGCAAGCTGGGAGAAGACCTTTGATGAGAGCAGGTGGGCTCAAAGTTAAAGCCAAAACTATTGTTGATTTGGTGCACGTATTGAGAGAACAGCCCTAGAGAAGGCAAATGATATTAATCCAACTCTCCACTCATCAGTCCTTGTAATCTCTAATCCAACTCTCCCCACCTACCACTTCCCCCAGCAGCTCTGTGAAAGAACGGAGGTGAAGTCCATTGAGACTCCTGCCTGCAGGATCAGACCCCAGCCATGCCCTCCTCCCTGTACGCAGTGCACACACTTCCCAGAATCCCCCAAGGGGCTACGTCCTGGGAAGGCGTTCAGGCTCTTCTACCATCTCACAGGCTCTGCCTGTTTGCTTCTCTGGTGGCAAAGTTCGGACACAGACAACATAAATCTACAGAATCTTTCCATCCCAGTGCAAATGCTGAGGGCGCACGTACACACTCTTTAAGGA
The DNA here is from genome assembly GCF_964188305.1 of Podarcis bocagei. Lineage (NCBI taxonomy): Eukaryota > Metazoa > Chordata > Lepidosauria > Squamata > Lacertidae > Podarcis > Podarcis bocagei. Next base: position 44,355,391 of record NC_138126.1, read on the forward strand.
CCCCCAAAGGCTGCGTATGTTATTCTAACTGTAGCTTGCTTAGTGAGCTGAAAAGATTGCCGAATAAAGCAGGAGTCATGTGACAGGCCAACCGTTGAGCATGTTGTCGCTCCAAAGCTCGACAAAGTTGTTTGCTCATCCTTTATGGCTGCTTCAAAAAAGCAACCCACCCACCCTGAAACAAATGCTTTAGTGAAGCAGCTGTAAGTTTATGCGTTAGTAGTATCAGGATAGGACTTGAAAGCATCAACGTGGGATGCATTTTGTAATCTTGACACTGGCTGGGGTGGGGGTGGGGTTTAGCTCTGGATAAACGATGTGGGCAAGCTATAAGATGTGATTCCTAGGCAAACAAAGTTAAGGGTTGAGGTTTCCAAGTCTGTGTGGGCTGGGATTGTTTGTCGTTGTCCTTTGATTCTTGGAAGAAAGAACTCAAGGCACAAGATGCCTCCCTAAAACACAAAATATGACAGGGGTGGGGAGAGAGAGATTCTGTTTTTAAATTCCCCTTAGGAATGTTCTGATAGACAACAAGAGAACTACTTAGGCCTTTCACTGCAATATTACTAACATATGCAAAGTCTGTGGCTTTTGCTTTGAAAGAAGGTATTATTTGCATCCAGTTCGAAGCATGTCTGCGACTAGTTTCCCCCAGTGAGCTTTCCAGGGCTTCACCAGGCTGTTCATGTTCACGAGAAGTTTGTTAGTCCGTGTGTCTTCCTGTCCTGCTATCAGATAGTCTACACCTGGTTTGGAAAAAGAACAGCAAGGTGTTAGAAAAAGAGTAAATTCTAAATCCACCAGCGGATTTCACATTAATTTAAAAAACCAACCAAAATGACCCCTCTCTGCTGCGAAGAGTACTAAGCACACAGGATCATATCCCTGCTTTGAGAAATGATGCTAGCACAGAGATCATTTCTCCTTGAAGGCTGCTCAGTAATCTCACAATAAAGGCAAAAGGGTGGTCAGTGCATCCCTACTGCAAGCAATAGATTTGCCTGATTGTCAGCTAGGCAGAGGGATCTTTGACAGTAATAACAGATGCCCCACCAACACAGCCTGGACATGATGACTGAGCTGGCTAGTGCCATAATCACTTAGTATGGGGTATGTGACCCTCATTTGGCCCTGAAAAGCAGTAATAACCCATTCTCCCCCATTTCTTCTACTAGCTATAACCCACAACAGCAGAGACCTCTTCAAATGAATTGGGGAACCAGTCTTATTTACCCTCATCAAAGACGAGCCCGTCATCACCTGCAAAACTTAATAAACATAATGGCCAAAACATTTCATGAAATGCAATTTATTACAGGTAACTAGTTATAAGAAAGAGTCTTAATTATATTAAGGAAAACGACGCCACGGCTCCCAAGTCTTTACAGGTTCCAAAAATAATATGAGGAAAACTTACGTGATATTTTTACACTGCATTTACATGGTAGATTGACTTGAGATTAACGGGGCATAATCCCACCACAGGCCTTAATTCACTTACCAATGTAAGGGTGCTCGTGCATCATTAACACAGCTTCGTGAGCAGTCACTGAAATTACCTAAATTTCAAGCTAAAATGCAATTATACTGTTTGTGTTTCTTACATTTAATGTCCCCTGCCAGAAACCCTGGAGAGCCACTGCCAAGCTGTGTCAACAGTATTGAGCTAAATGGACCAAAGGACTGCCTTCTCTAGTAATATATTGCCCAGTTAAAACAATGCCAACTGATGGCTTCCCAATCAGACTTTACATTTAGGGAGCAGGGGAACGGTGGCAGTTTCTTTTTCAAGGTGCTATATCTCTGTTGGTGACAAAGGCAGTTATAATAATAATAATAATAATTTATTATTTGTACCCCGCCCATCTGGCTGGGTTTCCCCAGCCACTCTGGGCGGCTTCCAACAAAGATGAAAAATACACTAAAATGTTGTTGTTGTTATTATTGTTTTTACTTAAAAATAAACCCACACTGCAATTGCACTGCACCACGCCATAAATGAAGTTTTTATGATTATACTCTAATGCCATGAGATTAGATATGGACTTCCTGTCACCAGCTAGGGAAGAACATGCCGTACAATGGCACAGAGATGGTTGGGCAGGGAGCCAGACTGCTGCGCACAGCAGAAACTCCTGATGAATGCAGTGCCAGACGGGACTAGCAGGGGCGAGTGTGGATTATTTCCTTGTCTTTTCCCAAAGACGCCCTTCCCCTTGCTCAAAACAAAACAAAAAGTGACAGGAAGGGACACTCTGTGGACATTCAGGAAGAAAGGGAATGCAAATATAGTCAAAACTGGACTTGCAAATTATTTTCTGTTCTGCTGCTTGTATGCATGTGCATTAAACTAGTCCACATGCCAACAACAACAACAATAATAATAATAATATATTTATACCCCGCCCATCTGGCTGAGTTTCCCCAGCCACTCTGCCGGCTCCCAATCGAGTGTTAAAAACAATACAGAATTAAATATTAAAAACTTCCCTAAACAGGGTTGCCTTCAGATGTCTTTTAAAAATAGGATAGCTGCTTATTTCCTTGACATCTGCTGAGAGGGCACTCCACAGGGCGGGCGCCACTACCGAGAAGACCCCTCTGCCTGGTTTCCTGTAACCTCACTTCTCGCAGTGAGGGAACCGCCAGAAGGCCTTCAGCGCTGGATCTCAGTGTCCAGGCTGAACGATGGGAGTGGAGACGCTCCTTCAGGTATACAGGACCGAGGCCGTTTAGGGCTTTAAAGTGTGGCATTGAGGATAGTGCTGGATTAGGGCTTGCACTCAATTCCCTGCTCAGTCATAGAATTCTACAGCTGGATGGGGGTCGTGACAGTCCCCTGCTCCTCACACAAAATAAAGAACTAGAGGACCTCCAACAGATGCTGTTTCAAAAACTCTACTCCACTCATAGAATCAGAATTGCATAATTTGAAGGGGCTCTGAGGGTCATCTAGTCCAGGCATGTCCAACTTTGAGTAGGCTGTGATCTACAATCCAGTATCAAAAACTGGCAGTGATCTACCACCCTCTGAAATCATTGAAGTTTGTTAAATAAATAAATGGATCTTTATTTCACAGATGCAATAGTTATGTTTGGATATCATCATGACAGATCCATATAGTTGTTAGATGGACAAGTAGCTAAACAAGTGAGAAAAGTCAAACTATATTTTTATTAGTTTACACAGATCTGAGGAGCCAGTCAGAGTGCACTGGGGTTTTCCGCCTTTTTTCTACTGTTGCTTTAAATCGCAGCTGACTTTGTGTCAGCATCCCCACTCCCTTCCTCCACCTCGTCTTTCCCCTACTGTAGCGTTAAAGCCTTTCCCTCACAAAGGGCCTTCTCAGTAGTGGTGCCCGCCTTGTGGAACGCCCTCCCATCAGATGTCAAAGAAATAAACAACTATCGGACTTTTAGAAGACATCTGAAGGGAGCCCTGTTTAGGGAAGCTTTTAATATTTGATTAATTATTGTATTTTAATATTTTGTTGGAAGCCAGCCAGAGTGGCTGGGGAAACCCAGCCAGATGGGTCGAGTACAAATAAATTATTATTATTATTATTATTATTATTATTATTATTATTATTATTATTATTATTATTATTATTATTATTATTGCATCACTAGCTGCATAGGAGCTAACTCCTAGGGGCCGCGGGGACTTTGGCCACCGCAATAAAATATTTGAGGGGGCCAGACCTCCACAAAGTTGATGGGCATTGCCATCCAAATGGTGTGCGTGCCCTGTGTCATGTGACACAGGGCAGGGCTTCCCTGGCCCCCCGCAATATTTCATTCAAGTTGGCACCCCTGACTCGGCACTTCCAGACTGTCATTATTTTCAGGTGGGGTTTAAGCACATATTGACAAATTCAGGTTGCACAATTAAATTTGATTTGGGGATCTTCTGCAGCAGACTCACTTCTTCTAAAACCTGGGGTTTTTCGCAATAAGGAAAGTGTTACAAAAATGCATTATAAAGCGTGGGGTAACATTTGCTGGGCACAGCATCATCTCACTTCCCTGAAAACAAATCAGAAGGGAGGTTCATTGAATAGCAGGTGACATCTGACCTGCAGAATTTGTGCAAACGGATCAGGATGAAAGCTCAATAAACTGGTTGTCTGGAAGTAGGGGTGGAGAAATAGGTCAATTTCAGTGTCTCTCACTTTCTTGTTTTTCCAACCTTGAGTTTATTCTCTACATTTCTGCATCATCATTTCAGTTTGAATTTCTCCTAAGTGAAGATTTCAATGGGAGGGAGAGGAATATGATCACTGTCTACCCCATAGGTGTATAAAGGAAGAGCTTTTATAAACCATTCTGTGGTCCTTAGATGAAGGGTGGTATATAAATCTAATAAAAAAATTAAAGAAATTGGCAGGATATGAAAGTTGACCACTTTACTGTTAGGCTGGAAACCAACCAACCATTTTAAGGAATCTTCCCTTCATTCCTTTTGTCCCAGGTCAACTCAGATCTAACTGGTCCACAGGTTTTTAAATGGTACAAAACCCTGAAACTCCTCCTTGCCATAAATGAAAACAGGGTACATTTATACACCCTAAGCAGCAAACCCTCTTTCAAATTGCTGTCAGTTCTTTCAAGAAAGCTATTGTTTGTCTCCAGCCTCAGTTTATGGGGCAGAAATAAAATGGGAAATCGAAACAGTGGTGGTATTCTAGGCGTTTGATGGGAAAGTCTTCTCATGTTAATCATGGTGAGTGATTAGGTTATAAACCCTACATTTTAGACAAAACACTTCCTTTCAGTCAATGTGGATGTGTGTTTAATTTAGTCACAATAAAAAAGCACAATATAATTTATCAAGGGATGGGGACAAGACTGCTGCGACCTTCAGAAGTACGTATTTGCTCATCTTAATCTGATGAAGCCCAGAAGTAAACTAGTTCCTTCTCTAATTACTTGGACTTTAAATGGAAGAAACAATCCCAAGCATGTTCCCAGGCTCTCGTTTAAAGGACAACAGGACCTATGTGGCAGTGTGCATCAAATGACAAAGCACAGCGATGAAACTGGAAGGAATAATGCAAGAGACTCTGGCACTAAGGGCCAAAACAAATGAAGCGCCCATCATGTACAGTATTTAGTAATTCTGTGACTGGCTTCTCAAAAGTAAATTACAGGCTTGGGACCACGCCTGATCTACAGCAGAGCCCTGGCATGTGGCATAGGAGAGTTTTAACTCTTTGCCCCCTCTGCAGTCCCCACACTGGCTATTTGCATAGAGGGAAAAACCTCCCACTTATTCCAATGGGAGCTTTCCCTTCAATGCAAATTGCAGGTCTTCAGCGGTAATTATGTCACAGAACCAACCACCTGAAGCAAATAATACATTGTCTGGATATGGTCCCTTCTTTTTACCATTATCTCACACTGACCTAAGGGACGCGGCTGGCGCTGTGGGTTAAACCACAGAGCCTAGGACTTGCCGATCGCATGGTTGGCGGTTCGAATCCCCACGGCGGGGTGCGCTCCCGTTGCTTGGTCCCAGCGCCTGCCAACCTAGCAGTTCGAAAGCACCCCCGGGTGCAAGTAGATAAATAGGGACCGCTTACTAGCGGGAAGGTAAATGGCTTCGTCACGCTGGCCACGTGACCCAGAAGTGTCTGCGGACAGCGCTGGCTCCCGGACTCTAGAGTGAGATGAGCGCACAACCCTAGAGTCTGTCAAGACTGGCCCGTACGGGCAGGGGTACCTTTACCTTTACCTTTACACACTGGCCTAATGTGGAACAGGTGGGAACTCTGGTGACAGGGCAACCCACACAAGATCACTAAAGTGCTTTTGGGGCATGAAGCACTGAGGGTGGGTTGGCACTGCCATGCCCATTTTCTGAGGAAAAGAGTTGCTCCATCTAACTCATAACTGCCAACACTGACTAGCAGCAGCTCTCCAGGGTTTCAGGCTGGAGACAATTCCTGTCCTACATGGACATGCCAGGGATAAATACAGAGTATTTACCAGGATTAAGAATTGGGCATGTGCACCCTCTGTTGGTCCAAGACTCAGGATAGATGCTTCTGTTACTCCTCGTGATTTTCACTCTTCCCGATTTCAGAACCTTCTTGACCTTCACAATGACTTCTGCATGGGTTCCTTTGTCATGAGCGGAGAGAATCTTTGCTTTTATTACTGCCAAAGAGCACAAAAGGAAACACAATTAATTTTACACACTGGGCAATTTATTTTGCTGTGTTGGTTGGCAGAACCTGAAGAAGTGGCTATAGCACATCTTAATTAATACACAAAGACATTAGCAAACATAATATCTAGACAAACAGAGTTATAGAAATTCAATCTCATACAGGCAACACACATCTTATGCGAGGGCTTCATTCCGGGGTCCCAAGCATGAAAACAATGATGCCTGAAGCCAGGAACGTCCAGAACCACCTCCACCCAGCAAGGCAGAGGGCTACTTGCCCAGCTTTTGGAAGGGCGTAGAAGGGCTGTGGCAGGGTCCTACAGCTCTCCCACCTCCTTTCCAGCTCTGAGAAGGAGGCACAGAGGGTCTGGCAGTATCCCAGAACTCCTACACCATCTTCACAAAGCCAGGTAAGCCTGTGAACGCAGCTCTGGCTGGGTGGGAGGAAAATAAATAGAAAGTGAGTTTACTCCGCTTTCGATAAGAGCCAACTCCTAGGGGCTGAGGTCCCTTTGCCCCCCCAAAAAATATTTGAGGGGGCTGCCCCCTGAAAAATGATGGGCAGTGCCATTCAAGTGTGTGTGTGTGTGTGTGTGTGTGTGTGTGTGTTGTGATCAATTATGCAGAGCAGGGCCTACCTGGTCTCCTCCAATATTTTATTCAAGTTGGCATTCTGCCGCTCTCCATTTATTTATGCAATTGTGTAAGTAAAATAAGTGTAAGATGAGCATCATCTATAATTGTTATTTTTATGGGAGCATTAAGTATCCGAGTTTACTGTGTGCAGACGTTAGGCTTCTCTGCTACAGACTTTGGAGTTTTGAAAGATGAAGAGCAGCAGGAAAGATGTTCTGGGGCTTCATTTGGTTCCCACTATTTAAATGGGAGAAGGTATTTTACTCACTTACCGTAAGCATATTTCATCTGGCAGAAATTGGTGACGCTTCCTAGTATCCTTTCTTTGCAGACACACTTTTCTAGCCAGGGAATCGCAGGCCAGTGTTGAAGGAGGAGGGTCACATTAAGAAAGTGGGGTTGGGTGAGTTTGGCAAAGAGAGAAATCAAGTTATTTTCATGTACACATGCACATACGCTTTCAAATATCGGAATGTTTTGTTGTTATTGTTTATTATTTTATTATCTATTTATTAAATTTCTATACCACCCTTTAAGTAAGGATCACAGGGCCGTTTAGAATATAAAAGGACAAAAATACATACTACACACAGAGTTTAAAAGGCCATGACAAAGGTCTATCACATAGGGCCACCAAAGCAGTTTCTGTGCCAAAAACCAGGCCTAAACCCCAATTGAAATTGATCCAGAAAATCAATTTCCTCCAAGAATGCCTAGATTTGGTCCAAGAACCTTGCCCAAGAAGGTGAGTATGTCTTATTAAAATAGGTTTTAAAGAGAAATCATTTATTTGCAAATATGATGCTTAAATGGCAAAAGTGAAACACCACCCTATCTAGCCAAGCTTTCTAAGTAGGAAGCAAAACACTCTGCATGGAAATTATCACACAATTAATATATATGCTAAATAAAAAGAAAGTCAGAGATCAGACTCAAGTACCCTTCAGTCACTACAATAACTTATGACAAATACTCTGTAAATCTAAAACGCTCCTGTCAGGGGCTCAGGAACAGAGGCACAGGGGAGAGAGGAAATGGAGAGCGAAGGGGAAGAATCGGAGGGCAGCGTAGGGGAATATGGCAGCGACCCCAGAGATTCCATGAGCTTCTCCAGCGAATCAGAAGATTCCCAGAAGGAGGCGCCGATGGTCAGGGCAAGGGGGGTCCCAGGGGGGACACACCAGAAACAAGGGGCCAGCGGGGACTCCCAAAGCAGCAGCTGGAAATCAGGACCAGCTTCCCCACCAGAGCGTAGTGGGGGGGGGGGAAGAGTCCCATGGGGCAGGGCCAGCGTCTCCTCCAGCAGGGAGAGAAGATGAGTCAGGGCTGACCACGCCTCTATCGGAGAGTGAGGGAACGGAAGGGAGGTCGGGACAAGCTAGCCCCCCCGAAGGGGGAAGCAGTGACAGGAGCAGTGTAACGGTCAGGAGGAAGGTTGCCGGCTGGGCGCGCGCGCCAAGTTCAAATGTACAGGCGCGCGGGACAGCAGAAAACCCGGATTGGGAACCAGGTCCTAAAGCCCGCCGGAGGCAAGGAGAAGACTCAGGAGATTCAGCGTCAGAAGAGTCTAGGAAGGGCAAGACCCCAGCTGACAGGCGGAGCCAGAGGAGGAAAGAGCAAAGGAAGAGGTGGAGCAAGGCTAGAGTCTTAAACTGGTGTATGGGGGGAGGAGATTCAGATGGAGCTTCGACGGTCTAGAGTTTCAGACGTAGAGCTGCACGCTGCGGCTGTCAAAGTGAAAATGAACTTCAATAAAGACTTTTGTATATAACGACGAACTGGCGTTGGTCCTTTGTGAGCTGGGACCTTGGGCAGCTCTGACAGCTCCACTCAATTGTAAAAGTAATAACTGGCATCTGTCCATTTCGTGCAACGATATAAATCCATACCTGGATGTCTTAGCGCAGAAAACCCTTGTTCGTGGTCATTCCACTGCCACTCATCTTCAGTTTCATTGGCTGGTGTTTGAATAAGGTCAGGGATTCTTCCACCAATGGGAATATTGAAAAAAGCCTGGTTGTCGTAACTGGGAAGAAGAGGACAACAGAACAAATGGAAATGGCACTTAGATCCCGGGATGTGATAGTCATAAGGTAGCCTCTGCTTCATTCACTTACTACTCAGTGACAGAGAGGTAATGCTAGCTCCAGAGTTTTGATAAGCAAAGTCAAGCAAGGAACATTTCTAAGAACCAATCGTTAGTGATTTTTGTGCAGAAAGATGCAATGATATTTTCTGTATCCTTCAATTAGGCAAAAATATCCTAATCCTGAGCAAGGACTGAACCAGCCTAGGGATTCTGCACATTATCAGTTTGTGATAAGGAGTTTGCTTACTTGTTGAGGCATTCTCCAGTGTGCTTGTCACAGTCTCTGGCACAGTCACAAGGCTGGCAGCCATTCTCTCCAAATCCCCAATAGCCCAAGAGGCACCGGTCGCATTTGGGGCCTGCAACGCCTGGTTTGCAGAAGCAGAATCCTGTCTTTGGGTGGCATTTCCAGCTCTGGTTGAAAGTCGTGTTCACTGAGCCCATGAGGTGGCAGGAGCAAGCTGAATGGGAAAGCGCAGTGTGGAATGGAGAAGATTAGCCGACAGTCACCTGCAGGGACAGAATCTCTGCAAGGGCTATATGTCAGATGCATAAACACAACATTCTCGGAATAGACTGCTTGCCCTTTAACTTCTTTTGACTCACTGATTTATAACCAAGAGACATTAGACCCAGGCCTTATTCTTAAGCTTTGCAAAGTTCTTTCTCAAACCCTACCAGGTTTTAATTATGAAATGAAAAAACATGTTGTGAGGGGCGATGTTGGTGGACCCATATTTAAGGCTGGCAAGCAATCTGGACCCCCTCAAGTCAGTTTCAGCCAAGGTAAAAGAAAATACGATTAAGCTTACTCAGGACTGGTATTTATATCCATCACAACTTTGTAGGATGTTAGAGTCTGGAGAGGGTGCAAAGGCCCCTGGTTTCTTCTTGCATATGTGGTAGTCCTATCCCAAAGCTACTTTGTTTTGGAAGAAAGTGTTCCAAGAAACGGAATGCATAACTAATCGGAAACTTTCATCTGACCTTAAACTTGCTCTTCTTTTTCTTTTTGATTCTCGATCTGTAACAGTGTTAAGTAAAAACCTAGCTCCAGGTTGCATTCCTGGCCACCGCCTGCATCGGTGGACCATGCATAAGCTAGCCCCATTATGCCCCTTCCCCATTACACCCCCTTTTCCAGCCACTTCTGGGTCCGTGGAAATGAGCGTGCGCATGCTCAAGCATCAATCGGACATGTGTACAACAGTCACTGCCTGTATATACCTAATTGTGGCGGCTAAATTAATTATCGCCAAACACTGGAGACTTGTTGATGGAATGGTTCGCCCAAATTTGGACTTTGGCATTAATGAAATGTTTGACACATGGACTCCAAGGGTAGAGGAATGAACACACTTCTGACAAGTTTAATGCTGTTTGCTCCAGTTTTCCTATCTATGCTACAAACAAAAGAAAATGGCTTTCATCTACCTAGTACACTTAGCCATATGTGGAATGGCACTTCAGGATTATTTGTGTCAAGCCAGTCAGATTGGGTGTGGGTGTCCTTCTTCTTTCTGTATTTCTTGCTCCTACACAATCAATTTTCAAATGATGCATTTTCAGATGATGATGATTTACTACTTATATCCCACCCATGTGACTAGGCTGCCCCAGCCACTTTGGGTGGCTTCCAACAGAATATAAAAAAACACAGTGAACCAGAAAGTGACATGCCTTGGCTGGTACCCTGAATGCACTTAAGTGGCTTCAATCCTATTGAAGGTGTTAGTGGAAATTAAGCAAATCCCTGGTTAGCAGAATTGCAACTTGAAGGTCATAATTCACATGGAATGGGAGATCATTGATTGGATCTCCAGATATTTCTCTCTCTCCCACCCCCATGTGTGGTTTTCAAGGGGAGAGGACCTTTTGCTCCATTTCCCCATGCTGTTTCCCCCAATGAAGTGTCCGCCTTCCACAGGAAATAACACATGCTCCTGAATCAGTCCTATGTTTAGCCCCTCCCGCCATGAGGACTAGTAGCAGCTTGGTGGGCATGATTTAGAATGGGAAATGGAATATGGGAGAGGGTTAAGCCAGGGCCAGCCCAAGACATTTTGATGACTGAGATAAAAGGCAAGATATGGTCACTCCCATTCCATGTACAAAAGCCAGCCTAACTTGCAGCTGGTTCTTACTTCGATATTGACAGTGGGGCAGAGTCCTCCACCACACCAGAGGGCAGCAGGCCGGCCAGGCACGACACCCCTCCGCATTTACCACTCTTCAGTGGCTGCTTCACTTCGTCTAACAGTAGGGCCGGCTCTAAATTAAGCCCCCTGTCCCTCACTAGTGTTGCTCTAATACAGGCATAGGCAAACTCGGTCCTCCAGATATTTTGGGACTACAACTCCCATGATCCCTAGCTAACAGGACCAGTGGTCAGGGATGTTGTGAATTATAGTCCCAAAACATCTGGAGGGCCAAGTTTGCCTATGCCTGCTCTAATAAAAATTGGAGCCCTGTTTCACTGCTAAAACAAAAAAGTCAGGAAATCTGATCATGCATTCCTGTGTCGTCAGTTGTAGACCTTACAGAAACCAAAGCTGTGTGCCCAGCCACTTGCTGACTGGCTGCAAGTAAGGTGAGCCGGCAATGCCCCATCTGCCCTAATGTGCATGTCTGTCCTTCCACCCAGCAAAATACCAAAAGAGTTGAAGAAAGTTCAGGGATGAACAGAGGTGACAGGAAGGGGAAGGCATGTTTATGTGTTTGCTGTTTGGGCTGGTTTATTTCCTTTCAATTCATTTTGCAGGAATGTCTGTGCATCCCTACCAATGAGAACTCTGTGGAGGAGGATTTGGCTAGCACCAGAGCATTCAGACTGTTATACAACACATTTTTCCTCTTACTGGTGATTAAGAGAGAATGTGTTCGATTATTGTGACTAATGCTGAGAGATTCCTTCTGAGCAGAAAGTCCTCTTCGCTTTTCTTCACAGGAGCCTGAGGGCCTTTTTCAGCTTAACAGAGGGACTTTGCTCTGGATGGAAGAACACTCTTAAAGCAAGCTTTTCACGAAGGGATTAATGGGGTATTTCATTCAGCTTTCCCCCTCGGCCTTTCCTTCTCCAACCCAGTGCCCACGGGAGAGACAATGGCAGTTTCCGTTCCCTCTCTCCCTTCCCCAAAGCATTTCTTCCTTTCTCACAATGGGGCTGAGAACTCCATTGCTCATCCCACAAACATCTGTGCAATCTGCTGTGACAAATTTGTTATTTTCCTGTTTGGTATCCGCAGCATTTTTAAAATTATTTTTATTTTGTAAGCCGGTGGATATTTAACATGGCATTTCTCAGCCAAAATAAGCTGAGGGTATGAGTTACTGGTACATCGCAAACCCTCCGGTCTTTTGCTGAAAGTCAGCAGGACAGGGTGTGGTACAAATCGGAATTGTGAGGTAGGATGAAGGCTGATTAATGCCCAGTTAGTAGGACCAGGAGTAGCTGGTAAGGCTGTGTTGCTCTCCTGTCTCTGAACATGGTGTGGCAAAGCCTCTTACTGAGAGGTGGAAGGGCAGGGCAAAATGAGCTTGGCACAGTGCGGGCATTATGGGGGAGACAACCCAATGTTCCTGCCACTGTGTCTGTGCTGTGCCCACACTGTGCCAAACTTCTGATGCCTTGCCCCTCTACCTCTCACTATGTGGCACTGCCACCTCACCTGTGCAGCTCCATTGGCTGCGACTGAGTAGAATTGTATACAGTCAACACACATAGAAAGGGGGCACAGGATGGCAACCAGGAGCTCTCCCCCCACATACACGTTCAGCACAACTTGTGAAAGAACCTTTGTTTGTAAAAACTCGCTATACGTAGGCTCTGCATGCTTGATATGTGACAGAAGAGACTTTTTCCACAGAATGCGCGAACAGGGAGCAGAACTTGTTGGAAAACTGAAATGAATAATTTGAATCTGACATATTTTCAAATATTGCCAAACTCAACCTGCCACCCAGAGTGGTTGGGGAAACTCAGCCAGATGGGCGAGGTATAAATGATAAATAATAATTATTATTATTACTACTACTACTACTACTATGTGAAATTTCAAGTAAGAATTCAAAAAGCGCATCTCAAATTTTACTTCACAAGTCAGGTACTTCAGACTTGTTCGCATCTTGTCTGTTTTGATTTTGGCAGGTGGCAAACTGTGACATATTGGAAGTAATCAAATACAGTTGTACTATGGAAGTCGAATGGAATCCATTCTGGAAATCAGTTCGACTTCCAAAACGTTCGGAAATCAAAGTACAGAAACCGTGGAAGCCCTGTCGGATGTTTGGCTTCCAAAAATAGTTCGCAAACCGGAATACTCACTTCCAGGTTTACGGTGTTCTGGAGCCAAAACATTTGAGAACTAAGCTGTTCTCAAGGTATGACTGTACTAAATACTAATGCACATGTCAAAGACTTGCATGTCAGTTAAAATCTTGAGCAATCTTTTTTTTAAAAAAAATGTCTTAAATGTGGCTCGATAACTGCTTTTGTTTCTGATGTTTTTGATCTGTTTTATATTTGTTTTCTGGTTCTCTTTTATAGGCTATCTTGGAAATCTAGATTAATAAAATTACGTTTTTTTTATTAAAAAAAACTTGTCTGTCAGCCACCAAATACTATAAAGAACAAACCATCAATGCATACCAGCTATCAAATCAAATATTACCAAATAATTTTACTAGACTTGCTGACTATCACATAATGTTAATGATCAAATACTGAAATCAAATCCCATTGGATATCAAATACTGTTTGTGATTTTCCCTGAATATTCAGAAAATATTCAGAGGATATCTGGAAAGCATTGAAACATCAGTATTCCCAGAAGTGAATGCTGAAGAAAATATTTGCGAGAAGATTTGTCTTTGAGCTAAGGCAGCCATATTAGATCAAAAGCCATTTGGGAAACTGAGCTTCAGTTTCATTCAAGTTGGCTGCTTTGTAGTTGATTCCTTAGGAAATAATGGTTTTGCTCCCCTTCTGCTCTTTAACTTAAACATTTACCCCACTTTGGTACTCGGGGACAAATCTTTCAACTGCTATGAGGTTTGAAATCTAATCTTGTGGTAGGGTGGCTTTACAAAGCTTACTTTCCCTAAGATTTCTCAAGAGTTAAGAGAAAGGAGCTACAGGAGAAGTCACTGGGTGTCATGCAATATGGTCAGGTACACCAACAGGTTAGCTCGGCAGCTCCTCGTTCCTTGTGCTTTCACAAAAGGTTAAAAGTTGGTGAACAGGGCAGGGAGGGGGGCGGAGGCTGAGCCAGCACTAGCATTTCAGAAGAGGCAAACGCAAAAGAGCAGAAACAGAGGAAGTGTTGTGAACAGGGCCATTCAAGCAATACCAGGGCCCTGCGGAAATTACAGCGCAAGAAGCGTAAGAGTTCAAAGGAAACCTGGATCAGGTCTACCAAAGTAGCAGCAGAAGACCAGAAGCAAGGCAGTAGGGTGGAGACAGATACAGGAATAGGAAAAGAGTAGACTGACATTGTACTTCAAATGGCAGATGTGCTTCCTAGTGAATCAAACAGTGGCCCAGCAGACTGTCTTGCCCTGCACTGAAATTCAGAATTTTCTTCTTTTTTCAGGTGCTGCGTGAATCCCAAAGCATTCATCAGTTTGTTTGCTTCCACTTCCATTTTTTGAAAGGAAATGTATTAGCGTGCACAGCTGTCCCAGTGACCAGGGGAACATTTCACATGTCACGATGGCATCCCTGATCAGCATGTACTGCTGGTTTCTCCTACAAATGGGCAGAACCATTTTTTATACCAGAGCTTGACCCTGGAGAAGGACAGGCATACAGCGATGGTGCTTTGAGATAGGCTCTACCAGTTTGTACATGTGGAAACTCCTCCCCCCCCCGTCAAATTCACTGGTAGTTTTGAATCAATCAGTTACTTTATTATATATAAATATGACTAAAACAAGTGTGCTGATGACTTACATCTAACAATGGGGAAGAAATTCAGTCCAGTTTTCTTTTTAATATCTAATTCACATTTCTCAAATGAATATGCAAGCAGAAATGCAGTTATCATTCCAAATTTGCTCTTCTCTGAATTTTGCAATTCAGTTTTCCAACAAAATAATGTGTATTAAAATGCATATGTTTGAGAAAAGGGTACATAAAATGCATGTGTTTGGGAAATAACATACAAAAATACATAACCTTAGAGAAAATTGTTTGCAGAAAGGTGTGTATTTGTCACACAAAGTGCATACAAAAATGTGTACTTCAGGCCCTGTATACCTGAAGGAGCATCTCCACCCCATTGTTCAGCCTGGATACTGAGGTTCAGCTCTGAGGGCCTTCTGGTGGTTCCATCATTGTGAGAAGTGAAGGCACAGGGAACCAGGGAGAGGGCCTTCTTGGTAGTGGTGCCCACCCTGTGGAACACCCTCCCATCAGATGTCAAGGAGATAAAGAACTGCACAACCTTTTGAAGACATCTGAAGGCAGCCATGTATTGGGAAGTTTTTAATATTTGATGGCTAGTTGTGTTTTTATACTATGTTGGAAGCCACCCATAGTGGCTGGGGCAACCCAGTCACATGGGCGGGGAATAAATCATCATCATCATCACCATCATAGGAGAAATTCACATTATAATGCCAATGAACTTTCATGACTTTAAAAGCAACAGCACTGCAGCCTGCTGCAGAAATGTGAAGAAATAAATTTATGGTGGAAAGAAGAAGTGAAATCCAAATTGGCAGACCCACCCATCCCCACTTACGTTTGCAAATCTCCGGAGAAGACATGGGTTTCCCTTTGTCTCTGTAAAAACCAGGCTTGCACCTTTGACACCGGTAGCCCTCTGTGTTGTGCTTGCAGTTGTCACAGACACCTCCACTCTGCTTTCCTGATGCCAACCAGACGCTCAGGTCAAAATGGCAGCTCTCAGCATGACTGTGACAGCGACACTCTGTCCAGAGCCCAGGGGGGAGGGGGAGAGGGAAAAGAAGGAGGAGCAACATGATTCTTACTCACACTGTAGTACAAGTGAATAGAACTTAAATGTGGGGGTTTTCCCTCGCATGGATTTATTTAGTCCTAACATTTCAATTAAGAGCAAGGAAACGCTGGGAAGACGTGTAAAGAAAATCCAGTGACGTGAGTGGTGTTTTCTGGTCAGCCGCTTTGAGGGTTATTGTTGCTGTTATTTTACAACTAAGCACTATACGAGTTTTATGAAACAAACAAATAAATTATTCCTTTTACATTTCCCTCAATCAGTATGAGTTAAGAAAAGGCAGGATTTGCAGGGGTAGGGCAGAGACTGAGTAATTTAAGTGATAAACCTACCTCTTTTGTGCTGATAACCAAGCACTTATTGTAATCATCTTTGCAAAACTGATTCCACATAAAGTTTGTTGCCTTTTATTAGTATATAAGATGTAAAACATGAGAAGAGCTTCACCCACCCCACCCCATTCTGATAAAAGGGATGTAAATATTGTCTCTAGGGCTGCATCTAGCCTGAAGTATCTGTGATGTTCAGTCCTCGTCCCTCAAATACCCCACCCCACTCCACCTCAACTAGTTTAAACCAGAATCTTTTTTTGGAAGAGTGACTTGTACATCAGGCCAATAAAAGTAAAATTGGGCAATGATAGATACATCTCCAACTAGGCCACTAACTGCGCCATAGTTTTAAGGTGAAAGGATCCCTAGAGGTTAGAATTTTGATTATGGAAACCTTAAACCTCTAGAGTTGAGCCTCTTTAACTCTGATTTTAAAAACCTCACTGTAACTGGAGTTTTGCTTTATCCAATGTATTGTTTTCAATCACTATTTCAACTAACATACCCATTCTGAATATATTATTTTCTGAGGAACGATGGTAGGACCTTTACCATTTTTAAAAGCACCTTGAAATGAAGTACTACTCTTTTGACGAAATGAAATAAAACTAGAAAGCCTCTAAATTATGTGAACCGACCTGAGACCTGCGGGTATAGGGCGGTATATAAATCTAATAAATAATAATAGATAAATAAATCTACAATGGTACCTGCTGAGAAACAGATGGACTTTTAAAAATCTATATATTTTCCCCTACTCTCATCGTAGGCCAAAACTCTAGTAGGCAATGCTAGGGCAAAATCTCTTTGAAAACCAGAGCTTTGCTCTTTGTACCCTATTTTACAATATATCACATAGGCCAACCACATTTGCTCACACATGCACACACACATATAGAGAGAGACTGAAAGGAGTTTCAGGCAGTTGCTTGGCAATCCCGTTCCCCATCTGTCGGTAGAGCATCGTAAATCCCAACTCCATGAATTGGCTGTTATTGGGCTTTGCTGCTGGGTGGAAAGATGGATTGCATTGCAACCCTTCATCTCTACCCTCTCTTCGCCATACCCACATACTTCTGCATTCATTTGGTGTCCCCGTTTTTCCATCGCCTGGCTCCCATGGCTGGTCATTGTACAATGGCGCGCACCTCTCACAATGCTGTCCTGCAGTGTTATGTCTGCACATGCACTTCCCATGGACCTGTCAAAGAAAGCAACAACAACACACACATTCAGAAAACGATAAAGCGCTAAAATGCACTAGCTAAGAGGTCTTTTTGGTGGAAGAACACGCATTCATTGCATCCCAAAGGGCTGCTCATTGGAACCCTCTCCACTTGGACGTCCAAAATTTGGAAGGGGCAGAGGGATGACGGCGACTCCTGCACCTTTCCCATGCCCAAAGCTCCAGGCCCCATTGGCCACAGCGTCTCCCAGCAGTTCCAAGATGGATGGCAGTGGCAATATCTTGAAACAGGTCCTACTGGAGAAGGCCTAGCTACAGGCTTACAGGTGACATGCTGAAAGAAATTCTTCCTTCTGAGAAGAAATGAAACCTCGGGGGTCTGAAAAATCTGCAAAAATGTGAATCTGCACCTAATGCTTTAATGCAGAAGTGTGTCACTGGCTCTCACCTGGCCACGTCTTTGAGACCAAGCCTACGTGGGTTTTAGCAGGACACACAGGCACTGACAGCCTAAAATAATTATTTAGTGGGCGTTGCAAAGGGAGAGAAATTGTTTCAAGTGCCATTTGTTTTCATTGCAGAAAGCCTAAAAGGTAAAGGGACCCCTGACCGTTAGGTCCAGTTGTGGATGACTCTGGGGTTGCGGCGCTCATCTTGCTTTACTGGCATACAGCTTCCGGGTCATGTGGCCAGCATGACTAAGCCGCTTCTGGTGAACCAGAGCAGCACACGGAAATGCCATTTACCTTCCCACCGGAGCGGTACCTACTTATCTCCTTGCATTTTGACGTGCTTTCAAACTGCTAGGTGGGCAGGAGCAGGGACCGAGCAACGGGAGCTCACCCTGCCGCGGGGATTTGAACCGCTGACCTTCTGATTGGCAAGCCCTAGGCTCTGTGGTTTAGTTCACTTTATTTTCCTTTTCCCTCACATTTTCAAATGTCTTTCTCTCTTTTGTTTTCAAATGTGATTTTTAAAATATGGAAGAGGTCTCCCAGTCACCCCCCTCTGTATTGGTTGTGAGATGAATGAAAATTGAACTGAATGTGCCCCACTGAGTTCAATTTTCCAATCATCAAACACCCCCCTGCACCCCTAAATTCCTTCCACCGCCCTCTCTTGCACATGGGGTTGGGGTACCAAATGTTGCAGCTGTGCAGCCATGCTTCTGCCTCACTGCATATTATATACAAAAGTGGAGCCTGAGATTTCAGTTCTGACTGAGGCATGAATCTAATCTAAATCCCTTTAATCTTGCTACTAATGCCACTGGCAGTTCTCTATGGTGTTTAAAGGGGGGGCAATTGTGTTTCATCTGCTGCAAGGCCTATACATGTTGTTGCAGGTGAGAAACTGGTGAGACGTATTCTTAAAAAATTAAATTTATAGATACATCTCCTCTACGCTCCTCTCTGCTACCCTTCACCAGCTTGCTCCCTACAGCATTTCTCCCCCCCCTTCTCTCCCTCTTTCCTAATCCCTTCAGATCAGATATGAGGACACAGGCTACATGGCTGATGCCACTGCTCCTTTAGAGCCAGCTGGCAGATTTTCTGTGCCCAGAGCAGTTTGCTGCCTCCTCACGGAAGACTGAGCAGAGACTTCGGGGTATGCATTTCTCTCCCTCTCTGCACTTGGCTGCAGTCAGCCTCAGGGGAGGATGGAAGGGACAGAGTACATTGTACAGGAAGCCTCTAGGGATTCGTAGAAGAATGCCTGTGTTCAAAACCCCAAACCTGCTTTTAATTTGAGAAGGGAGAAAGAAAGAAAGAAAGAAAGAAAGAAAGAAAGAAAGAAAGAAAGAAAGAAAGAACAACTGAATAACTGTCACCTTAGTATTTCAGTGTGTGAAGACCTCTTTTAAACCAAATAAGTTATACAGTCATACCTTGGAAGTCAAATGGAATCCGTTCCAGAAGTCCATTCAACTTCCAAAATGTTTGAAAACAGAAGCCTCAGAAGCCCCGTCGGACGTCCAGCTTCCGAAAAGTTGCTCGAAAACTGGAACACTCACTTTTGGGTTTGGATCATTCGGAAGCCAATTTGTGCGGGAGCCAAGGTGTTTGCGATCCAAGGTACGACTGTCTATCAAGCAGAGATGGGTCAATGGGTCCATTTTGGCTTCTCACAGTTTCTCACTTTCCCAGTCTTAAGTTGGGTTCCCTACATTTCTAAATCAATTCCACCCCTCTCAAAAAGTTTAGCATTTTGTTTGTTGTTTTTTTTTTGTGGGGAGCCAGAACAAGCGATTACCAGCTGCCCCGAGCACAAAAATTATGCTTCCGAAATCTCTTGATAGCGATTCCGCACAGAAAGAGGCAAAGCCACAGCCGCCCCTCCCCATGTGCCACTCACAGCAGAAGCCCTAGCACAGCAGAAGTTTAGCATTTTGGGGTGGATGTTTGCAAACAATTATGCCTACTATACAGAAAGTCAAGTTTCCTGATATAATGCATTTTCATGTGTTGTTTTCATGACTATCTACCTGTGCCTTATAGGCCTCCTTCCGGCAACTCCTGCAGCCAAGCTCTACTTTCTTTTGGACCACATCAGCAAGGCTGAGATGGGGGTCTTGTTGTCTGGGCAGACCAGGACCTCCATACACACTGCATAGTCTTGCTCCCTAAGGAGGTCACTTTGGTGCTGCTAACACAGAGACTTGACTTCACACCTGAAGGCACACTCTCAAGACAGACGCCAGCAACAACCCAAGCATATGCATTTTTGTACACATCATTTGGCTGGAGAACTGCAAAATTCAGAGCAGTTATGAGTCTCAAAGGATGGATGCGTTTCGATTTGCGTATTGCTTCAGAAAGTGCAGATCAAATAAGTTTGTTGTCAACTGTGAGCTTAATCAAATTTCTCCCCCATCCCTAATACCAAGTGCAGGACTGAAAAAAAAGTTGGATGGGATAAAACAGGAACAAGAAAACCACAATTCCGTGCCAAGGAAAAAAATTATGACTCAATCCTGTTGAATGCTAGGGACTTTCTGGTTAATTCAGAAGTAAAACATTTTAAGCCAGATGCATCACTTAAAAAAACAACAACAAACAGCCTTGAGAACCATGTAGACTTCATTCCTCTGCATGTCTGGCATGACAGACACTTTGAAAGAGAAATATTCCCGTACCTTTTTGATTGGCTGAAGAACTGGTGGCTTAAAAAAACAAAAACGGTATTTGCTTGCTTGCTTGAAGGTGATCTAAAATTGGGAAGCAATTTGGCAGCATTGATAGGACTAACATTCCTACATAATATATACTTAACAGCATTATAAATATTATAATTTATTGAATTTCTATACCTCACTTCAGCCAAGGATCACTGAACATAGCTGTCAACGTTTCACTTTTTTAAAGGGAAATTCCCTTATTCCGAATAGGATTCCTTGCAAGAAAAGGGCAAAGTTGACAGCTATGTCACTGAAGTTTACCACAGCAGGACAAGAGGGAACACTTGGTCTTTTTATGTTTGAGTGCTGGGATATGGGGAGGCAGGATAACAGCAGTAGGCCCAGCCCACAAGCTACATGGGTTTAGTCTATTTTCTGAACAAGACTTCTATACTGTGAGATTTTACAGAGCTCTCAAAAGAGTTCAGCAAGATCTTACGATATCCTACTGGAAGCCACTGTTGCAACCATGTGACCCTAGCAAGTGAGGCACTGGTTCAACAGGCATGGTTGGGGGGATGGGTACAGCACCTTCCTATTTTGCTTCAGGTGGCAAAAAAGGACAGGTCATCCCTGGGTATGCTTTAGCATGTATGTACATGTGTATACTCTAGCCTGGCCCATATCAGGCCATGGCCCCACTCACTATCAGATTCCCTCTGACTTTTGGGGATGGGCTTAGAGCACTCAAGAAACAGAAACAGGATTTGGCTTAGCAGATGCAAGGGCTATGCAGATGGTGTCAGACCCCTAACTCTATATATGGCCTCTGCTGAAGTCAAGGCAAGCAGAGACCCAGTGCTCTCCACCCATGACGTCCCTGAAATATGCATGTCCTTCCTTCCTTCCACACACACTGACCATAACGATAGGCATTTTGCTGGTATATAATAACCAGCATCTTGAATAATCCCCAGAAGCTAACTGGCAGCAAATGGAATTGAGCAAGAAGAGGATTAATGTGCTGCCTGTGATCTGCTCTTGTCACAACGTTTTGATTTCTGGACCTCAATCAAGAATTCCTTTTGTTCCCAGCCATCATAATCATGATGGTAAAGGAAGGGAAACTACAGTTTCATGGTGGAGGTGGGGGTGGGAAGGAGCACATTGGCTGGAACATTGGTGACGCAGGCTATTGTGACGCAGACTTGTGTTTCCATTTGGTTTCATCTTATCCTTCCTTCCTCTTGTGTTTCTCCACTTAGCCTCTTTTATCCTGCTGATGATTCCTACTGTTGTTGCTACCATTGGTGCTATTTCTTGGCTGTCATTAGTCAATGGGGGCGGGGGTAGGTCCCATTGACTGAAGTTTGGGTACTGGAACCTTTCCAGAACTGGGCATCTGATGCCAATTCACTGAATATGTTTGTCATTTGGCTACACGTTCACTTTGTACTGCTGCCAAAGCAATTTTGGACACAGAGAGATTTGCATATCATCATCAGGAAGTCACTTGCAGGCCCCAAGGAACAGGCAAGAATTCATATTGGGTTTCATGCAAACCAGTACAATTTCTCACCTGCCCGGGAGTCGGTGGAAGAAGATTGGAAGAAATTTAAAGACTATCTACAGAAGTATTGTAAAATTAATGAATGTTAGAATGATGTTGGATAGAAATTAAGTGGTTTTCAGCTGTAATACTATAAGGGAATATGAAAAATGGATTATTAATAGGTAAAAATTTAATGTTACAATATTTTAAGATTAAAGACTAGGATAAACAAAGAGGGTAAGGATTTGCTGAACCAACAAACTGAACTGGAATACAAAAAAGGGAGGTGTGAGGAGGTCCGGGAAATAAGCCAATGAAAAATAGGTAATGGAAAGAATGAGCTGTTTTTAACCATTTTTATTTTGTATTTTTGTATTTTTGTATTTTTACTTTGTAATACTTTGAAAATCTTAATAAATATCTTATAAAAAAACAACACAATTTCTCACCTGCCCGGGAGTTGGGCAGCAACTTTTTCCAGGTGAAAAAGCATATTCAGTAGGACAGGATAGAATTGTTACCTGAGCTCCTGTCTTCTAACATGGATGAATGAAAGGGAAACTTTGGGCCTGTTTCCATATTCAAGAATTAGGCATTATCTGAAGCCCTGCCCAGATATTCAATAAATGTGTTGTGTATGTGTGTAAGCAGGGTTGGGACTGCTCGTTCTGTTCCTGTGCCTGACCTACACAGTCATATTCACCTGCAGAGAAAAGCAACAGGTAACAAAGACCTCTGATACAACACATTAGTTGAAGAGTATAATGGGGGGAAATGTAGGTATAACCCACCAAGTTTTTGACATTTTGTCATTCCAGAAGATTCTAGAACAATTCTTGTTTCCAATGTTTTTTGACTGTTCCAAACTAAATTGATTGCTTCTTTCTTTTTTTAAAAAAATGTGTTTAATAGCAAAAGAAATTCCTTTAACAAAGACACAGGGCCAATTAAACCAGTTTATTAGCCTTTACAAGTGTTTCCAATCAGATGTCTCTCTACCAGCAGGATTAGTGCTGATTTTCCACAGGAGATGAAAGTAGCCACAAGGTCGCAATTAAATGATTAAAATAACCAAAACCCACCAGTAGCCAAGCGGTTAAGCAATCAAACCAGTCCCCTTTTAAATGTCCCATAGACATTCCTTTGAATATGTATTTATTTATTTATTTAATCAATCAATTTATATCTCATTTTTGTTCCTGAAGGAGCTAAGGGTGGCAATAAGAGGGTTTGCCTAAAAGTTAATATTAGGAAAGAAAATAAGTGAATCTGGGCTCTGACTCCAATGTATGGAATGGTGACAGGACAAAAGAAGGAAGTTTAGTTTCACAGAACCCACTATGTTAAAAGGCACAAATTTAAGTCTGCGGGCTCATTTTCTATATTATCTATCAAAGGCTTGTGCCTATATATATATATATTTGGATGCATACAAACACTACTGGGCATCCTGTGTCCATGTGCTACTTCAGATCTAGTTTTCGCCTTGGCCTTCTTATTAGTTGAAACTTCTATATAGCTTTCCAGGCTTTGATAGCTCTTTTGGAGTGGACATTCTGCTTGGTATCTGGTTGCCTTTGCAGCCAAATGGCCACAATATGGTTTCTCACTTCTCCTATGCCCTGGTTTTATTTTGTTTTTTGAATAAGAGTTGGTCATTTGCTTTCTTTTCTGTTTGGACTAAATACTGGCCTGTGAGACATCACCTTGCCAACAAAGGTCCGTATAGTTAAAGCCATGGTTTTCCCAGTAGTGATGTATGGAAGTGAAGGCTGGACCATAAAGACAGCTGATCGCCGAAGAATTGATTCTTTTGAATTATGGTGCTGGAGGAGACTCTTGAGAGTCCCATGGACTGCAAGAAGATCAAACGTATCCATTCTTAAGGAAATCAGCCCTGAGTGCTCACTGGAGGGACAGATCGTGAAGCTGAGGCTCCAATACAGTGGTGCCCCGCAAGACGAATGCCTCGCAAGACGAAAAACTCGCTAGACGAAAGGGTTTTGCGGTTTTTGAGCTGCTTCGCAAGACGAATTTCCCTATGGGCTTGCTTCGCAAGACGAAAACGTCTTGCAAGTTTGTTTCCTTTTTCTTAACACCGTTAATACAGTTGTGACTTGACTTCGAGGAGCAACTCATAGAACGCAGTGTGGTAGCCTTTTTTGAGGTTTTTGGTGATTTTTGAAGCTTTTCCAAAACTTTTCCGACACCGTGCTTCGCAAGACGAAAAATTCGCTAGACGAAAAAACTCGCGGAACAAATTAATTTCGTCTTGCGAGGCACCACTGTACTTTGGCCACCTCATGAGAAGAGAAGACTCCCTGGAAAAGACCCTGATGTTGGGAAAGATTGAGGGCACAAGGAAAAGGGGACGACAGAGGACGAGATGGTTGGACAGTGTTCTCGAAGCTACAATCATGAGTCTGACCAAACTGTGGGAGGCAGTGGAAGATAGGAGTGCCTGGTGTGCCCTAGTCCATAGGGTCACGAAGAGTCAGACACGACTAAACGACTAAAAACAACAACAACAACTGGCCTGTGAGTATTCCAACTGGAGAACAGCTTTTACCAAAGGTGTCATGGACTTTGAAGAAGCACAAACTCAGGCAGAAAAGGAGAAATGAGCTAAGAAGAAGGCACATTTGGCAAACCCTCACCATGATCAACTCCTGCCCGGAAACCTATGTCCCCACTGTGGAAGGATGTGTGGATCCAGAATTGGCCTCCACAGTCACTTACAGACTCACTGTTAAGACCATCTTCATGAAAGACAATCTCACTCAGCTACAAGTAATTGCCAAAGAAGAACTCATATTTTTTTTACTCAGCCACACTACTGTGACTCTGGTGCCTATCATTTTCATTACAATTATAAGGACTTGGTCCTTGTTCAGGGCTTGTTCACACATTATAATAAGGCATAAACCTACACCTGTTTCTTAGGAACATCATGAGGAGCCATTACTGTCCTTCTTTTACCAGGCTAATATGTAGGTAGCAGGTTTTTCTAACAAACACTTTTCCAGCTGCTTTCCACCTGTTCCAGATAGAAATCAAATGCACATTTATAATTAATCTGGATTCCCATGGGAAGAAAAGCAGTCTGGGGAAGGTGGTGATCCGGAGTGGGAAAACAACCACCAGAGGAAGGGTTTAAAATCTGTATTACCAACTGCTACATTTCCACTTAAAAAAAATCTTCTTCTGAATATGTTTTTCCTAACAACAACAACAACAACAACAAAACCCAGTGTTACATGCATTTTCATGCAACAAATAAGTTTCCTCTTCATGGAGAAAGGTTTATGTGGGCAACTTTTCAGATATAACAACTCAGAGTCTTTTTACCCTAGCAGAAACTAGTCTGAATCATTCCACAAGCTGAATGTCTCTTTATTTCTTGGGTTAGTCAGCTAACTGGCATATACAGTCAAACTTTCCTCCCAATAAAAACATGTTTGGTGAATTGCAAGCTACAACACACAGTAGCTCCTGTGGTATTTGGAGGTCACAGAGACTGGCAAAGCTTAGATCAGATAGTGTACAAATTCAGTTGGTTGTGGGATTATGAGAGGGAGCAGAACAAAACTTCTCACAGAGGAAGATAATGTGTGCAAGGGAAAGCGACAGCCAAGTCACCAAGATGAAGGCCGAGATAGAGAAAAACTAGCTTTACCTTACACAACCCAGGTTTTTGCTCAGCTACCCCAGCCAACAATTCTATATGAGGTGGATGGCATATAAGAACAAAGCCCATAAGCAGAATGTGATAGCAATAGCACTCTCCCATTCATGTTCCACAGTGAGTAGGGATGGGGGAGACATTTGATTAAGTTTGCGTTTAAAGGTGAACCTACACAAGGTCCCCTTTCTGAAGCAATACACAAATCAAAATACAGCCATTCTTCAAAATTTGCAGATCTCCGAATTTCACAATGTTGTTTTCCAAATGAATAGTGGTGTGTGTGTGTGTGTGTGTGTGTGTGTGTGTGTGTGTGCATATGCTAGGGTAAAGAGTATATTGTCCCTTGACACGGGGACATTCCCAGGGGAACTGAAGGAAGCAGTGGTGCGTCCACTCTTAAAGAAAGCTTCATTAGATCCCTTAGACCTATCCAATTACCGCCCAGTTTCAAATCTTCCATACCTGGGTAAGGTAATTGAGAGAGCGGTTGCTGAACAGCTTGGTAGGTTTCTGGAGGAAACATCGGCATTAGATCCATTTCAGTCCGGTTTCCGTCCTGGTTTTGGGACGGAGACGGCTCTGGTTGCCCTAACAGATGATATCCGTAGACAACTGGATCGAGGCGGGTCAGGACTGCTGATCCTTTTAGATTTGTCAGCAGCCTTTGACATGGTCGATCATGATCTTCTGGACCATCGCCTTGCAGATGTGGGGATACAGGGCATAGCCCGTAACTGGTTGTGCTCTTTTATCTCTGGTCGGGGACAGAGGGTGGCACTAGGGAGGGAAATGTCGTCACGCCACTCCTTGGTGTGTGGAGTGCCGCAGGGCGCAATTCTCTCCCCAATGCTTTTTAACATCTTTATGCGCCCCCTTGCCCAGATTATCCGGAGCTTTGGGCTGGGCTGTCATCAATATGCTGATGACACTCAGCTCTATCTACTGATGGATGGCCACACCAACTCGGCCCCTTACACACTGACCAGATGCTTGGAAGCTGTGGCTGGATGGTTTCGTGGGAGCCGATTGAAACTAAATCCTTCGAAGACAGAGGTCCTATGGCTAGGTCGGGATAGCATGGGGATGAGGGACCAACTCCCTTCTCTTGCGGGGGCCCAATTAGTGCCATTGCCTTCCGTTAAGAGTTTGGGTGTAATCCTTGACGCCTCCCTTTCCATGGAGGCGCAAGTCACAGCAACAGCCAAGGCGACATTTTTCCACCTTCGCCGCATCAAGCAGTTGGTCCCTTACCTTTCCCGCCCCGACCTGGCCACAGTGATCCATGCGACAGTCATCTCCAGGCTTGACTACTGTAACTCGCTCTACGCGGGGCTGCCCTTGAAGCTGTCCCAGAAACTCCAGCGGGTACAGAATGCTGCAGCGAGGCTCCTCACAGCGTCTCTGCCATGGGAGCATATTCATCCAGTGCTTTTCAAGCTGCACTGGCTCCCGGTGGAGTACAGGGTCAGATTTAAGGTGCTGCTTTTGACCTTTAAAGCCCTTCACGGCCTAGGACCCTCGTACCTACGGGACCGCCTCGCCTGGTATGCCCCACGGAGAGCCTCAAGGTCCATAAATAACAACACCCTAGTGGTCCCAGGCCCTAAGGAAGTTAGATTGGCTTCAACCAGAGCCAGGGCCTTTTCAGCACTGGCCCCAACTTGGTGGAACGCTCTGTCTCATGAGACCAGGGCCCTGCAGGATCTGATCTCTTTCCGCAGGGCCTGTAAGACAGAGTTGTTCCGCCTGGCCTTTGGATTGGAGCCAATTTGATTCCCTCCGCCCCCTTTTTCTTTTTTCTTTTCCTTCTCCTGCAATGAGGCTCCATTTTAATATTTTAATGTTCCATTATTTTAATGTTGTATTTTATTTTTGTTTTTAAGTTGTAATCACTCATCTTGTTTTTATTATTGCTTGTAAGCCGCTCTGAGCCCGGCCTTGGCTGGGGAGGGCGGGGTATAAATAAAAAATTATTATTATTATTATTATTATTATATAACGATGCCCAAATTCATGAAGATAACATACAAAAATGCATTACACCAGCAATGTGAGGAGCAGTTAAAACCTCTGCTACCATCTTCCTGCTTTGCTTTGCTATTGCTCCCCCATGAAGGGAGAAAAGAGATGCTGGACCATTCCTGGAGGACACTGGACCCACCCACCACTGATTTGTAACAGCTGGCCTTGACACCAGACTGATGGATGGAGTGAGGATGTTAAGGGGGGGGGGAATTATTGGTTTGATGTGAATGATTTTTGGACTAGGGAGGCAAGGTTGAGGGTTTTGTTTATTTGCCAATTAGTGGGCCAGAGTATAGCTTTGTTTATTATTTGAGTATTGTTAATGTTGTTTGATATTATTCCCCCCTATAAATGTTATGTTATATGAAATATTAATGCATTATATAGTTCCCCCTATATTATATATTGTTTTGTTTGCTATAAGTCGCTTGAAGACCTTCGGGTGACAACAACAAATATGTTTAATAAATAAATAAATAAATAACAATAAATAAAATAAAATTATATTTGGGGAAAGTGCTTTGGAAACACTGCAAATGTGGAAGTCTAAGAAGTGGCAGACAGCAGTGTTGTGCTTCGATGGCACCTTCAAGGGCAGCTCTACTTAGGTGTATCACAGTAAAGGTAAAGGGATCCCTGACCATTAGGTCCAGTCGCGGATGACTCTGGGGTTGTGGCGCTCATCTTGCTCCTTAGGCTGAGGGAGCTGGCGTTTGTCCGCAGACAGCTTCCGGGTCATGTGGCCAGCATGACTAAGCTACTTCTGGCAAACCAGAGCAGCGCACAGAAACGTTGTTTACCTTCCCGCCAGAGCGGTACCTATTTATCTACTTGCACTTTGATGTGCTTTCGAACTGCTAGGTTGGCAGGAGCTGGGACCGAGTCAATCCTAAAAGTTACAAAATAATGCATCACCTTAGTAAACTCCTCCTACTCCAGTAAGATGCAAAACCCATGTAACAGATAAAGTTGGCAAAAGGTATTCCTCACCACTGTTGATGCCTGTCTCTCCACAAGTACCCCTAGGTGCCTGATTAGACAGGGGAAGGACCACTTCCTTCAGAGCCAACCTTGGATATATTAAATATCCAAACTATGGTGTCTTTGCACAATGAATGCAAAGTTGTTACTCATTTTTTTGTAGTAGGTCCAAACATCTCAATTCCTATTGAAATAGTCCTATAGTGAGGACACCACACCTTCCTTGCACTCAAAACTACAATGTATTGCTGCACAAATGCCACAAGTTACCTATTGGAAAGCTCCTGTGGTATGAATAATTACCCTGACTTGCAACAATTTATGAACCTCTTAAAAAAACAACAACCCTCTATTGGATGAACAAACAATCCACAGCTTAATCTACTGCTATTTAATGCTATTGGCTGTGGCCACTTATGTGATTCTATTTACGTGTGTCCTGTGACAGCATAGAGCCGCATGAAATGGAAGTCCATCAACAAGATCTCAAAGTAGCTGTTTTACTACGAAGGAATTTCAGAAATAGACTGGAAAGAGAAGCTGCTGAATTGCAACTCATTACCAAACTTAAAACCATGGAGAGACCTGGTCTGAACAAAGACATTGGATTCTTATCTCATTATACATGACTAAGCCATTTTTCACCTTCTCACCCCTTGCCTTTTCCTGTAAGACCTATTGCAGTCGTTAAGAGCCGTCAACAGGCTCATCTCAGCTATCTGCCAATCTCCCATTCCCACCACCCTTCTGAGTAATACCCCTCCCCACCTTCTCACTATATAGAAGGATCTGGCAACTTCTGTTTCAGTGTATCTGAAGAAGTGTGCATGCACACGAAAGCTCATACCAAGAACTAACTTAGTTGGTCTTTAAGGTGCTACTGGAAGGAATTTTTTTATTTTGACCATGGCAGACCAACACGGCTACCTATCTGTAACTGGAAGCATAGAGATGGTACGGGCCAGCTCAATAAAGGAAATCCAGAGCTGGAGCATCTCCAACAGATGCCTGACCACCTTCGGTTCCATTGTCAAACTGTTCTTACTGCCAAGATGTTTCTCCTACTGCCTACTGGAATTCTATCACCCTGAAACTTAAACCCATTGGATCCAGTCCCAAGGATGCAGAAATCACGTCATATGCACTGTATGCAATACTGATGACAAAATCAAGCAGGCCATCACAGCCAATCTGATCAAATCACAACATCTGCAAATGAAACTTCAGAGTAAAGGCAAAGATGAACCAGCAACAAAAATGGGAGGTATTTTTCCACATTCAAGAAAACAAGCTGAAAACTCATAAAGTTCATTCTTAAAAAAAAAAAAAGTGTTGATGTATCTGGATGCATTCTTCCTATTAAATTCTGAGAAATGGGGAATTTATGAATTTTAGTTAAACAAAACAATTCAATTCCATGCTGGATGAAGTCATTTAGTGGCACAATATTTAGAGGAAAATATAAAAGAGAAATCCAGCTAAGGTTTACAATCACTGTGCCAAGAGCGTGGGCCATAATGTGTTTTCTCTTGGGCAGTGTGTTTATTCTTCAACCAGCTGCGTTAATTTAATGTGTTATTCATCTTGTGAGGCTTCAACACTTGCATATTTAGCTGTTTGCTTTCCTCTTATCGACTCATTCCTTAAGTGGACCCATATTTCCTGTGGGTGGAGTTTAATAACATCCTTTGTTGCTAGGATACTGGGGGTGAATCCTAGATGTATGCCAGAGCTGTGGTGGTTCAGGATTTTTCTTAAAATATTGTGGAACTCATACAGTTGTTATTTGTCCTCCTGACTTCTAAAACAATGAAATGGAAGCAAGGAATTTCCACCTCAGAAGAAAGCAAGGCAAGATTACAAAAACCTAAAGGTATACGAAGCTACATTGTGAAAGGAATCCTGGACTGTGTAATGTCATGTCTCACCCAGATAGAAGTATTTTAAACTACCGTATTTTTCGCTCTATAACACGCATCTGACCATAACACGCATGTAGTTTTTAGAGGAGGAAAACGAGGAAAAAATATTCTAAATGAAACAGTGGATGTATGATTTTTATGGTTCATGCTGTGGCCACAGACATGTGATCTGACAGTGAGTTTGGGGTAGCCCAATGCAAAAATCCTGAGGATCCATGTGGATCCGTGCTTTGTAACCACGTTTTAAGTGGGGAGGGAAGGAAAAGAACTCAAGGGACAAGGAGCTTTTCCGCGGGGAGGAGGGAGGGAAAGAGCACTGTTGCTTTAAAGGTATACTTAAGGTATTTGCCCTGTGCCTCGGTTTTTTTTTCCATTTAACAGTTTGCAGCCTTTTCCTTCCGCTCCTTGTTTTGAGGCGGAATAGATTTGAGCAAGTGAGGAGGACTTGGAATCCAGGGGATTCGCCATAGAATGGAGCACAAAAAAGCGGTAGGGGCACTAGGACCCAGACATTGCTCAAATCTATCCTGCCTGAAAACAAGCTGCTCCATCCCAGCCGATCAGCTGAGACGCGGGGGATTTGCGAAGTTTTCCCCTCTCCCTCATGCCCTCCCCAGCCCTTTTTTTTACTTCCTGGTTTTCACTGCGTGGCTCAGAGCTCGAGGTTGGTTTTATTTTGCTGCTGGTTGCTTAAATTTTATCTTTCCTGCCGTCTCTCTGCAGCCTCATTGCTCTGTTTAGAGAGCGCGCAGACCTTTGCTAGCGTCTCTCCCTCCTCCCGTGTAAGCGGCTGCTGCCGGCTTTGCTGCTATGGCTCTCCTTCCCTCCCTCCTTCCTGGCTCCAGGTGGCTTTAAAGAAAGCAAAGTGAGAGCCTCGTAGAGCGTGTAAGTGGCTCCCGCTTTGCCTGACTGACGGCAGCCATGGCTCTGATCCGTGCATTCGCTCCTTAACACGCACAGGCATTTTCCCTTACTTTCTCGGAGCAAAAAAGTGCGTGTTTTGGAGCGAAATTTACGGTACTTTGGCTTTTAGATTTCTTTAGAGAGCCAAACAAGGAAACTGGCAGAGTTCAGCTGTTAATTGGTGTTGCTCGCTTCTGGTTAAATGGGCTGGATTCTGATTTTGGAACCTGAATCTGGAGAACTTTCTAAATATCTCAGGGTGAGGGGCTTTAGTTATCATTACTTCCCTACCATCCTTGTCTTCATTGCAGTGTGTAATTTTCTTTCCATTTCCCTTCCTCCACACATACCCGGAGCTCTGATTCAAATGCTTGTCATGCAAGAACCTTATGCATTTTGGTTTTTCTGGCCCACACTGCACAGCTGATAACCATGAGCCATGGCTAAAGCATGAATTCTTTGGGCCTGATACAAACTTGTAATTCGGAACTTCTTTCCCCTTTCTTCCCACGAAAGGCCCTGTCTGTTTTGAAAAACCAAATGTTGACTGGCACAGAACCCCCCAAGTGTCCCTAATTTTCCAGTCCCAGATTTACAGAAGCCATCCCAGTTTCTGATTTGATCCCAGAATGTCCCGCTGTTCCTTAGGACGTCCCTATTTTCATTGGATAAATATTGGAGCGCATGGAGTTATGTGGCCCCTGAGCCAAAGAGATAAATAACTATACAATCTTTAGAAGACATTTGAAGGCAGCCCTGTATATGGAAGGTTTTTTTTTAATGTTTCATGTTTCCTTATTGTTTTTATACATGTTGGAAGCTGCCCAGAGTGACTGGGGCATCCTCATCACTATGGAATAGTAAAGGGGGTAAAGGGGACCCCTGACCATTAGGTCCAATCGTGGCCGACTCTGGGGTTGCGGCGCTCATCTCGCTTTATTGGCCGAGGGAGCCGGCGTACAGCTTCTGGGTCATGTGGCCAGCATGACTAAGCCGCTTCTGGCGAACCAGAGCAGCGCACAGAAACACTGTTTACCTTCCTGCCGGAGCGGTACCTATTTATCTACTTGCACTGTGACGTGCTTTCGAACTGCTAGGTTGGCAAGAGCAGGGACCGAGCAACAGGAGCTCACCCCGTCGCGGGGATTCGAACCACCGACCTTCTGATCAGCAAGCCCTAGGCTCTGTGGCTTAACCCACAGCGCCACCCGCGTCCCCATTATGGAATAGGAGATCACTATTTTCATTGGAGAAATATTGGGAGGGTATGCTGGTGTCTAGAGTGACCAGTTCATGCACTGCTGAGAGAAATTGGGGGGGGGGGGGAATTTCCTTCACAAAAAAGAGAGTAAAAATTTTGCAGGAAATTTGCACATGATAATTATTGTTATTGAAATAGAAATACAATGCATTTCACCATTCAAGCAGAAGACAGTTCCAAATATAAGACTGTCCTCTGACAGGCCTTCAAGATAGAGGCCTTTCCTCTATAAAATAAGACACCTATTTGCCTCATTCTAGTTCCTTTTGTTTAAACTCCTGATATTTCTTGCTGCCTGATTTGTATTTATAGTAGGAATGGCAGAAGGTCATGTCTGTATAATAATTGTGTGTGCATGACAAAAGCTCTTTGGGCACTGTTCCATGTTTGGTTCTAGGGAAGCTCTCCTTTGGCCTCTGGCAATCTGAGGCCTAACAGATTTACTCATATAGGTTCTGGGGGCTGCAAACCTTACCCCCAAAATTAATTGTGCCCCAGAAACATTAAAGTTGGGAGCTTGGAAACCCCTGAGGGGTTCTCCAAGTGTTCAGCTGTAACACTTGAGGGGGGAAACCCCCCCTCTCTTCTGCCTTCCTTTCTTCTCTCAAGGACAAGTAAACTCACCTTGGGAAAAGCAGGGAGGTGAGCAGCAGGTATAGGGAAAGGTCCTAGAGCCCAATAGGAGAGACCGGCAAAAATCACTCTTTCCCCATTTGAGTAAGGATGTGTGTGGAGGGAGGCTGCGACTGGACTGCAAGATCTATAAGGAGGACCTAGTCCAGGGGTAGCCAATGTGGTGCCTTTCAGAAGTTGCTGGAGTGCAGTTCCCATCAGCCCCAGCCAACAGTCATGCTTGATGGGAGTTGTAGTCCAACAACATCTGAACAGGTCCATGGTGGATACTCTTGGCATTAGTCCATGGATGTGCCTAGGCTGTACCTGCCCAAAAAGATCTATCTGGCTCCCTCCTAGTTATTGTTATGTCACTTCTTATTTTTGAATTTATTTTGTCCAGTTAATTTCTGTTGAGTTTTTAAACAGTCTTCCCTGTATGGTGTCAGGGGACTGGCAGGGGGCGTGGATAGGCCAAAGGGGCTTGGTGGGGATGAGGTTCTTCTCAACCCCTGGCTTAGAAGGCCTTAGCAGTAGTGCTGCTTCTCTCTCCAAGCATCCCACCTGACACAGCAATAGGCCTTTCGCTAATTTCATCATCACCTGCCAAACCCATTTTAATCAACTTCATTTTAAACTGCTGGGAAAGATAAACACTGAGAAAAGGGCTCTTACAATTTATTTATTTTTTGAACATGTAGGTAAATGTAAGTCACAAAACCCAAATGAGCTTTGCAAATTTGCCCTCATTCTGTCATTTTGTTTTAGATGTAATTATAAACTTGTTCCCAGCTTATCCAAAAAACGACTAATTCCCAGACTCCTTGCAAATCTGGCATTTCTCTAGAGGCCAAAATAAGGTTGGAATTGAGAGCCGCTGTTAATCAGAAGAGGATTTAACATTCCCTCCAGGTCTTTCTTTCCTTCCTTCATTTCAAAAAAGGGAATTATTTGAAATATCCAGTGCCCCGTGCATTGTTAGTATTTCATCAGTGTTTAAATATTAATAGTTTAACACTTCACATCCATTGAGTATGGCCAGGAATAATGAAAGCACGTGTCTTAGATGTTTAGCTCTTCATTCATAATTGCAGAACTGCAACTTTAAAGCCACATGGGCATACCGCTTCAGAAGCAGACATCTCTCCAACTTAATTTCACCAGATATTCCGTGGGATTGAGACATTATGTTAGAACAGAGTTGCCATCCTGTGATTATTGTCCTTTTCTGCACAAGTAACAGGTACCAAGGTATATCAACCTGGTAACTCTTATGGAACTTTCATGTGCAGAACAATCCTATCCCATCCCCACGCTAAAGGAAATTTGGATAAAGTGGATGTGTCACTGCACCTGTCTTGGCCGGGACTGATAGAAGTTGTGGTTCAAAACATCTGGAGAATACCAGGTTAGAGAAGCCTGTTCTACAGAAAGGTATCAGCAGTAGATGAATTGTTCAGATTACTCTAGCTAGACTGACCCCACCCACGACCAGAGGGCCTTGGCTATATTATTTTTATTGTGGTTTTATTAATATCTGATTTGACTTCATTTGTGCTCAACGCTGAAAAGAATTCAGGTGTCAAAAGCTATAATAAAATAAATGTTACCACTGTGGCATAGAGCCTGGTTGTGTGGAAGTTCTGCAGCAGGCCTGTCACCACAGCAACATTTGAGCCGGGCCTAAGTTCTGATAAGAGAAGTCTGAAACAGGTATTTTAATTGTTTGGAGATACACACTGTGGCCACATTCAACAACCTGTGGTCTATTAGCCATGCAAAAGGATAAATCTAATGCACTAGATATGCAGGGTTGTTTTATGTTGTTTTTAAGAAGGCATAACTTGAACACTTACCATGTTGTCCACAACAACTGTCCCATTGGCAAGTTGACATTCTTCCGCATGGCCA
Source organism: Podarcis bocagei (assembly GCF_964188305.1). NCBI lineage: Eukaryota > Metazoa > Chordata > Lepidosauria > Squamata > Lacertidae > Podarcis > Podarcis bocagei. Next base: position 44,390,756 of record NC_138126.1, read on the forward strand.
TTGCAAAAGCAGCTGCCTCGGACAATTAGGTCATAGATGGCATAATAGGAGAATCTGTGGGGCTTCTCCAGCAGCCCTGAGCCTTGGCAAGGACACTCTTGTCTCTTTAATAAGAGGAGCCGCAGATTGGTGAGTTTCATGAGGTCTTGTGCTTCAGGACCGTATGGGTCTTCAATCTTGTTAGCAGGAGTTAAGGCACGAAAGATCACCTGGAAGCAGAGAGAGAGAGAACAATCTAACATGAAGTTGAGTTCTCCACATGTGATCAACAGAGGTTTTATTTAGCTATGTGGCCCATTTACAGTGTTTTTCTAGCAATTTAACTCACATGGCTTCCCCCAAAGGATCCTAGGAATTGTGATTTAGGGAGGATGCTGAGAATTCCCTGTTAGAACAGAAGAATTTCACGACAGCTTAAAAGTCAATGGGACAATTGTTCCCTCAAGGCAGAACGCTAAAAACCACTGTTTACATTAGTTTCAAAGCTACTATTCATGGATAATACTTTGCAGATTCAGAAACCTTTATTTTTGCTTTGTCTTGAGTCCTGCCAGCAAAAAGTACTTTGAGTTCTCTCATCCTGGGTTTTGGGCAACAACACACTCTGTCTGGAGCTCTATCAGGGCTTCCATTGACATCACCTCATTGTTCTTTTCCCCATCGTCTTCCCATCTCTTTAGAGGACACCAATTTGCAAGTGGCCCAGGGTTCAAACTGGAGATGTCCCTTGCTCCTGGGAGCAATGGGCAATGTGCCCAGCCTAGGCCGCCCAGTGCAGGTGTTCACACATTCCTTGATCAATGGAAGCACGAGAAACAACAGAGGCCCCTTCCGGCCAGCTGTCCACATTCCCCCGAGGAATGGAACCATGTGCACACAGCCCATTCTGTTTAGCACAGGTGCCCAGCATTCTTTCGATGGACAGAATTAAAGCCCAGTGACCAAGTTTACTCAATCCACGTGCCTGCCTGAGCTTGGTTAATGGAAACAAAGGCTAACCGACAAGCTTATTTAGCTCAGATAGCACCATTCCATTGTTGGTAGAGGAGCACTGAAATTCAGTATGAATTCAAAAGCCACTGAGAGAATATATCTGGAACTGAGATTTCCTCTTCTGAAGTTCAAAATCCAAGAGCCCCAAATAGTCACATGATCCTGAAATCAACACCTGAAGCTGGGTATCAGGAGCGCATGCACTAAAAAATTGTTTTTCCTATTCACTGTTGTACCTAGAGGTAACAGTTTTTTGCAGTTCTAGGTGCCATCAAGCAAAGTCTGAGATGTGTATGTGGACTAGCATTTCTTTACATGTTTAGCTTGCTTTTAATGTCTGGTGCTTTGCTGAGGGCATGAAATACCTAAGGACACCCACTGAAACCAACACAACCCCTGATTTCTATATTCGCCTTATGATGATGGTGATGATTTAGATATTGCCCTACATCCAAGGATCACAAGGTGGTTTACAGTCTCTGGTGTCTCTTAACAGAAGAAAGAAGTGTCTTTGAGTATCGACACACATCTTCCTCTCAGCCATCACCTGAGAAATCAATGTCAGAGAAGGCTTTGGAAAGATCACAGCCAAACCCAAAAGCATAGTCAATCATTGCAGTGAAAGTAGGTGTTTATAATAAGGTAGACAAAACAACATTATAGTTGAAAAGTGTACATCTCAGCAAGGCTTACAAAGAACCATATAGCACATTATTATGGACCATTCCAGTGGCATTGCCCTCTTGGAACCAAGCTACTTGTTTGGAGACAGAAACATTTCTGAAGTCCTCCCAGTTGTGAAAGCTGCAATCAAGGCCTTGAAACTCTACTGAGGTGTTATCATTTGAGGAATATTTTTAGAACAGGATGTCAGCTGCTCAGAGCATTCCTCAATACAATAACAATAATTTTTGTGCTATATGGTTCCTTGCAAATTAAATCAACAACAAAGAAAATGCAACATTTAAAAACTGGCAAATTTGTTCCTTCATTGTTCTGCCCTGTTATAAGTGTTCCTAAGATCTGTTTTAAGTTGAGTAAACAGTTGATTTGACTCTAGTTTCTAGAAAGAAGACGACAGATAGCAAAGGTTTCCAGTACTTTCCATTCTTTTGCAAATATGTATTTCTGGCCTTGCCTTTCATATTTCATATTATTTTGCCATCTCTTGGTCCCCACGAGCTGTTGGATATCGATCCATCAGCAACAAAGCTGAATATCCTTATATGGAACTTCCGCTTCCCACATTAAAGTGCAATTCTATGATTAATTCACAGCCTCTTTCTGCTTGAGAAATGAAGCTCTGGGATGAGCAGTTTCCTCAGCTCTCTTGAATTATCAAAGACGTAGAATGCTGCTGACTAGAAGGGGGAAACAGACCACTGTGAAAATGAATTTGTTGGGAAAGGAAGGCAGGGATGTTAGCTGTTCATAACAAATACATTCATTTTGGCAACTGGCCAAGAGGAGACAATTCTAGGCAGGCCAGTAAAATTCTGCCTGCTTAGACAACTTGCTCTGGTCTCCCTCACCAGCTCACTTTGCTGCAGTTTATCTCATTTGCGCCTAACCCATTGCTTCCTGCCCACCATGCCGGCCCAATAATCAATTCTCCCTCTGATTGACTACCTTTTGTTCTTTTTATGTGGCGTTGCTTGATTGGGCCCTCCTATGAGATCTAGCCCAGCTAGCTTTGCCAAGTTGTTGTGGTTCCCTCACCTTCCCCCCTTTTCTGCCTGTCTGCTGTACAAAGTGAGAGTCTTCCCCACAACAAGTGGGGCAAGCAGAGAGTCGAACCGTGGACATCTCTGGCTCCAACCTGATGTATACTACCCCAATACACCGTCCTAGCTCCAGCCTCATTTCAGTTCTTCTTAGGATTTCAGAGCTCGGCTGCTAACTTTCAAGAACTTACAGAATGGAAGTGTCCTCTGAATTATTTTGAATGCTCCCACAGAAAAGAGAGCTATACTCTGTCTTTCTTGCATAATCCCAATTGATGCTGGAGCTCTGTGCTTTACGAGAATTCCTTTCACTCTCACCTCTCACATGCTATTGTTTTCAGTCGCTCAGCTGCAACTCATCATAAATGGAATATTATTATCCCTGCCTGCCCTGACCCCCTTTATCTTCTTTTTTTTAGCAGCAAGGAATTTAGGAGTGCCTTAGAGCAACAGAAAATGCAAGCTGACAACCATCATGAAGGGGATGTATTTCCGCCACCCTATTCAGTAGCAGCTGGCAGTTCTTCATCTCATTGATATTTTATCTCCGGCCAAGAGGGTCATCTTCATTCCAGAGACAATGTCTCAGATTTTTGATTTCCTGCCATTCGTGGGGTCCATGTTTTGATTCTCCATTCCCCAATGCAGATAATTCTGTTATTACAGCCTGATCTCCTAGTCTGGAGTTGACGTGAAACGATGCGGCCACAACAAAAGCTCCTCTTATCGGGAACTCATGCCCAGAGTCGAGAAGGATGAGTGAGTCATGGAGTCAGGGCAGTTCTTAGGCATGACCTCCTACGGCAGGCTACCCAAGAAAAGATCTTAAGATCCTCCTTAAGATGTCAGAAGAACATTAAAACAATGAAGGCACACTGCGCCTTCTAGAAGGTAGAAGATTCCACGCACAATTATTCATTTACCCTATTAAATTTATGTCCTGCCTATCCTAATCAGCAGGATCTCTAGGCAATGAAACAACTAATACAAAGTTGCATAAAGCAATTAGCCTGCATCAATGCAAAATAAAAGCAATCAAAGACCAGAACCTTGTGATGATGATGATTGATAATAAGCTGAAATAAAATTTAAAGTGAACCCCTCTATCACCTGCTGGCAACTGGTGACACGGAGAGGCCACTGCTGGAAGGACAGCTGGAGGGATGGTCTTGTCCCCTCCTTCTGACACAGCAAAGAGATAGCAGAACAGACAGCAAAAGAGATTGGCTCCTTTCAGCACCATCAGCAGTTGATAACAGGTGCACACAGTAAATGCAGAGGATTGGTTGGGATCACACCATTAGTTCTCCCCACCTCAGAAGCACCCAACAGAACTTGTGAATGAACTCTATGGCTGGATCTACACACAGGAAGAAAACCACTATAAATAAGTCATAAATTAGATTGTTATAACAAAAGAAAAAAACCCCTATGTAAAATTGCGTAGACAAATTTTGTGCTCTAGAGCGCCATCTGGTGTTGCAACTTTACAATGGAGTTACAACGATATAACTGACTTGAGTGTAGCTGAGTCCTAGGTATGAATACACTGAGTTTGTCACAAAGTAGCAAATTTATCTTGCCAAAGTCATGGTGATGTGGTATGGATGTCTGGGCTCTGGGATTGTGAACCATCAAGCTCAGTGCTCACACCCTGCCATCAGATAGTAGTTGCTTTCGGTGCCTGCCAATCTCAGATAGATGTGAACCAGTTTCCTAGAATGAACTCAGATGGGAAAAGAAGAAAGCTTATCCGCCATTGTCCTTACAGAGAGGACCATTCAGAAAGTGTTTCTTCTGAGTGCCTTGAATGGAGTTGGGAGCACCTGATGCTAACTAGTGCCTGGACCCAGGATCACTCGAACCCCTCTGATCCTCCTACTTTCTAAAAGAAGGGTGGGGTAGTAGCCTAATAAATGTCAATTCTATACATAAAAAAGAAGCAACTTTTTTTTTTAACGTCAACAATTTCTGATAGGAACAGCTCCCCAGGTCCCTTCCCATTTAGGTCTGACCAATGAAGCAGGAGCTTCACTGGGCGTTTATATAATGACAAGAGGATGATAAATCTATTCAGTATCTGCTGTCCAGCATGTCAGGAAGTGCAGAAATAATGCTAGAAAAACAGCGCCTTTTCCTGGCTAGCTTACAAGTTGGAAAGGGAAAAAAAACAGAAGGAAGAAGAAAAAGAGAATGCAAGCCTGCAGATGTGGCTCATTAAAATGCAGGTTAGAAGAGGATTCCTCTTCCATCGTAGCTGCCTCTGAGTTGTTCTCCATTCTGCTTTGCCCCCTGCAAAACCATATTTGCCTGGTACTGCGCACTCCCCCAACACACTCACACTGCATTACAGCCCTTTCCTCTGGAGAAGCAGAACCTGGCAGTGCTATCTGCATGTTTATTCTGCTGGAGTTAACTGCTTCCCCTCCTCCTCTGCCTCTGCATTTTATCTCCTCTGCAGCTCAAGTTCAACGAAATGCTGAACAGACAGCCCTAGTCATAACATTTGGGCACTTGCCTCTATGAGCAACTAATCCCTTCCCCGATCTCTTCCAGCTGGAAGTTGGAATAACTAAAGAGTCATGAATGATGAGCTTTCTTTGTCATGGTGGCCAAAGCAGATCTGCTGACTCCAGGACCATGTTAGACTCAATAGGTGGCCCTGGAGTTCGCCATCTTTTTGGGGGGCGGGGTGTGTGTGTGTGTGTCCTGGCTTAACCTCTTGCATTTTCCCAAATCATGACGACTATCATCACAACAGCTTAAATATATGCAGCTGCGATTATGGGAATCCCCGCCCTCTTAATCGCAGCAATGGGGGCTTCCAGACAGGGACTTAATATTGTGAATGGGTTGTCAGGAAGCTCAAGAGGAAGAGCCGAGGGATACCACCACCTCCCATCATATGCTGCCTGAGGCAGTCGCCTCCACTGCCTAATGGCAGGACCGGCCCTAAGTGTGAGAGCTCTTGTCCTTCCACTCAACTAGCAGTGGCTTCACAGCAGATTTGGAACCAGAAAAAGGTTCTTTTGCTGGTTTATTTTCCTCAGGCTCATGTTTGTGAATCCTGAGGCAGTTATGATTGAACCAGATCTGAATTTGAGTCTCATGGAATGAAAGCATTAGAAAAATCCAACGTTTGATCCACTGGTGTGGTTTGAAAAGAGAGAATGGTACCAATCCACATAGGCTGGCTAGCAAAGCTTGAAGGAGCATCTCCACCCCTATCATTCAGCTCAGACACTGAGATCCAGCTCTGAGGGCCTTCTAGCAGTTCCCTCACTACGAGAAGTGAGGTTACAGGGAACCAGGCAGAAGGCCTTCTCAGTAGTGGCGCCTGCCCTGTGGAACGCCCTCCCATCAGATGTCAAAGAAATAAACAGCTATCTGACTTTTAGAAGACATCTGAAGGTAGCCCTGTTTAGGGAAGTTTGATGTTTTATCATGTTTTTAATATTCTGTTGGGAGCTGCCCAGAGCGGCTGGGGAAACCCAGCCAGATGGGTGGGGTATATTATTATTATTATTATTATTATTATTATTATTATTATTATTATTATTATTATTACTAAACAGATCTGTCAAGCAGGGCACATCTAACCTGTTGCCACAGCAATGGGTTGCCTTGTTCAGGCATACACAATTCCTCTTCCCCCAGTCCATTTCAGTAATCATTCTAGCACACTCCCTTGGTGTCATCTGTCACAAGAGACGCTCACATGGAATGAAAGGACTTTTGGTAGTTTGGCCTCCTATAGATTCTGACAGGAACACAAATAGAGAAGCAAGTCGATAAATTCTTGGTGGATCAGACTTTTCTGACCTAGAGTTCCTGCGACGGCAAAGGGGAGCATTGCAGTTGCCACCCTTCCACTGCTCCAATAAGGACGATACAAAAATCAAAATCAAAAAATTGAACACATCCATTCCAATTTCTATCTGATCTGAGACCTTAGCCTTGGTACAAATCTGCACCAGTATTTTAACCTAAGTGTCTGCTTTTGATCACACCTTCTGTTTAACTGGCACAATGCAGGTGAATGTAAAACTAAAAACTGGGGCACATGTGACTGAAGATCTTCTTAAAGCAGGCCAGATGAAGGCTTTTTATTAGATCAACTTCTATGGGTAGCAAAACAAAGAAATGAAAAATGCAAGCTTTTGAAGTTCAGTAGGCATATATCTATGCCTGCATTCTCTTTCACCAGCAGAACTTGCTCCACCACTGAATTTATTTGCCTCTCTTGTTTACTGTAAAATAGCAATACGGTGCAACTTTCTGTAACTATTTCCATGTCTTAGGAAGGCATTAGGAGGTGAAAAATAAGACAAGTACTTACACTGCGTACACTGCTGTATCCTACACCTTGGAAAGGTAAGCTGAGAGTCAATCTTTTCGGAAACTGCTTTGAGGTTTGTTTGTTTTTACAATCAGCAGTATATGAATTTCATGAATGGATAAAATAAATTATCCTATGCAGTTACGTGGGCATATGTTTAAGCCCCATTAAACATACTTGGGGCCTGTCTGCACTGTAGATTTAAAGCAGCATCATACCACCTTAAACAGTCAGGGCTTTCCCCCAAAGAATCCTGGGGACTGTAGTTTGTTAATGGGGGCTGAGAGAGACAGTTTCCAGAGTGTTTTAATGATCAATCCTACTTTCTAGGGCACTCTAGACTCGTAGCTCTAGGAGCAAATAGGGGATCTCCTAAGAACTCTCAGCACCCTTGAAAAAAACCCTACTTCTTAACAATTGTTTGAATTCAGTTTCTCATTTTTCAAATCCAGTTTACCACATTTCTGCATCAGTTTCCTATTTATTAATTAATTTAAAATTCTTCATGAAAATTCACCAGCATTTCGGTGAACATTTATCCTAAATATACACATTGTTGTATACCAGTTTGCCTAATTTGCACATTTTTGCAAGAATTTCCCCCTGATATAGTGCATTTTTCTACGCTATTTTGACTAACATATGCATCTTTTGACTAATATGTGCATCTTTAAGAACGCGTCCTCCTGATAGGCACAATTATTTCGCACTTCTTTTAGTTAGAGAGCTGCATCACAAAATCCAGAGAAGTGCGGATTTTGAAGCCTGGCTGCATTTCAGTTCCCATACAATTTCAGGCAAGGTGAATTAATGGGTTTCTGCCCTATCACTCTGATCAGGAAGGAGCGGAAGGGAGTGGACCCAGACCATGAGCTAGTAATGTGAAACTGTAGGGGATAGGCTACGTTGGTAGTGGTGGCCTCCAGTCCTTTGCCTTTCCCTCTATGAACATCTAAATTGGGTGCTCATAAGGCATGATGCCACCTGAATAGAGGCTCCACAAGTGAGAAAACCTGAACATGGTTCATGAGGCATCAAAAATCACTTGGATGCCATAGAGCAGGATATGTCAACATAGCCACAAGTGCCTGATAAACTATGCTAAGCAATTATAAGAGAATTCCAGAATTGTCAGTCGGTACCACTAGATGAATCACACACTTGCCTTGCACAGGATTCTGCTGCAGAGATTTCTTATTATATTTTTTTATGTCCCACCTTTTTTCCCTGGCTGGGACTCAACGCAGCTTACAGATAAAATAAGAACAGCTAGAAACATAGATTTAAAAACTTACAAAAAAATTAAAACATTAAGATAGAGAGATGAGAGGTGATAGATAGATAGATAGACAGATAGATAGATAGATAGATAGAGGTAGGTAGGTAGGTAGGTAGGTAGGTAGGTAGGTAGGTAGAGATAGATAGATGATAGATAGATAGATAGATAGATAGATAGATAGATAGATGATAGATAGATAGATAGATAGATATGGCAACCATTTTATGCAGGGGTTCCATTCATGACCTCCCGGCATGTTGGTGGAGCATGCATAAGCCCCGCCCAGTTTCATTCTGCCCCATTTTCTAGCCATTTCCGGGTCAGCAGCAACAAGTGTGTGCATGATCGTACGTCAATCAGACATGCATAAAATAGTCACTGGCGCACGCACGCGCGCACACACACACACATAGAAGTACAGGATCCAGGTTTCTGAAAACAAGGCACTGGCAATGTTCTTAGTACTCTGTGTGCACTGACAACATGACAAATGACTTTGCTTTATACAGAAAAACTGTCAGCTGAAAATAGAACAGTTTCTCTGAGTGTGTATTTTTAAAATCTCTCTTTCTTTGGAAAACAAATTATATGATTAGGCCTTTTTTTAAAAAAAACAACAACCATAGTTACGGTTCCACAAGAAACATCTCCATGCAATGTGCATTTTGATGCTCATTTCCATCTCTCTGAAGCAATGCTCACCCAAACTCTGCTAAACTGGCTGGATGATGCAAATAGGATGGATAGGACCCTATCCGGGGCTGTCAAAGGTTACCTGAAACGTGTTGCCCACGACTACAACAGGGCTGCTCTCTTCCGCAGCAGCTTCTAACATTTGTTTTTAGCATAATCTCTCAGTGACCACAGAAAGGTGAAGCATATTTCAGTCACCGTCACCTACCTCTCCTCTAGTGCAAGGCATCACGTCAGAATACCTGGAGGTACAGAGAGACCCTTCCTCGGTGGTATCGTCTGGGAGCCCAAAAGTGGCCGTGCAGTTGGCAGAGAAATATTTGTACGGCCTCCACGTCTGCCCATAGTCCTGCGACCTCTCCAGCACCATGGCCGCTGGGCGAGGCGACTTGAACACCACTATGACGTGGGTCAGGTAGAACTGCGTCTCCAAATCCAGCCGGATCTCCTCCCTGTGCACCCCTTGCGCAGACTGCCACCAGGAGGCGGGGTTTAGGAAGAAGTCGTCCGTCATAGCGGAAGGAAGGTGAGAGTTATCAGGCTGGTTGGCGTTACACTTGGTGCACCTAGGCTGTCCACACCCTTGGGGGCCGTGGTGGAGAAGATGGTGGTCTGGGTAAAAGCAGTAAAGTTCTGTGCTGTTCTGACCGCAGGTGGTAAGCGTGACTGGCGTTCTTCCAGTCGCAAGGTTCCCCACGGCAGGATTGCAGGAGTGCCCATCGCATCGGAAGGCTCGTAGCTTTGCTGAATCTGCAGTGCGAGCAGCAGGGAACAAAATGATACAAAACTGCATAAAATCAATATTCTGCACCATTGTGTATCACCCAGTCCCTCCCCAGCCCTGGATTCCCTACCAAGCACTTACCACCATCATTAATTATTATTATTATTATTTGTATTTATTGTTTGCTTTCTGCAAAACAAAAACAAAAAAGTCTCAAAGAGACTTATGGCCCACCCATCAGTTTCACTTAACCCAAATTTGATGGCATTGTGTACCAATTGATTTTCCTGGGTCTGAGACATATTCTCGTTCCACAGCTGTGCCTTGTGAAAATCCGATCCTACCCACTGAATCGGGTATTATCAAATGTGCGGAAAAGCCAAAAAGAGATTTTGCTTAACCAAGCACCAATTTGGCTGATAAGATCAGGTATTTGCAAGGAACAGTTGTGAAATGAGAAATTAATTGGCAAATTAATTGGTGCACAATACGATCATAATGCAAGTCAAGCTTGCCAGTCATTTAAAAACAAATACAAAGGATAAAATACAACAGGATAAATATTTTTTTAAATGTCTTCGTACAGATCTACCTTCTGCGTCTCAAATCATTGTTTAAAAAAATGGTGCATGCATTGATTGAAACCCTTTGCTATGGAGAAGAACATGCATAATTTACTGTGGCTGTGAGACCTCCTGAAAACAGGGCAGGGCGACAGAAAAAGAAGAAAATTGGAGCGCTTGTGCCATGAGTCACACAGCACACACACAAAAACTTGCTATTAGAAGCAGCTGCCAGCAGGAGGAGCAAACTAGAGAGGCCCCCCACATGGCCACACTTAGGGCAACAGTCCTAAGACAGTGGCAGCCCAGTGGTACTTCATGTAGCAGCTGATAACAAGACCTGAATGCTTGAACTCGCCCTGAGAGAAAATGATCAAGCCTGCCTCAACAGTGCTGTAAAGCCATCAGAGGAAATATTGCATCAAATGGCCCTAAGTGCATGAAAAAATGAGTTCCAATAATAAATACAAGTGGGAAGTAGCAAAGCAGTAGTTGATAGCTCCGTTCTAAAGGTAGTCAAAATCAGAATTCACTTCCAGTTTTCCTACCCAGAGGCTACACATCTTCTGTTCCTGTTCCAAATCCATTTCCATGCTCATTTCCATTACCTCCGTCACAATTTCACAGGATGCTTCCGCTGCAGAATATCATGCTGGACTAGGGCCTCTCACAGTTCTATGGCTTTATACAGAAAGTTTTTTTAAAAGGCAGAACACACTATTTATGTCTAAAGTGTATCGACTAAAATTTGTGGGTTGGATTTAAAGTTTTTGGAATTGGGGAGAGGGAGAGCAGCTAATTGTCTTCTGCAGTTGATGGTGCAAGCCTCTTCTCAACCGGGTGCTCTCCAGATGGTTGGGACTCCAGCCCCCATCAGCCCCAGCCAGCAAGAACCATGTTCAGGGATGATGGGAGCTGTAGTCCAGCAAGAGGCTGGGGACGGCTGAACTAGTGGAAGAATCCCATAGTGGTTCTCAAATGTCTGCTTGTGGAAATGGCAGCACCTCTTTGCATTTAGGTTCACTTTTCTTGCACGGTCCTCTAGCCCAGGGGAAGGCAGACTTAAGCCTTGTGGGATCTACTCTGTGTTTCACTAGAGATCTAACAACCAGCGCCAGGTGCAAAAGGAACTGAAGAACTTAGAACTGAAGAACATGAGTGCTCTGAACTTGCAGTGTGATCAGGGATTTGTTCTAAGTATCAGAACCGAACAGAACTGCACACTAAAATCCAAGTCTGGTTCCTCCAAGCTTTTTTTTTCTTTCCCACTTCAGCAGTCCAACTTGCAGTGGTGGGAGTCATTGTGCTGTTGCTATTGTCCAACCACTGCGAGTCAGAAACCCTTGCTGCTGTGCTGCAAATCACCAATGGATCCCGATCTACTTCCCGCCTTCTTCTGCTCCAGCATGAGCTGTAAAACAGGTCTTGGGTGACGCTTTTCCCCCATGCAGAAGGGAACCTTTGGGTCTAACCCAAGAACTATGGAATTGCTCTGTTTGCATGGCTCTGTTTCAAAAGTAGACTTGCCCTGGTTTCCAATGAATCCTCAGAATGCAAGAATGACAGGAGATGAATACAGATGACGCTCGCCCCGTGGCTCAAAATTAAAATGGAAATCTGCTTCTTTTCATTCCTAGAGATGGAACCGGAAAGCATCCCACTGCCTGTCTCTCTCTCCTCCACTCCCCCCGCCACCAATTTTCTAACTGCATTTTATGGAGCAGGCAGAGTGGGGAAGAGCACAGTTGGCTTTCTAATCAGTGGTGATGACAAGGAGGCTTATCTGCTGTGCCTGCTAATGCAGCAACATCAATAAATGGTTCCTGTCTGAACTGCTGTGTCATTAGGAACGGCAGAGTAGGAGAGCACATGTGACAAATGAGCGGAGAGGGGGGTGGGTGGGAAGAGCCGGATCAAAATCTGCAGTTGATTAAGAGTCTTGCATTGGAAGCAATTAATGTGCCAATAAGGCAGCCCATCCGTCACTTGGTTTATTTCTCTGAAACGCGAGGTCATAGAAGTGGGGCACGGCAGGCAAAGGGGCAGAGCATTCCGGCAACCAGGGACTTACCCTGAATGCCAAAAGGGACTCCTTGAATAATTCATGCCAGGCTAAACAATCAAGGCTGCAGTGTGCCCTCCTCCCCTCGCTCCCAGGGGGCTGTATGTCACCGAGGTGGATGGTGCCTGGCTCTTGATAGATGACGTTGCGCAATAATCGATGCCACTCAGCTATTTATGCATTTACCCTACTATCCCAGGGGAGTCGCTCAGCAAGGTGGCTGTTTGTCGGAGGGCTTCTGGCAAATGTTTGGAGCATCTGGCAGTGACATAGTCATCGAAAAGCTGGGCAAACCTTTCAGATGGCTGATGGCTGAGAGCAGATTAGCTGGTTTGGGATGTGGTATACACATGGCATTGGTGGCGCTGTGGGTTAAACCACAGAGCCTAGGACTTGCCAATCAGAAGGTCGGTGGTTCGAATCCCCGTGATGGAGTGAGCTCCCGTTGCTCGGTCCCTGCTCCTGCCAACCTAGCAGTTCGAAAGCACGTCAGAGTGCAAGTAGATAAATAGGTATTTCCGTGCACTGCTCTGGTTCGCCAGAAGTGGCTTAGTCATGCTGGCCACATGACTCAGAAGCTGTACGCTGGCTCCCTCGGCCAATAAAGTGAGATGAGTGCCGCAACCCCAGAGTTGGTCATGACTGGACCTAATGGTCAGGGGTCCCTTTACATTTACCTTTATACACATGGCATTGGCCACAATCCAGATCTAGGAAAATACTGTGTTTTGATATGTTTGCCCCCAAACCAGCTTCAAACCACACTGAGAAAAAGAATGACACAGCTGTGTTTTAAGTCAATAGTGTGTGTGCCTTGCCTTGCCTTGCCGAGTTCAGCTGGCTGCATGTGGGGTGAAAAGTGGGTCTGCAGCAACTCAAAGCACCACATGTTCCAAGCTAGTAGTTATGCAAACCCATCCTTATTTGATGTTTCAAGTTAGTGGGTCTGCCCTTGCTATTGAGTGCCTTTCACCCATTGATGCCATGTTATGAAATAAGAAAAAACCAACCCAAACCACAGGCAGTATGGAAAAATAAACAAACCAGTATATAGGGAGAAGACTGGCCTGGTTTCTTGCTCCACTGAAAGAGTGGAATGCCACTGGAAAGCACTTTAAATTCTTTACTAGAATTTAGTAAAGTGTATTTTACACAAAAATACACACACGCGTGGCATAACTATTCTGTGTTAAGGGATCCTGACTAGGCACGCTTGCTTAAGGACAGAACAAATGTATTGCTGAATTACCATAGTTAAGGTCAACCTAGCCCTGCAATGATCCCAGTAACCAGCAGATGTTAGGTGAAGCATTGGAAATTGGCTAGCAACACACCAGTGGAGTGGATCACAGTCTACTTTCTGCCATTCTTCCTCTGTGCTGTCAGAAGAATCTCTTCTAAGTATGTGTGTTCACTGGAAGTAGGCATCCATGACCTTACTGCTCCCATTCCTAAAAAATCTTATATGCAAAGAATTGGGCAGATCCAAACTATGGCTCATCGCGATCAGTCGCCTTCTCCTTCATCCTCTTGGATGGGATGTTGATAATGGTATGTCCTCCAGGAGTACTGCCAGGGCCACCACTGCTTCTCAATAACTACTGACATCAAGCACATTTGCTACATAGCATGGGCATAGTCAGGGGGTGCAGGAGTGCTGCTGCCCCCCAAGATAAAGTAAATACTGTAAATAGAAATACTTAACTAACTGACCAATTGCATTGCAGATATCTCGGTTCTTCCCCTCCCCAACATAAAGCCTGCCCCCCCCAATAAATCCTGGCTACGCCCATGGAACATAGGCTCCTGTTGTCACACCACACCCATGGTGAGAATGCTTCATGTTCCGTTTGAGAGCAATGGAAAACCAGGGGAGTCTTTCTACAACCAACTCTTTGTTGTTGTTGTTTTAATAGATATTTATTGAAGTTTCAGAAATTATATACAAAAGAAAAACAAACAAAACACAGACAAAAAAGAACAAGTATAATTTCAATCCCTTATTTTCTTATGCCTTACTTCGCTGACCTCCTCCTACCTCCCCTTTCTGTATTCCAATTTCAAAATATTTATTCAGCAAGTCCTCTCCCTTAATTTCATTTAGTTTTAACCTTTCTTTTCTTTTAACTTGAACATTATTGCTATAAACCACCTAGCTTCTAAGCCGTCATCGTTCTATCATTCATTAATTTTGCAGTATTTCTCATCCCTTTCTTCAGTTTATTTTTGATAACCTTATTTTCATTTAATTTAGTTCATTTACAAAATCCAATTTTACCTTATCCAAACTTAATCATCGAACTTATACATCAGTTCTTATTCTTAAACCATTTTTTCTAAGGCCGACCAAGGTTCCCTTCCATACAACCAACTCTTTGAAAAAAGAATTGCTGCTGGTAGTTTTAATTCTAAACGGTGCAATGGAAAAGCTCTTTATATATGTCCCTTCCTCTTTATATATACATTTTAGTAGGCTAATCTGTTCCATGAAGCCTAACTCCTTAAAGCAGTCTGCCTCTTCCCTTTATCCTTCCCTTTCCTTTATAACTTTGTAACTGTTCCCTCTTCCCTTTCCTTTATAACTGTTGAAATGCATAGGCTCTTTGAAATGGTAATCTTTCTTGTTTGCTGATATAATTATGCAATGCACCATGTGTCGCATAATAATTCTAATTGCCTTTTGAAGACATTTAAATGGGTGGCCATCAACACATCTTGTGGTAACAAATTTCATAGTTTATGTGCTACTGTGTAAAGAAGCTTCTGGGAGGGGGGAAATCACTCAGCCTTTACGAAGCTGGTGTCCTCCAGATGTTCTTGGGACTTCAACGCCCATCAGTCATGAGAGTTGTAGTCCAACAACATCTGGAGGGCATCAGATTTGTGAAGGCTGATCTAGCTAATATTGGCAAGAGAGGTAAGAGAAGATGGGATTTACTACTCTATAGTGAGGGACGCAGGTGGCGCTGTGTGTTAAACCACGGAGCCTAGGACTTGCTGATCAGAAGGTCGGCGGTTTGAATCCCTGCGATGGGGTGAGCTCCCATTGTTCGGTCCCAGCTCTTGCCCACCTAGCAGTTTGAAAGCAAGTCAAAGTGCAAGTAGATAAATAGGTACCGCTCTGGCGGGAAGGTAAATGGCGTTTCCGTGTGCTGCTCTGGTTCGCCAGAAGCGGCTTAGTCATGCTGGCCACATGACCCGGAAGCTGTACACTGGCTCCCTCGGCCAATAAAGCGAGATGAGCGCCACAACTCCAGAGTCGGCCACGACTGGACCTAATGGTCAGGGGTCCCTTTACTAGCGATATAACACCTAAGCTCTGTCCAGGTGTTCAGCCCTCTCTCCCAGTATCCCAGTCCATGCCTGCTTCAGTCTAAGGCCTTTGCATGCTGAAGAAGAAGGTCCGAAGAGGTCACCTTTGAATATTTGGCTAAACATGGTCAGAATCTGCCACACAGTGATGCCACACATTTTTGGTGTGTGTGGAAAAAGCAACATACAAAACAAATCAATGAATGAAGTTCCCATCTGTGGTATCACTTAAAATAGAAAGCTTATGATATGAAATAACATAAACTAAACTTATATTGGGAGCTATTCTTCCCAGTGGAGACTGTAGGGTATTTAAATGTAGAATGGGAAAGTGAGGTTGTTTAAAGCTTCACCACAAACTGCTGAAATATAAACCTACTATCTAGCCTCTGAAGGAAAATAGAGATGGCATATAACCAGAATGCTAGCTTATTTCTTAGTTCATAGCCCTCTGATCTAATCACCTCTCTCCTATTGCCTGATTTAGCCTTTCAACCTTAAATAAGTATTAAAATGGATCTGAAATGGTTTCCTACTTTCCACTGGTCACCTCCTCTGCTTCTGCTTTGTTTGAGGGAAGTGAGGGGGGAATTACTACAGCCAAACATATTTAATTGTGTGGAAACAGCCATGCTACTTAGTCTAGTAACCAACTACTGTAGCATGGTCCCAATGATATCAACCATTTGGATCTAACTTCATCCCTCAATTTCTGATCGTCAGTCTTTCAGCAATACTGTATCACTATTGTACAAAAGCTTTGCATCCAGTGGGATCAAGCAGGGAGAGCCAGGGTTTGGCCATAAAAACATAAGAAGAGCCTGCTGGATCAGGCCAATGGCCAGTGGCGTAGCGTGGGGGGTGCAGGGGGGGGCCCGGCCGCACCGGGCGCAACATCTGGGGGTTAGGGTTAGGGGGCGCAAATCCACGGGTTAGGGGGCACAAATTACTTGCCTTGCCCCGGGTGCTGACAACCCATGCTACACCACTGCCAATGGCCCATCTAGTCCAGCATTGTGTTCTCAGTACGGCCAACCATATGCCTGTGGGGAAACCACAAGCAGGATCTGAGCGCAACTGCACTCTTTTCCTGCTGCAATTTCCAGCGACTGGAATTCAGAAGCATGCTGCCTCCAACCATGGAAGCAGGACATAGCCATCGGCTTTAGTAACCACTGGTAGCCTCATCCTCCCTGAATTTGTCTAATCCCCTTTGAAATTTGTTGGCCATAAGATCACGAAAGGGTGGAGCTATGCAAATAAGGCCGGGCTTGATTCTCAGTGGCTGAGGTCATCCGAGTCACTAGGGTCAGTGAAGAGGTTTTAGCTCTCAACACAATGCAGTCCCACAGTGGCACATCTTCAATAACATCTGACAGTCCAGGACAGAGTAACACAAACCTTGCAAGGCATGCTACTCCTAATGTATGAAGACTGGGCAGTTTCTAACTTTATATAGCTGCTAAATGTTAATATGGTAACACATTTTACACTGGTCAGAGGATAAAGGGGAAATGGCTGAAAACAAAGTGGATCAGGGGTAATTTTATCGTTGCCGTGTATGATTGATGGAAAGTGACAACAATTCTCATGAGAATAGATAGTGGGAGAAGCCACTGTCTGATGCATTCATCTGTTTCATAATCTGTCATCTATTGTACATCACAAGATTATTTTATGCTTTTCACTAACACAAAACCAAACTACTAAACGCTTCCCTTTGCTTGCCATCGCAGAGTTAAAAAGCAAAACACTCACACCAGTTTCACTGGTTCGTAGAGCTGTTGAACAAATGGTAAAGAAGAAGGAACAGCCAAGCTAAGGGGTATAATCCACCACCCAGTGTAATCATTGGCAAGAAGGGGTGGGGGGTTGCATCCTATCTGCTGTTTCAACAGAACCAAAATAGCAAGCATGGGCTATGAAGCTGTATATAGACAGAAGAGGCAGCCTGGTGTGGTGCAGCGGATAGAAAGCTGTACAGAGATCGGGAGTTGAAAAAATGCAGCTGAATGGAATTTGGATATATTTGAAACTTCATACATGCACCTTGATATCTAGGTTTTCACAAGTATATTTGAGAACCAGGAATTCCCCTTGATTACCTCTCAACAATTTCCTCTACAATTTGAGTACAGTGGTACCTCGGGCTAAGTACTTAATTCATTCCAGGGGTCCGTTCTTAACCTGAAACTGTTCTTAACCTGAAGCACCACTTAAGCTAATGGGGCCTCCTGCTGCTGCCGCTGCACAATTTCCGTTCTCATCCTGAAGCAAAGTTCTTAACCCGAGGTACTATTTCTGGGTTAGCGGAGTCTGTAACCTGAAGCGTATGCAACCTGAAGCGTATGTAACCCGAGGTACCACTGTATCATGATCAAAACTAACATAGCCTGCCTTACTGCTTGGCAGCGTAAATGGACTCCTTGCTTTACAGGTGTTAAAGAACATCAAACTGGAGTTCATTTCCTTTCTTACTCAATGTTTACAACAGGCCTACTACCACCATGCGGCTTTCCTTGCTCAAGAGCCATACTGTCTGAAAACTAAGCCACAATCGGGCTTCACCCAATGCAGCTCTGTGTATGAGGAGAGGATCCCCACAGCCACTGAGCTCTCGCTACTGCTGCGCCAACCACTGGCCAATATGCCCACCTACTCTTAATGATAAGATGCTCTATCCAGCAGTCCACTCATCTCTTTAGGCTCCTAGAGTGCTGACCACTCCCACAGAAGTGGAACCAGCCAATGAAAAGTGGGGGAGGGCCTTGTGTTCTTGGGAATGGCTAGGTGCATTACGGTACACTCACCCTAGTGGCAACATATCCCCTTGCAGGTGGAGGTGGTGGGGCTCTAGCTCAGTGTTTCTCAGCCGGGGGCCATATGGCCCCCTGGGACCCCCAGGATAGTCCAAGGGGGGCCACAAGTACAATTATATAATTATAAAAATTGTAAATAGAAGATGTTTTATTTACAAACAAAATATCTACCTTTCTTACTGGTAGGGCAGGGGAGGCCACATGAAGGAAACAAGGTCGAAAGGGGGTCACGGTCAGGGAAAAAGATAGAGAAACAGTGCTCTAGCTCAGTGGCCGAGCTCTTGCTTTGCATGCAGAACTCAGGTTCAGTCCCCTGCATCTCCAGGTGGGTTTGAGAAAGAAATAAACAACGATCTGACTTTTAGAAGACATCTGAAGGCAGCCCTCTTTAGGGAAGTTTTTAATGTTTAATGTTTTATCACTTTTTAAATTATTATTAATAATAATATTCTATTGGGAGCTGCCCAGAGTGGCTGGGGAAACCCAGCCAGATGAGCAGGGTATAAATAAATTATTGTTATTGTCATTGTTATTATTAGTCCTGGCTGGAGAGCCACTGGTGGTCAGCGTCAAGCAGACATCCCTGTGCAACATGGACTGGCTATGGTATGACTCTGTAGAAGGCAACTTCCTATGTTCCTGAACAACTTGTAATGCCAAAAACATGACTGCATTCAGTGTTTTGGATCACAAATTGCGAAGGACCATTGTTATCCCTCCTTAGATCATTGAGGAGCCCATAACTCAACACATGCCATTAGTCCTGTGTTCGCTTTCTAGCACACCCATGTCAGGTTGAGCAAGAACTCCTGTCTGACATCCTGGAGGACTGCTGCCAGTCAGTGTAAGATAGCACTGAGGTAGACCCATCAAGGGTACAGCCTCATGCTTACAGACAGGAGCACACTAGAGTGGTTCTACATGCAGATGGGAGGGGATGGTTCATGCTCTATGTCAATAATGCATCTCAGTCCTCACCAGAGAGGGTTAGAAACATAGATATGCTCTTCCTAAGAAACAGTGCATATTGGTGAGCGAGACACGTTTTGTGGCATGAGTTGAAGGTTGCTCTTATTAGGATATGTTTATTACCCAACACTATCCTATGCGCTAAGTCCAAACTCAAAGCACTGATATGCACATACATTATGCACCCAAAGTCACAGCCCATCTCAAGTACTTGCAGGCAGACAGCGTGCTGAATATGGAATCATAACTCTCAATCCTGTGTGGCTCTCCTTATAGCAGAACCAAAAAATTCTTGCATAAGATTTCACTGTTGAAAAAAACCATTCCCAATAATCCCATTTCAACCTGGTCTGAATCCCAGTGCAGCACGGTTCTGGGAGAATTACCTTTCTCTGTGCCTCAGTTTCCTGGCTTTGAAATGGGAACAACCGGGACCTAGGCGGGGATGAAACACAGGTATTGCCAGCCTTTGGACTCGGTGACAGAGTGGGCTAGACATCTAAAGAAAAAACGGACGGCTTCTCCTCTTCCTACAAATAAACACTCGGAAGAGGCTTTAAAGCTCTCCCCCATCATTGATTGGGAACCTAGGCGTAATTCCGCTTACCTGCTCCAGGATGGCCAGAAATAATATACTCCAGGAATACGATCAGCGTTATGCTTTTATGCTGCATGACTCCGCCTAGGAAATCCATCTTCTCCGGAGGCGCGAGGGTAATAATAATAATGATGATGATATTTCTACAAGCTTGGTGCCCACATGACCTCTCTTTTCGGGGCGGGGGCAGAGCAGACAAAACAAAAACACTTTCCTTCAGGGCAGCGATGACTGCGGGCTCCTCGTGCTTCCCTTTCCCTGAGGGGGTGGGTGGGAACCCGCCGCGCGTGTCTCTGTGTATCTTTCCTCTCTCTCTCCCCTTCGGATCTAAGGCGCGCTTCCCAGCTCCGCGCCCGCTTCGCCTCCCCCGGCGCGTCCACCTCAGCCGCCCATCGCCTCCCAGTGGATTCAGGCAGAGCGCTGGCTGGCTGCTTCGAGATAGAGCCCCTTCGCCCCCTCCCCGCTTCGCCCCCCCGGAGACGAGGTGAAGTTCACACGTCTGGCACAGCAAGCCGAGCGGAGCAAGCCTAGTCCTCCTCCTCCTCCTCCTCGCCCGTCGACCTTTCGCAGGGTCAAGGCGGCGACGCGGCTCGGAGGGCGAAAGTTCCTTCGGAGTTCGCTCAACTTTCGATTTCACTTCGGACCTTCCCTCGGCCGCCCGAATGTTTCCACTCGGCTCTCCTCCTCGCGCCGGACTGACTCGCTTTGACGCTCCTCTAACGCGAGTGCAATCGAGGGCAAAGCCGCCTTTGTTTTGCCACCCTCTCACCCCCCAACCACCCCCTCCTCGGTCGCCCAAGCACGGCCTTCTCCCCCACCCGCTTTGGACTATCGTCGGTGTCTCAGAGGCGATCCTATGTATTCCACCGGCTTTAAAAGAAAATGGATTATTATTATTATTATTATTATTATTATTATTATTATTATTATTATTATTATTACTACTACTACTACTACTACTACTACTACTACTACTACTATTCAGGGCAGCTCAGGGCTTGGGTGGCTTTTGTGGGGATTGGTGAATAGCCCCTTCCTTCACTTTCAGGTGGCTTGGATCAGTGCCTTCTATAAAATAAATAAAAAAATGACGATGAGCTAATTTTTTTTTGGAGGCGAGGCTTCTTTGCGCCGAGCTGCTCGCGTCTCTCCAACCCCGCGGCGATCGCCTCTGCCGGCCACCTCGGTCCCCTCTAGCCCCGTCTGGCTGCAAAAGGGATTATTCTGACATGTGATCCTCTTCCTGTCCTTTGATACGTGTGCGTGTCTGTGTTTTGCATCTCACTTGCGCACTCCTTCGGCTGCTTGCGCCGCTCTCCAGACGCACGTGTCCGCGTTTGCTCGCTCGCAGAGCCTCTCCTTTCCCCCACTTCGCAAGAGCCCGTCAAGCCTCCGGCTCCAACGCTGCTCCTGTCCTGCTCCTTTAAAACCAAATGCCCGGCGGGGAAAGCGCTCCTTCCTCCGTCGCTCCCCCCTTCGCACCGGCCAGGCTCGGGGTCGATTCGTGTCTCCGCAGCGCCCCCGTCAGGTATAACGGCCAACAGCAGCAGGCGCCGTCTGCGCATAGCACCGAGGCGGGCAGGCGACAGAGGCAAAGTGGTCCAGGAGGAGGAGGGTTTAACAAATTGCTGCTGTGATCGGACATGTGCTGTCCTGCTTAGTGGCTTCGACCACTAAGGATGGATGCTGATTAACGAGCAGCGTTAATAACCTGCCAGAGCCTGTCTGGGAGGAGAAGCAGAAGTTGGATTTATCAGGGAAAAGTAAGATTGAATTTTTGCAGCTGGTTGGAAACGAAGCAATGCTTTGGCGGACTGGTTGCAGTGCAGGCTGGGGTTTCTCCATCCCCCTGGGGTTTACAGGCTCATGCAAAGTTATTTTGCTGCAAGAGGCAAAACAGTATATCACTTCCCTGCTCCAATTCAAGGCGTGTCCTTCCCAAGGCCAGCCAAGGTGGGATTTTTTGTTCGTTTGTTTGCATCTGAGACAGAATATCCCACAAGTGTCTTTGCAAGTGAAATACATAACCATTAGCTGCCCTTTCATGATATTGAAACTCAGCCCAGCCCTTTAGAACTTTTTATTCAGTCCTCCGTGTTTTCAGTTCTCCTTGCAACGTTCCAGAAGGAGAGCCAGGACAAGTCTCTTACAGCAAAAAGACTAGAGGTGTCCTCAGCCACTTTTGCGTATGGAGACAGATTTGGAAATGTAAGAAACTGTTGTGGGCATTGCCAAATACCCACATCATGGTGGTGTTGTTTAGTCATTTAGTCGTGTCCAACTCTTCATGACCCCATGGACCAGAGCACGCCAAGCACTCCTGTCTTCCACTGCTTTTTAAGATGCTGTCTAGGCTTGTCATTGCTTTCCTCCCAAGGAGCAGGCGTCTTTTAATTTCGTGACTGCTGTCACCATCTGCAGTGATCATGGAACCCAAGAAAGTAAAATCTCTCACTTCTATTTGCCAGGAGGTGATGGGCCCAGTGGCCATGATCTTCTTTTTTTGATGTTGAGCTTCAGACCATATTTTGCTCTCTCCTCATTCACCCTCATTAAAAGGTTCTTTAATTCCTCCTCACTTTCCGCCATCAAGGTTGTGTCATCTGCATATCTGAGGTTGTTGATATTTCTTTTGGCGATCTTAATTCCGGCTTGGGATTCATCCAGCCCAGCCTTTCGCATGATGAATTCTGCATATAAGTTAAATAAGCAGGGAGACAATATACAGCCTTGCCGTACTCCTTTCCAACAAACCGGTGGTGCTCAGAACTGCTTTCAAAAATACCTCCCCGTACCCCTGCAAAGTGATAAAACTCTTCTGCCACTGTGACAAAAAGGATGTTGGACTGGATAGGTCATCGGCCTGATTCAGCAGGCTGTTCATATGTACTAACACAGGCAACAACAACAAAAGCCTCACACTGAACAGAGAAGCCCCTTCCAAGCAATGAACAACAACAAAGGCCAACCTTTGTTTTTTATTACAAATAAATAAATAAGGGGCAGGGGATCTTGGCAGGCACCAATTCTGTGTGGCCAGAGGCAAAAGTGGGAGAGCAGTTATCTGATTTTCACACTCACCCTCTCTAGCCTTCACCCAGACAAGCAGAAGGCATTATGAGAGCTCAAGGTCACCTTCCTGCTGGGCACAAATATTTGGGGTGGGAAGCAGGCCAGTGATGAGTGTAGCCTGCGGAGAGAGGTTGTGGTCTGGGAAGAGTATCTAGGGCCAGATACAGAGGCCCTAGAGGGCCACTACCATGCCGTGCTGACTTGAAGTTCCCCCACCCCTAGCTTACCCACAGTCACAAAATGTTTCCACAACTATGTGTGTGGTTATGTTTGCATGTTGCGTACAAGCATACTGATCATTGTTCCCTGCTGTGATCCTTTCCCGTCTTCTTGCTGCAACACCACAAAATACATCACTACATTATACCCATTTTACAGATGGTGTGTCAATGCTGAATGACAGGAATTTTGTTAAGTCCACCCAGCGAATCTGCAGATTAGGTGGGGTTTGAACCCTAGTTTCTATATCTTCCCAAGCAGTCTGTTTATTGGGTCACATTACGATTTCCACAACTCTCTGTTTTTAGCCCCTGAGTGTCTGTATCACCAGAACTGATTGCTGCCTACTGGAGCCATAAAGTGGATTTTCTAATCTCTTTCTGCAATAGTTCTAGTGACTGCATGAGTGAGACATATTCAGGGGCAAAATTTCCACCAGCCATTCCTTTCTTTCCTTTCTTCATTCCTTTCTTCCAACCAGATTTCCAGGCCTGCAGCCCTCTGATAACAGGCTTATTGTCCCCACCCTCGGCAAATGTGCCTTTGACTTAATTCCCTGATCTGCAAAAATATTTCATTCTTTTCTTTCTCTTCCCCAAGGCATTTGTGGGCCATGTGTGTAAGGCCTAAGATAGTAAGAAGCACTTCACTTCTGCCTTGGTTCATCTGAGTTCTCCCCCCTCTGCCCACCCCATTATGCATGTTTTCATCACTGGGGCTGGTGGGGGGTGAATTAGGAAGGTGTGCTCTTACTGTGTAAAAGGCATATTATTCTAGCATGTACCCAGAAGTGTGAGAGATCTGTATTAAAATATGATGGTCTGGAAGTGCCTGATAAGAATAAGTTAAATAATCAGCAATTTGACACCCCAAATTGACTGACCGAGGCAGCCAAATGAATGGAATAGGATTGTTGTGCCGCTCTCCTCTATGAAGCCAAGCACGTATTGAGATCCTCTTCAGAGTCCCTCTCCCTTCTCATGATTAGAGAAGCAAGGCGCTTGCCATGGGACAGGGGCTTCTCAAAGGTGGCCCCAACATTATAGAAATCTCTCCTGAGGAGAGTTCACATTGCTCCTTCAAATGCCTGAAAAGGGCTGCCTTGTTTTAGAGCAATTTGGAGCTTTTGTCATTATGTTATGCTGCTGCTGTATGGCTCCCATGATTCTTTGTAGACTTACATGTTGGTGTCAGTTTTATAGGACATTTTGTTGCTGTGATTTTAAAAAATATATATGTATGTTTCATCACCTTATTGTGAATTTTACCTGTTGTAAAGCTCTGCTAGTGATTACTGGAACCCAAAGGTGGTAAACAGAGGATTTAATAACTAGTGGAGCCCACACTGTGGAACGCCCTCCCATAAGATGTCAAGGAGATAAATAAATATACAACTTTTAGAAGACACCTGAAGGCAGCCCTGTATAGGGAAGTTTTTAATGTCTGATGTTTCGTTATGCTTTTATATTTGTTGGAAGTCACCCAGTCAGATGGGCAGGGTACTACTACTACTACTATAATCAGATAGGGGAGTCTCAAAGGTGACCTACATTAAGGCCCACAAATGAAAACACGCAAATACGAAGATTTGATTTTTTTGTCAGATTGTAGAATCTTTTAAACTTGACACACACTGCTGTGTCTTTCAGTTGGTTCAAAACCTCGCAAAACCCACCAGGCCCCTCAGAGTAGTGAATGTGTGTGTGTGCAAAGTACATAAGCTTGCCGAATGTGGTTCAAAGTGACAGGCCCAAAAGCATGCGCAAAGAATGGCCAGAGAATAATCAGTAGGCCTGTGAATTATTCTTTAGGAGGAGGAGGCAGGAGAAGCCAATAGGATTGTGGAGACTGAATAGGTGTGTCTGACAGGCATGGTGTCTTTTCTCCAGAGAACTGCAGGTGCACATACAAAAGCCAGTGAGCAGCTTGCTTTCATCAGGGGTCACCTCAAAGTTGCTGAAGATCCCCCAGGACTCTCCAAAGAGAGCCTCTATCTTCTGTCTTGCCCCTCAGGCAATAGCTCTCTGTGAATGATCTTCTTCCTCTAATTACATCCCCTCACAAGCCATGTCCAGCCTGAAAGAAATTTGTGGCGGGCTTCCCTTGAACCCTCTTCCAGAGAACAGGGGCCGAAAGAGTGGAATCCCTCATGCTCCCGTGAGGACTCCCAACCTGGATTCTCATGAAGAAAAGGTAAGAACATTTGCATGGGATCTCTTTGGGTGCCCACACCAGTTTAAACCCACCAGAACTTCAGCCTTTGCTGGTATCTGTGGCATCCCGGTTCCCCAAACGCACAGGAATAAAAATATTCACAGAAACTGGTTATAGAGACACATGTTGCCTAGACAAAAGAGGAGACCATAAGCAATCATCATGGTCCTTCTGTTGTCCCTCAGTGAAGCAAAGAAAGCGTGAAGTACTTTTGTCTGCTTAGTCATTAGACAATAGATTTAGTTGCTTATTTTTAAACATGTCTTTCCACAAGTAGAGCCCAGTCCTAAATAACGCTTGTGCATGTTCTAGGGGAACATTTTCTAGTAAGTGTGCTTAGCTTTGTAAACTTAAAGGAATGGATAGACTTGCCCTTTAACATAAGAATGTAAGAATAACACTGTATTTATGTATACAGAGATATGTGTTCTTGTAAGGAAGGGATGAGCCACTTGTTACTTTCCAGATGTTGGACTCCAGTGCACATCAGCCCCAGACAGAATGACCAATGGTCATGGATACTGACCTATTATCCAAGGCTGTATTCATACTGAAATTGTTTTTGAGATTTTAAAATAATTTTATAACTTGTTTTCAGTCCTAGGCTCCTTTTGGAGGAAAAGCAGAATATAAATTTAATAATAAATAAATAAATAAAATAAACAAAGTGAATTGTTGTCTACAGGGTTATAGGTTCTCAATTTTCAACAAAAACAGTCTGTGCAGGAGACTGACTTAGTTTCTCAAGCCTTTAAAAAGAAACTGCTATGATGATATGGTGGTGAGGGACATTTGGGGGGAAATCGATTGGCCTGGCATATTCAAACTGAGACTCATCCTTGAGTGAGTTGAGTTAATGATTTGTTCTTTGGTTGGGCAACCAAAAAATAAATAATTGTTTAACTAAGCAGTAACTGAGCTGCCTGCTGGGTTCTTAAGTATTGTTACATGCCCACCGCTTCCCCAACCAGTGAGAAATTCCCAGGAGAGTGCTTCCAGGATTGTTTTACTCTGAATCAGAGAGGACTTGTGGCATCTTTGCACAGGGTGAGCCTCTTTTAAAGGATTCACCCTGTATTATTGTATTAGGCTGAGAGGCAGTAGCTGGCTCAAAAGTCTTGGCACATAATATATTTGTGAGTCGCTTTCTCCAAACGTATTTAGCAGGTAATTTAAATGTTATGTATCTTTTCAATGTAACAGGCTTATATTCCTAGATAGCATCATCCTGCAAAGTGGGTCTAACCTCATGGGTTTGTATCCATTAGTGTGTCCCTTGCATTGACAGAGGGCAATTAGGACCAATGGGGGCTTTCATGAGGGAAATAGCCCGTTGGATCAGACCAATAGATCATCTCAACCAGCATTCTGTTCTCGTGGAGGCCAGCTAGAAGCCTGTGGGAAACCCACAAGAAGCATCTGAGCACCAGAGCAGTCTCTCCTCCTGTGGTTTCCAAAACTAGTATTCAGAGGCCTACTGCCTCTGACTAGATCAGAGATAATCCACACAAGA
Source organism: Podarcis bocagei (assembly GCF_964188305.1). Classification (NCBI taxonomy): domain Eukaryota; kingdom Metazoa; phylum Chordata; class Lepidosauria; order Squamata; family Lacertidae; genus Podarcis; species Podarcis bocagei. The sequence continues at coordinate 44,417,849 of NC_138126.1, forward strand.
CAGAGGTACAGTGGGTGGAAAGGCTCTCTGTCCAGAGAGGGGTTGAGCTGATTCTAGATGGTTTTGCACCAAGTTTGCATTGTCCTGACCCCTGAATCAAGCCACAGCAATCCAGGCACAGAGTCAGAGGCTGCAGAGGCACGTACTAAGGAGCCAGGTCAGATTAAGAGCCCTGAACTAACTGCTGGAGAGCAGGAGATGACTACAACTGAGGCCGCTGGACAGCAGCCTCCAGAAGAATCTCCTAGAGTCGACCACCAGGGCCTATAGGGCCAGAGCCTGGACCATCACAGGCTCCTTCCCCTGAGAAACTGGATGCCTCCCACCACACATCATTGGTTCAGCGGTGCAGGGAGCACACCAGGAGAGAAACTAGGGAACAGGGCCAGAGTGCCTGTCTTCAGGCCAGAGAGCTGGCCCTTTAAGACTCTGAAGTTGTCTACAAGGCAGTGGAGTCTGGAATAGGGAGTCTGGACACAGAAGCTTAAAAGGGTTTAGTCTGCTCCCAACTTTTGTGGGAGCAAGTTGCTCACTGGGAGCTGTCTGTGGTCCTGCAACAGCCTGTTAGCCTTGCTACTTTCTCTATAGGATCTGGCATCAGACCACTTTCCCCAGGCCAGGGGTCTGCAACCCGCGGCTCCGGAGCCGCATGTGGCTCTTTTGCACCTTTGCCGCGGCTCCGGGGCGGATACTAGCGAGGGGAGGAGGTGCATTGTGCGCCCTGACACTCCCCACTGTGGCGGGCACTGTACTGGCTGTGACGTCGCATGGGGGCGGTGCGTGCGTTAGTCACACACCGTCCCGACGTCACCTTCCCGCCCGCCCGCCACATTGTAAGGGGCATGTAAGCTGGTCACTGCATTGAAAGGCGGCATGTACGCTGGTCACTGTTTTGAAGGGGAGTGAAGAACACACACACACACAAAAAGGTAACTTGTTAATTTAACGTTTATTTCTACGAGGAGGAGTAATTCTGAGGGGTCAAACAAAGAAATGATAAAAAAGTGACAAAAAGGTTATTTTTATAATGACGAGTTTTGCGGCTCCCAGTTTTTTTTTTCTTCGGAAATGGGTCCAAGTGGCTCTTTTTGTCTTAAAGGTTGCAGACCCCTGCCCCAGGCCATGCCTAATTTTATAAACTTCTATCCTGTTGGCTCTTTGGGCTCATCCACTTTTGCCTGCCATGCTATTTTCCCCCAGGAAACCCAATCTTTACTGCTGAATCAGAGCAAACGTCAATTGGGGATTTCTCCAGAATGATGTCTGCTCTGATTTAGCACTAAAGAGTGAGTTTTCTGGGGGAAAGCAGTGGGGCAAAGACAAAACTGCTCAAAGCCATGCTTTCTAGGCACAGGACAGTGGAAATATAGACAAGCCATTGCTTTCCTTTTCTCTAAACTAAAAAAACCTAAATGCTGTAACCTTTCCTCATAGGGCAGTTGCTCCATCCCAAGACCAGCACTTGGAGAACAAGTTTGCAATTAATATAAATGATTATTGTTGCTGTGACTATTAATAATATCAGCCATGATAATATAATTCATTGGAATAGTAGTAGCAGTATTAGAAGTAGAATCGGCAGTGTAACTGTAATGTGTTCCAAAGCTGAGGGAACAATGCCAGTTAATATAAGCTGAGGATCAGGCCTGTGTATCTGCAGCGCTTTATTTTCAATTTATATTTGCAGTATTAACCCAAAACTGTTCTCATGTTTTGTTTTCATGCATCTCTATTTCTGGCAATAATATAAAGCCTTTATGAGAGCTTTAGCCACGTGCTTCAGGGTCCTTCGGAAGAGCTACGTGGCTCTTTCCACCATCTCATCTTTAATCTCCTTGGATAAACCAAACCATATCTGCAAGGCTCTTTCCATATATGGTTCCTGACTTCTCTTTCTTCCAAGCCCCTTTGTTGCTCGGGACTTAAAGCCGCAACATCCTCTGTCTCCTCCTTTTCCCTGCCCAGAGGCAGAAGTCTCTGTGCTTTACTATTAACCAATCCTAAGAAAGACAGTGTCTTCCTTTGGCAAATTACAGAAGGGTTGCTGTGTTGGCCTGATGCAGCAAAAACAACATTTTTTTGTTAAATGTATTACTCTGCTATCCTACAATACCATAGGACTCTCTGCTGCATTTCCTTTGTCTGCCATACATAGATAGCCTGCATCGCTTCATTGTGCCCCTGTTAAAGAGTAAACTTGCCTTACATAAGAACTTAGGAAATGGCCTTATTCTGAGCCAGACCATGGCTCTATCTAGGGCAGTATCATTTACTCCAATGGCTCCCACACTCCCTCACCCCCTTGAACCACATGAAAATGGTTGAGCATCTTAGCGGACCACTTGATGGTTTCTCTGCCTGTTGTAGCAATTATAATGCATTGTGCTAGGTCAGGGGTCAGCAAACTTTTTCATTAGGGGGTCGGTCCACTGCCCCTCAGAGCTTGTGGTTGTATTGGGGGGGGGGATGAATGAATTCCTATGCCCCACAAATAACCCAGAGATGCAGGCTGGATTTAGAAGGCAATTGGGCCAGATCCGCCCCCCGGGCCTCAGTTTGCCTACCCATGTGCTAGGTGCTGTATGGTTTTTAACAGTATTTTTAATGGGTTTCTTTTATTTCTTACACAGTGTGTTTCATTGCATTGTGATTTTAATTCCTTAGCATTCAAATTGTAATACAGTGTAAGAAATAAAATCAATATGAATGTTGAATATACCATCTCCCGCCTTCAAATCCAGACAGGCCACCTGAATGAAGTGGTCCGTGGACCACAGTTTGGGAACCTCTGGTCTACACTGACTTAACAGCGGCTCTCTGAGGTTTCAGGCAGCATGTCCTCCAACCCAGCCCTACCTGGAGATGCCGGGGATTCAACCTGGAACCTTCTGCATGCAAAGCATGTGCTCTGTTATTGAGCAGTGGTCCACCCCTCCCCAAAAGGATATGCTTTGAAACATTTCCACACAGGAGACAGCAGTGAAGAGAGGTGCCACTGTGGACCTGGCAGCAGTGCCACTACTGCATACCAGAGTGATGCAGATGTAGAGCAGGGCAGCATCAAGGTTGAGGCAGTTTGGGCACACTCAATTGGCACACTGGTCTGATGACACCGCCACTATTCTGTCCCAGTATTAGACGGTGGCACTGCTGCTAGGAGATCAGATCCATCCATCCCTATTGGCCACTCCTGTTTGCACATGGAAAACTGGAGCCGCACTGAATTAACTTGTTTGGATACACAAAGCAGATGCTTATTTGAACAATTTGCAGCCTGTCAAAATTCAACACCTCGCCAGCTCTCCAGATTGTTGCTTTAGCATCTATTGTTCCACCTGCCAGTTGATGTCTCTTCATCGTGTGGCTTCACCTGCCAATTCAACAAAGACATTTGCCCAACAAATAGCCCATCGTTATCCAATTACCTTCGTTAGTAGAACACAAACACATTTCATCTTCTTTGTGCTAGCCTCTTAAGTAGAGTCCATCTAGAACTGTCAGTTGCAGACAAGAGTCTTTTGTCTCTAAAATGTAGCTGTCTGTAGTACTTGGCTGTGTAAATTAGGACAAATGGCCATGTTAGTTTGCACGTGAAGGTCATTGCGCTCGATGCAAAAGTCTTCACCTGGAAAAGGGCACAGCATTGTCAATTCCAGATGACTAGATGTTAAGCCACAAACAACAAGGGAATTGGGTTCATTCAGTGTCTGAAATGCATCACAGCCTGTTTCCACACAGTGTGCCAAAATAATGGATATGGCTTTCTAAAGACTATTCTACTGCTAGGCTGCTACCACTACTTGAGTAGTAGTTTAGAGCATTATGGAGAATAGGGCTGTCAGTGGCTGCTGGCCATTATGTGTAGCATCTCCTCGGTCAGAAGCAGTATTCCTCTGAACACCAGTTGTGGGGAATCACAAGTGGGAAGAGTGTTCTTGTGTGGGGGTCCTGGCATTTGGTTGGCCACAATGTGAACAGGATGCTGAAATGAATGTGCCTCTGGCTTGGTCCAGCAAGGCTTTCCTTGTGTTCTTCTGACTTGGTACCAATGGGAACTTCCCTCCCAGGAAAGATAGCAGCTCTGGAGGATCACTGATCTGGTTCAGGACCATTCCACCATCTCATGAAATGTTGTGCCAAATTGGGAGACAATATCTCAAGAGGTGCCTGGAAACAAAGAGAGCTGATGGACAAGCCCATTTGCAAAATATATAGCAGATTGTGATTTGTAACCCATTCTTCCTAAAAACTGAGCCTAGAGCTGCAAACAGTATTTTTAAAATGTCGATTGAATATTTAAAATGCTGCTCAAGTTGAGCTTGAATCTTGTGAGCATGGAGACACTGGGCTAGCTCATCATATTTTTGCATAGTCTGAAGGCACCGCCATCTGTGGAGCTTCCTTTCCATATGGGAGCAATAGCTTTCTGGCAGCAGCATTGTCACTGATTAGGAGTGGGAGGCAAGGCAGCGGTGAGGTCAGGGCTGTGCAAATACGCTGGCAGAGCCAATTCAATGTGCCTGTACAGCCCTGATCTCACCACGGCTTCCTGGCCTCGTATACCATGCAAGCCAAAGGCTAAAGTCAGCTCCCTTCTCTGCTGCCTGTTTATTTGATTTCACAAAGAAGAGCAGATAACTATACCCTTTAGCATTTTCATGGTGGAAGCAATGAAATTTCTACATACGGTAACTGAAGTTTGGATGTAGAAGGATCTGCTTTATGGTTTTAGTTTTTTTACTCCACCCAGGTGGGCTGGGGCTCCCACACATTTAATAGCATGCACAATTTCCAAAGCAGGGAATGAACTTGAGAAGTGAACAAACATTTCCTTGTTTCATATCCCATATGGTAGTTTGTTGGGGTTTTTTTTTTAAAAAAGAGTTAATGACAATGACATGAGGAGGACCCTACTGAGGAGGAGAGGAAAGATTTTATCTGATTTGCCTGCTGGAGGAACAACTATCCTTTGAAGTATTGTTGGGGTTCCTGCTGGCATATTTTACTTATTTAAAATATTCAGACTTTGCTCCTTCCCTGGAGATTGAGGTGAAGGTAACAAACAGCACGTTTTGATGAACCGTATATGGTTCTCAGAAAATATTAAAACTGCAACAACTGCAGAAATGTCCAAAGCAAGAAAAGGCTTCAGTGAATCCCTTTCAGGGCATATGGCAGGTGCCACCACAAAGTGACAGGGTGGGGTTGAGTTGGAAGGGACCTTGGAGATCATCTACTCTGAATCACAGAATGTGATTGCAGCATCCTTGGCAGATGACTGTCAAATGAACAGCCTCCTGAGCTAGTCTATTCTACTGTCAATTAACTCTTACTGTTAGGAAGTTTCTCTTAATGTTTAACTAAACTCTGCTCTCCTGCAATTTCCACTCATTTGTTCCAGTTCTGCCCTCTGGAAAAACAGAGAAGAGGTATGCTGCATCTTCTGTGTGACAGTCCTCAGATATTTGAAGACACTTTCTCTTCTCTAGGCTAATCTTATCATTGTGCAACTGTTTCTCATAGAACTTGGTTCCAGTCTCCTCACTCTTTTGATTGCTCCTGATACAAGATCACCCACCCAGCATTTGGCAATGCTAGCACATTTGAGCACAGAAGTCTTGTGCTTTCTTTGGCACAGCACTGGGTGATCTTGGCCCATTAGATTAGCATGCACTGAACCTTCTGTGCGGTTTCAGTGTGACAATGGAGCTACAAACCTGACTTGGCAAAGTTCTGTTGTCAAACAGGCGCCAGGGGTGTCCTGCATCATGTTGTGCTTGGATATAATGGTACAATGGAGTTCCTGGCATGTCTGTTATCTGCAGCTGATTCTGCTTGCTGTTCCATCTCCTCTGGAGAACGGGTGCAGCCCGGAGCCTGTGCCAGGATAGCCTCTTGTTTATGCAAAGGTTAGGGTGGGAAGATCCCATTCAAAGTGCTGTGCTACCTTGTTTGTTGGAGCCTCATACTTATTAACGGTCAGTGCCCTTGAATACGTTTGCAGCATCTGGGCACATTTCCCGTTCAGGCTGATAAAAATGCATGTGTTTAATTAGCTATGATAACCACCCACTTGGTCACTTTCTTTTGGCTTCCATCTCTCTCTCTCTTTCTGTGCAGCTGGCTTTGAAGAACGCCTTGCGTTATTTCCCTTCCAGCTTCCACGAAGTCCTGGCGCCAGAATTTGCCAAGGAGCTGAGACTCTATGGACATATCTACATGTACAGGTTCTGCCCCCGCATTGAGATGAGGTAAAGGCTTGAGGAGGGCTCTACGTGGAATGGCATGTTGGGAGTGAAAGCCATTTGTCTGTTTAGAGTTGTACCTGAATTCCGTCAGAGTGAGTTGATGTGGAGGCACAGCCCATGAACCAAACTGAACAGACAGAAGGCCACTTGTCTCCAAATAGGCAGGCTAGGGGAGGAAATGCAAGCTAGGAAGCCGGCAAGAAGGCAGGTAAATTGGCCCATTGCTGAATCTGACAGTAGTTTGGTCTTTGTGCTAAAGGTGTCGCTCAGACCAAGGAAGTAGGCCAGAGTCTGTGACTTTAATCAGACTCCTGTTGGCTCTTTGTGTTGCTGGGCAATCGCTGGTTCTGTAGTTACAGTGTAGTACCTCTTTGTGGGGACACGGGTGGTGCTAGGGCTTGCTGATCAGAAGGTCAGTGGTTCGAATCCCTGCGACGGGGTGAGCTCCTGTTGCTCGGTCCCGGCTCCTGCCCACCTAGCAGTTCGTAAGCACGTCAAAGTGCAAGTAGATAAATAGGTACCGCTCTGGCGGGAAGGTAAATGGCGTTTCCATGCGCTGCTCTGGTTCGCCAGAAGCGGCTTAGTTATGCTGGCCACATGACTCGGAAGCTGTCTGCAGACAAACGCCGGCTCCCTCAGCCTATAGAGCGAGATGAGCGCCTCAACCCCAGAGTCGTCCGCGACTGGACCTAATGGTCAGGGGTACCTTTACCTTTACCTCTTTGTGGCCTACTTCACTGGGGGCAGCCAAGAACAGCACAGCATACAGCAGTGCCCTCTTCTTGGGAGCTAACTTGGTGGTACCAGCAGCAAATGAGAAGATTCCCCCCCATCTGTTCTATATATTGTTCAACTCAGCTAATAATATTAGACAGGCAGCGCTAATTCCAGTCCATTCATTGCTATAAAACTGAGCACCAGTATTTTAAAAACAAAATGAAAATGACTTCCTAACCTTGCAAAGGCTACAAACTTTCATTTTCATCCTGATATGTATTTGTCCATGGGGGTGAGTCCAGCTGCTAAAGCTATATAGACACATATCGTTCAGATGCAGGGTTTGAAATTAGTTGATGGATTTCTGATGAGCACAGCTGGCTGCCCTAATTCCCCCAGCTTAAATGAGTTTCCATATGCAGAGAGAGAAAGAGAGAGAATCCATGTAAAATCCATACACAAATAAGGGAGTTCTTATCTAGAAATGGGACCTGTTACAAATATTAAGCACAGGTATTAAGCATCTTCCAGGTCTATGAATTTGGAAATTATGGACATCATTTTGTGCCTGATCAGTTTATGCTAGTGCAGCATCCTCCAATTTCTTAAAAGTTTTCTTCCCCTGTGAAAGAGGCTTCCATTTTTCTGCTTCATTTGCACAGCAGTTTAGAATTTATTTAGAATTTCAGTGGGTTTGGGGTTGAGTTTACCTCCTTGTTGTGAGGTGACCAAGGAAGGCATTCGTGTTTCTCTCTCCACTGATGATTTCTCCAGTGCTCTGAAGCCTCCCTGGCTACCCATACTTCCTGATCTGAACTCCCCCATGAGGGGCTCATTGAGTCTTAATTGGGCTTTAATTCAAGCGTGGGAAGCCAGAGAGGCTGGCAACTGACTGCCTGAGACTGATGCACTTGTTGGTTTTGTTTCTAAGGGAAGTCTTTTTTACTTTTTTTTTAAAAAAAGAAACACAACAATATGATTTGACACTAACTTCTTTAAAAGTAGCACCTTAGAAACCAACTAAGTTTGTTCTGGGTATAAGCTTCCGTGTGCATCCGCACTTCTTCAGATACACACAAAAGCTTATACCCAGCACAAACTTAGTTGGTCTCTAAGGTGCTACTGGACAATTATTTTATTTTATTTTTTTATTTCGACTGTGTCAGACCAACACGGCTACCTACCTGATTCTTTAAAAGTAAAAAGACTTCACCTTTTTAAAAAATAGCACCAAACAGCTGTGAGACACACCTTCCTGCCTTTTTGTGAAAGCCCAGGCAAGTATGTAATGGGTTTTCAGGAAGGATGCCACCAGAAAGGCTGCAGAATGCAAACCTCTGGAGAGATAATATGTAGAATGAAAGTAAGGACACTTACAAACTCAGTGGCCACATTGAAAACACAGTAAGCAAAACAAAGACCTGTGCCCTGGCCATAGGAATATCCCAGAAATTGTTGCAATTTATTTTCTCATTAACTGATGGACCATGGCTGGGGGGGGGGGGGAGAGATGGAAGTAATTTTTGGCATAGCGTTAAGCTTTTGTAGTGGGGGTGCGTTTTGCTAGGGACACTCAAAGTACTTTGAATACGCAGAGAAATCTCTGAAAATATTGATCACTCTGGGGGGGGGGAGAAGAAGAATGATGCCGTTTGATTCTACCATCATATCAAACATTTTATTCTCGTTTTGGTTTTATTAGGATTTGCTTGTGATAAATCCAAGTACGCACTTGTAGAAGGTTGAAGATAATTATTTCATTTCCTCACTGGTGTATTTTAATTTCAGAGCTTACCCCATCCAGGAATATCCCTACAAGACCATCCAAGCTGCTGCAATAATGCACATGATTATGAATAATCTTGACCCTGCAGTGGCACAGGTAATGAACATTCCTCGGTGGAAGGCTTAGTCTTGGAAAGCAAACAGATAACAGTTTGGACTTGATATCCCGCCTTTCACTCCCCTTAAGGAGTCTCAAAGCGGCTAACAATCTCCTTTCCCTTCCTCCCCCACAACAAACACTCTGTGAGGTGAGTGGGGCTCAGAGACTTCAAAGAAGTGTGACTGGCCCAAGGTCACCCAGCAGCTGCATGTGGAGCAGCGGAGACTCGAACCCGGTTCCCCAGATTACGAGACTACCGCTCTTAACCACTACACCACACTGGCATAACAGTGACAATGCATTGATTTTTGTGAATTGACACATACCAGTTCTGCTTCGATTGTTCTGAAATAGAACAAAGGATGAAATGTATTAATTTTTTTTAATCAATGCATTGCCACTTTTCCCCATAAATTTTAATGAATCATAGTTGGAAGGACCCTCTAGAGTCATCTAAATCCAACCCCCTGCAATGTAGGAACCCCAACACACAGTCCCCCATCCAATTTGAGACCATACCGAACCCTGCTTACCCTTGCAAATGTGCTAGCTGTTTTATTGCTGCACCACCGGGAGAACAGTGGAGGTGCAAAATTAGCATGCCACTCTGAGGTAGAGCATGTGATGCTTAAAAACAAACAGGGCTGAGCTGACATCTCTCAGAAAATAATTTCCAGCCAATATTTGACTTTCTTCTTTTGCTTTTTTGAGCTCTTCCTAAAACCGATTTTAGTCCTCCTCTGAAGACTATCCAGCAAAATGGCTTTCTAAGTTTTGCCATCCATGAATTTTCAGCACAGCTATGGATCCGGTTTGAATATTGTTTTTATTTTTAATATTCTTGAAGGAAGCCATGGACTTGGCCCCTACTCTTTCCAGCCTTCCCCTCTTAAAGTTTCGGTCAAAGTTATGTGAGATCTTGCTGTAAGAATCACTCAAAACAACTCCTTGTTTAAGCACCTTGTGGAAAAATATCACCTAATCTGCCACCAGGTATAGCGAATAGCTAAGCCAAGAGTGATTTGAAGTTTGCTTAGTCAAAATAAGAATATGTTACCCTATGCTATGAAGACAAAATACAAAGGCAAGCTATGTATCAACAACGATCTGATACTATTTCTGACAGTCATCAAATCATTGGCAAAATGCAAGCTCGGCCATCCCACTGATACTTGCCAAAAAGGATTTTATTGCGAATAAAACTATTAGAAAAATTCATAGTTTGTTATATCTAACACAGCTTGTGTGACTGTTTTTAGAATACATTTTCATAGCTTATGAAGCAATTTCCTGCAATCAGATGGTTGGTGTTCTTTCATTCCCATAAACAAAAATATGAATAATGTTGTTAGCACTATAAATATTTCAACAAATACCACATTGATAGGGAATGTTAAGTAATTTTTATTTTTTTGCTTGGATGCATCAAGGAATGGTAATAAAACAGGCAGTTAAAATGCACAAAACAGTCATGTGACAATAAATTGAAGATACAGTCCTTTTACTAGTATAGTGGTACCTCGGGTTAAGAACTTAATTCGTTCTGGAGGTCTGTTCTTAACCTGAAACTATTCTTAACCTGAAGCACCACTCCAGCTAATGGGGCCTCCTGCTGCTGCCGCGCCACTACTGCACAATTTCTGTTCTCACCCTGAAGCAAAGTTCTTAACCTGAGGTAATATTTCTGGGTTAGCGGAGTCTGTAACCTGAAGCATATGTAACCTGAAGAGTATGTAACCCGAGGTACCACTATATTTGAGTAAGATTTCACACCCAGTCCAGGTAGCCTATGTCTGGGCCTTGGAAGAGTGTGCCATCTTGTCCTTCACCTCAGGCAGCAAAATGTATTGAGCCAGCCCTGTCCCTCCACCAACATTCATTTCTACTGAAAGGCAAGCTATATCAACACGCTGGTTCTGCTGCTTATTGTCTGGAGCTTGGATAGCTTGGAGACACGGGGAGGTGAACGACTTTACAGTTTGTGAATCAGTGGAGGTTAGAGGCATCCTAAGAAGTGGCGGGTGCTAATAGAAGCCATAGGCACAACCTGGTAAAAGCTATTATCTCCTGGCGTTCTGGAGCTCGTGCAGCACAGAGGATAATTGAATAGGCCACAGTCTAGAATGCCCCTGGTCAGATTTAAGCTCTGCTATGTGCTCATTAAGCAGTGTTTTGATTAAACTGGATTTAATCATATTTGAGACTGGAATAAGGGACGCTGTTTTAAAAATACTTTAAAATATGCTCTTTGCAGTTTCCCCAGGAACTTGTAACTTATGGAGGGAATGGACAAGTCTTCAGCAACTGGGCACAGGTATGGTGTTGATTGATTTGTTGCTTGCCTTGCTTGACCATGCTCTTATTTAATCCATCACATCCATATTTTGATTGGTTGAAGATGTGACTAAGTTGTTGGCTGTTATTGACAATAAATCCATGTTGGGGCTTTTGACTTTAAGAAATATTGAAATATCAAAAGAGCAATCCAGTGCTTGAATTATAGGGGCTTGGGGGTGGGGTGACAGCTGTTTTACCTGTTGTGACTGCTTTCTTTGCTGCTAAGTATAGAAGGCTACAAGGTTTGTGGGGCGCAGGTGGTGCTGTGGTCTAAACCACTGAGCCTCTTGGGCTTGCTGATCGGAAGGTCGGCGGTTCGAATCCCCGTGACGGGGTGAGCTCCTGTTGCTCGGTCCCAGCTCCTGCCAAAAGCACGTCAAAGTGCAAATGTAAATGACGTTTCCATGCACTGCTCTGGTTCTCCAGAAGTGGCTTGGTCATGCTGGCCACATGATTTGGAAAAATGTCTGCGGACAAACGTCGGCTCCCTTGGCCAGTAAAACGAGATGAGCACCCAAGAGTCGTTCGCGACTGGACTTAACTCTCAGGGGTCCTTTAACTTTACCTTTTTACAAGGTTTGTGGGGGGGGGTGTCATTATTTGGCTAAAATAACTTTAACTTGACAGATTTTTTCATGAAAAGGGTAAATCCAGGTTAAATGGGGGTGGGGGTAGATATGGGCTGGCATTTTTATGCCATTGTTTGGATGCTGCCAGTGGCGTAGCGTGGGGGTGCAGGGGGGCCAGCCGCACCGGGCGCAACATCTGGGGGGCGTGCGCTCGCACTCTCAGCTCTCTGCCCCTACCTGGCTCACTCACTCTCTCTCACTGCAGTGCTGGCTGTGCGAATCCGATCCGAGCCGCCGGGTCGCCGCCCACTGTGGAGGGGGGGTGCCAGGTGTGCGGTGCGGAGAGAGAGCGAGGGACTATCTGGGGGGAGGGACAGTGCAGCGGCCGCCCAGCGCAGCGCTGAGCGCAGGAGAGAACCACACCAGACCAGACCAGGCAGCAGCAAGAAGAAGCTGGCAGCGGCGGTTAGGTTAGGTGTTAGGGGGCGCAAATTACTTGCCTTGCCCCGGGTGCTGACAACCCACACTACGCCACTGGATGCTGCACACACCTTGCATAAACCAGAAACACAAATCTGGAAGCACCCTAAATATCATTTAGTCTGAATGTTTTCTGAGCAGATGCAGAGTGCTTTAGGTTCATCATTCGGGAACCACAATAATCCCCTGCTGTATCTGGGATTAGGACTCCCAGGTCCCCAGGCAGAGCTAAACTCTTTCAGCTTTCTTTCCTGAAACAACCATGATGTTCTGAAAAAGAGGGAAAGAACATGATTCTGCACCTCGCGTCTAGCAAGGTGACATTCAGAAAACACAACATTTGGAAACTTGCTATCTCTTCCTTTGGACCGGCAGCCACGTCCAGCTTTGATATGACTGTGATGTCTAACAAGAGTTTCACAGCGGAGCAAAACAATATGCCTTTGTCACTGGTTACTTAAGAACAGCAGTCGGATGAATGATTTTCTTTCACTGCGATAAGGACAGTTTGTTCTCGGTGTTTTGTTTCATGAAAAACGAGACCGTTTGTAAAGATGTTGTAGCAACGTTATTCCTGGAAGTGTTATTTCTGGTGCAGGGAGGAGAGGCAATTGAAAACGTGGCATGTGAAGGGGTGCTGAGCCGTTACCCACTTAGTTCAGGGGAAGGGCCCGAGCTTAATAGGTAGAGCACATCCCTTGCGTGCAAATGGCCTCTGGTGCAATCCCCACGGAGGACTAGGAAAGATTCCCTGTCTGAAACCCTGGAAAGCTGCTGCCAATCGCTGTAGACCAGGCACCCTAACCTGGTGTTCTGCAGAAGTCATTTGACTACAACTCCCAGTATCTGTCCGACCAGGACAGTCAATGGACAGGGATGGAGGGAGCTGTAGTCCAGTGACAACTGGAAGGCACCAGGGCGTGGACGATGCTGTGCTAGATGAACTGGCTCAGTATATGCCCAGGGCTCATATCTACCCCCAACACTGCTCTCCACCCCCCCTCTTTTTTATGTATTGCTTGACATCAGCCTTGCCACGGACTAATGTAGGCTGCCTTATTGTTGGGGCCAGGTAGGAATTTTTCCACTTGGCAAATTGGCACCAGCCATTTGGTTTCCCCCTACCTTGTAGCAATCGTCACAACTTTGTAAGGTTAGGCATTGGGTAGGCCTTGTTTATGGGATAGGAGGTTGTAGCCTCCGCCTGCCCCTCCTCGTTAAGGGTATCCTGTTAAAGGGATCTGGGGGTGTGGATCCTGTCCGAAGCCTGGGCATGGCCTAGGGCCATGTCACGACCCCATCGTGGACCCTGGGGTGCCCCGATTTGATGTATATCATAGGGCTCCCCCTACCAGTGGTTTACCCTTATGAGACTCCCTGCAGACAGGCAGTATCAGGATATAGTCTGGTTTCACCCAATGCCTAAGCCAAACCACTCACATCTGTGACCAATAAAGTTGTGGCCTATTTTATCCCATCAACCTAAACATTTGTGTCCATGTGTCTATTATCTAAGGGAACTGCGGGGCCTGGGGCCTCGCCAAGCAATGCTGAGCTAGATGGACTACTCAGTATAAGCCCAGGGCTCACGTTTCCCCCCAAACACTGCTCTCCACCACCCCTCCATGTGCATTACTTCTAGTTTCAGAATCCAACTGGAAGGGGGGGAAATGGGTGGGGAGAAGCAGTTTCAGGGGGAAGGTGTGTGTGTTTGTGTGTGATACATTACCTGGCTTTCCATCTGCCAATGTTGCACTTTAAGTCACTTTGTAAGAATTGGCTAGTGACCCACCCAGTTCATCTAAAATGGTGGCCTGTTACCAGCTTGCCTAGTTTGCCCTTTAAAAGCCTTACAAGCACAGATCAATATAAGAAGGAAGCTTAGCCTGCTCCTTTCTCCCATTCTATCTCTCTCTTTCAGTTCTGGCTGGTGATGCACTATTTGTCTGAGATGACTGAAGACCAGACCTTGGTCATGTACAGTGGGCATCCCTTGGGACTCTTCCCCAGCCACCGCAACGCTCCTCGATTAGTCATAACCAACGGCATGGTAAATAGCTGCTGTCATCTTGTCCTCTCTTTGCTTACTATCATTTGTCACGACCCACAGTGTTTTCTGGTATGCACTGTGCTTTGCCTCATTGATCAAAGGTTGGCCGTGTTTCGGTTCACGTACTGTTTGTTTCAGAAAGTGTGAATCGGATAGGGTCACCTTTAAATGCAAACTGAATCGAGTTTGTCCTCCACCACTACATCCAATAACATCATGTTGTTTTTCCTGCTGTCCTTTCCCTGCGGCCTTGGAAAAGAGAGACAGAGAGAGGAAAAGATCTGGGTGTTCTTGAATATTCTTCAATTTTCCAAATTAATATAGGGTCAAACTTTATTAGTTATTAGTTATAATTGGAGCATCTAAAACTAGATCCTCTTGCTTGTTCAAATGGGTTCCCTCACACTTTCAGCATTAGTAAGGTGTGTCAGGAATGGCAGGACACTGATGAGCATACACAGGGAAACAAGGGGCTGGAGTCAGAGAAACAAGGGGCTCAGGAGAGGGGGCTAGTGATTTGTGGGGACCTGTACCAGCCAGAGGCAAGAGGCAGGGGAAGCTCCAGAGCTGGAGAATGGAGCTGAGAAGGGATCGGAGGAAGAGGCAGGTCAGGCAAGTGAAGGGCAAGTGAAGGGTTGGGTGCCTCCCCACCCTCTCCTGTACCACTGTCTCTTGGAACCAGGAGAGGATTGAAGAGGGAAGAGCAGAGGCAGTTTTCACACAGGCACAGCCTCTGGCTGTGTGTGTGCAGCCCATCAGGGGAAGGTACATAAACTGATGGAGGTGTGTGGTTGCTGCAACTGCTCGATAAAGCACAAACCAGGAACTAGCTGCCTGGATGCTAGACTGCTATGTGTGGGTGTTCAGAGCCATAGGAACTACTGTAAGTGTCTACTTTTGACAATACAGTTAACTATCTGCTGTGTGCATTCCTTTGGCTGGGGAGCGCCCATAATAGGTTGGTTGTATTGTGCTGGCATGGGACGCGGGTGGCGCTGTGGGTTAAACCACAGAGCCTAGGACTTGCCGATCAGAAAGTTGGCAGTTCGAATCCCTGTGACGGGGTGACCTTCCATTGCTCGGTCCCTGCTCCTGCCAACCTAGCAGTTTGAAAACATGTCAAAGTGCAAGTAGATAAATAGGTACCGCTCCAGTGGGAAGGTAAACGGCGTTTCCGTGCGAGGCTCTGGTTTGCCAGAAGTGGCTTAGTCATGCTGGCCACATGATCCAGAAGCTGTACAGCGGCTCCCTCAGCCAATAAAGCGAGATGAGCGCTGCAACCCCAGAGTCAGCCACAACTGGACCTAATGGTCAGGGACCCTTTACCTTTACCTTTATTGTGCTGGCAAGTTGGTAGAATCACAGTGTTAATCAGAGACACCTCTCTCTTTTCACCTTCATCCCCACCTCAGGACTTCTATTTTAATTCTTGTAATTTTATGAACTGGTGTCTACTTGCCCCTCTCCTCCCTTTTTCCTTCTGTGTCATTGCAGTTAGATTGCAGTTCTGATGACAGGGACTGGCCTGATTTTAGTTACGGTACCTGTATACAGTTCTTTGGCTGCCTGGTCAGCTGAAAAGTGCTGTCAAAATGCTCTAAATAAGACACATTTCCTTGCTTTGTTTAGGTGATTCCTAACTATTCTTCCAGAGATGAATATGAGAAACTATTTGCAATGGGGGTTACAATGTAAGTTATCCATTGTCCTAATTAATGTTCCTAATTAATTTCTGAGGTCTGCTTTTTAGTTCTGAATTGGGAACTTTTTGTAGCAGGCCTGCGATGGTGAAGGGATAGAACATGATATGTATACATGCAGAAATATACCGGTAACCCAAGGGCTGAAACCATGCATTCACTTCCTTGGGGAAGTGAATATTTGTGTAATTCAATGGGGCTTATTTTTGAGTAATTTATAGGAAGCTACATGGAGAAAAAGAGAAATATGGAGAAATGTGTCAAAGGGTACCATTACATGGGAAATGTTGCACTGCTAGACTAACAGAGTAATGTAGGGGCAGAATATATAAAAATAAAACAACATCCATAGCTTACTGAAAAAACTGCCTTGCATTCACTCCTATTGACAGGTATGGACAGATGACAGCAGGTAGCTACTGCTACATTGGACCACAGGGAATAGTCCATGGAACTGTGGTAAGAACTGCTCACTATCACTGTTGGGCAGAATGTATCATTTGTAGAATAAGGAAGCATCAGTTCTCTTCTGACTAAAGATCTATTTAGTATTTCTAACAAACAACAACAACAACAAATGCAGAGCTGACCCACTGCTCCATTCTCTGCTCTAAAGCACTGAAGTGTAGGTGGGTGCAAGACACAGTGATAACAGCAAGAACCTTTATTGAACTACTGAGCTGGACAACAGGGGCAAAACAACTGCTTATATACATTTCTGAAGCCCTGGGCCACTCCCACTCCCAACGTGATTGGCTGTCTAAACTTCCAAGCTGCGAATCATGACTCAGAGTTTAAGGGCCAATGGCAGAGGCCCAAATCCTGAAATGTTCTGTGATTGGATATCATGTATCGAATCAGAACACAGGGGCTCAGCATCCTTAGTCCATACTCAAGCTCAGGCAAACACAGACCACTGAATGCATAACAAGCCCCATGCGACACATTGCTCATTGCAACGTATATAAGCCACCAACTCTCAAGCTGGGTGCTGCAAGGGAACTGCTTTGTGAAAAAACAATTACCTTATAAAGGCTTCTCTAAGCACATAGTCCTCCTCTAAGGAAGAGGCTTCCCACAGTGTCTCTGAACCATGTACCGTAGATGCCTCCTTCAAACCCATCTCCATTGGGGGCAGGCAATTCTGCCCTATCTCTGCATCAGGTGCATGAGAGTGGAATTTTTCCGCCGCCACCAAAGCACTACTAATACAGCAGAACTGTCACCTTCCAAATGGGAAGGACAACCAGAGCAGTGGTTCACACAGAAGTGTAGGAGAAAATGAAATGTATTCTCCTGTTTTAATCGCCTGTAATTGATCCTGAGTGGTTGGACTGAAGCCTCCTTTGCTTTGTTTCAGGCCTTTACATGCTCACTCCTGAGCATGTAAGGTTCTGTTGAGTAGATGAAATAGGAAGTGCAAATGATAAACAAATGGAGATACGATAGAAGTATCGCCATTGGTAAATGACACCATAGGGTACCATGCACAGTCACCACCCTTTTTTGCAATGTGCCTTAGCTAACAGTGCTCAATGCAGGCCGTCGCTACTTGGGAGTGGAGAATCTGGCTGGGAAAGTCTTTGTCACATCTGGCCTTGGAGGAATGAGTGGCGCTCAAGCCAAGGCTGCAGTCATTGCTGGCTGTGTGGGAATTATTGCGGAGGTAAGCCTGTATGTTTATTTGTAGGCTTCTGCTTAGGTTTTGTTTTGTTTTTTAAAAAAATCAACCTCCCCTGAAAAGGTCCATTCTCATGTGGCCACTCCCTGTACTTCCCTCTCATTTGTGATTTTGTTAAGGCATTTTAATGAACAAGTGGGTTTTAAGAAGAGAGAGCTTACAAGGAAACTCTAGCAAAAGTTAAGGTTTCAGTAGCTTAGAGAGGGGCAAATGCCTCGAACTACAGTATTGTACCCACTTGCCTGGGAGTAAACCCTATTGAACTTAATGGGGTTTACACCTGAAGAGATAAGTTTAGGATTGCACTGTTAAACAATTCATCATTTTATCTAAAGGTTATGAACCCCTCAGTGAAAACTGACACAGAACATTAGGCCACAACCCCAAACTGATTTAAGTGTGCTTAAGCCCGTTGATTTTCAGTGGGGTTACATGCATTTTATTCTCTTTTGGATTGTGGTCTTAAGTGAGCTGCGCACTAACTTACCCACTCCAGCCCTAGACCTTGACTGGCTGAAAAAAAATGCTTCCATCCATTTAAACCAGCAGCTGGGCTTTAAAACAACAACAAAAAAAAGTCGAACAATAATGAAAGGATTTGCTAATGTGAATTTGTTTTTCTTAACCAAACAAGAATTTTGTTGGGCAGATTGTAATTCAAGCTATATGGTGGTTGGCAGACATGCACATCTTGCTCACTCAATAAAAGGTTTCCCCATGGAGTTGAAATGTTCTCATGTGAAACAGGCCTTACTATAATAACAGCTTTATAGCTATGCTGTTAAACAGGGTAATAAAGGACTTCAGTGACCCGTGTAATTTTACCACTGATGATGGAGAGAAAATCTTGTTTCTAAATTTGCTTGGGTCAGAAATCTCACTGATTGATCATTTGTGGTTCTTCAGCTAGGAGTAGCCTGTCCCAGGCTAGGCCTCAGATCTACGCACCACTGGTCTCAGTCACCTGCTGTTCACGTTGGTTGCCAGATCATTTCTGGACCACATTCAAGGTGCTCACAATAGAGTTTAAAGCCCTAAATGACTTAGGACCCTTAAATCTGAAAGGCTGCTTCATTCCCTACAGACCCTCTCAGGTGTTAAGATCAGCAAAGAGAGCAGTCTTTAGTTCCCCTTCCCTCAGAAGTTTGGGGTGGGGAGTGATCTGGGCAAGAGCATTCCCTGTGGAAATCCCTAGGTTAAGGAATTCCCTCCCCACAGATCTGCCCATGGCATCTTTATTATATAGTTTCCATTGTATGCTGAATATGCACCTCTTTACCCTGGCCTTTGACACTTGGGATATATATATTTTTAAGACCCATTCTATCCTTGCAACTGCAATTTGTTTTCAAGTGTTTTTAATATTGTATTTTTAAATTGCTGTGACCTGCCCTGGAGACTTATGGTAAAGGGTAGGAAATGAATCAGATAAGCAATTAAAGGCAAATTATTCTAAAGTTCAGTAGTTGCTTGTTTAATTCTATTCAATTTTATCTAATGGAACCTCTCAGGTTGATGAAGCGGCCCTCTTAAAGCGTCACCAGCAGGGATGGTTGATGGAAATCACTAGCAGTCTGGACCACTGTATTGCTCAGCTCAGGTATGGCTCAATAAACACATCCTTTAGCGTTTTGTTAATTAACTCCACATCCCACCAAAGGACCTTTCTGCAGCATGAAGAAAAGGTCTGGGGCAGACAACCCTCTCTGCCCTATCTCTGCTATGGTTTATTTCTAGTGCTTAACCTCACATTTCTCAGAAGTGAGTGACTACTAGGTCAGTGCTCCTCACTAAAATAAAAAACTCTCTTGGGGCTGGTCCTGACATCTGTTTCCCCTATTTGTTTTAAAGGTGTGTAGTGAAGAGGGGCAGAAACTGGCTAACAATTTAAGACTTTGCAGTGGTGAAAAACATGACACATGCAACTTGCCACATTCCTGGAAGTAGGAATTTGCATGTATAAAATTCTTGTCCTATTTTTTCAGCGCAATCAAGGCTCACATCTTCTGCCATGTCCACCTTAGTGCAGGTGTGTGGAATCTGTGGCATTCTGAGAGGTGTTGAACTACATCTCCCATCAACCCTGAGCATTCACCATGTTGACTGCGGCTGATTGGAGTTGGAGAAAAACAACACGGTGTGTGTGTCACAGGTTCCCCATACCTGCCTTAGTGTGAATAATTTTTCCACTTTGGAGCAGAACATAAATGAATTCTTTAGTGCTTTGATCTCACACCCAGTGGCGGAGCTTCATGCTCTGGCACCAGGGGGCAGAGAGCAGGCGGGGGCAGAGTTGGCGCGTATCCCAAGGGCGTGGCTCGCCGCCCACAGGGGCATGACGAGTCTCCTGGGAGCGTGGCACGCTGCCTGCGGGGGCGTGGCACCCAGCACAGGTGGGGGGGCAACCGCGATGGCACCCCACCGGGGTCATGCTGCCGGGGGTGGTGCACTCCCCCCGCACTCCTCTTCCTCCGCCAGTGCTCAAACTGCAGAACAGATCACTGCTAACAACCACACTATTAACATAAATATCACATAACATAATATCACGTAACAGCAAGAGTCGCCTGCCTGCTTTCAAACCTCTCACCTGATTAGCATCAGCCAGATACTATCCAATAACACATAGTACCATCTTGATTCGTATATGTTTAATTTGTTAAAAAGAGTTATTCCTGCATTTTTGGAATTTCAAACACTTCAGAGTCTTAAAGGTAATAATCCAAGCCCTCAAGACCAGGACAGTTTCTGGTACCTACAGGACATCTGTGACATCCCTGCCTGAATACTCACTTTGACATCAGAGAAGATCAGCCAATGACATACAGAGAAATGGGACAGGCAGTCAGGTCAGATGTCAAGGAGGGGATTGTAAGAACAAAGAGGTCCCTGGATGTAGATGAGAAAAATGCAGCATGTCAGGAGAGTAGTTTTATCTCACTTTATAGCTTCAAGAGGATTTTAGAAATTGTTATTTGCTTGAAAGTCTTTATCTGAACATCCCCCCCCCGCAACATTGTTCAGTATCTTTTAAACCTAAAACTATTATGACATGGAATTTTTAAAAATTAGGTTGCTTTTGAATTGTTAAAAGTTAATACCTTTTGATTTGTACACAGAGAAGCAAAGAAGAAGAAAATGCCTCTTAGTCTGGGATATCATGGGAACGTGGTAGATCTTTGGTAAGTAGCTAATAATGAACCTTGCAATAGCAGGGGAGGAGTGGGGAATCCATGTTGCAGTTCTGATAAAAAATGTGTCATCTATGCTACCACTCAGTGGATTTGTAACTGGCTGACTGACCGAACCCAAAGGGTGCTCATCAATGGTTCCTCTTCATCCTGGAGAAGAGTGACTAGTGGGGTGCCACAGGGTTCTGTCTTGGGCCCGGTCTTATTCAACATCTTTATCAACGACTTGGATGATAGACTCAAGGGCATCCTGATCAAATTTGCAGATGACACCAAACTGGGAGGGGTGGCTAACACCCCAGAGGACAGGATCACACTTCAAAACGACCTTGACAGATTAGAGAACTGGGCAAAAACAAACAAGATGAATTTTAACAGGGAGAAATGTAAAGTATTGCACTTGGGCAAAAAAAATGAGAGGCACAAATACAAGATGGGGGACACCTGGCTTGAGAGCAGTACATGTGAAAAGGATCTAGGAGTATTGGTTGACCACAAACTTGACATGAGCCAACAGTGTGACGCGGCAGCTAAAAAAGCCAATGCAATTCTGGGCTGCATCAATAGGAGTATAGCATCTAGATCAAGGGAAGTAATAGTGCCACTGTATTCTGCTCTGGTCAGACCTCACCTGGAGTACTGTGTCCAGTTCTGGGCACCACAATTCAAGAAGGACACTGACAAACTGGAACGTGTCCAGAGGAGGGCAACCAAAATGGTCAAAGGCCTGGAAACGATGCCTTATGAGGAACGGCTAAGGGAGCTGGGCATGTTTAGCCTGGAGAAGAGGAGGTGAAGGGGTGATATGATAGCCATGTTCAAATATATAAAAGGATGTCACATAGAGGAGGGAGAAAGGTTGTTTTCTGCTGCTCCAGAGAAGCGGACACAGAGCAATGGATCCAAACTACAAGAAAGAAGATTCCACCTAAACATTAGGAAGAACTTCCTGATAGTAAGAGCTGTTCGACAGTGGAATTTGCTGCCAAGGAGTGTGGTGGAGTCTCCTACTTTGGAGGTCTTTAAGCAGAGGCTTGACAACCATATGTCAGGAGTGCTCTGATGGTGTTTCCTGCTTGGCAGGGGGTTGGACTCGATGGCCCTTGTGGTCTCTTCCAACTCTATGATTCTATGATTCTCTCCGCAACTTCAGCCTCATTGATTTTAATGGGAGATTGAAGTATTTGTCATTGAAATCAGTGTGATTTACAACTGCTTGAAGTGTTGGTTGTGCCATTCCCTACAATGCATCCATCCCTTAGCAATACAAAGGGGCTAATTTACCAAAATTTCGTCTAGGTGCTCCTGGTATCTACTTTTCTATTTCCATACCAAAATCTGGTCTATAGTTGTCCACTTTTCCCTCTTTCTGTGTGCAGGGAGAGACTTGCAGAGGAATTCAATACCACTGGAGAACTGCTAGCTGATTTGGGGTCTGACCAAACATCTTGTCACAATCCTTTTAATGGAGGCTACTACCCGGTACAGCTGAGCTTTAAGGAGGCTAACCAGCTCATGTCCAGCAGTCCTGTGAAATTCCGAACCCTAGTGCAAGAGAGGTACTTCAATCATTTGCACAAGTTTTCTTGTGACAATTTGTTAGACAAAACTTTCTGTGAGAGCCAGTGTGGTGTGAGAGCCAGTGTGGTGTAGTGGTTAAGAGCGGTAGTCTCGTAATCTGGTGAACCGGGTTCGCTTCCCTGCTCCTCCACATGCAGCTGCTGGGTGACCTTGGGCCAGTCACACTTCTCTAAAGTCGCTCAGCCTCACTCGCCTCACAGAGTGTTTGTTGTGGGGGAGGAAGGGAAAGGAGAATGTTAGCCGCTTTGAGACTCCCTAGGGTAGTGATAAAGCGGGATATCAAATCCAAACTCTTCTTCTTCTGTTGTGAGGTCAAATGTCTCTTGTAATATTCACTTTCCTTCTATAGACACAGTTAAGTTTGGGGTCTATCTATCTGGCTAGCTAGCTAGCTAGCTAGCTATAGGGGGGTGGAATTGATTTTGGAATGTCATTCATAAAATCCGAACACCAGAAACTGCACACTGGGATATCAAATTCAGTCTGAAAGAATATCTCTTTATCAGCATCATACACTTATGGCAAACTCAGGGGCACTACTATGCACCAGAAAGAAGAATTCTCCTTGCTGAAGGTCGAGGCAGGCTACAGAAATGTCATTCATTTCTTCAGCCTTGTTCTAAAATCAAATCTGCAAATGACTGTGCAGGAAGAGGAGTTTTATTTCTGAGAATGCTTCAAATGTTAAGTGACCCAGCTGCATTGATTTTGAGCCATTGCCAGCTGCTTGTTTTTCCAATGCATACTCACAGGAGCTGGGAATTAGGGAATTAGGCTCTATAGATTAGCGGTAATGATTCTCTTCCTGTAGCTTGTTCCTGTTAGGTCTCATTTTCATAAAAGATGGTTTGGGAGCCAGGAGTCACTCCGATCGACTGATGCTAGGTCAAACAGATTTGAAGGCTTAAATTAGACGCAACATGGCAGCAGATCGATTTGTCTGCCCAAATCAGAAGTGAGAAAAGGGTTTGACTTAAAGAACAAAAAGAGCATGTGAGTGAGGAGACCTGAGTTGTCAGAAACTGAAATGTCCTACCTGAGTGATAACCATTCTTCCCTAGAATGTGGGAGGTCAGTGGTATTTCTGACTTCAAATTTTCCAGGGACAAGAAGGCCACTCAAGGAAGCTGGCTCAATAGTAGAAAGTTGCATTCAACATGGTCAAACCACCCCCGCTCCCATTGCCCCAGCACCTGCTTCCCCAGCTGGGTTTACTTCTGGTATCGGAGCCTCTCTGGGTTCAAAAGACATTCAACTATCAGACTGCAGGAAGGTAAACAGCAAGATGGGGAAGACTTCAAGTCTGTTCGTCTACATAATCACTTTGTACATGATAGGGGCAGTCATTGCCCCCAAACCATGGTTGCCCACTCTCACACTTGCTGTCAGCCTATGTCAATTAATAGTTACCTTTATAGGAACACAAATTATTTTGCCAGAGCTGCATACCCATCCACCGAGATCTTCAAGGGAGACCTTGATCCATGTCCCACCAACAGTTTCAGAGGTATGGCTGTTGGGAATGTAGGAAAGGGCCTTCTCTGTTGTACTGCTCAGACAAAGGAATTCTCTCTCCTGGGAAGTTTGCCTGGCCCTTTCCTTAATGACCTTTATCTCTGATGAAAACTACCCCCTGCTATTATATTTATGTGCATTCAATACTGACTATGTTGATGGATTGCTTGGGGATTTTTGTTTGTTTTTGCAGCTTAGGATTTATACATTATTCTTTCAGTATTTATTTTGATTGACTTTTTACTGCATTAATTTTATAACTTTTATGCTTCACCCTCCGATATTCCACTCTAAGGGTCCCTTTTGGATGGAAAAGTGCCTCATAAATTTCAATGCAAATAAATAAATACACCCATTTCAATATTTTACTGTGATGATCTCTTTCCCACCTTCTTCTAAGTTTGCAGTATATCCTTGGCTCACGTTATCCTCACAATAACAGTGTTAATTAGACTAGTCTCAGTCTTAATTAATGAATTACACTTTTTAACTGCCCTTTATCCCGTAAGATCCCAGGGTGCTTTAAAGAATAAGCAAATCAAACACAGGACTGTAAATAACGGGTGGTATTCAATGCTAGTCCTACTCAGAGTAGACCCATTGCAATTAAGACATGGCAGACTTTGGTTCATTCATTTCAGGGCCTAGTGCATGCTCATAATTTTTCTTTATGGAAATTCATATAGTGTTGAGAGAAGGTTATAACTTTCCATTTTCAGTCTGAGGAGACAAGTGGCTGCCATCAACAGGCTCTCTGATCAAGGAATGTTTTTCTGGGATTATGGAAATGCTTTCCTTCTAGAAGCTCAGAGAGCTGGTAAGTAGCTCTTTTCCTTTTTGCATAAGTTAAGCAAGTAGTGCATTTGGCCGAGTATAGCAGATAACATATCCCAAGAACAGGGGTGCTCCCCATGTTGCACATTTTCTACAGGAAAGGGGGGCGCTTTTCTGTGTAGGAAAAAGCATGTAACCATTGGTATATGATGATCTCACATTCAAGAAGAATCACATGTGAGTTTCATGTTAATTTCTCCCGCATGCAATACCTACTGTGTATGAATTTTGTGGCATTTAAAATGCATAACTTTTTCCAATATGCCCCACTGTCAGCCAGTTGGAGAGCTATCCAATCCTGCTTACCCAAACCCTGTCTTTTTCCCTCTGGCAAAAAGGTTGAATCATCATCATCATCATCATCATCATCATCATCATTATCATCACATTTATATCCTATTTTTCTGCAGTCATATCCAGCACAACATGCAAAGCAGCATAATTCCATATCCAACAACAAAAACAACAACTGTGTAGGGCTTTAAAGGTAAAAAACCCCAACACTTTAAATTGAAACCTGTATTTAAATTGTTCCAAAGGTGCTGACATCGAGAAAAGAGGTGCCAACAAAGCTGAATTCCGATACCCTTCTTACGTCCAACACATTATGGGGTATGTAGGAGAGAATAAAATGTGGAACACCAATGTGGAAAGAAGATGTGAGTGTGTCTTGTGCTTTGGGTGGGGAATAGGAAGAGAAGGAGAAAGACACTGAATGAGTTTTCCTGTTTGGGACCATTTTTTTTGTCATTCCTGTATATTCATAAAAACCGAATTGTCTTTTGTGATTAAGTAATCTGTTGGTAGACCAGAAGCTATAAGATGGGTTCTTAAAAGCTGCAGTTCACAAAAGGTTTCTTAGCTGCCCTTCACCGTACAGTCCCAAGGAAGATCACAATAGAATATACAATAATGAAAACAGATAAAACCACCAGAGATATAAAAACTAAATGAAACCATTCCAGATAGAACAGAACAGTATAAATTCAGCGAAAGAGGTCGGTCCCATAAAACAAAATACCTTAGTTGTCAAAAGCCAGAGGGCATCTTCAGCACACAGAGAAAACTGTTAAGTGAAGATGCTAAACGCACGTCAGTGAAAAGGGTCTTCCACAATTTGGGGGCTTTACT
The DNA here is from genome assembly GCF_964188305.1 of Podarcis bocagei. Lineage (NCBI taxonomy): Eukaryota > Metazoa > Chordata > Lepidosauria > Squamata > Lacertidae > Podarcis > Podarcis bocagei. Next base: position 44,443,768 of record NC_138126.1, read on the forward strand.
TCCCTGTACTTTTGAGGGTGAAGGTACTACCAAGGGAAACCCTCTCTGCAGATCTTAACACCCAAGAACGTCAGTAGGAGTGAAGGTGGTCTTTCACATATTTGGGACCTAAGTTGCTATAGAGCTTTAAACACTAATGTGAGCTCCTTGAATAGAGAAGCTCGTCCCGTTTGCCACTCTGTCATGTGGATATGAACAGATATAGAGAGCTGGTGGGGATTTATCAGACAAATTCTGAGCTGGATGAAAGTAATGAGAGAATCAGGCAAGAGAGATGAAACACCTGAGAGACAAAACGTAGTGTGTTCCAAGAATGAACTTACTCCCCCACTTTTCTTTTTTCTTTTTACACCCCAGAGAATATAGACCAGCTAACTCAGCTTAAATGTAAATCATAGGGCATTCCAAAGGGAAATCCCTGCCTTTTCTGCACTCCTTTCCTGCACTCCTGATTTCATGCTACATTACTAAACCAGGAGTTACTAAACCCACCCTAGCTGCTAACTGTGGATGTAGTTGAAGTATAAAATATGTGTTGTATCCAACCGAGTTCTTCTACTCATTGAAATGAATGGACATGACTAACCTAGGTCCATTACAGGTGACAACCATTTTAGGTGCGTCCAACTGATGCATAATTGCAGGTGTGTGGGTCCTTTTGGACTGGGAAGAGGGTGAAATTGGAGATAAATGCACTTATGCATGCTTATGCATCCCCTGCCAACATATGCAGGGGCCGGGAAGAGAAGCCCTGCAGGAAATGGTTGTTGCCTGTAATTTCAATTGGTCTACTCTGAGTAGAAGAAATTAGCTGGTTGCTTCTTCACTTATCCTCCCTGTTCTTCTGTCAGAACATGCTTATTGCAGGTGTGATAACCACAGACAGAAACAGTAGCTTACATCTGTAAAGCCTTGGTGGAAATTCAAAAATAATGGCCCGAAGAACTTAGTGTTTGGATTAGTGTCTTTTTTTTTTTTTTTTAAATAGCTGGAATTCTTTCATCTTCAGTTAATGAAAGAAAAGCATTGCTAACTGCCAGGATAAATATGGCAGGAATTTCAGCTATCTTCTAATCGTGAAACATATTCCCTTCCCAGTGACATTTTTTCTTTGGGATTTGGACCATTCCGTTGGGTTTGTACCTCAGGCAACCCAGAAGATTTGGCAACCACCGACTTCATTGCAACATCAGTGCTTGAGAAAGCTGTGCTTCAGGGAGGTAAGACGACCCATTTTCTAGTATGGAAGGTGAATCTGGGATATGGATAAACCTACCTGCAGTTTATTGTGTCTTGAAACTAAGACCATAAATACCAAATTATTATCCAATACAAGGTAAATTTCCCAGACAGACACAACTTCTGGGTGCGAAATGTCAAAAGTGCCCTGCTGGATCAGGCCAGGGAAACATCCAGCCCAGCACTCTGTTCTCACAGAGGCCAACCAGAAGCCTTTGAGAAGCCCTCATGCAGGACACAAGCAAAATGGCACTCTCCCCATCTGTGATTCCCAGCAACCGGTGCTCTAAGGCATGCTGCCTCTGACAGCGGAGTTCACAGATGTCTTTTATAGCCATTGGAACTTCTCACAATTTCCATGTGTATTTGCAGGGTCATTGACACCTGCAACCCCTTCCTCTATTACAAGCAACAAAACCAAGTAAATCTTGAGTAGAAACATCAAGAGGAGGCCAGAGTGACTGACAGAGTGTAGGGCTCGGGGTGGGAGATCTGGGGTAAAATGAGAGGTTGTATTTAACGTAGCATTAAGGCTAATGCTCCATCAGAGTGGCTGGGGGGACCCAGACAGATGGGCGGGGTATAAATAATAAATTATTATTATAAATTATTATCAGCACAAGGATTTCTATTTGCACAATATAATGTTTTCCTCTCCCCCCGCAACCACTGTGTGCCTCCTAAATCTGCTCTGGGGGTTCCACCAACCCTCCAGGAAAGATCTAAAGATGGCAAACACAGGGGGAGGAGGGGAGGAAATTGCACTAGTGGTAATCCTTGCATGAGTTCAGTTATTTAGTTGAATACCACCCCATCTATGCAACTGAGCTTTTGGGGAACAAGATGGGACACAGATACGACAGACTGAATTAAATATGATATTTTCATATAATGAGGTCATATACCTGATGACACACTGGAAGCAAAATAATTCATGTTGTCATGCTTAAGGAATGAACAGCGGTTTCGCCATATGAAGTCTTCATTACTTGGCTTTCTGATCTTGGCATCTCTTGGCTGGTTTGCTGGCAAAGGATTGAAGGCTTCCTGTAAGATGGGAGTGGACAACCAGTGGCTGCATGTGGCCCTCGGCCTAATTTAATGTGGCCCTTGGCCTAATTTCAAAATCCCTCTGCAAGGGATAGTTTTAGACTTCTGGCAAGAGGTCTGTTCTTCTGCCAGCAACCTGTTTGGTAGAATGGAGGAGGGAGTGAAAGAGAAAAAGGAGTGCCAGAGAGAGAGAATGAGAGAGGATGAGAGAGAAGGCGTAGACCCACCCACAAGTCCTGCCCTCTGCCAGCATACAGCCCCTGACACCTGAAAAAATGTGTCCCTCAATATTAACAAAGTTTGCTAACCCCACTACAGTACTTTAAATATGATTTTATTATTTGTTTTTTTTTAAGGAAATGAGTAGATGTGAGCACATTGCTGGCAATGGCCCCAAACTTTGGAATTTTAAAAAGAGCACCTTTGCCTAATAACACACATAGAAAGCTTCAATACTAAGGCAGACCATAGTTCAACTTGCTCAATATGGCTTGTAGTAACTGGCAATAGTGCCAGAGTTTCAGACAGGGGTATCTGTTAGTTTCTGTTTTGCCACTGAGCAGCTGCTTAGAGTCACAAGGCTCTGTTTACATTCCAGAGACAGTCCAGGCTATTGGAAGTCTCACGGGAGACTAGAGATGGATGTGACGTACTGGTTTCCTGTTTCCTTTGTTCCTTTGTCCGGTTGCTCTCTGCTTTCGAAGAGAAAGGATGTATATTTCTTGGCTGTCTGCGTAGTAAGAAATAAAGCATAGCAATGTAGGCATAAATCTCATCACTTCCCTGTGCTGGATTCTCTGCTGAATGGGAGAACGTGCCTGAGACCTTATCAAAAGTTCAGGTTGTTAATTATTTGTCGGAGGGCGATTCTGAAAGACTCGGCTGGAGGAAGATGAGCTTTATCAGCTTGGCCGAGTGGAGATTTCGACAATATCTCCCAGCCCCACCTGGTTTCATACAGAGTCTTTCCTAGCTCATACCTGGAGATGTTAGGGGTTGAACCTGGGACTTTTTGAATGCAAGGAGCCTGTTCTACCACTGAGCTATGGTCCTTCTGCAAAGGTACCTCTACCCCCTGCCCATATGGCACTATAGGGGGCCTGCAAAAAGACTATTTTGTTTTGTGCGATTGGGTGATGACAAACACAGTGACAAGCTGGAACGCTCTCATTCTCACAGTGCAGATATTCCCGGAAGGTATGGCATCCGACCCTAGAAAGGCTGCCTTGACTTTCCCACCGTTCAAGGGGGATAGAGACCCAAACTATTTTAATGCAAGATAAAGCTGTAAGGCTGTGTCTCACAAGAAAGTGCCCATCAGAATTGTGTGTGTGTGTATGTGTATATATATAGACATTTTAAAAATCCAGCTGACTGAAGGAGATTAAGTCGCATCTCAGTTATTGAATTTGTTGTTGTGCTTGGCAGAGCAATGGACAGAGGAATTCAGAGAGAAACAACTACTGAATTTCAGTGGAGTGGATGTCTAATAAAATGAACCTTTCTAGGAATCCCCTTTGACCTCTTCCTTACTGAATGCTCTGCTTGCCCTTCAGCTATGCTATAGCTAGAAGCAGAACTTCAGCTACAGTCCTCATCCTCAAGAGGGACATATTGGGAGGTTGAGAAAGCCAGTTGAATGGATCTCTGCAGGGTTTGTTAACATGGGGAAATGTCTGATTGCTTTACCCTGGACCTTGCTGGCAACCCAAACCACATTTACCATTCTTTTGGAAAAGTTCCAGAAGTGGAGGGATTATGGTGTGGTCAATGTGAGCTGAGTGGCAAAAACTGTGCCTGTGGTGAAGCAAACACACAGTGGCTTCACTGTGAACCAAATTCCTCCTGGTTCCAGTCAACCCATATTCTCCATATGGACATTTGAATTGCCTCTTTGTCTTCCACAGATAGGTACAGAACATGGCCTCATGGGATCCATTTTTGACACACCAAGTCAGCAACTTTAGATCAAGCTGGCCATTGAGTGGCTGGTTAATAGCTACAGTCGCTCCTTTGTTGGGCCATTCAAACACTCCTCTTGTGGAATGTGCATATCATTACTATAATGACCAAAACAAAATTCCAATTCTTTGAATTTGGGACATTCCACATTCAGGCTCCTAGCCATACACTGTCATTCTGAAGAAAGGAAGCTGCCTCTGTTTTAAATAATAATAATAAAAATAAAAAAATTATTTTATCAAGCAGAATTGAAAAGGAATGCCAAAAACTGTAGAGACAGAAACCTGTCGCATTATTTATTTATTATTATTAAAAAAATGTTTTTACCTTGCTTTTTCCTTTAAGACACTCAAGGTGGTTTGCCACATGACAGAAGAAGCATTTAAATGATCAGTTAAAAATGCAAACTAATAGACGAGGGGTAACCAACATGGTGCTTTTTCCAGATGCTTCTGAACTACATCTCCTATCATCCCTGATCATTGGCCATAACAATAGCTGGTTCTGATGCAAACTGGAGTTCAAAACCATCTAGGGGGCACCACATTGGCACCCTGTAGACAGATAAAGTAGTTGCAGCAGGTAAAGCACTTCAAGTATTGGATATTTCAGGAGAGATTATCACTAATGACATGGCAGGTTAGATGCCTACTGCAAAGGAAGGTCCTAGCATAGTGAGGACAGAAAGCAACCAAAGTGAGCTTTCTTAGAGAACCAGTGTGGTGTAGTGGTTAAGAGCGGTAGTCTCGTAATCTGGGGAACCTGTTTCGCGTCTCCGCTCCTCCACATGCAGCTGCTGGGTGATCTTGGGCCAGTCACACTTCTTTGAAGTCTCTCAGCCCCACTCACCTCACAGAGTGTTTGTTGTGGGGGAGGAAGGGAAAGGAGAATGTTAGCTGCTTTGAGACTCCTGAAGGGGAGTGAAAGGCGGGATATCAAATCCAAACTCTTCTTCTTCTTCGGTGGAGAGTTATGCAGCCATAGAAAAGGTGTCCCAGTCCTAAGCCATTTGGGGCTTTAACAGTCACAAACAGCTATTTAATATATTTTTCATAGAATGTGCAGAAAGGCCACCACAGGGAGAACTTTCAGATCTGCTCTAATCACATCAAATGAAAAGTTTTCCTGTGAGGTCAATTACCTCACAGTCAGCTGTGAGCAACTGATGAGTAGCCAAGCGATTCTCATGCACAGTGAGCAAGCCCTTAAACTTTATAGCCTTTGATGCTATTTGCCACACCATGCTATGAAGCAGAAAGAAGGACTACCACACAATGTGAAGCAGAAGGAAAAGATACGAGGAGCAAGACCAATCCTCAGCTAAGAACCTTGTTAACCCATCCACCTCAGGTGTACAGAGGCCTCTGCGTGGCTGTATCAGCTGTCAGTTCCAGTGATTTTTTTTATGTGTACATGGAGAGCTGTTCCATCTTTCTCACCAGCGTTGATGCTTGTGCTGGTACGACTCCTTCTGTTAGCTGTTACTTCCAGCTCTCTGCTAAGGGCAGTCAATAGATAAATAGCAATGGAAGCATCAGGTGTGCTATTGAAAGGACTAGACTAATTATTGGTGCCTGTGGCAACCCTCAGAACTATAGCTACTACAAGCAAATAGACTTCTGTGTAGCAGAATGCCCAGGATACTTTGGTTGTTGTGCATTAACCTATATAAAGTGTTAGACTGAATCATAGTCTAATGCTGGTGTTTTGCACCACACACACTCAAATGTGATTATGGTTGCTTCCTGCAATGTTCTTAAAGTCAAAATTAGTATGTCCAAGGTTATCCCATTGAAGTGACACTCTGTAAAAATTGGAATATCTGCTGAGAAATGATGACCTCTCTGCATCAAGGCTGGCGTGGGAGTGAAATTGTCTTTACCGGTTTTATGTGAAGAATGTGCTTTCCTGTGTATATTTGGAGAGGCTTGGATGATGTAAAAATAAAATACAAAATAACTCTCAGGCTAGGGAGTCAGTTTCCTTGCTGACACAAATAATGTGGCTGAGATCACAACATACTTTTAGTATCTTCTGGAACCTAAATAAAGATCAGCAAGCAGCAGAGGCAACAAAGTAAATTGATAAAGGATCAGTTTCATGAGAAAAGAGGCAACTCCCCCCTCCTTTTTATTTTAAATGTGAGACTCAGCAATTCAGGAAGGATTTTCAAAGTTAAGCTAATGAGAGGTCAGTGATTCTACCTAGGAAGGGTGAATGAATTGCCGCACTTGGACAGAATAGAAGTGGGGAGTCCATGCTTGTTCCTTGAGCTGTTTTGCACCCCAGATTTACCATGTTTGTTTTCCAGGGTGATCTAAAGCCTCTCAGAGATATTCATACTCCCTTTTGTATTTGTTCTGTCATATTTTGCAAAAGCCCAAACACATTTTTTCATTCAAGTCTCCCAATGTCCTTTTATAGGATAGTTCCCTATGGAATTTAAAATGCAGTACAGTGGTGCCCCGCAAGACAAATGCCTCGCAAGACGAAAAACTCGCAAGACGAAAGAGTTTTTGGTTATAATAATAATAATTTATTATTTATACCCCGCCCATCTGGCTGGGCCTCCCCAGCCACTCTGGGCGGCTTCCATAAAAACCAAAAATACAGTAAAATGTCACACGTTAAAAACTTCCCTGAACAGGGCTGCCTTAAGATGTCTCCTGAATGTCAGGTAGTTGTTTATCGCTTTGACATCTGCTGGAAGGGCGTTCCACAGGGCGGGCACCACTACCGAGAAGGCCCTCTGCCTGGTTCCCTGTAGCTTTGCTTCTCGCAGTGAGGGAACCGCCAGAAGGCCCTCGGCGCTGGACCTCAGCGTCCGGGCAGACTGATGGGGGTGGAGACGCTCCTTCAGGTATACTGGACCGAGGCCGTTTAGGGCTTTAAAGGTCAGCACCAACACTTTGAATTGTGCTCGGAAACGTACTGGGAGCCAATGCAGGTCTTTCAAGACCGGTGTTATATGGTCTCGGCGGCCGCTCCCAGTCACCAGTCTAGCTGCCGCATTCTGGATTAGTTGTAGTTTCCGCGTCACCTTCAAAGGTAGCCCCACGTAGAGCGCATTGCAGTAGTCCAAGCGGGAGATAACCAGAGCATGCACCACTCTGGCGAGACAGTCCGCAGGCAGATAGGGTCTCAGCCTACGTACCAGATGGAGCTGGTAAACAGCTGCCCTGGACACAGATTTGACCTATGCCTCCATGGACAGCTGTGAGTCCAAAATGACTCCCAGGCTGCGCACCTGGTCCTTCAGGGGCACAGTTACCCCATTCAGGACCAGGGAATCCTCCACACCTGCCCGCCTCCTGTCCCCCAAAAACAGTACTTCTGTCTTGTCAGGATTCAACCTCAATCTGTTAGCCGCCATCCATCCTCCAACCGGTTTTTTGAGTTGCGTCGCAAGACGAATTTCCCAATGGGCTTGCTTCGCAAGACGAAAACGTCTTGCAAGTTTGTTTCCTTTTTCTTAAAACAGTTGCGACTTGACTTCGAGGAGCAACTCGTGCTTCGCAAGACGAAAAATTCGCTAGACGAAAAAACTCGCAGAACGAATTAATTTCGTCTTGCTAGGCACCACTGTATAATTCTTCTAAGGAAGCAGATGTCTTATTCATGGTTATTAAAAAGACTGGCATATTAATCCTCAACGCTTAATTAAAGGATCTTGTAGCTGAACTGCAAGCATCATGGAAGACATCATGCCTGGGCAGGCTTAAAATAATGTCTCCTCAGTATTGGTGCACATATTTGACATTTATCTCTGGCAGCTGGTTATATTTGGTCATGAACATGCTATATTGCTTATGTTATTTTATTGGAAACCGCTTTGGGATTACAGTGTGATGAAGGGTGGTTTATTAATTTGCTAAATAGATAAAGTACAGTGGTACCTCAGGTTACAAACACCTTGGCTTACAAACACTTCAGGTTACAGTCTCCGCTAACCCAGAAGTAGTACCTCGGGTTAAGTACTTTACCTCAGGATGAGAACAGAAATCGCGTGGCGGTTGCGCAGTGGCAGCGGGAGGCCCCATTAGCTAAAGTGGTACCTCAGGTTAAGAACGGTTTCAGGTTAAGAATGGTAAATTATTTCCTTTGCCTCTGGACCGTGCATGTTTATGTGCAAGCCAAGCCTAGTGGCAATCAATCAATCAATCAATCAATCAATCAATCGTTTATCCACCCTCCATTCCTATTTAACTTGTTGTCATAAAGGTGCTCATGCCTTTTTCATTCCCTGTATCTTATTCTGTATATAGTGTACCTAGGTGCTGGCCTCTGGAGTTACCACATGGCTTAGGCTGCAATGTACTCACTTTATGAGCCATTTTGTCCCCTCTCCCCTCCTCTTGTCCAGTGACTGCATCTGTGAAGCAGCAATACTCCGATAACATCCGCTGGATCCAGGAAGCCAGGAAGCACAATTTGGTATGTGAATCCAGCCAACTAAGAGAATGACTGTGTGCACTGCTCAGATTCAGTGTCATCATTTTAAAGGGCATAGTTTCCAAATGGAAGACTGAGCCCAATCAAAAACCTAAAACTGTTGTCTTGGAAAATGGTTGTCTCTGTGTTCTCAGTGCCAGAATCTCACTGGCACCTTCCTAAAACAATTTACATATAGGCAGGGGGGGGGAGGGAAAACAGAGTGGGGCTATAGTATGCAGGTTTGTGTATGTGACATTTGCCTTGGCCTCCAGGCCTCTGAAAAAAAATAAATCACCTTCTGGATACAGAGGCATCTCACACGCCTGCATTCATAAGCACCCCAGTTCACACTATCACATTTTCCTCATTCATTTGTGGCTTGAGTGGATCAGACAGCATGTGATAAGATGGCCATGTGGCTATGCTGCCTTCTGCATTTTGAATCACATTTGCCACATCATTGCAAAGCTGCCATCATTGGGCTGAGCAATGATGTGGGTTGCAAGGAGGAATAAACTAATTCTCTCAGTTCTGCTCCATGAAACGTCTGAAATTATGACATTCCTTTTGGTTCCATTCCAGTTGAGTAATAATAGCACTCCCAGTTTTTGGAATAGAATGGATTTTGTGCATGTGTCCAAAATGAAGAAATACACAAACCTTTCCCTAAAAAAAAATAATAATCCATCTCTCTCTCTCTCTTTTTTAAAAAAGTAAAAACAAATTGGCCAGAATTGTACCTCTAATTCACTCAAGGGTGTGTGTGATTTCTGCCAAGTCCACCTCCATATGCAGCTGCTCCAAGCTGCATTCCCACACCATTCCCAAGAACCAACAACAACCCATGGGATCAAATCTTTGGGATCACAGTGGGCTGTGAAAGGGGGGGGGGGAGAGAGAGCAGGAAAGTCCCATACTATGAACACAAATTCTGTTTCAAAGGCAAGTTAGGGTCCAAGCCATTGCTTGCATTTTTATTGTTGTTTTTAATGTTTGCAATATCACAATTTGTAGTACAATTGCTAATTTTTTTGGGGGGGGGAGATTAAAATTGAGGTGCAGTTCATTTTTTAAATTTGCATTTTTTTTACTACAAAGATGTAAGGTTTGAAAACAGTTTACAGGTTTTATTTCCAATTAAGCATACACACATTATGTTAAAGAAAAGATGCAGAAAAGAGAGGAATCTCCTCTTGTTGGCTTGCCAAATTCTGGAAATGTACCTCCCGAAGAAGAACAGATTTTAACTTTTGCTCCATTAAACATATCTGACTCAGTGGAACCTCAAAATCTGGGTTGGAACCCTGCAGAGGTGGATTATCTAAGTAGCCCTGGTTGCAAGCTTGGCTGTATGCAGAATCCAGCCTAGTTCTATTCAGGTCACTAGTTCTCACTGAGGTGATAAACATGCATGCAGGGCGGACCTTTCATGATGGATTGCTTTTTTATACGAAAATTCTCTGCTCTTAGAAAACTAAGCACCAGAGAAAAGTTGGAACCCTTGTCCCTGTCACCTATTATCCTTTGCACAGAGAAGCATTAAAACATTTGAGGCGCCCCATCTGCAATCTGAAGTAGCCCAGCTCAAACACAGATTTATCACTTTAGCAAAAACTAGGCCATAGTTGCTGCACTAACTGGGTCATGTAAATTGGAAGGGGCTTTGGAAAATTTCCAAGCTAACAGGACTTTCAGGGAATATTTTCATTTCTGGCATGCAGACCTTTAAAGAAAAAGTGCTTTCAGGCAGTCCAAGGCAGCCAATGTGTGATTTATTCTTATGATGAGCATTAGTCCTTCAGCACCAAAAGCCAAGCATGAATCCCAAAGCATGGGTAAACTGCCCACTGCTATTTTTGTCCAACATTAGAAATGTTTCAAATGACACCCTATCAGTACAAATGACCTAAACGTGAAGAGCTTAAGTGCTAAAGCTCTAGGATTGGGATGAACCAGGTGTTGCCAAACTCTGCGAGCCTGGGAGGCACATTTGCAAACCAGATAAACTGTTGCTGGGGCCACACACGCACCACAACTGTGCACCCAGAAACAATAAAAGGCTTCTTTGATAGACATATGATGGCAGCCCTGTACTGTATAGGGAAGCTTTTAATGTGTGATGTTTTGCTGTGGTTTTATAATTTGCTTGAAGCCACCCAGAGTGGCTGGGGAAACCCAGTCAGATGGGCAGCATATTATTATTATTATTAATAATAATAATAATAATAATAATAATAATAATAATAATAATAAAAAATTTATTTCAATTCTAATGGCATCATCATAACGTAATCATTGAAGATGGGTATTGTGAGGAAGAAAAATGTTGCTGGCTCACATCTGGAGCATTGGAGATATTTCTATTATTTCTGTTTTCTAGGTTGTGGGTTCCCAAGCCAGAATTTTGTACTCAGATCAGAAGGGTCGTGTTGCTATTGCACTGGCTATTAACCGAAGCATCGCCGAAGGAAAAATTAAGGTACATTCTCTTTGCATATATCACTTTGGTGTGACGTGCTTCTTTTCCTCTAGCATACAAGATTGGCCTGTGATGGAAAAAGCCATATGGTTCAGCTATCTAGTAAATACACGTTGAACACCACCCACATTGGCAGGATAAGGTAAAACATTGGGACAAGGATATTTCCTTTAAAAATGCAAACCACCTGAAGCAAATGAATGTGCAGCAGAATAACAAAGAATATCAGGTTGAAATTGTGGGATGTGAAACACAGAGCAGTCAAATACAACATTCCCAGAGTGGACATAAAAGGGGGTGCCTGGACCAGCCAGTCGGAACTTCCTGTTTCCTCCTGGTCTGGGACAGACTTCCTCTACATGTGACCAGAGGTGGGCATGACCTCACCTATGCAGGTAACAGCCATATCTTTCTCTGACTCCTTTCCTCGAAGAAGCAACATCTGCTTAGTCTCTTGGCTTCCAAGAGAGGACAAAAGAACTATCTCCTAATGGGATAGATTCCAGGTGTATATATTTTGTAACCTAAGTTTGCCTTCTGGGATCCATTTGTGAACAGAATGTGAGTAAACGATTTTATATAATTTTATACAAGACTGTGTTGTGTCTAATCTTTTTATGAGGGAATAAGGGGGAATTACCAAGAAACTTATTTTAGAGGCTTAAACCAGCCTGGCAGAGACGTTATCCACTGTACAAGTTTAAAAAGGGGAATGTTACTCTGCTAAATTGTAGAACTTGTTAACACAAGTTGGGAAAGATATAATTTAACATTCCCACAGAAATGAAGTTGGCTCTAACACTAACCACATGGTATGATAAGGTTTTGTATAAAATGTGGGGTTTTTAAAATTTATTTCTGAACCCAACTCCTTTTTTAAAACCTGTTAGGAATGTCCAGTGGTTTTCACGGATATTCCTTCCTACTTATTTCAGTACAACGATTCATGGCAGAGAAATGTGGCTAAAGTATTTTTTCTATCCAGGGGGCATACAATAGGAAATGACTGTGCATATCAGCTTCCAGTATTGGACCCCAGGATCTTTCTTGGGAACTCCAGAATGACCCATTAATATAAGATACTTTTATAAATCAAGATTGACTATAAATGAAAAATGTAGGGCGAGGTCTAACTCTCATTCCGAACTATCATCTCTCTCTCTCTGCATGATCTAATGCAGTGTTTCCCAACCACTGTTCCGCGGCACACTAGTGTGCCGCGAGATGTTGCCTGGTGTGCCGCGAGATGTTGCCTGGAGGGAGGCGGGCGAGTCGGGCGGCGAGAGGCGGGGCGGCGGCGGCGAGGAGAGGCCGCCCAGTGCGGGGCTCTCGCCGTCTGCCTGCCTGGCTGCCTGCGAGCTCGACGGGCAGCGCCTCCGTCCGCAGCGCCCGCCTCGCGGCTCTCATTCCCTGCCCCTGCCAAAGCTCACCCAGCCAAGCCGTGCTCTCCTTCCTGCCTCGCCTTGCTGCCTCCTCCCCCCCCACCCCCAAAGCTTGGAGGTTCCCCGGCAAGGGGGAGGGGAAAAAATTGAAACTTACACTTTCGTGCGTCCCTCCCGGCGTGACGCTGCGCGCTGACGTCACGGGGCTGTAATGGTGGTGTGCCTCGAGATTTTTTTCATCAAACAAGTGTGCCTTTGCCCAAAAAAGGTTGGGAAACACTGATCTAATGTCATGGTTTCCATCTTTATAAGTGCACTACAAGCAGACCACATAATTTGCTAGCAGCCTAAAACAGGGCCATGCTCCATATCTTTCCACTTCAGTAAGTTTAAGCTTTTTATCAAACACAAGCACGCACTGCTAAAGTCTTTCCCTGAGAAGATGTCAGCTGGTAGCTCCATCTGGACTGGTCTCCATGCTAAAATAATTTACAGCAGGGATTGAGGATGAAGATAATCCTTTAATCTTGCCAGAAGATCAGAAACAAAAAATTGTGCTCCTCACCAGGTCTGTCATTTCTGACCCATCCCATTAGAGATTCATGCCAGATGGCAATAGGGAATTCTGGGAGTGATTTAGGTTTGAAACCCTATGCCAACTTAACTAGGAGCAAGCCCCATTGAACTCAGTGGGCCTTATCTTGGAGCAAGTATTTTTGGAATCTAAAAGGGTGGATTTTGTGATAACTCCTTCCCTGGTCTTTCTGCTGCCATGTTACCTGGAGCTATGCCATAGTTTGGTTTAGTGTACATTTGTCAACTGAGGCTCTTCCTTTTAAATAGGAAGAGTGATCTGTTCCCACCCACCCACCCACCCTAGTTCCGACTGCTCTCTCCTCAGCTTTTATTTTATATTGCAGGCACCAGTTGTCCTTAGTCGAGATCACCATGACGTAAGTGGGACAGACAGTCCTTACAGAGAAACGTCAAACATCTATGATGGATCAGCATTTTGTGCAGGTCAGCTGAATGGGTGTATAGTCTCTTTTGAGTGATCAGAATTGATTAAGATGCGAAAAATAATTTTGCTGAATAGCATGGAGAGTTTAGTCTGGTAGGTTGCCCGCAATTCAGTGATGTCAAAATGGGGGGTGAGGGAGATGCTGAAACATCCTTGGCTTGGAAGGTTAACTAGGTTATGGTAGTCTGAACTTCCATAGGGAATAGCCTACTTTTTCTGAGGCAGTAAGTAGACAGAGATGGCATAAGCACACATAGGGCGAGGTTAAAAAAAAAAGGAGTTGTAAAAATAACACATCCTTTGCAGCTAGAGTACAGAACTTGAGTGCACAACTTAAACACATAGACCATGATACTGTAAACATTATATTCTAACTATTTATAATGTAAATGGCCATTACCCCATCAATATACAGGGAGCTAATTCAAAGAAGGACAAAGTACCTGTCCCTGAATAAAAGAGAGAATTTCAGAATCTACAGCTATTCTCGCCCCTGAATGACAAGCTGAACCCGCTGGTATTCCCATCTCTACTCAGCTAACCAAGATCCCAGCATCTGATAGGCAGAGCTACTAGAAGTTAAACAAAATGTCAGGTGTCAGTTCAATGAACACATTTGTGGCAGTTCAAAACATAAAAATGCAGATATCCTGCCTAGTGGAGGGAAGGGGAAGAAAGTCCGATGATTAAATCACTGTGGAAATTCTCCTCCCTCCCAAGATTGTGCACATTTAATGGTTGGCATCTGTCTGTCTTGGGAGACCATGGAGGAGTGCACCTTCAGGGGTGAAGTCAAACCATTGGAGGGTTACAGTGCTTGCTGTGGCTGTAGAGACCGATACTGGAGAGATATGTTTTGTTGCAGCTGGGGCAGATGAAAGCGTTGTGACGCACCATGGTGTTTCTTCTCTCTGCGCTCCTCCCAGCAGTCATTTCTCCTCTGGTTACTGCTAAAGGTCTTGACTGCCTATCTCCAAGCACTGTGGTCGTCTGCAAGGGGTTCCCACATGTCAGGGCGGATGTTGCCAGGATGCATGTCATGTTTGCAGACATCTTTGTAATGCCTTCAGTTGCCCTGGATGACCTGTTTATTGCACACTCTTCCTGATTTGTTTGCACAAAGTTTGTGAGGAGCTTACGACGACACCAGCTGTTTGTTGAACATTCAGTCTTATTTGTGGGGATGTTGCATTATCTCACCTTTTTCAGTGCATTTCCCCATCAGTTCCCTTATTGGGAATGTTTGTGTGAGACCACAAAATCAACTTTAATTGTGCAGCCTGTATTTGCTAGTGTGTGGCTGAATCTCGCCCTCCATCCCCCAAAAACAACATTCTGGAAACGCCCTTAGATATTTTCCAGGTTGAGGAATTTGCTTGTAAATAATAACATTCCATTTTTATATGGTTGAATTTCAGATAAGCTGAAGTTACTTAAGAAGTGTTTATCAGTTTTATAAGTACACATAACATGAGAAAATGCATTTATATTTTTTATTTAAAGGATTGTATTTTTATTTAAAGGCAGCCTTTCAGGGCAAAAGCCCTCCCAAGGCAATTTACAGCCACTGTAAACATAACTTACTTGAAGCCAGTTAAATTAAACGAGAAACATCCAGCCTGCCCCAATCTGAATAACTCAGAGACATACTGAAGTGCATCAGCAATGCCTACAATCTATCACAAAGTGAAGTCCATTCTCAAGGAAAGGCCTTCAGAGATGTGATATTTCCAAGGATTTCAACAGGCTCTGGAGAAGATTGTGTTCTGTTATGCCTGGGTTGGGGAGTCTGTTACCTCCTAGATGTTGCTAGACTTCAGCGCTCGTAATCCCTGACCATTAGTCATGCTGGCTGGCGCTGCCTGCCTGCTCACCTGTCTGAGGGAAGGACAGGTCATGAGCCAGCATAGTGATGCTCATAAGGAGGAGAAGCAGAAGCAGAAGCAGACACTCCTTGGGCTGCCTGCCCTGGTCAGGCCTATTCCTCATAGTTCAGGTGACTCACTAAGGATGTCTTGAGTTCCGGAATTAGCACTGGCTGTGCTTTAAATTGCTATGGCATCTGGCAGCAATCTCAAGTTTGCCACACAGATCTGCTACCATCGCATTTGCTTTAGCCCTCTGGCAACAATGTTAGGGCAATGCGATAGCTGGAATGGAAACAGTCAATGAAATGAAGACAGAAAGGAAAGCTTTGGGTTCACAGCTGCACGTATATTATGCGCCTTCCCCCACATTAACCTAAGAATCCCCATGCTTCGGTAATTCATCTGCTTTCTCACTCCACAGATATGGCTGTTCAGAATTTTGTGGGAGACTCATTCAGAGGAGCCACCTGGGTTGCCTTGCACAACGGCGGTGGTGTTGGCTGGTAAGGAGAATTTGTCTTCAAAAGGAAGGGAGACGTCGTTTCCTAAGTAAAGGAAGTGCCATGCGGCTGCAGCAAAAAACAGCAATGGTTATAGGGCAACAGGATTGAGCTGCTAAAGGGCATGCCTTCATGGGAGTCTCCATTGCTTCTGTTTCGAACTTTATAAATGACAAAGGGTAGTGTGGCATGTGAGGGGACATGGGTGGCACTGTGGGTTAAACCACAGAGCCTAGGACTTGCCGATCAGGAGGTCAGTGGTTCGAATCCCCATGACGGGGTGAGCTCCCATTGCTCAGTCCCTGCTCCTGCCAACCTAGCAGTTCAAAAGCATGTCAAAGTGCAAGTAGATAAATAGGTACCGCTCTGGCGGGAAGGTAAACGGCGTTTCCGTGCACTGCTCTGGTTCGCCAGAAGCGGCTTAGTCCTGCTGGCCACATGACCCGGAAGCTGTACGCCGGCTCCCTCGGCCAATAAAGCGAGATGAGCGTCGCAACCCCAGAGTCGGTCATGACTGGACCTAACGGTCAGGGGTCCCTTTACCTTTACCTTTAGTGTGGCATGTTAACATGCGTAGTGTAGCATAAGCTTTCGTTGATGACAGTCTGATGTGGACTCATGAAAGCTTATGCCATGACAAATTAATGTGTCACATTTAGTTTTTTTGCTGAAGCAGCCTAACATAGTTACTCCTCTGGAAAGACTTCAAAACAGCGAAGGGGAACCTGTGGCCCTCCAGATGTTGTGGGGTTCCAACTCCCTTAACCAGCAATAGCCAGTAGTCAGGGATAGTGGGGGATGGAGGTCCAGGAACATGCAGAGGGCCACAGGCTCTCCACCTGTGCTTTAGAAACACATCAAGGTGCCCCACACAATCTCTATGCAAGTTAATGAAAACTGAGGAACAGTTGTGCTTTTATACAGCTCCAGTGGGATTCATGCACCACAGCCCATTACTGTGGGCTGCATTTGAATGAAGTTACAGTATTAGCTGCCTTCAGAGTGCAAAACCAGGATAAGAAACCATTAAGTAGACTCTGAGGTTTCTTTTTATTGACTAATGTTGCAAGATTCTCTTCTCATTCATTCCCAGATCTTTAAAAAAGTCCCAGATGTTAAGACAATGACCACTGCATTCAGTGGAAAACTGACTACTATTATGGCAGTTTCGAGGTTTTCTTTCTTTCATTCTCTTTCTAAATAGAACTTGCTTCCAACACCAGATTAACTTGCCTCGTTCTTCAGGGTGCCAGTGGATGAGATGCATTTCAATTCCCCGCAAGCTGCATTTAAACCTGTGACCTTTGGACCCCAATATAACATGTCCATATGCTAAAATGCAGCAAGGGACCGCTGATACAAAACAGGTCAGGTGCCAGTCTGCTTTTTCCTCCGCTCTCACTCCAATTAGTTTTAGCTTTTTTTCCATTCTTTTTTTAGGAGCAAATTAAACCTTTTTTTCTGTGGGCACTGAACCTGGAAGATTTCTTAGAGCAAGATATCCTCCCCAAGCTCTTAGTTAGGCACAACAGTCCTTGCTCCTTTCCTTTGCCTCAACCTTGCAGTGCTTGTCCATTGAGGTTTTCACCCATTCTGCTATCCTGGTTCCTGCTGGCAGACATAAATGATCACAGGAACCATGCAGTCTGTATTCAGCTAGTACAGCTAGCTTCCTGGAATGGTAATGGGTTGTTGTGGAAGTTGTAGTTCAACATCTGAAGTGCCATAGATTCCCCCACCCCTTCTCTATACCGGTGGTGGAACATATGCACATACTGCCCAGGGCAGGCGTGCTCCCAAAGGGGGCAGGGGGCAGAGGGTGCCCTCCCACTCGCCACAGTTCAGGGTAGGAGAGGGGCAGGACAGCTGCTGCTTACTCTCCTGCTCTCCGCAGCCAGGTCAGACATGACCCAGCAACAGAGCTGCTGTGGCCGGGTGTGCCTTGCCACGGCTGAGGAGGACTGCTCTCTGCCACCAAGTCAGAAGAGCTGCTGCTGCCAGGCGCAAGGTGTGCAGCCCACTAGCCTGGCATTTTGTGTCCCCCCCCCCCATCACGACACCCAGGGCGGACCGCCCCCACCGCACCCCCCTTCCTATGCCTCTGGTCCAGACTATACTGAGCTAGATGGACCAATTGCCTTATTCAGAATCAGGCACCTTTCTGTGGGTTGTATCCAATGAAGCTGGCCTGTTAGCACAAGGACTTCCACCTGTACAATGAGACTTCTGCCCTCTTGTGTTTCTCCTAACTTGTAATTCTGCCCCAGTCAAAAGATAACAGGGTCTGATTTCAATGCAGTAAATATGCAATTTAAGCTCATACTTTCCATTGGCTACTTTGCACTAAATAGGAAGGGTAAAAAAGCACTAGTGATAATACTCCACCCTCCATGGTGGCTGTCTGCATTGCCCATTAGAAGGAATCAAGGTGATCTGAAGTTTGAGGTTGGCGGGGACTGCAGTGCTCGGAAAGTTCATTTTTTAGAAGGGATTAGTACCAGTTCCAGTTCACCCCCTCCAAAATGGAGCTAATTCCATTACAGTTCAAGACACAATGCATTCATGTGGTTCTCACATTTTTTTTCAGCCTTCAAAATTTTTACAAGCCGCTCTGCTGATGTTTTACATATAAGTACAGTGGTACCTCGCAAGACGAATGCCTCGCAAGACGAAAAACGCGCAAGACGAAAGAGTTTTCCGTTTTTTGAGTCGTTCTGTAAGACGAATTTCCCTATGGGCTTGCTTCGCAAGACGAAACGTCTTGCGAGTTCTTGCGAGTTTGTTTCCTTTTTCTTAAAGCCGCTAAGCCGTTAATAGCCGCTAAGCCGCTAATAGCCGTGCTTCGCAAGACGAAAAAACCGCAAGACGAAGAGACTCGCGGAACGGATTAATTTCGTCTTGCGAGGCACCACTGTAATAAGACTAAGAAAACATCAAAACATTCACACACAGTACAATGTGAAGAATTGCTTTATTTGTTTTCCCCAACAATTATGATCTTTAAGCTAAAACAAAATCACTTTTCAGATATGTAAAAATGGAAAATGCAGTGACCACAACAGATGCAGAGCTATGTGTGATGAAACCCATATAAACTAAAATAAAATCATGTTCAACTCACCTGGGAAGTACAGGAACTATTTTCAGGTGTGAGTCAGAGAATTTTGAATTAATTCAGTGAATTAATCAGTGAATTAGTTCATGCCCAGCATCGGGATTGGCTGCATTGGATCCATACATCTGGTCCTTGAAAACTCCATCATTCAGACATGCTTTTTTCAATCTTTCATCAGTTCATGATAAAATGTTTGTGCTGTCTTATGTCTGTGAGGCTGAGCATTCCATTGTCAATACTGATGGCTAGAGAACTGACAGATCTGAACTGCAGTGTTTTTACCAATGGATAAAACACATGGATTTATCAGCCACTTCTAATATGCATGTTTTAGTTTCCTTTCCACAAATTTTTATTCTTCCTTCAGAGACCGAAGTGATATTTTTGTTTATAGGCTGATAATCATGCCGCCTAAACAGAGCTGAACATTAATTACTTACTCACATGAATCGGAATCCTTTTACTATTAGCTGGAGCATATAGGGAGTTACATTAGGGTAGGCCATTGTTAGGGCAGCTCAGTTCTGAAAGCCCATTTATTAGCAGGAGGCCAAAGTGACTTGTAGCAACAAAGAGACAGAGGCAATTTACCAAATGAAGTACACAGTCAACAGTGTGATGTCTTGATTGCAAGAGGGGCCTGGAGTTCTTTGATCACCTTGGATGGAGACATCTGGAAATTATAGGAGGTAGCTTAGGTCAAAATGCCACATCTTTCTTTAATTATTTGAATATATGACCCAGTACTAATGAGGGCAAAGCGCTCTCCAATAAAAGTGAGAAGACTTGTTGGAAAATTCAGCTTAACAAACATGACTTGTTGTAAGTTTAATTTATGAGCATTTTTAGGCATGTGGAGTGGGGCAAACGTGGACCTCACTGTCTTAGCTACTGAACTGCATGGCCAAATTTTAGATTTGACTCCAGTATGAGAAACTTAGAAAGTGATTCTGACCAGGCATCACACAGAGATAGGTGGAGGAACTACAGCACTTGGAAAAGCATTGTAAATTGGTGCTTAATCTCAGCATTGCCTGAACATCTAACAATTTTTTATTCATATCATGCTGGCCTCTGTGGCAATACTGATTTGGTCCCTGAAGACATTCCCCTGGCAACATTAGTTGAATCTCAGTTCACTGTGTGGCTACTTTAATCCATTTTAAGAACTTCCAGCCATGTTAGCCTTCAACAAAAATAGGGGAAAGTCTTGTAGCACCTTAAACACCAACAAAAGACAAACAAACACTTTTGTGGATTGCATCTGATGGTGGAAGCTCATGTCATAATGAATTTCTTAGTCTTTAAAATGCAACAAGACTCCTTCTTTGTTTGCCATTTTAAAATCTAACCCTTTACACATAACCTTGTCATCCATTCTGTCTATTTCAGTGTATATTCAGTATTTTAAGGTATATCCAGTTTTCCTCTGGAGTAGAATTTCACCTCCCTCTCGTCCCACCCCAAACCTGCACCAGAGAGTTGGGGGACCACAGAGCAGTGGTGGGGTGTGTGTGCACAGGATATAAGCAGGGGAGGAGAGGGAGAGAATCTTTTGTTGGCTGAGCGGAAGTCATTCTGCTCATTGGATACTTTGTTAGATGCAAACCTATACATTTTAGAATGCTTACACAACTTAGGCTTCAGCCTTGGTCAAATTCTGACTTGTTGCCATATCTGGAGAAAAATTTAGAATGTTTGGAAATGGGTTTAACTGGCATGGCTTCTTTCAACACAGAATTGTAGAACTATGCCTCCCTTCTAAGTTCCCTTTTTTTTTAAGGAGGCATACCTTTAAATAAATATAGCAGTTAAATAGAGTTGAAACTAGTTTATTGTGCTCGTAGTCTAAAACTTTCTTTAATGAACAGTGGGGTGGCATTTTACAGAGCTTTCCAGCTAACTGTTTTCTGTACGTGACTCACACCTGGGCCTCTAAGAAAACTAGCACAGTCTTTAATTACTTTTTTCCAGCTGCAGCCTCTACAAATGAAGGCACCCTTAAAGTATCAGCTTCTGCTCTGTTTAATCTGTTATCATCTTGACTTTAAAAATATTTGAAGGCCTTCATCCACATTTACAGCATGTGTTACAGGTTATAGAGTCCGTTGAGTTCTGCTTTGTCCCCATTATCCACAATAACTAAAATAGGAACATCCAGATATGATGTGGTATACATTTAAGTACCAGGTAGACGTTGAGTACCAGCTACCTAGCATAAAGAACAGGCAGTGACCATCCCTTTCATGACTTACTTGTGAACTTCAGGAGCATCTGGATGCAGAGTGCAGTGGTACCTTGGTTTATGAACTTAATCAGTTCCGGAAGTCCATTCTTAAACCAAAGCCATTCTTAAACTGAGGCTCGCTTTCCCTGCCGCCAGTGCCCTTTGACTGTTTTGCTTCCGTTCATAGACCGAGGTAAAGTTCGCTAACCAGAACACTACTTCCGGTTTTGCGGAGTTCCTATACCAAATAGTTCGTAAACAGGGCTGTTCTTAAACCGAGTTACCACTGTACTGGACTAGATTGACACTTGCAAAGGGCAAATGTCATGCTCTTATGACTTGTCAGCAAGGTAACATGAAAACAAATCCCCCAATAACAAAGCCTGGAGGAACTGGGGGGGGGGGACCTATTAATTAAATAATTAATGAAAGAATACTTTCTCATAATTCCATTAGGACCCTATTCCAAGGTCATTATTCATATTCCAAAGTGGTCATCGCCACCACAGCAACTGAATTCCACGCTGCAGTGTAATCGACTTCAATAGCCTTTGAGAAACCCAGTAACTTTAGCCACTTAATCATCAGACATGCAGGCATTTTCATTATTTGTTTAAACAAGTACTTGTTTGGACTGTCTTGTACTCAGGAGAATTACAGCAAGCTCAACCCTTGGCACTGGCACTTTAATAAGAATTGGTCTTGCTGGCTGGGCATAGTGTGGGAAAAGGCAAAATCCTTATCCTGCACTAGGATTCTCAGAGTCCATTACTTGAACTGGCCATTTGCCATCAGTTAAATGTGCCCAATTACAGCACTGTTTTAGGTCTAATATGTATCTTTCACTCCCCCCAAATGTGTGCCTGATTGTAGTGTGCTGGCATGTGATTTATTCGACTCCAAAAAAGTGATTAAAAAAAATTCCATTTTAAAGGGGAGAAGTGATAAACGGAGGATTTGGCCTTGTCCTGGATGGCTCAGCAGATGCAGAAGAACGTGCGAAGATGATGCTAAGCTGGGATGTTTCCAATGGAGTAAGCCAATATGCTTGATCTGCTTTTTCTGAAATATTGCTTTGGTGTTTGTTTTTAAATGTATTGAAAAATACAGAATTTCATAAATGTCTGAGTAAGTTCACGTGAAATCACGAAGCGTCATTTCCTCGGCTAGCTATTTTCTAATGAAATGTAGCACTTGCAGCTTTAGTAAGGTCTCCAGGAGTCAGTGGCGTAGCGTGGGGGGTGCAGGGGGGCCGGCCGCACCGGGCGCAACATCTGGGGGTTAGGGTTAGGGGGCGCAAATCCACGGGTTAGGGGGCGCAAATTACTTGCCTTGCCCCGGGTGCTGACAACCCACGCTACACCACTGCCAGGAGTTTGTCCTGTACAACATTCTAAAAAACAGCCATAGTCCTGTGCAGTGAGGAATATGGCTCCCGTTTAGCTCCAGTAGCTGAAGGTTTTTCTTGTGGAGGCAGGTCAGTGTTACTGGGTCTTGGATTCTGGGTCTTTAATTTTGCAGGAGGGATTTGAGCAACTGAAAACCACCCTGCTTTAGTGGACATAGTCAATTTATCATGCAGGACTCAAAAGGGATTTGCTCTGCATGTAACTCCCTTTATCATTGCTGAAAGAGATGTGGGTATGTCGTATAGGAAGTTAATCTTTAGGCTTGAGCCACTGAGGAACACTCTTAATAAGCCTCGTTTATCAGAGGCCGATGATAAAAGCAGCAGCCTGTAAACAAAGCTTGAACTGATGCGATAACTGTGGGATTCCTCCAGGCGCTTTCCTCAAATTTGAACACTTCAAATCTGATTTTCAAACCCTTAAAGCACAGTGTTTTCCTAGCCTCTTAATAATAATAATAATAATAATAATAATAACAATTTATTATTTATACCCCGCCCATCTGGCTGGGTTTCCCCAGCCACTCTGGGCGGCTTCCAACTGAATATTAAAAACAGTACAGCATCAGACATTAAAAACTTCCCTAAAGAGGGCTGCCTTCAGTTGTCTTTTAAAAGTAAAATAGTTGTTTATTGCTTTGACATCTGATGGGAGGGCGTTCCACAGGGCAGGCACCACTACTGAGAAGGCCCTCTGCCTGGTTCCCTGTAACCTTACTTCTCGCAATGAGGGAACCGCCAGAAGGCCCTCGGCGCTGGATCTCAGTGTCCGGGCTGAATGATGGGGGTGGAGACGCTCCTTCAGGTATACAGGACCGAGGCTGTTTAGGGCTTTAAAGGTCAGCACCAACACTTTGAATTGTGCTCGGAAACGTACTGGGAGCCAATGCAGATCTCTCAGAACCAGTGTTATGTGGTCCCGGCAGCCACTCCCAGTCACCAGTCTAGCTGCCGCATTCTGGATTAATTGCAGTTTCCGGGTCACCTTCAAAGGTAGCCCCACGTAGAGCGCGTTGCAGTAGTTCAAGCGGGAGATAACTAGAGCATGCACCACTCTGGCAAGACAGTTGCGGGCAGGTAGGGTCTTAGCCTGCGTACCAGGTGGAGCTGGTAGACAGCTGCCCTGGACACAGAATTAACCTGTGCCTCCATGGACAGCTGTGAGTCCAAAATGACTCCCAGGCTGTGCACCTGGTCCTTCAGGGGCACAGTTAGCCCATTCAGGACCATGGAATCCCCCACACCCACCCGCCCCCTGTCCCCCAAAAACAGTACTTCTGTCTTGTCAGGATTCAACCTCAATCTGTTAGCCGCCACCCATCCTCCAACAGCCTCCAGGCACTCACACAGGACCTTCACCGCCTTCACTGGTTCTGATTTAAAGGAGAGGTAGAGCTGGGTGTCATCTGCATACTGATGAACACCCAGCCCAAATCCCCAATGATCTCTCCCAGCGGCTTCATATAGATATTAAAAAGCATGGGGGAGAGGACGGAACCCTGAGGCACCCAACAAGTGAGAGCCCAGGGGTCTGAAGACTCATCCCCCCCCACCACTTTCTGGACACGGCCCAGGAGAAAGGAGCAGAACCACCGTATAACAGTGCCCCCAGCTCCCAGCCCCTCTAGACGGTCCAGAAGGATGTTATGGTCGATGGTGTCAAAGGCCGCTGAGAGATCCAGCAGAACTAGGAAACAGCTCTCACCTTTGTCCCTAGCCTGCTGGAGATCATCAACCAGCGCGACCAAGGCAGTTTCAGTCCCATGGTGAGGCCTGAATCCCGATTGGAAGGGATCCAAATGGTCCACATCCTCCAGGCATGCTTGGAGTTGTTTGGCAACCACCCACTCAATCACCTTGCCCAAGAATGGTAAATTTGAGACTGGGCGATAGTTGGCCAAATTGGCTGGGTCTAAAGATGTTTTTTTAAGAAGCGGTTTAATGACCGCCTCTTTCAGCGGGTCTGGGAAGGCTCCCTCACAGAGGTGAGCATTCACCACCCCACAGAGCCCATCGCCCAGCCCTTTCCGGCTCGCTTTTATCAGCCAGGATGGGCAAGGATCAAGGAGACAGGTGGTCGGTTTCACTTGTCCAAGCAGCCTGTCCACATCCTCAGAGGTAACAGATTGGAATTGATCCCATGTAACAGGACTAGACAGAACTCTAGCACTCTCCCACCCTGGCCCTGCTCCCACGGTGGAGTCTACCTCCTTCTGAATCTGAGCGACTTTATCTGCAAAAAACTTTGCAAAAGCATTGCAGGAGATCTTGGGGTCCCTACCAGGCCCCGGTGGTGCAGGTGGTTCCGATAGATTGCGAACCACCTGAAAAAGCCTCCTGCTGCTGTTTTCTGCAGATGCAATGGAGGCGGCGAAGAAGGCCCTCTTCGCCGTTGCCATTGCCACTTGGTAGGCTCGACGTTGAGCTCTAGCCCGTGTCCGGTCTGATTCAGAATGAGTTTTCCGCCACCAGCGCTCTAACCGTCTCAACGTTTGTTTCATCACCCTCAGCTCCGGGGAAAACCACGGGGCTGTCTGGGCTCCATGCAATCAGAGAGGGCGCTTCGGAGCCAGACAGTTAATAGCCCTGGTTAACTCCGCATTCCAGCGGGCCACCAGGGAATCAGCTGAAAGGCCATCAACTTGGGATAAAACATCCCCTACTACTCTCTGGAAGCCAATTGGATCTATTAAGTGGCGGGGGCGGACCATCCGAATCGGTCCCACCTCCCTGCAGAGGGGAAAGGTCGCAGAGAAGTCCAGTTGCACCAGGAAGTGATCTGACCATGGCACTTCTTTTGTTTCACTTTTAGTTAATGTCAGATCACCAACATCTGTAGAGGTGAACACCAGGTCTAAGGCATGTCCGTGGCTATGAGTTGGGCCAAACTTATTCAGGGACAGCCCCATGGAGGCCATGCTTTCCACGAAGTCCCGAGCGGCCCCTTGTAAGGTCGTGTCGGCATGGATGTTAAAATCCCCCAGGACAACCAAGCTAGGTAGACACATCCGCCACGACCTGAAGCAGCTCGGGCAGGGAATCCTTGGTGCAGTGGGGAGGTCGGTACACCAATAGGAATCCTGTACTGCCCCTATTGCCCAACTTCCAGAACATGCACTCAGCGAACTGGGTCTTCCCAATAGGACGCCTGGTGCAAACTAATGACTTCCTAAAAATCACTACAACCCCCCCTCCCCGCCCACATGACCTGGGTTGCTGTGCGTAAGAGAAACCTGGTGGACAAGCAGCGGCAAGGACAGGTCCATCTGCTTCATCCAACCAGGTCTCTGTCACACATGCCAGGTCAAATCCTCCATCCACAATCAGGTCGTGGATGGCAGTGGTCTTATGAATCATTGACCTGGCATTGCACAGCAACACTTTCAGGTCATGTGGGTTTCCCTTGCTGATTCCAGTATCCTTCCGGTCAGGACCAGACCTGGAGACAGGGATAGTCCTCAGACAACGACTAAACCTGCCTCCTCGGTAATGACATGGTCTGGTCTTAGCGTAACTCCTCCTCCGGCCCGTGATCACTGAGATCGGGTGTCCCAATACATTCCCTCCTGTGGAACCTGCCCCAGCCATTCTATTGGCTGAGGCCCACTCCCAGGCAGCCCTGACCCTTCCCCTTAAAAGGCAAAATACAAACTATATAATAACTTAACAGAATAATAAAAATAGAAGCACAGCAAAAAACAATAGTGCTAAAATTAAACTACTCCCCACTCTTTAAATGTGGGAAAGGCTTTATCACTGTACTCAGTCAGTTTTCGGAGTGCTTAGCTCCGTGTAACACCTCCCCATACAATGAGCAGCGATTGCTCAAGAAGTGCCTGTATCTAAAATGGAACATATTACAGATCACCTTAGTATTTCCATTACATCAGAGGGAACCTTGTGAAGCGCCCTGTTGATACTGAGACTGCCTGTGGTTAGTGCTGGCCAATAATCTTGTAACTGGAACTAAAACATACCAGGTTTACTTTAAAGGGGGGGACAGCCAAGGGCAGGCATAGGCAAACTTGGCCCTCCAGATGTTTGTGGCCTACAACTCCCATGATCCCTAGCTAACAGGACCAGTGGTCAGGGATGATGGGAATAGTAGTCCCAAAACATCTGGAGGGCTAAGTTTGCCTATGCCTGGCCAAAGGGGTGAAGGAGCTAGATACTGTACTGAGAAATCAAATGTGTTAAAAATGAGAACCATTTGATTAGAAGTGTTCTCCTACGATTGACATAGCCGAGAGACAAATGACTCTTTTCTTAATTTATACCCATTTATTTTTGTTCCCTATGGACAGGTTGCTAGACGCTGTTGGTCCGGCAACAACAATGCATATGAAACCATCTGCCAAGCCATGCAGAAAGACAAGAAGCTGAAGGTGACTCTTCCCCATAAGGTGGTGGATGACAACATCCTGGAACAAGCCTTGAGTTGTTAACCTTATACTACATTTTTTATTCTGCCTTTTTTAAACAATAACAGGCTTTGAACAATGCCCTTCTGGTCTTCAACAAGCCTTAGTTTAGTTGGCATAATAAACACGCCTTTGAGTTTGTCTTCCAGGACAGTGGACCCTTTTTATTTTCATTTTTTGGAAACTCCAACCTACTTAACATTCAACAGTAACGGACATATTTCCATCGCATCACAGTGAATGTTTCCCAGCCAAAGAATCTATCCAGCATGAGTTGTATTGTCAAGATCTATGATTGTTTGTCAGTCTAGAAATCCAAGCAGAAGAAATAAGGAGACACATCTTCCATTTCTAATGCTCTTTTAAGCAACCCATTTTTCAGGTTTGTAGTCAAAATCCAGCATTCTTATTATGAGAATATTTATGCCTATGTGTCAGCACTTCAGCTGCTCAGGAGGGTCTGACACGGGCCCCCATTGGAAATCCATTTATTTGTTGATTTGGATACCTGATTCCTTAGCTAAATTATATACACAACAAGGGTGAAGCATTCACTTAATTGTTTGCCTGGATGATTTGCCTTCCAAGCACTATGGATGGATGGATCAGAGTTGTCCCACAACCCATTCTTCACTCACCTCCCCTGAATTCTGTTTGTCCATCCCCTTTCTTATATCCCTATCTGTCTATCAGGGATGTGAGAACTCACCATCACCACCACATTGCATTCCTTGTCATCCTGTCTCATAGCATCATTCATCTCCTCTGCAACATCATCTCCAGCCATAAAAAAGGAAAGAACATGCCACCATTTTGCACCACAGTTTGCAAATGGCCTACAGAAGAGTTGGTGCCTTTTGGTGCTGCACAGTGCCACAGCTTTGATGGGGTTGTGGCTGCTAGCTGGAATAGAGGCAGGAATGGGCCTCGGCTGCTGGTGGTCGAGATCTTTTCAGGCTAACAGAGCTGCAGTGATGAATCACACTCGGTGCTGATATATCCAATGTGAAAATTGCTCACAGTTGTATCTCTTAGGTCACAAAAGCTACTTCTCCATTCAGAACATTCCTGACTAGATGCCAGATCACACACACACACAGTGAGATATTATCTTCATGTGCTTTTGATTTTGGAATTTGCCAATAAATTTAAAAGCTCCCGGTTCTATTGGAGCTTACCCACACCCAGTTTGCATGCAGACAATGCCAAATATTTCAACATCTCACTTAAAAACTTTTGGCCATAGATTGTAAAGCCAGATATTTAGCTTCATCAGTGACATCAGAGAAGGGAGGGCTCCTTCCTTGTTGGATTATTATTATTATTATTACTATTATTATTATGTTAGTCGAAGCCCAAGATCCAGTAACCAGAGCCTGGTACAACAGACAAACAGTCAGAATTAAAGAACAGCATGCCTCTGAGCACATTCTGAGCCTAGGAATCTGTTTTCAGTACAAGAACTGATCAGTACAAGAACCCGATTAGCTTTCTTTGTTTCCGCAACCTAGGTGAGGAAAGACACTTTTCTGTTGCTATTTCAATGTGCTAATAATGAGATGTAAATAATCATCCCCCCCAAAGAGTAATGTAATTATTAATTGTTAATCTAGAATAGATAACCATCAACAAAAACAGTTTAACTAAATAGCTCAAACTGCTTTTTATAAAGTACCGTATTTTTCGCCCCATGGGGTGCACCGGCCCATAAGGTGCGCCTAGGTTTTTTTGGGGGGGAATAAAGAAAAAATCCCCCCCGGCACGAGGCTGGGGCGGGGGAAGCCCGAGCTTCCCCCGATCCCAGCCCCCGGAACAGGCTGCTCTCCGCAAGCCGTGGGAGCCCTCCCGCGGCTTGCGCAGAGCTACCCGAAGCCCCGGCGCGACTGCTCAGCGCGCCGGGGCTTCGGGTTAAGAGGCAGCTCTGCGCAAGCTGGGGGAGGGCTCCCGCGGGTTGCGCAGAGCTACCCGAAGCCCCGGTGCGACTGCTCAGCGCACCGGGGCTTTGGGATAAGAGGCATCTCTGTGCAAGCCATGGGAGCCATCCTGCGGCTTGCGCAGAGCTACCCGAAGCCCCGGCGCAACTGCTCAGCGTGCCGGGGCTTCGGGATAAGTGGCAGCTCTGCGCAAGCCGGGGGAGCCCAGCGGGAACTCCTGTGGGCTCCCAAGGCTTGCGGATAGTTTCCTCAAGCCTGGAGAGCGAGAAGGGTCGGTGCGCACCGACCCCTCGCGCTCTCCAGGCTTCAGCGAAAGCCTGCATTCGCCCCATAGGACGCACAGACATTTCCCCTTCATTTTTGGAGGGGGGAAAGTGCGTCTATATAGGGCGAAAAATACAGTTGTAATACATGAAAAGTGGCTGAACCATGGGTTTAATTATTGAATGCAGCATAGATACTGGGTAAATTGGGGTCTCCATTTCTGCCATACTTGCTCATGGAATCACCTTGGTTAAAATTATGTAGAAAACACACTCTGTTTGCACCTAAAGTAATTGCTTCCAATAAAGGATTCTGTGAACAAGAACTGCTCCATTTGATTTCCCCTCTTGTGCAGGGGTGGGGTAGAAGCATAGCTGTCAAGTGTCCCTTATTCCAGCGCCATGTCCCGCTGCTGTCCCTTATTGATAGATGTCCCTTAAATGATGTCCCTTAAATTTCAAAGGAAGCAGCTCCTCTCCCTCCCTCCCTGCCGGCCAGGGAGGAGGGAGGCTCCAACTGTGTTGCTTGGCTGTGTTGCTCACCCAATAAGAAGTCTAAGAACGACTGGGGGGTGGAGCTTGCATGCCTTGTGTGTGGCTAGTTAATGCAAGCTGGGGAGGATTTTGAATGCTGGACGCCATTTTGTTGCACGCGCTGCTGCAAACTTTGCAATGCAAAGCCAGACCGGGGAGCCATCTTAAGTTCAGGCTGCATAGGCCGTGTGGTGCATGTGATTCAGCTTCTATTCAGTTGAACCTCTGGTTACAAAGTTGGTTGGACAGTGTTCTTGAAGCTACCAGCATGAGTTTGACCAGACTGCAGGGCGACAGGAAGACTAGAGTGCCTGGAACAGGTGAGGCTGCAGGTCCCTTATTTTGGCTGCTGCTCTCTTCTTTTCAAGGCTGCTGGTCCCTTATTTTCAAATCTGTAAGTTGACAGCTATGGGTAGAAGAGGCTGAACTAGATGACTTTTGGTTCCTTCATAACTGCGATTCATTGCAAGGTTTTTTCCTCCTTCCATGGTTTTGTGCCAGTGGAATGCAGTTCAATTTAAGCTGTCAATGAATCGTATCTCACTGAATAGCCCAAGCGAGCTCTACAATAGAGACTTAAAGACACCCTGTTCCCAATAATGGGTTGTTGCTTTTTAAAAAGACGCTTATAAAGCTTTTATATAAATATAAAGACAATATTTTGACAAGACATAATAGAGTAAACATGTTTGTGGCCAATATTCTTCATATGAATTTGGATACACTAAAACTGCACCAACAAAGCAAACTGTGTAAATAACTTTTCTGGGTACGGATATATTCATTATAAAGGCAGATAAATTAATGAGCAGAAATGGGGTTGTGTACATATGTTGATACTGCAAATTGTTTCTTCACAAACTAAAATATCAAACCAAGATCATATGGTGGCATGGTTTGTTACGACATCCGAATCAGGCCTTTAAGTCTCTTAATTTAACAAATTACAGCACTGAATACAATGACAGATGATCCATTGTGACAAGGCCAGATTAATGTTTGAGTTTACCATGTTATAATATGCAGGTCCATCATGAAGCATATGGAATTCCAACAGAAAATGCTCAGCATCACTTAGCTTTTCCTCATGGCGGTTTTAGATACTTGTTATGCTTAGCAGTTGCTTGGATTAGCAAAGTTGTGGCTAGGAACGTGCAAATGTGTCAGTTATGGTTTCTCATTTTTCCAGTCTTAATTTCAGTTCTCCACATTCCCACATCAGTTTGCAGATTTTCTTTTAAGAGTCTTCATGAATATTATTCAGCATTATAGGGCAAATTTGCAAGCAATTTTCACCAGTGAATATTTGGGTACTATGTTCACTAATATATCTGAGGTCCTTCTTTGTGTGCCCTCTCCATGGGAGGTGCAGAGGCTGGCAACACAAGATTGGGCCTTTTCAGTGGTGGCTCCCTGCGTGTGGAATGCTTCCCCCAGGGAAGCATGTGTAGTTCCACCTTCATGTTTTTAGGTGCTAAAAGTTTATCTTTACCTGGGCTTTTGGCCCTTAATTTGAAGGGTGGC
This sequence comes from Podarcis bocagei, assembly GCF_964188305.1. Taxonomy (NCBI): domain Eukaryota; kingdom Metazoa; phylum Chordata; class Lepidosauria; order Squamata; family Lacertidae; genus Podarcis; species Podarcis bocagei. Next base: position 44,475,129 of record NC_138126.1, read on the forward strand.
ACTTTTTTAGTGGAGTGGGATCTGTAAGACCTGCCTTTTATCTATATAGGTGTATTTTTAGATTTTTATTGGATGCTTTTAGCTGGCTTCCAGGTTGCTTTGGGACACTTTTTGAAAAAAGTGACTAACAAATGATAGACAGATGAATTTTTTGAACCCTATACCTAGTATATGAATTTTTGTACTCATTAATTCATTGCAGAATTCAGAAATGTTTGAATCTTGAAGGATGGCTGAGTGTTCGGTTCACACACCATTTCAGGAAGTGCCAATTTAGCAGAGAAACCTTTAAATGTGAACTGAATTGAATTTCTCTCCACTGCCCCGGTGCAGGGGAAAGGGACTTGATTGTGCCACACTCATATTGTAGCAGGTGTATGAAATACCCTAGCAATACAGAAAGGGGGCAGTTTCAGAAAGCTTTAGAAATAATGCAGTTGGCTAAGCATGAGGAGATTGTCCATTTCATAACAACAAAGATGTGTTGTGATTATTTTTTAAAAAAGTTCAAAAAAATCACAATGGGTGTGTCAAAAGTTAGGACCAACATGCAATTTTTTCCCAAGGTGGTATAGCACCACCTGCTGCTTAAATGATATTGTAGCAATTCCAGTTGTGGATATTTTGGGTGCAGTATTTTTGATTTTTGGAGAGTAGTAATTTGGAGAGAGAGGAAGGAGGCTTTTAAAGGGTGCTCCCCACTTACACGACTTTCACTGTGTGTAGGGTGCCTGAACCCGTGTAAAGTGGGGAGTCATCTGTACATAGTGGGAATACATCACGTTTCTTTACAACTTATGTATTGTATTGTTATGAGTTGTTGGGGATAGGCTGTATGCTTCAGCCCCCTTCAAATTCCTGAATACAGATGGATTCAATTCATTGAATAGCTAGACTAGCTTCCTGGGGAGCTAAAGACCCTCTAAGTGTGGGCCATTAAGGTAACAAAGGAAGTAGCTCTGTGCCAGAAAACAAATGGGTGAGCCCCCCTCCCTCAGCTCGCTGGTAGTTCACAAGATAAAGGCCAGAGTGGAGAGTTGAGTTATGTGAGCTAAAAGCTGGTAAGCTGGGGGACAGAGCTATGCCTTATTTCTGCTTGAATCCAAGGCTGTGGCTATGGGAGAAGCAAGAGTCTCTTGGAGTGTTAATGCTGTGAACCTCTCCATCCCAGGCTCAGGTTGTATATATGTGTAAATAAACCATATATCCTAAAGACATCACAATCTTGGCAGGCCCTCACTGCAAGGAAACCTGAACCCCCGGGGATGTACCTTGAACCCCAGGGATTTTGCACTGCTTGGAGATTGCGGTGGCGGGTAACAGTATCTTTACTTGCTTTTTGCACTGTTTTTTAAACCTGCTTTTGTTGCTTTCACTGGTATGATTTAAATCACCTTAAGGTGTATGTGAAAGGCAATTCCCAAATAAAGTAATAAATAAATGTAAACAAGAAGGATCCAATCTAGGTGTAAGCCTCTTTCAACAGAGGAGATGGAAACCTTGTTATTTCTGACACTTAGGTTCGTCCTGCACATGAAAAGCAGGACGTGGATGGCTTTAAAAGAGGATTAGGCAACTTCATGGAGGAGAGGGGCTATCAATAGCTCCACGGTGGCTATAGCCCTGCCTCCACAGTCGAAAGCAGCAATATTTCTGAATTCCAGTTGCTGGAAAGGGAAGGAGAGAACAGGGTGTTAAGACGGGATGGGCCACTGGCCTGATCCAAGACGACTGCTCTAATTTTTGCATACCCTTTCCCCCGACTTCTCTCCAATTTCCCAATTCCGCTCCGCGAGGCGCACCTTCCTGCGCTATTGCACACTCCACATAGCAATCCCGTGTCCGGGTTTTCCACCCAGCCGCTCCGGATCCCCTCTCTGAGCTGTTGTCTCTCTCTCGCTGAGCGATCCGCATTCCGGGTTTCTCCGCCCGCCCCGCCGGCCCCGCCCCGCGGCTCCGGTTTCAGCCGCTGCTACAGGGACCCCCAAGATGGAAACGCAGGGGCTGCCTGCCGCGGTGGAGGCGGCCCGGCCCGAGCCCGGCACCCAGCAACATGGCGGCAGCGGCGCCGCGGCCGTTGGAGAGGGGGCTTCTTCCTCAGGGCCCGCCCGCCGACCCCCGCAGCCGCGGGACTCTGGGGCGGGAGCGGCAGCGGGAGCCTGGGGCCTGGACGTGACATTCCCGGTGCTGCTGCTCCTGGAGGGCAAGAAGCCGCCGGAACCGCCTCAGCAGCAGCAACCGCCGCCGCCATTGCCGCCTCCTCCCCCTCTTCCTCCGCCGCCCGCCCCTCAGCAACCTCCGCAGGGGCCTTCCGTGAGCAGCGCCTTGGCCCTGCCGCCCGCGGGCCCCGGGCAGCCGCACGACAGCGACGCTCTGCTGCTGGTGCTCAACTTGGTGCGGGGCGGAGCCTCCGGAAGCCCCTCGCAGGAACCCGCCGCCACCACGACGACGCAGCAGCCGCCGCCTCCGCGAGAGGAGAAGCCCGGCGACGGCGGGGGGGAAGGTGCACTCGAGGCCGAGGCTTCCGGGCCCGTACCTGAGGGGAGCGGACAGGCGGCGGCAGAGGCCGACGACCCCGGCGGCGCCGGCTCCTCGTTCTCGGGCACGCTCACCATCAACAACCAAAGCCTGCTGGTGCGCTTCGAGAACGGGCTGCTCAGCCTCGGCGGGCCCGCGCAGCCGCCTCCACCTCCCGCGCCGCTCCTTCCTCCTCCTCAGGCGCTGCGCTCCTCAGGCGCTGCCGACGAGGCCTCGGCAGGAGGCCCGTCTCGGACTCCCGCGCCTTATTCTTGCCCCGAGCCCCGCTGCGAAGAGGTCTTCTCCCGCAAGCAGTTGCTGCGACTACACCGCCTGTCAGCGCACGGCGGCGGCGGCGGCGGCGCTGCTGTTACGGCGCAGGATGGCGGAGGAGGAGCGGGAGAAGAAGCGGCGTCGGGGGGCTCCGGGCGGGCGGCGCGGCCCTTCTCCTGCCCGGTCCCCGGCTGCTCTTGGGCCTTCGCCACGGCCTACAAGCTGCGGCGCCACCTGCACTCGCACGACAAGCTGCGGCCTTTCGCCTGCTCGGCGCCCGGCTGCTCGAAGCGCTTCACCACCATCTACAACCTGCGGGCGCACGGCCGGGCGCACGAGCAGGAGGCGACGCACAAGTGCGAGGCGTGCGGGCAGCGCTTCCCCAGCGCCGCCCGCCTCGGCGCTCACCAGCGGAGGAGCCACCTGGAGCCCGACCGGCCTTACCGCTGCGAGTATCCAGGTAAGCAGCCGGCAGCTCTCCCTCTAATTGTTTTTACAAAGGTCAACAAGTCTCGGCCTTTCGGACTTGGGTAAGAGCCCCGCCTCAAAATCCGTTTGGATTTGTATATAGGCAGCACTCCCGGATTGCTGGCTGCATCCATTGCACGTTTAAAGCGCACGAATTCCATCAGAGAATCCTTGGAAACCAGCTTCCAGTTACCAGTTCCAGCACCCTCAACAAACTGCGGTTCTCATTATTCTTTGGGGAGAAGTAGTGCACTTTAAATGTGCAATGTGGATTTGTTTTGCACAGTGGAAAAAGCGGAAGAGAGTTGAGTTGTAATCGCAGTAGCCACTTGCAGTACTAATCTCTTTAAGAAAAAATATTTTGCCCTGCACTTTTCATTAGGTGTTTTCGGCACCTTGTGGGATAGACTAGAGATAGTGATAAGACCGAAAATGACTCGTTGAGCTTTGCAGGTAAGTGAGGGTTTGAACATCCACAATGCTGTAGGGTCATTCCATATCAAATGATTCATTTTTTTTTAACCTCATGTCATCCAGTTTTCTTAATATTTTGTACACTTAAAAAAAATTAAAATGTTAGAAATAAGTTTGTTTTGATCATTCAACAAGTGTACAAAATATTAAGAAAATTGGGTGAGGTAAAAAAATTGGATCACTTGATATGGAATCACCCAGTAGTGGGGTTCAATATAAGTGCACTGTAATATTTAGACTTGTGCATAACTTTCACCATTCTGTTTCCAAGAGGAAATCACAGAAGGCAGACATGAAGGCCTTCATCTGCTGTTTTCTGCATTTGGTACTCTTGAGATAATCTACTTTAGATGAGGTATTATGTACATTGTCTCTGTACATTTGAATGCTTACCATGCTGGAATGCTACAGTATTAGATGTGGAGAATAAAGGTAAAGGTACCCCTGCCCGTACGGGCCAGTCGTGTCCGACTCTAGCGTGACAAGCTGCATCTGGCGAGCCAGCGCAGCACACGGAAACACCATTTACCTTCCCACTAGTAAGCGATCCCTATTTATCTACTTGCACCCGGGGGTGCTTTCGAACTGCTAGGTTGGCAGGCGCTGGGACCGAGCAATGGGAGCGCACCCCGCCGCGGGGATTCGAACCGCCGACCTGACGATCGGCAAGTCCTAGGCGCTGAGGTTTTACCCACAGCGCCACCCGCGTCCCTTGATGTGGAGAATAAAGGTTAGCAAAACAGCAAGAACATTTGCACTCCAGTTTAGAAGAAAGGGAAATTGCAGAGTGATGTATAAGAATGGCAGTGTGCTAGTGAAAAGGAGATGCAAAAAACTAACTTCAGCTGTGACATTATACTGCAGTACATTGCAGTATTGGAAATAAACTTAGTCCAAAGCAATTTCCCAGAAAGGTCTTCATAGTTTAATGAGGTATGTATGTATGTATTTACTGTTATTTAATGGGGTTGTAGACCACTTTTTAGGCAATTCCCCCATAGTACTTAGAAATGATATGTCAACATGATATACACAGTAAGATACACCATTAAAACAATTTAAATGATATTATTATTATCATGAACTTTTCTAGATAATGGTAATAATAATATTCTAGTTCACGGTAATAACCAGTTGTTTTATTTTCCACTAAAGCAGAGTTTGGTTATTCCTTCTTTCTCTAGGTTGTGAGAGGACCTTCATAACAGTGAGTGCATTATTTTCTCATAATCGAATCCACTTCAGGGAACAAGAACTGTTCTCCTGCTCCTTCCCCGGCTGCAACAAGCAGTATGACAAAGCCTGCCGACTGAAAATCCACATGAGAAGTCACACAGGTGTGAAGCTAGGGCATTTAGTTAAAGTTGATTTGTCATTAATAGATAAACTGATTATGTTGAATTGAAATGTGTCCTTGATTCTTAGATGGAGTTGTGGTACTAAGGAATAAACACAGTTTTGTGTGTGGGTTTCCCTCCCCCAATCTATTTGATTTACTTGAATCCTGGTGGTGTTCTGTGTCCTTGGGTGCACTGCTAGCTTGCTATCTTAAGTAGAAGTTAACTTAGGCTTAAGCTCAGGTTTACTGGTTTTATTTAAGTGAGTGGGAGGTGGAAGCAAATAGAACTTAATGTTTAACTGATTGATACAAGTAAGGCTTCCTTGGATTTGGTAAACTTGAAATAATATTTTCAGATTTATAGGGAGAGTGTCCTTTAAACAACTGCATATTGCTTGCCTGGGGTCAGCAGCATTTTGAGCAATGTAAGATATATGCATGACTCGCTCTGAATCTTCTGGCGTTAAAGAACCAATAGCTATTTAACTCGAGAGGAATCGGGCAGAAGGGTCATTGGATGGGTGAGAATGTTTCTTCTATTTATTTTAAAATTTAATGAACTGGTTTTAGCTTAGGTTCTCAAAGTAGCTCATAAGCTGCACAAAACAGAACAATTAAACCAGTAGTAAACATAAAATTATTAGACTTCCTGAATAACATGTGAGTGTGAGCAGTTGTGGGGGTTTTTTTTATCAGAAATGTCTGGTAATTGCATTTGTGTGTGTGTTGTTTTTTTTAAAAAAAATTGCTTTTGCTTTCCTCCAGGTGAAAGACCTTTCATCTGTGACTTTGAAGGTTGTGGCTGGTCTTTCACTAGCATGTCCAAGCTGTTAAGGCACAAAAGGTAAATTACCTGACTGTACATGGCTGTTCAGAGGTCCTCAAAGAGCTTGCACTTTAAACATTTACATTGGGGGAAATAACAAATCGGGAGGGTACGCAAAGGGAAAGAGATGAATACAAGAAGATAAATAAGCTTTGCTTCCCATGGGAAAGGCATATGCATTTTATCCGGAAGATTATTTTTGGTGCTGTTGGGCCCCAACCAGCATGGCTCCTCTGGCTGGGGTTGATCTGAGTTGTTGTCTAAAACAGCTGAAGGGTACCAGATTGTGGAATTCTGGTTTAAGTGTTCCAGGTACAGTATAGCAATATGCACATGTTCAGCTAAAATGATTAGGATCCAACCTATAATCATTGATGCCTGTGCCCTTAGCATTTTATATTGAATTTATTTAATTCTTATTGTAGGAAACATGAAGATGACAGAAGGTTTACATGTTCTGTAGAAGGTTGTGGAAAATCCTTCACAAGAGCCGAACACTTGAAAGGCCATAGTATAACTCATCTTGGCACAAAGCCATTCGAATGCCCAGTAGAAGGTATTATTTGTATATGTGCTCTTGTATGCTTGTGTTTATCTCCTTTGTTCCTAGTCATGCAGAGAGGGTTAAATGAAGATGGCAGCTGCTCTATGCATCAGATTTGAATTGTTGCTGGATCATACAATGGGGAGAAAAGCACGTTCATAGCACAGCATGGATAGGAGAAATCTTTTAGTGTTTTCCTCTCCACAACTACTTTTTAAAAAGGTGTTTTCGGTTTTGTTCTGGCACTTTTGGATACCCTATACATGCTTGTTTGTGACATTTTAAGTTTTCCACACTAACAGCCTATGTCTGATGAGAAGTAATTCCCATATTGGAGTTTATTCCCAAGTACTGTAGTGAGTATAGGATTGCAGTCTAAATGGATTTTCCATATTATATTACTTTGTATTAATAACATTTCCACATTTTTTATGATAATACATACAAAAAAATCATGACATAATTTTGTGGAATGGGAATCCTGATAATTGCCTTTGGCATCCAAATGAAAAGAGGATATAATTTAAAAATGTAAATTAAGGGACAGTATCTAAACTTTGATATCTTATTTCAGGTTGTTGTGCAAAGTTCTCTGCACGTAGTAGTCTGTATATTCACTCCAAAAAACACCTTCAGGATGTGGACTCACTGAAGACGCGTTGCCCTGTATCCAGCTGTAATAAATTGTTCACTTCCAAGCATAGTATGAAAACACACATGGTCAAGCAACACAATTTTAGTGCAGGTATGACCCATTGACTGACTGCTTGGCAATACGTCAAGGCTGGTATGTGTTGTATCTAAAACATAATATATTTATTTTTGGTATTGAAACACTGGTTATTTTAGAAAGCCCAATAAGTTGTGGTTTCAAATGCTTTTCTCCTAAGTCCTTGCCATTTAATTACTATGGGGTGTTGTATCCTTTTAAAAGGAGGGCATTAATTTATAATAGTATTTCCTAACTTATAGCGGGAGCAGTGACTGAGTGATACTGGTGTCAACTTGTGGTTTTCTCAGACATTGATCTCATGCTTCCAGACACTTTATGATCAATTCCATATAACTACAGTAGTGGCTTGTTTGCCACTGAAAATTGCTTCTGTATGATAGAAACTATGTGGTTGTGAGAACTGCATGAATTTGTTTCTTATGTGGTTTAGCCAAACTGAGTGGTAAGTAATGGTGCCAGAATCTGGGGAAATGCAGCGTGTACCTCTCAGTCTGCATAACATACAGGAAACTGATTCAAGCCATTCTCATAGTATGTGGCACCCTGACCACATGAAAATGACATTGAACAGCAGCCATGCCACTGTGTGTGCATATCAGGGAGGCAGGGTTTGAAAATGATCCGAAAGGACAGACTAGAATAGTGACAAGCAGAAATAGGCTCCTAGCTAACATTGGTTCTGCAAGGAGAGAAGGATGTTGGCCGGAGTGATTTAGACAGCAGGATGTTTGGAGGAATGGCAGGGCAGCCAAGTTGGAAGTAGAGGCAGCAGGTGGGGTTTATTGTTGGCCTTTGATTCCCATGTTCCATGGGCACAGTGGTACTAACATGCTAAATCTTTGTTTCAGATCTCTTAAATCAGATGGAAACTATCGGTTCCCTCACGCCTAGCAGTGAACTTGCCAGTTCAGGACAAAGTGACCTCAGCAATGTAGACCTTGTGTCCCTTTTTTCCAGTGTTTCTGGGAACACCTCTGGAATTTCAACAGACATGGCTCTGATAAACTCTGGAATTCTCACAATAGATGTTGCTTCCGTTGGCTCCACGCTTGGGGGCAATCTTTCTGTTGGCAGCAGTTCTCTTGGTCAGACAGTTGACCCACTGATTTTAGTGGCTAGCAGTGACATTCCACACAGCCTGGACAGCTCTCTTCTGCTGGGAACCACTGCCACAGTTTTACAGCAAAGCACTTTAAATTTGGATGATGTACAGACTGTGAATGCAGAAGCCTTAGGCTCCCTAGCATCGTTGTCCACAAGGAGTTCCAGTCAAGACCTGCATGGTTTGACTTCCAGTAATAACCTGTCAGTAGACACAGCCACTTTAACCCCTTCAAGCAGCCTTGGTGGAAACAATGCATCTGAATTACTGGCTCCAAGTAAAGTAGAGCAAACTTTACTTCCTAGCCTGGATGTTGTGGGACAGCAAGAAGGCAGTAAAGTGGTGACTCAGTTTGTGTTCTCCAACCCTCCAGGAAGTTACAGTGCACAGAAAGAAACTGATCTGAGCACGGTGACTGGCAGCTCCTTTCTGGTATGCAGTAGCTCTCAATAACTGTAGTTTTCATTAGTATCTTAGCTTTGAGGATATTATATTGCCGTATATGAGCCATCCTTTCTACCAGATCAAATGGGTTTGTGGAATGTCTGCCACGAACGAAGTCGTCGTATGTTTTGTACAACGTAAGTGGTATAAGTTGTGGTTGCCTGTGAAAGTATTACACCCAGTTACACATTCGGAGGAAAGTTCGCTTTTTGTTTTCCCAGCTGGAGCTTAGTGCTATTAACCTCTTTTCCCAAGTTGTTGTAAGTACTCAAAAGTGAGTGATGGTTGACTTTGGAACTGACTAAATAAAAAGGAGTGCCCTGTTCGCTGCTTATAGAACAAGGAAAATGGAATGCAATATCTTGAAGAGTTCCTTCTCTTCTGATCCTTGTCTTAATATTATTATTATTATTATTATTATTATTATTATTATTATTATTATTATTATTATTATTATTATTATCCCACATGCACCAAAAACAGGGTTTCTGAGTGGTAGTTGAATTAAACACTTGCGTTAGTTTGAGGAAGACAGAGGACCATAGTCTTGAGCTGCATTTCCAAAACGTGTTTCGGTGGTAGTCTTCTTAATGCAGTACTTCCAATCCCCTGCGAGTCAGATAAGTGGGTGACCTCAATATTGAATTTCCCTATGCTTGCATCACTATCCCATTAAACTGTTAAGCTGATTAGCATAGAAAAAGTTCAGACCATGCAGGGAGACTTCTAGGGATCTATTCAGTGATGTTTGGAAAAGCATATTGTCTAAAATGTGAACCTAATAATCCTAAGAATCCTGTTGTATTGATGACATGCATAAACCTCCTTCTCTCATTAGGAGAGTGGTGGGTCTGCAAGAACAGATTATCGAGCCATTCAGCTTGCCAAGAAAAGAAAACAGAAAGAAAATGGGAATGACATAGGTGAGTATATAATTGTTCCAGCACAGGATGCCATTTACCAAGTGAAATTGTTTTGAAGACTTGTGTGTGTGCCTGGTACAAGCCATCATAGATTACTAAGGTAGTATCATGGTTAGTTTGGGGCTATTCGCGTGAATAGAGCCTCACTTCTTAGAAGACTTGCTCAAATTGGGGTAATTTTGCTATGTTCTAGTAGTGGATATTCTCTACAACACCCATGGATGATAGAACACTGAAGTACAATGAAATATTGCTTAATGAAGCTCTTTCCGTTTCTTAAATGTTTGCTTTTGTATGAAATGGTAATTGTAAAATACCCTTATCACCCAATCCTAACCATGTTTACTAATCCTTCCTCGGGCATGTACACATTGATTATAATCGTATCTGCTCTGACCTTGATGCTGTGCGTAAAGCAGTTTCTGTTGCTTTGTCTAGGACACAGAGTGGTCCAGTTTTGTTGGATTGGTTTTTTCAGTTATTGTGACTTAAGGATGTAAACATGGTGTTAAGAGAAATTTGGTCATACTCTTGTGTGCTCAGTCCATGCTGTTCATTAGTAATTATATTTGGAGAAGTGAAGTAACTGGGTTGGTCTAGGAGGTAATTAATGTATTTGAAGAGGGTCTGTTCCCACCACCTTTGAAGTGGACAATGGTGAAACTGCTCCTTAAGATGGAGACCTTGAGGTCTGGTGAATCATCCTAACTATTGTTCCTCCTGCTGCTCCAGAAAAGACGAGGAACTACATCAACAGCTTTTATAGTTCATCTTCCAGTGGTTGGTCACTCTTTCAGTTTAAGTCTTTGCCTCACCTGAGACAGAGGTGTACTTACCGGTACCTTTATCTCTCTGGATTCTTGGTCTTACCCCCTTCTACCGTTACACCTATGTGTTTGTGGTTCAGTTTCTCTTGGACGCATCTTTGTCACTAGAGGCCCAAGTTGCTTCAGTCACATGGAATGCCTTTCACCATTTTAAATAAATGCAACTTACTTGTGCATAGTTAGGAATTCAGAGCTATTTATTATATGACAATGAGCAGAGAGATAAAAACACAGTTGACTTGCCCCCCTTGCTTCCAGTACTTATCTGAAATTAATTTTTCACTAGTAGGAAAAAGAGAAATTGTTGTCATCCTCCCATCCCCCAGTAAAAGCTTGCTGTATGTATACATGCCAGATTGATTTTTGATGAGGCATAAGCAGGGGTAGTTGAAAGTCTGTATTACCTATTCCCCTATTTAATGGCTCATCTAAAGCCTGTAATGTGATATTGGGCTGGATGACCAATTTTCTGACTGTATAAAGAGGGAGACCTTCCAGCATGTCTGGCCTCCTTATTTGGTGCACCTTACAACCTGACTTTTTATGTTTATAGGAAGATTGATATATAAAGTGTGTGTAATCTCATGTACCTGAGAAAGTGTTGCAACTTAGTCTCACCATTCACCATGCTTTGATCAGGACTAGTTCTTTAGTTCTTTTGTGAGTGAATGAACTGGTGATCCTTCAGAAACTATAGCTCACTGAAAGGGAGGTAACTTTCTCCAATTTCCCACTGTTGTTCCCGAGGTTCCCTCACTGTTTTGGAGTATATGGGGGATAGAGACTGGTTCCTGAAGATGGCATTGGAGGAAACCCCCTTTTTCCCCTTATGAGGCAGTGTTAGAAACTGAGATATGAAAGCTAGGAGCTAAATGGCACCTTAAACCTAGGTTATAGTCACTAGAAATGAATGTCTAGGCACACTATTTTATAACAAGAAAACAAAGCTGAAAAAGAAAGAACTGCAGCTAAAATACTATGTTCATTTTTCACATGATCTAGTTCTTTCCGTGCCCACCCCCCTAATATTCTTACGAGGATCTCTTCTCCAGTCTTCAGAGAGTAGCTGGGGAGGCAGAAAAAAGTCCTCCTTTCCTTCCACTCTGCAATTTTAATCTTAAATATTAGGTGCAGTGCTGCACCCAGAGCTCAGAAACTTCTTGCATTAATGAAATTCCCTGTCGCAAAATGCACCCAGAACAATGGGCGTTTCGAACACTGCTGTGCGGTACAGGATTCTGTGAGCTGAGTTCCACTAATGGGATATCAGGATTCAGCTCCATGTTTTTATATGCCATGTGTAGTATTACCTACCACCTACTTTCTTTGGTGAGAAGCATGTATTGTTATATTAAAAGCTTTTTTGAAATACATTCTTTAGAAGTGCATATGTTGAATTCCTTGGAACATGACTTTGTATTACACACATCAATTACTTTATTTCAGGAAGCCCTAACTCTGGCATAAGAAAAGGCAAAAGTGATAAAGTTAGTTCTTCTAACCATGGGAATCGGTCATGCAATAGTGTTTTGCCAAATGGAAACCTAACAGTAAGAGATTCCTCAGCTGGCACACAGTTTGTTCAAATCCAGCTACTTCAGGTAAGAATTCACTACCTGAGATTATTTACACACTTCATTTTTAAATTAATGTATTTAGAAATGTACACTGTACATCTACTTTTATGCAACTGGTAAGTGGTTCTTGGTGTGCATGATGATCCATTATATAGTTCAGATGCAACATCCCTGGAGGGCATTTACAAAATAACTTGCAAACTATCCCAACTTGTTTTTAGGAGGTAATTTAATTATTGTTTGATTTTATACCAATGTTATATATTTGATGTTAGCCGCCCTGAGCCCAGTCTTGGCTGGGGAAGGCGGGATACAAATAAAAGTTGTTGTTGTTGTTATTCTCTACCTTTCAGCTCTCTTCTCTACCCATCACATGATAACCCCTTCCCTCGCTTGTTTACTGAAAACGAAAACTGTTGAAATATATATATGTGAAATGGATTGGGAATATGTTAAAACAAAACAGTAAATGGGCAGCAACACATTCAAACAAACAGTTGGTGGTAAAGTCAGGGTGGAGGGGCGAAGATGAGCTGGTATACAGTAGACTGGCAGGTGTCCCAGGTGAAGTGACCCCTTTGTCTAAAACAAGTGTAACCAATTTGCAAATGGTGATTAATAAAAACAGGTTTGATGTGCTCTGGAGGGTTGGGCCCTTTGGAACAGCATAGGAAGTGGTGGTGTAGGGAGGGGGAGGTACCTGAAGATTCCCTTTATTCTTGTTCTGCTGTCTGAAAACTCCACTGGGTCAAAAAGCCTTCCTTTAGCAAAGGGATATCATTTAGATCAGTACAGTGGTGCCCCGCAAGACGAATGCCTCGCAAGACTGAAAACCCGCTAGACGAAAGGGTTTTCCGTTTTTGAGCTGCTTCGCAAGACGATTTTCCCTATGGGCTTGTTTTGCAAGATGAAAACATCTTGCGAGTGTTCCGATTTTTCCCCGCTCCCCCCCCCTTTTTCTAAGCCGCTAATAGCCTTTAATAGCCGCTAAACCGCTAATAGCGCTAATCCGCTCATAGTGTTGCTTTGCAAGACGAAAAAACCGTTAGACGAAGAGACTCGCGGAACGGATTAATTTCGTCTTGCGAGGCACCACTGTACTTGGTTGTATGAAGTACTCTCTTGTTTTTGCATTTAGTATATGCAGAGGATGGTGTCCATGGAACAATAAGCTAGATGAATATTACCTTTTAATAACTGTCTGCTTATAGTGAATAAAGTAACTAAGTACAGTGGTATTTTGGAAGTAGAACGGAATCCGTTCCGGAAATCTGTTTGACTTCCAAAACGTTTGGAAACCAAGGTGTGACTTCCAGTTGGTTGCAGGAAGCTCCTGCAGTCAATTGGAAGCCATGAAAGCCACATCAGATGTTCAGGTTCCAAAGAACGTTCGTAAACCGGAACACTCTTCCGAGTTTGCGCCATTGGGGAGCCAAAACATTTGAGTCGCAAGGCGTTCGTCAACCAAGGTATGACTGTAAATATTTTCCATTCCATAATTGGGTGGCAGCATGATTTATATATTTAAATATTTCATAGAAATGATTAAGATTTCTACTTTCAGGATGGAGAGCCTTAAAAATGCATAGCTAATTAGACATGTTGCCACTTCCAAATGTTTCCATATGTTTATAGCAGAAGATTAGGTTGCCATTGGGATTTTTCTGTGGCTAGAAACTGATCTTGTCTCATTTCTCTTTAGGATGATTCCCCAGGAGAGGGAGATTTGCCATTTCAGCTCAGTTCTCAGTCATCGTCTTCACATTCTCAGCTGACAGTAGACTTGCCTGTTCATATCCTTCAGGTACAACCACTTTTGTGTTTTAAAGTTGGACACCAACACAAATTCTGGTTGCCCTGCGTGATACAAATCGATAGCTGCTATAAGTTTTTAAAAGATGCCTTTTCGGTATGCTGTTTTTGCTTGTTTAAAATTTGATGGATAAATGGTAAAAGACCAAAAGCAGGCCGTAGAAGAGTATGATTTTCTTTAATCATCCATTGTGTGTTATCTTCCCAGAGATGGAATTTGGAAGCTTATTAAATCAGCCATATGTATCTGTGAAACTTGGAAATTGGAATGCCTATGTCACTTTGTGAATTTTTTTTCTGTGCTTTTGTACAGGAGCCACACAACTCTACCGAAGAGGATGCTAGTTCTGATAATTCTCAGTTTACAGGAAGCACCATTAACCTACAAGACCTTGAATGATTGTGCTGTTGACAGAAACATTCAAGTACAGCATCTTGAGAACTTGTTCCTACTTCTGAAGGAAAAAAATAGGAGTGGGCACACATCAGTGCTACTTCGTGGCTTGATGGTTATCGTGCAATGGGAACCTGTTCAGTAAATTTTATTTGATAAGGCTTTGGAGATCTTGGTATGTTCTGTCTTGTGGTCAGAAAAATGTGATTATGGAAGCATTATTTAGATTATGCAGTGGATGTTTTGAAACCCTATCTTAGAATGGACATGCTGTGATTGTACTCCATACTGTTGTCTTCAAGGACAGTGCTGCAATATCAACAGTTACACTTGGCAGTGTAAAACCCATACACATAATTAGTGCCCCTAGTTGAATATTGGACTTGGCAGTTAAGGCCATTGAAGTGTTTATTATCAGACTGTTTTCTCTGATGGCATTGAATATAATTTTAAGGAAATGCAGAATGATAATACAGTTCTTGGGGGGTAGCAGAAGTTGAACCTTGTTGTTCCTTGCTCCTTCCATCCCTGATATGGTGCAGTATACACTTTCTACCTTTTAGGAGGCTGCCTAGCAGATGCTAATTCTTACCCCTTGAATATGTTTACAGTAATACAAAACAGTATTGCCAATTCCTGTGAAGTTGCCACTTTCAGTATGTATAGCCCAGTCCCATGCATATTTTCTTGGAAATAAATTTATTCCCAAGTTAATGTGCATAGGATTGCATTCTTGGTCCATGTGCCATTTACACAGACTATATACTTGAGCAAAGAGCTTCTAGCTAGTGTCATAGGATTTGAGATGCAGGTGAGTTACTTGACCCAGAAGGAAAGTGCATATTTAATTTAAATAGGAACCAGCCTTTTTTACTTTAGTTGATAGGAAAACAGTTCTGTAGACTTTTAAAAAGCAAATGTCAAGATTTCAGTTGAGCATAGAATATAAGAACTTGGTGTTCCAACAACAAACATCAAGGCTGGAATTTTAAACATCCTTTTTTCATGATGTGCCACAAGGATGTAAAATTATATATATGTATCTATATATAGGACTTTGTTAAAAAGCAGCGTGTGTATGTATGAATTTTTATTCCTGCAGTGTGAGCGTGCATATGCAGTTCTATTTTTTACAAAGTATGATATCCTGTATGATATCCTTGTGTATATTTATTTGAAGTCATGGAATGCACTAATAAGAGGGTAGCTAGCTGAAAAGCATGAGTGGTGGTGGTAAGAAACAGAGTTCCCCAGATTGGACCCTTCTCCAGGCCCATACGCCTCTGAAGCTCATGCACAATTTGGAATGGACTAATTCTGCAGCCACCCAGACTTACCTGGCAACAATGGCAATGAGGTGAGCTGGTCCAAGGGCCTCTGATGCTAGCATTCTGGATACCAGGATTTCTGTCATCCTTTCAGAAGATTTTCCTGGTACATCCCTAATGCCTGGGGATGTGTTGCTTCGACCTATCCTTACTCCATAGCATGTAATCGAGAGCACAACTTGACTAGAATGGCTCTGGAAATGATTTTCTGCTATTATTGGACCATGCATCACTTCAATAAGCTCATTCCAAATTAAGATTGAGAGGGGGCTTGCCCATAAGTAATTAGAAATGTACTGATTCCTGTGCCTTTTTACTTACTTTCCCTGAAATTGTAAAGGCATTTTTATACTGATTATACATCACTTCAGATTTAATTTATGGGTATTTTTAAAAAAATCTTAACTATTTTATTTCTTAATTGTCAGTGGTGTAACTTACCTGATTACCGCCTTGCCCTGGTATACTAAGTTCACTAAATGAAGAACTATGTGGCCAAATACTGCCCTGCCTGCCTGCCTCTTTCTCTGGCCCTTGGGACTGGCTCTAGGCCACATTCCTCGCCACCCGAGTCTTTGCATGGCTGGAATGTATCCTTGAATTCTGACAATGCCTCTTGCTTGCCCAGGTGGATGACTGAGAGGAGCAGGCTGTATTCAGCTAAGTTTTACTCCAAGAAGCAGCACTGGCATCAATAACCTTAAGTCATGTCATGTCTATTAATTTCAGTGAATCTGCTATGAGTGTGTGGAAACTGGCTTTGTGTACAAAGGTGAAATGAATATTCATTCCCCCCACCCACTTTTGCCTCTGATTCCACTCATGGCTGGCAGGTGGCACTTAGCAGCTTGCCCAGAAGAGACTATGGTTTTCCACCACTGCCTTAGATGAACCGAGTGAAGAAACTGCTAACTCATTCAACCTTTTTTTTATATCACTAAAGTTCAGTTTAAGAGAAACCAAAACTCTGAGTGGTCTGCAGATGTATGACTTTGCTTAAAAGAGTATTGGAGGCTTGCACCCAACCCCCCAAAAAGTCACCTCAAATTCTTTATTCTGTGGGGTTGGTTCATACACTTCATTTTGGCAGTGATCCTCAGAGGTAACTTGGGCTGCTCTGTGATGAGGCCTTTTCATCTCCTGTTCTTTCTACTCCCTCACCCCTTTCTTGAACAGGAAGAATTCCTCTACAGCTTTTTACATAGAGTGCCTGGTAAACAGTTACCTTTGATGCAGGGAGGGTGGGGACAGCACACCCATTCATTTACTGCTGAAAGGATCACAGCCTAGGTAAGAGTATGAACTGGGCCCATCAAAACGTGGTGCTTCTGTTTTGCAGAGTTATGAATAAGTCACATGTGGGTTGTTTTTCCCCTGAGACTTGTAAACATGTCTACTTTTTAAAAATCATTTACTTGGCTTTGTAAATTCCTACAATGGAATTTGTAGTAAACATTGAAGGGTAAGGGCTTAAAGGTCAACATCAGATTTATTCTGCCTAAGTCCATTGCTGGCAGTGGACATCTAAAGAACTGGTGAGACAAAGAGACTAATAAAAAAAACCTAATGTCCAGTTTCTCCATTTCAGTTGTTTTTTGTTGTTTCCAATCAGGATGCTGCTTAACTGCAAGAGAAGCAAAGTTGTAAACACCTTTCTAATTTTGGAGACTTGAAATCTCTGAATAGCAGAAATCCTTTCATTTTTGTATCTCCAGGACTCAAGACTGAAATCAAAGCATCGGACTGCTTGCTGTTGCTAACCATGGTGGCCTGTTAGATTTTAAAAAAGCAGTTTTATTTACAAAAAGGCAAAACTGAATTGTCCAACTAAAAGCAGTGTACAAGCTGACTTGTAGTCTGTCCTGGATTACTGGGGGTGTACATGTAACCAGAATGAGGAAATGGGATGAAAGTAGTGAACAAATTATTGATAAAGTGTACTAACTACCAAAACATTTCTCCACCATTTCTTACAGTTTTAGGGCTGTTAAGTAAAGTAGTAGAGTAGTTCTTCCTTTTCCTTGTCTATGAGTCCTTGATCCTCATCTTCCTTCTCTTTGTAGGCAGGAGGCTCAGACCGGAATACCAACCTTCTGCCAGACTAAAAGACACATTAAAGACAGGCATCAGAAGAACCCTTAGTAATTTTCATGTGTGGTGTGCAAATGGCGATATTTAAAACTACCGAAACCATAAGCTCTAAGTGTACTTAAAAAACCCAAAAACATTTAAAAAGTACATCTGCAAAAGCAGAGCCAACTGCAGTATTTGCTTTTTTTGCAGAAGAAAAAGATGAACCACCACCAGTGTGGTTTCTTCCTATGGTTCTCTGAAAGAGCAGAAACAAAAGGGCTAACGCATGTGGCAGTCTAGAAAGGATGCACGGCTGCACCTTAATCCTTGGGGTGGCCCTGCAAATGTTGGTGGACTCCAACTCCTACCAGCTCTAGCTAGTATGATGAACAGGCAGGGATGTTGCGTGTTGGAGTCCAGCAACATCTGCAGGATGCTGCATTGTCTTAATTCTACGTTCCCCTCTCCCAGAGTATGTGGTGCAACTGCCTCTAACCACCCAATAACCCTCTGTAGATGGTTCATTATCCTGTTAGCACTTTGCTGCAATTTAAGATGCTGCTGCTATTCTTGAGTGCACCTGATTTAGGAGGCATGTAAAAGGGAGGAGGAGGTCTGGGCACTAGCATAGTGCTATCAGAAGTTATCTTTGAGGGAGCAACTCTTGCAAGAGAAAGTTGACAAAATTGTCCTTGTGCTACAACCACATCTTTTGTAATGGAAAGCACCACACAATAACAAGCTAAGGGCAGAGAGGAACTCGGAGCACCACCGTGGGCTCTTTGAGTTTGTTGCTGCCATAATGGCACCATTCAGCCATATGCCCAAGCTGGTTTGGCACTACACCACCTTACAGCCATGGTTTATTGGGGGAGGGAAGGGTTGCCAAATCAGCGTGTCCAACTTTGCATTCTCATTACTCTGACTCAAGAGGCAGCTTCTCATGAAAGCGCCTTACAAACTACAACAGCAGATGGAAAGTGAAAGGTGAGACTGCTCTAAGTGGATGTGATAAGCTCCTGCTTTTTTCAACCTCAAAGATCCTACTGTTCTTAAAACTGCACAGGGTTTTCAACTAGCACATCACAGGGTGATCCAGTGAGCATTGTATACTTGGACTTCTGGAGTTTTCAACAAAGCCCCTCATAAGCTCCTGTGTGAGCTCAGCAGTAATGGCATAAGATGATAGGTCTCTAAAGGATTAATAACTGATAAAGGAGCAGGCAGCAGAGAAGCTACAAGTTCACAGCAGGTTCCCACATACAGCATAGGCCCCAGTAAATGGCTGAGGTGCTAAGAGAAGATAACATGTCTGCTACCAGGTGCTTAATAAACAACAACTGGAAGGAGGACAAACATTTGGTTGCCTTATAAAAACAGTAAGATCAGTCAATCAGCTGTTCCCAGAACATTTCTATGAAGTTCACCCCTTCCTTTCTTATTGGTTCCCAAATTGCTAAAAATAGCTTTGCCTGGTCAGCACAGCTTGTTCTGCATTACAAAGTAAAATATGTAACCCCCAGTCAGGCAGATTTCTATTGTTCATCTTTGCAAATACAGGAGCTCTGAATATGGAGGCAGAGCATAGCCATAGAATTGTAGGGACCCAAGGATCATCTAGTCCAACTCCTTGCAATGCAGGAATCTCATTTGGCTCGGGCTCCACCTACTGTCCTACTACTCCACCTACTCTCACCATCACCACTGCTGCTTGAGTCCATCCCAGGCATGGGCAACTGCAATCTGTATTTTACACGCTCCTTGAAAGGAAGTGGGATAGCCCATAGCGGAGATGTCCGAGGGCCTTCTCAGGCTGTTCCACTACCCTGTGCAACAACCCACGCTTTTCTCAGCAAGCCTAAAGAAAACTTGTTGAATTGCTGAGTGCTCGACCTCTTAGTAAGTTTAAGTGCACTTGTAGCAAGTGAAGCTGCCCATCAAGTTTCTTTGGGCAAATATCCCTTGTTCTTCCAAGCAATGGGCAGATGTAGGCAGTGTTTCAGTAAAAGCCCTGTCTTTTTTATAGCCACCGCTTAGTGGAACTGGGCTTACAGAAGGAGACTGAGCAGAAAGGTTTGTGCGCCGGCTGCAATTCTGAAATCAAGGAAGTGCACAAGGACCAGTTGTCTGGAATTGCTGGATTTACCTTTCTCTTAACATCAGCTTGTGCTCTTGCCAGCGCACGCTGCAGTCTCTCTTCCTGTAATAGCCTCTGCTGCCTTATCTTTTCTTCTCTCATCCTGGCAAAATAAATGAAACAGATTAAGGGCTAGAAGTACACGTCATGTAAGCCAACTTTATTTGATTAGATTTCTATTAAGTTGAATTGGCACAAGGACTGGGACTTGGGCGTTTCCATGCCATGTGCTTCCATGTACACACAAAAACGACCAATTTCCCCCCCTTTTTTTTGCTGGCAGCCCCTTAAGAATATGAGAAGCTGTCTTCTACTAAGTCAGACCATTGGCCTATCTGGCTTAGTACTGTCTACACTGACTGGCAGCAGCTCTCCTAGAATTTCAGACACGGCTTCTCTGCTAGCCCTAACTGGAGGCACTGGGCATCAAAACTGACCTGCATGCAAAGCAGATGCTCTCCCACTGAGCCACAGCCCATTGCCTCTTTATGGGGTTCTGTGACAAAAGCCCCTGTCTATCAGAGGAAGACAGCTGCTACCAGAAGGAGAAAGCGAACAATTTTCTATGCACCTGTGCTTTAAATCCCAGTTTAAAACGGCATTGGCACATTCTTTTGTCCAAGTAAATTAAACAGAGGTAGTTCAAAGTTTTAAGTCAGAATCTGCCACAAGTTTCTGAGCTGTGCAGCTGGTTCAGCCTTCAAAAATGGGGTGAACTTTTTCTCTGTGCCTTAATTTTATTTTTCAGGTTGCATTTTTTTAATAAATTGGTGCAATTAATCAACTGATATAGTTTTACTGTTTAAACAGTAGGACTGACAAGCAACTAACAGTATCTGGCAGGCCTTGCCTCCTTTGCAGAGACAGCACAGGTTCCATCACAGGTCAAGTTTTCTATACGTTCTCACTTGGACTGGAGACAAGGCAGTATGGTGCCTGCAGGTGCCAGGGTGCTCACTAGGACCTGCAATAGCATCCGTGAATGGTACCCAGGAAATACGCCCTCGTAAATCCACAATGCAGAAGACGGAAGGTGTGCTCTTCCTGCAGATCTTATTTGCACTGGCTCAGTTTCTCCTACATTGAACCCACCTCCTTAAACATGCCCATATTTATTGCGAGAAGTGGAGCTACAGGGAACCAGGCAGAGGGCCTTCTCAGTAGTGGCGCCCACCCTGTGGAATGCCCTCCCATTGGATGTCAAGGAGATGAATAACTAAAAAACCTTTAGAAGACAACTGAAGGCAACCCTGTACAGGGTAGCATTTTAATATTTCATGTTTTCTTATGTTTTTATATATGTTGGAAGCTGCTCAGAGTGGCTGGGTCAATAATAATAATTAATAATAATAATACCACCATCACCACCATCTACGCTCCTGTTCTGAATAAAGAACGAAGAGCTTCTCTCTCTTGAGTGAGCATGGTGATGAGGTGCCCTTTTCCCCTTGGAAGTGCTGGTGCTGTCTCTCTTCTTTAAATAATAGTAATAATAATTTATTACTTATACCACGCCCATCTGGCTGGGTTTGTTTCCCCAGCTGTTTTGTATTATGCCTTGGCAGCCATTTTGTGTCTGGGGCCCACAGGACTTTCCTCCCCCAACCTCCAAATGTGCCCTCTGCCCCTTCCCCGAAGAAGTGGGTGGCCCCTGTCAGACCTCATCCTTCGCTCCTTCTCCTTGGCCTTCTCAGCTTGTTCTATCTTGGCTGGAGGGATCCTCTCCAGGCACTCCAGTAAGTCGTCCAGCTGGTGCTCAATCACAGTTAGCATCTGCAGGGTTCCCAAGTTTGCCTCGTTTTCCCCAATGCAGCGCCGGTAGACTTCCAGCACCTTTCGATGCAAGCTCACCAACATTTTGTCCTGCGGGCAGGAGTCAGTATTAACCTCCACGAACCTGGGACTGGAACAACCACATTCCTTCCGCAGCAATTCCTCCGGAGTAACACTTCCGGTATTATTCCCCCCACACCAGAGAAAAAGGTGTCAAGCTCCCGTCAGCGACAATCTCCAGGCACGTGTTATCTGTTCTTCTCCTGGCCAAGGTTGTTTAGTCATCGATTTCATTCAGATACATACCTGAACCTCAGCTTTGTATTCTCCAAAGGAAAAGACTCGGGATTTGAGTTCGAGGTCTGCTGCAGTCTCCTCCTCTTTGACAATGTTGGCTTGAAGAGTGACTGTAAGCTGCTTCAGTTGCTCTATTTCACGGTCCCTGGTCCAGAAGAAAACATATTTTTTTTTTAAAAAAAAGGAGTTTTGATATGTTTTATTTTCACACCATGTGCTAATCATGTGCAATAACTGTAGGCAGGTTAACTATAAAACTTCACTTACATTCAGCTTCCTAGCAAACAGGTATTAGATAATCTGGATTCTTTTGTCATGGGGAAATGACGTCTCTATTATTCAAGCATGGGAATCCTAATACAAGGTCTTCATGAGATGAATGCAGATCCAGATTTAGGTTTGATGAGTCCCTAAGCTACTGAAAGTAATGGGGCCCTTCATATGTCCAGCTGTCCTTTGTCAACAACAAATTGACGCTTTTTGTGTTGTTGAATATATGCTATATGGTAATTTATGGACCTAATAGGTATCTAAAGCCATTTGCACATGTTGCCATGCAACCAGTCCATGCAGAATGTAGGCACCCTATATATAGAAATGAGCAAACCAGTGATATTTTAGGGAGCAGGCTAGCAGGCGGGGCCCATTACTTGCATCATAGGAGCCTACACAACACAAAACACTGTTGGTGTATGTAGGTTTTATTTTATTTGGGTTTTTTTAATCTTATATTTTGGAAATGTACGTTCAGTTTTTTTCTTTAATTTTTTGGGGGGCCCCCAAGAGAGTGGGGCCCTAAGGTATAGCTTGTTTAGCTTATACATAAATCCGGCACTGGATGAATGAATGTTGCGTGGATTCTATCATAGAGAAACACCCCCTCTCCAAAGTTTAATGGGGAAACTGGTCATATGTCCTATGAAATGTCTCTTTTTTCCTGTCTATGCTATTCAGAATAGATTCTGATGATATAAATTGGAAACCACTCACGATGCAAAAGCCTCTATGTATTGTGCAAATTCACTGTGGGCAGTGTCCTTTCATCACTTACATTTTATTCCGCGTATTAGCCAAGGTATGCCGAAGTTCATCAAGGGTTTCCTCTGTTTCCTGAGAATTCTGAATTAGGGACAAGTTTTGTTCTTCCAACTCAGTGAACAGATTCAGCAGTTGGTGTGGATCTGTGAAGTACAACACCGGCTCCTGCAAAGGAAAGTGTTAGCATCAAGGAGTCCTTTCTGTTACGCACACAGGAGAATATGCACGGCAGGAGAGATGAGTGTATTGATACCTTGATACTATACGGTTAACTACAGCATGCATGTTCTCCTTTGCTGCAAATAAAACGTGTATCCCAATACACCTTTGATATATTGAGGAGTTACATCAGGGGTAGGCAAACGAAGGCACAGGGGCCGGATCTGGCCCACTCACCTTCTAAATCCGGCCCGTGGACGGTCTGGGAATCAGCGTGTTTTTACATGAGTAGAATGTGTGCTTTTATTTAAAATGCATTTCTGGGTTATTTGTGGGGCATAGGAATTCGTTCATTTCCCCCCCAAAATACAGTCTGGCCCCCCACAAGGTCTGAGGGACAGTGGACCGACCCCCTGCTGAAAGAGTTTGCTGACCCCTGAATTACACAGATGCCTGCAATTGCCCCTCTCATGCTTCGGTCTGATGCCTAGGCCTGGGCCCTAGTCTTGCATTGCTATTATCCTATTGTAACCTACCCTTTGCAGGAGTTAGTATGGTTTCTTTGTAGACAGCATTTACCGTATTTTTTGCTCTATAAGACTCACTTTTTCTCTCCTAAAAAGTAAGGGGAAATGTGTGTGCGTCTTATGGAGTGAATGCAGGCTGCATAGCTATCCCAGAAGCCAGAACAGCAAGAGGGATCGCTGCTTTTGCTGCGCAGCGATCCCTCTTGTTGTTCTGGCTTCTGAGATTCAGAATATTTTTTTCTGGTTTCCCCCTCCAAAAACTAGGTGCGTCTTATGGTCTGGTTCGTCTTACAGAGCGAAAAATACGGTAATTAGCAGAAACGAGTGGTGGGCTAAAAGGGAGGATCAAAATGAGAAGCTGACCAAAATGAGAAGCTGACCAAAATGAGAAGCTGACCAGCTGGCTGGATATCCTTTTAAAATAGGCTGAGTCCATTTCTCACACTGCTGCTTTTGTGCCACGGTCATCAGGATAGTCAAGGAATGTTAAGGCCAGTTAAAATGCATTTCTGGGTTATTTGTGGGGCATAGGAATTGGTTCATCCCCCCAAAATATAGTCTGGCCCCCCGCAAGCTCAGACCCTGAAACTCAGACCTGCGATGCTGCACCTGGGCTGTCAGAGGCCGTGTCCATTGTTGTCCAAGGGTCTTGCTTGGTAACCTTATGCTTTACTGTGCTTAACTCTTTACCAAGTAATACAAACTGTAGTATTATGCCTTATTTAGTCTCGCTAGGCTTTATTTAGCTCAAGGACAAAATAGTTTAGGGCTCTAATTAATTTACACTACAATCCTACGCTCACTTACTTACCTGTGAGTAAGTCTAACTGAGCTTAATGAGACTTACTTTTGAGTAAGCCAAACAAACCACAAGCAACAAACCCCCATTTTGTAAATCAAAAAGAATACGTTCAATATGTTGGTTTAAAGGTTACTAACCTCGTCGTCATCATCATCATCAGATGGAGTCTCTGGAGTTTCCCTGTCTCCTGCAATGCTCCTGCAAAGGTTATTTCTAAGTTAGATGCTTGCACAACATGACCATAACAATGGATAACTTGAGATTTAAAAATACAATAGAAATCAGTTTCTAGCCCTGCCCCTTTCAAGAGCTTGTGGCAAGCGATAACAGCGGAAAATAAAGCACACAATGAAAACAAAAGACAGTGGTACCTACGGTTGCGGGCAGGATCCGTTCCAGAGGTCCAGCCGCATCTCACTTCTGTGCATGCACGGCGGTAGAGTGCTTCTGCGCATGCGCGAGAGGTGAAACCCATAAAAATACTTCCGGGTTTGCCGCTTTCGCAACCCAAAGTTTACGTTACCCGAGGGTAACGTAAGTCGAGGTTCTACTGTGTCGCAATTAACTGCAAGCCTATACTAGCTTACTCAAAAGTAAGTCTCATTAAGTTCAATTAGACTTACGGGTAAGTGAGTGTAGGATTGTAGAGTAAATTTGTTAGTTCCCTTAGCTATTTTGTCACTACAGAAGTTCTCTTTTGTCCTGTGTGCCACTTTTTACCAGACTCATCACTTCACCAAGAGTTGCCAACCTGGCACCTCTGGGCAGGGCCTCCAGACTGAACTTTACTTTTTAATTTCTTTTTTAAATCACAGGCATGATTGTATGTGGGCCAATGATGTTGCCTTTATAATTCCTTCCCCTTTTGCACTTACGATCTTTTGCCAAGCTGGGATCTGAGGTTCTGCCTTGAAGACACCTGGCTGAGCCTAAGAGAGTCCCTTCTAGGAAAAACTTGGCTTTGAGTCCTGGAGGAGCTCAAATCTGTTCCAGACAGGTCAAAACTGGAATGCTTTGGCAGTGATCGGCTTTTCCTCCTTTGCTGCCAATCCCGGCCTGAGCAGGAGAAGGGAAAATGCACCTTAAGTTATACAGACAAATACATTTCATGCAATTGAACTCAATGGGGATTCCTTCTGAGTAGAGGTGTATACATATTTTACCCCTACAGTTCACAGGACTTTCTGACAGGTAGGTGAGCCTAATGGTGTGTCATGAGAGAGCTTTTATGTAGGTAAAGGTAAAAGTAAAGGACCCCTTGATGGTTAAGTCCAGTCAAAGGTGACTATGGAGTTGCAGCGCTCATCTCACTTCAGGCCAAGGGAGCCGGTATTTGTCCACAGACAGCTTTCTGGGTCATGTGGCCAGCATGACTAGACCGCTTCTGGCGCAACTGAACACCATGACGGAAACCAGAGCGCACGGAAATGCTGTTTACCTTTGTGCCGCAGCGATACCTATTTATCTACTTGCACTGGCTTGCTTCTGAACTGCTTGGTTGGCAGGAGCTGGGACAGAGCAATGGGAGCTCACCCTATCATGCGGATTCGAACCGCCGACCTTCCAATTGGCAAGCCCAAGAGGCTCAGTGGTTTAGACCACAGTGCCACCTATGTCCCTGTTGTTCAATGTACACACCAGCCCTGCCAGGGCCTCACCAGTTGTGGCACCCAGACTGTGAAACTGCCTGCCCCTGGATAGCAAATCGACTCTCCTTTACTGGTTTCCGTCTGCTGTTAAATCCTCTTGTTCTGCTATGTGCAGTGGTGGTAAATGTTGAAGTACAGGAGCTCAGCAAAAGGGCTCCTACAGCCATGCCCACAAGAAGAGTACTAAATAATACCAAATTTATTCGGATCATCTGACCATATAAGGATAGCAGACTAGCAAAGGGTGGTCTTGTGGATAGCATGGGATCAGGAGAGCTGCTTCTACATCCTTAATCAACCATGTATCATTTATGAAATTCTCTGCAGAAAAATCTGGGGGAAAGCACCACTGAAGACAGCGGTGCTTCTCCTGACAATATTGGTCTCTAACAAAAGGCTTTCAGACAGCTAAAATGCAGCATTTAGTATTTAATTAGAAAAGGAAGTGTTACCAATTTAAAACTGCCAGCATAAAATAAGAACCCCCTCAAAGAAAAGCAGAGAAGTATCTAGCCTTGGCTTGATTATTTTCCTTATTCCCCAATTCCTTTATGCTAATCTGTCATAAACAACCATAAAATGGGAGGTGCACATGTGCCCAAACAATGGACAGTCCTTTGATGGAAGCTCTTACTTTTGGAAGGTGGGAAATCTTTGTCAGGTACAATTTTCACCGTTTTTTCTTTGTCCTTCATTCGCTTTCTTTCATATTCCTCCCGCCACTCTTTGGGGGACAGCTGGAAGAGGAAGTCCTTGAATACTACATACTCCTGCATAGTGTCTTCAAACCTGGCGATCTCGCTAGAGGAGGAGAAGTTCCATCAGGTTCCAGTCACCTTGAACAGAGTCATTTGCAGTCTTCTCTGCCCAGAGGCAGGGGCGGAGGAAGGGGGGGCCGCCCCGGGTGTCACCGCTGAGGGGGGTGACAAAATGGTGGGCGGCACTCACCGCAGGGCCTGCAGCGCACCTGAGCCACGCGTCTCTCCTGGGAGTGACGCAGTGGCTTGGACGCCCACAGGCTCCATGCTGCCCCAAACAGTCCTCCCTCTGCCTCCCCCTCAGCTGTAGGGCAGAGGCAGGCAGTCTCCTCAGAGGCCCCGTGGAATGTCCTGCCCCAGCTCACCCTGCCCTGTGGGCGGCTGGCCCCAACCCCATGGACGGCTGGCCCTGCCCCTGGGCACAGGGCATGCACCCTGCCCCAGGCACCCAATCGGCTTGCTCCACCGCTGCCCAGAGGAAAAGCTTCCAGGGTTGGACCATTTCAACCCATGTATTTTGTCTCTTGGCAGAGGCAAAGCAACAGAGGGGTCTGCTTCATTTCAGCAACTACTAAACTTTCTACCTCAAAAGAAGACTGTTACATCACCCTGCTGCTGTTTCCCAACAGGGAAAGCTGTGCAACAGCCAGAGTTGGACCTCCCGCGTATAAAGGCGGGGGAACAAACCTCTCCCTAAATCAAGTTTTTCAGATTAATCAAATTATTGTCTGCCTCGTGTCATGTCAAAAGTTGATTTCTCACAGATGTGGAATGGGTATTATGTGGTACCAGTTCCACAGACTGTAGTGGTTGAGAGGGCAAGGCGATCGCACAGGTAAGAGGGTCCCCAAGTATGTATAGTGATAGTAACACTTTGGCCTGGTAGCAAATCAGCAACCAGTGCAGATCTCTTTGCAGGATTGGAGAAATAGCCTCTGGGGTATTACAAAAAATTACTATAACTGACAATATTTCCAAATATTTTCCAAACAATTCTGACCTTTGGATGTTCATCATTTGCGCGGTCAGTTCTCGGATCTCAAGGATCTTTTCCAGCTTGGCTTTGGTTTCCTTTTCGGCGCTAAGAAGAAGACATCAAAACAACAGTTACCTGAAGAACAGCAGCAGGGGATGAAGCAGTGTGGGACTAAAGGTCTTTCTCCCTGAAAAGCCAGATGCAGCTGCTCAGAGAGAGACAGAGGGAGAAGCTTCTTCCAGCTTCCTTGCCTCTGTGACCTCCCAGCTCAGCCTTGTCCATACAGGGCTCTTCTGCTTGGCAGCCTTATCTGGACTCAGCACTGCTCATGTATGTAAGTTTGCAGTTGCATCTTCAGAATCCCACCCCATATTCTCCATTTAATCCAGATTTAGTTTCCACAAGAAATCTGATAAATGGGCATTGTAAATCTGGATTAAATTGTGGGGTAGGGTGGGAATGGGGTGGCATTTGGATGAGAATGCTGGACCCTGTGGAAAAACTTGCAGGCATGAGCAGGACTGAGTCCATAATAAACTTGTGCTGCCTTTGAGTGTTCAGTCATTGGCAGGATATGTGGGGCCTTTTAAAATCCCACCCATGTGCACCTTTCCGGGCATCTTCAGTCTTGATATGGAGTTTAGTCCCTGGTTTTTTGGTTTCTTGTTTCCATTTAAAAATAGTTGATTT
The DNA here is from genome assembly GCF_964188305.1 of Podarcis bocagei. Classification (NCBI taxonomy): domain Eukaryota; kingdom Metazoa; phylum Chordata; class Lepidosauria; order Squamata; family Lacertidae; genus Podarcis; species Podarcis bocagei. The sequence goes on from NC_138126.1 coordinate 44,503,589, forward strand.
GCCATAGCATATATTTCAAACATTCTCATGATCTTAAAAACCATAAAACAACACCCTATGTGCTCCAATCTCATTGAAAGGAAGGAATACATTATATCTGCAACGATTTGAAAGGTTAAAATGTATACTTCAAGTATTCCAAACGATGTTACCCACCCCAAACACTACCTCTTTCTACCTGCAGTTTGCATGTTAGATTTTCCAACAAAGCTGTCTGCCAGACCGTTTCATACCACTTATCCATGGTCAACATTGCAATGTTTTCCATGTTCTGGCTATGGTCATTCTTCCCGTGGTCAGTTCTTTTATTTCTAGTTCTTGGTTAGTCCTGACTGTACAAATTAAGCAATGCCAGTCCTGCAGACATAGGAACTGTCTGCCATGTAATCAAAGATAACTCTGCAAAGACATTTTCCCAGAATTTTTCTATTTTTGAACACTCCCACCACATATTTCTGTATGTCCCAATAGTGGGACACCTTCTCCAACACAAAGGAGAGCTGCTGGGTTTTATACAAGCTAGACATCTAGGTGTTAAATACCAGCCATGTGCAATTTTGAGGGCTCTTTCTCTTGTCAATGCCGGAATAGATTTATACGGGGCTTTGATCCACAGTCTATTCCATATGTCTTCCTCAGTTTCTAAATCCCAATTTGATTCCCACCATTCTCCCATATTATTCTGGGGAGGGAAACACTGGGGGTATATTGGAAAACACACACACACACACACACACACACACACACACACACAATCTAATGGAGTCCAAATTCCAGCATTACATTTTCAAGGCTTGTGCAGAATTCCTATCATTCTCCTTCAGGAATTCATCAAACATGGCGGCATCCTTCTCAAGGTCTTCCTCGGCTCTTTCCAGCTTTGCTTCTTCTTCAATGGCCAAGTTTTCCAGCTTCTGGATCTCATCTTTCTTTACCGTTACAGCATACTGCAATTTAGGCCAAGAAGAAGAGAAAAATTACTGGCCCACACTGGAGACTTGCTGAATTGCATTTGTTACGATTCTTGACTCAGCTCAGCAACCCTTTAAAGTCGCGTATGAAAAGAAATGCAATGCAAAAAGATTGCATTCTCTCCCCAAAGTTATGTAGGGAGTCCATAGTCTATACCCCAAGTCTACTGAGTCCCAATCAAATACATTTTCTTCAAGGTGAAATAATTGCTTCCTAGAGCTGGATCAATTCTGTCTGGGCCTGCAAAGGAGAGGTCATAGGGAACAGCAGATAATGACATAGGATAGGGTTCGAAACAACACTTAGGCATGAAGCTCACTGGGTGACTTTGGGTCAGTCACCATCTCTTAGCCTAACCTACCTCACAGGGTTGTTGTGAGGATGAAATTGGAAGGAGGAGAACCATATACACCGCCTTGAGATTCTTGGAAGATAAAGGCGGCATATACATGCAAAATAAATCAAATGTCACCCCCCCGGGATGGCATCCAGAGCGGACGTATCCCCCCACACCCCTATTCCTCCGACAGTGGTTGCCATATGTCCGGATTTCCCCAGACATTTTTTTAAGCGATTTCCATCTTGACACTACTTCCAACTGCAGTATTCCAGATATGTCTGGGAAATTCCGGATGTATGGCAACCCTAGGTAATTAAATAAGCACACGGTACAGTCCTTTCAGGATCGTACCACTATAAGATGCCAGCAGTAGCCACTATATCTAACTCTATTCTCACATGAAAGTCTCCCTGTAGGAAAAAAGCTAGCAAGAACATGTATGATCACAACTGTGACCTGCTCTTCCTCCTCCAATGATGTATGCAGTCTCCCTCCGTTATACCTTCACAACATTCTAAAGTTGGCCTGTCCAGGTCCACTCACTGAGCGCCATGACTGAGCAGGGACCTGAAGCCAAGCCCATTGCTTCGACTGCTGCCCTCCACTGGCTCAGAATCAAATTCCACCGAAGCTGAAGCCATATACCTGCAGCAAGAACATTTGCCGTTTCTGATTGATGTAGTCGTGCATGGTCTCTCTTTCGACGACCTGGTCTAGAAAAAGAAAGAAAAGCAGGAGGGAGAGAGACAATTGTGCAAAGCAGAGACAGAACAAGCAGCTGCGAAGCAAAGGCAGACCATGTGCAAAAAAGCCGTGTTCAGAGAGTTTCAAGAATCAGTATCAATTCCCCAAGAAGTTGAGATGTACTTGCAACTAAGAGTCTACAACCAGCTACATCAGAGGTGGAGGAACTCAGGCTCTGGCCTCTAGATTTGACCTTTGAGAATTTCCCAAGGCTACACCCCTCACTGGAGCAGCTTCACAACCTCCATGAGCATTTTTGCCAAGGTGGGAATATGCCCTTGAACTCTGAACCTGTTTCTTTCTTTTCTGGATGGAGGACAGAGGGGGTTGTGGCTAAGTACCTGTTTAAATCAGCTTGCTGCGTAAGCATTAAACCAGGCACCCCAACCTTGGGCCCTCCAGATGTTTTGGACTACAATTCCCATCATCCCTGACCACTGGTCCTGTTAGCTAGTGATCATGGGAGCTGTAGGCCAAAACATTTGGAGGGCCACAGGTTGGGGATGCCTGGATTAAACACACATTCAGCATTCTGCCTGCTTTGACATCTAGCCCTGCCCACCCTCATGCGGCCCCCCCAAAGGTTGCCCAGAAAGGAATGTGGCTCTCGGAATTAAAACAAAGGTTCCTCACCCCTGAGCTTCATGGATATTTCCCCCACAGAGCATCTGCCCCCTAACCCACTGTTACTTTTCTCTCTGTGGAAGCAGGTGCCCACAATTCTGAATGGAAAAAAAGCTGTGTACGCACAGCTCAATATGTGTACGCACACCCAAACCCTGGGGCACTCCTTTACAAAAGACTGCAACATTCTATGGCTGCTTTAGGTTTGAAAAATGAAACATACTGGAGAAACATGCACACAATTGCACATCATGGGTTGTTTTTGCCTGAGGTCTTTTGTTACTGGAGATGTGTCAGCAACTGAGCCTGGAGCCTGAAGCAGTGTGCGTTCTGTCACTCAAACTGCTGTCAGTCTCTTGGTTGTGTCCTGATCTGGACGCTTTCTGTAAAGATCCCTACCTTTAGTGACTGCTATCTTCCAAGAGATGCTTTCTCGGAGAGCTTTCAGGCGCTCTGCTTCTGCAGCCAACTCTTTGTCTTCCGCTTCCTCTTCCATTTGGATTTCTTTCTTGAACCCAGATTGTTTGGCACCTTGCAGGGTGGAGCAGGTCATCTTCTCGTGAACCTTCAAAGTCTTCCTTCGCTCTCGCTCCTAAGGGTAAAAAGGGGGTAGGCTTATAGCTCCATCCAGTTTTCAGAAACATACCTCCATATATTGAATGGGTGGTGGTGGCAAATGGTGACCAACTAGGGGGACAGGTATGAATGGACCCTCTGCTGAAATCAGATCTGACTGCCCATCCTCTAACAGCCAATGCCTATTTTGATAAGGAATGTCCAGACAGCAAATTTTATTAGGAATTGTAAGTACCGAGAGTCCAAAGGAGCAGAAAAGACTCTTTATGTATGCAACGACCACCTAACGGATGCTGTTAGCCCAGAGATGGAAAGAAGATAAGAGTCCCTACCAGAGAAGAAAGGCAAATTAAGCTGTTGGAATATGACGAAATGGCAAAACTGACCGGAAAGTTCAGGAGCCAAGAAGACAAAAGCTTCAAGAAAGAACAGGAAAGATTTATAATTTATCTAAGAGACCACTGTAAACAAATGAAAACATTAGCAGGATTTTAGCACCACTCGTAATGTACCAAAGACTTTGGATAATGTGGATAGACCTAAAATATGGATGATGAAATAATATGCAATTGTAAATGATGACAATAAAACCCTTGCAGGGGATGGTAGGAAGTCTGGAGATTCATAGAAATCTCTAAATCTGAGTATGTATTTGATATTGTTATAATTTATACTTCTAAAATTAAATTAAAAACTATTTATGGGGGGAAAGGAATGTCCAGACAGCATAAATTGGTTGTGGGCTCAAGCCTGAGCCGATTGTGACAATGTAAAGGGGGAAAGATGTCCCAGAGGTGATGGCTCATATGGATTCTCACATGCCTATAGCTCTACTTGCAAAGTCATAGGGATGTGGGAAGCTGTCTTATAATAAGCCAGAATATTGTCAGCACTGAATGGCAGCTGCTCGCCAGGGGCTTTTCTAGTCCTAGCTGGAGATTCTGGGGATCGAACCTTGATATCTTTTGCATCCAAGACACAGAGCCACAGTCCATCTCCTAAAGTCATCCAGCAAGCCCAAAGATGATCTCAGAACTCAGCGCTGAGCTTCTAGTCCCAAGACCAGCACTTCAGGCTACCTCAGCGCTGTTGACTTCCAGATTTGGAAACAGCCCTCTCCCATAGTTTCTCCCCAACATGTTGGGTATTCTGAGGTATACTGCTTTTGAACATGGAGGTTCTACTTGGCTCTCATGGCTAATTGATGAGAGATTTATCCTCAATGAATTCAGCTAATGCCCTTTTTAAAAGTACTATAAATGAGTGGCTATCGCTACATTTTAGGGCAGCATATTCTAGAATCTAATTTCGTACTGCACAGAGAGGTACTTTATTTTATCTGCCCTAAAAAAAGAAGAGAATTTGATCAGTTGGATTGCTCTTTTCTGTATTTTTATGAGCACTTTTTATTTATAACATTTGTGTCCAGCTCACTTTCCAAGGAGCTCAGAGCCTCATTTTAGAGATTCCCCTGGATATATGCAAAATCGCAGCATGTGAACGCATTGTTCCTGCAACTTGCTTCCTGACCCTATGGTCTATAATTGTGTTAATTTATTTTAATTTTTTAAAAATGCATTGCTTTGCTCCTTGCTGCCTCTGGGCGAGACAGAAATGTAATAAACAATAACAATAATGCTACACTGCTCGTGGTCAAGAAAGATTTCCTCCAGGAACCTCCTGTGATTGGTACATACCGCTCTTGCCTTTTCCTTCTGCCTGTCTCGCAGCAAGAAGATATCAATATCCGAAGGGATTTTAAACGGGTTCTTGTCTAACTGAAAGTCTGTGGCAGGACTAGAAGCTGCAAGAAACAGGAAGTTATAAGCGGGGGGCGGGGGGAACAGCTGCCCTTCAGGAGGAAAAAGTTTGCATGATGCTAATTGGTGATCTGCATGTGTGGAACAGCCACCACGGATGGATGGCACCCCAACACCTGAAAGATTCTGTATTTAATTGCAATGCTGCAATGTTTAGCTGATCGATTGCTTGGATTAAATCAATTTAAACACAGCAACATTTGATGGAGTAGAACTGCATACACCCCCAATTAACAAAGCAGCAGGTTTTATTTTAAAATGGCAACTTTAAAAAATATCAGGTGGTAAGAACCACCTGAGAAGAGACTCCCCCTTCTCTCACATACAACATTCTAATATTTGTATTTTATATGCATGTAGCATATAAAAACAAAGTATTTCCCCCCCCCTTCACAAGTATTGTTTCTCCCCATTTGAGGAAGATTAATCTTTTTTAAAAAAACAAAACAAAACAAAAAACCCCAAAATTATTAATGGCTCTTTGCAGGCATGGCCAAACTTGGCCCTCCAGATGTTTCAGAACTACAATTCCCATCATCCCTTTTAGGGCAACTGAGTAGTGTTCTTGTTTTGCTTTATATTTGCTGCAAAGTTGGTGCCTAAGCTTTCTTTGCGGGCCAGAATGAGATTGATCCTGACCGTCCTCAAGTCCAGTGCAATTCAGGACCACATCAGGCATGCTGATGGAGATGCATTAGGGCAGACATGTCCAAGGCGTCGATCGGGATCAACAGATCAATCCTTGAATGGATTTCCATCGATCACAATATGGCCAGGCAGCCTTTGCTCCTCCCTCACAGCCGGGGCTCAGCTGTGGGAGGGAATAAGCTGCGCCTCCGCTTCTGTGATCCCATGAGCCGGCGGGCTGAATGGGGCTTGCAAAGCAGCTGCAGGAGGGAGAGACTTCTTCTTCTTCATTTTATTTGTATGCCAACTTTCCATAGTTGGACCATGCCCAAGGCGCCTTACAACATGACAAGATTTACATAATTACAAACATAAGCCCTAAACAATAAATAAAACATATCAAAAAGTACACAACCAAATGGAAACAATTTCCACATAAATCACAAGATCTAAGACCAAAGATACAACAATAATATCAATGTTCAACAGCCTCTGTTTTTGTAGCTGGAGTCAGTCAGGCCTCCGCCCTCCCAGGCCAGACTTGTGCCTTCGTTTGCGGTCCCATGAGCTCTGGAGCATGTGCCTCTCTCATGTCACTCTACTAAGGAGGCCGCCTTCGGCTGGGTGGCCCTGCAGGACTGCACTCGTGTGACGGGGAGAGGGTGCAGCGTTCCCCCTAGAGAGCAACGGAAATTGGGGTGCGGGGTGGTGATGTTCTGAATTCGAGATGAGGCTGGATAAAATGAGAGCGCCTTTTCTTCCTCCTCAATATAGAGCGACCTGTGGCTTAATCAGCTGTCGCCTCCATTTGGGCAATACATAGAAGGTGGTGATGGAATCAATCGTGAATCCGTGTTAATGAAAGAAAGGGTTTTTTTCTGGCCACCAACACCTTACCCCTTGCCCCCAATGACAATGGGAGAGTGTGGTAGATCACTGCCAGTTTTTAATGCTGAATAATAGATCGCAGCCTACTTGAGGTTGGACACACCTGCATTAGGGTATCTCCACCTTCACTCTCTCTTTCTCTCCAGGCTGCTTCTGGACTTGTCTCCATTTTGCAGATGGGATTCAGGTTGTGTAATCAAAGGTCACACTCACACCATGCATTTAAAGCACTGTGGTGTTGCTTTATATGGCCATGGCTTCCTGCAAAGAACTCTGGGAGCTGTAGTTTGTTAAGGGTGCTAAGAGTTCTTAGTAGACCCTTATATCCACCTCCCAGAGCTATAGTTCCCAGAGTTCCCTGGGATAAAAGGTAGAAGGGGAGCTACGCCAGCTTGGACAACTTAATAGGAGAACTGGAACATATATGCAATTATAAAACAGAAATAATAAAAATCTGCAAGACTGTCTTACCTAGTTTTGATTCACCTGACGGAACTGAGGGAATTGTAAACACATCCCCAACTTGCCGAGACGTCAGTCTTTCTCCTGGAACAATAAGAATCAATCCCACTCTTAGTCATGGATATCTCAGGAGTTGGAAAAAAGACTTGAGGTTTCAGGAAGCGAGGGTAATGCTTCACATTTTGGAACTAATGCTCAAGCGATAGGACCTGTACCATGAGGACTGTTCAGATCAGGAATGGCCAACCAAATCCCCGTGGGCTTTATTTAGTGCCCCAGATTTCCAGCTTACTTTCTATTCCGTCTCTCTTTTTTTTAAGTAAGCCTTGCTAGAACCTTAGATATGAGGCAAAATGTACAGACATTTAAAAATATATATCCCACAAATGTCTACGTCCTGGAGATTTCTGTATTCTTCAGAAGCTCCTCAGATTACGACATGAGTTTTCAAACCAAACGGGCCAAGCCAGTTAACTAAGGTGGTGAGAAAGAAAGAGAAAACTTACTGTAAGTTGCTTCAGAGCTCTCTGCATTCAGAGATGTATCTGAACGAGCAAAAGAGATTACAGACATGTTGGCGACGTTCTGCCTTAATAAAATACAGGGTAAGGTTTACACTGGACGTTGGCTTCCCCCAAACTGTATGCTGTGTTCACTTCCTAGAACATAAGCAGAAAAACAGAATTGATGCGCCAGGCGAGTCAACTGCATCTATGTTGCTCAGTCTCTGTAGGAAAATAAAATAAAATTGATATATAAATATTCAGAGGGACAAGTAAAAACTACTACCGAGGCTGTGTGCACACTATACATTTAAAGCTTATTCAAAGCTCATTTTCCCACATCAAAGAATTCTGGCCACTGCAGCTTACCCCTCAGAGAATTGCAATTCCAAGCAGCCTTTAAAAATATAAAGCGGTCTAGAAATTAAATGAACAACAATAACAACCCTTTACAAACTTTAGTGCCCAGTTTTTTGAGGGAGAAAATGTTTTTTAATGTGCTTTAAAGGTACATAACTTACACAAGGGCACTTCCAGACAATCTGCTTATTGAGCATTCACCCTAATTAGTTTGCAGGGAGATTAAATGGCATTGGCTATTTAAGGAGCATTCATTCGGATGAGTTTGTGGGGAAGTTAGATGGCATTGCATGGAAGCATGTATTATCCCTCATATTTCTGTGCATTTCCTCATTGCTTCTCTTATTTCAACATGTCTGATCTTTTGGGGAAGAGGGTTTGTCGCCCAAGACCTCCCAAACAACTACAATTGTGCAGCCTGAATTTGCAGATATGTGATTGAATCCCACCCCAAAATAGTGACTGTCTGGAAGCACCCAAAAACATTAATCACAAAAAGCCTGAATAATCATTTTAGACATGTTAATGGCAAGCTTAAAAGGACCTGATGCACTGCAACAGAGATTTGGTTTCAAAGGTTAGGTAGGGGCCATGGGTAGTCATGTTCATTAGGCAGTGATTCCCCAGCCTTGCTGAAGGGACCACCACAAAGTCATTTGTGCCATCAGAGCCATTTGTGCCAGGGCCCCACTCAACTGAATGAACAGGAGGACCCAAAATTTTTACGATTGAGGGAAAAGTTTCCATTAAGAAGTTTCTCCATCTCAAAGAAGCAGAGAAATTACAATTTTTCCTCCCAAATATGTAAAATTGCAATTTGTTTCAGCTGAGGCAATTATTCTTCCTGGTGATTAATTATTATTACAATATGCGAATATTTAGTTTATACAAGCACTTCCAATGAAACATTTAGGAATGGTCCTTCTTAACGAAAAATCACATGCAAAAAAACTCTGTACCTCTTTCAATACTACAGTATGATCAATGCCCTTAACTTCTGTTTGTGATGCACTCATGGGCATAGCCAGGATTTTTGTTGTGGTGGGGACAGAACTTTGTTGGAGTGCAGAACCAACATAATTGGTCAGTTAGATAAGTATTTCTATTGTTTTACTTGATCCAAGGGGGCAGCTGCCCCCTCCAGCTATGCCCATGGATGCATTATGCACTGTTTTATATTGTACTGATATCTGTGTACCAAAAGTGAACTAAAATATTATGAGGGTGAAACTTGCATACTCATACAGCTACAGGTCTTATCTTTCCAAGCTATTTGAATTGATTCAAGTTAAGTCAGAGAAATGGAACAAAGTTACGGATGAAATGTGCATAAAGTCTTTGCAGGACCTGAACCACAAGTAAATCACTACTACATCTGATAGAACCAATCCTATAATTTGTGGGATAGTCTTAATTTTCAAGACTAGCTTTGCATATTATAATACTTTGAGGTAATTCTTTAAGATAATAACTACTTAAGGAACAGTAGCATTGTGAGATTTCATACAGCACACAATCCAAAACAGGTTTACAGGGAAGGAAGTCCCACTGTGCTCAATGGGATACACTGCATGATCTTTGTTTACACAGAAATAAACCCACTCTTTCAATGGGGCATGTGATCATAGAAGCTGCCTTATGCTGAGTGAGAAAATTGATCCAGCTAGTTCAGTATGGTTGACAGTGACTGGCAGCAGCTCTCTAGGTTTTCAGGCGAGGGATATTCACAGCCCTACCTGGAAATGCAGAAGATAGAATTGGGGATTTTCTACAGGTAAAGGATTTAATCTACCATTGAGCTACAGCCCTTCTCCACAAATGTCACTTAGGGCATACTGCTAAGTAAATGTGCATAGGGTGCAGCTTTTCTTGCAAGTTAAGTCCGTATACAGTCACAGCCTGCTAACTTCCTTTTTAAAAAAGCAAACTAATTATATTTAACCAGTTGCAGAGCAGAGAGATTAAAGATGCTTATTCAGTATGGCCTGCTCTTTCCCAAAAGCTGAGCCCAGGTTACAATGTAAAAATCTTAAGAAATGAAACAGATTGCATTGCCTTCTAAAGGCCAAAACTGACAAATGTTAAGAGCAACCTGAACCCCCGAGGTCTATAATTTCTCCCTCCCTCAGAAAGGTTACACACACAAAACATAAACATTAAAATATTGGTGCTTTGAATGAGCAGATTGTCCTTAAAAGTACAAATATATAAATCAGCTGTCAAGAGCAAAAACAGCAACTGGGCTGAGAAAACACTGGAAATATTTTTAAACCCCCTGACGGGAATTTAAGAGGCAGATGAATGACCATAGATGTAAATATTTTGGAAGGGAAACTTATTCCACAGGCAGCTGGATCTTCAACTTTAAATATTTGCGGATGTGTGTGCCTGTGTAATGCTACCGCTGAGTAAAGTCCACAAGAGTTTAGTTTCTTTTGAGGATATGGTATGCTTCCGCGAAAGTCACAGTACTGTAATTCTCCCCTAAAAAACATCCATTTAGCCTGTCGACTTCCCTGCTTTCAGACAACTCAGAGACCTATCTCTCACCAATGCATATAAGGTTTAACAAAGCGCATAGCTCACCCTGAATTCTCAGTTGCGACTGGAAAACAACAACACCGTAAGTGAAAAATACAAGGAAGGAAAACAAAGTTCAGATGTGCCCCATTTAAACGCTTCATTTAACTGCAAGCAAGAATCTCGGCGTCCGGAAAGCCCCTTCGGCCACCTGCGTTCAAGCGCAGCTGCACTTCTGCACCAGAGACACGATTTGGTGTCTTGACGTTCTGCATTTGCCATTGTTCTCCTATATTGTTTACGTCGCCAAGGCAACCATTCTCTCCCGTTGCCGGGAGATGCTGACGTCATAAAAGGAAGAAGCGCCGCGTCGTTCCGGAGGGATGGTTGGCCAAGCTGGGCACTGCGCAGAGGGGCGCAGCAGTGGAGAGGCAGGCTTTCCTTGCTTCGAATTTTAACAGCCCCTTTTTCGTTATAATAATAATTTGGTAATACTAGAACTCGGTCTCTGTGTGTGTCATTCATTGAACTGAGAGGAGCGGTAGACGCAGGATAGACAAAACAAAGCTACCTTTTTACGCATTAGGTACGTAACCTGTGAAATCCGGTCCCCCAGAAGATGCAATGAGAGCCGGATTTACGTATAAGCTAAACAGTCTGTAGCTTAGAGCCCCACTCTCTTGGGGCCCCCAAAAAAATTTAAAGGGAAAAAAATGGGTGTACATTTCCAAAATATAAGATAAAAAAGAAATAAAATAAAACCTACATACAGCAACAGTGTTTTGTGTTGAGTAGGCTCCTTTGATGTAAGTAATGGGCCCCGCCTGCAGGCCTGCTCCCTAAAATATCACTGGTTTGCTCATTTCTATATATAGGGTGCCTACATTCTCCATGTGCAAATGGCTTTAGATGCCTATTAGGTCCATAAATTACCATATAGCATATTTGTTGTTGTTGTTGTTTAGTTGTGTCCGACTCTTTGTGACCCCATGGACCATGGCCACCTCATGAGAAGAGAAGACTCCCTGGAAAAGACCCTGATGTTGGGAAAGATTGAGGGCATAAGGAGAAGGGGACGACAGAGGACAAGATGGTTGGATAGTGTTCTCGAAGCTACCAGCATGAGTTTGACCAAACTGCGGGAGGCAGTGGAAGACCGGAGTGCCTGGCGTGCTCTGGTCCATGGGGTCACAAAGAGTCAGACACGACTAAACAACAACAACAACAACAACAACAACAACAACAACAACAACAACCATCCAGGGATCCTTTACCTTTAAAGTCCTGCAATAAATGGCACAAAGAAAGGGCTCAAGTTCAAGGCAGTAATTGTGAGCCATATTCAGTGGTGCAGCAGATACCCATGCGCATGTTGGCGATGACTTTCCTGTCCCTTCCAGCCCCTCTCCTGTGTGCTGTCAAATTCAGCTTTAGAGAGTTGGGGGACTCTCTGGAACAAATTTGGGGTGTGAGTGAGGAGAGGAAACAGAAGTCTGGCTGTGCTGCTAGAGAGTTGGATACAGCTCTATGTATTTGAAGCCCCAAGTCCTTGTTATTTATTCCTAGCCCTGCATTCCTCCCCCTTCATATTGCGGAGGCTGGTGCCTGAGCTTTTCAAAACAACACTTCCTGTCATATGCCAATTATGTTCCAGATGATTTTGTGGACCCTGCAGAAGCTCAGTATGGTATAAAATAAATGGTACAATTTGTTCTTTGAAAAATCAAAACAAAACTCTAAACTTTCATTTAGTTGTCACAGAGGCATCGCTTCCTGTAATTGCTGGTTACTCAGATACTAGAGCCAGCAAACTGTGAAACGAGTGAATGGAACAAGCAAGGAGAGAAAGGAGGCTGATTGTGGAACTCTGAAAACAACAACACACCAAACATCTGTTTAGGCTGCACAGACGTCCCGTGGCATTCATCAGTGAGAATTAAAGAAATTCATCCAAGTACACATACATCACTACTTTGTCATGGTGAGGGTTTCCAATGCAGAAATAACAATAAAAAAATGATCCTATAAATGTAGGAAATGCTTTAAAAATGTTTAAACTCAAGAGGACTAGGAATTGAAGAATAATAGTATAAAGCTGCAGTTCCTGACAGATGATGGACGCTCTGAAATCTGATTAAGATTGTTGGGAATCTTAGCTTTAAAAAACAAAAACAAGGCCAACACAATATTGTTATGGGTTTGGGGGTAGATCTAAATGACTCCCAGGCTCCCTTCTCATCCAGTGATTCTTGTGTGTTTAAGACAAGACTGCTAAAATAGCCAAACTGGTCACACGGTTAGCCTGATAGATTCTCTTCTGTTATGAAGATTATTGATGGACTGCATCCATGGCCAGGAAAATGGGATGCCCCTAGCACATCCTAAGGAATGTGCTAATTTGGTCTATAGAAGATATGAAGAAAGGAGGCAGTTGGTAGTTACTACTTGAGACGTTTTGAGAACAAGGTCAGAACTGTAGGATTTTCTGGGAGGTCTGAAGGAGGCGCTGCGTGCTGCCTCTGAAACATAATGGGGTAGCAGTATTTGTTGGATGGGTTCAAACTGTGAAACCTCCAGGTATGCTATATATGTATAAATAAAACATTTATCATAACATGGGAATAAATCTTCAGCAACCTCAGGACTTTGATAGGGCAATAAAGTCTGAAATTTCTTTAAGGGTCAAATTAGGAATGTTTATTTAAATAAAGATTTACCCCCCAATGTGTTCATAAGGCAGGGGCCAGGGCAATATTGAAGGGTGGGCAAGCAAACTGACCAAATGTGCACATATTTATAACATCAGATAAGCTTAACAAAAATATAATAAATGCATAAAAACCATGGTGACGTGGGTGTATCTGATACTAACATCTGATCCTTCAGACAGCTTCATCATTATCAAAAATAATATCACACCTTTTCTCTTGAAGGAGCCCAGGGCAGCAAACACACAAAACAAAATAATTTTTTTAAAATCTAAAAACAATTCAAGTATAGATGCAGACTGAGAAAGATGCCCACTTAAAAGTCTTGTTGGGAGAGAAAGGTCTTCAGTAGGCACCAAAAACGATCCCTGTCCTTGCTCCAAAGTCATTTTCTGGCAGCTTCCTAAACTTTGTTCCTGAAATGTCAATAGGGGTGTGTGACACAGGAAGGGACCTTGCTGTTTTGTTGCGGAAACCTCCCTCAGTGGATTTCAGAAAAGCTGTTCCACTTCTAACAAGTGCACTGCCCAAATCTGCCACAGGATGTCATCTGATGTTGGGATGTAGTCTCCTCTTAGCAGAGAGGGAGAGAGAGAAAAGGAGAGAGATGAGGAAAGAGAGAGGTGGAGAGGACATTAGCTCGGTGTTTTGTTTGTGTGTGTGGACATTTAAAGATTTAGATCAGGGTGGCTAAGTTGTGGCGCTCACAGTGTTGCTGGACTACAGCTCCCATAATTCCCTACCATTGGCTATGCTGGCCGGGGCTGAAGGAGTTGGGAGTCCAGCTGCCTCTGGAGGGCCACAGCTTAGTTACCCTGGATTGAGTTTCTGCATGATGAGGCAGCTCTATATTCAACCATTGGTTTAGAAAACGTCTTAATAGCTTTGTATTAAAAAGAATCTCAATACAATGCAATATCACCATCAGATAAAAAACACTTTCACTAACTTTCTACTGTTCCAAAATGAACAGTGACCAAGTCAGGTGGAATAAAAATGATGGGATGAAAAAGAAAATACATTCAACAGGCACCAAAATCCCGAAGGCTTGTGTGGTATCTGCTGGGACGGCATTCAGTAACACTTGTGCTGCTACATGAAAGGTCCTGCTTCATGTCACCACAGAGAAGTGGCATGCGGCCCTGCTAGAAGCATCCTTCCTGGTGATATACTTAGTCATGTAGGGAGTCTCTCGTAGGCTTTTGACTTCTGGTCCACAGGGAAGGGCTAGAGCTCAGTGTGTGAGCATCTGCCCTGCAAGCAGAAGGTTGCAGGTTCGATCCCCCGCATTGGCAGGTAGAGGTGGGAGAGATTCTTACCTGAAATACTGGAGAGCCGCTGCTCACTATTGTCTAAACCAGGCATGGCCAAACTCGGCCCGCCATATGTTTTGGGACTACAACTCCCATGATCCCTAGCTAACAGGACCAGTGGTCAGGGATGATGGGAATTGTAGTCCCCAAAACAGCTGGAGGGCCGAATTTGGCCATGTCTGGACTCTAAACCGACTGGCAGTGGCTCTCCAGCATTACATATGCTGGCTTGACGGCCACGGACAGAAAGTCTCTACAGAGGGTGGTGAATACAGCAGATGATCTCATGGGCTGTCCCTTGAGTCCGCTAGATGACATCTCAATGGATCGTTGCCTTAGGAGAGTGAGAAAAATTCTCAGGGATGACTCACACCCTGGACATCACCTCTTTAATTTTCTACCCTCGGGCAGGAGATATAGAAGTATAATCAGTTGTACCAGCAGGCTAAAAAATAGCTTCTGTCCGTGGGCTGTTAGGCTGTTGAACGGAAAATAACATAGCGCAACTGACTTGCGAGGTGGTGTGTTGTGCGATAAGCACACAGAGTGCAAAGAGATTGAGTGTTTGGGTGGGGAGGGAGGGAGGCTCAGTTAGGCTTGGTTTATTTCATTGTGCACAGGTTGTACATTGACAATAAAGGTATGATTATTATTCCAGCATTGATGCTTGTAGGAAACCCACAAGCAGGATCTGACCACAAGAGCCTTCTCCCCTCCAGTGGCTTCCAGCAACTGGTATTCAGAAAGATTATTGCACTGGGGGTGGACTTTGGTAATATCGCGCCCTGAATGAAGACAAAATTTGGTGCCTGCCCCCCCCCAATATTTCTCATTTTCACAATAATTCTTTTGGTACAATGGCTTTCTTGTGGATCTTCTCAGTAGGTACCCTTATAAATATAGGTTTTATTATTTTGTGTCCCCTCAGCTCAGCACCCTGTGCAGGGGAAGTGCCGGCACTGCCCTAAATCTGGCATGCATTACTGCCTCTGGCAGTGGATAACAGTGCACAGCCATCATGGCTACTACGGACGGAATGGAGTATTCTGGAAAAGGGCATGTCTGGCTAAAAAAATATGTTCAGGAGCACTCCACAAAGCAGCTGCTTGTTGCAAACCCAGCTTGTATACCTGGAATAGAACAGAACTCCTCTCCTCTCTTTTCTGTGTATAGAACAGCCCACTAAGCTGGTAGGGTAGAGAGTGTGAGCTTGAGATGGTTGTCAGTGAATTACCGCATCTCTTCCAATGAACACTCTGGGTGTTTATTTTCTTCCAGCCATTTTTCAGCAGTTAAAAATAAACAGAGAACTGGGCTGAAAGGACTACTAACTGCACGCTCCTATGCTCGATTGTCCTCTCTAGAGGTTACACAGGGCACTTTGACTCTTGTGGGGTTCAGGCCAGGCCAGGCTATTCTGGGCTGGAATCTAATTTACAGAATTTTGGGGACCTAAATGGACAGGGATGCTGCTGAACATAACTGTGAACAGCCCAGGCTCCTGACTGCACTGAGCCCACATAAGAGTGTATTCTTCGTAAGCTTCAAGGGAGTTCAGTGAGGCCAAGCTAGGGCTGCTTCTGCGGCTTCTTATTCCTTAGGCTGAATTTGACAAGCGCTGACAAGATGCTGGACAGGATGCGCCATTGGCCTGATCCAGTAAGGCATCATCATCATCATCATCATCATCATCATGGAAGTTAAAATCTCATTAAAGAAGATCTGTAAAGGAGACAAGTTTGAAAGTAAGATACATCTGCTTTGCACACAGAAGGTCCCAGTTTCGATCCCCAGAATTATTACCTGCATCAAACCCTAGAGAGCTGCTGCCAGCCAGTGCGGACAACACTGAACTGGATGGAGCCCAGGCCTGACTTGGTATAAGGCAGCCTCCTATGTTAGGGGAACAGCCATAGCCAAACAGTAGAGCATCTCCTTTGCATGCATCAGATCCCAGGCTCAATCCCGTAGAGAACCCAGCCTGAAACCCTGGAGAGCTGCTGCCAGCCAGTGTAGGCAATACTGAGGCTAGATAGGGCAGCTTCCTACAGGTGAAACTCAAAAAATTAGAATATCGTGGGAAAGTTCATTTATTTCAGTAATTCAGACATTTGAAGCCCATCTCCAGGATCCGTCTGTGTGTGGTGGCTCTTGATGCACTAACTCCAGCCGCAGTCCACTCCTTGTGAAAGTCCCCAACACATTTGAATGGTCTTTTCCTGACAATCCTCTTCTGCTGCTTGTGCACCTTTCTCTTCCACACTTTTCCCTTCCACATAACTTTCCATTAATGTGCTTCGATACAGCACTTTGGGAACATCCAACTTCTGCAATGACCTTTTGAGGCTTTCCCTACTTATGGAGGGTCTCAATGATGGCTTTCTGCACAACTGTCAGGTCAGCAGCCTTCCCCATGATTGTGCTTCCTACTGAACCAGACTGAGAGACCATTTAAAGGCTCAGGAACCCATTGCAGGTGTTATGGATTGAATAGCTACTGCACCTTTTCACAATATTCTAGTTTTCTGAGATTGTTAATTTGGAGTTTTCATCAGCTGTATGCCATAATCATCACAATTATAACAAATAAAGGCTTGACATATCTCGCTTTGCATGCCATGAGTCTATCTCATATATTAGTTTCACCTTTTAAGTTCAATTACTGAAATAAATGAACTTTTCCATGATATTCTAATTTTTTGAGTTTCACCTGTATGTTCCTAAGGGTTAGGGTGGCCATAGCTCACTGTGGAAGGGTTGTAGTTCAGAGGTAGGGCATCTGCTTTGCATGTCAAAGGTCCTGAGTTCAATCTCTGTTGTCTCCAGGTAGGGCTGGGAAAGATTTCCTGCCTGAATCCCTGGAAAGCCACTGCCAGTCCCATGTAGACAATACTGAGCTAGATGGACCAATGGTCTGACTTGTATAAGGCAGCAGAGATAATGGGTAAGCAATTACGGTTCCATTTTAAAATTTCTTCTACTATTCATTTATTGCATTTTTAATATATATCTTTATTCAGTTTTACAAATAACATTTGCATTCAAATATAAATCAAAATCATACATATTATATAGGATTCCCTGAATCCTTGGACTTCCCTATGCCACTCCATGGTTTCCATGGTTTATCATTGTCAACTGCATCACATAATGTAATCTATCTTTTCTTTAACTTCCTTTTTATACCCTAGTTTTTGTTACATTACAAGTGCTATTAAAATCCTGCAAAGTTTTTAATTGGTTACAGTGTTCTCCTAAATATTCTGTAAATTTTCCCCATTCCTTATTAAAGTTTATATCTTCTTGGTTTCTGATCTTCCCGGTCATTTTTGCCATTTTGGTGTAGTCCTTTATTATCCATTCTTCTCTGGTTGGAACTTTATCTTTCTTCCATCTCTGGGCAAAAAGCATCTGCGTAGCCATCACTGCGTACTTAAATAGTCTTTTCTGCTCCTTTGGTATTTCTGCACCTATAATTCCTAATAAAAAAGCCTCGGTTTTTTTCACAAAGGTTATCTTAAACATTTAAGGTATCTTTTTTTTAAAAAAAAAAGACACACACACTAAGCAGGAATCTTCTATTTTCTGATTATGAGCTGTACAAAAATGTCATTCCTCTTCCTAATAATCAGACCAAATGAGTGAGTCAGTGAGAACCAAGACGCCTTATATGACATAATTATTATTTTAAAAGCTCTTGTCCCTTCCCCCCTTGCAAACCATAAGTAATGCCTTTCAGCTAATAGTGGCACGCTCCCCACAGAAAGCTATTGTCCCTTCTTAAGGTTATGTCTTGGCATTAATCATATTGCTTTGCCAATTGATAATTGGGTTGCTTCCTTACTTAAAGGCTTTTCGCAATTAAGGGGCATTTCCCCACAATTATCTGCAAAGGGAAGTAAAACAGGGATTACTCTCAACACTTAATATAGTGCTATATCAATCATTCTAGCACCAGCCAAGATCCTTCTGCATTTACTCACAAGGAAGCCTTCTCAGAAAACCCCACTACTATGTTAATTAAATGTTTTCTCTTGCAGCTTCATCTCTTTTCATAGTTCTCTGTTTGGTATGGTTGGGGAAATACAAATGAAATGTCCCGTTATCAATCAACTCCTGCTCCCCACAAGAAGATGGTGCTTTAATTATTAGCCCCCTCCATTTTTTATTTCCTTTGTAGCAAAGGGTGCTTTTCAATTTTTTAATTTTTTGGGGGGGAAATCGGTCCTCCCCTTCCTGATTAACACCTGGAAGTAACATAGAGGTGTGGTATCGTTAATCACTCATCCCAGCTGAAGTGAACAGAAAGACTACAAGAGGCAGAACTAGTAGGTTTTTGTAAAAGTATAGTAGCCCTTAAAAGCCTCAAAAGCACATTGTCACTCCACAATGGGAAGGCTGGTGCTGCAATCACATTTCTTTTACTTTTGGAAGAAAGGTCACACAAGTCAGCTAAAACAAAGCAAAACACAGAAAGGCAACGATTTGGCAATGTTTTCTGAATTCTCAGTAGAAAGTGAGAAAACAAAATATCTAAATTCCAGGGAAAAGGGCTAGGGTTAAAGCAACGCCAATTGGAAGTGGGCTACACTCACCACTCTGAATAAATCTTTTACTCTTGTTTGTATTTCTGCTCAGTGTAGTGTTGGGACACCTATCTGTTGAATTGCTGGATCTTCTGCTTTTCCTTCATAATAACATTCCCCTTCTGTCTATTAAGATACACACAAAGATGGAAAAGCTAGGTGACTATAATATTCCATGCATCTGATGCAAAGGGCTTTGGCTTACAAATCCTGATGCAACAAACATTTATTAGTTTTTAAAGGTTCCACAAAGGTTTTTAAATTGTTTTGTGGAACCCTCAGTGTACTGTAGATGTGATGAAACAAGAAAAAACCTCTGCTATCCTGTATGCTCATAGTGGCTTCACGAAGATAATGCGTGCTGAATTATCTTTTCTTGCCATAGGTCAAAATTCTTGCATCCAGTGATGTTAGGATTTGTGGAAACTTAAGAAATCTATAATCTGGGGAACCGGGTTCGCGTCTCCGCTCCTCCACATGCAGCTGCTGGGTGACCTTGGGCTAGTCACACTTCTCTGAAGTCTCTCAGCCCCACTCACCTCACAGAGTGTTTGTTGTGGGGGAGGAAGGGAAAGGAGAATGTTAGCCACTTTGAGACTCCTTCGGGTATTGATAAAGTGGGATATCAAACCCAAACTACTACTACTACTACTACTACTACTACTACTACTCTTCTTCTTCTTCTTCTTCTTCTTCTTCTTCTTCTTCTTCTTCTTCTTCTTTCTTTCTTTGCCCCTGCCCCCCAGTTGATGGACATTGTCATTCAAATGGTGTGTGTGCACCCCACCATGTGGGGCAGGGCTTATCTGCCCCCCCCCATATTTTAGTCAAGTTGGCACCCTGAAAGAGAATGTAACTTACCTTTAATTTGTTCTGTTCTTTCTTAATTCCTTGTAGGCTCATTGCTGGAATGAGTAAAATGCTTAAAGTGGTAAATATAAGGGCAGTATGTCTGTGCAGTGAAATATGGAATGCTGGGAAAACATTGAATCCTGATTTCTTAGCCATGAGGGAAGCTGAGTTAGAGAAGCTCCATTTAAGAGGCACCTTTTAGGGGTTGTGGGAGGGGGCCTTTGCACCCCACCTTCAGATTCCATGATTAGATTATTTTTCAGGAGCATCTATATAATTAACTTGCCAGCTCTGCACTCAGTTATCCTCCAAGTTCAAATATTTGCAGGTGCTAATATTTATCTCCTTGCAGGATAGTGTCATCTGCTGATTTCGGCAGATCAAGGTGATGCTAGAAGCACAAGAACAGTCTATGCTGGTTCTTTGGGTCATTTGCTCAGGAATAAATGAGGTGTTTCCCCCCCTGTTTCTTTACACAGACCTCTAAGCAGCCAAAAACCTTGATTCGATCTGAAGTAATATTTAGTGGGAAGGATACAACTCCATGGCCAATTGTTTGAACTCCTCAAGGCCACACCTGCTTAGAAGTACAGAGTTCCGTGAACCAGGATGTCAGCAAACCCTGAAGGCTGTTTTCCAGAAAAAACGGCCTCTTGTGTCAATATTGCATTTAGCATTGCTCTGCCTGAGTTTTCCCTATCTGCAACTTGTACAGCAGGTCATCGCCCTGGATAGTGATAAGAGGAATAATTGCTACCAGAGAGGGTTTTGCCACTATAACTTTAATCTGTCCTCCCTTCTCATTTGCAGTTTAATAATTCTTATACCTATAAGGACAATATGCTTGCTTCCTTCTTTGCCTCTCAGCACCGCAGAATCTCTTTGACAGACTAATCCTCAATATATCCCAAATGTGGTTGCACTAAATCCTACCTACCATTATCCAGCGCTTCCTGGTGGGGAAGATGTGATTTTAGAAATAGCCATCCTATATTTGAGGGGAGCATTCCCCCTGCCCAACCCATGTTGGGGTGTGATTTACAACTCTATTCATTAGGTTTATGGTGGCAAATGCAGATTAATTAAAAAAAAACCCTGCAACTAGGATTGATGGTGGACCACTAGGCATCACTGCAGAAAATATACATGTCTATGGACTTGTGTGCTGCTTACAAACATGAGAAGGGTCTTGGTGGATCATAACAAAGGCTAGTCCAGCATCCTGCTTTCACAGAGGCCAACCAGAGGCCTGTGGGAAGCCAACAAACAGGGCATGAGCATAATAGCTCTCTCCTGCTATTGCCCCTCAGCAATTGATATTCAGAAGCACACTGCCTCAGATTCTGGAGGGTATACATACAGGACTTTCCCCCCCAGATGGAACTCACCAGAACTCAGTTCTGGCACCTCTCAGGTAGGCGCCATTGCCATTCTAAGAGAATGAGGGAGATGTTCATGGGGAGTTTCAGCACCTCTTTGTCAAGAAAAATAGTACTGAATAAAGGTGTGCAGCAGATTTTGATGACTCCCAACCGAATGTGGAGTGCTTCAGTGGGATTCTCAGCTTGTCTGAGGCAAAGAGGGATTTGCACCTGAGGGGCCTTCAATCAAAATGGGGACCCGCTGAAGCATCTCATGGTGCCTTGGTGACTCAGGTGCCAAAAAATCCCTCCAGGCAAGAGTCTGCGGAAAGCTAAGCCACTGTATTTCATCTCATCGTTTAAGGAAACTGTGAGGGGAAGAAGGGAAGGAGAAGGGAAATAGAACAAATGCCAGAGTACCCCTGAGAGAGAGAAGAAGAAGAGTTTGGATTTGATATCCCACTTTATCACTACCCTAAGGAGTCTCAAAGCGGCTAACATTCTCCTTTCCCTTCCTCCCCCACAACAAACATTTTGTGAGGTGAGTGGGACTGAGAGACTTCAGAGAAGTGTGACTAGCCCAAGGTCACCCAGCAGCTGCATGTGGAGGAGCGGAGACGCGAACTCGGTTCGCCAGATTACGAGTCTACCGCTCTTAACTACTGTACCATGCTGGCTATGGCTGACAGGTCATGCCGATAATTAAACACCAGGGGAGATTTAAGGGAATCCTTTTTCCAACCACCCCAGCAGTAGAAGTTGCTCTTGTAGGAAAACCACTACATGGACTTTTCTGAATTCACCGCATCAGGAGGATGCACTAGGCTTGCAAATTTCATAAAGCTCCACCAAAGAATAAAGTTATAGACTATTCCCTTTTTAAACCAAACAATATATTTTAAAGGTGTCCAGCATAAGAACCACTGGACCTATCTGCCTGTAATTTGTCTACTCTGAGAGAGGTTACCATGCCCACAAATTTTACCTACTTCTGCCAAAAGGGGGGAAAATAGGTGTTTTGATTTCCCCATAATAATGAATGGGATGGGGAAATGAAGCTGTGTTTTCCTTCCAAAGCAGATTTGACCTTGGGGCCCGAGCCAAATCAGGCAGCCTTATGAAGCAAACAGGCAGTGCTTCAGACTGAAGCAGCAATTTGGGGTCTTTACTGAATCTTGTGGTTACTGCATACCCCTGATCTAGACACAATCATTTCTACTGGCCATTGCAGGTAGCTGAGCAAAATTGCCCCTGATTATATGGCAGAGTCTCCCATTCTTCTTTCCTTTGTCATAAAATGGTCACTCAGAATGTCAGGGAGAAACTGGATCCATTGACAGGGAGCTGGTAGTGGTTTGACAACTGAAATAAATCTGTGGATGCTTCCAGCCCTGTTAACACTGAGCTCATGTGTATTCAGTATCAGCGATAATGTGCACACTTGAATATCTTATGCGTATGGAATGAAGAAAAACTACCCCTATGGAGCTGAACGTATTGAGAAGCTCACATATTTCAGCTCATTCATTCTGCTGCTTGGAAATAACAGACTCAGATTGGGTTTCAGAAAAGCCACACAGGTGCAAGCTCCAGAATTCAGAGGTGTTGTTGAGTCACATGCAAGACTGCAATAGGCTGCTGTTGGAATATCTTCAGCAAAATCCACGTGCAAGAGGGTATTATTTTAAGGCATCTGTAAATGGACTTGGGCCTGAAAACGACTTCCTGCCCAATAATGTCACCTCGTTTTTAAAAGGGTGCACACACATACCTCCAATTTTCCTCCCGACACAATATTGTTTGTAAAGCAATCAGCTTGGCTTTCTGGGAGCTTGAGAGAAGTTCTGGGCAGAGGGCCAGAGCATGTGTCCTTTCCCAGATGCATTCAATTAAGCAGATGCCTTTAACCTGGGCTAATGCACCTGCCCCTCCACCAGCACTGACTCTGAAGTGTTTTCTTGTTGTACTTGATGTATAATCTATAGAAAGTGCAAACAGTTTTAGCTGACATCTGATAAGCCTATAAATAGAATGGCAGCACCTGCTGTAGTCCTGCAGCTCCACTGGCTGCAGCAAAATGTCCTTAAAGCGTTAGACTTTGCTTAGGGATGGGATGCCGCACAAAAGTTTTGTCTAGTCTGATATTCAGTTCTGCAATATTGTCCTTCAACACAGTACCAAAATATGGATGCCTGGGAGCAGTGGCGTAGCGTGGGTTGTCAGGACCCGGGGCAAGGCAAGTAATTTGCACCCCCTAAGCCGTGGATTTGCGCCCCCTAAGCCGTGGATTTGCGCCCCCTAACCCTAACCCCCAGATGTTGCGCCCGGTGCGGCCGGCCCCCCCTGCACCCCCCACGCTACGCCACTGCCTGGGAGCTGGGAACTGGGTCTTTACTGATTCTGTGGAATCTGGGTTTGCCCTTGGGCAACTGGGCACCAAGCAAGTTCCTTATATTCAGTCGATATGTTGGTTTTGAAAAAGAAAGGCTGTTGTAAATGTTTGATATCAAACTGTCACGGAACCACTACCAGGAGAGGATGCAGAGTTGTGCCACCGTCATCGTCCTGCAGCCCCCAACCCAGTAACTTATTAGAAGCTGAGAAAAAGTATAACTTGCAGCAGAGATGGGGAATCTGCTGCCCTCCATTTGTTATTGGACTCCCTCTCCCATCAGTCCTGGCTGATGGGTGACAGGTAGAGATGGGTGAATATGATAACTTCAGTGCAATTTTTTCTTTTTTAAGGTCCTCGTGAAAATGCACCAGCACTTTAGAGCAAATCTCTTCCAGTGCACACTTTTTGTGTGCATTTTCCCCTAATAGGGACATCCCCCCCAAAGTCATTTCCCCTAATAAAATGCCATTGTGCGCATTTTTCATGAATCTGTGCATTCTTACTCTAGTATGTGTATTTTTGCTCACATTGCTTGGCTGGAGAACTACAGGTCTGTCCATGGCCACCAGCTCTGTCCTCCACAATTGAAAGCGCAGGGCTTCTGAATGCCAGTTGCTGGAACCCACAGGAAGGGAAGCTGCTCTTGTACTTGAATGCTGCTTGCTGTCTCCCACAGGCATCTAGCTCGCCACTGTGTGAACAGGATACTGTAGAGATGGGCCATTAGCCTGATCTAAGCTTAAAAACCCCAAACATTGCATCCTTTCTTCATCGGGGAGCCGCTCCATCCCCTTGATCTTTTAGTTGCCCTGTTCAGAACATTTTCCTGCTTGGAAGCAATTTTCTCTTTTGACCACAGGTTTTCTGACCCCTGCTGCTGAAAGAATCTACCAGGGACAGCTAACAATGCAAGCAGATATTATTCCTCTGGCAAAGCGATCTGGACCGCACGTGCTGCCATTTGGTAACCGATTAACCCTGCTGCCTGGATCGAAGCTGCCTTGATGGGATTTCTGTCATTCAGTGACAGCAAGGGAGAGCTTGCCAGGAAAGCTGTGATCTCTGCTGGTGTTGAAATGACATATGTGGGGGAGATTGCAGGTTTTGACGTCATCCCAATAGAAAAACACTCGGGTGTTTGTCCAAAGTGGGGATTGCAGGCAGATGTCTTAAAACAACAGCGATGTTATGCAAGAGTGGGGGAATAAGGCCTTCTCTGCAAGGCTGTTGAGAGCTGAACTGAATTACTGCAAGGTGTGCCTCCACATATATGTCATTTACTTCTGAGGTGCCAGACTGAGGATTTCCGTCATCTATTCTAGACCTTGTTATCAGGGGGCCGAATGGGATTTCCAAGCCCATAAAACCAGGTGCATAGCATTAACTTGCACTATGCAAAAGTGCATTCAATTGTAGTTACATTTCTCCTTTCAAGCAAGTGAAAGTTGATTAATAACCTGCCTGGACAGATCTGTTATTTCAATCTTGCCTAATAGCCAAGGGACCTGCCTGCAATCTTCCTTGTGGACCCAGAGCAGAGAGATTTCCTATCAGAAGGATGCTGAAGCCTGCAAACCCCTTAGCCCATTGGAAAGAGATTCTGCAAGTCAATCTCCGAAAATCACATGAGTGCCCTAGACAAAAACCAGACCGTAACTTCTAAGCCCTTCCTTCAAAGGTGACATATATATGGAGTCAAGTCATTATATCTTCACAACAGCCTTATGAGGTAGATTAGGCAGAAGGATTTGTTTTGTTTCTTCCTAGATACATAAAAATGTAAAGCTGTAATCCTGCCCTGGAAGATTTGGAGAGGAGATTGTGACTTCATAACTGGGGAGAAGGTGAAAAAGATTTGTAATAGTTGCAATGTGTGGGTGGAGGAAGATGCAGAGGTTGCCTTGGGGGTGATTTGTGTGCAAGGGGAATTGTAAAAAAGGGGGGGAGATATAGACATGGGGAAAAGGTGAAAACTGGGGGGCAAAGCAGGGCTGAAGAATAGATGAGAGAAGTGGGATCAGCAATGGGACAGGGAAGGTGAAAAGCAAATTTAGAAGTTCCATAGGGTGGGAATAGAGTTAGTGTGGGGGGAATGACAGAGGGGTTGGTGAGCCACTAGTATTGAAATATTTACAGACTGCATTTTCACGTCAAGAACCCCTGTGGTGTAGTGCTTAGAGCGTCGAACTAGGATCTGGGTGAACAGGGTAAAAAAAACCAAAAAACCTTGGCCATGAAGCTCACTTGGGGGCCACTCACTGCCTCTCAGACTAAACTACTTCAGAAGGTTGTTGTGGGGATTAAAGGAGGGAGGAGGAGGAGGAGGAGAGCCATGTATGCCACCTTGAGCTCCTTGGAGAAAAAGTGGGATGCAAATTAAATAAATAAATAAATTCATATAAATACAGCAAGGTAGTATGCGGCATAGAAAATTACAGTAACATCAACACCAGTAAAAATTAGCTGGTGAAAAGAAAGTGCCTAGCAAAGACCTGCCTGAATAGCACAGTTTTCAGGTGACGACAAAGGGAAGGCAGCTAATGCAAATGCTGCGAAATAGAAGCAATGTCATAAAAACACAATAAAATAAAAAAGTCTGAAACATAAAGACAATGTTGGAGACCTCTAGGCTGATTCCTGGTGAAGTCACTCTCCTACAAATTGGCCTGCCCCCTAGTGGATGGAGAGGAGAGCATCCCAGTGCTTTAGAAACTATTGAAATCCCTTCCAGTCGTTCTTTCCCCCCATAGTTATTATATGAAGGTGGGGATGAAGCCGCTGGTCTTATCCCCACCACTTTGCACTGGGGGCTGAACTTGTGCAGCAAAGAGCCTTCTCAGCTCACATAGTAAGCAGGCTCCCTGTGTGATTGAGAGCTGTGATCTTTCAGGGCTCATTGCATGAGCTTTGAATCCTTGAAGGGGGATAGCATGGCAACAAGGAGGAAGGGGGTTGTGCCCTATATAGCCCCATGATGTAGGGCAGGGGTCAGTAAAATTTTTCAGAAGGGGCCGGTCCACTGTCCCTCAGACCTTGTGGGGAGCCGGACTATATTTTGAAAAATAATAATGAACGAATTCCTATGCCCCACAAATAACCCAGAGATGCATTTTAAATAAAAGGACACATTCTACTCATGTAAAAACACGCTGATTCCCGGACCGTCCACAGACTGGCTTTAGAAGGCGAATGGGCTGGATCCGAGCACCCATTCACTGCTGCAATGTGCCAGCAAAAACGGCAGCCTCAGGTGCTTCCATGGGAAGTTGTTTCTTTAAAACTGCCAAGCCAATAACAGCATTAATTATTATTATTACTGATTTTTTAAAAAAGATTGTATTCCTTTATATGATATGAAATATCAGAGTAGTTTTCAATAATGTGTGGTCAGAGAAAAGCTGGCCGCCTGTAAGCCCAGATCTCAGACTATTGTCCCATAGGATCTTTCCCCACTTTGCAATGCACATCCCTGCCCCTAGATCAGTGGGAAGCACAGACCCTTTGCTTGCAATGGCCCAGGGATGGTGGAAGGACGAATCAAACCAAAACCAACACAATCAGCATTTGCCTTGATGTCTCAGGCCTGACCAGCAGAGGGCCCCTAGTCACACAGTTGCAGCCCGGGTGAATTCCAGTCATTTCAATTGGGGGGGGGGGGAGAGAAAAAAGCTAGAGAAGCACTTGCAGCTCATATTAAAAATGTCTTGGCTGAAAGAAGAGCCAATGTCCCCTAAGTTTGGGAAGCCAACAGATTTGCCTTCAAATAGAGGTCCCCTCTATTTAAAATGCTTTAGTGTTTCCCTCCGGTTTTGCTCCTCAAATGATACATGAACTTGCTCCAAATCCGGTGCTGGTTTCTACTTCACCATCCCCTTCAGCCTTCAGGCAGACTTTTGTGTGCCTTTCTTTGCATGTTTGTTTGATTTAAATCTTTTAATTGAAAAGCTGTTCCAAGGAGGGAGGAGGTGGCTTCATGACTGACACAAGAGTCAACCAATCAGTGCTGTTTTCATCCTCCTTGGCTCCAAACGGATAGAAAGCGTTTCCCCCTGGCTTTGATCTGGGCAAAGATTTTACACCTGCTCCAAATGCAGAGAGCGTTCTTTGATAGCAAGTTGACTGCATATCTGATGCGAGAGACAAGGAAAGGGAATGTGCCACTTACCTTATTTTACCGTCCTAGGTGGCTTAGGGACTTCGTTGTCCCCCTTCAATGTTGTAAGCAAAAGTGAAATCCAACTCCTTCAAAATTGGCACAGACAGATGCTGTCATTGAGCTATCAACCCCATCCTCAAGATCCCTTTCCTAGGGTGAAGAACCTGCAACTGTCTAAGTATGTTTAGAATTTCAGCTCCTATCAGCCCAAACAGTATAGCTGATGGTCAGGGATGACTGGAGTTGTAGTATAGCAACATCTGGAGGGGCCCATATTGCCCATTGTTGCTATGTGGTCTGCATACAACCTCTTCCCCACCCCCCTTCCCACCACAATCCAAGATGCACATGCAGAGGGGAATCCAGTGTTGTGAGCTGGTATTGTTAGACTGGCCAATTGCCAAATTGCATAAGCGGTGTCAAAGTGAAAACATAACAGCCAGGTTACCTGAATGCCCTCGAGAAACCTTCTAAACAATGGACCCTTGGGCAGCTGCCGATTTTTCTACCTTGCGCTGCAGCACGGCAGCAGAGGATAAACACGTTCTTTGTGTCAATAGTTCAGTAGCATTAAGAGGACTTGGAGTTCTTATCTGTTCAAGGACTGCAAATGAATGCGGTCAAAACAGCCCATCTGCCTACGTACAAATGGGATGTAAGCCCTTTCATAATTAGCTGAAGAAGCTCCTGGCTTTGAAATATGTGTGTCACTGTGCTGAATAAAAATGGGCTGCAAGATCTCACTGGAGGAAGGCTATTCCTTCTGGAGATATGAATTTGAGCCAATAGGAAAGGTGTGTTGTTGTTGTTGTTGTTGTTGTTCTTCTTCTTCTTCTTCTTCTTCTTCTTCTTCTTCTTCTTCTTCTTCTTCCTCTCTCTCTCTCTCTCTCTCTCTCTCTCTCTCTCTCTCTCTCTCTCCCTTTTTATTTAAAGGCCAGGAGGTGCTTCTTGAATTACAGGCTTAACTGGAAGAAGACATTGAATGCTTTCACTTGGCCAGCTGTCCACCCACCTGTCTCACACACATCTTGGCCTGACTGCCAAGGGACCTGGAAGAGGGTCATTTTTGCCTCCTGTGAGTTCCTGCCAGCAGGGGCAGAAAGAAATATCTTAATTTTATGTGGCTGTTTTTTTGCTCCTTGCATTTAGCACGGATAGTGGTTTCTTTTTTAAAAAAATATTGCAAGTATGAACCACCATGATATCTACAGATGAAGGGTGGTATTCAAATTTAATAAGAATAACAAACAAACAAACAAACAAGCAGCACAATTAAATAGTTAGCAGGATCAAAGTAGTTGTAAAGGGATCATTTAACCCTTTCTATCCCTGTTGTAGTACCAAGGGAAAACCCCTTCTTTGAAACTAGAACGGCCCATTTGTATCTTCACCCAGAATGTCCAAACAATTGCCAATTGGAAGCCCAAAGCTATACATGAGCGCAATATTCCTCACATGGAATTAATAAATAATGTCCCTGATACCGGAAGTAACAAGCTATAGAACCATTGTGACTAGAAGCCATTCATTTCCTCATTCTCCATTAATCCGTCCAATCCCATTTTAAAGCCACTGAAGCTTCAGAAAAAGGATTTTTCTTAGGGCTTCGGGAGAAGAGGCAGGGGTTAAACTGCCTGCTCTGAGTCTATAAAAGATCCGTTCTCTCCAGGTGCAAATGCTATTTGCAGTTTTGCATGCTAATTTGAAAAGACACATTTGGTCAGATCTAGTCTGGCCTATGGTTACAGTCTTACACACTTGGAGCCACTATCATAGTGGCTGTTTTAAATCATGTTGTTTGTTTATTTAATAAATGCATGTATTAGGGGTGTGTAGCAACTATGAGATTTGCTCTGCAGCATCAGCAAACAGCCCAATCTGCTTTGGATCTGCTCCGTGTTGCTCAGTTTGTGCATTTTTCTTGTCTGACTCTGACTGCCCCTTTCTGTACTTCAGTGCATGTTCATTCAAAATGGCAACTTCCATTACTTTCATGAATCACAAATGCCGTTTTGAAATGAGTTTGAATGGAGATTTCCCCTGTGAATGAGTTCTGGCGCTGATAGTGTGTTGCGAACCAGCTGCATCCATATCTCCTAACTTGGGCAGCTCATGTAAGACGATTTCCCAAAGAGCATGTGAGTTGCCAGTTTGAAAGAGAAACTGTTATCTTCATTGGCTATCCTTGAAATACCACCCAGACTTGAAATGCTGTATAAGCTGTTTCAATGTATTAATTTATCGCTTGCAACGGTATATCTCCCTTCAATGTTGGAGAGAACAGCAGCTGGGAAGTTCACACAGCATGTGTTGAGTTGCCCTCCTCAACTGACACCACCAATATCTATCTGTCGCTTAAATTGCCACCCCTGTGCTTTTGATATTGAACAAATTCATCAGCCAGATCCTTGGTCCGTTCCTCAGAATTGCCACTGACTTTGAAGGGACATTTGCTTGAATAAGGGTGGTGTCACCAGGAGGGGTGGGGCAAGGGGAAGGGAAACCACTGAATGCTTGTCTTGTCAGCCCACACCTCCCAAAGTTAGGCTTCAGATGCATAAACCATCCTGGACTCTGCATTCATCATCTGAGGTCCTTCTTCATGTGCCTCCTCCACGTGAGATCCGGAGGGTGGCAACATGAGAAAGGGCCTTCTCTCTAGTAACTCCCCATTTATGGGATGCTCTCCCCAGGGAGGTTTGCTTGGCACCTTCCTTATGTAATTTTGGGCGCCAGGAGAAAATGTCCCTCTTCAGCCCGGCCTTTGGTTGATTAATACAGTAGTACGTTGGTTGATGAACGCCTTGCGACTCAAACATTTTGGCTCCCGAATGCTGCAAACCCGGAAGTGAGTGTTCTGGTTTGCAACCGTTCTTTGGAACCTGGACATCTGGGGCGGCTTCTGCGGCTTCCGATTGGCTGCAGGAGCTTCCTTCAAATAACAGTACCGTGGCAGTTTTTAAGGCTTTATTTTTAAGTTTGTTTCTGGCAGGGTCGCAGACTGCACTGCATGTTATGATTGTGAGTAACAGGGGGAGAAGGAAAAGGGAAATTCCATAGTCCAGTCTGTAATCCGATGGAGAAGAGATTGGCTAAAAAAGAAGAAGAAAAAGAGTTAGGAAACAAATGACTTAAGGTTCCTGTTCTTTCTTTTTCTTTTTCTTTTTTGACACAGGTGATTCACAAGAAGTGAATCATCAAGTGCAATTTCCTTTCCTGGGTTTGCAATGTGCACCAGGCTGCTTGATCTTTTGTCTCTACGTATTGGCAAGTCCAGTGCAGGCAGACTTGAGAAAGAGGAAAGATCACGGGACAAGCTGTACATTTTCAACGAGGGACAAACTGATGTAAGATGATGCTGAGCTAGTGCTGTTCCTTACACGGTGCAGATCCTGATGCCTCAGGCATATCCATCTGCTGACTGCATGTATTGCTGTACACCAGTGCATAACAAGGGCAGGAAACTCACTGATTTGAATCAATCCACTGGACCATCTAGCTCAGCCTTGTTTGCAAGTTTTTCCTAGACCATTCCAGAAATGTCAGGAATTGAACTTAGGTATTTTTACATGCATATGCAGTGTGTGTGTGTGTGTGTGTGTGTGTGTGTGTGTGTGTAGTTATGAGTTTGTGGGTGCCAGTCTCTCCTAAATTCCTAGGTCTAGTATGTGTTAGAATTTACTCAGTGTTCCGAGTGTTAACCTGGGTGCCAGACAATGAACTTCTGGATTCAACAAGGGTTAAAATATAAGCCAGGCCAGTTTCCTAATGAGGTAATCACCTGGGAGATGAGCCATTAAAAAGACAAAGGAAAGGGGAAGAGCCATTAAAAAGCCAAGGAGATGAGGCTCTGTGCCAGAGAGCAAATGGATAAGGCCCCTCCTCAAGCTCTGAGATAGTTTGAAGACAAAGGTTGAGTTTTGAAGTAGAATTTTGTATGGTCTTGGCTTTTCTAGTCCGAATTGACACCTGACTGAAAAAATGAGCTACAGAGAACAATGTTTCAAAGAAGAACAAGTTATTTGTCTCCCACTAGGATTATGGATGGATCCAGTTATTCTGCAAAGGACAGACATTTGAAGTGTTACTTTTGTAATGATTTCTTACAATTTAGGAAGGGTTTTTTCCCCTAAATTATTATTATTATATGCAAACTTAATGGAAAATGCAGGGCAACAGAGTTACTTGCCAAGTTAGATGTTCCCTTTCCCCTTACCTCAACATGCCTAGTGAATAGCACGATCTGCCTCAGTAACATGAAAGTCTACCCCAAATCACCCCAATTCACCAGATATGATGCACACTCCTGGTCATAAGGGCCAGTGGAAGTAAGAATATGGAAGGATGGGTCAGTGTGTCTGGGTGTTAACAGAAGCTTGGTGGTTTGAACCCACCCAGGGTTTTCTGTGGCAGGATTCCAGCACTGCAGGAGGTTGAACTAGATGACCCCTGGCGTCCCTTTCCAGTTCTATGGTTCTATGAGTCTAAGTAAGCACCACTGAAATCAATAAGAACTGCTGCTTTGTTTCAGATTAATGTGTAAGAAAAACATTTTGGGAATTTACAGTATGCTCACTCTAAGACCATCTAAAAATGATAGAAGGGCCAAACCCTGTGCTATTTTAAAACACCTAGTTTGCAATTGCACCCCCCCCCCTAAAATACTAGCTATATGGAGTTATCAGGGCCCTGGTGTACAGTGAGGTGGGTGTTATCCCCTCCCAACACGCCATCACTGCGCTCTCAATGGGAATCACATAACCCAGAGGCTGCCATTTGCAGGGTGGGCGGAGCTTCAAGGAGGCAATTTTAATTTGGATTGCAGCATGGAGGAAGGAGTCAACCCAATCCTCTGTGCTGTGGTCCAGATCCACCTCACCCCAACTTTTATTTTAAAGGAAAAATGCGCCCCCATTCAGTGGCAGGCTGCGCGTTTAGAATGTATTATTTGCCCCTAAGGGTGTTGTCCTGCACCAACTTACTAGTGAGTAAGTGCTATGGAACAGAATGAGATCTACAGCTGAGAAAGCAAGCTCAGGCCTCCACTGCACAAGGAATTTGCTTCTGATGAAAGATGCATAGAATAGACACACCTAACTTTTGCTGATTTAGGGGACTAAATCTTTAAAACAATAGTGAATGACACAATGAGATTAAGTTTGGACTGTGTGAGCATTGCACCATTTCTTAACCTCTCCCCACCACACACCCATTTCCCAGATCACTGTGTATTATGACAATCCTAAAGTCATCTCTGTGTTCTACATTTTGGCATGTGTGCTTCCCTTGATCACACTGAAATGCTTGCATTCAGGCTATGGCCCATTTTGTTTGAAATCACCCAGCATGATTTAATCTTGCACTCCCCTTGCATCATGTCCAAACAGCAGCATTTGAGAGCACTTCGCCCAGACAAGGGATCAGGCTACCTTAAAATGGGTACAGCAGGGCAATTACTCTACCAGTGGACACAAGGTCAATTCTCTTGAGTAAGCAGCAAAAAACAAAACCCAAGTCTATTATTTTTGAAGTGTGTGTGTGTGTATACAGTGGTACCTCAGGTTAAGAACTTGATTCGTTCCTGAGGTCCGTTCTTAACCTGAAACTGTTCTTAACCTGAAGCACCACTTTAGCTAATGGGGCCTCCTGCTGCTGCCGTGCCGCCGGAGTACGATTTCTGTTCTCATCCTGATGCAAAGTTCTTAAGCCGAGGTACCACTGTGTGTGTATATATATATATTATATGCAAGCGAGGTACCTCTCTCTCTCTCTCTCTCTCTCTCTCTCTCTCTCTATATATATATATATATATATATAATATGCAAGCTTTAGGATTTCAAACGAGCATGCTTTCCCCAACATTATGTCTCATCCAGGGGTGATATGGGCTTTTCTAAGCCAAAGAAAATGACGGTGAAGAAGCCAAGGTGAATCAAAAGCCAAAAAGAGAAAGCACTGGATTTTAACAAAGGAAAAGCTACCTATACAGGTCTTCATAACAGTGAAGTATGGTCACCCATCCTGGAAGTGGCGTCCTGCTGAGTTAGACCACTGGTCCTTCTACCTCAGTAGTGTTATGAGTTTGGGGGGGGGTTAGGCTGTAAGTGGAGACCCTTACAGTGGTACCTCGGGTTAAGTACAGTACTTAAATTGTTCCGAAGGTCTGTTCTTAACCTGAAACTGTTCTTAACCTGAAGCACCACTTTAGCTAATGATGCCTCCTGCTGCTGCCGTGCCGCCGGAGCACGATTTCTGTTCTCATCCTGAAGCAAAGTTCTTAACCTGAAGCACGTGCAAAATATACGTGCAAATAAACCACATATCATAAAGACACCACAATCTCTGCTGCCCTTCATTCCAAGGAGACCAAACCCTGGTAAATGCCTGGAACCCCTGGAATCTTGCACCCCTGGGAGATTGGGGTGGCGTGCAACAGTATTATCTAGCTGGGGCTCCTCTAGCAGGTGCGGGGATCACTCCCAGCTTTGCTTGGAGACATCAGGGATCGAACCTGGGAAGAGGCAGATGCTAGAGCCCTTCCCTAAAACAAGACCAATTCAAATGCCAAACTATTGTCAGAAGGACATTTGTCCCCCGGGCGGGGTGCTTCTTCCAAGCCTTCTAAATATACGCCTGAGGGATTTCTACCTCGCCTTCACATGATCTTCTTTGTCATGGCTCAGAGAGTAAGCAGAGGGGAGCAGAAGCCAAACATTCCTGCCTGGGCTTTGATACAAAAATGGACCGCGCGGTGGGGGGGGGGGTGGAGGGAGAGGAGAGGAGAGGAGCGGGGGACCAGGGAGAGGGAAGGCGAACGGAGCGAGCATACCAGATACTTCCATTGACGACAAAACCTCAGGCCCGCCCCTTGCCTTTCCCTCGGCCAATGAGGGCGCCACTTTGGGTCGAGCCTCCTTCAAGCCTTCCCCTGCCTTTTACTGTGATAACCTCCCTGGCAGTCATGTGATGGGGATATAGTACTACGCGAGGAGAGCGAAAGGACACATCGCCGGCCGGGTTGCTGGCCGCCCATCGGGACCCTGTTTGCCTGCGGGCGATTCTCAAGGACGCCGCTTGCCACCCAGCCCATCATCTCCTTGGAGGGGTTTAATCCATCCTTGTTTTATTTTTTGCTTCTCTCTCTCCTCCCCCACCCATCTCCTGTTTTTTTTTTTTTTAAAAAAAGAATTAAATGTCAAGTGGAGCTGCTGCCTACTGGGATCTTTTTGCAGTTTAAATTGTGGGGTGTGTGTGCTGTCCCCCTCCTCACGCTCACCCTCGGGGGTTGACTGAATAAGTTCAGGTAAGAAGCAAATGACACGATTGTGACCCATAATAAGGTGTTGGGGGGTGCACGATGCGGGACGGGAGTGGGGGGGGGGAAGGAAAGGAGGAGGACGGGGCGGGGGGGGGGCGGCGGTAAACCTCAGTGGAAGAAAACGAAGAAGCAGCCAGTTTCTAGTCCAGGGACCCGGCAGCATGCTTGCTTTATTCTGAGCGTGCAGGAAACGCTAAGCAAGAAGGCGATCGGTCGGCGGCGGCTCTAGCCTGGCGGATCAATATAGAGGGCCGTCGGATCGAAGGATCGATTAGCTGGCTTGGCCGCCGGGGCGACTTGCGCGCAGAATTCGAGGAATGTGGACGGAAGGGAGGCGAGGCGAGTCCTCTTTGCGGCAGCAGAGGGAGGCAGGACGGGGTGCGTGTGGGTGCCCGGGCGCGTGTGCGCGCCTTCAGATGTTTACAGTGATCGGGGGCGGGAGGGAGAGAGGGCAGAGACTCCTATTCCGGATCCTGGCCGTGAAGGGCGAGAGATCCTCGCCTGTGCGGATCCCGATCTCCGCTCCTGGCGCTGGAGAGAGGCAGCGCTCCCCACCATATGCGAAGGTTGCCTGGCTGAGGAGTGTCAGCAGCAAGGCAACATGCGGCCAGCGCTTTCCCTTTAATAAGAAATAAACGTGCAGGTACTTCCCCGCTTCCTCTCTTAGCCCACGGCGTGCACGCTGGAAAAGATCCGGTTACTGATCCTTCCTCCTGTACTGTTAGGGATGCCCTCCTTTTCGCCCCCCCCCAACCCCGCTTTGCCTTTAACTTGCACGCTTGACTCCTTCCAGCAGGTGTTTTAAGTGACTCTGGTTTGTTTCAAAGCTTCACCTCTGGCTTTCTCTCTGGACCTTCCTCCCGCTCCCCCAGGGGGTGAAACGCAAATGCATGGCTATGGGACAAATGGATGGGCGCTGCAGATGGCGGTGGCTTCGGAGTTTATGTTAACGTGGAGCGCCTAGACAGGACAAGACAGCTGTGGTTGCGGTGTTAAGTCGAGAACAGGGCAGAGATGACGAAACCAGCAGGAGGCTGTCTTTATACGTGGAGCTAATTTGTGTCGTGGTAGGGCAGTAGCTTCCGAGCTGCAAAGAACATTTCGTTGGATGAAGGATTCTGTGCGATTCCAAAGCTTGCACAGCCTGACATCAATATTGGTATAACCGAATCAAGAAAAGAGGCCACATTTTCTCACTGGGAAGCAAAGCATGCAACCTGACAGCTGGAAGGGGCTCCATGTCCTATAGTCAGTCCCAAATCCTGCCTTAGGAGTAGGCAAAGTTGGAGCAGCTGTATCCCAACACATACCTATTGAGTACCCCTCCCCTTTAATGCGCCTAACAAAAAGATACTGCACACCCTTCCTAGGAAGTCCAGGACTGTTTCCCATATGGAACTTCTCCATGGGGAGTGCAGGGCATGGGTATGTGAGACCCCTGTATGCCATCATGTGAGAAAATCATGGGTTCATTTGGGCCGCATGTCCATGGCGTGGCTTTCAAGCAGATGGCAAAAAAGACACGTTGACTTTTAGCACATGATGGCGAATCAAAAAACATCCCTTGTTTTGCCTCTGAGGCACATGTGAGTAACCCAGGGGCCTTCAGCACTACCTGATGCGCATGCCCCAGCTGCTCCCACTGCCAACCCCCTCCCCCAAAATGCCACAAATTGCTTGAGAGCGTGAGTGTGATGTGCAGGGAGGCACATGGGGAGCATTGTAAAATCATAGAATTGTTGAGTAGGAAGGGACCATAAGGGTCATCTAGTCCAACCCCTACAGTGCAGGAATCTTTTGCCTGACGTGGGGCTCAAACCCACAACCCTGAGATTCTGAGTCTCGTGCTCATACCAGTGGAGCTGTCCAGTTTGAAACATGCATCCTCCTCATGTATAGCCCATGCTCCTCCCAGCCTGCCAAACAGCTGTTTGGGTGACTGGAGGAGAGCATGACTCTAATGGGGACGAAGGGTGCAGTTCTGTTGCCGAACTGCCGTCAGAATTAGGAAATGTTTCCCCTTCACTTGCAACGTTCTGCCAACCTCTTTCTAACAGCAAAGGGGTGCGACTCAGTGGCATTTCCAGGTGGGAATGGGAACACTCCCTCTCTGAAAACCCTGGAGAGCTGCTGCCAGTCTGTGTGGCCAATGCTGAGCTGGATGGACTTGGAATACAAGGCAGCTTCCTATGTTCTCAACTTGAGGGTGTGAGATATTTGACATACTGGAGAGAGAGAGAGAGAGAGGCAGAAGTTCTGCGGCACACAGGTTCTGTTTACTGGTTTCCCTGAGCAACTTTTGAGTGGCTTGTGAGGATGTAATGTTGGGGAAGCAACCTCCTGCAGCAGCAACAGGAGGAGGCAGCTGTGCGCTTTGCTCTGCTATGGCTGTTATGGTAATGTTGAAAGAAAGGAGAGAGAGAGAGAGAGAGAGAGAGATGGTTGCAGGGTTACTGTCGGTCATTGCAAACTTCAGAGGCCAAAGGGAGGGAGAACTCCACCAGTCACAGTGTGTTCAGTCAGCCTCTTTAATACCCAGCCTTGTGAAGCTGAGGTTGGGTTAAACACACTCGGCTATTTAGAGGAAGCAAAAACAACCCCCCCCCCCGCGACTCCTCGCACTAAAACCACAGCCTGGTTCTTGAAGGGATATGAAATGTATCCCTTCTCCCTTTCTGTGCTGCCCCCTCCCATGCTTAGTGCAATGAATCCCGGAGCTTTTATCCATTCACCTCTTGACAGATTAGCACAGACAGGCTTGGGACTCCATGTGTGTGTGACCAGCATGAATGTCAAAGCGGAATGTACACAATCTAGAGCCCGGATTAAAGTCTTTGGCCATTATTGCTGTAAACAAAGTCTTTCCTCCTCTGGAAAACAAAGGAGAATGGGTGCGTTTTAAAGCCAGTTGGCTTTTGGAGAGAAAGGGGATTTCTTGCCCCCCCCATCCTCCTCTGCTCCTGCAGAAATTTTGACAAGGCTGTGAAAAAGAGGTGTGTGTGTGTGTGTGTGTGTGTGTGTGTGTGTGTGTGTAAACATGGCTAACCGAAGCATGTTTTGATCTCATATACTGGAGCACCTTCCTCTCCTTAATTATCAGGGTTCTTAACGTACTGCAAGGCTACCAGCCTTTATCTAAATTATGTATTCAGCTGGTAGAGCATGAAACTCTTAATCTCAGGGTCATGGGTTTGAGTCCTGCGTTGGGCAAAAGATTCCTGCATTGCAGGGGGTTGGACTAGATGACCTTTGTGGTTCCTTCCAACTCTACAATTCTATGATTCTTTGGTGGACAGTAAGGTAAGATAAAGGTGCTGGGAGGGTTTTCCATGGAGAGGAAGGAAATACTTTTAACCTTTTTGTGTTTGCACGGAACTATTTCTTATATCCAGTTATCTCACAGTAGATCCATTGGAATTAATGGACCTATGTTAGCCATATCCATCAATTCCAATGGGTCTACTCTAAGTAGGACCAACACTGCATACAACTCAATTTGCAGATGTGCTCCTGGTTTTGTTTGTTTTGGGTTGTTTTTGTTTTTTTATTTTAAAAAAAATCTTTCCAGCCATGAGATCTAGAAACTTGCCTTGTGTTGTAAAATGATATTTGGTGCTGGCCAGAATCGAGAAGCTGCCCTTGGCACTCTGTGCGGCTGCAACCGTGTGCAGTGAGAGCAGACCCTGAAGTTGTTGCTGTGCGCTGCCCAATGCACCTTTTCTCTTAAGCATTTAACTGGCACCACCAAGCAGTCATGTGCTATGCAGGCTGGAGGCTCCTTAATCAGGAAACCTTTCTTGCCGCATTTAACAGCAAGCGTATTTTTAAACCAGCCTGATGGCAGATGACAGT
The DNA here is from genome assembly GCF_964188305.1 of Podarcis bocagei. Classification (NCBI taxonomy): domain Eukaryota; kingdom Metazoa; phylum Chordata; class Lepidosauria; order Squamata; family Lacertidae; genus Podarcis; species Podarcis bocagei. The sequence continues at coordinate 44,542,566 of NC_138126.1, forward strand.
AAAGGATGACGACAACGCTGATGATGATTAGATGCTATATGCTTCATCCCTTTATGCTGACCCAGTGCACACAGCAGAGCATACGATGGGGCTGTAAACATACCTCTTTTGATGCCAGATTGTCAGCTAGGTTTAAAAACAACCCAATCTGTAGTCTGGGAAGTTCAATTTGGAACAACAACAACGACAAAAAGACTTTGGCTCAAAGCTCTGCTCAGCTGTGAAGTTCTCTGGGTGGTTTGAGGCATGTCCAGTCTCTTTTTTAAAGAAACAAAAGGTGCTGGTACTCACCATGAAGTTGCTATAGTAACTGCCATGCTTTTAACATGGGGGGGGGGCGGTACTGCTCGTCCTTGAGTACCCCCAGAACATGTCAGTATTTTTCAGGCAAACCTACCTTTCAGGGGCACTGTGATGATGGAATGGGACAACCTCATGTTTGCTGCCTTGAGCTGATGGGAATAAGACCAGGATACAAATTGAGGAATTAAAACTGGCTCATCATTCGCAGTTGCTGCAACTCTTCTATCCTGTTGCATTTATTCACTGCTGGTAGTCCAGTACTCCTCCATTCTGCACTTTGATCTGTAGGGCTTTTCTCAAGGGCGTAAAATCCTACAGAGCATTACAATAGCTGCTAATGAAATACGTTCTCAAAGGCAAGATTATTTCTAGAGCGTCTGTGTTTGGAAAGATTCCTAAGAGGTCCACTCTGTCCTTGTGTCATAGATGAACACATGTGCCTATGCACACATGCTGGCCCCTGTGTGCCTGCTCCCCGAGGAATCTGTAGGATCTCAGACATCCAGGTTCAACAGCAGAAGAGAGCTTTGGCTCTTACTGCCATGCAAGTGCAGCAGTTCAGGTGTCTCTCGAAGGAAACTGGTAGCTACTGAAGAATAGCACTCCAGGGTACATTGGTGTTTGGTGTGCACAGGACTATAACTGTTTCCTGCTGCTGGTGATGCCATCTTTGGAAATTGAGCCTACTTTTGTTTGCCTAGTCCCGCCTCCTCATTTGCATATTTCCATCCAAATGTTTGCATCTTGGTCATGCTGCAGATATATATATATATATCTGCCCCTCCAAATAACCCTATTTTTCCAGGGATGTCCCTCATTTAGAGAAGCCGTCCCATCTGATCTCAGAATGTCCCGCTTTTCCTTAGGATGCCCTGAGAGACCTGCATTGGCTCCCAGTACGTTTCCAAGCACAATTCAAAGTGCTGGTGCTGACCTTTAAAGCCCTAAACGGCCTCAGCCCAGTATACCTGAAGGAGCGTCTCCACCCCCATCGTCCAGCCCAGACATCAAGGTCCAGCTGCAAGGGCCTTCTGGCGGTTCCCTCATTGCGAGAAGTGAGGTTACAGGGAACCAGGCAGAGGGCCTTCTCAGTAGTAGCACCTGCCCTGTGGAACGTCCTCCCATCAGATGTCAAGGAAATAAGCAACTATCTTACTTTTAAAAGACATCCAAAGGCAGCCCTGTTTAAGGAAGTTTTTAATGTTTAATGCTTTACTGTGTTTTTAACATTTGGTTGGGAGCTGCCCAGAGTGGCTGGGAAATAAATAATAAATAATAATTATATTATTTTCTTGGAGAAACATTGGAGGGTATGGAGTTATCTGACCCCTGAGCTGTCTGAAGGCAATCCTGTATAGGGAAGTTTTTTTAAATGATTAATGTTTTATTATATTTTTATATATGTTGGAAGCTGCCCAGAGTGGCTGGGGCAACCCAGTAAGATGTGTGGGGTATAAATAGTAAAATTATCATTACGGAATGGGGAGTCCTTATTTTCACCGGAGAAATGTTGGAGGGTATGTATATACAGAGAATGTATGAGAAGGCAGAGAAAGAATTGAGACTGGGATGTGGTCTAAGGGCATAGATCACAGGTATCCTACAGGCCATGCCCTTTTGTGCATGCAGAGCTACACACATAGGTCTCCTCCATGTGAGGGAAAATCCTCACGTGAAAGAGCCCTGTGGATGTTCACTTGGGCACAGATATTAGGGCCCAGTTAGGACAGTGGAGGGAAGCAGAGCTAGCAATGCAGTACCCTTAGATCACAAGGGATGGAGGGAGTTAGGTCTACCCCCCTACAGTCAAGCAGAGGCTGGGACTTGAGTTCCCTTGGTGGAAACAGATCCAGCACTGGTCCACATTGGCTTCTTGACTTGGCTCTTTCCCTATACAGATGCAATGACATTTGCATGCAAAGTAATTCTGCTGTTTATTGGGATCCCTGGGCTGTGGCATCCCAATGCCCTGATGCAAGGACTTTCTTGAAGGTGCATTGATGATGTCCCAATGGGACTTGTGCATTCCATCAGCAGGTATCCCTCTTGGTGCAATCGGTTGCAGTAGGGAGAACATAGGTTTAGGGGATTACATTGCATCAAAGAGAGGAGATGTTGGCAACCCTAGAAAGTAGCTGTCAGCATATCCACAGCTGTTTAAAAGGCACCAAATCGGATTATACTGTTAGCAGCAACATCTCTCTGCTCCCCAGTCGTCCTCTAATGTTCCCTGGAGTGACAAGCAGCTCAAGTTTTGCATAGCTTTCTGCATTCTCCTCTGAATGCTTACTCTGAAATACAGCAGTGCACAGGCATGCAGTACATTTGCTGCCCTTTTAATATTTAGCTGGTGACCTAAACAGGCAACTGTTGTTCCCAAAACAAGGCAGCTCTGAAAGATCAGTAGCAAGAAAACAATATTGTGAGGATATTGCGGAGGTTCGGAGTACTGTGGAAGGGTCGATGTGCTTCACCCTAGAGCTGACTGCATTTCAGTTGCAGAGGGGGAGAAAACCCTATAAAAATACATAACAAGAACAAGAACAAACCAAACCAAACCAAACCAAACCAAACCAAACCAAACCAAACCAAACCAAACCATAGCAAAACCTATTCATGGATAAACTGTTGAAAGTGGGCAGGCCTCAGTAAATGAAAATACAGCTATTTATTTTCCCCATGACTCTAAAATTACTATTACATACTTCTTTAAGAATCTCCAAAAGAGAAAGGGGGGGGGGAAGGATTTGATCATTAGCAGGCAAGTGATGAATCCAGCATGTTCCTCCAATACTCAGAATTCCCTTTGGCTCCAGTGACAGCTCTGATAGTGCAAGGAAAGTGGTGTAAGTTCTCACATCTGCCTACTGACCTCTGTGCCTTTAGGGTTTCACCCTTCTGCCTCCTGTTGGCATTTCTTCTTTCACTGGAGGAGAGAGCACTGATTTGCGCCATATGGATATGGGAATGTAAGATGAATAGCAGCTGGCCCCACGCTAGAAAGCATTCTCGTCATCTGCCGACTCTCATGTCATTCCTCCCCCACCCCAGAACCTGATTCAAGGACCCTGCATTCTGATGAAATCACGGAGATTAATATTGCCCTTATCACTGCTTGAAATGCTAGCTCCTGAGCTGACAAGGACAATTCGAAACAGCATTGGCTGACGATTCTCCAGATGTGGTTGGCTTCCAAGTACCCTCAGTTCCTGCCAGCATGGCCAATGGTCAGGGATGCTGTGGGAGCTGTAGTCTAGCAACCTATGGAGGGCCACAAATCAGCCATTCATGGTTTAAAATGTGCCCTGAAGGTGCAATCCTATACGTATCTGTTCAGCAGATACGTAAGCCCTACAGCATTTGCTCCCAGGACTTGCAAACCTGATAGTTTCTGCCTGTTTTTCTACCTATGGTATTTGCCTGTCCATTCCATTCAGCTTCATTCCACTTCCTGTATGTTTGGCATGCATGCTTTCCTTCTAAAGTGCTCCATTTTCCTGGCCCTCTGCATAGCAACCTAGATACAGTGCTGTTTTCTGCACTTTGCTCATAGTCCAGCACAGAGTTAGGTAAGATTTCAGTCCATTTGCATGAATGGGCATAAGCATGGAAGTCTAAAAGAGAGACGTGCAAACCAAATACCCTGGGGCACATTGTAGGCCCTTGCCAGGAAAGATTAGGGAGGCCACGTGTCCTATGGAGGACAGCCCTCTGTTGAAGGCATCCGAGTCAAGTTTAAAGATAAAGAACCCATCAGAAGGAAGAGCAGGAAGAGCCTTGAAGTTGCCCGACAACAGGGAACGCCTGGGCAGCAGGCTGAGCAGGCAAACAGGCCACCTTCCCCACTGTAGTAAAAGGTACTGTAATTCTACTTAAATTATAGTACAATGGTTTATTACTTTGTATCTATGCATATACATTTAATTCATGCAGATTTTATGCAAATCAAATGCGTGCCCTCCTTTGGTGAGGCATAGACTGCCATTTGAGAGTTAAGGCACCCCAGCATGCATTCCCTGCATTTTTGGAGACATATGTTTCCTATTTCCCCCCTCCCTCCTGCATGCCATCTGCAGCACACCCAAGTGGAGCTTGTGAACTGTGCATTTCTGCTCGGAAGCAAGTGCCCTTAGCTTCAGAGGGGGGCTCCCTCCCTGGTAAAGTTGCAGCTTTGGACTGTGACCAAACTGGGGCAGGATTCATTAATGCATCTCTGCTTTGAAATGCTTCATCCCACCACGTGGCACTCGAATGCCTGCAGAGGAACTAATGAAGATCATATTAGAATGCCTAGCGCTGCATTTTGATGTGTTTCCCTCCCAACAAGCTTTGATTGAAAACGAGAAAAAGAACAAGCTGGCAGCTTGCTGGGCATCTCTGGGGAGGAGATTCTGTAAGGAGGATGCTATTGCTCAGAAGACCTTCCTTACGCCAGAAAGCATGGCACTCAGAGCAGGGTGTCTTCCAAAGATCTGAACATACTGAACTGGTGTGTACACTCACTTGTGTATGCTGGCAAAGTTTCCTTAGGACATCATAGATTAAGACAATCCCTTGTGTGAATTGTGCTCAGAAATCCCTGGTTGGTTAATCGCCTGCTTGCTGACTGATTTGATCAATTCATTGACAGCGTATTACCAAAACTGTCAGGAAATAAGGAGGATGATATTACCCGGAAGACCTTCCTTATGCCCATTATCAGGGTGATTCCCCGTCCCCCACAATATTAAAGCGAGTGTGAGATTATATTTTTATAAGGGAATGCCATCTTTTGTATTCCACCCCTCCCCCAATTCCTATTACACCAATATACCACAGCCTGAATAAACACATGTATGCTCACCTTTCCCTACCGGTTAATCAGCCAAAGTTTAGTTGATTAATCTATCAAACTGATTAAACCTGCAGTCCTGTACCTGGGTACAAATCCCATTTGAATCAATGGAACTCACTTATCAGTAGACATGAACAGGGTTAAACTATAAACCTGGAGCAGTACAAAGGAGAAAACTCTGGATGTTCAGATCTGAAGCATCCTTAGGTAATTAACCTGTGTAGGTGAAGTATCCCCTTTACTATTCATAGTGATTATTATGCAAAAAGAGGTGAAAATGCATTGTGGAATGGATAAATTACCATACACTGAGAGGCTCAAAGCTATCTCTTGTGAACTGAACCAACACAGTGGATTAAAAAATAAATAAATCACCCTACGTGAATTATTTAATGACTTATATGTGTGAATGATAAGGGACGCGGGTGGCGCTGTGAGTAAAATCTCAGCGCCTAGGACTTGCCGATCGCATGGTCGGCGGTTCGAATCCCTGTGGCGGGGTGAGCTCCCGTCTTTCGGTCCCAGCTCCTGCCCACCTAGCAGTTCGAAAGCACCCCTAAGTGCAAGTAGATAAATAGGTACCGCTTTATAGCGGGAAGGTAAACGGCGTCTCCGTGTGCTGCTCTGGTGCTGGTTCGCCAGAGCAGCTTTGTCACGCTGGCCACGTGACCCGGAAGTGTCTGCGGACAGCGCTGGCTCCCGGCCTCTAGAGTGAGATGAGCGCACAACCCTAGAGTCTGTCAAGACTGGCCCGTACGGGCAGGGGTACCTTTACCTTTACCTTTTATGTGTGAATGATCACTGTTAATAAAATATAATTATTACCTCCTGTCCTTTTTGGAGGCATTACCTTTCCTTCTGATCTCACTGTATACCATTCTGGTGCAACCACATATGTATCTAGAACTCGCCATAGCATTTAATGAAAGCTTATGTCATAATAACTTTGTTCGCCTTCCTCTTTTTTTGCACCGTGAAGCCTAACCTTTGATTGAACTTCCTCCTGTTCAGCACATGTGAACATTTCATAAGTGTAGTCATTTGACAAGAAGAGATGGCTGGCGTTTGTGTGTAAACTAGGAAAGTGTGCAGCTTGGGAAGCCAACCCATGCTTTTTTTGCTTCAGGACTCGCCATCCACGTCCCCAGCCTTGCATCAGTCAGGAAGCTGCTTTTCAAAGAAATGTACTTTCGCTTGTTCAGGCTTCCTGTGGAATGTCAGTGGGCTGGTGCTGATGGAAGATGTGTGCAAAATCCATCTTTTGCCATCTCAGCTGTGCGGTGCGTGCTTTGGATTTTATTTCTTTGAGCGGAACGAGACAAAGATGGGGCGAGTTAAAAGATGCAGTAAAAGCACAGATTATACAGGGAATAGTAAGCATCTTTTGCCCTGGACAATATCAACAACAATTTGTGGCAAAGCAGCTGTGGTAGCAATAGCAGACAAGCATGCTAGAAATGACTTTGCAAAAGGTGTGTTTGAGATCTCCTTTGTTTTCCATTGCCCCTTCTCACGCTCTCACTCTTTCTTCCAAACCCAGGTTTTATAAGTTTATTGCATTTATATTGCACCTTTTCCTCCAAGAGGTTCTACCTCTTCTCATTTCATGCCCACAACAACCCTGTGAGGTAGGATAGGTTTGAGAGGCCGTGACGGACCCAAGACTACCCAGTGAGCTTCATGGCCAGGTGGGATTTGAACCCTGATCTCTCAGGTCATAGTTCGACACTCTAACCACTACACCAGCACTGGCCCTTAAAGAATCTGCCACCACAATTCATATACCCTCCCCCAAGGCAAAGTAGGTTTGCCTTGACTGGAAGAGCAAATAATTGTCTGCCCGAGACTGTATCTCTTCCCTTTCACAACCGAGAGCACAAGCTTTGGGTGTTTTGCTGTCAGAGTTTTGCTTGGGGCAGCTAGGGCGGGAAAGGCCTGTGCATGATTTCTCTCCCACTCCCTCACCCAGATGCGCTTCCGTAGGAAATTCACTCCCAGGCCTTCCTGAGGCTAAGTGAGTTGATGGTGCTTGTCAGGAACATGGCACAATGAGGCTGGTCACAATGCTTTGAAATCCAAAGCCAGAATTGAGATGCTAATTCTGACCGGAGTCTTCCAAATTTAGAAGCTGTCACATGCTTCACTTCATCCCAAGGCAGTGCTTCAAATGAAAGGCAGGAGAATATGCTGGAGAGAAGTTTTTACACTGGACTTGTGGGCATGCAGACCAGAGCTAAAATTTGCTAGTAATCTTTCTTTGAGGGGTGGGGAACGGCCCCCTCTTTGCCAAGGTATAGTGATTAAATAACCTGGCTTGGTTCAAGCCTGTATCAAGAGCAGCGCAACAGATAGTGGCAGTAGAAAATTTGAATCATTAACCCAGAGAGGAAAATCCTCACTGTCAAAGTCTAGCCAATATTTTTAGCTCCTGCTGCCCCAAGCTTTGCATTACGCTGATTAGCCTATATTTGTATATGTGAGAAAGTTAAAAATAAAGCCACTGGAAAGCGGCAACCTAGTAATAAACACTCTGCTTGATATGGAGGTTTGGGAATGGTAAAAGTTTCAACAGTTCTCCTCCCTCAGCCTCGTTCCCGGCTCTCTCTACCCTTTAGCATTGGCTGCAAGATCCACAGCTAAGGAAAAGGACATTGAAGGACATATTTCTTCTCACCAGCAATCCTTTGGAAATAAGTAGGCTGCTGTAAATCTCCAGAACACATAGTTGTGAAATGGCGTTTCAGAGAGAATTCTTTTGCAAGCATGTGGTGCAATCTTGGAAAAAGAGCGCTCAAGAAATCCTCTTGGGTGATAACAGGCAATATCAAAACATGTAGCAACATGAGCACGCAGCAAGGATTGTGGGCCAGGCTGGAGAAAGCTTTGTAGTTTTAGTGCATTGAGATGAATGATTAAACCTGACTTCTGACTCTTGGTGTTTGTGTTTCCCATATCCAGGCTTTCGCTCTGTTGGTACATGCTGGTGGGAGACCTATAAAGAGATTATCCCGGGATGGTGGATCACTTGCTTCCTGCGGATGAGTCCTTCTCATCTGCAAGGCCTCTTCTCGGATACTTTGGGGACATGGCAGCAATCGGCAGGTCGTACCACATGCTGCCGTCCCCCTTGTCGGAAGATGACAGCGACTCTTCGAGTTTTTGCTCTTGTTCCAGTCCCGATTCCCAGGTCCTTAGCTCAAGCTGCGGGAGCTCGTCAAGTGCCGAGAGTCAGGACAGCATCTTGGACTACTTGTTGTCTCAGGCATCCTTGGGGAATGGCCATGCCTCTTGGTGGGACAAAAGGAGACTTCAGCCTATAGTGAAGGAGGAGCATTATAGGATGCCCGAATTCACAGTGGAGATGGAGGATTCGGGACCATTTCAGCCCACCCTGGAGGAAATCGAGGAGTTTCTGGAAGAGAACATGGAGACAGAGCTCAAGGAAGGACCCAAAAGCGAGACCAAAGACATGAGAGCTTGTGGCCAGATAACTGTGGCTTCCATGCAGCCCAAAGATCACATGGTACCCAGTAGTAGTTTAAAAGATAGCAAAAGCGAACAGTCAAGCGGCACAATGGATGCAACAAACGGAGCCATGTCCCTTGATGGTGGGATCCCAGTCATGCTCCAAATCCAACCAGTGCAAGTTAAGCAAGCATCAAACGCGAGCCCTAGTTCACAGGGACCTGCGCAAGAGAACATTAAAATTGCACAGCTCCTGGTCAACATCCAAGGGCAAACATTTGCACTTGTGCCACAGCTTGTTCCGTCGTCCAACTTGAACTCCTCCTCCAAATTTGTCCGCATAGCCCCAGTTCCGATCGCTGCAAAACCAATCGGGCCTGGAGGTACGATCCAGGGGCAAACGGGGGTCATCATGGGTCAAAAGTTTCAAAAGAACCCTGCGGCAGAACTCATTAAAATGCACAAATGTACTTTCCCCGGATGTACCAAGATGTACACCAAAAGCAGCCACTTGAAAGCCCACCTGAGGAGGCACACGGGGGAGAAACCATTTGCGTGTACGTGGCCCGGCTGTGGATGGAGGTCAGTATTGGGATGTGGTGGCCGGCTGGGTCGCATAATACTGCCATGCGTTCCACGTTATTTGCCAGCTGGTGATTTTGAACCAAATTAATTGAAGGATGTGCCTTCTTCTCTAGTACCTGGCGATCATTAGAATTTAAGCACGTTCTCTCGAAATGAGATGATGCTAGGAACATCTATGAATCAAATGGCACAACCTCTTGGGCTTTAGTGGCAGAAAAGGTTTTGTTTTTCAACAAAAACAGATGTCATCTCAACTCATAAAAGAGAGATTGAACTTGTCAGAACAGGCATTGCGAGCTGTATACTATGGGCTTGGTTGCGATGCATTTCCCACAATCAGCACCAAAGGAAAGGATAGGTGCCAAGAAGAGTTCAGTGGTGAAGCACGGGATTTGAATACAAAAAAGTCCCAGACTCAGTCCTGGGCCTCTCCAGTTAAATGGTTGGGTGGCAGGTGAGATGACAGTACTAGGCTGGATGGGCAAAGTATTTTGACCGCTTCATATGTTCCTATAATTGCCGTTAGTGAAAAAAGAGGGAGGGGGGAATTATCAATTATATATCCATATTCACTATTTTTAAGTGAATGCATACAATCAGACCCATGGAAATCTCTGCTTTCTGAATGGCTTGACACTCCTTCTGACTGAATCAACACAAATTTCTGCAGGCATTACAAATCTGGTCTGCTAAATGTCTGTTGACCTGCATCTCATCCGTGTGCTGAGCATCTTTGTTGTGGCTGCCACCCCTGCACTTGTGAGGCGACGTCAAATGCCATCTTGCAGTGGGTGGTGCTTACTACAAGTTGCAGTTGGGCATGGATACTTGAGGATGAAATAGGCGTGCTTCTTTTCAGGATGGGGAAGGCTTAGTCAAAATGCCTCCAAACCCTCAGTTTTCCGCATGCTGTAAGTAAGAGAGACTAGACAGAGGAATCGCTGTGTAATCGCTGTGGTTTTCCTATGGCGTAGGATCCAATGTTGGTCATGCCTGGAGGCATGAGATTCTCGGTTGGACATTTGGCTTGACTCAGTATTTATGTTCTTCAATTTCCATATTTGTGACACTTCCCTAGGTTGATTGCCCTATGCCTGCAAGGAGCGACTCATAACATTTCTCACCCGTGGTTTTTAGGGAAATAGTTGATTATTAACTACGCAGTTGGCCTCCCGTCCTGATGGCTTCCTGTCATGGCATTTAGAATATTTGCTCTCCCTAACAGTGAACCCTAATGCAAATATTTTTGTGGAAAATTTTGTTTCTCTGAGCGGGGGATGTGAGGAAATTATGACAAATGTTCAGATTTTTTAAAAATGCTGGTGAAGGAAAATGATTTTGGTATTCTGTAGCCAATGGACTTGAAATCCCAGCAAGCCTATCTGAGGACTCTCAGTGACTCTCCAGTCCTCTTTGCTTTCCCATCCTTTCTTCTGAGGATGTACTTTATGAAAGCCACAAATGTACGTCATTTTCCTAACTTCAAGGGAAGTGAGCATGGATAGCATGAGCAGAAGATGTCAAGAGGGCAGTGGGTGAAACTGTCACAAGTTGTAGAGAAGAGCCTGAAATCACCAATTTTTAAAATTTATTTTTTAGTATGCTTTAGGACAGGGCTTCCCAAACTTGGGTCTCCAGCTGTTTTCAGACTACAACTCCCATCATCTCTAGTTAGCAGGCTAAGTAGTCAGGTATGATGGGAATTGTAGTCCAAAAACCTCTGGAGACCCAAGTTTGGGAAACTCTGCTTTAGGGCATAGGTGGGGGACCTTTAGCCTCCAAATGTTGTTGTACTGCAGCTCCCATAAGCCTTGAGCTGGGGCTGATGGGAGTTGTAGCTCAGCAACACCCAGAGAGCCCGAAGTTCCCCACCCCTGCTTTACAGCAAGAGCTAGGACCCCTTTTCAGCTTGAGGGCCACATTCCCTTCTTGGCCACTGTTCAGAGGCCACATGCAAGTGTTGGGTGAGTCTGGAAGCAAATTGGGTGGAGCAACAAATGCAAATGTTACCTTTGTGCAGTAGGTGAGTTTCTACACCCTCTTACACAGCACAATCTATCCTCCGTTCAGACAAGCAAGGGGCATTGACAGAATTCAAGGATACTTTCCAGCCATGCAAAAGCACTCATGAGAAGATGGGCCAGCGATGGCTTGTGGCTAAGGCAGGAAGTGTGGCCCGAGGGCTAGAGAGAGAGGCCCGGAGTGCCCAACCCTTAAACAGAATAAGAACTATTATCTAAGATACCTTCTTTATGAGGTTTGGCTTTGTGGAATGTCACAAAGTTCAGAAAATGGCAGCTTTACATTTATCACAGGAGAGAGGGCAGTAGATATGGCCCAGGCGATATGTTGCATTACTGGGATGGGGAATGTGCTTGCATTGATGACTGCCTGCGTCCTTGTGAGTAACAGCTGACTAACATGAGTGATGTACATCAGCCATGGATGATTGTCCACCAGAGGTTTGATAGACCTCTCATGTTTTTGCTGCCTCTGCAAAATCAGGGGAAGGGACAGCATGCACCTCGCAGGCCACAGTGCACAGCTGTGATCTGCTTTGGTGCATCGTGAGTTGTGTAGGCCTGGTACTGTGGCATCCAGGGTCTAAGTGCTGTGGGGAACAATAACATACATCACCAGAGGTCTTCCCCTTTCTTTACTCGAGAAACTACACATCCTGCAGATCCTTACGCCCTTTAATCTTTTTGGGTGGGAGCTATTATTTTGAGGCAGTGCCTGTGTTAACTATATCAGCTGATATGTACATTTGACAGCTCTAGCTCATGGTCAGTATGAGGAGACTTATGGAAGACAGCAGCTCAACAGATCAGTGGCAGATTGCAGGCAGGCAAGATTATTCAAGGAGATGGCAGAGTACGGCCCCTGCAGGGTGTGGATTGCGTGAAAAGGGCAGGGCTTGGGTGGAACATAGCTTTCAGAGAGTCTTGAGGGCCAGAAAGGGCCCAGGGTTTCCCACCCCACATTTGCAATGGGTATTTGTTATTAAAAGGAAGGAAGAGGCAGCCGCCCATTTTCCAGGGAGTTTGTTTCTTCCAGTATACCTCTCTAGGATTAGTCCAGGATTTCAATGCACACTTATGTGGTGTTTTTGGCCATCCAAGTGAGATTGGCAAGTAGCTGGGGCTAACTGAGCCCAAAATTGCACAGCTTTCCTTTTATCAGCAGAGAATGTTTACTTTCCAGAAGTTCAGAGAGAGCTGGGACCTCACATGACTTGTGTGTGCCGAGTACACCTGGAGCTTCTGTTCTTTTCCATTTTTCTTTATCGCCCTGTATTGAACACACAGGCCCAAGAGATACACTTCTGGTATTTTTCCTTTAGTTGTTTTCTTTTCCTCTTTGTGTAGGATTCCTTTTTCCAAACAGATGCATTTCAGGTGTTTGTTTGTTTAAAAAACCCTGCATCAAGAGCAATTAAAGAAAATTACCCTGGTCTGTGTAAATGGAAACACAATACTTAGAATCAAAGAACTATAGAGTTGGAAGGGAACTGAAGGGCCTAAGGCACCCATGACAGATGGCCATCTAACCTCTGCTTAAAAACTTCCAAGAAAGGAGAGACTACAACCTCCTGAGGGAGTTTGTTCCTACTGTCAGAAGGTTTTTTTCTGAAGTTTGGTTGGAATCTCCTTTCTTGTAACTTAGCTATGGACAGCACTAAAGCTGCTCCTTCTTTTAGATGAGACAGTGAGGTTAAAAACAAAATGTCATGCTGCTGAATAGCTTACCTCAAAAGAGAACCTGGGTATTCAAAATGCACCAGGAAATCTGATGTGCCTATATTCTAATACATCTACTACAGATTGGCTTCTCCATTTCTCCATTCTTCTGTTGCAGGGGTAGTCAGTGTTGTGCCTTGCAGATGTTCTTGGACACTATTTCCCATCAGCCCCAATCAGTCTGGCCAGTGCTCAGGGAAGTTGGGAGCTGGAGTGTTACAATGCCTGGGAGCCACCATGTTGGCTACCCCATGCTGCTGTGTGGTACGACCCTCCTTCTGTCTGTAGTATGATGGCTGCAGCAACAGCAATGACTTTGCTTTACAGGCTGTTATCTACCCACAGTTGCTCATCTTACAGTAGTGCATTACTACCGTAGTATAACATCAAAACACATTTAAAGTAGGCAAGGCAGAATCAAATGGATCTTTCTCTGCTCCTGCTCCATGGGGAAGGACCAAACCTCAGTAGAATCAAGTAGATGCTGAAGGAGCCAAGTTTAGTGCCTGGCACCTCCAGTAAAGACCCATCAGGTGATGGGAAAGGTCTGTGTCTTGGAAACCCAGAGAGAGAGAGAGAGAGAGAGAGTGTGTCACTGCTAGCCAGGGATAAATATATGGCCTGACCTGATGCAAGGCAACTGAAAGGTCTTGCCTGAAACCCTGGATATCTTCTGCCAGTCAAGAGTAGATAATACTGAGCTAGGCAAAACATTGGTCTGACTCAAAATAAGGCAGCTTCCTTATATTTAGAGCCAGACCAGTTTTGCTTCACCAGGATGGTAGCCTCCCTTGCCTTCAGACCATACCCTGGGACCATTTATCGTCTTTGTTACTGTTGTACCATTATGAGAGCCAATAAAATAAATAACCTGTTGTGTAAAGCAATCAAACAAGCCCTACAGGCAAAGGACAAATATCTCCCATTGGAACGGATGCTTTCCCACGATTGCACTGCATCTCCTCTATGAATGCAGTTCAAGGTGTCTGTTTGCTTATTTATTTTATTTAACAAAATTTATATGCCACATGATTGTAAGAAAACCTCTTATGCAGTTCACAAAAATATAAAATAAAACATTCAAATTATCATTAAAAACAATTTAAAACCAGCATTTAAAAATATTATATTAATGCAACATGTGGTTAGCAAGAGCTGAGTGTTACCAGAACCTGGGATGAAGCAATCAGCAAACACAAAATGTAAGTGAGCTGTGGATTTATAATTTGGAAAGCCATCAATACACTTATAATGGCTGGACCACCATAATTAACTCAGAAATGCATTTTTCATTCAAAAATCCAATTTGGAATCTGCTACGGTTCACATAGTTGAACTCAGATTTCATGCTGAATGCAGATATTCAATTCCTGGGTTGGTATTTGACCTATGAAATCGATATTTAACCCCCCATCTTTGATATTTTAGGATGTGTGATACCTGAAATTCTATATATCAGTCCTTGGAACTTGAAACATACCAGCTTTTCCTTCAGAATACCATTCCTTTGTGTGTATATAAATCTGATAAGTAAATAAAAATAAAATAATGTTTGTCAATCAAGGCGGTATAATTCAAGGGTGGGGAACGATAATAGTTTTAACTGAGAAGCATTTGAACCTGGGTCCTCAGATGCTGTCGAACTACAACTCCCATCACCCTTGACCATTCGCTAACCTGACTAGGGATGCTGGGAGGTGTAGTCTAACAAATACCTGGGGATTCAAGGTTGAAGAATACTGATGTAGGGCATATGGAGACACAGCGATGCCTATTGGCTACTTCTTGTACCTTTTCTTTTATGCAAGGCATTCAGCACAGCTGCACTAGAAAGCAGACACAGTCCATTAGCTGCAGTCTGCACACTTCTAAGGCACCTGCCACCACATAAGAAAATGTGGACAGGTTTTTGAAAAATAAGGAAGCTGGACTGGCGGTGCATAATATGACGATGCTAAAGAATACTGCAATTAACCAACACAAAGCAAATTGTGTCTCTTGATGTAAAGGTAAAGGGACCTCTGACCATTAAGTCCAGTCACGAAAGACTCTGGGGTTGCAACGCTCATCTTGCTTTATTGGCCAAGGGAGCTGGTGTACAGCTTCCGAGTCACGTGGCCAGCATGACTAAGCCGCTTCGGCGAACCAGAGCAGCGCACGGAAATGCCATTTACCTTCCCACCAGAGCGGTACCTATTTATCTACTTGCACTTTGACGTGCTTTTGAACTGCTAGGTGGGCAGGAGCAGGGACCGAGCAACGGGACCTCACCCCATTGCGGGGATTCAAATCGCCGACCTTCTGATCGGCAAATCCTAGGCTCTGTGGCTTACACCACAGCGCCACCCGCGTCCCTGTCTCTTGATGTGCCTTACCGTAATAAAAAAAATTAAAAGGTGTGGGGATATCTGTCAAGTAAAGAAGATATATGTGGCATGAAGCACATTTCTACATGTGAATAATGTGCAGCACTCCCTCCTCCAACAGTTCCAGAGGGTTCCCCCCTCTGAGTCAAGGTGCATAGTATCCGAGGCACTTGGGACAGAAAATCCATAAGTACCTCTCCTTGGGAGTAAAGGCACAATATCCAATTAAATAACTAACAAATTGCTGCCCTTCTGTGACACCCCCAAACCAACCTGAGGCAGCCGCTTCACTCTGCCAGCAACCCTCCACTGAAGCATGCTTAAATCCCACTCAAGCACTTTTTACCCAGATTTTCTGAGCAATTAACATATGGGAAGAGATCTCCCCATTTCTCATTTTTGGGGCTCAGCTAATTGCTGTGAAACCCAGGCAGCTTGCTACCATGATTCCAGGATATATCACATGTCCTGCTTGTTTGACCCGAGAACCACCTGTGATTGAATTGAACTCTTTAAGGATATGTTCCATGTGCACCATGAGATGAAGGCCAGCCAAAATGAGCAAACAAAAGTTGGTAAGGCTAGCGTGTGGCGATCGCAAGGGATTCTACGTGCTTCACATGTTCACCTTCCGAGTCTTTTCTTTTGTATAAACATGCAGGCAGCAGGGAGTGTATTTCTGCTGGTATAGTAAGCTGATCTTTCCAAGCAAACTGGGCAACAGCATAGCAACATTGTTACCTGATCAACTGCAGGGTTTAGTCATGAGGTAAAGAATATTCTTATCATATTAACTCATGCTGCTTTCCATGGCTCAGATAGCACATATCTTTGAGGTGCTCATGCATCTGCCCCTGGTTTTGCTAATAATAAAAACTCATCCCAATGGACTCAGCATTTATGTGTGTGTGTGTGTGTGTGTGTGTGTGTGTGTGTGCAGAAATAAATCCAAGCATCACACAATGATGGCACAGGAATTTGGCACTCCTGCATTTCTCTTGAGAATTATTATTTTTTGCTTAAAAACAAAACAAAATGCATTCACCTAAACATAGCAATCTACTATCTTTTCAGGCAAACACATTTTCCAGATTTCCTTTCTCTTGCAATTTGCATTTAGTAAATGACTGCGGCTTCATTCATTTACTACAAGCAAACAGCTGACAGCACTTCTTAGGAATTATCTTCAGTGCCAACCTTTGCTACTGTTCCAGCTGACACCCACTTCATAGCACCATCTTTCCAAAGGCGCAGTAGTCTCAGTTGTGCATCCTGAACACTTGGGGTTTTCAGAGGAGTTTCAGCATTACTCAGAGCTAGAAATCAGCATTGTCCTGCCTTGCAACTATGAATTCATCTCAGTATTGACAGTACAGTGGTAACTTGGGTTACAGGCGCTTCAGGTTACAGATGCTTCAGGTTACAGACTCTGCTAACCCAGAAATAGTACCACAGGTTAAGAACTTTGCTTCAGGATGAGAACAGAAATCGCGCAATGGCAGTGTGGTGGCAGCAGGAGGCCCCATTAGCTAAAGTGGTACCTCAGGTTAAGAACAGTTTCAGGTTAAGAACGGACCTCCGGAATGAATTAAGTTCTTAACCCGAGGTACCACTGTATTTAGGGTTTTTCTTTTCTTTTCCCCTTTCCTGATGTTAGGCAGGAGCTGCCTAAGGTATTGGCTCAGAGAGTTATATTGCTAGCTGAGGGTCTCTCTCTCCCCCCTCTCCACAATCTGACTGAGCCTTGTTGTGTTCAAAATGGCGTCGTTCTGTGCCTTCCGATATGAGAGGAACATTTGTATGAGACAGTGTCACTCTCTTCCTCCTTTGAAATCAGTGCCAGTGGATATGAAATGACTACTTTTAACTATGCTTGGTGGCTGACATCTGCCTCTGTGCTGCTAGTAGTTCATGGATAATGACTTTGTCCCAATGTATTGGAGAATTTCCCACATGTTGCCACCATTTTGGGGACAGGTCTGCTAGAGCATGTGGGAAATAGCTTGATGTCGAATGTGAGCCACTGCATTTATTGATTGATTGATTCATTCCTCTCCGTTGAATTTGCTTGACAAAGGTCTTTGGCATACAAGACCTTTCTTCTTCAGCAGGCAATTGAAGGGGAACTTTTCAGTTTTTACGAGTAATTTTAATCAATCCAATCCATTGCATGCTTTTTAATTTTTATGTACACCAATTAGAAACATTGGTAATTAACTGGTCTACACATAGCTTAAACAAATGACTCAGTAAGAGATGCTTGACAGTGGAACAGACTACCTCAGAAGGCTGTGGACTCTCATTCACTGGAAGTTTTTAAACAGAGGTTGGATGGCCATCTGTCAGGGATTCTTTAGCTGTGATCCCTGTCAATCAGTTGATTGTCAGGGCTTGCAAAGAGGACCCTGATGATCACTAGGGTTTCTGTACACAGTGCAATGGAAAAACAGAACACAGAGTGTAATTGTGATGCCAGGTGACTGACAAGTGGGCAGTCCAGGCCCATAGGGGAGTGGTTTATTGGCAAATGATACTGTTACCTTGATAAAGGTAGGGTGGATTGAGTATGCTCAGAGCCTCGAGGGGAGACTGCCCAGGAAATCCATGTATGTCATGTTGAGTTCCATGTTGGGAGAAAAGCAGGATATCTACTAAAATAAATAAAATTATAGGGATTACAGGATAGAAAGTACCTTGGTTAAGCTTTTGTGGAAGAACTATACCATATGAACAAAGATTTCAAAAGGGGATTTACAGCTGCCATCTGTGAGAAATTCTCCATTTTGTTCTGTTGAAACTGGATGAAATCCAGGAGATCTTGTCATAATAAGAGAATAACCTGAGGTATTTGGAGAAATGGTTGGAATCATTGCACAACAGCGGCCAGCTCTGCTATTCATGTATATGTTTGTTTTACATGCAATTTTGTTCTGTCTGCTTATAAATCACTTTTTGTCCTCTCTTCATTGTGTGACTTCGTCCTTTGGTTTTTCATGCATTGATGACAACCAATGACAACAACCTACTGATAACCCTTCCTCTCCCCCCTTACTGACTTTCAGGTTTTCACGATCAGATGAACTATCCCGGCACAGGCGCTCGCATTCTGGAGTGAAGCCGTACCAGTGCCCTGTGTGTGAGAAGAAGTTTGCTCGGAGCGACCATTTGTCCAAGCACGTCAAAGTCCACCGGTTTCCTAGAAGCAGCCGCTCGATGCGCTCAGTGAACTGAGGGGGGGTGTCTCACTTGCTCCTTTCCACCCCTTCACCCATGAACAGGAATGGACAGAACTTTGTTCGGTATCCTCCTCACGATAATTTATTTGTCTCCCTGTAACAGCTGATGCCATGACTTCACACACATCTATTTTTTTAAAAAGAAAAAAACAAACCACCCACCACCTTTACCTTATTTCTTTTCCTTTCCTTTGCTGCTGCTTCTTCCTTTTCAAATTACAGTGTTTTATTTTTAGCTGTTTTCTCCTGCACCATGATAATTTATGGGCTACTTGCTGCTAGTTAATTATAGTTCTGGCATTCCTGAAGGCTTTGCTCATGTACAGGGCTATTCGTTGTGAGGGGTAATTTTTTTTTTTTTAAAGCGTTATTATTAAGTTGGCCTATTTGTCCAGTTTGGAAACAGCAAATTCCTTTCGAAATTAAAACAATGCCTTTTTGGCAAGGATGGGGTGGGCTTATATATTTTGTTGAGGTGATGGTGTTCCTTAGCTAGGAATTTGTAGAGGCCTGGTAGTCCTGTCAGGGCAGAGGCCTTTGATGGCTAAGGCCCACTCAGCAGCAGAAGCATGGAGAATAAGGCCATCAATGACTATTAGCCATGGCGGCCATGTCCCATCTCCACATGCCTCCAAATACCAGATTTTGGGACTCGCAGGCTGGGAGAGTGCTTTTGTACTCCAGTCCTCCTTGAGGGTTTCCCACAGGCATCTGGTTGGCCACTGTGAGAATGGGATGCTGGACTAGATGGGCCTTGGGCCTGACCCCACAGGGCTCTTCTTATGAGCAGGAAGGCCTCCAAATGCAGCACACATTCTGAAGTCATACACACTGCCACCTAAAGAGGGATGCCTCATGCGACTGTTAGGTCCAGAGTCTAAAATGATCTAGCTGCCCCACTGTAGAGGTTATCAAATGAGGAAGGGCAAAAGGAGCATATGGGGTGTATGATGTGTGTACTTGTGTTTCTGTGTGGGAAATTGCAAACCAGCTGGTATTTTGCTGCTCTTGAGCAGAGCTGCACAATATCCTGTCAGCTGCCAGAATTGTGGCCTGAAAAGCTCATAAGGTCCAGATCCTTCCTAGTTCTGTACACAGTCTTCTGGAGTCTTGTCAGGGCCTGTTCTCATAAGCCACCACATTAATTCTCCCTGGTTCCTTTCCAGGCTGACAAGAGTCTTCCATGTTATCTGCTATTCCACCAGTGTGTATTGGTTCCACCCCTTGCCCCTCCTGAGGTCAGTATTTTTGAAATCAAAAAGCTGGCAACCAAAGGAGGAAGAAACAAAAGGATAAAATGTGGAATGTATGTCCTTTGCCCAATTATCCAGATTACTAAAACACACAAGTCTCATTCAGTTCATGGATGATAAATGTGCATAGGGTGAGGTGCATCTCAGCGACAGACTCTGCCCCCCTCCAGTCTTTGGGAGCAGTTCTTGACTGCTGCTTCATAGGTTTCAAAGTCACAGTCCAGCCAGAATCCAAAGCAGGCTGGCAGTACAATAGTTGATCAATGTGTTTGTGTGTGAGTGTGGCTGGTGTTAAGGCAGAGCGTCGAATGTTGGCTTCCTATGGGGCCAAAAATATAGCCAAGCCAATGTGCTCTATAAAAGATTTTTCATTAGAGAGGAGTGATGCTCACAGGCCTGTAGAAATGATGTTTGCTTTTTGGCAAAGATTCATAGTCCGGTGATCATGATGTGAGAGGACTGGATGTCAGAGTGATACCTTGTTTTTGGGCCACTGCGTTTTCACAATGCATACAGCCTGCATCACGTACCATTCCTGCAGGAGCCTAAGGTACCTTCTGCCAAAAGTTACAACCTCCTCCTCACATGGCTTTTGATGGGCACAGAAGTAACTGGGGTGGCTCTTTGCATCTTCCCAGATGGATGGGTGAAGAAATGCTGGACTCATTTTCCCCACGTTTACAGCATGGAATGAAATCCTTATCCCCCCAGTCGCTGGGGTGGGAGGACTTAAAAGACTTCTTGAATGTTTTGCGAAAGCACTTTTTTTGAGCCATAGGAGGCAAGCACCCCCCAAATGTGGAGTATCTTCATGGGCTGCTATTCAGAGAGCAATGCAACTGGGGCATCGTGTGTTTTAGCCAGCTGGTCCAGTAGCTGTCTCAAGGGCTAAACAACAACAACAAAAAAGGGAATACGTACATACATATATATATGAATATATATATATACTTATAATGCAATGCTGGCAGCAAAATTATTGTGTTAGGAAACATTTCCCCCCCTGCACCCCCTCTTTTTCCTTTATTTATGTACTCAGCTGATCGTAGGAAGCTTTCTAGCAAAATAGAATCTGGTAATTAGAGAATATTTGTTTAAAGCAAAATACAGTTGAGCGTGTTGCATCTCTTCTCTGATCATAGATGGTGCCTGTGTCCGTGACTCAACCCCTCTGAAAGCATGGGACGGGATGAGTAGCTCCTACCTGAAGATCCATTGGTTTCAATGGGACTTGGTTGCAATTAACTTCTGTAGGATTAAGCCTTGTCTGTCTTGTCAACTTTTTTGTTAGCCAAATGGGAAATAAAACACTGCAATTCTAGCGTTTGTACCAGGTCAAAATGCAGACCATGTCACCACGTTCGAGCAAGAGCTCCACTCACTACCTTCATCTAGGAATGCATTCCTTTTGTCGTCTAAGAAACAAGTATAAACAAATCTTTCTTCTATTGACTGGTTTTTATCTCACATCCTATGAATGTATGTAAATAAAACTGTACATATTGCATATCTATATAAAATATCTTTTAATAACGTATGAGAAAATTGTGTAAATTTGAAACAAAGAATATCTTTAAAGCCAGTGTACATAAGTTACAATCCTGTATATTTTTTTCCTTTTGTTCTTCATAAAATATATTTACTTTGACAATAAAAAGAAAATTGAAATTTTACAAGTGATGTGATGCGCTTTTCTTGGTTTTCACAATCATGTTCTTCAGGAATCCATGGAGCCCCTTGGCAGTGTGGATGGGAAAGAATAGTAATGTCTAGCATTTCAAAACATAGGAAGCTGCCTTATACTGAGCCGAGCTGCTAGGAAACTAACTTAAATGATGCAAAATCCAGACAGAAAAGAAATCCTGATTACACTTTACTGAGAAAATTGAACAATAACAGAGAGGTTTTGTCTTTCTTACTTCAGGCCTTGTGCATAGCAGGGAGACATACAACCAAACATACAGAGGAAAAATCCCTCAGGACCACACAGCCAATCAGAGCACGTGCAACCTTGATAACATGTCGCTCTGCATGGTTGCTAAGTAACACCTCCACCCACTCCCCTCTTGGCTAGTTGACTTTAACATTAAACAAAATTAACCATTAATTTGCACGCAGAATGATCTTTGCTGTTTCACTTCCGGCACAGGCCATTGGTCCATCTTATTTAATGTTTCTACTGACTGGTTGCAGCTCTTCTGGGTTTCAGACTGGAAACTTTCCCAGCCATACCTGGAGATGCCAGTGATTGACCTTCTGCATGCTAAGCAAATGCTACAACACATTCCCCTTTGAGTGTGCTGGTATGACCACTGGCTATGACAATACAAGGTGGACAAGCGTAAGATGATGCATGTCGGGGCTAAGCTTCCCATGTCCAGGAAATCACCTGGGAGACAAGCCATTAAGACTACAAAGGGTCAAAGAAATTCGTTGTGAGGTGGCATATGGTTGCCCCCCAACTCAGAAGATAAAATCAGAGCTTAGTTTAGAGAGGTGATGCGACTGAATGACGCAACTGAGAAGCAAAGCAGCAGGCAGCACCATATTGGATCTCTGCTGGAATCCTAGGCTGCGCCTATGGAGGAAGCAAGACGCTCTTGGGGTATTGACACTATGAACCCCTCCATCGTAGGCTCAGGTTGTAAATATGTGCAAATAAACCATATCTCATAAAGACACTGCAGTCTCAGTTGTGCCTCATTTCCAGAAGGAAACACAAGGCCTGGGTAAGCGTCCGGAACCCCTGGAATCTTGTACCACCCAGAGGCTGGGGTGGCGTGCAACAATAATATCCTGAGCATATCAATGTAGCGATGTCTCGAGAAGAAGGAATCACATCTGAACTGTGAGTTTTCTCCAGGGCATTCTTGTTCAGAATACAAAGTGAATTTCCTCCTTACCCACACACCTTTCCCAGGAGGACACATTAAAAACTTACATCTTCCCACTTGTAGGGGCACAGACCAAAACTTAAAAAAATTACTACTGCTACTCTTTGTACAAATTGGCTTCAACTGCAGCCTATTGGCAATTGCCTATTTCATCAAACATCGTTTTTCTTCATAATAATAATAAAATAATAATAATAATATATATTTTTCTACCCCTCCCCATCTGGCTGGGTTTCCCCAGCCACTCTGGGTGGCTTTCATTAAAAACAGAATAAACAGAACATTAAAAACAGAATAAAACTTCAAAAATTAAAAACTTCCCTGAACAGGGGTGCCTTCAGATGTCTTCTAAAAGTCAAGTAGTTGTTTATTTCCTTGACATCTGCTGGGAGGGCGTTCCACAAGGCAGGTGCCACTACCGAGAAGGCCCTCTGCCTGGTTCCCTGTAGCTTCACTTCTCGCAGTGAGAGAACCGCCAGAAGGCCCTCGGCACTGGACCTCTGTGTCCGGGCAGAATAATAGGGGTGGAGATACTGGGCTGAGTCCGTTTAGGGCTTTAAAGGTCAGCACCAACACTTTGAATTGTGCTTGGAAACGTACTGGGAGCCAATGTAGGTCTTTCAGGACTGGTGTTATGTGGTCTCGGTGCCCACTCCCAGTCACCAGTCTAGCTGCAACATTCTGGATTAGTTGCAATTTCCTATCCTTACTCTATGACCCATGCCTTGATTAGCAACACACACACACACACACACACACAAATAGGATGCCAATCAAATGCCAACAACATTCCTGTTCTTGCTTAAATGTTGCTAATGAGCGTTTCAGATCTTTCCAGTGATGCAGCTTTTCTTTATTAAGGTCATTTCCTGGGGAACGTATCCGGGCATATTGAAACCATTGGAAGGGAAGAAAGTGGATCTTGGTCCTTTCTTTCTTTATTTAAAAGCCTCCTTTCCTGGGAATGCCTGTCCTCCCTCCCTCAAATTCCATGTCTGGTCAATAGTAGGAAGAACACTGTGGAACGGCTTCTCCTTCTCTTAACATATTGCTATATGTTTAATCCAGGCAAACAGGTTACTTGAGAACAAAGTGAACTAGAAAAGGGGCAAGGTTAATGATTACTCTGACCCTTTGCTGTGTTATGTAAGCTGAAGCCTTGGTGTTTTATAAGACCTTAGCAAGCTGACAGAGGTACACTTGTTGTATGTTAAGTGCGGAAATGGTTCATGATATAGAAGTCGCAATCAAGACTAAAACTGCAGCCCCTAGTGCATGGGTAGGCAAACTAAGGCCTGGGGACCAGATCCAGCCCAATCACCTCCTAAATCTGGCCCATGGAGGGTCCGGGAATCAGCATGTTTTTACATGAGTAGAATGTGTGCTTTTATTTAAAATGCATCTCTGGGTTATTTGTGGGGCATAGGAATTCATTCATTCCCCCTTCAAAATATAGTCCGCCCCCCACAAGGACTGAGGGTCAGTGGACCAGCCCCCCTGCTGAAAAAGTTTGCTGACCCTTGCCCTAGGGCATTTGCTAGGAAGTAAGTTGAATGTTGTGGGCCTGAGAATTAATATAAATAAGGGTTGTGGAGTGTAGTGGCTTTGGGGCATTAGATTAGGAGCAAAGGGGTGACAGTCTTGCTGGGTTTTCCAATGGCAGTTCCAAAGAAGGAAGGACCGTTTGGTGTTAGGTGGCATACACCCTCCCAACACAAGTGAAAGACCACATCATCTACCCCCAGACACAGTCCTGCCCCTCTCTTTCAAGTTCTCAAAAAGTTCTCAAAAACCCCTGTCCCTCATCTCTCAAGTGGTTAAGGCTGTGCCACTCCATACACCAACCTGGGAATACGTCCACTGAACTCAGTGGAATTTACCTGAACAGAACTTACCTTGCACTGAAAAGATGCTTGAAAGAGGTTTATGCTGTGCTGGCTTGAATGCTTTTGGGAGCACTTTTTGCCACAAGCAGATTTGTCTCTTCTAATGACTTTTAAAACAAAAAAGAAGACCACAATTTGAAACTTTGGGCCACATATTTTTTTGAAAAAATTGGCACCTGTTTGGGAATCATTTTCTGTGTTTGCCTTTGTGAAGGTGCCATGGAGAAAAGTAATCATTCTGAAATAACCTTCTTTTAGTGTTTTTCCCGATTCATGTCCCATTCCATCACTACCACCTTGCCCTTGAGGGCAGACTAAGAACCAGGGCTGATCCATGACATTTTGCTGCCTGAGGCAAAGGTCAAGATGGCGTCCCCTCTCATTCCACGGTCAGAAGCTGACTAGGCTGGCAACTGAATCTCCCTTTAACAGTGATAATGGGACAGTGCTTTCAATTGCACTAGAGGGCAAAAGACTGGCTCAGGGCAGACACAGCTCTGTCCTTCCAACCTTTCATTGCTGTTCTCCTTCGCCTGGAAATTGCCACCTGAGGATACTGCCTCATTCTGCCTGATAATAGGGCTGGTCTTTTTCTAACAATGGCTTCTCAGTTTAAAGTACTGGAAAACATTGTACCCACTGCAGCTTGTTATCCAGCATGCTTTAAAAATGACATATATTAACAGCTCAATCCTATGCTTGTTTACTCAGATGTGAGTCCCATTGTGCTCAATGAGGCTCACTTTACAATAATGGTGCCTAGGATTGCAGCCTAATCACACTGCAACAAACGAGAGCAAACTAGGCAACATCCTTTTGACACGCATGGATTTCACTCTGCACACTCTTCCTACAGAACATAACGAACACCTCACAGAACATTCTGAGCTTCCTAGACATCCATAAAGCTGAGCACCACAGTTGCACCTAAACATTAGGAAGAACTTCCTGACAGTAAGAGCTGTTCGACAGTGGAATTTGCTGCCAAGGAGTGTGGTGGAGTCTCCTTATTTGGAGGTCTTTAAGCAGAGGCTTGACAACCATATGTCAGGAGTGCTCTGATGGTGTTTCCTGCTTGGCAGGGGGTTGGACTCGATGGCCCTTGTGGTCTCTTCCAACTCTATCATTCTATGATTCTATGATTCTATGCACAGTTTCTCTCTTTTCTCATTGGTTTTCACACAGTGAAACAACAACAACCCCCAAACCTCAAGCACCTTGTTTGTCAGCATCCACGGCCCCCATTGTCTTCAGCCGCAGCTTGGCTGAGGCCCTGGAGCATAATTACAATATTAGGGGATTGTGCCAAATGGATGCCAGGCATTTAATCAACCATCCCATAGCAAATGTAAGAGGGACATAAACACCAGGGCTTGGCTGCTTTCAAATTGGCACTTATTCAGGATTCTATAAATGGCAGCCAGGTAGTCGCCTGGTTTTCTCTCCTGCGCGCTCTCTCTCTCTCTCTCTCTCTCTCTCTCTCTCTCTCTCTCTTTCTCTGATGAGTGTGATTTTTCCATGGACAGCATGTCCCAGGCCTTACTGAGCGGAAAACAGAGAGATGGTCCCTGGTGGCCGCCTGGGTTGAAGGGGGGGGGGAGGGGAGCAAAGTGTTTTGCAAATATTATTATGCCAAGGGATGACAAACACAGGTCCACCAGTTCAGACTGAAGAGTGGGTCTGTGCTGGTTGGAAAGAGAAAAGACCCAGCAGCTGGGAGAGGTGCCAACCCCCTGTCGTTTACAAGCTGAGAGCACACAGTTGGATCTGTATGTGCTCTGGACCAAAATAACCCTCTCCGCCCAGTATAAATCTGGGCTCCCTATAAATCATGCAAATTAATTGCCTTTGCATCCCGGGGCTTCCTTCTTTGCATAATTTGCTCTTATGCTATAGGGGATCCATTGATAAGAACGGGAGGTTTGGGGGTAAAGTAAGTGGAGACGGGAGTCAGGAAGAAATGGAAGCCAGGCACCCATGGGGCAGGAGAGAGCTGTGCATGGAAGAAACAAGCAGAGGGTTTTTAAGGCCATGAGTGCTGCCGGGTGTTTGGCCCATGATGGTGTGAGGAACCCCCTAGCACAGCATGGATGGGGTGCCCCCTCTCCTGCTTCCACCCAATTCCTCCATGAAAGCCACATTTTCCTCAAGGTCATTAGCAGCACCCCTTCGTTCTCATTTCAAACTGTGAGCAAGCTTTGTTGTTTAGTCATTTAGTCGTGTCCGACTCTTCGTGACCCCATGGACCAGAGCACACCAGGCACTCCTGTCTTCCACTGCCTCCCGCAGTTTGGTCAAACTCATGCTGGTAGCTTCGACAACACTGTCCAACCATCTCACCCTCTGTCGTCCCCTTCTCCTTGTGTGATCTTTCCCTACATCAGGGTCTTTTCCAGGGAGTCTTCTCTTCTTGGGAGGTAGCCAAAGTATTGGAGCCTCAGCTTCACGATCTGTCCTTCCAGTGAGCACTCAGGGCTGATTTCCTTAAGAATGGATAGGTTTGATCTTCTTGCAGTCCAGGGGACTCTCAAGAGTCTCCTCCAGCACCATAATTCAAAAGCATCAATTCTTCAGCGATCAGTCTTCTTTATGGTCCAGCTCTCACTTCCATACATCACTACTGGGAAAACCATAGTTTTAACTATACGGACCTTTGTTGGCAAGGTTCTTGCTCACATTCTTCACTCCCTTTGGGCACTTGCAGACAATCTGTTTATTGTGAGAACAGGATGATGGACTAAATAGGCTATTGGCCTGATCAATTAAGCTGTTATGTTCTTATGCTATAAGAGGCAGAGAAAGAAGGTGCTTCTAGATGGGGAACTAATTACCAGCCTTAGCTGCTGCTGCTGCTGCTGCTGCTGCTGCTTCTTCTTCTTCTTCTTCTTCTTCTTCTTCTTCTTCTTCTTCTTCTCCTCCTCCTCCTCCTCCTCCTCCTCCTCCTCCTCCTCCTCCTCCTCCTCCTCCTCCTTGGCGATCACTCGTAGCTGAGTAAGATTGTCTTCCATAAACAAGGTTTTAACAGTGAGTTCATAAGTGACTGTGGAGGCCAATTCTGGATCCACACATCCTTCCACAGTAGGGACATAGGTTTCTGGGCAGGAGTTGATCGTGGTGAGGGTTTGCCAAACATGCCTTCCTCTTAGCACGTTTCTCCCTTTCGTCCTGAGTTTGAGCATCATCAAAACCCAGAGACCAACTGTCTCTAAGGTGCTACTGGAAGGAATTTTTTTATGGTTTGGGTCAGCAACAAAACTAGCCAGGTTGTGCCCAGGTGAGGAGCAAATGTATGGGTGTGATAGGAGATGCCACCCACCAAAATGCCACCCATGCCTGTTAAAATCTATCCACCCGAAGACAATGTGTTTTCACACAGGCAGTAACTGCCCATGTTAGTTATCAGATTTCCCGCAATAAAGAGAAATTCAGATTAAATGTTACAAAAAGAAGTATTGCGGGTAATTTGATGACAAAGATGCCATGGGGATGCCACACTTGTGTGCCTGGGCAGTACCTATTCTATAACCAACTCCTCATCTCAATGCGACCATATAGACAAAGGCAATCCAACAAACATACCTTTCCCCAGACTTTGTGGGTACTACTTACCCAGGGAGTTATCTGAAGCCATAACTAGAACTTTAAAATCACATGTTTCACCATGTCAAATCCCGTGCAAGGTACCAGACCTCAAGCTTGCATATTGAAATTGAAGACATGTGCCAATACAGGGACTCTGTACCAGACAGGAACTTCCTGTGGTGGGCCCTCAATTGGTGAGGAACTTGGTTGCTTGTAGGAATCGCCCATGTGGTGAGGAGGATTTGACCATGTCTCTATTGACTCAGGTTTTTGTTTGTTTGCAGGTGTGTGGTGGAGTTCTCTAGACAATGTGACCGCATTCCAGTGTTGTTTTATGCCTGCCCCATTCTGTGTGGTCACCTGTGTTCATGAACCCTGCCTCCCTCAAACACTGTATAAAACAAGACCGGGTTATTGATTTCCTTTAAATCCTTTTGTTTTATCTAGTTCTTTATATGGTTTCTCTATCTAGCTTTGGAGTGCAAATCTTGTGCATTTTTTTAAAAAGAAGAAATGATGGACACGGTAATAGGTCTGTATTCTGTGCTCAGGAGATGCAGCCCAAACCATTCTGTGCTCAGGAGATGCAGCCCAAACCATTTTTGGTAGACTGGATGTGTGTAGAACCATCATCCGAAGGCTAAAATGTCAGGTGGCACAGGAGATGGATAAAGCAAGTTTTGATCACCTGGACAAGCTCTTATAGTTCACTCATCCTTCCTTTTAGTCTGCCAATCATTTCCAGCCTACTGTCTTTGCATAACTGGAAACTCTCAAAAACACATCTTTAGAACAGAAGCAGTGGTCATTCATTCACTACATCTAGTGACTGAAACTGTCACCCATTAATATAGGATGCTGTGTCTGAATAGGGTTGGCTTCCTATTTCTGGAAGCTAGTTGTAAAGTGGTCCTCATTTGGTCTGTTCCTGTTCATTTAGTCATTCATTAATTTTCCCCCAGACCTCTGGAATTAAACAGAGTATGTTAAAATGTTCAGCATTCTGTCCTTTTAGTTTGAAGGGTTCTGTTTTTCAGCAGGTTTAGTGGATCACTGAATCGTTGAGGGGCAAAATTTAACTTAGAGCCAATAAACCTATTTAGGCAGAATATTGCCCTGTTTGGGAACTGGGATGGATTTCTGGTTTTCTGTTCCATCTGTTTCACAGTTCTCAGGTTAAAAGTCCTTTCCATTTCTGTAGCATGGAGTGTTGCAAACTCTCTGGGAATAGGTACACTAAATTATGTATAAAAGGTATATAGGTATGTATATAGGACCTGCTTAGCTTCAGCAGAGTAGTGGTCTCATGTGCTGTCAGGCCATGGGTGGCATTGTGGTATAAACCTCTTGGGCTTGCCAAACAGAAGGTCAACAGTTTGAATTCCAGCTCTGTCTCAGCTCCTGCCAACCTAGCAGTTTGAAAGCACACCAGTGCAAGTAGATAAATAGATACCACTGTGGTGGGAAGGTAAATAGTGTTTCCATGTGTGCTGGCGCTCATCACGGTCCTCCATGTGCCACTAGTGGTTTAGTCATGCTAGCCACATGTCCCAGAAAGCTGTCTGTGGACAATCACCGACTCTCTTGGCTTGAAAAGCGAGATGAGCACTGCACCCCATAGTCACCTTTAACTGGACTTAACCATTTAGAGGTCAACAGCTAGAGGGCAGCACATAAGCTACCCCATCTGTTCCAGTATTCTGCAAATGTCCTGGTGATGAGCTGTGTAGCAGAAAACTCCACTGGGATTTATCCAGATGCTTTGCACCTCTGTGTTATTGGAATAGTCACTGCTAAATTTGGATGCTTTATTCCCTCTTTTTTAATAGTCCCCCCCCCCCAATTCCTTGTGAGACTAATGTCTCCTATTATAATACAATGTAGCTCTGGTTTGTTAACAGGAATAATGTTCAGTCCATTAGAACCAATTGTTTTGTCCGTAAGTTACAGGTTTTTCACAGGAAAGTACGCTTTTATCATTTTCAAGAAAAGATTCTGGGGCATTGCTTTATGTGACAGGATCGTTTAGAAACACACAATTTAAATCGATTTACTAGTGTGGCATTTTTGCAGCTTGATTATGGCTGAGCTCCAAAAATATCACCTGTGCATGCATGCGTGGAGTGAATGTTCCTTTTGGAGCTTTTTTACACCACAGAAAATAACCCCGATGTGGTAAGCTGCTATTCAGTTTTGAAAGAAACTTGTCTCAATATCTGTAGGGTTCCAGGTTATTATTTAATGGTTCACAACAGGTCTTGCAGACTTGTCCTCTTGTTTGATGCGCTTCTCAGTTCCCGCTTTTCTGATGAATTCCCATTTCTCTATCCAGGCCTGTGAATATTTCAGCTGGGTGGCATCTATGGCAATGCCTAGTAACGTAGCTATTTCACATAGTGTTTGTGCATAGAACAATGTTCCCATTTGTGTGCCTACTACAATCCTCTGTGGATACTCTGTGAAG
This sequence comes from Podarcis bocagei, assembly GCF_964188305.1. Taxonomy (NCBI): domain Eukaryota; kingdom Metazoa; phylum Chordata; class Lepidosauria; order Squamata; family Lacertidae; genus Podarcis; species Podarcis bocagei. Next base: position 44,573,174 of record NC_138126.1, read on the forward strand.
GCTATAAGCTCCCTTTTGCAATGGTTCATGCTGCAATTGCACAAACTCAATTTCACCATTCTAGGCTGCTACACCAATGCAATATCTGTGGCATTTTTTGATATGTGCAATATTACACAGATCTTATTTTTCCATAGCAGACCACAGGATTTGACTGTAAGGCTTAAAGACTGCAGTTGGTCAACAGAGATTTGTGAAAAGCAAATTATGTGCAATTAACCTACTTTCTTTCTTAAGTGGGATAAATGGATTAATGGTTGAAGAGAATGTTGGGTATATAACACAGACCAAAACAATACCCTATGCAAACTAGATAGAACAACCTGAATAATAATAATACAATTTTGATTAATTTTTTTTTTAAGGAAAGAAGAGAGGTACTGAGTAGGAGTCAAAAGGGGTCTTTTGAGGGATCAGTGCTGCTGAAACTGTTATGCCTGAAACACAGCGGTTTGGCACCCACGCTGCATTTAATCAACCTAATACTAGAGTATTTAACTTTTTCACGCAGTGTGTAACTAAAAAATGGAATTTTATTCCACTAGATGTGTGGGGGGGGGCTGCTAAATAACCAACCTCCCTCCTTTCAATACAGCTTTGCTGTGGATTGCGGAGGCCCTTTTTTCCTTTGCAGAGAGTGAGAGGGAAAACTGAGATTTTGTGTGGGTTTATGGTTTCGACATCGCACTGCTCAGACAAGTAGAGCGCTCGTGCAAGTGTGACTTCTTCTCAGTGAAAAATTCAGCTGGCAGGCATTTCACTGGAAGCAACTTTGGGAAGCAGAACCTAGATCTGAATTGGGATTTGGTGTGTTTGCTGCATTTGAAGTCCAGTTTGAACAACTTTTCTACTCCAAAGGGGCCTGCAGAATGCAGCAGCCTGCCAGTTGGCCGTGAGTTTCTTAGTATAAACAATAAAGCATGTGTTTATTTATTAGTTTATTTATTGATCTGGCAAACTGCCCAGTAAACAAGGCAGATGGTGGCTCTGTGTGATTTAAGAATTAAAGCAATAACCCAAAGGCTATATGAGAACTGAAAATTCAGGTAGAGTTTCAATTCCGCTTTCATTATGCTCAGAGAAAGGCCTTGTGGAACATCTTACTTATTGCATTCATTGTATTTTTATCCCACCTTGTTCTCCAAGGAGATCAAGGTGGTGAACATGGTTCTCCCCCTCCTTGTTTATAATCCCCACAACACCCCTTTGAAGTTGGTTAGGCTGAGAGGCAGTGACTGGCTCAAGATCATGCAGTGAGCTTTATGGCTGAGTGGGAATTTGAACTCTGGCTTCCTAGATCCTACTCCAGCAGTCTAACAACTACACAAGCTCTCTTTCATATGTTCCAAAGGAGCCACCGGACTGGCAATGCATTCAATGCTTATGTGTAGTGCTGAATTTTGTATGGGAGGGGAACCATCAAAGGCTTTCAGTGAGTGAGAACATCATCTACTTTCAGTGGTGGTCATCCAAGATTGTGAGAAAGCTCCCCTCCCATAAAGGCACCACAGTAATGACCATACCCTTTGGCTTCTGGTACTCAGAGGTACACAGCTTCTAAAGAGGGCCCTTCCATTTTTATGGCTAATGCTCACTGCTAGGCCTATCTTGTGTAAATGTGCCTAATCTTCTTTTAAAAGTCTTCACTTTCTCTAGGCTAGGCAAATGACTGTGCTAGTTCTCTAGCAAAAGATGCTGTTTTGGCTGTCAAGGTATAAATAATAAAATTATTCTTCTTCTTCACTGGAAGCATGGACTTGGACCTCATGATTTATAAATATGGAAACAAGGTGCAGAGACTTCAGCTTGTTTGGAGCCACTCTGTGAACAAGTGACTCATCTGAGTTATCAACCTATGTCTCTCACATCACATTTCATCTCTGCTCTATCAATAGTTCCTAGCCTTGGTGGTTACGGAACTTCAAAGGCAATTTACTACTACTGAATACCACTCTCTGGGTCAACAAGGGTGGAGGACTATTGCCTTCATCTGCTCAAAGACTTCTCAAATAATAATATCAATAAAAATAAGAATAATTTATTATTTATACCCCACACATCTGGCTGGGTTTTCCCAGCCACTCTGAAAGGCAACTGTTGGTCCACTGTGGGGAACAGGAAGAATGATAGGCCTTTAGCATAATCCAGCGGGCCTCTTCTTATAAGAACATAAGAACATGTGCTTTTAACATACTATTCATTACTCTGTTCTGGTACCAAGGGAACCCAAAATATTATGTGCCCATTTGAAAAGTGGGGAGGGTTGACTTAAGTTTTTCTTATGAAAAGCCATCATCTATTTTCTCCTCATGAAGAGCGATGGCTGGTGCCCTTGGCACCATGAAGCACAGGGCACCAGACAACCCTCCATCTCTTTCCAAACATGTGTGGTGTTGTGAGGCAACCCAGCCTGCAGTTCAGCATAACAAGCGTGAGTCCGCCCAACTGGAAAGAGATCCACTGTGTAGCAACCTCCAGATTTTTCCACCTTGGGGCTCAAGCCCAGACATCACCCTGACAACTTCCAATAACATAAATAAAAGCAACTTCCAGGCAAGAAATGTATGTAATGCTTTGTTTTGTTGGCTGTTGGGCTTATTTGGCTGAAATCCCCTATGCAGATTGGCTTGCTTCAATAGCATAATAGTAATAATGACAGCAAGCAATGCGGACCATTTAAATCCTCTTTCACCTCAAAAGATACAGGAACTCTGGTGCCAAAAAGGCTAATGATCACACCTCTCTGGAGAGCAATTTGGGGAAGGGGGAACCGCAGCTCTGAGCCGTCCTGCATAGCACTTACACTAACTACTGTATCTAGAGGAATTGGCCATATTTTTCTATGAGTTACACAGAATCACTTGCATGTCCAATTGTTCATCTACCAATCTTTACAACTAACTATCGTAGAGGGAATGTGCCCAGTGTAATTAGGGGTGTGTGTCCACTTTATCTCCTTGACACTGGCTCTCCGTGTAATGTCAGGCTGGCTTCAAGGACATGCTTGTAGTAGTAGTAGTAGTAGTAGTAGTAGTAGTAGTAGAAGAAGAAGAAGAAGAAGAAGAGTTTGGACTTGATATCCGCCTTTCACTCCCCTTAAGGAGTCTCAAAGTGACTAACAATCTCCTTTCCCTTCCTCCCCAACAACAAACACTCGGTGAGGTGAGTGAGGTTGAGAGAAGTGTGACAAGCCCAAGGTCACCCAGCAGCTGGGGAAGCAAACCCGGTTCACCAGATTACGAGTCCACCGCCCTTAACCACTACACCACACTGGCTCCCATTGTATCATTCAGGATCCTGAAGGCTAATGTGGTCACTGTCACACATGGCTCAGTAACATCTAGGCTGGATTACTGCAATGTGCTGCCTTGTCAAGATGTGGTGATAGGTTGCTCTGTGGCTTGTAAGAGTAGGTACAAGCAGATCAGTTAGGTCTATGGCAGTTAGGCTCTGTAAAATAATATGAATAATATCATATGAAATGTCTCTGAGGGAGGTGCAGAGGGTGGAAACACGAGACTGGGCCCTTTCAGTAGTAGCTTCCCATTTATGGGATGTTTTCCCTGGGGAGGCATGCCTGGAGCCATGCAAAATGTTTCTTTTCAGCCAAGCTTTTGGCCTTTAACTTGGAGAGTCTTAGACGTGGGTAGGCAAACTAAGGTCCAGGGGCCGGATCTGGCCCAATCACCTTCTAAATCCAGCCCATGAACGGTCCAGGAATCAGCATGTTTTTACATGAGTAGAATGTGTGCTTTTATTTAAAATGCATCTCTGGGTTATTTGTGGAGCATAGGAATTTGTTCAAAATATAGTCCGCCCTCCCAAGGTCTGAGGGACAGTGGATGGGCTTCCTGATGAAAAAGTTTGCTGACCCTTGGTCTTGGATATTGTGTTCTCTAGTGGGCCACCTTCTGTGTAGGCAACTGACCAATTTCTGGGGCACCAGACTACTTACCCACAGTGCCTCCATCTTGCCAAGGTTCAACCTCAGCTTGTTTTTCCTCATCCATTTCACCGCTGCATCCAGGAAGCGACCCAGGGATTGTACAGTACAGTCTCCTGATTCAGATGTTATGGAGAAATAGAGCCGAGTGTCATCCGAATACCCGTGGCACTTTACGAATGACCACTCCTAATGGCTTGATGTAGATGTTAAATAGCACCAGATATATCATGTAGATATTAAATAGCAGAGCCGCCATGGGGCCCGACCCACACAAAAGCAGGGAGGGGCTGACTTTGAACCACCCTGGCCCTTGCCTGGTCTGTTCTCCCAGCCAGCAAGTGTGTGCGCTTTACACTGCAGCAGTTGTTTGACCTGTGGAATATCTGGCTGCAGGTCAGAGTGTTTGTTGTCCTTGTTGCGTGGGTTAGGCTTTGATTGCTGGCTGAGTGAATGCAACCGGGGTAGGAGTTTGGTCCAGGGCCTGCCTTACCATAACAGCAGGATTTTGCTTTATATTAGTTTTTTTTGTTTTTTTGCATGAGAGTGTAAGTCTCTTTGAGTTTACTTTTGCAAAGCAACTAATAATATGAATGCAATTCACATGTACTGCTCCATCCACTCTTGACTCTTGTCCTGCCCCCCACTGGCAGGTGCCCTCAGAATGTTACCCAAAAGTGGATGTAGCTCTTAGACTGAAATGATTCCCCGCCACCAACGTACAGAATTCACACATAGCTTCATTTGGCTACATAGGAGCCAACTCCTAGGGGCCAAGGTCCCTTTAGCTCCCAGACATTGTCTGAACATTGTCATTCAACTGGTGTGCATGGACTTGTGATCATTTATTTAGGATGGGGCTGACTTGGGCCCCCCATATTTTATTCAAGTTGGCACCCTCATTTGGCTACTAGCTTAGACTGTTTTTAGAGAATTACACAAGTTCCTGGAGGGAGTATCTGTCAATGGCTACTATTAGCTATAGTATGTAAATGGAATGCCCACTTACTTCTGCGGTACTCTTGCTGCTGATAACCAGATTAAAGGAGACAGAATAGCTTTCTTCTTGGCTGTGAGTGTCTTGGGTTTAAGCATCCATTCTTGAAAATATTCAAGTTTAAATCCAGGGTAGGGGAGGAACCACCACTGTATTTTAAGAACATTTTTGTGGTTCCTTTTTTTGTACCTTATAATTATAGCAATTTCAACAGCACGGGTCAAATAGTTGCCCTATGCTTGTTTGTTTTCAAGCAAAGGGATTTTTTTTTTTTTTTTGGTCTTTGGAATGTATACCTCTTACACTCACGCACTTAATTGTTCATAACCATTTCCCTGAGGAAACTGTTCCCCTCTCTGTGTGCTTTGAAGCACACTTTGAAAACTTATTTAATAGTTGGAAAAGCCTTTTATGATTTGATTTTTTTAAAAAAACAAACCAAAACCAAAACAACTATGTATATACTGACCGGCTTTTAAAAATCCTTTTAGCTGCACTATTTTAATTATATATGTGTTTCATTGTTGCTTTTATTCTCATTGGCATTCTATGAAATACTTCTATAACAATGTACTTTTATTTTAAAATAAAAAAATTCCTTCCAGTAGCACCTTAAAGACCAACTTGCACACGAAAGCTCATACCAAGAACTAACTTAGTTGGTCTTTAAGGTGCTACTGGAAGGAATTTTTTTATTTTGACTATGGCAGACCAACACGGCTACCTATCTGTAACTTTTATTTTAAAAACCTGATAAGACTTTTAAAAAGGCAGGGTATATATAAATCCACGAAACAATCAAGATAAAGAAAAAATAACAGTCATTAGTGGTGAATCCAGCACTATTCTCTGAACCAATGTTGCTTCCAGATGATCTGCTTATTGAGAATCCATTTGCTGAGATGACATTGCATTTCCCTGTCCCTTTCCTTCTAGCAAAAAGTCTGATCTTCTGGGGAAGTAGGTTTGTTGCGCAAGAGCTACAAATCACCTTTAATTGCACAACCTGTATTTCCCTGTATTACAGTTTACTCCCGCCCGAAAATTGTGATAGGCCAAAGGTGCTTTAGGTACCACTGTGTCCAGTGTAGCTTATACTCTAGTAAAATCATATTCAGGCATCAAGGTGGAGGGTGACAGGGTCAGTGACAGCTAAATCAGGATGAATGCTCAGTAAACAGTTTGCCTGGAAGTGCTCAGGGTCCAGGACAGAGCACACGGACATTTGATCCAGCCCATAAAAGCAGCTCCCACATTCCTAGAGGTATTGCAGGGATTCTGCTCTAACCAGGCAGTCTTGCAACAGGCGTTCTGAAACTAGGACTATATGAAGGTCCGGCTGGATCAGGTCAATGGGCCATCTAGTCCAGCCATCTAGTCTAGGCCATCTAGTCACAGTGGACAACCAGAGGCCTGTGAGAGGCCTGTAAGCAGGACATGAGTGCAACAGCATTCTCCCCAGCAGCTGGCATTCAGAGACACCCACACTTCCTCTTGTCCTGCTGCTCTTCCTTGGGGGAAAACTGCTCTTTAGCGTTCAATCAGAGCAAACAGCAATTGGGGTTTTCCCCAGATTGACGTATCCTCCAGTTTAGCACTAAACAGTGGGTTTTCCATGGGAAAGGAGCGGGGAAGGGGGGGAAACCACTTGGACCCATGCCTCAGCACTGTGGGTCAAGCGGAAAACCTCTCAGACCCATGCTTAATAATAATAATAATAATAATAATAATAATAATAATAATATATTATTTGTACCCCGCCCATCTGGCTGGGCTTCGCCAGCCACTCTGGGCGGCTTCCAACAAAGATTAAAAATACATTAAAAACACATCAAAATGTCACATATTATAACTTCCCTGAACAGGGCTGCCTTCAGATGTTTTCTAGATGTCTTCTAAATGTCAGGTAGTTGTTTATCTCTTTGACATCTGACATGGGACAAGCAGAAGTGTGGACGAGCTCATTCTGTGCCCTTCCTACTGATTCTGATCTTCTTCTGCCATGTAAATGGTGCAAATTCTGCAGCTGGGAAATCAACTCAGTGGGGTTGTTGTTATTATTTGAGCATTTATGATCTGCTCTTCATTGCAAATTTTCATTGAATATTCTGTTGCGTATTGAAACAAAAAGAGGGCCCTGGGGTTGGGAGCTAGTGGTGGCCAGCCCAGAGGTGCTCAGAATTCAGAGCTCTCTCTGCCTGCAGCAGATAGGGAAGCCCTTAGCACCTCTGAGGCCATGTCATATGAACGACACTCTGGCTTGCCTCCTGATCCTGCTAGCTCACATGTCGTCTTTCCAACCCATCTAAAAATAAGTGAATAAATCAGCCTAATGAGACAGCGGGTTTAAGTATCCCTCCATCTGCCTTAAATAAATGCCCTATACCGCTACGATCTCAGAAGAGCAAGGATCTGTTCCTTGTGGAGGTATAAAAAGAACAAACATATGGCAGGGCACTGAGTGCAGTGGTTGAAGTGCAAAGTTTCTGCAGTAAACATATTTTGTGTTTGCTGAGTGAGGGTTGCTTTCAAAATGCAGAGGGAGGTGGAAGCAGGCGCTAAGACTCCGCTGCTGCTTCTGGTGTTAAGTTGGAGATAGGGATGGAGGAGACATCTGATTCAACACACATTTAAAGTTGAATCTATCAAATTTGCACCTCTCAGCTACCCTTCGAAAGTTGCACATCGCCGAATTTTGCGATGCAGTTGTCTGAGTAACCAGTGTTTACAAAAATGCATACATTAGGGGGGAGCGTGATTAAAAATGAAGATTTTCATGAAACTGTCATACAAAAATGAATTATATTGGGGAAAATGTGTACACTAGTTAAAACTGAAGATTAAAAAAAGTGTTTATTGGGGCCAATTTGCACTAAAATGCGGATGGAGGAGTTGTGAGAAATTTCTGCATCCACTGGAGCTAACAAAAACTGTCGAAATGTCTGCTAGAGAAGATGGCTGCACTTGGCTACACATCTTCTGTTACTCTAAAAAATAAAGCAAGACTGTACAGCTGAGGTCATGTTCTTGTTTTTGCTTCTAGACTGCATGTCTGAGGCTTTGCTGAATAGGAGACCAAGGTATAAAGAGCAAAGAGCAAGTCATTTCCAGCAAACAATTCCACATCTGTGTTTCACCTGTAAAACATTTAGGATTCACAGAACTTTTAAATGCAGTCATTCACACCAGAACATGGGTGATAAATAATGGTTTTTTTACCAGTCATAGCTAGTTTTATTTGTGAACATAGTTTTTTAAAAACCCTCTATATTTAGTGCTTCTTTGGAATGGAGAGGCACTGAACTCTTGGCACTTCTCTCCTTTTTCTTTCTTTTAAAAAATGGGTTCCAGGAATGGATATCTTTGTAAACAGTGGGCTGCTTCTTGGTCCTTCTTCCAAAAAGCACCACTGATTATTTTATACTTCCTATATGAAATAGTCTTAACTAGATGGAGATATGAAATTTGGAAGTCCTGGCTTCTAGCTATGTCCTTTAAAAAACAACAACACCCATGTAAACAGAGTTTTAGCGCTGGGAAGGAGGGTGGTCTCATAACTATCAGCTAAACATTTCTCCCTAGTTTTATGAGAAAAGGAAGAGCCAACAGCTGATAAGGGCACATCTGTTTGTCGGGCTGCTAAGCTGAACGTGTTGGATGTGCAGTGCTAAAATGAGAACCATGGACAGGGCATGAGGAGAGTATCACAGCAGCAGAAGGAATACCTCTCTTTTCTTTCTTGATTTGAAACTGATGGGCGTTGGCAGCAGACTGCCTAAAAATGCTTGACTGAGCTGTTAGGTTGGAACAGGCATACTTTCCAACCCTCCTTCTCTAAGTGGGGACACCTGACTTAAAAGGCACGTCTCCCTCATTCCCACTGAGAAAGCTGGCTTTTGCCTTTGCTCTGGTCTGTTTACTCAGCAGTGTAAGCTAAATTGCACCAAGCTGAGTCTCACAGCCTTGCTTCTCCTCAAATTATTTTGCATTGTGGATTGTTTGCAGACTAATTCAAATAGTTCTGCTTTATCAGAGTTGATGGAAAGCTGGTTTTTATGACCTTACTGTCAGGAACCATCTGTGAACATCCACAGTACTGACCCTTAGGTAGCACTGCCACCAACTTGTTTATAATCCAATCCAATTCAGTTCTTTATTATGGCCATAGACCAGCAGGGCCTGTTTATAAGTCTCTAAGTGAGTTGCTTGTCTCCAAGGGTAGCCCTATGCAGTACACATTGCAGTAGTCTAAATGTGAAGTTACTTGAGATCATGAACCAGTGTCACAAGGCCAATTTCAGCCTCTGGTGAACCAGCTGTACGTGGAAACAGGCATTGCCACTGAGGCCTCCTCGGTTTCCAGTGACTAGTGATGTTAAATTCTCGAGAATAATCTTTTGGAGAATATTCTCAGTTAATGAATGAGGTGTATACATTTAAAGCAGCTGTGTAGATGACACAGAATTTACAGTTTGTGGAGAATGTTCTCTGGAGAATTTTCTAGCAGGGAATATTCTCGAGAATATTCTCCGGTTAATATTCTCACTACCAGTGACAATGCTAGAGCAAGGAGTACCCATAAACTACTAACCTCCTCCTTCAGAGGAGGCAACTACAAAACCTACCATGAGAATAACCCACTATCTTGTTTTGTGAGGACCCAGCTTCACACGCAAATAGACCTAATGGTCAAGGTGTGATATGGGGCCTAGCCCTCAGCTTGACAATACCGTGGACTGACATCTCCACGGATGTTGTACTAAGAGATGGTCTTCGACAAGAAAGCAGGCAACCACTCAGCATATGTGTGGAGGCTTACAAAGCACACCCTTCAAAATGGTGCCAACCACCTTTATGTATCTATTATTAAGGGTTGGATTCCTACATGACACTGCAGTGCGCAAGCATCGATTGGCCCTGTGCTGCTGACCCTGATTTTGTATGGGAGGAAGTTTGGATTTCTACATGGCATTGCAATGAGGCTGCAACTGCCTCCAAATGATAACCCTGAGAATCAGGAGATGAAAGGCCTTTTGATTATTGAGTAAGCAAACAAGCCCAGGATGAACCTATACACTTTCCTGTCAGCTACCTTGCCATGTATGGCATATTGATGGAGCTGTATGCATGATAAAGTTAGTGACAGTGCTATGGGAGTGCTAGCAGTGGTTATAGTGCTGCTGGTAGTGTCTCTAACTGTTTACCGTGCATGTAGCTCTAGCAATGCATACCATATGCTGCTGGAAGCATCAGCAATGCCCTTTCGCTGAGCAGGATCTGCAGGTAATCAACAGATCCTGAGAAGATGTGAGGCCTCCATAGAAGATAAGGAAGGGATTATGTTTCTTCATATAGCTGTCATTCTCAAATCCCTCACAGAAATGTTCCTAAGATAGAACATTATGAAATCCCCGGCTTGTGCTATAGGGCATAGCTGTCATAATTCTCACGTTTCATTTTTATTGCATAACAGTCCATTATGACTATTTTTTGCACCTTGCCATGCAGTATCTGGTTACTGTCACAGAGAAGATACCTGAGTAGTATAGTCAGCGGTTAGTCGTTCATATAAAAATTCCTATGGTCATGTTTTCCACAGCTCTTTCCAAAGTGGTTCCATCGAGCAATTGATAACTAAATGAATCTGGACTCTCTCTCTCTCTCTCTCCCTCTTTTTTTTTTTTTTAAAAAAAAGCAAACAGAAGATTGAAGTTAACGTTTAACTTTTGGCCATTTCAACTCTGATAGCTTTGGCATTGATGTTGATCATTTAATGCGTGCGCCCTTGTGTCGCTACAGCAACCGCAGCCCTGGAAGACCTTGACGTTCAGTCAGCGAAAAATAATAAAGTTAATTTGTTTAGGCCTCTGCCGATAAGTGTCTGCGCTCAGAGTCAATTGTTCTGGCAAACAAGAGCCAGAGCTATCAGAAATGTACTGGATGTTTTAACGCAACTGTTGCACAATATCACCTCCTAGGCTCACCAGGGGCCCAAGCCGGCATGCAAACAAACAAAACTATATGCTAACTTGCATGTTTGATGTAAAAAAAGGAGAAAAAGTAACAATGCTTGCCAAGTGACTTAGCATTTGTGATATCGTTATGCAATAGAGCGCAATTGTTGGTTCACCAGCAGCATCTGAAGCAGGCACGGGGGCATTCTGTGTTGAAGTTGATGGACTCCATCACCCACCACCCCTAACCATCAGCCATTTTGGCTGAGGCTGATGGGAACTGAAGTCCAACCATACCTGGAGGGCCAGCCTTGCTCTAAAGCACCAGGGTATATCCAGTCTTATGTATACTGTCAATGGTCCTAATGAATATGCCTACTGTGTGGAACAGGCTACATTTCGGATAAAAGATTTATTCAAAATACAGCCTCTAACTCAGCACACTGAGGAAATCCACAGCCACATTAGCAATGCACTGCAAAGCATAGAGGATCACGAAGAACAATGAACAATGAACTATCAAAGAACAATGAACAGGAGTTTGTTTTTAAAAGATATAGATATAATTGATTAAAAACAACAACCCTGAAGAGGAGAGGTCAGTTTCTGATAAACGAAATATGAAAACACAGTAGAACCTCTCTCTTTTTCCACCCAGACTTGTGTTTGTCATTTAAATCAGGGAGTCTTTGGAACTCCCTGCCCTGGTAATTTCATTTGGACCCTTTTTTGGTGATATCCTGCTGCCACATGAATATGTCGTTGCTGCTGCTGTTATTGCTGCCATTTGACCTGAATGCTGTTTGATATTATCTGGCTACCACCCACCGACACCCATTCCATTTTGATTATATGCTTTTATCTGTCACTCTGCCAGTTATAGATAAAAGGCTGACTAATTATGTGCAAAACTGTACTAAAAAAAAGCCACATAAAAGAGTCAAGCCCCATGCTGTGCCATATTTCTGCTGCGTAATATTAGAAGAATGTGAATAGAAGTGGGTGGTATTCAGTAGAGGTTTACTCAGAGGGGACCCACTGAAATTAATGGTCATTAATTTCGATGGGTCTACTCTGAGTAAAACTTAATTGGCTACCACCCTGTGTATTCATTTTGCATGTATCTGATTATGTGCTGTTTGCTCTAGGAAACCTGGAGAATATTATGTGTCTGTGTGCATATAATATTAAATATACAATAATGCAGGTCATAATGCATGTAATATGTAATAGCTGTTCATATGTTTAGCGGAACAGGGAGAGAACTCGCTTCTGTTTGAGATAAAGGAGAGGGATTGGAATTGGGGGGGGGGGTCTAGGTGGATAAGCCTGACTTTGAGATTTAAGACGAGCTCCTTGGGAGCATTAGGAGACCCTAGGTTCCGTGAAGATTTGAGTTCAGCCTTGACTTTGAGGCATATCTATTAAATAGTGTTAAACAGCCGGTGTAACAGCATGTCAACTTCTGCAGTGATTAGACTTCTCCTTCAGACAGGTGTTTACACATATTTACAGATATTACTCCATCAAAACCCAAGACGTTTAGCCAGGCACTAATCACATGAGTGATTGTGTTATGATTACGAGCGATAAGACTGGGAGGAACGCAGCAGTAACAGTTACAAACCTATTGCAGAAAATAAGAAATAGCTGCTGTCTGTAAACATTTGCCGAATAGCAAATTAAGCCACCGCTCTCCTCTCCCTCCCCGCCAGTCAGCGGCATTTTGTGAACATCTTGTTGGGGGTACTAGGCTGACTGTTACTCAATGTTTTGAGTGACCCAATTCTCTTGGGAAGAAGGAAAAGGAAGGCTGCCAACTTCCTGAATCGAGCGGAACAATGATCCTCGACTCTAAGAACAGCATCCAAGCCTTCTGATGGCGAATTATTTATCGGGTGACACAGAACAAAACACACTTTGTTGTCACTGTGCAAAATTCTCCATGTGTGTTGAATTAGAAGGCAAAGAATAGCTAGTTATGTGATTGTAGAAAACAGGAACAATGCCTTCTCTAAAAGAATTCCATAAAAGCTTCATGATTCCACAATAGCTCTCTGCAGACCCTAACTAGGAAGACGATCCAAATCAGAAGGGACCTGCAGGCTTCATTTCGGTTACTTCAGGACCCAGAGAAACAATGGCGGGAGCTGGGGTATGGAGCTGAAGCAGCTAAGGAAAAAGTAGGCCGCAGGGCGGTCTCCAGACATTTTGAGGGGAGAAAATTGGTTCAGTTTGCACTTAAAGACAGAGCTACCTAATTCACAATTGCTGAACCAATACGTTAATTGAAACACAACCATCCTAAATTTGCATTTCTCTGACTTTTGAAATGCAGCGCTTCAACCCAGAAATGTGGACAAAAATCTGTGTATTTGCGAAAGCTTCCCTTCAAATGCCCGCATTAGTGACAATACATATAGAAATACATTTTATGAGGGGAAATTGCTTGTATCCTAGGCAAAATTGTATACAAAAAAAATTGTGTATTAGGGCAGATTTGGGTAAAATGCTGGTGAACTTTCATGAGGACTTTTTTGTGTGAAAAATTGCAAATGAATGTGGAGAACTGAATGCCTTTATCTCTCTTGCCTCTTGCCTCATTCTGTGGAGATGGTAAGAAACCTGGAAAATATATCCCATTAATATCAGAAAGCCATAGAGCATTTTATCCCCTTTTAACCCCAGCTGACAGAAACAGCCTCCAAAAAAATTATGCAGTTGTCCTTGGCATTCAAGAGAAACAGGAGTGCCCATCAGCAAACTGTTTATTGACTTCCACAAGGTCAACACCCGAGACAAATGCCCAATTGCCAATTTGGTCCCGGGAGCTCTCGTTTTTGAAACCTGCAGCATTTGGGACTGGATGTTCACCACCATGAGAAGATGTTGGCAGCATAAAGTTGAAGGAGCTTCCACGAATGTTAGAAGGGTTAGATATAAACACTTTGGGATTTAACAGTGCCATACAGAGTTGCTTCAATTACAAGAAGCTGACCAGCACCGGGGATCATTATATCATTCCCCACAAGCAGGACAGACCTGCGGTTTTGTGTTCCTTTAATAGAAATGCTTCCATATAGAGAAAATCTGCAGTTGTCCATAAAAATAAACAGTGTCGCAGAAGTAATTGTTTAGCGATTGCAACTTGAATGGACATCCTGGCACTTTACCCTCTTTTTTAGAGTATTTCATCAAGAAGTGGCTTGATTGCGTGTTGTTCTGCCCCTGAAACACACACCACATATAACCTCCTAGAACAGCTCCCTTTCCCGCTCCCTTTCTCCTTTTGCTTTCTGCATCTTCTTAAAGAGAAGTTGCCACATGCGTTCTTTGCCCTCACTTTCCTTGCCCTTGCACAACCCTCCTGCTAAACCAATCACATTCTCTGAACTCCCTCGCTGTTGCTGATGAAGCAAAGCCTTGATGACAAGCTGTGTGTCAGTAGATCCCTTTGCTGCATTGTCACGGCAGATAAGTCTGTTTGCAGGCTTGGATGTACGGCAACAGAGCAAGAACTCTCTGAAATAATAGGAAGACAATGGCCACAGAGCTTCCTTCAGACAGATGTTGTGCCACAGAGTGTACATGTGGTGAAGAATAAGGCTTCAATCCTATGCACAGGATTACTCAGTAGCAGGAAGTCCTGGTGAGCTCAGTGAAGCTTACTTCTGAGTAACATTCCTGAGGGGTCAGATTCTTCTGCATTGCAGTTTATTGTGGATTTGGTACTGAATAGAAGGTTTTTCACAGCATCTAGGGGGGAAAACCTGGATGTAGTCTTCCAAAATATAGGATAAAAAACAAATAAAATAAAACCTACATACAGTTAGAGCTTAATAATTATTTCACTATTAATATACTACTTAATTGTATGTCACTATTAACATACTTCTTAATTGTATTTCGGTTCAACAATTACTTTGATAAAATACATATTTTGTTATGTGCAAATGGCTTCAGATACCTGTTTGGTTCATAAATTACCACATAGCATATATTCAACACAGAAAACAGTGATAATTTGTTGTTGACAAAGGACAGCTGGACATATAAAGGGCCCCATTACCTTCAGAAGTTTAGGGCCTCATCAAACCTAAATCTGGCCCTGGGAATAGATATTTTTGTGTCTCCATGTATGCTTTTCTTGTTTTGCTTCTTAAAACAGAGCAAATATTACAGAACTGTTCCCTCAAGCAAAGGAAACCAAACCTAAGTAGCATTGCACCCAGAGCTTCTCATCAAATGTGTTAATCCTCAAGACAACCATTATGTGTTATGTGTGGGGGGGGGGTAGTGAGGAAGAACATTATTTCCAAACTTCGAATATAGTGACCAGTGACTTGAAGACAAAGGCAATGGCCATGGTGACAAGGCCTCTCAACTCTTATGTCAACTAAGCCCCCCCCCCCAGCCAAAATGAAGCACTAGCTTGGGCCAAATTATGTGGGAGCTTCCTCTTGTGAATTCACTGGTCTCTGGATTGGCTCCATCATTAGCACACGCTTAGCACTTCTGACATCCCCTTTGAATCTATGTCCAGCTATGAGAGCTTCGATTACAGGGGATATTCTCCTCCTGCCTCCGCCTTGCCATTGCTGCACCATACAGAAAAAGGGCTGAAGGCACATCTGTATTAGGAGTCAGGAAGGTAATGTTGCAGCTCCAACTCTTACAAAAACGAATGCAATCATTGATGACAAGGAAATTGCTCAAAAAGGTGAGTAAATGGTGCTTAGAGAGCGTGCGGGGGGGGGGGGAATCCCACTAAGGTGCAATCGGTGGCTAAGGCAGAACATCTCATAGTCCGTGTCTTAACACATTGTTCTTTGCTGGTATTTTGTAACTGTAGTTGCTATTGAGAAATCAATTTATTGTGCTCCAGGCAGAGTAATACCATATGTTTTGGGGGGGGGACTGCACTCTTGAATGAACATAGAAAGCCAGTGAGGATGACAAATGAGAAAACTGTGGTTTAAGCTAAGTGGCAAGAAATTTCCAATAGTTTGGCTGGCTTGCGGTGGTTGCTCATTTTGGCAGTCATGACAAGAAAGCTATTCTCTAGGCCAAACTGTGTGTTACACACAGTTGTGTGTTTCTCTACCTTGACAGGATTTTTTCCTCCACTGAAAAGCAGCCCTGGAAGCATCAGTAAAGAATAGCAGAGAGACTGCATAATCCTTGCCTACCATTTGTCAAAATTACCCCTCCCCTCAGCTACTTTTCCCACCCACTGGGAAAAAGATATGGGATTCTGTATCTTTACCACCATCACTGAGGGGAAAGAAGCGCAAAACAATGTGTGAAATGTAATTAGCCATAGTCCTGTAAATGGCCATGTAAGATGGCGGGTCAGAGCTGATGGGTCTAATTTTAATAAGTGTACCTCTTGCAGAAAAACATGCATGAAAAAAATGAAACCAACTTCCATATAATGATGGTTTGGATCACACCCTGTAGCTATTAAAAGTGCCCATTGAGGAGTGCATATAGAAATCTACATAGTTGCCATTGATGCTGAGGCACCCTGCTTTGCTGTACAGCACTGAGTTAGGTGGCCTTGTGGACATTTTTAGCTATGTGATTTTATGGCATGAAAAATTCTACAAAACTGGTTTTTAATCACTGGAATAATATGAGGGGAGGGGGAGGGGGGAAAAACCAATCTTCTGCCCGTTGTCATACTTTATCTGATTGCAAAATGTGTAAAACTTTTTAAGAAACGGATAAAAGCCAGGCTTCTAGATGAAATCCTCCTTTCTCTAATGGGTTCCCAGAAGAAGGAGGCTCTTATTTCTCTTTCTCTTTCTCTTTTCTCTTCTATACATTCTCAACCTTTAGCGTAAACTCCTGCAGCAATAGTTAATAATTTTGCAAATTTGCAGCTTTAAATAAGACCTTTGGGTCTGTTGTTCAGATACGTGTTGCCTACCGTATCTCCACCGTTGCTTTCACATGCTGACCCACACAACCCTTTTCAGAATGCTTGCATAATGAAAGAGGCCAAATTCATCACTCATTGGCCTGTTTTGCTCGGCTGCGGCGAGTTTTGCATGCATATGTATAACTTGTAGTAGAACTGTAGCCACTGATGTCTCAGTGGATTCGATCTCATGCTAATCTATCATTGTATCATTAAATTGTTCCTATGGGGGCCTACGGTATTGCTCTTTTTTTAAAAAAAAAAAATTCTTTCTATGCCGATGTTTTCACAAGGGAACTGGGACATTTTAATCCAGTTAAAATTAATAGGAATTGGGCAACCAAGTTCCTTACCTCTGGAAAAAAAATCTCAGCAATGTACATTGATTCCTACTTAGTTCCGCCAAACAACTCACTGTCCTGGAACAGTTGACTCAGTTCATTGAGTTGGAACCATGACTTTCCATTGCTGTCTTGTTTGGACCCCATAATTGGTTGGAAGGATTTTCATTTTAACTAGAGCACTCAAGCAGTACACTTGCACTAATCTGCTTTTAAAAAATAAGATAAACCCACCCCACAACAACACATCTTCTGTCTGCTCAATACTGTATATACCATCTACTAAAGGTCAGGTAAATAAGGGCAACACTGATGAAAGGGTTAAGGTCTCCACTGTGGTGTGCAGGACACCAAGGGTGAAGGACATCGGTTTCCTAGAAAGGGGTCTCTTGAGATGAGCCCACGCTTCAGCGGCATCACGTTGGAGGCCAAAGTCAACAACGATACATGTGACTCTGGTGAACTGTGGAAGATCTGAAGCTGGAGCAGGGGGTGGCTGCCAGCTCTGCAAACTGTTAATGAGCACATGACCGGAAATGAAAGGTTATTATGTACAAATGTATTGTTGACTGTTTCCCAACTTTATTCAGATATATCTCATAGAATCATAGAACTGCAGAGTTGGAAAGGACCCTGAAGGTCACCTAGTACAATCCCCGGCATTGCAGGAATCTCAGCCTAAGTGTCCATGACAGAAGTCCATCCAACCTCTGCTTAAAAACCTCCAAGGAAGGAGAGCCCACAACCTCCTGAGGGCCACATTCCATTCCTGGCAACCACTTGGAGTCCAAATCTCAGTGGTGGGTGGGGCCAGAAGCAAAGTGGGTGGTGCTAAAGACACAATTTTACCTTTGTACAACAGGGCTATTATGTACACAAACGCAAGCACCCCTCTCTGTCTCCTAACCAGGCTAGCAAGAAGCGTTATCCGATGCATTCCAGCCCGGGGGGGGGAACCTGAAGATGCAAAGCAGGGATGGTAAGGGTCTGGCTCAGTAGAGTGTGTGGTGTAGGGGGACTCCCAAGGGCCAGGTAGAGAGGTCTGGGGGTCACATCCCCCCTCCCCACCCAGGCCTGCGGTTCCCCATCCTTGCTATAAAAGTTTATTTCCCCACTCCCGTCATATCTTAGGAAGGAAGAGCTTTTTCACGATGAGGGGCTATTTCTTGTCTTACCATTTCAGTCACACTTTTATCTATGAGCTTTATAGTGATAAAAAATGAAAAGAGGTTTTGAAATATTTTATACTTACCTCCAGATTCACGTTCATTGGTGTGTGCTCTTAAGATGAGCTGAAACAATGTGCAGTATACAGTACGTGTGCTTGGGTGGGTGGGTGGGGGGGGACAACAGCCTATCAGCAGCAGTATTCTTTTGGGTTAAGGGTATGTGATTTATCAGATGCAGTGGTGCACACTTGATGGCAGCAGACAAGCACACCACATTTACACTGCTGTTGCATGGGGATGATGACATATAAAATGTGACTTGTGAAACATACACTACCAACCTCTCAAGGACACTAGAACATAATTGTTCAGGGAAGCAGCTCCATCTGACCAACTGCTTTGGTTGAAATGGTTCCCCACGTGAGTTCTGGAAATTTAATCACATGACGCCACTGATCACCGCCATCATTGCCGCTCCCGTGGCAATTTGCAATGTGATTGTTACATTTTATTAAATGCATCATTTTAGTGTACTTTGTTGTGTTGGTGAGTTAATTTGCATACACCTTGTAGAAAGGTGACCCAAGCAAATGTCTGGAACAGACTCTTGAGGGCTGAAGCACACAAATACTCAAGGTAACAGCCTCCAAGGTTTACAGACACTGCAAGCTTCACTCATGACTCCTTGGTAGTCACCTCTGAAACCTTGCTGACTCAGCCCTGTAACCTGACAGATTCTGAATGCCTTTTCCAAATTCAGATTAAATTCTTGCACAATACACACACACACACATACACAATTTTTTTTACTGGGGCAAATGCAATTTGATCTCTGATAAAAGAATGTGTAAGATGGTCACAGTTGAAAATTTGATCTATGGTTTCAGTTCCAACACTCTGCCTATTGATCAAGTTTCCTGAATGGAATTCCACATGTTCAAATGCCTCATTAACTTTTGACAAATAATGGTCCCCTTTTCTCCTTAAAAACATCACTTTTCTTCTTCCGCTGATGATCTTACAGTTTGATCTTTAATATTTGCTGCACCAACAACACATAAGGGCTTAGAAGAACAGGCTGTACCAAAAGCTACACACGCAAACATGCCAATACAAATTCTTAGCAGCCTCGTGAAAATGATCTCAAAGCAATTACATCTTGCAGGGCCAGCTACAGTTTAAAATACAACCATATTTTGTACACATTTTTTCCATTACGACCACATGCTTTCATGAGCAAGTCAAACACCTGCTTGAATTGCTGCCAGTTTTCTGCTGCATTGTTTGATATCTTCAATGAGACTTGAAACACCATATAATTCTTTAAACAAACACCACATACTTTCCCAGCTTTGCTCCAGAGCCTAAATTTCACTTTCTCAGTTCAGCCTTGTTCTTGCTTCAACTTTTCATGCAGTCAAAGTTAAGCACTCTTGTCCTGTCGATTACAACGGGACATGTTTCACTCACTCCAGATCAGCTGGATTATAGAATGCTTAACTTTGGCTCTAACATCTCCCTCCCGCCCATCAGCAACTCCTACATTTTGCACCAGCCACTCCTGATATATGCTTGGCTTCACAAAGAAGAGATCAAAAATCTCCATGGCAACTAGATGTTTAAGTTACAAAGCTGTTTCCAAGAGTACTGACTCTTGCTCAGTGTGATCCTAAGCATTCTTACTCAGAAGAAAGTCCTTCAGAGTTCAAGGGGATTTAAGATGCAATCGAATACTCACCAGTTTGGGAGTATGTGAAGAGGTAAGAAGAATTTAAGAAGAGTATGCTGGGTCAGACCAATGGCCCATCTAGTCCAGCATCTTGTTCTCACAGTGGCCAACCAAATGCTCATGGCAAACCTGTAAGCAGGACCCGAGCCCAAGAGCCCTCTCCCCTCCTGTGGTTTCCAGCAACTAACATTTGTTTAACCCTCTTAAAGCTATCTAGTTTGGTGGCTATTGTTGCTTCCCCTGGGAGCAAGTTACATAATTTAACTGATGGCTGGGGCGAAAGTACATTCTTTTATCTGACCTGACTCTTCCAACCAGCGGCGTAGCGTGAGTTGTCAGCACCCGGGGCAACGCAAGTAATTTGCGCCCCCTAACGTGGGGCAAGGCAAGTAATTTGCGCCCCCCCTAACCCCTAACCTGCGAGTTGCCGCTGGCGCTGCCGCCCAAACGACGCCACTTGCCCGGAGGAGGAGGGGGGCAGAGAGGCGAGGAAAATGCAACGGCCCAGCAGCTGCAGCAGCACCGGCGGAGGCGGGGCTGTGAGGAGGGGCTGCCTGGCGCGTCCTCCGCGGTGAGCGCTGAGAGCCGCTGCCTGCCGGGCGCCTTCAGCCCGGACGCGCGCACAGCTCGTCGGTTCCGCGAGACATGCGGCTCCGCTACAGCCTGCGCCCGAGGCTCTTCGGCGACTCCGGAGGCAGCGAGCGCGCCCCCCCCCCAGATGTTGCGCCCGGTGCGGCCGGCACCCCTGGCACCCCCCACGCTACGCCACTGCTTCCAACATTCATCCTCACTGGATGCCCACAAGACTTAGTGTTATGAGAGAGTCAGTTGTTGAAAGAGAACCTTCCCCCACCCCAGAGGTCAACTTTGACAAGTGTTGGAAACTCACACCTATCAGGCTCCTGACATCATCATGATGTCATCATGACATCATCATGATGTCAGGTGACTGATATGTTGTTGCTTCCACCAACCTATCCATAGTTGGCCTTTGGGCTTGGGGAAGGCCCACCAGACCATAGTTCCCCACCCCCAATCTAGGAAAGCTGATAAACTCTTCCAATGATTTCAATATATTGCTATTTTTCAAAAATATCTGACTCACGCCCATTCACACTTTCACAAAGAAACTCCCACAATGTATATACAGTGGTACCTCTGGATGTGAACGGGATCCGTTCCAGAGCTCCGTTCACATCCTGAAGTGAATGCAACCTGCGTCTGCTTGGCTGCGCATGTGCGTGTCACGATTTGCCGCTTCCACACATGCACGTGACATCATTTGGAGTGCCTGCGCATGCGCGAACTGCGAAACCCAGAAGTAACGTGTTCTGTTACTTCTAGGTCACCGTGGGAGCGCAACCCGAAAACGCTCAACCCGAAGCTACTTCAACCTGAGGTATGACTGTATACTCTGTAAGAAATGGCCCTGTGCAATGTATTAACTATCAAGAAGGGACTGGAGCATTCACTGGCATCTGATAGAGTGAAAGAATATAGCAGCACTGTTCAGAATCCTTCTCATTCAGTACGTAACCTTGAGGGCTTAGTCCTTGAGCTGGGACAAATATGCTCAAGAGCTCTTCATTCAATAGAATCATGCTGTGACTATGTGCACACACATCTCAGCACCTTTCGGTATGGGTTCTTTGAAGGCTTTATACATGTAAATGTGTAGGATATGATGTGCATACATGTTTGAGTTTGTAAATAGATTCAAGGAATGGGGGAGGTTGAAGATGAGGGTCAGACATTTGGATCAGGAGGACAGATCTTAAGAACTCAGCCTGATGATTTTCTGATTGTGGATTGTTGTGGAAATGGGATGCTTTGGGCGTATGAGTGAACAGATGAGAAATGGACAGGGAAAAGAAACAGTCTGATCTGCCCGTCCATCCAAGTATTCAGCCTGCTACTAACAAATGTGTTCTTCATCTGCGATAGGTAGTACTGAAGGTGAAGAGAAAGCATCTATTTAAAAAGAGATGTAACCAAAAAGAATCTAACTCTTCAGCCTTTCTCCTGGCTTGTCTGTCAATGTTGGGAAAGTGTGCTTTCCATGACTGTTGTTTGAGCAATCAAAAACTATGGTGTCATTCCCCCAAATATCTTGATGCTAGCACCAACTGAAAGAATGAACTGGAGCTGCAAAAAAGTGCAGAGCACATTCCTGGTACAGAGAAAAATAATGGTCCAGATGGGAAGGGGAGGCAATTAACCACTCCCAGATGTCTTAACTCAGCAGTGTTGCATCATCATCCATCACAACTTTATCGGCGCGATCAGCTCCAGTGATATAGCACTGCTCTGAAGGGCAAATGTCAGCATGCCAACAAAAGGTGTACAGTTGTATCATTGAGAGATCATACTAGCAAGGGACAATGCATATGCAGCATAAAGCTTCACACTGACCCTCTGTGGAGGCTAGAATCTTTGCTGCAGCATTGCTTCAGGATCGAAAGTCCACCATGCGTGGCCAAGAGTACAGGGCTGAAGCTGTGCTAAATTCATACCAGGATTTGTTGCACAGGGCCTATTAGACATATAAGGCAACCGTCTCAGGCAGACAGAGAGCAATGGTGAGGTGTTGGAGGAGATAGAACTGGGTGTGCTACAGGACCTGCTCTTAGGGATGGAAGGAACTGTCCATTTCAGTTCTCTCTGTTTCCCATTTTTTCTACTCTTAATTTCAGTTCTGCGTGTTTTGCAGCCATTTGTGATCTTGTTTTTTAAAAATAAGAAATCCTCATAAAAATGAGTTAGCATTTTAGTGTGAATTTTTGCCTTATAAACACATTTTTTTTGCAGTTTTGACTAATTTACACATTTTTGCAAACATTTCCCCTTAATATAATGCATTTTGTATGCTATTTTTAGTGCACGTTTTCCTAGTACGTATATGCCTTTTTGTAAACATTGTTTGGTTGGAGAACTGCATCGCAAAATTAGGGTAGCTGCAAATTTAGAAGGATGGCTGTGTTTTGGTTTGCTTCAGAAAGTGCAAACTGGAAAGATTTGCTTTTCAGTGCAAACTAAATCAGATCCCCCCCAGGTTGTTCTGCAACCCCTAAACCAGCCTACTCTCCTCAGATGCCAGTGCTGAATTGAGATTCAGCTGCCAATCCAGTTGCCTTCTATATGTGGAACAGGAAGAACATTTTGTCCTTTGCCTCAAGCAGCAAAATATCTTGGATTGGCCCTGTAAGATGTGCAGATGATATGGTTCCTTTCCTTACCTGCTTGAGGACTAGCAGCATTAAACCACAGAGCCTAGGACTTGCCGATCAGAAGGTTGGCGGTTCAAATCCCCGTGACGGGGTGAGCTCCCATTGTTCGGTCCAAGCTCCTGCCAGCCTAGCAGTTTGAAAGCACATCAAAATGCACTGCTCTGGTTCGCCAGAAGCGGCTTAGTCATGCTGGCCACATGACCCGGAAGCTCCCTCGGCCAATAAAGTGAGATGAGTGTCGCAACCCCAGAGTCGGCAACGACTGGACCTAATGGTCAGGGGTCCCTTTACCTTTACCTTACAATGACATTGTCTGTCCATTCAACCATATATTGCTGTTACAAACGTTTCCCCTGCGGCAGGGAGCTTTGCCACATAAACATGGCACAACAGCAGTGCAAGAATTGTATGAGAGCTTCTGTCTAGCACTATTATTCCATAAGCTTGGTGTGCCAAAGAGTTTTCCATTCTTGCCCCTAAATTTTACTGTTCTCCCAGGCCTTCTCAGCTTCTCAGCCATGATTTAAAGTTTCTATAAGGAAAACATGTACAGCAAATCCATGTAAAAAAACCATTATCAATATGAAGTTACAGGAACATTAGATGTTAATTGTTTGTTGTTATTTGACTCTTGCCACCAGACTGTAGTCTAGAAAATTTGATCCTGCACAGTGCATTGCATACCATAATACATTGGCAGGGCTCCCAAAACAAGAAGACCCACCCAGAATTCCTGTGGTTTCTAGGCCTTTAGCACAAACTGCCTACATGTTTTCCCCTGGAACTTGAATGGCTATAAATTAGAGAGAGAGAGTGAGTGAGTGAGTGAGTGAGTGAGTGAGTGAGTGAGTGAATATTCCTTGTTTCTGCATCAGCGAGGACCTGCTGCAAGGTCAGTTATGCAATGTCTTTATACAGACTGATACCCTTTGAAAAACTGGTTGTGTATCAGCTAAGTGCTGATGTGCAAATGATCAGCAACAGCCAAATAACATGCCAGAGGTTTAGAAGAGTACTGGAATCAAATCATTCTGTACTACATTTGTAATGGTATACCGCAGAGGTCCCCAATCTTCTGGCACAAGGGGGCCACATTAGAAGGTCTACAGCCTGAAGAGGGCCACAAGTTGAATCAAAACATGACTTCACATTTTTGGCCTGCTAATGAAGGTCAAGAGCAGAAAGTCACAGGTAAATGAAGACATGTTAACCTGAACACAATCCATTTTGGAACAATATTTAAGCACTGTAAGTTCTTATCTAGGCACACAGGCTTACCTAGTCAGCGTGAGTTCTGTGTCTGTTTTCTGTTAGCCAAGGCCAGGTCAAGATTTGTGCAAATGATCAGTACAATGTGACTTGGTGACTGAGTCTTTATTGGCCTGAATCAGAAAGAAAGTGGAGCATGTGGCTCTTAATCTCAGGGCTGTGGGTATGAACCCCACATTAGGCAGGGGGGTTGGACTAGATGATCCTCATGGACCCTTCCAACTCTACAATTCTATTATTCTACTTGAGGTGCAAGTGAAACTGAACTGGAATTGAACCACAAAAATGCAATAGTTGGACTCCCTGGTGTGAAAACCAGGAAAAAGCAGTGCTCATATGCTGCTAACAGGAATTGGGGGGTGAGGGGCCATATTGTGCCCATGCTGAAACTGTTTCACTAGCTTGTCTGGGTACAGAAGGCTCTTCCAAAGGAGCTTTGTGCCTACTCTGGTGCCATTTCGACTCCATAAAAAGACCTTTTCATTTTCTTGCCCTTTCTTTGTAATCTGTTTGTACATACTGTGTTTTCACCCGTTCCTCTTTCTGCCACATTTGGGTTTGATGTTGTACATTATTGCTTTGCTTCTCGTTTTGACAAGTGCTGTGGAACTGTCAACTGTGGAAGGACGGTTCAGATAAAATACATAACCTTTGCAGCAGCATTGACAGAGATGTTATACCTGCAGAAATGTATGTACACATGTCCTTAAAGGCACGAGCGGAGACACACACCATTCATTTGCAGTGCCTTGGAAAGCAATCTCTGTCTTCTGCTTTGAAGGCTCTTTCTCCTCCAGCCCTGCCTCTCCCTCCCCCCCCCTCTCTGCAAGGCATTTAGGAATGCAACTGGGTATGAAATTATGGCATATGCAAATACAAAGCAGTGTGGTGTTTGAAACCACTCCAGTATCTTTCTATGGACATCTTGTTCCCTCTCTGTTTATGTCCTTGGAGGGATCAGGTTTCCTTGTTTACAATCCATCCAAAGTAGGAACTGGAATTCCTGAAGAGCAGCAAAACAAGTGCATGTGACTTAGCTTATTTCTAGGAAAAGAGGAAGAGGTTCCAGAAAGAGAAGGCGCTGCTTCACCCTCTTCTTCAGCACAATATACCCTAATAAGAGAGCCCTTGAAACATCATCCCTGTGCAGTTTTCAAAGCCTGTTCTAGCAGAAAAGGTGTTATGTAAAATGCCCTTGTTTCCGACACGTTCTTTTACAATTGGGGGGGGGGGCTTGTTTTGCAGCAAATTCAGAGAATACAATGAGTCGAGGGACAACTTGTGCCATATTGTGCCGAAAGGGACACATGGAGTGGCCGTTCCTACTTAGAAAAACAAGCAATGGTGTCAATATGAGGAAGGAAAGAAACCACAGAAACCGCCTGATTTCTAAGCAGTAATGCAGAATCTAGTAAAAATGTGCACCTCCTCTCTGTGCTGGGAGTCTTGGCTTTGATGCTGGCTCAAGGACATTTGTCATGGCTGCATACTGGGTTGAGGATCAAAACATATAGTGTACATATTATGTATTTAAAGCACATAGGAAACCCATTCCCCCCACTCAAAGAATTCTGGGTACTGCTGTTCCTTAAGTGTTGCTAGGACTTGTATCTTTGTGGTGAGCAGCCAGAATTCTTTGAGGGGTGAAATGTGCTTCAAATGTGCTTAAAGGTATAGCGTGTACAAAGCCAATTCTCTTGCTTGCCTGGATTCAGGATGGAGAGATGGGTGGACATAGATACCTCTAACGCAGAGTTTCCCAAACTTGGGTCTTCAGCTGTTTTTGGACTACTGTTCCCATTATCCCTGACTACTGGTCCTGCTAACCAGGGATGATGGTTGTAGTCCAAAAACAGCTGGAGTCTGGGAAACCCTGCTGTAATGTATGAATGGCTGGCATGCAAAGGTAAAAGTCACATCCATTTTTGCACCTTCTTTTTAACCTCTGTACCAACTCACCTCTGATAGGTGTCTTTCTGAAGTTTGTTGAGAAGGGAATGCAGCCTTCTGGTTGAAAACAGTCCCCCTACCTTCCAAATGCAGTTGTGGGGTTCCTCTGGCCCTCCATCTCCCATCAGCCAGTATGGCCAAAGGGCAGGGATGATGGAAGTTGTAGTCCAACCACTTTTGGAGAGCCAAAGGTTCTACATGCCTGTTCTAGGGTCTCGAGGAGAGGTCTTACCTGCCATGTACAATCTGATCCTTGCCCCCAGAAAGATGCAAGGACTGAACCTGAAACCTTCTGCATGCAACACACGTGCCCTACCATAGACTCAGGGTACTTGTGAAGAGCTTCCATGTAGAACCCACACTTTCCCAGAACTGTAAAACTGGATGTTTAAATGTGCTCGTAGGATGCAAAAACAAGTGCAAGTTAGCGCCTCCCCCCCCCCCGTCAACAGACACTATGTCAATAGACACAATGTTCTACATGGTATGTAGAAATGTCAAGTGGAGCTAAAACCTACTGAGTTGTTAAGTACTGACAGCCCACTGCTTCTGAAGGATATGCAGGGCAAACCAGGTACAATTGCAGGAACCCAAGGGTTAAAGTTCTCCAGGCGCACTCTGACTCTGCAAGCTTGTGGCTGCTTATGCTTGCACAGGGAAGGCCACCCTGTTAGAGACCTGTCTCTTTGACTGTCAGTGTTTCAGGGGTCATTGATGGAGCTGCAGGAAGGATAGAAAAAAAGAGAATCAGCAGTAAATATGCTGTGAGCACACTGCAGCTTTATTGCTGTAAAGTGGGAACTCTCGGTGCTTCATGCTCCACTGCGCATTCTGACAGTAAGTGATTTCTGGATTATGGAGCGAGTCCAGATCCCTGAAATGTACTAAGAGGAAGGAAGTGCTCCCAATGTGGTTGTTAGAGACACTTTGTACCAATAGTAGGATCTCTCCAGGTTCTGAATGCAGGATTAATTCTCTCACACATATAAAGAATATATGTGTGCTGGAATATAAAGAAAAGATGTGCTGGATGACTGATTTACTGTGGTGTAGACAACACCCTATTTGCACTGTATGCATGAAGGGGACTGAAACTGTGGTGAGCCAAGAGCAGGGGTGAGTGAATCTGTCAATCTCGGTTTCCTTCAGTTTCTCATTTTACCAGTCTTAAGTTCAGTTATCCACATTTCCACATTGGTCTGCAATTTTTTTTAAAAAAAGAATTCATGCACTTCACAAGCATTTTAGTGAGAATTTCTCCCAATATACACATTTTAATGCATTTCCCCCTGATATATGCATCTCCCCTCAAAGTGAATCTCCCTAACAGAATGCATTTTGTATGCCGTTTTCTGTAATATACACGTTTATAGGCACACTTTACCCCCGCACATGCATTTTTGCACACATTACTTAGTTGAGTAACTGCATTTTCTTCCAGAATTGGATGCTATTTGCAGGCATGGTTGCCCCTTCTGAAGGGATGATGCCTGCCAACTTTCAGAATGACAGGTGCCATTGTTCTCCCACAAAGACAGATGTTGCCATTTTGGGCTGGGTTAAACTGAAATCACTGAAGCTCCCCCGAAGTGCTTCCTGGGCACTCAGTCTGAAACCTGAGGGAGGTGTCTCTGGTAAACTGAGTAGCAATTGGTTATGCAACTGGGAACTTACTAAAGGGACCATCTGAAGGGCAGGAGAAGAATCAAACCTAGAGGGGGGAAGCAGAGAAAATTGTAATAAAAATATTGATAATACTGGACAGCAAGAATTCAGCGTAATAAAATCTTAGGCACCTTTAAACTGAAGAGAGGAGTTTGAAACTTCGAACAAGCCAATGAAAGCCAGGAGAGGAAAAAACAGCAACTGGAAATGAATAACAAGTAACATGCAGCAGCCAGGGGTGTTGCAAGGGGTCTGTGGTAGGTGTGGTCCACCCCAGGTGTCCCCACTGAGGGGGTGACAAAATTCTGGGTGGCACTCACAGTGGGGAGTGACGCGGTGGCTTGGGCACCCGCAGACTCCACGCTGCCCCAAACGGTCCGCCCACTGCCTCCCGCTCAGCTGTAGGGAGCAGGGCACGCACGCTGCCCCAGGTGCCAGATTGGCCTGTTCTGCCACTGGCAGCAGGTTATTGTTTGTTGGAAAACAGAAAGGAACAAATCGATCACAGAGAAAGCTCTGCAAGTGAACCAAGAAAGCACAGAAGTAGGGTGACCTTATACTGAGCTCTCCTAAATATTTGCAAAATAAAAAACCCAAACTAACACAAACAGGACAGGGAGGGGGAGGGGGAGGGGAGGAAAAACAGGAATGAAAAGAAGTGGATTAAGTATTGGTTTTAATTACTTGTTTGGGAAGTGATTGGGAAGGATGCCAGTAGCCTCTCGCTCTTCTAAGTTCCTTGCTTTCCCAGGCAGCACTCACAGAATGATCACGGGGAAACCAAATGCTTTTATTTATGTCAACATCCCTCCCTCAAATCACTGTTCAGCTCAGTTTGGCTTATTGTATTTAGCAAGCAGCCATTACGCGAATAAAACAACAATAATCACAGGAATACTGCTACTAATAATGGTCTACATTTCTACTCCCCGACACCTAGTGAATAAATCATTTCCCTTTCCTGCCTCAAGTTTCATTACATGAATCTGTAAAGCCTTAACAAGAAATTTAGATGTTCTAAAGGACATATCTCTCTCAACATTGGACAGCAAAAAACAGGTCTTTGCAAGAGACAACCTTCTTTTCTGTGATCTTAGCAATGGGTGGATATAATTGTTTCTGAGATCGTCATAGAAAGGGCATTCAAGGAGTACATGAATTTTGTATGCTGCTGATACAGAGCTGCAGCCACAAACTCTATCCTTCTTAGGAACTGCTTTCTGTTGGCCTTTCTGTTGCTAATGGAAGGACGTTTAGTCTTGCCTGTGTAAAGGCTATCCTCAGTTTAGTCTTGCCTGTGTAAAGGCTATCCTCATTTTACCATTTGGTAAATCTACCAGATATCTTGGCAGGGATGCATACAAAGAGATAAAAGAAGCATACAGTGTATTAGATTGACAGACGTTGATCACAGCCACTTGCGATTGCGTCTCGGTGTCTCTCAGCTTTTGGAGTATTAATTCTTTAGCTCTCTCAAAAAACCCTTGTCACAAGAAAGGGGGCAGAGAGTCCCAAGCTCATGGCAGCAAACTGCATTTCACGTTCCCACATGTTTGGAGCCATATCTTCCAAAATTGTCACGAAAGATTCCAAATCACTGTGCTTGGAGCTAGCCTTTGGACTTTAGGGCATCACTGATCCTGTTAATAGTGCAGCCTAACTCAGGCATGTGACAACCTCACCCAAACCTTCCCTGCTCACCTGGTCATTCAGACTTTATACAGAGGTGATGCGCAGCTCTAGTTCTGAGTCCACCCAAATTATATTATTTATGACAAAGACAATGATGTATTTACTTTAAATGTATCAGTTTCTTGTTACCCAAAAGGTATCCGAGCGACTTACATTTAAAATAGTCATATAAATAGATCACACCTTTTAGAAAACAATGGAAAACATAAACATTTCATACAACCTATAATAGGAGCCAACTCCCAGGGGCCGGGGGGGGGGCTTTGGCCCCCGCAATAAAATATTTGAGGGGGCTGGGTCCCCACAAAGTTGATGGGCATTGTCATTCAAATGTTGTGTGTGCACTGCGTAGTGTGATCAATTATGTGGGGTGGGGCTTACTAGGGCCCCCACAACATTTTATTCAAGTTGGTACCACTGGAATATATATATATATATATATATATATATATATATATATATATATATATATATATTTGCTTTCGTAGATTTTCACGGGTACAGGAATGCAGGTTTTGGTGTCTTCGGGTGTCTTCCCGTGTAAGAGTTGGGGTGTCTAGGCGACGTTTCGACGAGGTCTCACTCGTCATCTTCAGGCTGGTGCTTTCGGCTTCTTGTTACTGGAACAGAGCAGGATCTCAGTGTTTGAGTTCCTATAAATACTGTTGAGGGGGTGTGGTGTATAGCCTCCAACGTTCTGGGCAGAGAGGAAGTTCCCAGGTTAGTGTGTCTTTTCTTCTTTTGTTCATTAATTACTTGAGGGATATCTTGAGTGATTTCTTGAGTGATATTCTGAGTACCACTTAGGAGGGTCATTAGGTGTGGATTAGTTGCTAAAGCTTTCGTGTCTTGACCTCTTGAGCTTGTAAAGAGTTTTTTCTGAGAAGATGGCTGTACTGCACTTAGTTGTGCTCTGGCTTGGCTTCGTGTATAGGGGCGAGCTGTGGTTTTGTGCCCTGTGCCAGCCAGATCTGTGTAGGGATTGCAGGGGGGTGCAGCATCCGGAGGTGCCACTATGGTTTGGCTACTGGATGGTGTCTGTAATTTATCTGTGGAGAGGGTCTGGGTTTGGGTCTGGTGTGGTTGATTGGAGATGGCGTTCTGTGTGCCTCTGGTTCTGGTGTCGGTTTTTGTGGGGAGGGCTATTTTCCAGATGTCTGGCAGGCGGGACGTATCGTCACGCTTGTTCATGTTGTGAGGGTGTTTCTCTATCTCGATGGCTTCCATGATTATTCTCTTGTGGTGGTGTTCCGTGTTAAAGAGCAATTTGGAATCTGAAAAATTAATTTCGTGTCCTGTTTCTTTCATGTGTTGGTAAAGAGAGGAAGTTTTTTCTTCTTTTTTGACGGCATTCTTGTGTTCTGCGATACGTGCATTTATTCGTCTGTTTGTTTGTCCAATGTACGTGGCTGGGCAGACTTTGCAGGGTATTTCATAGACCCCTTGGTTTTCTAACTGGATTTTATCTTTGGGGTTTCTGAGGATATTGGCTATTTTTTGGTTGGTGCAAAAGGCTGTTTTGATATTGTGTTTATGGAGGATTTTGCTAATTTTATCTGTTTCCAAAAAGAAACACCCCCCAAAAACCAAGACACAGAAGAAAACAATGGCATGGCCCTCCTTCCTTATATCAAGGGCACTACAGATAAAATTAGCAAAATCCTCCATAAACAGGACACGAAATTAATTTTGCAGATTCCAAATTGCTCTTTAACATGGAACATCACCACAAGAGAATAATCATGGAAGCCATTGAGATAGAGAAACACCCTCACAACATGAACAAGCGTGACGACACGTCCCGCCTGCCAGACATCTGGAAATTAGCCCTCCCCACAAAAACCGACACCAGAACCAGAGGCACACAGAACGCCATCTCCAATCAACCACACCAGACCCAAACCCAGACCCTCTCCACAGATAAATTACAGACACCATCCAGTAGCCAAACCATAGTGGCACCTCCGGATGCTGCACCCCCCTGCAATCCCTACACAGATCTGGCTGGCACAGGGCACAAAACCACAGCTCGCCCCTATACACGAAGCCAAGCCAGAGCACAACTAAGTGCAGTACAGCCATCTTCTCAGAAAAACTCTTCACAAGGTCAAGAGGTCAAGACACGAAAGCTTTAGCAACTAATCCACACCTAATGACCCTCCTAAGTGGTACTCAGAATATCACTCAAGTAATCACTCAAGATATCCCTCAAGTAATTAATGAACAAAAGAAGAAAAGGCACATTAACCTAGGAACTTCCTCTCTGCCCAGAACGTTAGAGGCTATACACCACACCCCCTCAACAGTATTTATAGGAACTCAAACACTGAGATCCTGCTCTGTTCTAGTAACAAGAAGCCGAAAGCACCAGCCTGAAGATGACGAGTGAGACCTCGTCGAAACGTCGCCTAGACACCCCAACTCTTACACGGGAAGACACCCGAAGACACCAAAACCTACATTCCTGTACCCGTGAAAATCTACGAAAGCATATATATATATATATATACAGCCACCCACCATAACTGTGATAAGATTCTTTGGCAACACACTAACAACATAGCAAGGCAAATTCCACTCAGACTGTCACAGGCCTAGGAGGCGAATCTTTACCTGACACTGAAAATATGCCACTGAAAGCAGCAGATGGACCTCACTGAAGAGGGCATTCCATAGATGGGGAGCCACAACTAAAAAGGCCCTCTCCCTTGTCATCACCCTCAAAGTCTCCCTCAGAGGAAGGATCCAGAGAAGAGACTAAGGGTTCATGTTGGGAGAGCCATTCCAGAAGATATCCCTGGATGACCTGAATCCATTCAGTTTGGTTGGGTTTGCAGTCAGATCTGGTGCACAACCTTATCGATTTTAACATTATGCTGTGTAGACAGACAAGTTTAAGCGCCTTGAAAATGGCACAAGAGAGACCTTGCTGCCCACAGATTTTCCAGAAGTTTTGTTGGGATTGATAGCCTTACACCTTCCATTAATTTGCATAATCCTCTTTTGAAGCCATCCAGGTTGTTGGTCTTTAATAATAATAATAATAATAATTTTTTATTTATACCCCGCCCTCCCCAGCCAAGGCCGGTCTCAGAGCGGCTTACAAGCAATAATAAAACAAGATGAATGATTACAACTTAAAAACAAAAATAAAATAAAACATTAAAATAATAGAACATTAAAATATTAAAATGTAGCCTCATCGCAGGAGGAGAAGGAAATGAAAAAAGAAAGAGGGAGGGAATCAAACTGGCTCCAAGCCAAAGGCCAGGCGGAACAACTCTGTCTTACAGGCCCTGCGGAAAGAAATCAGATCCTGCAGGGCCCTGGTCTCATGAGGCAGAGCGTTCCACCAGGCTGGAGCCAGACTTGAAAAGGCCCTGGCTCTGGTTGAAGCCAATCTAACTTCCTTAGGGCCCGGGACTACTAGGGTGTTGTTATTTATGGACCTTGAGGCTCTCCGTGGGGCATACCAGGAGAGGCGGTCCCGTAGGTACGAGGGTCCTAGGCTGTGAAGGGCTTTAAAGGTCAAAAGCAGCACCTTAAATCTGACCCTGTACTCCACCGGGAGCCAGTGCAGCTGGAAAAGCACTGGGTGAATATGTTCCCATGGCAGAGACCCCGTGAGGAGCCTCGCTGCAGCATTCTGTACCCGCTGGAGTTTCTGGGACAGCTTCAAGGGCAGCCCCGCGTAGAGCAAATTACAGTAGTCAAGCCTGGAGATGACCGTCGCATGGATCACTGTGGCCAGGTCGGGGCGGGAAAGGTAAGGGACCAACTGCTTGATGCAGCGAAGGTGGGAAAATGTCGCCTTGGCTGTTGCTGTAACTTGCGCCTCCCTGGAAAGGGAGGCGTCAAGGATTACACCCAAACTCTTAACGGAAGGCAATGGCACTAATTGGGCCCCCACAAGAGAAGGGAG
Organism: Podarcis bocagei; assembly: GCF_964188305.1. Taxonomy (NCBI): domain Eukaryota; kingdom Metazoa; phylum Chordata; class Lepidosauria; order Squamata; family Lacertidae; genus Podarcis; species Podarcis bocagei. Next base: position 44,606,955 of record NC_138126.1, read on the forward strand.
TTGGTCCCTCATCCCCATGCCATCCCAACCTAGCCATAGGACCTCTGTCTTCGAAGGATTTAGTTTCAATCGGCTCCCACGAAACCATCCAGCCACAGCTTCCAAGCATCTGGTCAGTGTGTTCGGGGCCGAGTCGGTGTGGCCACCCATCAGCAGATAGAGCTGAGTGTCATCAGCATATTGGTGACAGCCCAGCCCAAAGCTCCGGATAATCTGGGCAAGGGGGCGTATAAAGATGTTAAAAAGCATCGGGGAGAAAATTGCGCCCTGCGGCACTCCACACACCAAGGAGTGGCGTGATGACATTTCCCTCCCTAGTGCCACCCTCTGTCCCCGACCAGAGATAAAAGAGCACAACCAGTTACAGGCTATGCCCTGTATCCCCACGTCTGTGAGGCGGTGGTCCAGAAGATCATGTTCGACCATGTCAAAGGCTGCTGACAAATCTAAAAGGATCAGCAGTCCTGACCCGCCTTGATCCAGTTGTCTACGGAGATCATCTGTTAGGGCAACCAGAGCCGTCTCTGTCCCAAAACCAGGACGGAAACTGGACTGAAATGGATCTAATGCCGATGTTTCCTCCAGAAACCTACCAAGCTGTTCAGCAACCGCTCTCTCAATTACCTTACCCAGGTATGGAAGATTTGAACCTGGGCGGTAATTGGATAGGTCTAAGGGATCTAATGAAGTTTTCTTTAAGAGTGGAGACACCACTGCTTCCTTCAGTTCCCCTGGGAATGTCCCCGTGTCAAGGGACAAATTGATAATTTCAACCAGGGGGGTCCGCACAACATCTGGACACTCCCTAATCAGCCAAGACGGGCACGGATCAAGGAGGCAGGTGGTGGGCCTACCAACTTGGATGAATCTATCCACATCAGTAGGGAGTATCCGATTGAAATGGTCCAACACTGGACCTGAAATCAGTCGAGGGGCCTCCAGTTCAGTCACTGTATCTAAATTGGCAGGGAGGTCACGGCGGAGCAACAGGACTTTCTCCGCAAAAAAGCTCGCGAATGCCTCACAGCTGTGGGTCGTATTTGTGCTTAAATTTGGTTGTCCTCCTAAGGATGCTATTGAACTAATTATTCTAAAAAGTTGTGCTGGGCGAGAGCTAGCGGATGCAATGGAAGCTGCAGAGTAAGATTTCTTAGCAGCTTTCATAGCCATCTCATAGATTTTCATAAGCGTCCTATAAGATGTTCTTGAGACTCCGTCACGAGGCTTTACTACCTCCAGTGGGAAAAATTTTAACTATATGTCTGACCATCTTTTGTCTGACCTTCTTCCAATGTTCAGCTTCATGGGATGACCCCCTAATTCTAGTATTAAGAGAGAGGGAGGAAAACTTCTCCCAATCCACTTTCTCCAAATTATGCATAATCACATATACCTCAGTCAGGTCCAACCTTTCTTGCCTTTTTGCCACAAAACTAAAAATGCCTCAAATATTGTTACATTTCCACACTGGGGAGTTGCTCTATCCCACTGATCATTTGGGCAGCCCGTTTCTGAAGTGTTTCAAACTTTACAACATCCTTTTTGAGGTGTGGTGACCATTATTGACCAGATTTGTATATCAGCATTAGGATACTGACAGATTTATTTTCAATCCCACTGCTAATGATATATGATTTGCCTTCTTTCACAGCTGCTGCACACTGGGCAAACATTTTCATTGAGCTGGCCATCATTTGAGCACATTCTCCTTTCTGGTCAGTCCCTGCCAATTCACACCCCATTAATGTACATGTGCAGTTAGGATATTTTTGCCCAAGTGTGCATCACTTCATACATACACTGAACCACCCATTCACCCACTTTGGAGAGAAACCTTTGGAGCTCTGCACAATTGCAACTACAAGCCGCTCTGGGAATGGAGAATTTAAGAACCAGCCAATAAATAATACTCACTAGCTTAAGCACCAACTTAAAAGATTGCTGAAAGAGCAAAGTTTTTGCTAAATTCTTATATGTGGCTCTCAGAGCGCAACGATGAGTCCTAGCTAATACAGAAGTAATGCCTTCACTTTGTTTATCTTGGCTATTCCATGACAAACTCTGGGCCACGACCCAACATGGTGGCTCAATGAAGGGCATGACGCGGCAGATGTGTTTTTCAGTTGCCCCGATAAGCGGTGTTGCAAGATACCGACTCTTAGCTTGGCATTTGTCAAAGTGGCAATTGTGAAATTTCCAAAAGCGAAAAGAAAAGGCCATTTTGCAATTGCCAGTGGAACTGTTGCAGAGCAGTAATTCTCCAAGTTCATTAACACTGGACACACTGATTCATTTGAGTCGGGGTTCATGGAAAGTTGCTTCTAAATATATCAGCTAGACGTCTAGCCCAAAGGTTGGAGCAAAGAAGACAGGAGTCTCGAAAATGCAAAATTTTGGCTACAAGGCCAAGTTCCGTCCTTGGCTAATGAGGAGTCTGGCTTAATTTTGCAAGTGTGGCAAATGATTGGATGGTGGGTATAAACAGATCATGTTAAGTTGAAAATCAAGCAAACAGATCCAATTGGAACAAGACCAGGACCAACTGATTAATGATCAACACTGAATTGAGAATTCTGGCTCTCAATACTTTGCTGGGGCTTCAAAGCATTCTTTGTCAGCGCCTTGGGAAGCTATGGTTGCTTCGTGTTATGGATTACCTCTTTACCAGTTTCTGGCATTTCATCCATGCTTTGGGGCTCATGACAGCAGTGGGCTATATTGAATGGCTCTTTTGAGTTGCATTTTTTCTTCCTTGGTCCTGAAGTTGTATGTTGTCTACTGCATTTGCATTTTGGATCGCTGTATAGCATCATTCTCCAAGGCGGAATCCACATGTTCTGGGTGAAACAAAGGCATAGTTTGGCCACATTATTTACCAGCATTTCCATGCTATTCTGCTTGTGGTGCTAGCTGTAGGTCTGTGTGCACACCACATAGGGAAGGGTCGTAATTCAGTGGAAGAACATATGCTTTGCATGCAGAAGTTCCCAGCTTCAATCGCCAGCATCTCCCATTTGGGCTGGGAAAGACACCATGCCTGAAACTATAGAGAGCCACTGACAGTCAGTATAGACTACATGGAACTGGATGGACCAATGGTCTGACTTGATATACGGCAGCTTTCTATTTATGTTGGTGTGTCCCATACAACAGCATGATTATATAAAACCAGTTGTTGCCTTTGGGTGATATTCAACTAAATTATTGTGCTAGGATTTTCACTACTGCAATGTGATTTCTCCCCTCTCCCAGGTATGTCCCACACCATCCCCAAATCTGTTCTAGAGGGTTGGGGGAACTCCTAGATCTAGGGGGTACACAGAGTGAGGATGTTCTGTTGCACAAGGAAAAATCCCTGCACTGACGGAACGTTCACCTTAGTGCTATGTTAAATACAACCTTTTGCTCTGTCCCCCAGTACATCTGAGGCAATTCACCATCTACCTAATGGAGGACTATGTGATAAAACCAATACGGTTGCCGTGTCTTCATTTTGACGTCTGAATGGCTTCATTTTAAGGCCATCATCACATATGAAAATGCAATGTTGGGATGGTGTGATGACCACAAGAAGGAAGCTCACCACACGAACACCTAAATTCCATAAAACCCATGAGTGTGGTTTGGACAGAGTGTGATGGACAGAACGTCTCTTTGGAGCTGCATTATTTTCTTCCTTGGCCTTGAAGTAGTATGTAATTTGTCTATTGCATTTGCATCATTACCTTTTCTCTCAGGAGCTCAAGAAGGGTTCTAAGGCAATCTCCTATTCAGATTCTGAACAGAGCCAGACCTTCATAGTTTCAAAATGATTGCTGCATTGTTGATGCACAGAAAACATTTCAGAAGAAACCATAATGCACGTTATTCTTATTGTATGTAACAGCCTAGGGGTTTGCAGGCTGGTGACTGTGGCACCTGCTACTAGAGTAAAGGTAAAGGGACCCCTGACCATTAGGTCCAGTCATGGCCGACTCTGGGGTTGCGGCGCTCATCTTGCTTTATTGGCCGAGGGAGCCGGCGTACAGCTTCCAGATCATGTGGCCAGCATGACTAAGCCGCTTCTGCCAAACCAGAGCAGCGCACGGAAACACCGTTTACCTTCCCGCCGGAGCGGTGCCTATTTATATACTTGCACTTTGACGTGCTTTCAAACTGCTAGGTTGGCAGGAACAGGGACTGAGCACTGGGAGCTCACCCCGTCGTGGGGATTCGAACCGCCAACCTTCTGATCGGCAGGTCCTAGGCTCTGTGGTTTAACCCACAGCACCACCCACGCTACTAGAGTGTCCAGATGTAAAAGAGGAGAAGGCTCATGCACATCTAACAATCATGCAGAAGGGGCAGTTTCAGCAGATGTAGCTTGTCCTGACAAAACATGACTCACAGGTTCGTCGATATCTTCAGAAATTGTGAGCTCCTTAGAAATAGTGATAGTGAAGAGCAACACAGAAATGGATATATGTAAATAAATAAACTCCCTCCAGTCTTATAGCTGACCGAGGATTCCACTGCACCAGCTGTTGCAGTGAGAGAGCACTTACCTAATGTACGAACTTCAGTTTCACGTGGACAATGAACAGTTTGCTTTAAGAGGCTCCAGGGTTTCCCAGTGGCAACCGGTCACAGAAAAGGATTGATCACGCTGCTCCTAAGCCTTCTTTAACTTTTTTTAAAAAAGTATTTCTGTTCCAGAGGAGGAGTCCCCAAGGCCCTGTATAGATTATTTTGTGTTTTTGTAGCCACAGTGTCTAGCTGAGGCAATGTGGTAAAGCATCAGCCTCAAATACTAGAATAGAGCAAAGCATTATATTTCAGAGGATTGGGGGACCATGTCAGGAGACTCGGGGATACAAGCCTTGGTTGGGAGAACTGCTGTATGTTGGGGGAGCACAATCTCTAGGGATGTAACATGGACTCCACAATGTATGACAGCCAACCAATAAAGGATTTCAAAAGAACTTGACGCAAGGGAGGGAAACAAAACAAAACAGCCTCTTGCAAGGGCTGATTCTCCTCACACGTAGAGGGATGTCTGCCACTTCACTTGAACTGGCGAGGCAGAATCCCAGAAGGCCATTTAAAGTAACTTGCGTAAGCCCTTGGCTGCCCCACTGTAGGAATACAGGGCCCCTTCTCTGAATCTTCGCCCCAGCTGTTAAAGATTTTGGAGGAGTTATCTGTGGTTCTGTGAAATATCAGTTCAACAAGCAAATTAGGAGAATAAAGAAAGTCTGTCAGTGTGCACAAATTACTGCAACTGAGGAAGATGGGGGAAGGATTTATCAGGCAGGCTTTGGAAGCATCAGCATGTTACAGCACAATCCTTCCTGTGTGTGTCAATTCAGATTTGAGTTCAATGGGGCCTGCTCCTGAGCAGGGATGGGAGACTCTGTCAAAGTTGCTTTCACTCCGTTTCTCATATTTTCTTTTTTTAAATAACTTTTTATTGATTTTTAACATGCAGGAAAATAAGATACATTTTAATATAAAAAAGACAAAACTTAATCACAACAGATAAAATTTGGATTAAGGTTGAATTTCTGTGTAGGTGCACAATAAACATCTTCATTAAGTGATCTACTCAGGTAACCGCATCAAACAAACCTCTGCATCATATATTTTTTTAAAAAAAGGTTTTCCTTTCATTTTTTTTCCTTTTCAGGGTATAGGAGTAACAAAACAGAGGAAGTGTGAGCGCTGACAGAATTCAGCTCATACATATCTGTTTAAAAGCTGGAGATGAGGAGCATCCAAGTTCCCGTACATTAAAATATGTCACAAAATCATATCATACCAAAATAAATTTATCTCTTTTACTTTGGCCTCCAAAGACTCTTAATTTGAATGTCAATTTTTCAAGTACTGCAATATCCCATACCTTATTTAGCATACCAATAATCCAGATTATCTCCTGCCAAATCCCTCCAGAAATTTGCAGCTGTGAATCATGCTGCAATAAGAGAGGGTCCAACTAATTTCTTGCTATACAACATGGTAGTGTCATCCTCTGTAAAGACAACAAGGAGTGGAGAAGGTGTCACCTGGCATGGTTATAAAAGTTCTAGTTTCGTGGCATACTGTATCCCCAAAGCATTTGGGCATTTCCACCATATGTGCAAGTCCATCCTGAGGGCTTGTCATCCTCTACCAACACTTTGGCAAGGAACCAGGACTCATGTAAGATAGTCTGTGTGGCGTTTAGCACCATTTATGAATCAACTTTAATATAAGTTCCTTGTTTCTTGCTGAACAAAATGGTTGTTTCTTATTTTTTCAATCTTAAATTCCATTCTCCACATTTCCACATCAGTTTGCAAATTCTTTTTTGAAGAAAAATTCATCTTAGTGTGGGTTTCTCCTAATGCACACATTTCTGTTAGGCAGTTTTGCCTGAGATACACATTTTTGCAAAGCATATCCCCCCAACACTTCACCTTAGTATATGCATTTGCATATACACCCACAGCCCCCCCCCAAAAGCAACAGTCTGTCTGCAGATTTTATTGATTACAGCTGTAGGTAGGCTTTGGCTCAAGCACTGGGTATATATCCATTTTCAGCCTCCAGGTGGAGGGCTGACGTTTAAGCAGAGTTGTGTAGTTGGCCTTTATCCCCCTCCAGGCTCCACCCCTCAGCTTCCCCCTGATAGGGCACTTTTGAACTTTGGGATGGCGGTTGGCCAGGGAGGTGTTCCAACGGCTGGCTGACATGGCGAAGACATTTGGCCCTCTGGTGTTGCGTGGGGCTGCTGCACAACCGCAACCTTCTGACCAGGTGAGTAGCCATTTTGTATACATTACCTGGCTAGAGAACTGCATTGCAAAATCCAAAGAAGTGTGAATTTCTAAGTGTGGCTGTGTTTTGGAAAATGCACTTTAGATAAATTTGCCGTTGAATGGGAACTGAAGTTCTCTCCCATCCCTACTCTTAAGTAAGTGTGTAAAGCAGGGATTGGGAACGTGTCCCGATGTTGCTGGCCTCCAATTCTCAGCATTCCAAGGCAGCATGGCCAATGGTCAGGGATGATGGGAGTTAGAGTGAAACAACATTGGAAGGCTACAGTTTTCCCCAATCCCCAATTGCAGCTTAAATATTTCATCCGCGGCTTGATTGGCAAATGTATTGTCACGATGAGCCTCCTCAAAGTCAAAGGTTTGAGCCTTCCCAAGCATAAAGAGAGCTTGTTTGGCACCCCTCACTTTTCAGGGGTGCACAGTCAATGGATCTCTGGATCACTGGCATGTGCTTGATGATCTCAAAGGGAGGAACCCAAGAAACTGCATGCCTATAAATCTAATGGCCCATTTTATTTCCTCTCACTGCTATTCAGGTTTATGCCAGTTTTAAATGGACTAAAACTCTCCCACCTAAAAATAAAACAATTCATAGACATCTGCTTTAGAGAACAGCACACAGGGTGACTTTCCCTCTGCTTCCTTGTTTTAAACCCTAAATGTATGATGATGGTACCTTGGACTACCTGGTCTGTAGCTGCAGGTGCCCCAACTGTGGGAGTTTCGTGTAATTGATAAAGCCATTTGCCGTTCCTGTGGAGATGACGTTGTGGGCTGGGAGCAAGCCCCCTCCCATGCACATGGGATGGGATAGCCCTTGCGCCATTGGGTGGTCCTCGGCCACGTCGTCTTTAGGCTATCCAATCTGGATGGCCCGGGGGTGTGGTGCAGGCTATTGAAACTGCCCACGGCTGAGGACTCACCCCTGTTTTCTCCCTGCTCGTTCAGTTCTCCCGCCCTCCCACCCTTAGGTTAGGCTCTTTATTTCTTGACCTTGCTATGGACCTAGATTGGTTGCCTTGGTTGCCCAAGGGGCCTGGTAGGAATTTTTTCCCACTTGGCAAATTGGCACCGGCCATTTGGTTTTTCGCCTACCTCATAGCAAATCGTCACAACTTTGTAATGTTAGGCGGTTAGGCATTGGAGTATTAGGTTGAAGGCGAGGGAAGGTAGTGGCCCCTCCTAATTCATGGGTATTCCATTAAAGGAATCCAGGGTGTGTGGGCTCTGTCCGAAGCCCCAGACAGGGGGCTAGGGCCACGGCACGACCCCTAGCGGTGACCCTGGGGGAGTTCCTAGTTGATGTGCATCAGCAGGGCTCCCCCTACTGGTGATTAACCCTTCCAAGACTCCTGCAGACAGGCAGGAGTCAGATATAGTCATGTGGTTTCCAATGCCTAAGCCAATACCACTCACATTCTGTAACCAATAAAGTTGTGGCCTTTTCCGCCCATTATCCTAAAATACTGTTTCATGTGACTTTATTCCAGTTCCCGGGAGGGTCTGGGACCTTGCCACGCAATGGATTATTACTGTTCTATGAAGGTCTTGTCAATGGCTTATTCTTAGTTTTATTTGCAGTTAGATTGATAATTCTAAGCTGGATAATATTGTGCATGCAAACAAACTGGTGAATTAACCCTCCAGAGAGATTTGTTATCTTCTTTCACATCTTTTCACTCTGCATTATAATGAAACCAGCCATTAGATCCCAGTTTAGCTGGAATACAGGTGAACATGACTCAGAATAAGAGGCTTGTCATTCAAAATCATAAAAGAGAACTATATACCATAAAAGAAAACTGAATAATTTTCACCTTTCAAAAAAAAATATTAAAGACATCAATGCTGAATGTTAGATTATTTGATTTTGTGACAAGCATCTTTCCCATCTCATGGCAGTAGGCTAATTCTGTGGTCAAGGATCTGTGCAATCTGTTCTCTTCTGCCCCATGCACATGACCTGGACATATGTTCCCCTAGCTATGTGACAGTTCCAACTTCCTGGGCAGAAAAGTGCCCCCAACAAAGAATGCTTAAAGGGGCTTCTCAGTCCCTCTTCCTCCTTCTGTGACTTCCTGAGCTGTTTATCTGCTCCACTTTTTGAAAGTAAGCTTAAATGACACAGCTGCTCTTTTATATAGATATAAAAAAATCAAAGATCAACAACTGTGATTGCCAAATTAGACCTCTGTGCCAAGGGGTAATTGAAGTTCAAGGCACCTCTTGCTGAGATAGCAACTTCAGCTACATATCCTCTGAACAAAATGACCTCGTGTGATATTCAAATGATCCAGCAGAAACCAGCAGCAAAGCACTCAAAACCCAAGAACTACATACACAAAACTAGGTGGGCTTGTAGAGCCGTTTAGCCTTGAACCTCCCTCATATTGACACAAGCAGCACTTTTCAATGGAGCTCTGAGTTTTAAGGAGAAAAGGTTTAATCTTTAGCGGAGATATGTCAATTAAACCGTTTTCTCTCAGATCCAGATTTCTCTCAGATCTCTCGGATTCAAGCATAGGGCACCAAATCCCTTACTCCATCTGAAACTGTAGCATTAAATCTAGGTTCAAGTGGGAAAGGTCTGGTCTCAAAAATCTGTAAGGAGCTACTGGAAATTACAGCAGAACACAATGTAGGTTTAAAAGCTGTCTGGGAGATGTACGTTGGCTGTGAAACTGATGGTATAAAATATAGAAATCTGTGGAGAAATAAACCAGAAAAGCCAATGTAAACAAGTGTAAAGTGATGCATCTCAGGGCAACCCCTTCCCCTTTATTTCACATATATGCTCATGGGATCTGAAGTGGTGGTGACCGGCCAATGAGGCCTTGAGGTCATAATGGAGAGCTCAAGAAACATGTTGCCCCAGTGCATGGCAGCTATGAAAAAGGCAAACTCCAGCCTTTGGTGTTGATGCAAAACATTTTATGCTTGTTGTTGTTGTTTAGTTGTTTGGTCATGTCCGACTCTTCATGACCCCATGGACCAGAGCACACCAGGCACTCCTGTCTTCCACTGCCTCCTGCAGTTTGGTCAAACTCAAGTTGGTAGCCTCGAGAACACTATCCAACCATCTCATCCTCTGTTGTCCCCTTCTCCTTGTGCCCTCAATCTTTCCCAACATCAGGGTCTTTTCTAGGGAGTCTTCTCTTCTCATGAGGTGGCCAAAGTATTGGAACCTCAGCTTCAGGACTTGTCCTTCCATTGAGCACTCAGGGCTGATTTCCTTAAGAATGGATAGGTTTGATCTTCTTGCAGTCCATGGGACTCTCAAGAGTCTCCTCCAGCACCATAATTCAAAAGCATCAATTATTCAGCGATTTTATGCTTAGTTATCCTAAAATGCCTTCAGTTTTTCTAACAGAAAACTGAACATACATTTTGGGATTCCTTCCCCCACTTAATCACACTTCCCTCAACTGTAAATTATTTAGTCATCTGCATAAAGCAACATATGAAAATTGTACAGCGCAAGCCAGTCCCAATCAGTTCAATGGGAATTACTCCCAGGTAAGTGTATATAGCAGCCACCCCCAACTTGGTGCCTTCCAGATATTTTGGACTAAAACTTCTTGTTTGGACTCCAATTCCAATCATCTCCAGCCATCACAATTGTGCTTTGGAGTAGTAGCACTAAACATCTGGAGGGCACCAGGTTGGGGAAGTGACCTTGCAATCTTATACATGCATGTACAGAAGTAATTCCCATTACATTCAGCGGGGTTAGCTTTTTTAAAGTAGATCTATCATCAGCTTTTCACAATTACATAATATGGAGCTAAAGTGAGTGCTCATATTTCTTCCTCTCCAGGGATCAAGCACAGTGTACTGGGGACATAGGCAAGAAGTCAGCAGAACTGTCAAGAGTAAGTTGTGCAAGTTACTGGCATGAGTGTATGTGGCATGCGTCTTTCTAACTGGGGGAGTGCTGTTGCCTGGCAAGGTCAGAGGAATATATCCTTGGCTTGGATGGGGAAAAGAGTCAGTGGAAAGGCTGGACCTGGTGCTGCCAGCACAGTCTCTAGAGCAGTGGGGTGAAGAAAACCTATAGAAGCTTAGATTGTGTATTAACTATGACCATTCATATCAAAGTTATGAAGAATGGATGGGCTCGTCCTGCATACTTCTGTCTTAGTATTTGTATACATGCAATAGTTTAGGGGCAGGCAGAAGATAGATATTGACCTACAAGTAGATCTCTGGGTGGCTTGAAGTAGAGGGGCAAGGATTCCTTATTCCCACTTGTTTAACAATAGTAAACAATGAAATTATTCTGAGCAACAAAAAAATCATGGTGTTGAAATGAATAAAGCTTTAGTGTGCGTAACCAGGAGCAGATCTTGTGGACTAAGTTTCATTTACCATGGCACCAGCCTCCACTACCGAGATACAGAGAATGCACACTCATTTGATGCAACACGCCTACAGATAGCTGAGTTGCTGTGACTTGCTTCTTCTGCTCTGCCTTCTAAAATGCTTGTCTACTTATTGCTTGTTTTTAATGTACCAGTAGATTCTAAAATTCTATTTCATGTTTCTAGCCAGATAAGTGCTTTGAAGGCCCTTTGGTGGGGAAGTGAGACACACACACACACACACACACACACACACACACACACAGGGGAAATGAGAGAAATCAAAGGGGCATTGGTGCCAGCTCCTAGGGCCTGAGACAGTTTCAGGCTCCTCAATTTTTTGAGGGGGCAGGGCCCCCTCAATGTTCAGAGGGCATTTGACTCTGCCCCCTGACTCCCCACGATTTGAGAAGATGCTTCCTCAATCAACTTGAGAAGATGGCAACTCTGCAAATGGGTGCTGTGGAAGGTCTGCTAGGTAAATAGGAAAGGATTGAAAATATGTTCCAGTGCAGTGTTCCTCCACTGCACCATTGGGTCCCTAGACTACAACTTCTACTCTTCCTGATCATTGACTAAGCTTGCTGGGGGTGATGGGAGCTGTAGTTGCCTGGCCTTATTCCTGAATTCAACACCTAATTAAAGGGTTTCCTCTCATCCCACTCCCACCAAATATTTTTTCACCTCAGCAATGCTACTTTAATACAGTTCAGCCTGTGACTGTGTTAAGGTATAAACCCAACATTCTCTGAGGGATGTTTCCACCAACTTTTCAATGACATCATCATCAGAAGCTAATGTGACAGCTCATGATTCTCCCTCTCAAGCCAGCATACTGGGAATCTAAGCAGTGAGTCAGGAGCAAAATTGTCCAACACATTGGCAGTGTGCAGATGTGTGTTGTGTGTCTTCCCAACTGAGGGCAGGATATTGCAAGGAGAGGACTGAGGAACCTACCCCTGCCAGAAAATGGTGCCAGCTGAAAGGCCAATCTTGGGGCTATCAAAACCACAGTAATGGATTGTGGGATGGCCTAAATGTGAGAGTCAGCTGACATCTAAGTTCCTTCCCATGCTATCTCCACTCTACAGCACTGGAAAACAATATATATTTAAAACAAGATATCATCACCTGCTTTTCATATGGATTTGGAAACACTGGCTATTATGTAAGACAGGATCCAATTCTATTTAATAGGGACAGTGATGAAACAAGCAATATGAGCCAGAAGTCCTCATTGATAAAGTGATTATTTTTTAATAGCTTAAAAGTAAAGGATATATAAAAGATGTGGGTTTCAATTTACAACACTGACAAATTATGCCTTGCCCAGTCATAGCAATAACTTACCATCTAATTTCTAAGTTTCTAAAATTACTTAAGGGCTACTACATTTTTCTATGCTTCAATTTATTTGCCTTACAAGGGAAATGTGAGATCCAATTAGAGCTAGCGGCAGATTCAGATAACTTCTGGCTTCTGTGTTTTCAAAGGGAAACCTTCTGTTTGCTTCTCTGACAGTCTAGCTGTCTAACCTAATGCAAAGCATCCAGACAATAAAACAAACCACAGACAGTCCTTAATCTCACCATGTTTGAAGATCTAACCCATAAACAAAGGTATGTATAAGGTTTTATTTTATTTTGTGTGTGAATAATTTATATTAATTTTTCTCTTTTACAATTTAGAATGTCAATGACTTCCCTTCTCTTACCGTGGTTCATTTTGCATATCACAAATCCCTGCATATTTTACATAAACTAAACCATTCAGTATTCCATTATTACATCCATCAAAACTTGTTTACACTGTTGAATTTATCTTAATGCTGCCAATGTTTTCAAGTGTATACAATTTCCCCCCATATATTCAATAAACATTTTCTAGTCTTCTTTAAATGTATGTTCTTCTTGTTCTCTTTTTCTATATGTTAGGTCTGCAAGCTGCGCATATTCCATCAGTTTAAGTTGCTATTTTTCTTCAGTTGAGACCTTGCTTGTTTTCCATTTTTGGGCTAACAGAAAACGGGCTGCAGTAGTGGCATACATAAATAACCTTTTTTGACACCTGAGAATTTCCTTCTGAATTCTGTGTAAGGTTTTATACCAACATTGCAAACTTTTGTTGATCCTAGTACAAATGTTTCATAGAGAAGGTGGCTTTCGAGGAGAAAGAGATTGGTGACATCACATAGATCTTCTGGGAAGAGTTTGAGGCATACGGGGCTATTATAAACTCAGTGATAGGGCATATTTTTTGCACACGGAATTGAAATCCTCATAATTTCTAGTAGAAACAACCTCATACTGCAGTCCTGGTAAAGAATTCCACCTGCGACTTTGCTTTGGGAAACCATCGTCAGTCACAGTGGACAGTACTGGGCTATATATACTCAATGGTCTGACTCAGTATAACATAAATTAGATTATAATGAGGCAGACTATTGAGCCATCTAGCTAAGCAGATGCCATTCTTAGCCTACCTGGAGATGCTTGGAAGCTTCCTTGTGGGAAACATGCTTGGCCATTGATTTATTGCTCTTCTCCTGAATAAAGTAGCTTCATATGTTCAAGAAACAGCAAAGAAAATGGGTGGCACCATTTGAGAGCACAGGAGGCTTTAGCTGAGGGTGATAATAGGAAAGGAATTCATGGGCATGAATGTAGACCCTGGGTAACAAACCTGTGGCCCTCTAGATCAGAGCTTTCCAAACTGTGTTGTGACATGTTAGTGTGTCAGCTGCAGTGTGTAGGTATATCAGGCAAATGCTCCCCATGCTCCTCCCGGGCCTGGAAAGGGGTTAGTTTGCTAGTAAAACTGAATTACTGTGCTGCAAAATGATGCATGTCTAAAAAGTGCGTCACCAACATGAAAAGTTTGGAAAGCTCTGCTCTAGGTATCCTGGGCTCCAGCTTTGATCAGCCCCATGCAGCATGGCTAATGGTGAGGGATGATGGGAGGTAGAGTCCAGTGACATCTGGAGGTCCACAGGTTCCTCATCCCTTGTGTAGAGCCAGTCTTCAATTGGTTTGAATATCTATGGGAAGACTTGGGTGTGGATTCCAGTGGCCATTATGCAGTAACTGGCAATATGAACAAAAGCCACATCGATGTCCTAGAAGACCATCAATGAGAGCAGAATTCATACATAAATGTGGCAGAAGCTGTGCTTTTGAAGACAGAGTCACTGTAACCTTGATTGATCATGACAGAAAAGAAAAACGGCCTTCATCTACTAGCAAACAAAAGTTCAGGAATCCTTGGAACTATTTGCTTAACCTTGCGTTTGAGAGAGATCTGTTGAAAGTGAAGCATTGTACACATTTCGGCAGACTGAGGTCACTTGGTTTCATTCCCACCTCTTTCTCTGCAATCCTGTTTTCAGCCATGTCACAAAGTTTCCATGTTCCATTCGGCTTGTCCGTAATAACATATTTGGGACAAGCAGTTGTTATGCATCAAGGTAAAAAAAAAGCAGGTAGGGAACTAATGGAAAAAGGTCAGGATGTGGGTGGATAATCAGCCCAAGATGACACAATAATCCCTACCCACCCTAATTTCATACAGTAATGTAGGATTTCATACAGTAATCTATATATTGTTTGGTCTTAATGCTACCTTGCACAACTCTGTTCTTGGTGCTCTCTGCACAATTAATTTAGGGACATGACCTGTTTAAACTGGTTTTGAAGAAGATAAACTGGGAACACTGCCTTAGCATAATCCATCATAATCCAAACCCAAGATCCACCAGGATAAAAGAGTTGGGATGTGGTGGACATTGGACTTTTCCAGCTACCCAGGCCTATGCTGGCATAATCCCTCACCCCAGATGAGCTGGAGAGACTCCAGCATAAGTCCCTCACTCTGGTTCAGTTGACAGAACTTAAGTTGATGTAATTTACACTAGTCTGAGTCCCTGTAAAGGGGCGTTCCAGGGGCACAGCAGGAGTGGGAGAGGGCAAGGACACACTTGCACCTATTCTAAAGCTTGTTCACCTCAGTCATGTGACCTAGGGCCCAATCTTCAAAATTTGGGCCCACTCACTAATGGTTCAGACAACAGTAACCCCCCTCCAAGAGGTTCCTGAATGAGATTTGGAACAGGAGTAATCACAGGGCCAGTTCACATGGAAAGGAATCTCAGGATAAAATAAAATGGGGAGGGGAAGTTCTTGGTGTGTCATCTTTAGCTCCTTGGTGGAATTGTGAGATATAAATGCAGTAAATAAATCAAGAATTGCAGCTATAAAGAAATAGTTGGGTGTCAGATTAGTTGTCACCTGCCCAATAATTGTCTGTGCCACCAATGGAAGTAAGTTTAGGAAGTGATAATATTGTCATGGAAGTATGCCACCTCAGATTTTAGCCCCATAGTCAATTTGGTATAGGTCATATACTGCCTAGGCCTAGTTTTCTCTGTCTTTAGGGTGGAGATGAATGCTGAAATCCCACTAAATATCACCACATGGTTTATGATGGTACCAGGATGATTTTCACCGAGCAGTTTGGGAAAGGCTGTGAGATTGTCAGATGAAAGGTGCGGTATTATTATAGCTTGAGTGAATCTTTGGAGGCTGGGATTATTACAATGCTTCCCTTATTGACTACAAAGCCAGCATTGAGTTGCTAAACCCATAAAATTGCATGAACAGAAGTCCAAAGTGTGTGCTCATGGTTGACTCCCACACAATGGATCACACTTTATAGCAACCAACCATTCGTTGTATGTCTTGACATTTTTCTAATCATGATCATCATCTTGGCAAATGTTTCACATAATTATATTGTTGGAATCCTTACACAAACCTTGTAAGTATTATATCCCTCACTCCAGCACTGCAGATGGAGCAGTTCAGGTCACTGACAGGAATTGATGGCACAGGTGAGGTTTATACATGAGACTTCCTGATTCATTCATCTCTTAACCACTATAATACATCAACTTTATCAAAGAACATTTGACATTTCCCCTTTGTTCTTTAGATATCTATGTTCTTATAAACAATTGTGCTCTTATTTATTTCTTTTGTTCATATCCCAACTTTCCTCTACAGAACTCAGGGTGGGGTACATGGGGCTTCTTCCACTCCCATTTAATTTCACCTTGTATGGTAGGGGTTGATAGAAATTGGCCTGAGATTACACCATGAACTTCATGGCTGAATGGGACCTTGAGCCCGAGTCTCTCCCTGGTTTAAGACCAAGTATTTCATCGCACAGTCTCTTAAGCTAAAATCATTCTGAACCATAAAAGCAAGAAGAACCAAACACTGGCTATCATATGTGTTCAAATATGGAGATGCTTTGAAACCTACAACAGTATGATTGAACTCTGTTTTGGATAGAGTATCTTAGTGAAAAACTCAGCACTCAATGGCCAACATGCAGTCTTGACCACAGGGCATTGAACAGGGAAGTTTATTTATTTAAAATACCGGTAGTTTTATACAAAAAAGGGCAATACAACTCAAAAACCCCTTTCAAATAAGGCACATGCATTAGACTAAAATATGTACAATAAAATACAGCAGAGCCACAGTAAGTCAGGCAATTTTTCAAAGGCTTGTCAGCAAAAGCCTGAGTAAACAAACAGGGTTTCCAGGAGGCATTGAAAACCTAATAGAGTTGTTGTCTGCGTTTTTTCAGAGAGAGATGTTTCCACAGATTAGGCACCATAACAGAAAAGTTCTTGAGAGACAGACTCCCTCAGAAGGTGGTAGACTCTCCTTCATTGGAGGTTTAAAAGCAGAGGTTGGATGGCCATCTGTCATGGATGCTTTAGCTGAGATTCTTGCATTGCAGGGGGTTGGACTAGATGATTCTCAGGGTCCTTTCCAACACTACAATTCTATGATTCTGTGACTTCAGCAGACTGTGGTGCAACTGGGAGGGCCTCATCCTGATATCTTAATAACCATGCAGGTTGAAATTTTAGTTCCAATTACATTGGCAAAATCCAAATATTGGAATCAAAATGAAGCAGAACATTTGTATTGTGAAATTTTGAATTTTCAAATTGAATTTCAGAATTTCACATTCAGCTATGGTAGTCTCATGCAAAAGATTGAACATCACATGCAGCTTTACTGAAACTCTCAAACATGATCCCGAACAACCCCCAAATGGAATATTAAGAGAGCTGCCTATAAACTACTAGGTTCCTCTATAAACTATAAATCATATGCACAAGCAATGTCTCAAAGGCAAATAAGTCATAATTTAAAGTGAGTTTTTTAAAAAGCAACAATCCTATAATAAAGAAATAATGTTCTACATCAATAAAATGGTTGGAAGGGAACAATTATGCTCCTACAGCAATCCCAGAAAGTCAGAGCCAATATGGTGCAGTGGAATATGTAGACCAGTGGCACCTGGGTTCAAATCCTGCTGCACTGTAAAGCTCACTGGGTGTTTTGGGAGCCAGTCACTATGGCTCACTTTAACATATCTCACTCGTTGGGGCTTATTTCTTCCTTCCTACTATGCTTTTCCGTTTAAAAACACACAAAGCAGCTTGCAAAAGTTAAAAGCAGTAACACACAACAATTAAAAAGCAACAGTACAAACAACACTAAAAGCAGGGTTTATTTTTAAAAAGGAAAGCATACCATTATGAGTTTGGGGGGATCAGTCTGGATGATGCCCTGAGTCCCTTCCAGTTTCAGGGTTTCTGTATCTGTGGCCGTAGAACGTATAACAGCAAGCTTGCCAAACCATTGTCCAGGTAATGGCTTTGGCTGACTAGGTAAGCACCACAATGAGCATAACCAATGAAGTTGCTCTGTGCTGCAGAACAAGTGGGTGGGCTGTAGTCCCTCCCTAAGGATGTGAAAATCGCTGTCTTCTTTATGTTTTTTCTCCACTTCCAGACTTGAAAGGCCCTCAGTCACACAAGTTTGCTCTTAAAGGGAATGATTATGTGAAGAATGTAGTACATAGCAGGCAGTGTGTTAGTTGGAGATATGGAAGACCCACGGAGGTGAAAATGGGGATCCTCGAGCTGGTCACTTCCTTTCTCCTTAATTCACATGGTGTTTCTGGAAGGAGATAACTCCATGTATTGTACACCATCTTGGGCCCTGGTAGAAGAGCATCCTCTTTTCCTTCCCATGCAAAGGTCTGTGGTTCCAGCCCTGGCATCTCCTAGTAGCATGGTGATGCCCCCTGCCTGAAAATCTGGAAAGCCACTGCTGGCCAGTATACGCAATATGGTGCTAGGCAGACCGATGGCCTGACTCAGTTCAAGGCAGCTTCCAGTGACAGGATTGAAATGTGATGTGCGTTTTGAGCTTGGAAACTTCATGGTCCCACAATAAACAAGCCAATTAGGATATACAAGAGGCACATTCCTTTCATGCCAATAGGCTAACAATAAAAGTGGAAGAAGGGGACCATAAAATGTTATTGTGAGCACCAAACACTTTTATTCCTCTCAACTTACAGCACAGCTGCCTATCTTCAGAATCGCCACCAGGCTACGTTTAGCGCAATAGCGCTGATTTCCCCCCTACTTCAGAGTTCAAGTTGTAGTTCTCCAAGGCTGCTGAGAGTGGCTCCCAGTTCTCTGAGTGCCCAGGAAAGAGAAATTGATTGTTAAACCCCAATGTGAACTGTAGGTCTGCAAGTGGAATAAGGTAAACAGTTGAGTGTTCACCCCCTTTCAATATTTTAAATATATTTCTTTATTTTTTTGGTTACTTCATCTTAGAAAACTTCTTTTTTATGAAGGGAACACTACAGTGGTACCTTGGTTGTTGAACTTAATCTGTTCCTGGGGTCTGTTCAATTCCCAAAACCAAGGTGCAGCTTCTGATTGGCTGCAGGAGCTTGCTGCACTCAAGCAGAAGCTGTTAAGTTCTGGGCAAACATATCAGATGACACAGTGATTCTTCAAATAGCTCTTGTTTATTTAAAGGCCAGAACAGAACTGAACTGAGGGGCTCAGTCAGCCTGCTTATATAGAGCTCCAGAACAAAGTAACTGTTGCAACTTTCTAAAACTATCCAATCACTGAACGTCACTTTTGATCCTTCATTTGCATAAGTATCTACAGTATCCCCCTGCTGGCCCAGGGTGAGAACTTCAGTACATAACAGAAGCCACATCAGATCTCAGCTTCCAAAAAATGTTCACAAACCAGAACACTCACTTCCGGGTTTGCTGAGCTCAGGAGCCTATTTGTTCGGGAGCCAAGCCGTTCAAGAACCAAGGTACCACTGTACTTCTTAGAGCTTCTGGAAAAGCATGGTTTACCTCATTGTAGGGATAAGAGGTCCTGTCACAGCCCACAATTACATGTGCATAGTAGGTGCGGAGTAGTAGTTAGAGTGCTGGGCAAGGACTGGCAAGTCTTGAGTTCAAATCCCCGCTTAGCTAGGAAGCTGAGTGGGTGACCTTGGGTCAGTCAACAGCTCTCAACCGCACCTGCACTGCAGGGTTGTTGTGAGGATAAGATGGGAGAAGGAACCACATACAGAGCCAAATGCTTCTTAGATACAGTAAATAAAAATATTCAGTAAAGTCAAATAGCTGAATTTCATTTGCAAATTCACAGCATTCCAGGTCCAGAACATGAAACTTTCTCACCATAGTCACTGGCTTACTCCAGTCCCTAGAGGCACAGAATGATGACACTGCATTCTGCCTTTTCAGTCTTGCAGAGAAATGTTCCTACCTGGTGAAGAAGCCAAAAGCATCATCCCGTTACTTTAGTTGCGTAGGTTGGAGGCATTGATTACGTTTCTGCCACTGGGTAGTCATGGATTTTGTATACTCTCCCCTTTTTCTTTTAAAAAGCACATTCTTTTTATAAATGAAGGCTGTTGTGCTGGCTCGCTCCCCCTCAGCGAACTGCGGCTTGAACCAGTTATTTGTTTTCTGGAAAATATTTGTGTTTTCCAAGAGGCCACTGAGTCACAGATAGCCATAAGCACTGGCAGAAATAACAAGCTACCGCTTCTCTTTCATGCTGCTAAGTGCCCAATAAATCCTATAAGCATGTACTGTGCTAAAACAGAGGAACATAAATAGACTTTATGAAGTCTCAATGCTCATTTACATTTTAAAGCTGCTCTGGTAGCCAGAGCTCACATTTTATTTCCTGGAATTGTAAGTTGTCCCCTGATAGGGAGGCTTCTTGGGCTACAAGTTCTTGGTATAAATGACTCAAGACTTCAAAAGTGGGCACCTAGACAACCAAGGACGTATGATTTTTGTTACGTCAGTGTGAATCTCAAACAACAAATGGCACTCAAGACCATTCTAGTCATACATGTCAAGATGGCTGTGGGAGGCATTATTATAGCCAAGTGGTTCATTGTAAGCTTGTGACTGGAAGTGGGCACTTCTGAAATTGGAGAAGAACAGATCCTTCAAGGGTCTCTATTTTCCAGGAGCAGTCCTGGATTTACAGAAGCCGTCCCAGTTTCTGATTTGATCCCGGAATGTCCTGTTTTTCCTTAGAGAATGTCCCTGTTTTCACCAGAGAAATGTTGGAGGGTATGGTAGGATGTTCCTACTTTCATCGTAATTTTTTTGGAGGTTATGGAGTTATCTGACCCCTGAGCCATGTTATTAATGTTGGAAACCACCCAGAGTGGCTGCGGCAACCCCGTCAGGCGTGAGGTGAAAATAGTCGTCTTCTTCTTCTTCTTCTTCTTCTTCTTCTTCTTCTTCTTCTTCTTCTTCTTCTTCTTCTTCTTCTTCTTCCTCCTCCACTTCTTCTTCTTCTTCTTCTTCTTCTTCTTCTTCTTCTTCTTCTTCTTCTTCTCCCTCCCTCCCTCCCTCCCTCCCTCCCTCCCCTATTTTTGTTGGTGAAATGTTGGAGAAGATCATGCAAATATTCAGTTTTTGAGGCAGCTTGCTGATCTACAAGGTCTTCAACAATTGGTGTCAGTTACTTTCTCCAAGCTAAACCATGTCTCGTATATACTACCCCCCACCCATCTGGTAAAGAGGCCACAGGGCCACACACACATTGCAAAAGTGTCATTACAGTGTGCTTTCACTGCTGGTATCCTTGACAGGCTTTGAATGGGCCATTGAGAAAGTTCCAAACTGCACCCCCATGAAGCAAATATATTTGCTCAGTTGTTGAGTGTGTGTGTGTGTGTGTGTGTGTGTGTACGCACGCACTTTTAAACACATATACCCAATCAAAATATTGTCGAATCCGTGGTGCTTCTTTACGTCAAAGGGGTTTGTTTGTTTGTTTTCAAAATCACAGAATGTACTTTTAGACTGCTTGAAATTTACACTCTCTTTAAAAGAAAAAAAAATCATGTTCTTTTCTTAACACACAGGCGCGTAGGGAAAGAGTGCAGTAATGAATCTGGCATGCTATCAGACTGTTGACTTTCAGCCAAATGGTGATCTCAGCTTCACTGGCTTCATTAAGGCTATTCTGGATTTACACTGGTTTTTGCTGAAGTCAGAATAGCAATCTCTGGCATTCAATACTTGGTTGCACTGTGCTATTTTTAAATAAGATTAACAGACTTTTTACACTTTGTCCCAGTGGAATAGTAAAAGATTGCTGGGTCTATGAGGTTTAGGTCCCTTTGGTTCAGGGTTTGAGATGCCACTTGGCTTGCTGCCTTCAAGGCTGGCATTGAGTTCCAGCCCTGGTTCCACTAGGATAGGGGAAATCTGATGATTTCGGTTTCCCTCACCTCAGGTTTTTGGGGTTTGGTTTTTTTGGTGTAAATCATCTCAGTGCAATTTTAAAAGGATGAGGAACATGAAAATCTTTATGCAATTCCATGCACATTTCTCCTTTTTTTAAAAAAAACATACTTTTGTATACAGTTTTGCCTAGCGCAAGGTGGGGTGGGTTTTTTGTGGGTTTTTTGCAAGCAAATTTTCCCTAAGAGAATGCATAGGGATTGGGCTAGATTACCCTTGGGATCCCTTCCAACTCTATGATTCTATTCTTCGTTCCGGTATAGTATTTTCACTTGTGTGCATTTTGGGTTGGAGAACAACTTCGCAAAATTCGGAGATGTGTGAATTTCAGAGGAGGGTTTGCAGACTGCAGGTTCAGGTTGCATGGATTGAAGCAGCTTTCCTTAAAAGGCCAACTTTACTCCATGCACTTTCTCTGTGCTATGCACTATCACTTCTAGCATGTCACTTCTTACCTGTGTTTTCTCTAAACTAAAAAGCCCCAGATGCTTGTTTGTGGAGGGAGGGATCTGTGAGTGGGTGTGTAGAAACCTCTAACTTTCTCACGGCTGGAATGCAATCTTCTGCAATGGTTAAATGCATTGCTCTGCTCACCACTGGCATGCAACCCCTGGAATGTTGCCCATGGAGGAATGTGGCCTGTGGGCTGCAAATGCCACACACATGCCCACCACCCCAGGCCTTCTATGACATATTGCTTTCTGCCTCCCTGACAACTGTGGGGCATGTAAGATGTGGATGCAGTGATGGAATTTCCTTCCCTTGCAAACTCACTGAGCCCCATCCCATGTTCTGAAGTGTTGTGTGGATGTTTGACTTTCCTCTTTGATTCTGGGTAGCTGAAACTAATCCAGTAGAAGGCTGAACATGTTCCCTTAGACCAGGTTTCCTCAACCTCAGCCCTCCAGATGTTTTGAGACTACAATTCTCATCATCCCTGACCACTGGTCCTGCTATAGCTAGGGATCATGGGAGTTGTAGGCCAAAAACATCTGGAGGGCCGAGTTTGAGGAAACTTGCCTTAGATGATATGGGGGCTTAAAGAATAAGTGGCTGGGAGGGTTTTGTTACCCGAGTTTGCATATAATGCACAGCTAGCCCCTCAAGTCTACCTCTGGAGCCCTAACCACTGCTCTTCAGCATTCCTGTAGTCTTCCTCCTACTCAGCTGCATGGACCGAAGCTAGTTTTATAAACCTCCCAGTGCCGATCTATAAGATTTTGTCTTCATTCCGCCCTTGAGGCTACTTCCGACCTTCACTTCGTCAGGAAAGTTATAAAATCTTGTAATTGAATTAGTGTGTACAGAGTGAACCCACTTCCCATTCCCCACCCAATTTCACTGTTGCGTTCAGCGATGGGTTCATTGCTCATTGCTCTTGCTTATACAGCCCCAGTGTGGACCATAGTTAAGAGGTGGAGGGGGTGTACAAGTTTCAGCAGAAATGAACTATATTAATTGTAAATCAGTCAAGAGGATCCCACTGGACAGGAGTTCCAGCATTAATACTTTAAAGCCTTATGACTATATAAATCATTTTGCACAGCTGCAACATTGTATGTTGATGCAGTTTTGTCAGAGGGGGGAGAAGCGGGAATGAACATCTGAATCGCATCCAGGCCCATTCCTTGTTATTACAGAGCATCTATTCATTTTCCCACTTGATGGGAAAATCTTCAGCTTTGTCGAAGGAGCATTTTATAGAACAGCTTTGCGGAATATGTGCACGCTGGGAAGGCAGCGTTGGCCATCGATGCTTCTGTTTGCCTTTGCACATAAATTACAGCCATGCTGTAATTATTCCTCTGAAGCTAAGTATACTGTTTCAGAAAATATTTAAACAAGAGTGTGCTGCACATTTAGCTGAAAGCAATACATCTTGGAGAAGAGTCAGACCTTGGTTGTGGTGCAGTAAATCCAGAGCAGCTTCATGGAACTCAGCGGAATTGATAATTTTAGATTTACGCTACTGTCAAAGATGGCTTCTGGAGCCATGTCTGTGGGAATATCAGCAATTAATCTTAGATGTTTTTAGGACTCCATATATGCTTCTTATAACAAGAAGAGGAACTACCCGTGCTCAGTATTATTTTTACTGAAACATGAAAAAATGGGGTTTGTGTCCACAGATTAACTCAGACTCCCACTTAGAATGTTGGGTAGCAGCTGATATCATGCAGGATGAGGGGGAATACGAGAAGTGTGCCATTTCAGAATTTGTTGATGTGCATTAGCAGAATAATCAAAAGCTTTTAAAATGATGTGTACAGTGTATTTTATTTTATATGCTGTTCTAACGCACACCCTCTGGAATGTGCGACTTGCTGTATGTCTGTTTAGTGGTGCAGGATTTTATCATTATTATCAATGCATGAATGAAACAATTGCACCAAAACCCCATCTTTTACTAGAGACATCAGTTTTATTTCACAAATCTAGGATAAAACGATCTCTGCAGTGGCCAGAGAACTGGGCAAAATCTGAAAAGTCGTCCTGTGAATGAGACTCAAACAAAAGATGGCATTAATCCCATTTATAAAGCACAGCTCCAATTACTATCAGCATTGGGTATCAACAACTGAAAACAATAGGGCAAAGCTGAAGAAGTCTCTGTAGTTGTTTTAAGATGCTTTAAAATCTTGTGTAATCTTTGTTTTAATATCAACATTGTGTTTTGATTGTAATAACCTGGGACCTTAGGGGAAAGGGCGGGGAATAAATGGTAGTAGTAGTAGTAATAAATAATGATGCTATATCTGAAATAGGATGCCTCATGGATCTTCACTAATGGTCAGATGAAAGGAGGTGGTCAGATCCATCCAGACAAATTGGCACTCTTTACAACAAGAATGACTTGCAGATTAATGTTTGGAAAAGTTAAGGGAGGTTGATTATAAAACAGCACAGCTAGCAAAAGAATGAAGTTGAAAATTATTCACAAACCAAACCCCCCCCAAAAAAACCCCACCTTTGCTTTATTTTATCCCATGTACAGTGGTACCTCGGGTTAAGTACTTAATTCGTTCCGGAGGTCCGTACTTAACCTGAAACTGTTCTTAACCTGAAGCACCACTTTAGCTAATGGGGCCTCCTGCTGCCGCCGCGCCGCCGGAGCATGATTTCTGTTCTCATCCTGAAGCAAAGTTATTAACCTGAAGCACTATTTCCGGGTTAGCGGAGTCTGTAACCTGAAGCATATGTAACCTGAAGCGTATGTAACCCGAGGTACCACTGTATACTGACTCCAGCTGCATATACTGAAAAGTCTGTGTGGCTTTCTGGCTGAGAAGAAGAGATAATGTGGATTGCATATTTCAGCATAAAAGAACTACTTCCTGTCAATGTCTATATTTGTTAGATAGTTGACTGTGCATCTCGTATTCTAAGGAATGAGGAAGGACATAGGTTTCTTGGCAAAGACAAACATGACCACAAAGCAAAATTGATCAATCAATCAGTTGAAACCCCTACTGGGTGTGAATGACTTGCATTAGAAAGCAGATGCTGGAATTTAAATGGGGTGCGAACTATTTAAATAGCTATCAGACCACAAATCCCCTTAGGCCTGATACAGCAATCTGTTAACTACATGCATAGACTTCTGCAATTTTTATGCTTCTAATAACTTGTCCAACTGAGAAGTCTACACACTCATCCTTATGCAGCAAGAAATAGCACTGGAAAAGGGGTTTCATTTCTTCCCTTCATTATGGGCATTTTTAAAGAACCCCCCCTTTGGCAGAGGCAGATATAATTTGCAGGACTCTCCAAAGTGCATTAAGCTTGCCAAATTCCAGACAAATATGTTCAGCAGGTGATGTGCTGGTTGGCTTTAAATTTTAATTTCTTTTTAAAATAGGAAATGCCTATAATGTTATCTTTTTGGCAAAACTGATTAAAATTTGCAGGCATGGTAGCCCCTTCCTGTGGTGACGAATTCTGCCAGAGCAGCAGTTTCCCTCCAGTGTTGAGGTGGGTAAAAAAGGAACCATATAAACTTTTCTAGAGATTTTTGGCCCTTTGGTCTGAAAGTAGCAGATATGGAAGAGATGTCCCTAAGTAAAAAAATCTGCCACATTGCTGACCAATTGATCCAGTAGGTTTCGTGCTAGGCATTTTAAAATTCGATTTGGAAGAGGAGAAACAAGAATTCACTTTGCTCCCCCAAATCAGTGGAGTCTGCATACAAGCCTGACCTGTCAGTCACAATGTAGTTCTCCCTCCTACCTCTCTTGTCCTGGCATTTGCCCCACCTTCCCCATAAAATTCCTTACACAGTAAGGTCAGACATATCAGTACTGTTCTTTGTAGACACTTGCCTGTAGCTGCTTTGGTGTTCAAGTCACTGAAGCACCCAGAGGTGCTTTAGAGGTGCACCGCTTTGACCTAAGGTGCCATGCCCAGATCCTGGAGAAGCCCAGAATCCCACTTTATCTCAGGATTTGGGATTTGCTGGAAGTTGCTGCACACCCCTAGAGCAAACTATCATCTTAGATGGCTGATACTTCAGTGTTTAAAGTTCCCTGGCCCTTTTGTAGAATTTGAACCACAAGGATTCTTTGGTTGAAAGCCATAACAGTTAAGCAGCCTGGAACTGACTTAGATTTATATTATGGGCATGCCTGTGTTATGCTGCCCGCAGCATAAACATATATTGCTTAGCAAAATCATAAATAAGGTGGCTCCATTCCGAGTGCAATTTGTGGTGTCTCAGATTGTTTTGAGACCAAGATAGTTACTCCACTGTACTATCTATCCATCTATTAGTAAAATATTTATATCTTGCCTTTCGGGCCCTCGCCTGTGTCTTTGCCAGACAATGAATGAGATCCGCAATACGTCCAGTAATAATAATAAGCAATTGCCTGTTTTGAGAAATAAAAACACACACGGGGATGACATTTTTAATGATGTCCTAGCCGCTCCTAGGTTCCAAAAAAGTAAATTTGAAAGAACTTTGTAGACACAAAATGTCTTACATTAGAGGCAAATTTGTGAGCCAAGAATAAGTTTTCTTCCATGATCCTGAAGTGAGTTTTGGTCCCGCAACATTTTGAAGGCCACAAGCAGAAGAAGAAGAAGAAGAAGAAGAAGAGGAGGAGGAGGAGGAGTTTGGATTTGATATCCCGCCTTTCACTCCCCTTAAGGAGTCTCAAAGCGGCTAAAATTCTCCTTTCCCTTCCTCCCTCACAACAAACACTCTGTGAGGTGAGTGGGGCTGAGAGACTTCAAAGAAGTGTGACTAGCCCAAGGTCACCCAGCAGTTGCACGTGGAGGAGCGGAGACGCGAACCCGGTTCCCCAGATTGCAAGACTACCGCTCTTAACCACTACACCACACAAGCAGTGTTGCCAACAGAATTTCTTGGGTCTGGTAGACTGTGTGTGGATTGGGGTCTTCTGCACACACTAGCAATCTATGGGAAAGAACTGCTGTTTCTGTACGGATCTTAACTTGGATGATGTTATGGCTTTATTTGCCAATTCATTTTGCACTTTAAATTTTTGTTTTATGGATACTGTATATTAATAACAACGGCCCAGTGATGACAAGGAAACCAGCAGTGGCTGTTTGAAGGGCATGGAAAATGAGGGGAAGAGCAATATTACCATTTTTTTCACATTATAAAAGGAACCTTATTTATTTCAAAGGAGTTAGCTCTGAATAAAACACACCCAAACCAGCCAATTTTGTTCCATAAATACAGCACAATGCAATCTAATAAAGGTGGAGGCAGCTACCAGTACTGTGCATCTTGAATGACAGGAAAAACTGGATATAAGGAACTAAATATAAAAAGCTAATCTTCTGTCATATGTGTTAACATTTGACCTGCTTACACAATGCTGGACCCCTGCAGAAAGTGATGATCAGGCATGATAGTCTGGGTCCAAGAATATTTCCCCATGCTTGACTTTCTAAATGTTCTGCTTAATTAGCTCACTTCACTGTTACGAAAGGAGCTTTATATTGTTACTGCATTTTATTTTCCCAGCCAGTAGTACGAGAGGAATATAGCGTATTTATTACCCACATTTGCACCGAACGAAAAGCCTTCAGTGAAGCTGCAAGAGAGCACTCAGAAAATGGACTGGTTCACATGAAAGTGCTTCTACCTTCCTTTCTGTCATGAACAGGAAAAAGGTGTCAGCTGGACAACAACTTAGTAAGTCACAAGCATGAGCTATAGAGGAAAATAAACAGAAGCTGTGCTCAGTACTATCAACTATTGTTGTGGGTCAGATGATTTTGCCCTTCATGGTAACATGATAGAACCTTTTACAGTTTTGTGCTGAAGAAGGAGATGGAATAACTTTTTAATTTTTAAAAAATGGAAACTGGGGCAGGGAATGCTAAGTACACACCTAAAAGTATGCAGAATGAGGTAATAGCACAGTGTGGCTGGTTTCTGAGGGAAGATGTTGTTGTGAAGACTAACGCTTACATAAGATCCTCAGTTTTAGCAGATGAAATAGGAGGTATTTCTGGC
Source organism: Podarcis bocagei (assembly GCF_964188305.1). Taxonomy (NCBI): domain Eukaryota; kingdom Metazoa; phylum Chordata; class Lepidosauria; order Squamata; family Lacertidae; genus Podarcis; species Podarcis bocagei. Next base: position 44,635,289 of record NC_138126.1, read on the forward strand.
ATAGAACAACTGTCTCTAGGTGTAAGATTTATAGAAGAAAGTGATGGGAATGTACAGGAGGAATTTTTGGGTTGGTTTCAATCTCAGACCAAGCTACAGTAGGCATAGCCAGCCAAATTTCATCTGCTTGTTCTGATTTTGGACTAGATCTCTAAGCTAGTTGGTCAAGGATGCAATGGTTGTGCAACTATAGGGCAGGAAGAAAAGGTGGGATTCAAGCACAAATCAGGACAACCTATCCTTAGGCAACCTTTGCCCACTGCTCATCCCATAAACTTTATCTCACTGTAAATGGTCTGAACAGTGTAAATGTGCATAATAGAGTTGGCACAATTAAACCATCATTAAAAAGTTTCTGTGACAGCATCCAAAGATGGCATCTAATAGCCAACATACTAATGCTATGTAGTTTGCCCACCTTTGGTCCCCACCCTGTACTCAGCTCTCACCTGTGGCCCCTAGAAGCTGTTGGCATGTGCAGGGGCCACCTTTGGTAATATGCTGCCCTGTGCGAGGCCATTTAATGCCCTCCCCCCAGCCCTCGCAGTGCCGGCTTAAGACAGGCTTTGGGAAGACCAATCCCCTTCCCTGGGGGGTGGAGTTGTGGGCGGGCATCCGGGATTGGGTAAGCCTGGTTCATGAGAAGGGGAGGTTGTTGCCTCCGCCTGCCCCTCCTCATTAAGGGTATTCCGTTAAAGGGATCTGGGGTGTGGATCCTGTTTGAAGCCTGGGCGTGGGATAGGGCCATGCCACAACCCCACTGGGGACCCTGGGGTTCTCTTAATTAATGTATATCATAGGGCACCCCCTATCGGTGGTTGACCCTTAAGAGACTTCCTGCGGGTTTGCAGGAGTCATGATATAGTTGGTTTCACCCAGTGCCTAAGCCAAACCGCTCACATCTGTAACCAATAAAGTTGTGGCCTTATTTATCCTATTAACTCAAAATATTTGTGTCTGTGTGTCTATTATCTAAGGGGAACTTTGGGCCCTGAGGCCTCGCCACACAAAGAGGCGTGCTATGAAAATGACAGCACTTTTCCAATTATAAAATGCATAATTGAATGATTCTTTAGCACTTTGCTCAGGGTGAATATATGGCGATGTTTGGCAATGAGTGAAGATCAATTGTCTGGCTTGTGTTAGTTATGTGTCTGTAGAGAAAAGCTGAGGACTTATCCCAAATTTGTAGAAGATACTAATGACCATTTTGGCTAATACTTTTGAAGGCACCAATTTCCTTTAAAAAATATTCCTCTTGGTATTATAGTTTCCTTGGTGTCATAGACATACAAGTGTGAACAAAAGAAGTCTGACTGGTTTCAGAGCTTATATCACAGCCAGGGCAAATACTGTGTAAGATGTGTGAAACTTAGCCTTGGGTTTTAAATTTGGTTTAGAGTCCTACAGTATTGTTGTTAAACAAACAAAGTAATTTGTTAGACGTTAATTCTGAAACGCATCATCCCATACAATGCAGAAAATCACCAACAGCCACAGCCTGTCATCATGGGTGTAGGCAGGATTTCTTTGGGGGGAGGGGGGGCAAAATGTTGTTGAGCTTTTTTTGGGAGATTGCCCCCCAAAGTTGTTGAGCTTCTTATAGGGGCATAACCTCAGTTAATTAAGTATTTTTAATGCTTTTCAATACTTTTTGAGGATTGGGGGGGCAGCGGCCTCCCTGCCTCCCCTTAGCTACACCCATGCCTATCATTGAATTGTTCCTCTTTAGCTCATTGAGTTCAGTCGTATAAAGACTGCAAATAGTTAACAACCTGTAGTTACAAGTCAGTCCTTGCCACACCCTGAATTATTTCTGCAGACACCCATGCTTACTTGCGACATTAACAACTCAATCCTATCTATGTTTACTGCTTTACTCTCAGGTAAAGGTAAAGGGACACCTGACCATTAGGTCCAGTCGTGGCCGACTCTGGGTTTGCGGCACTCATCTCGCTTTATTGGCCGAGGGAGCTGGCGTATACGCATAAAATAACAGCTTGAATGTCTAATCTTTTTTTTTTATGTACAAGAACCTGCAGGTCTCTTATGAGCAAATATCTGGGTTCACATCCTCTGCAAAATCCCTGGGGAAAAATGTCTATTGAACACAGTGGGGCTTACTTTTGAGGAAACAGCCACAGACGTTTCACTGTTAAGGTTTATGTGCCCTGTGGTTCACATATAACAAGCTTATCTAAACTTGTTCCAATTAGTTCCAAATTAGTCATTTATAGAACACTATGCAAATTTATTTCTGCCACATCATTGACTGGTTGGGATCGTAATGTGTAATTAGAGAGATCTACTTGGAGGAGTTCCAGGTTTTACGGATGAGAAAATGATTGTTTTTGACAGAATATAGACAAACAGATGACTTATTGGATTCCACCCCCACCCCCCTTTTTGCCATCAGTCAGCTTAGAGAGACTGCCAAAAGGTTGTGTTTGCCAGCATACAGTGGGAGTTATGACAGGCTATTTTAACACTCTTTTTATATAAAGGAACAAAGCTTGTAATAGAGAACACCTATTAGCATTAGATGGAAACTGGGTATGCCAACAGCATGAGTTGGTGATAAAGACAGTTAAAGCAGTCCTTTTTGTCAATAAAAAAAATGCAGTCATGGTTACATCTCATCACCTCTGTGTTCAAACACAATAAATAACATGATCTTACCTGAAAGTTAGGGACGCGGGTGGCGCTGTGGGTTAAAACCACAGAGCCTAGGGCTTGCTGATCAGAAGGTCAGTGTTTCAAATCCCCGCAATGGGGTGAGCTCCCGTTGTTCGGTCCCAGCTCCTGCCAACCTAGCAGTTCGAAAGCACATCAAAGTGCAAGTAGATAAATAGGTACCACTCCGACGGGAAGGTAAACGGCGTTTCCGTGCGCTGCTCTGGTTCGCCAGTAGTGCCCTAGTCATGCTTGCCACATGACCCGGAAGCTGTACGCTGGCTCCCTTGGCCAATAAACCAAGATGAGGGCCGCAACCCCAGAGTTGGCCACGACTGGACCTAATGGTCAGGGGTCCCTTTACCTTTACCTGAAAGTTAATCCAGGTTACTTAGAAGGTGACACTATCCCAACTATGCAGGGGTGGGGAACCTTTTCTGACTGATGGGCCAGATTGTACTCTCTCCACCCTCAACAGGCCAAATTTGATAGATGGATAGGGCTGGCCACCTATCAATTGCCTGATACAATAGTGACATCAGGTGAAGTTGCGCTTTGAAGCCCCAGTTGTCAGAACATCAAAGGTCAGAGTCCGGCTTCTTGAAAGCCCTTTGTAGGCAGCTCCATGCTGCTCCTTTAAATATCTGATGGGCAGACAAGAGTGTGCCTTGCTCTGGGGCAACCCAGCCAGATGGATGAGGAAATAACAACAACAACAACAACAACAACAACAACAACAACAACAACAACAACAACAACAACAACAGAATATGACATCCCTATTTTCATCGGAGAAATGTTAGAGGGTATGAATTATGTCAACGTCCATTGATGTTTTTATGGAAGTAAAAATTATTTTCAAATGTGTTTCTCTATTCTTTTCAGCAGCTTTGCAAACAGCAAAACAATGAAATGAAATAAGTGCTAATTGCTTTAAGCTTTCCCTCCATTCTGGTACAATATTTTCTTTTCGGTGGGATTTTAAAATTATTGACAGGGTTTTTACTATATATATATTCTTATATATTTAACATAGTCACTTGTTGTTAGAAGGAGATTTACAAGTAATCCTGATGCCTTCTAAGAAGAAAAACAAGTTTAATTGAAAACATCCTAGGCATCTCAAGCCAGATCTTTGTCTTCCTTTGTTGTCCTAAGAGAATTTTTTAGTAACTTGACTTTCTTGACTGATGCAAAGCTTGACTGATGCAAAGCTTTAAGGTTTTCAGTGCAGTTCACACCACAGAAAGATTAGCGAGAGGTGGGGGCAATAAAAAGAAACTGGTGCATCTGTGATAACACACCAGATCATCACATTTGACTTCCAAACATGAAATCTGTTTCCAGATTGGAAGTCTCCACATTAAAAAAAATCAAATGTGCAAGATGTTCATATGGTCAGGTACAAAAAGGGTTGGGTATAATCTGCTGAAAGCCATGCAAGGGATGTAGTGACTGTCCTACACCTGGAGAGCCAGTGTGGTGTAGAGCGGTGGACTTGTAATCTGGTGAACCGTGTTCGCTTCCCCGCTCCTCCACATGCAGCTGCTGGGTGACCTTGGGCTAGTCACACTTCTCTGAAGTCTCTCAACCCCACTCACCTCACAGAGTGTTTGTTGTGGGGGAGGAAGGGAAAGGAGATTGTTAGCCGCTTAGGGTAGTGATAAAGCGGGATATCAAATCCAAACTCTTCTTCTTCTTCCTACTGCAATGATGGAAAGAGCTGTGACTTCTTAGCCTACTGCAGGTGTGGAGAACCTTTGCTCCTCCGGATGTTGCTGAACTTCCATCAGCTCCTGCAAGCACAGACAATGGCCAAAGACATGATGGAAGTATTTCAGCAACACCTGGAGGACCAAAGATTATCCACCCCTGGCCTAGGTTAAGGTAACCATCACTAAGTTCTGCTCTCCAGAAACTCATTACTTGTTTCTTGGAACCCACACCTGACTAGTTGACGCTGGCTGGCTCCTTATATCTTGCCAAGTAATTCCCTGAATCCTTTAACTAAGCAGCCTGTTAGGGATGCTATGAATAGCCACAATTTCCTGCTCCCAAGGCAAAGATCACATATTCACCATTGCAATAAATCCCCGAACTGGGTTTCCAAATATTATTGTTAGGTTAGAGTGGAGGGAGCAGTGGCTTAATTATACAAGATGTTGTTCAATAAGAACTTACCCTTCGCAAGAATGGGGGGTCATTGATGCAAAAAAGAAAGAAAGAAAATTAAATAAATTGAATCATAAGAGTCGGAGGGCACCTTGGAAGTCGTCTGTCCCAAGCTCATGTAACTGGCAACAATTAGTTGCAGGATGGTCTCTGTTTTCCATTGCAAAATGTAGTGGAGAATTATGCCTGCAGTGTGCAGGAATGATTTGGCCACATCTATTGGAAATCACATATCTGCTTTTCGGGATAGCTACCCTAAATTTATGATGCCAAAGGGAGGGAGTATGGAAATAGCAGTGGACAGTTTTTGCACCTCCTTGGGACCAGCCACCACCTTGCCACTGCCTGTGTTTCCTATAATCTTGGTTCCATCTTGAAACTCCTTCTGGATCAACTTTCTGGCTCTGAACCCAACTCAGAGATACAACTAGATCTGTTAAGCCCAAGCCCGTTCATTTTTGGAACCAATCTTACAAAGCTGTTCGCATCCAATTCCATGTCTACCCTCCTGAAATTCCCACATAATGCAAACATAATTTTGAAGGTGATAATAAACAGTCCCTTTCCCAGCACTGCCTGCTTAGTCCATGGTGCCAAGCACATATTGTGCCAGAAGTATTAGTGGGTGCCACTGAAATGTTCTATATTCCAGGGGTGTTCAATGTGCTCTGGTGTGAAGTGCAGCATGTTCCACTAGCTTTGGCTTGATGCTTGCTTAGTAAAGCTTGTTAGTAACAGAACTGAAAATTGGAGATTGGTGCCAAGTTCTTTATGGGGCTCAAGCTTTTCTCCAGCGTGCATTTATTTTAATGGAGTTATTGCCAATTGTAGTCCCATCCATGAGACTAATTATGGGTTTCTTCATATGGGCCAGCTCTTCTGTAATCCTTTCTGATTTCACTCCTTGGAAAATGGTAGCAGGAGGCAACTATTTTCCACTGATGTGCATATTTAGTTGCATTTTTATTAGCATTCCCCAAAGAGTGGTTATCTCAGATGCAATCAGAGCCACACTCCATCAGATTAGGGGACCATATTTGAATCAATCAGCTGCCTTGGAGGAACAAAGCTATTCCTATGCTAAAAGCACTGTGTTAGTAGTAGTACCCCGACTCCTGGAACCATGATTCTCATATCTAATCATATATACATTGAGGGGGAAATGCAACAACTTATAATAAACATCTTAGGGCTGTTTAACTCTACAAAAGATGTTTATTATAAGTTGTAGCGTTATAAGTTGTAGTAAGAGGGGATATACTTGTGACGTTAACATATATGAGAGAGTGCTGGAGGGGAAATAGTTAAATAGGCTGCACAGTCAGGACCCAGGGGGGTGGAGTCAGTGGGACTATAAAACCAGTTCTGGGAGGAGTTCGTTGGGAGTTGTTGGTGGGTAGTTGGTTGGATTTAGTGGGTTGGCTGGTTGGGAAAGGCAGTTGGTAATAGAGAGACAGTTAGGGCAGTGGGTTCTTGAGTGTGGGGAGGTAGAAGAGATAGAGAGAGGAAAATAAGACTAAGAAAGTAAAGAGCAACAACGTTTGGAATGCCGTAAAAGTTTGTTTGTGTCTGAAATAAAACACACTCTTCTTTATTAATTGAGAAGCTGACTGAGACTGAAGTGATTTTACCAGGGAGGACCTAGTTGGTGGCAGCGGATTAGTGGTGTACGGGTCAAAAGTCCGTGAGAAGACCGGGGGCTCCATACAAATGCCACAATACTGTATAGTAGTTTATAAAATTATGCATGCCATGGAGAAAAGCTTCCCCCCCTTTCTCACAACACTAAGACTCATGAACATTCAGTGATGCTGCTTGTAGGAAGATTGAGCTCAGGTAAAAAAAAATACTTCCTCACGCAGTGCATAGTTAAACTATGGAACACAGAAGACATTGATGGCCACTAACTTGGATGGCTTTAAAAGAGGAATAGACAAATTCATGGAAGATAAGGCTATCAATGGCTACCACCCATGGAGGCTATACTTTGCCTCCAGTCATAGGCAGTGTGGGTTCTGAGTACCAGTTGCTAGAAACTTCAGCGGAGGAGAGTGCTCTCAAGCTGGACTCCCGCTTGTCAGTTTCCCCACAGCCATTTGGTTGGCCGCTGTGAGAACGGGGTGATGGATTGGACTGGCCATTGGCCTGATCCAGCAGGCTACTATGTTCTCCAACATGCCAAGCACTTTTGCAAAGTTAAGTGCATGAAAGTGACACATGGATCTCCAGCTGATGATTAGAGTCAGTGCTGGGCCATAAGCTACTGAGCATGTATAAATTGAATCGTGAGCTGACATTGGATAGAGACATGAGCAATGGGGAACAGCCACATGTTGAGCTCAGGATGGAATCGGAGGCAATTGCCAGTCAAGCTCTGGAACCCAACGAGTCCTATGAAAATAGAATTATTGGCAGAGCCCAGTACTATTTAATATTATTTGTTAAAATTATATATTGCCCTTCACCGGAAGTTCCCAGTTCCCAGGATTCTTTGGGGAAAGTGGTATAGAAGAGTGCTTTATGTGTCAGGGGCAGATGTGACCCCTATTTCACTAGGTATGCATAAAAGGTGTACATGTGCTTGCCATGGCTTGCCCGTGCATACACTTACAGCAAACAGATATCTATGTGATAATCCTGTTTATGTGAGACAATTCATCGGCTATTTCATATTTCTTCCTACGTAGGAGTTGTTTCCAGGTAGTTAAAATGTAATGCTTAAAGCGCCCCTCAGAATACTATGTCTCCACCCCTGTCGAAACACCCAGAACCAGCGCATTTCCCCCTAAAAATAAATAAATGTTTAGGGGTGCTCCCATTTTGACTGAAGAAAATCACCATTTTATAGTTGAAATCGGGAAAAAGAATTACAGTAAATGGACAAAAGTACAAAGATGCACAAAATGTTTAGGGGCGTATCCCTGCGTCTCCCCAGAAAAAAAAGCATTGCCCAGAACAGACCCCATTGTGAGGTTCCATTGTTTATAAACTTGTGATCTGGCAAATGAAGCTGGAAGCAACTCTCTGCAAGCTCTCCCACGTTTCCACATCTATCGTGGGCCATGGGCATCGCATCTTAAAATATAATCTATAACATCCCCAAAATAAAACAGACTTGTGTCTAGGGGCAACTTAATTCTCATTCTCCCATCAAACCTTGTCTCAGTTTGATAAAGTACTTGGTGTGAGTTTCCAACTGGAACGATGTTACATTCTGGAGAAGTCCCTTGCATAACTTGCAGATGGATCTGGAGATGGGGGTGATTTGTCTTCTGTAAATAAAAACGATAGAATAAAAAAAGGGAGGGAGGGATCAGTGACTTATAAACCAAACCCTGGAACTTTTTGCATCCAAAATATGTGCTCTACTGCTGAGCTATGGACCTTTCCCATTAGATAAGAGGCTGCAATGGCCACCAGTTTGGAATGGCTTAAAAGGGGATTAGACAAATTCACGGAGAACAAAGCTATCAACAGCTGTTAGTCCACAATGACTATGTTCTCCCTCCATTGCCAGAGCCATACCAGTTGCTGGGAATAGCCGGTGGGCAGAGTGTTGCTGTGTTCATATCCAGTTTGCAGGTTTTGCTCTGACTTCTGATCAGCCATTGTGAGAGTAGGATGCTGGACTAGACAAACCATTGTGTTCTTCTGACATGCCACTATAAATGCGACTCAGTTAGTTGACCAGTAATGAAAGAGTAGCTTGAGTAGCTGCTCTGTGGAGCTCTCTTGCCAAGGGATTGTCTGGAGAACCAGCCGGGAGTAACTTACACAAAGTATGGTGCAAGATAACCTGCACAAATGTGAAAATAGGGGGTGGGATGTTTGGAGTGGGGAAAATTTATCCTGGGTATATGTCCCAATTGAATGGCAGCCCCATGGAAAGAGAAGCTGTCATCTGGAGATGCCAGGGCTTTTGCGCCGAGCCACATTGTAAAAACTTAACCCGACAGTGAAAGAAACACATTGCTCTTGGGTCAATTAAGACAGTTGGAACAGGGCTGGGGATGCATATCTCAGTCATTTCCAAGCAATAAAACAAGGATTTGGCTTCCTTTTGTTCCTCTTAAGTGCCTGGGGAGTGAGGAGGAACCAAGACAACATCAGGCAAAGGGATAGGAAATGTTTCTTGCCTGAAAACCAGCAAGGAGTTTTGATTTATCGCGCGGAGTCCTGTTCACACTTCATCTCAAAAAATAGCTGGTCTGTTTTCAAAGCACCTTTTCCATTGCATTATAATTGAGCAGGATTAGGGTCTTTTGCGAACGCAAAAAGTTTCTCCTTGAATTTAAAGCTTTGGCCCACAGAAGCTTAAGCCACCATCTCTTTCTATTAGCGTTTAACATGTCCCATGACTTTGTTCTTGAGAAGAGTACTCAGTAATCAAATGTAATAATAGGATGGGGAAAACTAAAGAATATATCTGCTTCAGATTTATTTTTAACTATCCTGAAGGAGCAGGGTAAGTTACTGCATGTTTAAAAGAAATAATAATTATTTTGAGGGCCTCAGGGGGCTAGTTTGGAACAGAGGTATCAAACCTCTTTGCATTTTTGCTTGGTCTTTTGTGTATGGTTTGACCTGATCATCCCCTCCCAGATCAATGAACCTCTTGCAGATGCTGGATAGTCATGGCTGAATATGTTTTTTTTTTCCAAACTTGAGCTAAACTTGAAGTTGAAAATGAAGCCATTCCAGAGGCCAATGCCTTCCTCCAGTGGTCACTTCACATGCTAACCCAATAATCTCATGGGCTTTGGTAATATATTTAATTATTTGCTATAGCTTCCTACACGTACTGTTCCCTTGTCTGCTTCTGATCACTGTGTTAACTGTTGCCCATAGTTATTTTTCTAAAAGCAAAACATCAGTGATGGGTAAGGTTTTCTCTTTGGGAAAGGGATGTTCTGATATTTGTTGATTATGTATTTCTAAATAACATCTAAACAATTGTTTTTAAAGGCATTTGTACTAAAGCATTATCAAACATGAAACTGCTATCAAACATGCAAATTCCTACACCTAAACTTACAAAGGTAACTTCTACAGTTAAAATCCAGCCCATGCAAAAATCTCTCAGAACATTCCAGAATCAAATCAGAAACTGCGATGGCTTTCATAATTCCAGGACTGTCCCTGGAAAATAGGGACGCTTTGAGGTTATGCATATACAGGTGATATTGCATACAAGACTGAAGTAATGATAGCCATTCTTATGACATGAAAATGCATTGATGAGTTTCTGGTAATTCACCCCATTAAAGAATTAGGCTAAAATGCCCTGCACTGGCTGTAGTTTCCAATCAGCCTTCCAAGGTACGTACATAATAGCAAATTTCTACACTGTCACACCTAGTCCTATGGACCAGGGGTGGGCAGAAGGTAGATCTACTTGGCAGATCACTGGATGATTTGCTGTAGACCAGTAATGATTTCTTAACAAGGCAATGACAAAATGACTCCGGCTCTATTATGGAGCTGACATGAAGGAAGCTCGGAGGGGGACCAGGGCTGGATTTTTTGTGTGGAAAGACAGTTGTTCAGGTCAGTTTTGCTTCTCAAAACAAACCCCTGTGCTCAAACTTCTTTAATTCTGAGTATGCCTTTTGCACCAGGCTTCAGCTGGCAGATCTGGGGGGGGGGGGGAGATCCTGCAAGCATTAAATTTGCCCATAAAGACACTGAATAGAGTGGCAGAGAATGTCACTGTATGGCCCTTTAGCAAGTCCATGAGACACAGCAAAAGAAGGCAGTTCTGAGGTAAATGTTTTAAAAGCTGGCACAAAGAGTTGACATGTTTGCCTTCAAGTTCCAACTGGGCTCACCTAGCCCAGATACTATTGTGCTTATAACCTGGATCAATAGGAACTGAACCTGTTTTGTCAGTTTCACCTGTTCTTCTAAAGCCAAACAAGGTAGCTCTTCACAGGATTAAATGCACGGCATCATATTTCATTGTGTAAGTGCTGCTTTATAAGCTTAGGAGTAAATTAATGTTCATGGGTTATTAAGACAAATATTTCCACAATGTTTGTCCCAAAGTAAAATTTAGAAATTGAGGTGCATTTGTTGGTTCCCACTTGTGTGAAACCTCTGAAATTTTTTGAGGGAAACAAAGATGGCAAAAAGAAGGATGGTCAGGCGACAGGGAAAATGTATCAGGCAATGAAATTTCTCACCACGTCCCCTCGTTTAAGGAAACTGCAATGGCGATCTTATGTTCAAGCAAAGTACAAGAAAATGCACGACAATACCCACTGATGAATGCTGAAGTAGAAATTCCATTTGACAGTGAAACTCACTGAAAGTAAAGAAGAAAAGCAAACAGGCTCCAAAATCTATCCATCACACGAAGATATAGGCCAGGGTGGGTGGTGAAGGTTTAACGTTTGCGTTGAACAAATAATAAAAAATATTTTTTACAGCATAGGGACAATTTTTCTCCCAAACCACTAAATGCCCTCAATAGAAGCCCCCTTGGGAGACATCTGTATGGAGGCAACCACAATGTACTGTAGCAAAACAAGTATTCTCCTTTTGAAAGTGAAACATTTTCAGTGTCTCAAGCAAGACCAACACTGATTCTCTCCGTCGTTTGATACTCCTCACATAAAGACTCTACTGAGCTGGGCCAAAGGTAAACTTGGGAACATTATGCACTGTATAGAGCATTCCCAGCATCAAGGGATGGTATTTGTCAACACATTATATGGTTTTTATACTTAGTATCCCACATAGTGTGGGCTCATGGCCCAGCAGCCATGCCATTCATAGTTTTCCATTGATTCACTGTTTATCTGTGTGGTGGGGAGAGCTGGGAGAGGAGGACATGCTAAATTGGGTACAGCAAATAAAAACTTAATGGACACTGTTAGATGTAAAAGTCTGGTTTAAGTAAGTTCAACTTGGCACAGGCTTTTCAAGATGAGCCATTTACACAATGCAGGAATGTTTGCTCTCGCAAGGAACTGAATCACCTCAGCTTGCCTGCTCCTCTGATTCACATCTAAATCCAAGTAACTATTATTTCTCTGAGGCATGCATTTATGTTAACAAGTAATGCGGGTAAGTATTAGCTCCCCAGCACCCTTTAAACTACCCCATGTATTTTCACAGTTACCTGTGAAGAGGGATTGATTTGGGAATTGCAAATCTGTGAGGGGAATAGGGGTTACCTAACAACTCTCAGCATCCACAGCAAACTACAGAGCCACCCAGAATTCTCTGGGGGAAGACAAGACTGTTTAACGTGTTATCATACTGCTTTCCATATGTGCTGCAAATGTGCTTCTAGACTAGCATTCTCCTTCCAGTAATGACCAGCCAGAAGGCTATGAGAATCATAGAAGCAGGGAATGATGGCAACAGACTTCCACTGTCATTTCTTCTCAGGATTTGTGATTCAGGGGTATAGTTCCTCTGAAAATGGCAGTTCCAAAGGCCAATAGCCATTGATACATATATCTTCCATGAGTTTGTCTAATCATTTTTAAACAATTATCTAAGGCAGTGGGCATCTTGTGGTAGTGAATGTGATAAACATATAGCAGGTGACAGAATTTTTCATTGACATATGGATTATTTGCCACTCTGAACTCCATACATTAGTTTTCTACATTGTATGGAACAATGCTCCCTTTTGTCTGCTCTGAATCTACTGGCAATTAATTTCATTTGGTGACCCCAAGTTAGGAAAGAGCTTAGAAAAATTGATCTGCCTGCCTGCCTGCCTGCCTGCCTGCCCCTCTCTCGCTCTCTTTCTCTCTGTGCATTCTCCATACCATTCATAATTTTATAAACTCTGCCCCATCCCTCTCCTATTCCTTAGTTATCTGTTCCCCTCTAAGTTTAATTATCCCAAATGTTTTTGCCCTTCCTGGTACAGAAGGTGCTCCTAACCCCTTGTTCATTTCGGTTGTCTTCGTCCCTGTTAATACACTGATGGCTGATAATACAAAGAACTATGAGGGCCAATGTTTTGATTCTCTGTCAAAGTACTGGCTGTCCTGGTCTATTGGTGGCTTTTTCATTTGTGTTCTTAAATATCTAATGTGTGAAATTTGTGTGACATGCCCACACTTTTAATGGGTTCTATGAAAGAAATAAAGAAAGAAAGAAAGAAAGAAAGAAAGAAAGAAAGAAAAGTAAAGTAAATGGAAAATTCCCTAGAACACACTGGAACATTAGTTTCAGATGCTGGCAGTATGTTGTCTCTCCATTATCCCCAACCCGGCGTGCTTCAACTCTGCTTCACAGCTGATGTCTAATTTTGCTCCATAATCGTCTTTTTTTTACTTCATTTTGCAGACAGATGCACAATAAATGCCTAACATCTCTGCTATTTCCTTCTCTTCTGTCTCCAATTCTGCTCTTTCATACTTAACACAAAACATAATGTCTTCCAACACATGAAGTATGTGCACACGCACACACTCATAGGTATAGAATGTTTAATCATGCAAGATGTTTCCTGTGGCAGACAGCTAATACTAATTTTACCAGTTCTCTGCTGCATGCAAGGTGCATGTGCTATGTTGTGTGGAGTGGGGATGCTCTTGAATAAGATCATCTTTAAAACAGAGGATAGGAAGGAAGGAAGGACCTCATATCATTCCTCCAGAAGAACAGTTTGGCCACATTTTGTGGTATTCCACTATTTATTTATTTTGAAGAAAGGAAAGGTTTGTACTGGGTGACAACAAGGCCTCTCAATTCCAGGTCAAAATATTGCTTACACCTGCTATAAGCTAACCCTTTGTTTCTCACACTGAACAGCTTTTCCCTCTGATGATAAACACATCTGACTAAAATATGTTGAGCATCTTGGATGTAATAAATCAGCCATAGCATTTTATTGCCATTTCTTAGAACTTCAGGAGACCTGTGCTGAGGAACGCCTCAGGAATGGAGGCTGTTTACCATTCTTGAATGCTGCGCCTCCCCCAAGCTCTTGACTTGCCCTCTTTCAAAAGATCTCATTGCCCTCCCATGTCACACAAGTGGTGTGCAAGAGTTGGTTTTACTTTCAATATTTTTTTTTAAAAAAACAACCTACAAAATCCTTTTTAGTTAAAGTTGATGACGGTGCTGGGAGAACCTGACTCCTGGTGGCCACCATTTTGTTTTTCCCAGAATCCCCCATAGAAGGAAGCAGCTTCCCTTGTCACTGGTGGTACAACATAGAGGGTTGTGTATTCAACATTACACAACCCACACAGTCGATTTTTAAAAGTTAATAAATAATAATAATAAATATTGTTCTTTTAGGAGGGGGGCTATTGTTTTATTCTAACTTTTTACTTGTGTTTTTATCTTGTATTTTTATCTGGTGAACTGCCCTGAGATCTTTGTTTGAAGGGTGGCATATAAATTTAATAAATAAAAACAACAACAACAATAAATGATTTCTTCCTTTCCCTTCTCCCCTCATCCTCTAGCTCATCACTAATTATTATTATTATTATTATTATTATTATTAATAATAATAATAATAATAATAATAATAATAATAATAATAATAAACAATGCTTAATAATCAAATGTACACAAAGTATTCCATTGGATTAGATCTATTGCGTGCCTTGCCATGCCACTTATTCATATAATGTTAATCGTTTTGTCAACTGCAACAGTGGAAGCACGCATATTGTGCAACTTACAGCTCTTTGCTTATCTTTGGTCATCATGTTACATGCCCAATTATTTCATGAGTGTGGGAGGTGTGTGTAAACAAGGGACTTAGCAGCTCCCTGCTGTGTACTTCAATAAATGCAATGCAGAAAAAGCAAGGAAATATTTGGCCAACACAGCAAATCATTTTGGCTCCTCTCAACCCAAAAAAGGCCAATTTAATCACAGAGAGGGATGAATTCTATGTTGATCCCTCTTTGTAGAAGCTTTCTTACAAATGGCTAAAAAAACCTCATCTTAAAAATGATTTTCATTGCATTTTTTCAAAGAAATGGTACAGATAAACCAAACGAAAATGAAAGCATAAATTCAAAGAAGACCACAAAAATGCAATCACTCAACGTGAACATTGTCCTTAATTAAGACAAATCTTCATAGAAGCAACGACCACACAAAATCCATGCAGCAGTCAAGTCCTTCCCTAAAGATCTATGCTTGCTTGAGAAATGTTGTACTGAAGAATTATTGTTTATATATGAAAGAAGCGCAAACCATCTATCAATAAACAACTCTGTGTCTGTCTTTCCGATGTCTGAATTTTTCAGTTAATTTGTTTATCAAGGCTAAATCCCATATACCACCAAATAGGTATAAGAAGATTATTATTTTTTTCACATATGAAGACTTTCTAAATGTGCTGCCAACAGTGAAAAAGGAATGGAATGGCCTAAAGCTTAGTGATGGCGCACGTAAATTGTGTGTGTAAGGTCAAAGGCTCCCCCAGGCTGTCGAGTGAGATTATCTTTGCTTGCCAGGCTAGGAAGAGTCTCTCCTTAGGATCTCAGAAAACAGCTATCACAAGAGGTAACAATCCTGGTTGAGATGGACCAGTGGTTATATTGTACTTAGTACAAGGCAGCTTCACAAGCACACTTGATTCTTGCAGCTTATGAAACTAAACAAGGGATCAAATCCTGCTCAGTTAGTTACAGCAAGTACAAATTTGAAATGATTCCAGCGATGTTACTTCAGACTGGTGAAGTTCAAAATCACCAGAGCGGACATTTTTTGCCCCGCGAAAACTACTGATGGTTTTGGGTTGGTTTTTTGTTTTAAACCAAGCAACTTATGGAATAGTTTAAGTCTGGGGAACTTGGAGCCGAGATAAAACAGCACGCACACACTTGTTTTCCATGTACAATTCATTAGTACGCATCCAGTGTTGAAAGTTATACGTTTAGGGAAGTTTTCCCAGGTTTTCCTTCGTCGGAAAATCTTCCACGTTTTTCTCTTCCAACTTCCTGAGGCTATTAATCTGTCCCTATTGTCTCCAGTTGGCCCTGGGGTAGCTGAGCTGGAAATTAGAACGTTAGAGAGTATTCTGGTCTTGGGAACATAAAGAAGCAGCGTGGAGCTCTTCCAAACACTGTCTGCTTCAAATGCAGAATGTAGCGCTAAGTAGACTAACAAAGACTTTTTGTTGCTAAAGTCTTTCAATGTACACTTGCAGAAGGCCAGTGCTGGATACCTTGTATTGTGTTCCACGAGGGTTTCCATTCTCTTATTAGAGCGCAAATCTTTTCAGATCCCCTTTCCCTGCTGCTTTACTCTTCCTCCTTCTCCCTTAACTGTCCGCCAATATCAGTTATATTGGATATGACAACTCAGAATGCGTATTAAGGACTACAGTGTATATCCCACAAAATACATTTTTAAACACATTCCTCTTCCATCCAAAAAAAAGGAATCCTGGTTAGTTCACAGAGCTACAATTTTCAGCACCATTAACAAATTATAGCTCTCAGGGTTTTATGGGGGGGAGGCATGGACTTTAAATGTATGGCTGTATGCAGCCATTACAGTAACACATGCACAGTCAGGATTTGAAATGCATTAATTTTTTATCTATGAAAAAGAGATGTACGAATGAAATAAGCATTATAAACATATTGTTTGGGTGTTATCGAGCACATCTCCACAGTCAGAAACTTGCTTTTCAAATAATTGTGAGTGGCACAATTTAAAGAAACCACAGCAGGGTTAGAATCAATAGTTATTTAGGCTGATTTTATCTGCCAATCGCTATGTATTTTTTATCCTGGCTGATAACAAGAGCAAATCGAGACTGACATGAGTTTCAATCAGGGATGATTACAGAAGTAGATTCGGCCCTGGATTTTGGAGTTCTGCATTTCCGGCAGGCTCTCTGGATTGGAATCTGGTGAGGCATTTTAAAGTTATTGGCTTGTTTGGTTTTTTATGCTGTGAACAACACTGAGATCTTCAGATGAAGGGTGGCATACAAACTGAATAAATTAAATACAGTGGTGCCTCGCAAGATGAAAATAATCTGTTCCGCGATTCTCTTCGTCTAGCGGTTTTTTCGTCTTGCGAAGCAACCCTATTAGCGGCTTAGCGGATTAGCGCTATTAGCGGTTTAGCGGCTATTAAAGGCTTAGCGGATTAGCGGCTAAAAGGCTATTAGCGGCTTAGCGGCTTAGAAAAAGGGGGGGAGCGAAAAAAATCACAAGACTCGCAAGACGTTTTCGTCTTGCGAAGCAAGCCCATAGGGAAATTCGTCTTGCGAAGCGCATTGAAAAACGGAAAACCCTTTCGCCTAGCGGGTTTTCCGTCTTGCGAGGCATTCGTCTTGCGGGGCACCACTGTAATAATAATTGTAAAACTATAAAGGAAGAAGATACCATTTTCTTTCCTGGTTTTTAAAGAAAAATGTGAAAAGGTGCAGTGCTGAAATGATTCAATGATGTAACTGTGAGATTACACGCTTGATTTGAGATCATGAGAGAGGTCAGAAGGGACTGCAGCCTGAAAACACCTGGTGGGTGGCAACAAGAACCCCAGCGCTGAAGACCTTCTTTCTTGCCTTGGGAGAATGAAGAATGAAGTATCATTGAAGGGAGCAGCTGCCTTCCACAGGGAGCAAGCTCCAAGAGCATTCAATCTACCTATTTCTACCCGGTTTATCAAGTTAGACATCTGAGTGATGCTTGTGCACAAAAACACGTTCTTTATATGTTTGTGTGCGGGGTAGGGGTTGGGGATAGGAGTGTTGGTTTAGCATACCGCAAATGAGGTATGCTAAATTAGCGTGTCCAGTTTGCATATTTATAGTGTACATAACCTTTGCAGACCTGAGACCTTCTGTGTGGTCGACATCCCCTTGGAATTCTCTGTCAAAGTCTCCCTAAGCAGCCCCCCTCCTCCTTTCTGCTGATGCCAGGATAGATAGCTTCTTGAGGGAAAAGACCTCCCTTTGATCAGTGAGTGTATATTTTTGTGTGTGTGTGTGTGTGTGTGTGTGTGTGTGTGTGTGTGTGTGTGTAAGCTTACACCTTAGACAGGCTACATTCTCTTCCTTCTGTACCTATGTAGGAAACCACAGATGAATTAATGGAGGAAGGAGAGGTAAACAACACTCCAATTCATCATTCATGGAATTGTGAAGGTTGAAAGGCTGTAATTTATTAGAAGAATGCACTAGCATAAAAGGGGGGGGGGGATACTAGCCAATGTTGGCATCCTATCGCAATCAGGAATTCAACAAATAGCAATGGCGTTCAGGGCTTGCTCTTCCCATAAACCCAAAGGGAATCTATTAAAACTGAAACAGAGTTTTACTGGTGTAAAGCAAATATTAATGCCATTATCTTCGCCAGGATATGCCATGGGTCTCTGTCATGGGTAGGCAAACTAAAGCCCAGGGGCTGGATCCGGCCCAATCGCCTTCTAAATCCAACTCATGGACTGTCCAGGAATCAGCGTGTTTTTACATGAGTAGAATGTGTGCTTTTATTTAAAATGCATCTCTGGGTTATTTGTGGGGCATAGGAATTCATTCATTCCCCCTCCCCAAATATATAGTCTGGCCCCCCAACAAGGTCTGAGGGACAGTGGACTGCTGAAAAAGTTTGCTGACCTCTGGTCTCTGTCATATGGCCTTTTTGCTTCATTCTCGCTGTGGGATGGTTCATCAGCTCCTCAGATTATGCTCATAATCTATCTGTTAAGGATTGCTTCTCTGTGAACAATTGGAACAGTGTGATACCAAGCAGAGAGGCTGAAGGGCTGACATCTTTGTGTTTTCCTCTCAAGATGCAAGCCAAAAAGAAGAGACTGAATCCTGAATTTCATGTCAAAGCCTCTTTTTAAAAAAGTACATAAATACATTCTTCCGCTGTCATCAGAGATCTGCTCAGCTGTTCACTCTAAAACTTGATTTATAATTCATTCAGTAAATTGTGACAATCCTATTCAAATATCCAGGGATTCAGCACAGATTCACTCCCCCCCCATAGCTTTTTTCTAGAAAGAATCAGTCTTGCTGAGCAAGTGGTGGTTTCTTTTTGTTAGTAATGTACTAATGTATTGTTGTCCTAGTAGAGTCATCTGGAATTTGGCCGTTGGTCCACTTCCTACCCCCGACGCTTCTCCCTCGGTTGTTCAAGACATAGCTATCTGCAGAGAAAGAGAACTTCATCACTACACAGGGGGCTCATTGTACTATCTAAGAAAGGGAATTATGTAAATAGCAAAACAGGATCTGGCAAGGAGGTTGTGGGGGGGGGGGGGAGTACAGACCTGAGATGTATACCTACCCTCATGAAATGAAATATCCAGAGAAACCGATTAATGAACAATTGTGTCCAGAAATGGGGCGAAGAGTGGAATTCCAGTACAGAACATGAAGCAAGTTCATCTGTTTTTACTACAGCTGGATAGACATGCATTCTTGAACAACTGGGCACTGGATTCTTTTATCACGCTCGTTAGGCTCATTATAGCCTCTCCCATTTCTTAACACAGTGTTCTTTCTGCACTGTCCATTGGCATTCTTGTTCTCACCAGCAAAACCCTATACGCCTTCCTCAGGTCCTTCTCTAAAACCAATAGGAGCAAATTCAAAAGATACGCTGCTTTTTAGGAAGAAAGAAAGAAAGAAAGAAAGAAAGAAAAAGAAATAAATCAGTGGACAATGTGTGCAATTATTTCCTTGCACAACTGAGGGAAAAAATATTTCCCAGAGGGAAAATGCTTCCCAGACCTTCTGTTTAGAGATCATCAAATTTCATAACATTCTGGGAGTCCTTAGCCATAATACAATGGATCCTTCTAATAAAGTATTGGGTTATTTTCCACCAAGATTCCAGTGGGAGCTATATTCCGTAGCAGCAATGTTAAGTGTTCAATTTGAAGATAAATTAATATCATATGGGAAGCTTGTTTTCACTTAGGACATGGAGGAATGGAAACCAGCCAGTAAGAAGTTGAAACGTCCTGTGGGGGTTATTCTGGTAACACTAAAAGGAACAGACTCATTGCATTATTTTGATTATTGCCATCACCGGTTGGTTTAGGAAAATATAAAACTCCACTATTATTGCCAGTTAAGGATAGCTTGATTCCAGCTTTTAGATTTCCACGCAAAGGGCATTTAAAATGTTTAATTTTGGATTCTGAGGATCAAGACCATGATAAATTGCACAGAGAAAAGACGTGTTGATATTTCTCAGTGTGCGGGCAATCCTAGCTCAATTACAACTTGCACAACCCCCAATAAGGCCCCTCAGAACACAACGGAGGTTTGGGATTGTTGAGGATTGCTGCAATTTTTTATTATTATTACTTGACACTGGCGGGTATTAGATGTGGCCTTCACAAAACACCCTTCAGAAATGGGGACATGGACAGGAATCTGGGAGGCTACTGTGAGAACAAGATACTGGACTAGATGGGCCATTGACCTGGTCCAGAAGGTTCTTCATTTGTTCTTATCCCGCCAGCAAGACTCCCACCCACTCGCACATTCAGCAGCCATTTTAGCCAGGAAAGCTGGGTAGAGGGACACCACCACCCAATCCAGTCCACAGCTCCAGCTTTGTATAAGTCCATACAATGCAACAAAAAAAATTCTGTTACAAGAAGAAGAACATTTTAATTTTATTGACTTTGCTTTTATTTATATACTTTTATTTATCAGGGAGAGCCTAGCACTGCTCGGGGATTTTTAGAAACCAAAAAATATTGCGATTTTAAAATGGATAGTGCAACTTGTGAGCTTGGACCTCTCACACCAAAAACCAGGTAAAGTCATGTTTTGGACCACCGACTTGATACAAAATGGTGCCTGGCACCCAAAGACTGCCGCCCCCACCTCAAGAACCCTCATGCCACGTTTGGTAACCATATCCTAACAGGTGGCGAAAAATATGTCAAAAAAAGGGCAAAGTCACGTTTGGGTCCACCAACTTGAATCGAAATGATGGCTAGCATCCAAACATCAATGACGAGTGCCACACCTGTCTTGAAGACCCTCGTGCCATGTTTGGCAATAATATCTCAAAAGGTGTCCAAGCATGTTGAAAACAAGCAGACGAACCACTTTTGAAAATATATAGTAGATAAACTGATTGGTCACTTTTTCATTTTCTGAAAGCTCGAAGTGAGACATAGTGCAGAAAAAGGGGGGCATAATAACCCCATAAACACTGAAAAGGAGTGGAATATATTTATGTTATCTTTTAAAGATGTTGTATCCACTTTTTGAGCATCAGAAGTCCTTGACTATTAACCTGGAATGGTTCATTTCAGTTCATCAAAACATAAT
Organism: Podarcis bocagei; assembly: GCF_964188305.1. Classification (NCBI taxonomy): domain Eukaryota; kingdom Metazoa; phylum Chordata; class Lepidosauria; order Squamata; family Lacertidae; genus Podarcis; species Podarcis bocagei. The sequence goes on from NC_138126.1 coordinate 44,656,392, forward strand.
TTTAGCATGGAAAGCAAAACTAGGACCAAAATGAAATATAAAGACGGCAACACCCTGGGAAGATATCCATTGGAGTTACGGGAATATTCTCCAGACAATAAGAATCGTGAATTATTGGTACCCAGGCCTTGATGTGGAAAAGATGAAAAGAGAGATACACAAGAGTGATGGAATTTTTTTTATTTAAAAAATTGTTTTCTCATTTTCCCACAGTGTCTTAAGGCTTTTTGGTATATTTAGCACTTATTTTCTCTTTTGTCTTTGGAAAACCTGGTTCGCCCAGGCGCCTTTAGAATAGGAACAATTCCCTCATGTTAATTCACTTTGGCACAAGAAGTCCCCAAATGAAATGCCTTTTTGTTTCACTTCTCTAAACCTGAATTGCTCACAGAGACCAGGAGTGGCAAAGGCTGACTCCAGTTAATCAGAGGCTCCTCTGTGGTTTCAAAGGCTTCTTTTCCAGATTTAGCATGCTTTCCAACATTTCCCCGTTCTCTGTTGCCGGTACAAAAATCCCTCTGCCAGGTTTGTCAGCCAGGACAAAATGCGGACAGTGGACTCCAGGCAACTTCGTCCAAAATTTGCAGGTAATTATAAAGTAATAAGTAGGCAACTTCCTCCATCCTTGGGGACATGGGATTTTTACTATCACCATTCAAAGTGGCTAGTGTTGCTGACAAAATGAAGCCAGAAACAAAAAACGAATGTCCTCATAGTGGGGAGAAAAGCATACCTCTCTTTCTAATCACCAGTGGACAGTTGGTTGCAGTGGATGCTTCTCAATAAACAGCCTAGCCACAGGCTTTGCAGTATACAGACCAGAAAATTCCCAGGGAAGTGAAGTCAATTGCATAGTGCTGTCATTATTCCCTAGGAGTGAGCAGCGACTACAAGCTGCACCTTTTTAGTAATGTTTGGAAGCAGCCTGGTCTGTTTCAGATCTGCTCTGTGTTGTTGTTGTTTTTATTCAGTTCTTAATTGGGGTCCAGACCTGATGTGTTAAATCCAAAGTTCGGTTTTATTCTCATTATGAGGATTCAGATTCCCTCATAATGGGGAATCTAAAAACAGGTTTTTTTACATAAGTGGATGAAATGTGCAGGCATCCAGAGTTTATTAAGCCTGCCGCTATAGGTGGATCCATACAGGGATTTTCATGCAGGGAATCTTTAAAGTTTATTTCTAAGGTAAAATTCTCTTAATTCCCCACCCCACCTGCTAGAATTGTATGCAATTTACAGACAGCTTTCAAAATGATATGTGCAGTGCTTTTCCTGCAAACGCAGGCCTTAGCATTTGGGGGTGGGTTAAATAGAAATCATGTTCCTACCCCCTAGGATTTTTTGTGAGCCATCAGTTTGAAAACTGGCGGCATGAGGGTAAGAAACCTACTGAAGCTCAAGTGATTTTATTTTAATTCTAGAAAACTGGCAAAGTAACTGGTTCTGTGCTGCAGAGAATGGGGAACCTGTGGCCCTATCCATGTTGCTGAACGCAAACTCTCATCAGCCAAAGCTAGCAGAGTGGCTGGGAAAACCCAGCCAGATGGGCAGGGTATTTAATAATAATAATAATAATAATAATAATAATAATAATAATAATAATAATAATTGAATTATTATAGCATACCTAATGGTCAGAGATGATGGGAATAGGAATCCAACATCTGAAGGACCACAGCTTCTCTATTACTGACATGGGCCTTTAAACTGAAAACAAAACTAGTGCAGGACTGCTTGCTCTCATTTTTCAGTTCTGTCTTTTTAAGAAATTAAACAATGTGCACTTCCCCTCTGTGCACTCAAGATCTTCCCTTCCTTGTGAAATTGACTAGAACAGAAGACCTTGTACTCTAGTTAAGTTAATTTCACCACTTCAATTTACTTGAATGGGATAAGTAGAAGCAGCTGTAATTGGGAATTTGTAGTACGGCTTTCTCCCAGCAGTGTAGAGGAAACCACAACTCCATTACGTTGCACAGTTAGCAAGCTGTCACTGCCGGATCAGGGCTAGTTCTACAATAGCAGGAAGGGAAAGTTGTTCCTGCCTTGCTTGATGCATAGCAAATCAAATAATTTGTTGAGCAGCCAGCATGTTTACATTCATTCTGAGACCCATTTGCACTGAGATCATTCTTTTCTGTTTGTATGTAAGAATGAGACAAAAAATGTGTGAGAGAGGTGCTGGAGCAGAGTTTGGCCTTTCTCTAGTGGGTTCTCTGGCTTCTAAAGAAATGCGATGGCGGATTCATACATTGTGACTGACAGACTTGGGGGAAGCGGGTAGAATTACCGTATTTTTCGCTCTATAAGACGCACATTTTCCCCTCCAAAAATTAAGGGGACATGTGTGTGTGTCTTATGGAGCAAATGCAGGCTCCTTGGCTTCAGCGATAGCAACGCGAAGCCTCCGAAGCGCAATGGGAGCACACCAACCCCTCTCGCTCTCCAGGCTTCAGGGATAGCCGCCTGAAGCCTCTGGAACACAGCGGGAGGTCCCGCTGCACTCCGGAGGCTTTGGGTTCCTTTCGCTGAAGGGTAGGTGCCCCTTCAGCTAAGGCACAGCGCCCCTTCAGCTAAGCGGGAGGAGAAATGGAAGGGACTCCGTTTCTCCTGCTGCTTCGCTGAAGGAGCGCTGCGCAGAGAGGGGGAGATTCCCCCCCCTTATTCTTCCCCTCTAAAATGAGGTGTGTCCTATGGTCGGATGCGTCCTATAAAGCGAAAAATACGATACATGGGTAGAATTCAGTGTGGCCCTAAGTTTGTCATTACATCAGCACAAGCATCTCTACCTGCCAAACAGAATGATTTCCTCTCTTCCTCCTCCTCAAGGCAGTTCTGGGGGTTCTCTCAACCCCTGCAAGGCAATATGGGGGTGTGGGGGCACATGGGGAAGGACAGAGGGAGAGTCTTGTTGTGCTAGTGGGACTCGTTGTGCTGTCTCCTGCTAATGTGCCATGGGGGTTTTGTTTGTTTGTTTGTTTGTTTGTTTGCCAGTTGATATTTGCTCTGATTCAGCAGTAAACAGGGGTTTTCCCAGGGAAAGCAGTGGGACAAAAGAAATGGCGATTTTGATTATTAAGCCATTCACCTCTGGGCGGTTTACAGACCCTTACAGTTCACAACACAATCCAAAATTTAAATGAAGGTAATGATGATAATAGGGACACGGGTGGCGCTGTGGGTTAAACCACAGAGCCTAGGACTTGACGATCAGAAGGTCGGCGGTTCGAATCCCCGCGACAGGGTGAGCTCCCATTGCTCGGTCCCTGCTCCTGCCAACCTAACAGTTCGAAAGCACGTCAAAGTGCAAGTAGATAAATAGGTACCGCTCCGGCGGGAAGGTAAACAGCATTTCCGTGCGCTGCTCTGGTTCTCCAGAAGCGGCTTAGTCATGCTGGCCACATGACCCGGAAGCTCTATGCCGGCTCCCTCAGCCAATAAAGCGAGATGAGCGCCGCAACCCCAGAGTCAGCCACGACTGGATCTAATGGTCAGGGGTCCCTTTAGCTTTACCTTAATGATGATAATAATATAAATAAATATTATACACGTACATTATAAAGTAATGTGGTTAAAACACATTTTACATTGAATAATAATAGTAAAATAATAATAATTTTATCTCTTTATGTCTCGTGTGTTTGCTTTCCTGTACAGTTTATCGCTCATGTTGCAGGGGCCTGCCAAGGCTTCGCTCTGAAATGTTCACTGTTGGAAATGCATCCCATTCAGTGTCCTTTAAGCAGCTTCCCACTCGCCAAGCTAAATGGGCTTCTTTCTATGGCTGTTGCTGCAATGATGTCTGAAAGCAGAGTTATAGGCAGACGGCAACATTATAAAGTGGTCCGTTTTTATTTTTTTTATTAAATTTGTTCCCTGCCCTTCATCCAAAGATCTCAGGGCAGTTCATAGCATTAAAATGCAACATAAAAACACAAAGTACATACTAAGAACAAGAACAATAGCCAAGCAAAACAAAACAATAATCCCCTAGCCCTCCCACAAACACATTTAAAGGGGTTTAGGATGTTAATTTGTGAAAGGCTTGGTTAAACACCAGGTGAGCCTCCTTGGGTAGTAGAGCATTCCACAAATGGGGAGCCGCTGCAGAAAAGGCCCCGTCTGGCGTTGCCACCCTCCAGACCTCTTGTGGGGGGCAGACAAAAAAGGGCCTCAAGTGGAATTTGCACAATCCACTAGAAATGGCTTGCTGAAATGCACAGGACTTCTGTGTTCTTGCGGAATCCCCATTCATTTCAGTGAAGTTTCATCTTGACATAGAAATGACTTGAGTCAGAGGCAGTGGCGTAGCGTGGGGGGTGCAGGGGGGGCCGGCCGCACCGGGCGCAACATCTGGGGGTTAGGGTTAGGGGGCGCAAATCCACGGGTTAGGAGGCGCAAATCCACGGGTTAGGGGGTGCAAATTACTTGCCTTGCCCCGGGTGCTGACAACCCACGCTACGCCACTGGTCAGAGGTCAACTTTTCTCCCATTGCAAATAGCAGGCGCAGCAAGGAACTGTTCCGAATAGGATTATGGCAGGGGGGAAAGGTTAAAGCCCCATTTCCCATAGGCCATGGTCTCTCTCTCTCCATCCTGTTAATTGTTAAATGAAAATCAGCTTCGCAAGAGCAAACTACATGAAAAATATCACGTCTAGTTTCGTCCTCGGACTGTGGGTATTTTTTTCCAGTTGGGTTCTGAACTATTCCAACTTCTTTCCCTGTTTTCAATTCCCAAGACCAATAAAAAGAAACAAAATATGAAACTTGCCAGTTATGGCAGCCAATGCAATGGATACTGGCCCTAAACCCATTTGCAGACAATTAGACACTAATGAGAAGGTGAATTTTCCAAACCTTGGAGAATTCATTTTTTTATAATTACTGGCTAGTGCTTCTGGAAAAGAACGTTTCTTTCTCCCAAAATGTTAAGTATCAAATGTTGCTTGTGATGATGCTTATAAGAGAAGCAGGTCCAGTGCTATAGTGAGGCAAGTAGTGACAATTCTCTCAGGCAGCAGCCATGGGGTCGGGAGCAGCAAACTGGAACCCCATAGGATCCCCACTCACTTGCCTCATTATCGCTCAGCTTCCATTTTTGCCATCAGACAAAATGGCTGTCCCAGAAAGGCTGTCCACCACCTCCTCCTTGCCCCTCTCTAGCCCCAGAGGAAGGGTCAAGGGGGTTGTTCCTCAAAGCGAGACATTCTGGGTGAAGTGGCCAGACAAAAACCTGCACCACCACTGTGTTTTGACAAAGTGGCTAGAAATGCGGTTCAAATTTAGGAAACAGTTGCCGTGGCAATGGCAGCAGCGCAGGCACTCTCTCAGCCGCCTCACCCAGAATGCCTCACACTGAAGAAGGGCCCCCTTTGCTGTTCTTCAGAGTGAGCTGGGGATGAAGGTCAGAAGTGCTGGGGGTGTGTGTGTAGGCAGAATGGGGGCAGCAGCAACAACAACAGCAGGGGACAAGTGGTGGAGCAGCGAGTGGATGCAGCCATGGGGGCAGGAGCAGAGAGGAAGGGATGGTGGCACAATCTCATGAGCTGGGCCTGAAGGAGAGCAAAGATCTAATAAAACAATATGCTTTATAAATAAAACCGTATCACATCTAGCATTATGTTTGCTAAAAATTCAGTCTGAAACTGAACAAAGGTTTGCTCCCCCCACCCCCAAAAGGCATTCTGGAAAATCATCTCAACCCTGTGATCAGCTAGTCAATTAAATTGTTTGCAAAATGAGATACCAAAACATCCTGGCAGGGACCTAAGAGGACCAGGATTTATGTCCTCATAAGTCAATGGTGGACTTATGGGATTTATGGGACCGCGGGTGGCACTGTGGGTTAAACCACAGTGCCTAGGACTTGCTGATTGAAAGGTCGGCGGTTCGAATCCCCGCGCGATGGGGTGAGCTCCCGTCGTTCAGTCCCAGCTCCTGCCTACCTAGCAGTTCGAAAGCACGTCAAAGTGCAAGTAGATAAATAGGGACCGCTCTCTAGCGGGAAGGTAAACAGCGTTTCCGTGTGCTGCGCTGGTGCTGGCTCACCAGCTGCGGCTTAGTCACGCTAGCCACGTGACCTGGAAGCTGTCTTTGGACAAGCGTCGGCTCCCGGCCTCTTGAGCGAGATGAGCGCGCAACCCCAGAGTTGGTCATGACTGGACCTGTTGCTCAGGGGTACCTTTACCTTTACCTTTTTAAGTCAATGATGTCTTCAAGCCAGACAAAAATTTCAAATCCAATGTGTGTCTTCTCATGTGTGTTATTTCAATTATCAGCTAGGGGAAGGCAAGTGAGAGCAGGATACTGGACTAGATGGGCTATTGGCCAGCTTCTTCTCCTGTTCTTATGATTTTTCTGATATAATTAATGCATAATATTGTGTGTGCATTGCCATGCAATTTGATCTGAAACACCAAGTTTGTTAAGAAATAACCACATCAATACTCAAACCCTACATTCCCCCCCAAGACAAGAATGATAAGTCATATGCATGAGTAAAACTTTTATTTTAAAAAGGTTATCACAAACGTTGCAGCTCCCCAAGGGAAACAGAGATTATTGGTCAGAATGGTGAGGGCTGGAAATTGCATCCCCACACCCCCACTCTCCGCAGCCCAGCTGGCTGAAACTCTGGGGCAGTGCCAAGAACGTTTTACATTTCCCCTTCACTCAGCTGCTGTTTCCAGCCTTGGCAGTCAATGTCCCCATTATATTTATTTGCTTGAAATGCTGGTTTCAGGCTTTGGCATTTACCAAAGTCGTTCTGCTTCTAATTCATTACACACACACAACGACAGACACATCCCTACTCTTCCAAATCACTGGCATGAGATCAGGAGAGGGATCAAAGTTTAGCTGGAAACTCCAGCTAGATAAGCATAAGTCAAAATGAGCTCAGGAAGTGAGCAGGATGATTGACAAATATCTCTCATTCAGGAGTTTCTGACTTCACTGGAGTCAGCCATGGATACTTTCCCTCTCAATGAGGCAGCATTTTCTAAGCGTTCTCCAGTTTAGTCCAGGAAGTGGCACTTCCATGGAGACAAATGGAACACTGATTTATTTCAGTGGAATTGATCACCAATCTACCTTGTCATTTTGTGTGAAGTCAAGAAGGCTTCAGTGATTCAGAGTTACAAGCCAGACTTCATAAATGTTGAATATAAACCGTGTGAAGATCACGGATCATAAAAAAAATATTTGGAACGATCAATTGAAATCAGCTATTGTGACACACTTGAGAGCGTTGAACATGTCTACAACTGATGACTTCACTGTTTGTAAAATAGAAATGTCACTTGAGGCTTCTCTGACAACGTAGGCTGCATTAGCCATCTCTCCATACAGACCACCCACCTGAACTGCTGCTTGTTAGTCCTTCTTCAGTCCACTACTGGTCCCAGACACCAGTTCGCCACTTCCACATCTTGACTGATGGTAGATGAGAAGGAGCAATCACACTGACTGCCATCTGTGAACTGATGACACCTTACTCCAAATGGCCCTCCAGGTAGTAACACAACCACTAAAACAGAATCCCTCAGTCTCCAATCCAGAGAGACTATTGAGAAGGTATCATGATTGATTGTATCAAAAGACACTGAGGTACCCAGGAGAATTTGCAGGGCTACACATTCCTTGTCCTCCAAGTATAGGACAACCATCAGGGTTGAAAGAGGAACCTCTGCACTGAACCCTGACCTGAAATCTGATTGAAATGGATCTAGATAGATGAACAATCTCATCCAAGAGGTCATTGGAGTGGATTTTTGAGGGGATTGGATTTCTGAGGGAGGGGTGTACTGATATTGCTTTGAAGTTAACCTTTCCAAAGCTTGCTGCTAAATCCATGTTTACAACACACAATATGTTTCCAGGTCTTCTCTCCAAAAAAGAAAATAGCAATCAAAATATCTCCTGAGTTTCCTGCTGCTAAAAGGAATGGGGGGGGGGGGGCGTGAGACAATACTGAGGCCAGCTTCAACTTTTGGGCACAGAGCTGCCTTGTAAAATTAGACAAGTGCTAAACATTTCAATTTTTAAAAAGCTTACTAGGTTGGAACATTCCGTGCCTCACAAACACCTAAGTTGACTTCACTATTTTGTAGGATCAGATTTGGCAAGGCTACCGAGTTGCTAACATGAACCAGGCTTCTTTGGGTGTGCTTCAAGAAACAAAATGCAGATATATTGAATTTCTTCTATGTGATAATTAGCTACTGGACATGTACTATACATGTAACACTTATTTAAGGACAATTTCTCAACGTACTTACCCTTCTACTAAGAGTCTGGTGTCTCCATGGAGGAGAATGGGGTATGTTGGAAGACGGATTTAAAGTAACATTCCAAAGGGACTGTGGTATTTATTGCCAATCAAACCTCAGAAACAACTTATTGACAAGTTTCAGATCCCTTAAAGTTTAACCTGCTGAAAGCAGAGAGTTTTTTTTAAAGTATGTTCTTTTCTTTCAAAGAAAACTAGTTGTTTGTGGTTTTAAAGTCAGCACAAGAATGTGGTTCAAGCTTTGATTTTGAGAAACGCTCAAACCACATTTAACCACGTTGCTGAATTTGGCAATGTGTCTTATTGTTCAGTTGTTTCCCTCTTGCCAACTTCAGTGATTTAGCTAGCCTATAGCAGTATGATCCTGAGCCAAGAGAAGCCTTGGGTCTGCAGAAAGTAATTTCACAATCTATCAGCTTTCTTAGACAGCAGCCTGATATTATTTATAGTCTTGGAAACAATGACCTGGTGAGCCAGATTTTCTCTGCCATCCACACTGGGCTTACATGCATGAGAATGTGAAAGCAAGAAGGAGTCCCTTACAGATCTACAGGCAGATGTAGACAATTTACATGAATATTGCAAGGCATAGCAAGATTTATGGCACTTCCAAACAACAACACCCCCACCAACAGTGGTGATAGAGATAGCACAAAACAGGAAGCAATTAACTAAAGTACTTCCTGTTGATTTAGTGTTCTTGTCACAATGGTAACATTGCCACCAGTGCCAATTCTGTTAGTCCATTTGGGCTAGCTGTGGGCAGCAAAAGCATCAACTTTCCCCCATCAACATGTGGACTGCCCATGAATGATGCTTCAGCTCACAATTCTGCTCCCCTGCAAAATGTGATGTGCAAAATAACAGAACCATCAAAAGCCCCAGTCCACAGCTTCCAGCAAATTTAGAAATTCTGGAGCAGATTTCAGGGAATAGTGATGGGTTCAAGATGGGATGTCAGGTAAGTTGGAATCGAGTCCCCAACCCTGCCTCAAATTTTGTTTCCCAATGACTTTGTGGATGGGTCTTGATCGCACTCACAGTCTGACTCATTCTATATTTAGAGTCCAGAAGGAATATTCCCAAGTTTACATTGGCCAGAATGATCCGTGGGGAGTTTTGCTGCAAGATACAGATGTAAGATACAGCTGGAACTGGATGCATGAGTCATCTGGAGCTGTTTGAGCCTTGTGCATCTTTTCACATTGCTCTTTCTCTCTTTCTGCTTTGTGCCACACTACAGTACAGAACGGACAGTGTTGGTTGCTCTATGGAATATAAGTAAATAGGTGGTCATGGGGGTTAACTAGATCAGTCCTGTGCACTTCATAACCCACCAAACTGTATACAGCTCACCAGCCAATTTGTCCTCCTGCATGCCAGAGACAGCAAACGTGAGCTCGCCAAGCCCCTTGCAAGCCACAAGGCATGACTAGCGGTCTGCATTTGGCTTGGTAAGTCTCAAGCTAAGTTAGATGGTGTATTAGTCTTGTCCAACTCTATGACCCATGGATGATTCCTCCACTGTAATTTGTTTATGACTATAGCTTGCGTTGCTTTAACATTAGCTGCTTTTGAGCGTGAGAAAGCACGCTTGGTGAAAACAAATTCGCTAGCAATATGGCTGAAAAACTGAAGGACGTTTCTTGTTCTGCTCTTCAGCTAGAACCTGATATTTGGCAAGGATGCATGGTGAACTCTGTCTTCTTGCCTTCTTGCTTCGCCAATGACTAGACAGCTGTGTTTACATATCTGCTATATGCTCATCACTTAGCACATATGGAAGACTTATGTGCAAGTCTTTGGATGCTATTATAGCTTGCATCTGAAGACACTTTGGATGACGAATGGTCAGGGTACAACATCAACTCAAGTAAACATCACTTACATTTTAAATGCCTCTTCATTGGTATTGTTTATTCAACATGTCTTGCTCAATCGCTTTGATAATGGAAGACTTAATAACCTGGAACCGTGAAGAACACGGAGTGTTGCAGATGGGCTTTTCCTGGAGGCAAAGCACGACAGCAAAATGTGCATCACCACTGATCGATATCAAAAGATGCAGTAATTATAAAAGTAACAGTTTAAGAAAAGCTTTCACACTTTGGCATGGAACCCTATTTATACACATGGAGCTATTCTGGGAATATATGTTTTGTGTCCAGGAGAGGCAGAATGTCCCACTCTTCATATAGCTTGGTTCTAAAGAGAAAACAAGTCAGTTTGGTGGTGGGATGCGGTTTTCTAAAAAAAAAACACACAACACTGATATGTTTGCACCATGCAGGGGCAGCCCCCATCCCCTTCTCTAAAGCCTTGCTTTCCAGGGTTGTGCAGCAATGGCTTCCAGTGACATCTCATGGAACTTGTGCAAGATCTTGTGGAGATCTCAAAAGTGTTCTGCAAGATCTCACAAGGTCTCACCAGAACCTGCCGCCACCACTTTTCCTCACTTCTCCGGTGGTAGAATACTAGAGGAAGGCCACATCCCACCACTCAAGGTAGCTAAATCAGTCTGCCTCATGGACAGGTGGGTACTGGCACCACGATAACCTCACCATCCCTTGCCCTCTACCCCCCCCCAGTAGGCAGCAGCAACATGACCAGAGGTCATGTGAACGCTGCCTCCTCACTGTCTGCTCCTGCCTATGTAGCTAGACTAGAACTATTTAGGGACCCTACTAGTTCTCCCATATTTAGCTCCATAAAGCCACAGTTCGCAGACCCCCTCAACTTTCCAAAGCATTAATCCTACTCAATTCTAGCCTACCTCTGAGCAGACAACATGCTTTTTGGTCAAGCAGTACGCAAGTTAAATATAGAGATGTGCTGGAAAGAACTATCCCTGTTTTTTATTCCCCCTCACAGCAGCCAAACAGCCCAGCATCATGTAAACAGTGAAGCATCTGACATTTCTATTCTTCCAAACATTTCTGAAAAAAGGGACACCTTACCCATGATTAGGTCAAACCTTGCCCCTTGTGGTACATTTTGTTAGTTTATTCATGGCATGCTTGTATTATAAATACAACATTTGGTTTTCAAAAACCAACACTTTCCTCCTCATCACCGATTCTGTGGGAAAGGATCAGAGAAGTGTGGACTTCCTTAAGCAAATATTTTTTAACCTCGCTAGGCTTTCTTTCTCCAGGGGAGTTTTGTGCCTCCCCACACCCTTCCAAATTGAACCTCCTTCCCCTTCTGTACTTTGTTAAAATAGTGGACTGCCGTTTTGGCTGAAGAAAGCCAAGCATTGGGTTAACATTTAGCACATTTGAGTAGCACAGAGACTGCTCTTCTGTGAAAGACAGGATTGTATTATGTAACAGCCGCACTGCCAAATCCTTATGCTGGCATCACTCAGCTTTCTATGCACCATTGACATGAAGACCAGGCGAGATTTGATCCAGAGACAGGATCTGAAAGAACGTCTTGTGTTTCCCCCCCCGCAGTCTTCGATCTTTACAAACAGAACTCTCTCCTTTTAAAAAAAATTAAAAAGCATAAAGAAGATAGTCTTGTTTGATAAATGAGGGGGAAAATTAGTGGTTTTTCTCCCAAGTTTTGGCTGTTTATTTCTTTAAGAGCAATTGCTTAGAACAAACAGTTTCTATTTACAGTGTTTATCGCATCATCTAACTTTGCAGGAGGGATTGAGCCAGCAATGGAGTCAATGCCTGCGTGTGTTCTGGATTTCATGACAGCTCACCTTACGAGTACGGATTCCTCACATGCATAATGGCATTTTACATCTTATATACACACAGAACAGATATTAACTGTCTCACAGCAACAAGATGACTAGCCACCTTGTAAGAGCATTTAAGAACATAGGATAAAACCCAGTGATGAAATCAAGGCCCTATACAGCTCAGGACTGGGTTACAGACGCTTCAGGTTACAGACTCTGCTAACCCAGAAATAGTACCTCGGGTTAAGAACTTTACCTCAGGATGAGAACAGAAATTGCACGGTGGCAGCAGAAGGCCCCATTAGCTAAAGTGGTACCTCAGGTTAAGAAAAGTTTCAGGTTAAGAACGGACCTCCAGAACGAATTAAATTCTTAACCCAAGGTACCACTGTACTTGAGAGACCAATGTATCCCTTATACACCCAATAGATGATTGCGGTCTCAGAAACTCAGAGCAGGGCTTTAAATGTGGGTGACCCTGTTCAGTGGAATAGCATTCCTGTCAACATATATTTTCTATACTTTCCAGAAACAATTGAAGTCAATCTTTTGTTTCCAACAGACTTTCCCAGCTGGCTAAATAGGTCTTTACCACAAGCGCCCCCTTTTTAATATTCTAATCTTGTTTTAAATGTATTTGGTTTTGTGTTTTTAACTGTTATTATTTCTTATGTAAATTGTAATGAGACAGTGGTTTAGAAGGCAATTAATAAATCAAGGTTAAAAACAATAAATAATAATAATAATAATAATAATAATAATAATAATAATAATAATGCAGGTAAGTCCATTAATTTCAATGCATCCACACTGAATATGGTTTCTCTAGAAAAATTATATGAACAAAGATTCGTGTCTGAGCAAACTGCAACTTGATTAGCTTCAGTGGTCAGATCAAGTTAAGGAGAGAGTTCAGATCTGATGTCCGACTAAGAGGACTGGGTGGGGGAATTGTTGCTGTTATTTCCCTGGGCTCATTTGGAAGAAAGGTCTGGATATAAATTTAATAATAAATGACATAAATATAACACAATAGTAACTTCTCATTTTCACTGCTGGGCATCTTTGTTACAAGAACAGTTAATCCTTATGCTGGCTTCTATTTCAATGACAATTTTATTACACCTTAGTGCCTTTTCCAGAAAAAAAAATAACTTATTCAAGAACTTATGCTGGATCAGACCAAGGTCTCTTTAATCCAGCACTCTTTTTCCAGCAGTAACCAACCAGATGTATCTGAAAGCTCATAAACAGGGTATGAAGGTAATGGTCACCTCCAGTTTCGGGTAATCACAGATATATTCCTTTAAAACATGGAACTTCCAGTTAATTATATCCTTGTCCACTGTCAAAAAACAATTGACATATCCACCATCTGCCTAACTCCGGCCTCTTCTGAACCACATTTTGATAAATGTCTGAGGGAGTTAATGCAAATATCAGCATGCATTCCTTAAAGAAGCTCAGGCTGCAATCCTGTCCTCACTTACCTGAGTAAATCCCATTGAATTTAGCAGGAATTACTTCTAGGTAGAAATGTCTAAGATGGTGCTGTCTAATAGTAGAGCATCTTTTATTAACTGACAAAAAGTGAATTAGTTATGGAAATAAAAGACAGGCCCTGAGTACAAACCTTTGAGATGGGGCCCCTCAGCAGCCACCAATCGTAATGTCAGGAATTCCTCATCAATCCAGCCCACAAAGGGCCAAGTGCTATTGAACATCTAGTAAAACATCCTTCACTTCGTTTATTATTTTTACAGTACAATAGTATTCAAAAAAATCACCACCATTTATCAAGCTGCTTTGACCACCTCACCTGTTTCTTTCACATTCATCTCTCTTCCCAAGACAACTCCAAGCATCCCCCAAAAAGCAGCATGGTGCCAAACAGCTGCTTCAAAATGCAATTTTTAAAAGTTATCCTGTTTCCCAAGGTTTCCCTTCTTGGAGTCCACCCATGGATCAGGCACAGCCTTTCATGAAGATTACAAACATCCAGGTTTACCTTGGGAACCTGAGTAGCTTTAGGCTTCTGGTGTCCTGACATACTGGGTTTTTCATCTGTGATGATATCACAGGCCTGGCATTAGCGCACAGAACGCTTGGGCAAATGCCAGGCCCCTCTTTCTGGACTCAGCAAGACCCACTGCTGGCAGTGCCTACTTGTATACTGGGCTAGAGGGGTGTTATTAAACTTATCCCCTTGTCACTCACCAGGAACTGTGTGGCTGCCATGAGAGAGTGAGGGAGCTGCCATCTTAAACCCCCTGCAATGTCTTCAACCCCACAAATCTTCCAGTCATGGTGCTGGAATCACATTCACACGATACATCTAATATGCTGTGATGCTACTTCAAACAGTGATGGATTCCCTCAAAGAATTATGGCAGACCCTCTAAGGATCCCTATTTTCCAGGGATTTAGAGAAGCCGTCCCAGTTTCTGATTTGATCCTGGAATGTCCCGCTTTTCCTTAGGATGTCCCTATTTTCATTAAAGAAATGTTGGAGGGTATGGAGTTATCTGACTCCAGAGCCGTCTGAAGGTAATTCTGTATATAAGTTTTTTTAAAAATGTTTTATGTTTTATTATGTTTTGATATATGTTGGAAGCTGTCCAGAGTGTTGGGGCAACCCAATAAGATGTGTAAGGTATAAATATCAAAATTGTCATTATGGAATGGGACATCCCTATTTTCATCAGAGAAATGTTGGAGGGTATGTTATGGGAGTTGGGGTTTGTTAAGGGTGCTTCATGTTGTTAGAAGACCCCCCGTCCCCCTCCCAGAGCTATAATTCCTGGAGTTCTCTATGAAACAAGACTGATCGTTAAATGACTCTAAGTTGGAGGAACCATGACAATGTTTTTTTTTAAAAAAATAATATTTATTGAGTTTCCAAAAATTTAAACACTACAAACAAAAAAGCAAAAAGAAAAAACAAATGAAAAACAACACAATGCAATACAAAAACACTACAAAACACTAACACATAAGACAAATAAAACAAAACAAAGACCATTTAAAGCACATTAAACAATTTCAATGTCATATCTTTCGTTCGCTTATTTCCACGACTTCCTCCCACCTCCCTTTTTGTATTCCACATCAATTAATTATTTCAACAATTCCTTTCCATCTTCCTCTGTTTTCTATCCTATAATTATCTTAACACATTCTAACCTTATTTTGTTCCCTTTAATGCTCTATTAATCTATTTATACTTAATTCCTTATAACATTTCTGCTAAAGCCATATAACTTCATTCCAACTTTGTTCTAACATTCATTAATTTTGCAATATTTCTATAAATAGTCTTTAAACTTCCAGTCTTCTTCCACCAGCTCTTCTCCCTCGGATTTTGCCGATTCTCTCAGCCAGCAAAAAGCAGATGATTCACAACAAAATTTTGGGGTCTGGCAGGGCAAGTCCACCTCCTTCTTTAGCATCCGTTAATATCTTAAATTTTACTTGAGGCTTCCTGCTCTGCCAACCAAATCTAGAGACGTCCCTCTGCCACCTCCTGAGACAATCCCTCCCATCCAAAGCTTGCAATGTTTGAAACAAAAGCAACATCCCCGACATCACAGCAACCCTCGTCCCCCCACAGCAACTCGGCCCAACAATAACAACTTCCAATTTAACCCTATTTCCAAATCCCCCTTCTCTTCAAGCCAACGTCCTTCACAGTTGCCCTTGAATAGATTCACATTTCTGGCGGTCATACTAACCCCCAAATACCTCTCTTTCTCAACCAATGTTAGTCCTATCTCCTCCTGAAACTCTATCAAGCTTTTCTTTTCCTCAGGTAGGGCTCTGATCCTCAATTTCATCTGTTTCTCTTTAAGTTCAGTCATAACAAGTGTCAGCTTGTATTCATCAAGTTGTCCTTGTATGGATGGGACTCTCTCTCTCTCCAGTTGAATTACTTTAACTTCAGCAGCAAGGGTTTCCTTCTTAACTTCATCCGCAGTTTGCCGTATCAGGGTAGATTCCTGTATCAATTTCTGGGTGGTTTCTGTATTGGTATTCACCTTTTGTCCCAGGTTATTTAAACTTTCTGCCATTAAGTCAATTTTAAAATTACAGCATCCACTTTCATATTTATCACATCCGTTTTCTTGTGAAGCTGTTCCAGCGAGTCATTTATTTTCACTAATACAACCGCTAAGGCCTCTTCTGGCAACATTCCGTCTTTCCCATCTGCCACAACACTCAATAGATTCAAGGTCAGTCTCACAGTCTCACGGTTTTTATCTTACAGATGGAAATTTCCCAGCCCAGATCTTATATAGCCGCCAGTTTCAAGAACTTCCACTAGAGGGAAACAGTTTCTATTTGTATTGATAAATAATATCCTCTTATAGGCACAGTTCAAACGACCCAAAACTAATTTCCAGTTACTTTCACTGCTGGAGACAGTAGAAACAATGTGTCTTCTCTTATGCTAACTGTCAATGAACGATCCAAACGATGTCAATAAACATTGACATTGACAATAAACGTCGGACCTACTAGCAGCCCGTTCCCAGGGTCTGAGCGGCGGTATTTTACCTCTTTTGGTCTCTTCCGCAGGCAAACTCAGTCCACAACTCCCCTCTCTCCTCCTGCCTCCAAGGGGGGGGGGTTATATTCTTTACTTATGAAAATTTAGTCTTTTACAAAAAGCTTTCCAAGACTTCAGCTTGCAGCCTCAATTGCTTCAGTCTATTTACAAAAGGGGAAGGTGGACTTCCTGTATTGAACCTTCCCCGTTTCGATGCCAAATTAGACGTTTTAAAAATCCAATTTTCCCGATTAAGCTCTACTCACGGGTAGTTACTTTAGAGTCAAATTGTCCACAGGAAAAAGTTAGCGCTCTCCGACAACAGCTATGCGGCTTCGCTCCGTGGAAGAAGCAGATGATTCGAAGCACTGCGCCGCTCACCCCACATCGCTCCGGATCCCCGAAACCGGGTTCCCCCGCGAGTGGGGGAGGAGCAAAAGGTGCCCGCTGAATCCCACGCTCACAGGCTTCTCCCGCCTGTGATTTTTAACGGGTCTCCACCTTTGCCGTGGCGGCCAGACCCAGATTTCCACGGAGCTGATTCCTCCCGATCAGAGGAATCCAGCCGTTGCCGGAGGCACCTCCCCGGAAGTCTCCGGAACCATGACAGTTAAAGTGGTGTCCATCGTGCAGAGGCAGACCCTAGTCTTTCAAATTTCAGCCACACCCTGTGCAAGCCCAAAGTTCAGTACCCCCAGCCTCTCATCTTCCATTTTGCTCAACTCACTATGTCATAGTTGTGGTACCCGCTGGGCTCAGCACCCAATGTGGTAGAACCAGTCATGCTGCCCCAAATCTGCCTCTGTCCTAGTGCTTTAGATGTATGGTTATGGTGTGGCCATTGGTTAAGCTCCACTCAGCCTTTCTTGAGAGGAACATCAAAGGCACTCTGAATGCCTTGGCATACTGAATCATCCCATTGTCTCATCTAGCTCAGTACTACCCACGCAGACTGGCAGCGGCTCTCCGGGATTTCAGACAGGGGACATTCCCTGTCCTTGCTATGGATTTTGCTGCCGCCCCTACCTGGAGATACCAAGGGTTGAAAGTGGGATCCTCTGCGTGGAAAGTATCTGCTTTATCACTAAACTCCACCCAATTTTCATTGGCTGGCCAAAAATTATTGAGCCCTTTTGTTTACCAAAAGTAAACACAGGGTGAACACACATACTGTCAGCAGAAGTCCATTTTCAAAACCACCTTCTGCTCCCTAGATGAAAATGATCATCTGTTTCCAGGCTAGAATTTTGAAGCAAGTCAGAAGAATAATGACCATCCATTTGCAAAGTGTGTCAACAATCACAACGGTTTGGTGACCCTGTTCAGGCTGTTCTATTTTTTGTCTTAGTAATGAAATTTGGAACAGATCCTTCGTCCACCTCTTGCTCTCCATGAACCTTGGTCATAGCCAAGCAGCAGAAAGTGTGATGGTGAGTGGAGATCAATTCCAGTTCTGGAGCAAGATCTCACTAGGCTTGAAGATCATGCCCATCTTTTGTTTGACAGGGGCAACATTCGTACACAGACTCTCAGAGTCTGTTGGGAGTGCAGCTGGCGGAGAAGGGGGGGAAAGAACAGTCCAGCTAACCCCCATTTGTCCTAAATGTTTTGCAACAAAGTTTCAATGTGTAGCAGATACGTCGACAGGATTCTTCCATTCTGGCTCGGACATCACCAAACAGTGATGGAGCTGTTCAAATGTGTTATTTCTTTGTCTTCTAAAAAATACAAATACTACGAAGAAGATGAAAGTGGATATTGGCCTGAGGCTCTGGAAGCTATCAATCTTCCATGGTTCTATTTCCCCCTGACTTCCAGGATCTTTATTGATGGTGCTTTCCTGGGCTTGGAGAAATTGAAAGGGAAAGCTATCTGAATTGGCAAGGCTTTAGTGGCAAGCAGGTTTGGCTTGGAATACCAGCACATTGGCCTCAAACTGTGCCCATTTTCCAGGCCAGGTTGTTTGCCTGGGTCTCTGTTTTGTTCTACCCTCTCTTTGGACACTCTGGTCCTGTCGAGAAAGCCAAAACTAACATAATGTTCATTTTTCACTGGGTTATGCTTGGCTGACATTTCCTGAAGGGAAGAGCCCCTTGATATTTATTGGGCAGGATGATAATAAAATTAAAAACTCATTCAATTTAGTAATTAAAATATCACCGTATTTCCAAGATTCAATTGTGAGAAATATGTTTTTCAGTGTCTGAAGCCAGAGTGCCTAGGGTGGAGTATCGCAGAGGATTAAGTCTGCTAATATCAAGTGAAATACTGTTGCTCTATTTTTGGGAACAATTCGTGTTTCCATACATAAAAGTTTTATTGTGCAATACAAGGGGAAAAGAAGAGCTCCTACTGTATTGCTTAATGAGTCCAAGCTCTAGGATTTGCAGCGTAGTTTTAATGTAATTGTGATATGTGTAGTAAAGCTACTACAACTGAGATCAAACTAGCGTCTTCTGAATCTAAGCACACCAGGTGTGTGGTGTGGTGGTTAGAGTGCTGGACTAGGACCTGGGAGACCAAATATCCACTCAGTAATGGAGCTCCCTGGGTGACCTTGGGCCAGTCTTTGCTTCTCAACCTAACCTACCTTACAGGGTTATTCTGGGGGTTAAATGAGGAGAAGGAGACCCATGTATGCCACTTTGAGCTCATTGGGATATAAATGTAAAAATAAATAAATGCTGCAAAACTGGGACTTCATGGGCTGGATTCAACTAGCAAGTCCTACTAGCAGAAGCCTGCACAAGGACTTCTGCTAGCACAGTTGAGGTTTCCCTTCTCTCCTCACCCCATGGGCATGCCAAATTGGCTTGGGGGTTAGGAGAAGCCCCAGAACAGCACAAAGAGGGGGTGGAGGGGATCATTTCACCGTATTGCACCACAGTTCAAGAAGGACACTGACAAACTGGAACGTGTCCAGAGGAGGGCAACCAAAATGGTCAAAGGCCTGGAAACGATGCCTTATGAGGAACGGCTAAGGGAGCTGGCCATGTTTAGCCTGGAGAAGAGGAGGTTAAGGGGTGATATGATAGCCATGTTCAAATATATAAAAGGATGTCACATAGAGGAGGGAGAAAGGTTGTTTTCTGCTGCTCCAGAGAAGCGGACACGGAGCAATGGATCCAAACTACAAGAAAGAAGATTCCACCTAAACATTAGGAAGAACTTCCTGACAGTAAGAGCTGTTCGACAGTGGAGTTTGCTGCCAAGGAGTGTGGTGGAGTCTCCTACTTTGGAGGTCTTTAAGCAGAGGCTTGACAACCATATGTCAGGAGTGCTCTGATGGTGTTTCCTGCTTGGCAGGGGGTTGGACTTGATGGTCCTTGTGGTCTCTTCCAACTCTATGATTCTATGATTTCATCTGGCAAACTGAAATGCTTGCACTGATGGAACAATTGCCACAGCACATTGTTGAATTCCTTCTGGTGTGAGCTCAGGTTTTTTCTGAAAAGGACATGCATACATACCACTGAGCTCAAGGTTGATTCCATCATCAGCCTTCATCTCCCAACACCACCACTTGGCTTCCATTTGAGATGGAAGATGGTATAACTGAACCAAACACCACAGCTGGATCACTGTTCAACTTACGTACATCTGTACATACACTGCTGCTGGCTCAATAATGCTCTTATACTCCACTAATGCTAAGAGTAGTGATTTTTACTACTTACTAGCAGGAAAGAGACACAGAATGATATTCATTGTGGCCAGTAAACGTTCCTGAACTGTATGATCAATGATGTAATTAGGGAGTGTACTCAGACTCCCAAAACCTGCTAACACAGAGCAATAGTCTGTCTAGAACCAGGGAAACTTAGTCAAGGAGAACGCTATAATATACTGAGTTGGGTGGGCAGAGTCACAGCTAGAGAGAAACATGGGATACACAATCTAGAGGACTGTTCACATTATATTCTGTGACTTTGTGAAGGACTCTGATCAAATTGGTGCTTTTAAATGTTCTTTTCATTCTGCACTGAGAAGGGTTGGGTTGTACACCCAGACAGTAGCAGATGACATAGTGGATAGGCAGTACTTAAACACTGTAAAGTCCTTTGGCTATGTACAATAAAGTTGACTGATCTGCCTATCTGACCTCCTGACAGCTGAGTTGCTGGAGGGGCACGGCAGCAGGGAGGTAAGCAAGGTGCAAACATATTGGCATGCGTGCCAGACTGGCTTTGCTGGTGCATTTGCACCATGCCAACCTCCCTGCCAACAGGAGGTCAGGTAACCACCGCCAGCCCACCATGCTGTCTGCTACAGCATCCAGTGGTTAAAGCTAGGTTTGAACCTCAGAGCAAAAGTCCAGGATCCCTCAAATGACCACACAGAGAGCAGCAGATTATGGTAACTGCAAAAAGACCCAGTGTCAGCATCTGGGCTGGCATGGGCCAATGGAGCTGTCGCTGATCACTGGCACTGGAAAAGACAGCATTTGGTTGACAGCCACCAGGTGAGGCTCCCTGGAGAGGGAATTCCACCAGAGTGGCACGGCCAAGAACTCCCGCTTTTCCAGTGCCACCCAGTTTCCTTCAGGGCACCTAAAGGAAAATGACATGGGCAGGCTGAGAATAGGGAGGGGCAGAAATTCGGTTTTCTTTGCATCTTCATCAGAAACTGTGATTTGCACTCCTCACACCAATGCAATCAAAACACAGTTATCCTCTGAAATTTGTACCTACTCAAAGTTTGCAGTGTCTACAATAATGTGCACATGAAAGGGAAGTGCATGTGAACATGTGCACATTTGTGAAAATAACACACAAAACCAGATCCTGCAAGGGGGGGGGGTTCCTTGTAAAAATGTGTGTATTCAGAAAAATCTGCACTCAAACGCTGATGGGTTTTCATGAGCAATAATAATTTTAAAATATGTTTGTTTGTTTGTTTAAAAAATATCCCAATTGCTGTGGAAATAGGTAAAGGTAAAGGACTCTTGGACGGTTAAGTCCAGTCAAAGGTGACTATGGGGTTGCGGCACTCATCTTGCTTTCAGGCCAAGGGAGCCAGCGTTTGTCAACAGATACCTTTCCGGGTCATGTGGCCAGAATGACTAAACCACTTCTGGCGCAACGGAACACTGTGACAAGTGCCGGAGCACACAGAAAGGTAATCTACCTTCTCACCACTGTGGTACTTATTATTCATTCATTCATTCATTCATTCATTCATTCATTCATTTATTATTGGTTTTATATACTGCCATATACCCAGAGGTCTCTATTTATCTACTTTCACTGGTGTGCTTTCAAACTGCTAGGTTGGCAGAAGCTGGGACAGAGCAACAGGAGCTCACCCCGTCACACAGATTTGAACTGCCAACCTTCTGATCGGCAATCCCAAGAGACTTAGTGGTTTAGACCACAGCGCCACCCACGTCCCTGCTGCTGTGGAAATATGGAGAACTGAATATAAGATTGACAAGATGAGAAAGTGAGAGAAATCAAAATGGACACATTTATTCTAGTTGATCTGGGAGTGGGAGCTCCTTCAGATACCTAGGTCTTGCTGGGTTTTCCTGCTGTTTGAGAGCACAAGCAGAAACACACACACACACACACGAGTCACCCCTTTCTTTTCTACCTGCTATTCAGGTATTTGCTGTTTTTCATTTCTTCTTTGGTTTTTGGCAGGCTCCTACTGACATAGACTTACTACTCATGGCTTTACACCTATGAACCATGGATTATTGAACTCCCTGCCCCATTTAATATTTGTTCACCACTTTAGAATCTTTTTTATTTTTTGAGAAAGGGAAAGAAAGAAAGAAAGAAAGAAAGAGAGAGAGAGAGAGAGAGAGAGAGAGAGAGAGAGAGAAAGCAGGCAGGCAAGCAGGCACTGAATGTATACGATTCACAAGGAAAAACTGACCATTTGCTTTATAGTGTCTACCATGGGTGGGGGAACCACTAGGTGCAGCAGAGCATCTATGGGGGTGAGGAGGACCATTAGGCACACAGCAGCCATGGACAAAAATGGCCAATGAGTGGTGCATGGCAGCTGCTATTGAATAAACACTGTTAGAATGAGTTTTCTGCGTGAACTGCCATACTGTCCGCCACCCAACTGCCTTACAAACATGTAATTGATAATCACTTAACACCCAAATGAAACAGATGCACTCCATATGGCTAATCCCATAAACTGCCAGGGCTTGGAATTGCAGCGCCCAGAGCCCTACAACTCCCGATATCCCTACTGCGAGAGTCAGTAAATTGCAAACACTTGGCAACAGCCGAAGTTATTCCCCCTAGAAGATATAGCTGGCATCATATTCCCTGGCTAGAGAGAACATCTAATGGAGTGCAGATGATGTGAACTAATCTTTTGAATAAGAGCTTAATTTACTGGCCAAGTTCTGATTACTGGATTTTGTGTTTTGGGGGGATGCGGGGAGGTTTAGTATTCTCTAAATGAACATAAAAAGATTACAAAAATTGTGAATGCAATCAGTCTCCTGGAAATCCTGGCGGTTGGCTAAACATTGGCTTCTCTTGGTGTTAGGTAATTAAAAACACAGGGGCGAAGAATTCGGGCTATCCAACTGGAACTTGCCCAGGCTGAATCTCAGAACTGCATCAGCAGCACCTTGTGACACTTGCCTCGAATGAAGAGGGAAAAGGACACCATAAAGACATTTCTTCTGAAAATTTAAACAGTTTTCCCCGAAATGAGCAGTGGGGCTGGCTCCCTTGCAAACGAGCAGATTTAGCTCCCTGACGTATACTCTAATTAAATTAATCTCTCATCATGGGAATACCAGTTCTCATTAGGCACCAGAAAGAGCACAATTCATCGCAGTAGAATTGGACAAATCAAAACCACTCATAGGACATCCAAATGGCTCGGATTCATGCTTAATTGGAGAATTCATTTTTAAAAAACCGAAAAACACCTTTGTGGGGGACTGTGCTCTGCAATGGGAATCTTGCTCGGGTCCTCATCCCTTACCCAGACCCATACACACACAAAGCACATGCTCTGCATGTGTCTTAACATTTCTCCCAGTGCTTGACTTTCGGCAGAAAACAACCTAAGACACACAGACACACACACACACACACACACACACACCCAAACTCAGACGCTTGAGTGTTGGCAGGAACAGTGTCAAAACAGGGCTACTGAGGCTATGTATGCACCATGCACTAAAAGCACGTAGCTTCCCCCAAAGAGTCATGGGAACTGTAGTTTATTACTACTCACTGGGGTACAATTCCCAGCACCCTTAACACGCTATGGTTCCCAGCAATATTTGGGGCCAAGCCATGCACTTTAAATGTGCTTGAAAGTGATGGTATGCAGCTTGAAGAAACAAAGAGGAAATACTGGCATGCTAGGTGAACGTATGCAAAACTGCCAAGCGTTAGGAAAAAAACAAGAAAGGTCACACACACACACAAAACATGCAGATCCAGTCCACGTATGCTCAGTGGCCTCCAGAGTTTGCAGGATGTTGTAAGACCATGCAGAATATCAATTGGAAAAGTGGAAACAGAAAACCTTCAGTTAACAGAGGGAATGGGGGACCTGGGGACGTCCAGATGTAGCTGGACTCCAATATCCATCAGCCCCAGCTGGCACGGCCAATGGTCAGTCATGGTTCAGCAACATCTGGAGGTTCATGCTTACTGGAGCTAATGGGAGGTGTAGCTCAGCAACCGCTGGCTAGTTAGACCATGGATGAAGAAGCAGCGAAGGCTGGTCCATGAGGGTGAACAGGTCACTGCCCCATCAACCTCAGTCTACCCCCCAGACAACCCCACCAGCCTGCCTTTCTTACAACCAGCCAGGATGTGGCTCCACCTGCCATTGGCTCTGGGTCCACCTATCAATGGCCTCCCAGCCTTGCACCCAAATGGTCCCCTCCCCACGACCACCAGCAAACCTCTTCTGTTCTTAACCACCACAGCTGCATATTATGAGTGAATCTCCAACCCCGAATGCATCTCTATATGAAATGACTCCAAATCAGAAAACAAAATGGCCGCTACATCAACTTGTGAAATTTCTACACCTAAACAGTACAATTTATTTGCCTTAGGCTAGGGTTGCTGTAAAGTAAAATATGTTGAGCTTTCTTGGGCCAAGTTGATTCCCCTCCTCCCAAATCTCAAAAACATTTCAGTTTCTGAGAGATTTTTAAGGAAATTAGCCAAAATCTAGACTTCTGACATAGGTTGCCATATGTCCAGATTTTCCCAGACATTTCAGCGGTTTCTGCCCAGACACTGTTTCCGACAACCATATTCCGGCTATGTCCAGGAAATTCAAGACATATGGCAGCCCTACATTAGGCCAGAAATGTGTTATCTCAAATCCCAGCATAATAAAAATTTCACATTAAAATATTACATGTTTGCATTCAAATATTTCCACAGGGACACACATGTAGCTTAGGAACAAACCACCCTGGGTTACTGAATCTTCTCTGGCCTTAACATTTCGGGCTTACATCAGAGAGCTTCTTGCCTGCTTCAAATTTCTCATTCAGACTTTAAAATCAAACCAAAACCAGCTTGTGGATCTTGGAACCTATGTGAGGTATCCTGTTACAGATTTCCCTCTTATATAGCATGCATTCAAATTAATGATGAAATGGTGTCCACAGAAAAAAGAAAGGTTGCCAAATCAACATCTGTGCTGCTACATGGATAGCAAAGGCGATAAATGGATGATGGATATTTATTTATTTTTTTAAAAAATAAAACTCTATTTGTATGTGGCCTGGTTTTTAGAGGCAGATGTTCAGTGTTCACAGTTCCTCTTGGCCTGGAGGAGAACTTGTTTAGCTTTGGCATATGAAAATCAGATAATCTGCTTTCTTCATCAGTGTATCTTCTGTGTATCCTTCTGTAGAATAGTCTTCCCAAAGGGTGTATAAAACATTCCTATAGTCTGAGGACCATTTCAGAGACCACTTTTTCAGAAAAAGCTAAGCATTCATCAGCATGAAGAATTGGGTGCTATTAAGTCAGAGATCACATATTAAATATACTCTAAAATGCACAATTGGACAATATTTTATTAGGACCAACCAATATATTACAAGATAGTAGCAGGCTTTTGAGTTCCCTGGAACTTTTCAGGCTCCTCCAGATGATCTATTTATTGAGCATGATTTTCTTGCATAATGCTTGAAATTATACCCAGTCTTTAACCAGCATTTGTTCTGAATTGTTTGTGGGGAGCTTGTATGACAACAAGCATTCATCTTGATTTACTTGCAGAGCGTTTATAGGTCTTCCCGTTAATCATTTGTTCATTCCATGGTTTTCAATGCATTTCATCATCACTTTCCTAACTGCAAACAGGGTTTTTTGTAAGTGGATTCTTTTGCACTTGAATCCTACTTACAAAAAACTGATTAACATAAAATAGCTCCCTTAAATTAACATTAAAATAGCTCCCTTGAATCAGGCTGATGACCCATCCAGTCCATCATCCCTGTTCTCACAGTGGCCAGCCAGATGCCTGTAGGAAAGCCACAAGCAGGACCCAAGGACAAGAAGAAGCTTCCCTCCTGTGTTTTCCAGCAAAGCCTAGGAGGAGGATGGCACAAGGAGAAACTGTTAAGTTGTAGGTGAACATATCAGACGACACAGCGATTCTTCAAACAGCTCTTGTTTATTCACAGGCCGGAACAGAACTGAGCTGAAGGGTTCAGCCAGCCTGCTTATATAGAGCTCCACTACAATGCAACAGTAACCACTTTCTGTAACTATCCAATCACTGAACGTCACTTTCAATCCCTTATTTGCATATGTGGACCTGAACAAAAACCATCTACAGTATCCCCTTGCTGGCTCAGGGTGAGAACTTCAGTACATAACAGACAAAAACCACACACACACACAACGAGAGAGAGAGAGAGAGACACAGAGTGAGAGAGAGAGAGAGAGAGAGTTGGGCTAGTTGTTTTAGTCATAGTCAGCTTTTAGACTGCTGGCTGATTAAATCTAGATGGTACAGGTATCAGGCTACAAACTTAGGGTTTGAGGCTAAAGAAACAATGGCTGCTCCCCATGTATAAAATTATAAAGCTCAAATCTTATACAGATCTGTGGCATACCTTAATGAAAACACATGTTCCCAGTTAGGCAAAAAGCAACAATAAAGAGAAACATGGCAGTCTCTATATTAGCATAGCAGAAGAATGATTCTGTTGAAGTACAGAATTTCTGTAATGCTTGGGGCTACTTTGGGTTTTACTCCTAAATTAATCTTGTTCAATCCGACTGAGGTTAACAGTTCTATGGATTTGAAATCATTGGGTTCAATTTCATTGATAAAAGCAAAAATAAAATAAAAAAATTCTTGGCAAAGAAATGCCAACAAATCCCAATGGACTAGGAACATTTATTGAAAAGCCTTGAATTAGCAGAGTGGATAAACTAGCCATATTAGTCCAAAGGAGGAAAGGAAGATTACGGGAGAATAATTTGGCCAGCGATGGACTTGTTTTGTTAATTAGTGAAATGCAAGATAAGGTAATGTAAGAATGGCAAGGAATCTTTTTCTGGAATGTTGAAGGAGGATTAATAAAATGAAATCGGGGTGAATATTGATTTTCTTTTACAATTTTAAGCAGAGATGCCCTCTTTGTGTCCATGTCCAATATTTTACATTGGGCCAGTCACTGCTTCTCAGACTAACCACATTCACAGAGGGTTGTTGTGGGAATTAAATGAGGCAGAGGAGAATCGTTCATGCCACTTGGAGCTCCTTAGAGACTTGTGGGGTAAAAAGGCAATAAATTAATAATAATAATAATAATAATAATAATAATAATAATAATAATAATAATAATAATTTATTATTTATACCCCGCCCATCTGGCTGGGCCTCCCCAGCCACTCTGGGCGGCTTCCATAAAAACCAAAAATACAATAAAATATCACACGTTAAAAACTTCCCTGAACAGGGCTGCCTTAAGATGTCTCCTGAATGTCAGGTAGTTGTTTATCGCTTTGACATCTGCTGGAAGGGCGTTCCACAGGGCGGGCGCCACTACCGAGAAGGCCCTCTGCCTGGTTCCCTGTAGCTTTGCTTCTCGCAATGAGGGAACCGCCAGAAGTCCCTCGGCGCTGGACCTCAGCATCCGGGCAGAATGATGGGGGTGGAGACGCTCCTTCAGGTATACTGGACCGAGGCCGTTTAGGGCTTTAAAGGTCAGCACCAACACTTTGAATTGTGCTCGGAAACGTACTGGGAGCCAATGCAGGTCTTTCAAGACCGGTGTTATATGGTCTCGGCGGCCGCTCCCAGTCATAATAAAATAAAGCCCAAACAAGCTCCGGTTCTGGAACGGTAATAAAAAAGACAAGAGAAATGAAGAAGTGGCTCTTTAAAAGTGTAGAATAAAAATGTGCATTCAGTATATAAAAGGTCAGGATGTACATTTGGGACAGCGACACCTCTGGGTCAAGAACAGCAGTGTCAATATGGGAGCAAGTTAAGGTGCTGGATGCGCTCTGCAAGCTGCCAGTTTCCTCTACCTAATTCTAAAGAGCAATAAACCTCTCTGGGTATCTTCAAAAATATCAGCTGAACTGAAATACAATAACAGTCATCATAATGAGTTCATTACTTGACTTCCTTGATTTAAATGCAAGGAAGCCAATTCCATTAGTGAATCTCCGAGGTAACTATTAATAAGCTACTTTTGCAAAACAAATTTTAGCTGTCCAAAAAACAAAAACAAAAACAAAGCAGACGGGTCTCTGCCCTGAGTCTAGATGTAGACTAGGGGTGAAGTAGCTATGATCTTCAAGATACTGCTGGACTACAGCTCTGACCCTCCCTGAACACTGGTCAAACTGACTGGGGCTTATGGGAGTCCAACCACATCTGGAGGGCCACTTCTCTGATTTAAGCAGTACAGGAGACACCAGAAGGAGGGAATGGCTTGTGTGATGTCACTATACCTGTGAGCATCAATCCAGAAATTGCACTGGTCAAAAGGGCAACTACCAGAGTGCTTACACCAGTTTGCCATTTCATCATTACATGAAGACTGTAATGCAGTTGCCCCATCAAAGTTACATATGAATATATATATATATATATATATATATATATATATATATGTTTTCAGAAATCTACTGAGCAGTGTTAAGACTGCTGATTTGCACAATCACAAAAAAGAAACCAAATACGAGTGAGTGGTTCCAAGTTAACCCTGATTTTAAACATGAGGTAGAATAATTACGTTCTCATTCTTGCAAGGTGATGTCATATAAAGAGGTCAGCATTCCTGTATAAATCGGTGACGCACGCAGCTTCTTAAGGTGGTTCCCAAATTAGCAAGCCCTCCGTCATAAAATCATTATGTCATTTTTGTCCAAATATGTACAGTCTGCAACAAGGCTTCTGGAGCTTGCTCTGGGTCTGTTATTTATCTTGAGCGATGTCAGTTTATAAAATGGTTTCGGCAATTTCCATTCCAGTATCAAATCCTCCATGTGGGGGTGGGGGGGGAGGAGGGAGCCACTGGATTATAAATATAAACATTTCCAAGTTTTAAAATGTTAATATTGAAAATCCATGATCTCTCCCTCCTTGCAGCGATCTCATGCACGATCAGCAAGAGAAAGAAGCTGGTAACTTTTTCTCTCTCTCAAGTGTGCACCTTGTGTATGATTCAGCCAAGATTTAATATAATTTCCTGCTTCTTTTTTCATATTTAGAAACAGTGGGTGCGACTGTTTCTGCACAAACACACATTACTTTCTCCAGATATAGGTCAGCTTTCTAAAGGGCTGGCTGTGCATTTAAGATTAGTGTTCCATGAGTGTCTTGCTTTTTGCAGCACCCCATGTAATGAGCCTGAGAGATGAGTTGTGCCTCGTTTTTTGCGCTATTCTGTGGACTTCAGAGCGTTGCCTGCACCAGGAATGTATTTAGAAGCCTGCTTTGAGTCATATGTTTAGGGAAAGATGGGGGTGATTAACTGTGCGCAAATGACACAATTTGAGCCACGATTGTGCCTGTAAAGTCTTATTCATATGAGCCGGTTATAAAATCATGAAAAATGTTAGGGGCTTGGAGGTGCGTTAAAACAACACCCTGTCCATCCTTGGCCTCAAAGAAGGAATAACTGTGCCCAAATTATTTCTGAGACAGTTGTTGTTGAAACACAGTTATTCTGAAAGGCTTGCTGCAGGGGCAGCCTGTCCTGTTTCACCACGTGAGGTGAAGCGGGAATTGCCGTCTCCTGCACCAACCCCACTCCAGCTGCCGTGCGCCCCAGAGCCTTGCTGAACTCAGCGGGAGCCAGAGCGCTTGTCCAAGCATTGCCAATTGGCTTCTCCACCAGGGACAGGGAAATTGAGAGGCAATGCCATGTGCCTGAGTGCCTTCCTTAAAGTAGGATAGTCTCTACAAACACTTGAACTCTGATAACGCCTTTTATTTTCCTGGATGGAAGATAGAGAAAGATGCCCGAGGAAAACATTGCAGCCAAGGATGGTGTGAAGCAGGACCACAGAGGGCCGTGATCTGGGGAGAGTGGGGCGGCTGGGGATGAGGTGGGGTAGCCAGATAAAGAGAATGAGATTGAGAATGAGATTGGCATGCCCTGAAACCAAACACAGGAACTATAGATATGTTCCTTATAATATTTGTGGTTTTGGAAACAAAGCCTGATTTCCTTTCAGAAATCCACATTCTTCCCAAAGATGAATCTCTTTCTAACAGCAATAAGCTTTGGGGGTAGGGGGGATTGTGATTTTCAGTGTGTCAAGATGATGCGTTCAGCACTCAAAATTCAAAACAGCTTCTATACAGTCCCCCAACAGCTGAGCCTTTGTCTCATTCTACTCCATATAAGCCAAAGTTATATGACTAAATGCAAGAGAACAGGCTGTACCTAGAGTCGATTGCTATACTTGAACAGTTCTTGCCAAATGGGAATCATTTTCTGCTGTACTATCCAAAAGAGTGGAGTTTGTTTTGTCGTTGTTCCCCGCCCCCCCCCCGCCACCGAAACTCTCCAATGACTTCTGGAGATTTGCAGGCCTCTTGTCTGAGATGACAATAAAATCACAAGTGACTCTTCACTCTGTTTACCCTGCATCATTCTAACGTTTGATTGAGTGGTCAGTGAATATTGTCTCATCACCTCAGGCAGTTATCCAACCAGCAGAAGCTAGATCACTGGGGCCCAGGGCTCCCCCTGAAAATGTCAAGCAATTCTTAAAAATTTCGTCTTCAACATTTCAAAGCCTCACACTCTTTCCTGTCTCACACATATTTTATACAGTGGTACCTTGGTTCTCAAATGGCTTGGCTCCTGAACAAATCGGCTTCTGAATGCCACAAACCTGGAAATAACTGTTCTGATTTGCGAACATTTTTTGGAAGCCAAACGTCCGACGCGGCTTCCGCTTGACTGCAGGAAACTCCTGCAGCCAATCGGAAGCTGCACCTTGGTTTTCGAACAGTTTCAGGAGTCGAACGGACTCCTGGAATGGGTTAAGTTCCACAACCAAGGTACCACTGTACTTCCTTGAACTTACAGAGGGACTGACCACTGGTCCTGCTTGCTAGGGATGATGGGAGTTGTAGTCCAAAAACAGCTGGAGACCCAAATTTGGGGAAACCTGCTCTACACAATGTGTACTCAAAAGTAAACCTCGTTGAAAGGACACTTGCGCCCAGGAAAATGCATTTAGGATTGCAGCCTAAGCTTTCAGGGATCCACACAGTCCCAGCGTAAGCAGACTGGAAAAAATCCGACATCTGCCATCCTCCCTGCTCCGACAGAGTCTGTGGCTCTTTTAATCTCCCATTTCTTCCCTGGAGTTCTGCCGTTGCTGCAGCATGCCTTTGTGAAACACATCTCCCCGTTCAAGCAGCAGCAGCTTTTCATTTGCGTTTTATCTTTTTGCTGGGGAATGTGGAGCTATACAATCAGGGGCGAAATACGCCGTGAAAAGCCCTGAAAAGCAAAGGGGGTCAAGGATCTGAAGTTACCCACCATATTAATGACAAGCCAGCAGCTGCACCATGGCAACCTGGGAGAAGGCTGCTCAGCGTGGAAGCCATGAGCGGTGGATGGAAGGGCTGTGAGAGAACACTAGAGGGAAGTGAATGGAAATAACATGATGTTCCCGTTCTTCTCTGCCAGGACAGACATGTGCAGCTTAATCCCCTGGAGGCTGAGACAGCCCAGGATTGCCAAGAAAGGTCCGGAGGAAGCAGATGAGGAAAATAAAGGTGAGCGGGGAGCAACAGTCTTGAACCCATGCAGTCAGTGGTATGATAAAGGGTTCCATATTCCTTTTACACATCACTTGGGAAGACAGGCGAACTAATGCCGGTGTACTGGAAGAAGCAAAGATCACCAGTGTCGAAGCAATGATTCTTCAACATCAACTTCGTTGGACTGGTCATGTTGTGTGGATGCCTGATTATCATCTTCCAAAGCAATGACTCTATTCCGAACTTTAAAATGGAAAGTGTAGTGCTGGTGGTCAACAAAAGAGGTTTAAAGACTCTCTCAAGGTAAAACATATTTTTTTTTATAAACACCGACAACTGGGAAACACTGGTCTGCACGCGCTCCAGTTGGAGAACAGCTATTACCAAAGGTGTCATGGGCTTTGAAGACACTCAAACTCAGGATGCAAGGGAGAAACATGCTAAGAGAAAGGCACGCTTGGCAAATCCACACCATGATCAACTCCTGCCAGGAAACCAATGTCCCCACTGTGGAAGGACGTGTGGGTCCAGAATTGGCCTCCACAGTCACTTACGGACTCACTGTTAAAACCATGTTTATGGAAGACAATCTTACTCGGCCGAAGAAGATAAAGGGTTCTATATTCAGTGGTATCACTTGGCTTGGATTCTGCTCCTGGGAAGAGAAAGAGATAGAGCTTGCTGGGCGATATCAGAAAAAGGCCTCCTCCTCCTTCTCCTCCTCCTCCTACTGACCATTCTGTTTTTCTTTGTTGCTGCTTGTGCTCTGCAGAGTGCCACTGAAGCAATAATAGTGCATTAGTGATGGATTTATACTGGACTGTCCACACATCGTTCTGCTGATGTTATTGCATTCTTGCCATCTAGAGGGGCAACAAAAGTGGGACAAAAAGGAAAAAAGAAACAACATTTGTGTTCAGCAGGAAGTTGGCACGTTTTAAAACTCTTAAGTGGGCTCATTGGGGTGGAAGGGCTCTCTCAAATAAGGCCCAGACCACATACCGTATTTTTCGCTCTATAGGACGCACCAGACCACAAGACGCACCTAGTTTTTGGAGGAGGAAAACAAGAAAAAAAATATTCTGAATCTCAGAAGTCAGAACAGCAAGAGGGATTGCTGCGCAGTGAAAGCAGCAATCCCTCTTGCTATTCTGGCTTCTGTGATACCTGTACAGCCTGCATTCACTCCATAAGACGCACACACATTTCCCCTTAATTTTTAAGAGGGAAAAAGTGAGTCTTATAGAGCAAAAAATACGGTAAGTCTTTAAAGATCCAAACCTGCACCTTGAATTCAGCTTGGAAAAACAAACTGGTAACCCATGCAGATATTTCAGTACAGGTGTGGTGCATTCTTTGCCAACTCTATTCCTAGCATATAGCTGAGAATCTTAAATTAACTCTTTGCACATTTTTGTAATACCCATGTGTTGCCGCTGGGATGCCAGACACCTCATGGGAATAGTAAGCAGAAGAGGCATAAACGGAAGGACACAAGGCCCCAAGACTTACAAAAGTTTAGAGAAGGAGAGGGGTAAATCAGTGGTGTGATTTTCCTCTGCATATTTTGCTTACCAGCTTTAAAGCAAGGAGAAGCAATCAGGAAAGGGAAAATCAAACAACAAGTTTGGGTTCTCTTTTCTATACTGTGTTGAGGTTTGAGTAAATAAATGCTGTTAAATAAATGGTGATGAAGAAATAAAACTATCTG
Source organism: Podarcis bocagei (assembly GCF_964188305.1). Lineage (NCBI taxonomy): Eukaryota > Metazoa > Chordata > Lepidosauria > Squamata > Lacertidae > Podarcis > Podarcis bocagei. Next base: position 44,689,850 of record NC_138126.1, read on the forward strand.
CAGCTTGACTTCCTCCTGTTGACAGGAGCAACTTACCGTATTTTGCGCCCCATAGGACGCACCGGCCCATAGGACGCACATAGTTTTTTGGGGGGGAAATAAAGGGGGAAAAAATTCTGCCTAATCAGGGTTCTAAATTGCACAATGAGCCTACGCAAGCTTGTCGGGTTCTCTGCTGCAGAAGTTCATTTTGCACAAAGCCAGGAAGGCCTCAGACCTGTGTAAGGAGATGCAGCAGAGAGGCTGGGACTAAAGGGTTCATCCGCCGCTCCCTCCACTCACAAAATCTCTTACTTGCCTTTAAATGCCTGAGCAGGGTGAGGATTGCAAAAATACCAGAAGCTTATCAAAGACACACTCATATGAGAGTTCTGCTAAGATGCAAGTTTTCTGAGTATTTGGTCAGGCACAAAACTGGGATGATTAGTCCTTGTTTCCTGTTCCATCAACTTGGCTTTTAGCTGAATATTTTGTAACCCAGTACAGGACGGGATTGGGGATTATTGGTTTGTGTTTGTTTCATATTTTTAATATGTATGTTGTGCTTTTTCATACTGTGTTTTTATGTTGTGAAGGGCGGTATACAAATTTAATAAATACAAATAAATAAAATAAATAAATTTGCATGAAGCACTGCTCGGTTCTACTCCATTTTCCAGATGAAACCCAACATGTTGCCTCAAGTGGAACCAAATTTATGACATTTATTGCCCAGGATTGATTACCAGGCTGCATTTTTATCAGACGCAGCAAATTCCAAATGGCCTTGACAGCTGTTTCTTGTAGGGAAAAGCAGCTGGGGGGGTTATTTTTTTTTAGCACAGTAGCAGCTGGTGTGAGGGGAGTGTTTAACTCAGCCTTCCCAACCTGGTGCTTTCCACCTGTTTTGGACTACAACTCCCATAATTCCTGACCATTGGCTACACCAGATGGGAACTGCAGTGCAAAACCATGTTGGGAAAGACTAACTTACCCCTTCCCCTGCTTGCTACTTTTCTGTTGAAAATTAAGTTTAACACCCCCTGGTTGCTTTCCCCTTGTAAGGCTCCATAGAGAGCTTTACAATAGGTACTGAACTTCACAGGGAAAGGAACGGCAGGTAGGTGCCAAATCACTTCCTTCCGAAACATTTAGGGTCAAAATGCACAATCCTTGCCCTTAAGGCTCAGTATTTCACTCCTTTGCCCTTTGATTTCCTTCTATAGAAATCACGGGGGGGGGGGGGGTTCTGCACAGGATAATTCAGGTGACAGGGAGTGCTACTGTAATGTCAAGCAAGACCAAATATAGATTGGGAAGATGCAGAAAACAGTAAGGTAAATCACTTCCCTTGCTTTCCTGATGAGTGGTAATCGCAGCCCCCCTCTGGCGTCAAACGCTTAGGAACAGATCTCCAGGACCTTGGGGACTAGGGCACATGACAGATTATTTACAGATTGGCCCACCTTCCTGGGGCAGCTTGTTCCTGAATTTCCATTGCCAGCTTTGGAAATGTCGCTGGCCTCGTGCAACGCTTTCTGGTCCAGTTCTGCAAACAGAACGGTTGTATATGTATGTGAAAACAGCAAGCGCAGAATTTTTAAGATGACAAAATAACAGGGCATATGGTTTTAAATCCGAATCTTTCCAGATAATCTAAAACTAAATAACATGTGAAAAGGCGCGCGCACACACACACACACACACACACACACACACACACACGGTGGTACAAATGCTGTAATAAATCCTCTGATGCTGTTTACACCAAGATGACATTTTGGTTCCCGGCCAGGAAAACATCGCTGCATTAGTGACAGGATGGAGATAGAGTTTCCTTACCTTTGTGTCACTATGCAGAACAGGCAAGGCATCTCCATGTGATGCTTCGCTTGGAGCGAACTGGCGTCTCCTTGATATTTCTCCCACTGTAATTACAGATGAGGCCGTACAAAAACACATCCGGAGCCCAGTGCAGAGAAAGAAACCTGGGATTATCCATCCCATAGGCTAGCAAAGCCATCCCCCCACAGCAAGAGCAGCCCATACAGAGGAGACAGAAGTGGAGAATGCAGCCTGAGTTCTGTCTCTCTTCTGTCTCTCTCAGAGCTAGCAGGGAAGCAGTTGAAGAAGGAGCAAAAAGGGTTTTCTCTTGTGTGTTTGTGTTTCTTTGTGGCTGATTAGCTGTTCTCCCTGTGCAAAGGTCAGAGGGGGCAGGGTTTCTGTTGAGGAAGGAGATTAGCTGTGGGAGGAGCTTATCAGAGCTAGCAGGGCAGCGGCGCGTGCCTAGCGGCGCGCACAGTTTGATCCATCTTTTAGATTTAGGGGAGCTAGTCTCAAACGTTTGTTGGGGGAGACCTAGGTTTTTTTTTGTGGGGGGAGTTATTTGTCCTGTCTTCACGCTTTTTATGATGGAGGACCGCTGTAGCCACCCCCAACGACACATTCTCAAGATGGAGGGGGAGGGAACAGCTGCTGTCGCCTATGGTTCCTGCGCAATGTTTGCCATCTTGCCAAAGGTTGCAGGCAGCTTTACCTGCAGCAATTGCATGTTGATTGCCCTCTTAAAAGACAAAGTCCAGCAACTGGAGGAACGTGTAGCTACGCTTCAAAGAATTAGAGAGCTGGAGCTCTTCTTGGAAGCAACAGACCACACCGTCTCCATCAAGGAGGAGACAGGGGACTCCCCTGAGAAGGAGGCTAGTTCACCAACACAGGAGCCAGATATATGGAGAAACGTGACTGAAAGAAGTAGGAGGCCCAGGGTTCGTTCTGATTGTTTAGAAATACACAATCGCTTTGAGGTCCTCTCCCCTAGCATGGAAAACGAAGAGCAGACTCCATTTGAGGATCTCTCCCTCATTTCAGTCGATCAGGTAAATGAAGACGAGCAGCAAAGTCAGTCCTCAGGGAATGTGCAGGCGACCTTGGAACGGACAGCTCATGGAAGAACCCCGACCAAACCTAAGAGGAGGCGTGTAGTGGTGATAGGGGATTCCCTACTGAGGGGAACAGAAGCCGTGATCTGTGGGCCTGACAAGATGTCTCGGGAAGTGTGCTGTCTCCGCGGGTCTAAGATCCAAGATGTAACTGAACGGCTGCAAGGAATCATAAAACCCACTGACAAATACCCCTTCCTCTTGGTTCATGTGGGAACCAATGACACTGCAAGCAATAGCCTCCAGAAGATCCAAAGAGACTACGAGGCTCTGGGCAGGAAATTGAAGCAATTAAATGCACAAATTGTCATCTCATCTCTCCTCCCAGTTGAACGATGTGGCCCAGGGAGAGAGGGGAAAATAGTGGAAGTGAACAGCTGGCTTCGCAAATGGTGTAAACAGGAACGGTTTGGATTCTTAGATCACGGACTGCAGTTTCTTGAAGATGGACTTCTGGCAAGCGATGGGCTGCACCTCACAACGGTTGGGAGAAATGTTTTTGCCAAAAATCTCAGAAACCTCATCAGGAGGGCTTTAAACTGACTAATGTGGGGGAGGGAGACAGTGCTCCTGAAGGTAGGAGCCTATCAATTGATGAAGATGATCATCCAAATGTCATAGACCAAATGGAGCAAACAGCACGCAGACCTAGTGGTGGGAGGAAAAAATCCTTAAATAAGAGACACGGGGGAATGATTAATGGACTTCAATGTCTGTACACTAACGCGCAAAGCATGGGAAATAAACAAGATGAGCTTGAGCTCTTGGTACAGCAAACTAAATATGACATAATAGGCATCACTGAAACCTGGTGGGATAAGTCCCACGATTGGAATGTAATAATGGGGGGATACAATCTATTTCAGAGAAACAGACCAGACAAGAAAGGAGGAGGAGTGGCGTTATATGTCAGGGATGTGTATACCTGTGAAGAGATCCAAGATTCAGAACCTCAAAGCCAAAGTGAGAGCATTTGGGTCAAAATTAAGGGAGAGAAGAATAACAGGGACCTCATTGTGGGAGTTTACTATAGATCCCCAAGCCAAACGGAGGACATAGATGATGCCTTCCTGGAACAGATGGCCAAGCATGCAAAAGGAAGGGAGATAGTAGTAATGGGGGATAGTAGTAATTACCCGGATATTTGTTGGACGTCAAACTCAGCCAAGAGCATAAGGTCAAACAGATTCCTCACTGGCCTTGCAGACAACTTCATTGTCCAGAAAGTGGGAGAAGCAACAAGAGGAACAGCCATTTTAGATCTGGTCCTAACCAATGTTGATGATCTGGTTAGTGGGGTAGAAGTGGAAGGATCATTAGGCACGAGTGATCATGCTCTTCTGAAGTTTACTATACAGCGGAAAGGAGCAGCCAAGCATACTAGGACTCAATTTCTTGACTTTAAGAAAGCCGACTTCATAAAACTTAGGGAAGTGCTGGGTGGGATCCCATGGACAGTAATACTAAAAGGAAAGGGAGTTCATGATGGCTGGGAGTTTGTTAAGAGGGAGATAGTAAAAGCACAACGTCAGGCAATACCAATGAGACGGAAACATGGAAGGTGCCTAAAGAAGCCAGGGTGGCTATCTAAAGAACTTTTAACTGAGTTAAGATTAAAAAAGGATGTGTACAAAAATGGAAAAGGGGGGAAACCACCAAAGAGGAATTCAAACAAATAGCCAGCACGTGTAGACACAAAGTCAGAAAAGCTAAAGCACAGAATGAACTCAGGCTTGCTAGAGAGGTTAAAAGCAACAAAAAAGGCTTTTATGGGTATGTTCGTAGCAAAAGGAAGAACAAAGAAACAGTGGGGTCACTCAGAGGAGAAGATGGTGAAATGCAAACAGGGGACACAGAAAGGGCTGAACTCCTCAATGCCTTCTTTGCCTCAGTCTTCTCCGATAAGGAAAACAATGCCCGACCTAAAGAATTTGGAGCAAATGATTCAGCAAAGGAAACACAGCCCAGAATAACTAAGGAGATAGTACAAGAATACTTGGCCAGTTTAGATGTATTCAAGTCTCCAGGGCCAGATGAACTGCATCCAAGAGTATTAAAAGAACTGGCAGATGTGATCTCAGAACCACTGGCAGTCATCTTTGAGAATTCCTGGAGAACAGGCGAATTTGCAGATGACACCAAACTGGGAGGGGTGGCTAACACCCCAGAGGACAGGATCACACTTCAAAACGACCTTGACAGATTAGAGAACTGGGCCAAAACAAACAAGATGAATTTTAACAGGGAGAAATGTAAAGTATTGCACTTGGGCAAAAAAAATGAGAGGCACAAATACAAGATGGGTGACACCTGGCTTGAGAGCAGTACATGTGAAAAGGATCTAGGAGTCTTGGTTGACCACAAACTTGACATGAGCCAACAGTGTGACGCGGCAGCTAAAAAAGCCAATGCAATTCTGGGCTGCATCAATAGAAATATAGCATCTAGATCAAGGGAAGTAATAGTGCCACTGTATTCTGCTCTGGTCAGACCTCACCTGGAGTACTGTGTCCAGTTCTGGGCACCACAATTCAAGAAGGACACTGACAAACTGGAACGTGTCCAGAGGATGGCAACCAAAATGGTCCAAGGCCTGGAAACGATGCCTTATGAGGAACGGCTAAGGGAGCTGGGCATGTTTAGCCTGGAGAAGAGGAGGTTAAGGGGTGATATGATAGCCATGTTCAAATATATAAAAGGATGTCACATAGAGGAGGGAGAAAGGTTGTTTTCTGCTGCTCCAGAGAAGTGGACACGGAGCAATGGATCCAAACTACAAGAAAGAAGATTCCACCTAAACATTAGGAAGAACTTCCTGACAGTAAGAGCTGTTCGACAGTGGAATTTGCTGCCAAGGAGTGTGGTGGAGTCTCCTACTTTGGAGGTATTTAAGCAGAGGCTTGACAACCATACAGTGGTGCCTCGCAAGACGAAATTAATTCGTTCCGCAAGTCTCTTCGTCTTGCGAGATTTTCGTCTTGCGATGCACGGTTTCCCATAGGAATGCATTCAAAATCAATTAATGCGTTCCTAGGGAAACCGCCTTCAGACCAGGTCCGGGGACAGTCTGTCCCTGGACCTCTTCTGAAGGCTGGGGGGGGGGAGGACAAGGCCTCTGTCAGAGGATGCAGCATGGCAAGCACCGATTCCATTAGCAGAAGGAATAACTGTGTTATGTAACTTGCAGTATTAAACCATTTCACAGATTGAGTCTAAACATTGTTCCCGGGAGGAAAGTACCGGCTGGCATAGTTTACATTTTTTAGCTTGATGGAAAGTCAAAGCACACGCGGATCCACAAGATTTAGTGATTATTAGCTGAAAGCTTTTCAGCAAAGTGTGACGTCTCTGTTTTTCACTAAGGCCCTTTTCAGATTCAGGGCTCCCATGACCCTGTTAGAGATTTTCCAAGATGCCAAAATAAGGGATTTTATCTACTCAAGAATCTCAGGATTTTGCTGGACCGAGTTTGTTCTGAAGTCCTAGTGACTGAGGAGGAAAGTAGAGAATTATTACATCATATAACTTTGAGATGCTCAATAAGCCATTAAATGTAGGAATCTGCCCCTTCTGGATGATATGAGCCTAAGTGAGTGGAAATGCATAAAGCATAGTGGATTGGGACATAAGATGAGCCCTGCTGGATCAAACTCCCATCATCCATTGGCCATTCTGGGAGGGGCTGATCAGAGTTGAAATCAATAGGTTTCTGTTCTACATGTTCTTTGGTTATGGCTGTACCTGAATATGAGAAGGTAGCTCCTATGATGCTACTGGGGTGATGGTAGCAGAATTCCTTTTTCAGCACAAGACGAAAGCAGATTTTGCTATTACTTACAAGGCTGCAACTTCTAGAAATGGAAAGTTCTCAGGTATACAGAATAACATTTGAGTACCAATTTCCACATGACTACAATAAACAGCCTATTTATGATCAGCCAAGGGCTGTTTTGGGACTACACTTCCCATCATCCCTGACCACTGATCCTGTTAGCTAGGGCTGCTGGGAGTTTTAGTCCAAAAAACAGCTAGAGGGCCAAGTTTGGCCACCACTGAGCCAAGCACTTGAAGGGTAGATCCACATGACCTTGGCTTATTCCGCCAATAATTCAGTCTCACCGTGGGTTTCTTCAGGACAAACTAAAGGAAACACTTCTTCATGCAAGACACAATCAATTCATGGGAATTCACTACCACAAGATGTTGCAGTGACCAAAAGGCTACATGCTTGCTTTTTGTCACATTTGTTAACCCCACTCAAAGGCCTTAGGTCCATGCATGTGGTTCTCTCACCTCCTCATTTCATCCTCAAAACAACCTTCTCAGGTATATTAAGCTGAGAGGCCATCTAGCTGTGTGGAGATTTGAATCTGGGACTCTGGCTTTGTGGTGTCAGTGGTTATCAGCCACATGCCTTTAGATACCAGTTGCTAGGGATCAACCACAAGAGAGAACTGTTGCCTTCCTGTCCAGCTTGGCTCATGTCCAGCTTCCCAAAAACATCTTGTTGGCCACTGTGGGAAACAGAATGTTGGATTAGAAAGGACATTTCTTAGGTTCTTCCTTTCTTATAGTCATCTTTTGGCAGAACTCTTCACAGAACCTGTTCTTGCAAATCAGCCATCCACAATCTGGTGCCTTCCAGATGTTGTCAGACTACAAGTTCCATCTTCTCTAACAAGACCCCGAGGTGGTTATCACCTGTGGAAGCCAAGATTTCTAAAAAAAAGCCCAATATGGAGGCCTATTGGCCAAAATATTGGGAACTGATTGAAAGAGTTGGAGACAATTGGAAGCTCCAAAGCCAGGACAAATTAAAAGGTAAGGTGCGAGATTGGTTACATTATGCTCAAATTCAAGAGGTATTCAAAATGGACAAAAAAGTGGGTTTTCAGTTGGAGAAATCGAAACTGGAGACGGAGTTACTAGAACCAAAGACTAAGGTACTTTCGAGGATGTATGACTTGCTGCTTAAATGGAACACACAGGATGAGACAGTTAAATCTGCTATGATAAAATGGGCACAGGATGTAGGACACAACATTATGTCTGAGGACTGGGAAAGGTTATGGAACACCGGTATGAAATTCACGGCATGTAGTGCCTTGAAAGAGAACATTATGAAAATGGTATACCGGTGGTACATGACCCCAGTCAAGTTGGCTAAAATATACCATCTTTCTGATAATAAGTGTTGGAAATGCAAGGAGGCAGAAGGGACATTCTTTCACCTCTGGTGGACCTGCCCGAAAGTAAAGGCCTTTTGGGAAATGATACATAATGAGTTGAAAAAGGTATTCAGATATACCTTTTCTAAGAAACCAGAGGCCTTTCTTCTGGGCATGGTGGACCGGAAGGTGCCAAAGAAGGACAGAACCTTGTTTATGTATGCAACCACAGCAGCTAGGATTCTTATCGCAAAGTTCTGGAAGACACCAGATTTACCCACACTGGAGGACTGGCAGACGCAGCTGATGGACTACATGGAGTTGGCAGAAATGACCGGCAGAATTCGAGATCTGAGCGAAGAAACAATGGAGGAGGACTGGAAAAAATTTAAGGACTATTTGCAAAAACATTATAAGTTGTTTGAGTGTTAAGATTGTGCACGATTAAGAAACGTTATGCTTCTGCAATTTATTTTAAGTAAATGATAAAGTAAGTATTGATGGAAAAAAATGAGACAAACTAGAAACAAAATATTATGTTTATTAAGAGTGTTAAAATTAAATTACAAATTTTTGAAATTGGTAACATAATAAATACAAAGGTATAATAAGTTGGGAAATAAGATAATAAATTGCTGAATTGGTTAGAATGATGAACGCAATGCTGAGAGGATGCGAGGAGGTCCAAAAAGATGTCGAAAAAATTTTATAATGATCTTTTCTTTTTTCTATGTTTTTCTTTATATATATGGAAAATGTTTCTTGTATATTGTTGTCCAAACAAATTTGTTCACCTATGGAAAGAAACGCAATAAAAAATTTTTATAAAAAAAAAAAATACAAGTTCCATCTTCTCTGATCACCTGCCATGCTGGCTTGTGCTGATAGGAATTGGAGTCCAACAACATATGCATGGCCATCCCATTGGGGAAGGTGGTTTTAAATGGCTCTATCTATCACACAGAGTGGACTATCATTAGTGAAGCTGTTTATACAGTGGATTCCACACACCCTCACGAGACACTTCATGGTAGAAGAATAAAGCCAGTGGATTGTCCTTCCAGTTCTTTTTCAGACAGCCTGGGATATTTTGTTTCGCCACTCTTCAATCCTAGAAAGACTGCACTGTGTTGTAGCTTGAGCTCTCCTGGCACTTCAGTTTTCACCGCAAATAGTCTGTAATTATCCAAGTAACAATGATTAATCATCCTTTTTTACTCTCCCCAAGGCTTTGCTTATGATCTCAGTCGTAAATGACATTCTAGCACCCCTGCCATGCTGAATTCACCAACTTAATGCGCATTCCGATTCCTGCTGGTTTTGCCAAGCACAGCATGTTCCTTTGAGTATCACAGTGCAAACCCAAACAGTAGCTCTGTTAACTGTTCAGTTATCAGCGTAATGATCTGAGAGCTTTATGAATCGGCTGAAAAGCAGCTGCAGCAGCAGCCCAGAGGCACTTTCACACTCCAGCTGCAGAGCTGTACATCCCTTTGCTGCGCAGTGACGTTTATGACGACCACAGCTATGGACTCTGAATTCTAGCACTTCTCCCTTGAGCGGCTGCTGAACACACACATACACCCCAGTTATACTGGCACAAGTCAACAGCCTTTCTCCCACCAGCTTCTTCCCCCTGATTCATTCCATCTTTTTTTTTTACATTGGCATGTCCACGCATTACACTGAGTACAGGCAAAAGCTGTCTCTATGCATGAAGAAGTGTTCGTGTGAAAGAGTGCACACGTGTTGCTTTGTAACAGCTCGACTGTTGGGTTGTGCACAGGCACACATACTTTAAACTTGTTGAATGTAATGTGTGAACATCTCTAGTATGTATATGGGGAGTAAACTTGCTATTCTGGGCAAAGGGACAGCTTCCGGGTTATGTGGCCAGCATGACTAAGCCACTTCTGGCGAATCAGAGCAGCGCACGGAAACACCGTTTACCTTCCCACCAGAGCAGTACCTATTTATCTACTTGCTTTTGAACTGCTAGGTTGGCAGGAGCAGGGACCGAACAACAGGAGCTCACCCCGTTGTGGGGATTCGAACCGCCGACCTTCTGATCGGCAAGCCCTAGGCTCTGTGGTTTAGACCACAGCGCCACCCGCGTCTGCAACTTGGCAACCCCAAAATATTTTAAGCCGCAGGGCTTTTTTTCAGCTGGATCTCACCAGAACTCAGTTCCAGCACCTCTCAGGTAGGCACCATTGCCATTGTAAGAGAACAAGGTTCATAGAGAGTTCTGGCACCTCTTTTTCTAGAGAAATAGCACTGATCCCTAGTAAAGGAGCATGGTGGCTGGGGCTGATGAGAGGCAGTTCGAAACATCTGGAAGGCACCTGGGTACTAGATTGATTTAATTTAGGAGACACACACACCTTTTTCCAGAGAGGGCTGTGCCCCAAGTGGCTTACAACGTACATCCAAAATACAAAATGTTGTCCATTCATCCTTCCTGCCACTGAGTTCCGCACAGGGCGACATAAACATTACCAGAGTAGGAGGGTGTTTGGTGCTGGGTTAGAATAATTGCAGTTGCCTGGGGTTTCTTCAAGCCCATATATAGGAGCTTTTAAATAACTCACGCTGATTAAACTGAAGAAATATTTACTCCCTCTCAGAAATAAAAGATGGGCACGAAGTCCTGTAAACAGAGAGTCACACCCAGCGTTTCTGAACAAGGCTCTTGACGGATTTCCTCCACGATTCCCCTTTCTGCAGGACGGCCTCCAAGAAAGGATCCGGGGTGTTTTTCATGTCGCTATCACTGCGAGAGTATTATTAGCGAGCTGATCACAAGATGTAACATGCTACTGCTAATCCAGATGCCTGAGGCTCCAAACAGCCAGGGCGAGCAACATGCCACAAATATGGGAAGCAGAAGAGCTGCATGCCTATTATGGTTCTTGTTACTCCCGAATGCCGGATGCCCGGGCAGCTCCCAGCAGGAAAAGTCGCTTCCATTCACAGACATTTCATTCATTTAGGGTCGAGCGTGGTGGCGTTCCCTTTGAGCCTTGCATTATTCTCCCTGCTTCGGCTCATCCATCCAATGTCCAAATGTGGAAGTGCGACTCTGCTGTCATCTTGACTCAGCGCAGGAATGCGTGCACAGATTTTTCATTTGCAAAAGCTATCTTCCATTACATTTTTTCCAGCCAAAAGCTAACACCAAAGGAGAAATTCGCACAACTTCTGCAATGGTGTTTTAGACACCCACTGAAAAGTTTTATTTCAGCAAGCCTACCCAGACATATAATTTCATTTTAAAAGTTTTTGCTGATTTCTTCCCACTTGGTAACTATTTTATGCATATTGGATTTCTAATAGTTGTGCTTTGCCTACAATTTTATTTTGCACGCCACTTAGAGAGCTCTTAAGTTACATGATTTACAAAACAAGTAAATGTGATGTATACTAACTGATACATTACACCAGTGCTATTTTTCTACATTCCTGAAATGTTGCCCATGTCAGGGATTCTAGGTGCTTTATCTCTAATAGAAATTACTTCAGGAAAGCTGCCTGGTTTGTATGTTTGCTCCCTTTTAGAGGGAAACCGAAGAATGAGAATGGAAACAACCACCGGGTCTCTGTTTGCAATTGCATAGTGGGGGTAAGGAATCGATTGAGCAAGACCCAAAAGTCACTCTTAGAGCTGAATTAAAGTCACAGAGCTTTCTTTTCATTGGCTAGCATATTGGCAGGAAGGCGAACCATGTGATGATGTCACAATGTGCACTGTTTGTGTCAGAAGTATCAAAGATGAGTTAGAGAAAAGAGGGACAGAGAAGAAGATTGCTATATCTTATGATATAACAAAACATAATCATATTTGAAAAGAGTAGTAGCTGGCTGAGGATGACATTTGGTTCAATCTGCATTTTAATGTGAACCTGTCTAATTTGCTATTGCTGAAACAATAAGAAAACCAAAACACAGTTTTCTTTTACGATTTGTACCTCTGGAATGCACAGTGCAGCTCTCCAACTGAAGCAAAATGTGTACAAAAATTAGGAGAAATGTATAGATGCATATTTTATTTTTTAGTGACAATAAAACGCAAAAATGCACTACATTAGAGGAAGTGGCTTGCAAGAAGAATATGCAGATTAGGAAGAAATTTAATGCAAAATGTATCTATTAGGAAAAAATGTGCACTGAAATGCTGGCACATAATTATGATGTCTTAAAAAAATCAGGAACTGATTATTCATCATTGATTTGAATTGTGTTTTCTTTGCATTGAAATTAATGGGGCGGAATATGTAATTTCACCATAGCAGGCAGCTTGAGACAAATAGCATAGATTTTGGCAGAAGATGAACTGCAGTGGAACAGAAACAGAGGTGCTTGTGATATGTGACAAATTCAGGGTGGGATAGAAAAATGATGCCTTCTTATATCCCAGTCAGCATAAGAAAAACGGGGTGTTTGGGAGATTGGTGGAATCTGTTTTTTTGTGTTGATACTGACCTAAGCTAGAGAGGATTTGTGGAGGGGGAGTGCTTGCATCTCCTTTGAGTCCTGGTTTGGGTTTCATATCCAAATCAGGTTCAGTCATACTCCCATGACACCACTCTAACAGATATACTGGGTCCAAGTAAGGTTTAAACTAGAGGCCTAGTGAATAGACTAGATGGGTGACCACAAATTCAAAACTGTAGCCGCGTACAATGTCATGGAACTTCTGTGTTCCAGACTGCTTCTGTTCCCAAGGAAAGAGAGCATAGCAATCTGCACAACTGTGATAAATGTAGAATTTATCGCGGCCAGCAGATTCCCTTAAAACTCATTAAGAACTAACAAGAAATCCTCCACGAGTTTCAAGTTTCTAGCCCTCAATGGCAAGTTAAGAAAACCTTTAAATCCCAGATATGGGCTTTTATGGCCAAACAACATACCTCTTTTAAAAATTGACACAAATATTGTCCTCAGACAATACATTAGAGATTTTCTTTATTTCTGAAATTCTAAATTACCCAGTTGTTCTATACTGGACTCATCCCGCCATCACTTTTTCATTAACAAGCTCTATAGGCAAGCTGGTCTGTTTAAAACAAACGTAGTAGTACGGTAAGTCTTCTTTCACCCACCACAATGAAGCCTGAGAGAGACAAACCCACATTTGTTATGAAGTGCCTTTTGCTGGAGGGGGCAGGGAAGCAACCACCAAGCATTCGCAGCAAACAAACAAATATAACTGCAAATGAATTATAAGTGCAATGGCGCACAATTATATATACCAGCCAAATGGAGAAGAAAATAGTTGCCTGGGGGGGATGGGGAAGAAGAAGATTCTTGTGGAATTCTCACTTTGTGAGTCATTTAATGAAAACACTTTAATACTATTGCGCTCAAGGGAATAAACGGTCTAGATTTGATTCCTTTTAAGTAGGAGCCTTTTAATGTGTCAGGAAATGTTGGATGCCAACTTTATTCCTCTCGTTTGAAGGAAACAGATGCATTCCTAAATGTGTTTAGGTACTCAACATGTCAAAGTAAAATATACTATTAAAGACCAAACTAGAAACATATGAACAGTCTCCCAATCTTTTTTTATAACTGGGGGGGAAATGGGGATTGGACGCTGCCAGTTTAAGCAGGGTGGGGCTGTTTAACCCCTTCCTTTCCCACCAATTTCCCCACATAAATTCACCCTCCCCAAGTTGCTTTTCTCTTACAGTTGGGACAAGGGGTTAATTTTCAGCAGACAAAGGCATCAACTGAAAGGCTGAAGCAGCCCCTTCCTGTCTTCTGCTCCTGATCGTAGCCTCTGAAGCTGTTTTTGGGGAACGATCAGAACTAACCATCAGGAGACTGGTCACATGTCATCCTGTTCACATGTCCACTTTGGCCCCAGTGAATCTGAAAAATAGTGGCAAAGGAGCTTCCTGCAATAGGAAGTTGCTGAGCCATTGCCTGGTTCATTCATGGTGGGTCAGTCAAATAGGCATCTCCCTCTTCTCCCTACTCTCACACTTGATATCACACCATGTGGACTTGATACGTTTGCTTCTCCTTATCCTCTTAACTCTCAAATTACTGGGAGAGGTCCCATTCCGCAAATTCATTTCTTTATTTTTATTTCATAAGGTTTATATACTTTGTAACTGATCAGAGCAGTTTACAAAAATAATAAAAGAAAATCAGTTAAAAGCGATTATTTAAAACATTCAAAATATAATTAAAATAAGCATTGCAAATTGACATGTTTGGATAGGCCTGCTTAAACAAAGTTTGTTTTAAAGTGGGTGCTTGCCTGATGCCAATAGGCATAGACTTCCAAAGGGTGGATGCAGCTTTCTTCATTAGGAGTGTGGAGAGATGCGAACCTACCTAATCTGCACTTCCTGAAACAACAGGGGAATGGAAACACAGCTATTCTTTGAAATTTGCACTTTTTCAAGCAAAGAATGCATATGAAAAAGTCTATATTAGGGAAAACGTGCATGAAAATCCATTTATTGGGGGAAATGATATACAAAAATGCACCCCTCCACCCCTGCTTTGCTCAAATTTCTGCCGCTGTTTAAAACAACTCCTTTTTCCCCCTTTCAGCATCGCTCCTTTCTCACTGTACTCAAACTTATTCCATTCCTCAGCTGCCTCGTGTGAAAGAGATGGAGCCCTCAAACATTCCACAGTAACTTCACTCAGCTTATTTCACTCCTGCTACCGTGGGCCATCTTCAACGTGAAGTTCCAAATTCAACATAGTAATTTACAAGAAATACTTTATTAGCAAGCAAGCACCCATATATGTACAACATCCATCAACATCAATGTGATTGCTGTGTGCTGTATGCAATGGTTTGCAGCTGGGCAAATTTTAAAGAAATTGTCATGGTCTTTGGTTAATACAATAAATTATTTGATCATCGTCATCAAATGAACTTGAGTTTCTCTAAGTGAACAGAGCTAACTACAAGCTCTGGACAGTTAATTCAGACAGACAGCAAGAAAGAGAACGTCCAGGTTTCTGAATATAAGCAGAGTTTGTTTGTGGAAAATAGGTCTGTTACCTGCACTTAGTAAAACTGTGTATCCCCGTTTAGAAGTAGGAGAATCATGTCACTTTCCGAGCTTGTTTTGCAAGCTTGCCTGAAATACGTAGCAGGCCATTGTTTAGATGGAGAATGCTGGAACTGGTCTGCTCAGGGAGGGTCTACTCTTATGGTCTTCATTTTTTATATACATAGAGAAAAAAATCTAGGCCTGGCTGATACAGTGGTGTGTGTGTGTGTGTGTGTGTGTGTGTGTGTGTGTGTGTGTGTGTGAAAATGCTGGCACCATAAAATGTCAGCTCTCGAAATGAAAATGTTCTCGTGTTCTTTGGGACAGTTTCCTGGAAGTTCCTGTCAAGATGCAGGCACCCTTGCGCCTGTGCCCCTCCCTCGGCAAATACGAGCGGGCAAAGGCAGAGCATCTCAAACAGGGGTCATTGTTATGTGCGGAGAGCACCCTGTTCCTTAAGCACTTGGTTTCCAAGTAAACAAGCTGGGGAGGTAGCTTTGCAAAAGAGGCTGATTCATTAGCAGCAAGGCAAACCAATGGGCTGGAGGGCTGCCCAAGCGCCTGGAGGGATTTGCGTAGCTCGTTGAGCTGCATGCTTTTCACTTCTTTGAACAGAGGGAGCTGTGTGACAAACACAATCTTGAACTGTACCAGAGTCATATGCTTTCTGGGCACATTGCTTATCTCATGGGTTCGCTGGGCTTCTTTTTTTTTTTTTCTTCTTTCCCCCTTCCCTTCCCCTTTCTGTTTATTTGTATTACTGTTGTTATTATTGGCAGGCCGCCTTTGGTGTTCCGCGAAACATCTGCATTTCTTATGGCCTTCGTAGTAACAATAAACTGGGAATGTAAATCACCTCATTAGCAAGAGCCCTTTAAAAAACAGAAGAAGTTCTCAGAACAGTTAAACAAAAAACATAGGGGGGAGAAAATAGACCCAGACACATACCACACAATCCCAATGCAATTTTCACTTTGTTTTCTTATTTTCATGCAGCACCGTCTATTTGCAGGACTTCCCATGAGATCAGAGAGTTTGGGGTTTTCCTGTTTTGCCTCTCTGAAAACTCTGTGAGCATCAAGAATTAGCACCAGGGGCTTGTTCTAGAACCGCCAGGCACATCTGTGGGCTGGAGCCCCCCCCCCCATGAATGAGATGGAGAGACACCTGCAAAGAGGGGAGGATTATGGGTGGCAGAGCTCTGAAAGCAGTTCCACTGCTGCTGGAGGAAGACAACCAGTGGGTGAGGACAGGGGCTGGCCCATTCATGAGGCAGACTGATGCAGCTGCCTCAGGTGGTGGAATTCCAATGGGGCCGTGCCCCCATAGATGCCCCATCTGCCCTCCCCCACCACTGGAGAAGCGAGGCGAAATGGCAGTGGGTTCCAGCAAGCTTTTGCAAGAACTCTGCAAAATCTCCCAGAACTCTTGCGAGCTCTTGAGGGGCTCTGCCCAAGATCTTGCCGCCGCCGCCGCCGCCGCTTCTCATTTTGCCATTTTGCCTCAGTCAGTGAAATTGGATGGGCCACCCCTGGTGAGGACCGTTCTTTCCCATGAGCTCTCTGTCTTCCCTACTGAGTGGGCAATCTGCAGCTGGAGGAAGTGGCTGCTCAGTTCTGTCCTTCTGGTCAATGCCTAGAACAATACATTTGAGGCCCTCTTATGCACATACTGTAAAGCAGAGGTGGAGAACCTGAGGTGCTTTCAGATGCTCTTGGAATTCAACTTCTATCAGCCCCAGCCAGCATAACCAGGGCTCAAGGATGATGGGGAGCTGTGGTCCGGCCATATCTGGAGGACTGCAGGTTCCCCATCCCTGCTTGTGAGTGAAAAACAACAACACACTTATATAATTTATAAGCATTATATAAGGTTGTGTTCAATTCATACAAATCACATTGACCGCCTTCACGCTTTACTGATCAAGATTACATTGTTCACCTTCATCATTGTTGTTTTGTTCATTTGTTTTTCTTCCTTTGTCCTGTTTGGTGGGGAGAGTTGACCTGTGAAAGCAGCAGCAGCAGCAGCAGAAAAGACTTCTGCAGACTTTCTTAGAAGCCACCATCACTCTCTCTCTCTCTCTCTCTCTCTCTCTCTCTCTCTCTCTCTCTCTCTCTCTCTCTCTCACTAACGCACACATACACAATGTCAACTATCCTGGCTGTTTTATCATTCCAGGGCACACTGGGGAAGGGGTGGAAGAAGCTCCTGAGAGGGGAAAAGGTAGAGAAAGGGGGGGGGATGAAGGAAGAGGCATGGACACAGGGATGTGACAGGCACCTGCTGAAGCAGTTAGGCCACTTCCACCATTCCTGCTCCCTTGAAGGCAGTGGGTGCAAGTCTCCTTGGCTTCAACAACTTTAGCCTTATCCAGTAGGGTGCACTTCGATTCTCATAACCTCCAACTGTTGGCCATGCAGACTGGGATGGATGGGAACTGGAGCCAATGGGGAAAGAACTGAAAATTAATAGATGTAGGTTGGTGGGGCGGGTGAGTGGGTGGGATCATGCAATGCCCCTCTGTAAGTAAATGATACAGCTAAACCATGGCTGAGTGCAACTCCCCTATGAGGAAAGCTTGCCGCATTTGGGGCTTTTTAGTTTAGAGAAGAAGAGAACAAGGCATGATTGACATGTATAAATGTATGCATGGCACAGAGCAGGCATGTCCAAAGTCTGTTTCGGGGGCCTAATCCGGCCCTCTGGTCGATTTAATCTGGCCCCCATGGAAGTTTATTTCCTGGGGAAATGCATGTTCACTTCATCAAATCTTTTTTCTCTTTGAAAAAAGTTTGGGCACCCCAGGCATAGAGGAAGTGAATAGAGAAAAGGTTCGCCCCCTCCCTCATAACACTGGAATGTGTGGTTATCCAACAAAGCTGGCTGTCAGGGGATTCAGGCACATAGCTAAACACAGCAGGCAGTGATGGCCTGAAATTTGCATCGTTTTGAGGATTAGACAAATTCAAGGCTTCCCACAGGCATTCGGTTGTCCACCGTAAGAACAGGATTCTGAACCAGATGAGCCATTGGCCTGATCCAACGGGCTCTTCTTGTGTCCTTGGTCATCCCAACCCAGCAGGGGTAAAGTCAGTATATGAAAGTATTGAGCTCAGATATGTGAAGGAATGATGCCAATACACACCAAGAATGTGGCAGATGCTTAGGTAAGCAATTCACCCAGCATACCCCAGTAAATTGAAAGGGAACTGCACAGGAAATACTTCCTGGTGGGTTTTTAACTTCTTATGTGGGACTCAGCTACATTGTTGCATGTGCAGAATGCGGGCTGCTGGTGCAACAGGATCTTCTCTCTCTTCCCTCATCTTCCATTGAAACCCCTAAATCTGCTCTGAAGGGTTGGGGGAAACCCCAGAACAGGTTTGGGGTGTCCAGAGGGGAGGAGAGAGGGGAAGTTCCATGGAGCAAGCAGCCCACATTTATAAGGCAGAGATAGGGAGCCTGTGGCCCTCCAGGTGTTGCTGGATTACATTTCTCATCATCCCTGGCCATGGACTATGCTGGCTGGGGCTGATGGGAGTTGGAGTCCAACAATATGTGAAGGCCCGCAGCTTCCCCATCCCTTCTAAGTCCAGACATTCCAGGCAGTTTGCTGGGCTTCCCTTCCGTTTACGACCGGCTTTCATGAGCTTCTGCTGCCACCTACAGCTAGAATGGGGCTCTCTACATCTCTTGAAACCACTACCGCTGGTTGAACATCAGTGAATAAAATAATGGCATTCTAAAGCAAGAACGTGTGGAGAAAAACTGGTGCTTTGGGGATACATTTGGTACGCATTGTGGCATTGGATGAAATTCGTGCTGCTCATTAAAATAAATTGCTCATTGATGTCACTGTTTCTCAAAACACCAGGTGCTGCCCTTTAGGGATTTAAAAAGAGTTTCTGGAGAAGCTGGTGTCACAGAGAAATGTCCAAATCGAGGTGTGAGAGGAGTTACCAGCTTCTCTCTAGGGAGTTGCGAGCTTCTGCTAGAGCCCTCTCCACTGTCTGTCCCCATGGAGTCAGGAGAACATTCCAGCACCTCTCCTTCCAAAAAAATAACAATATGCGGCTGGCCCACGTAACTCCCTGTCCTTGACAAAGGCACCCAGCAACCCATTACCACCTGAATTTCCCGAACCCAGACTTCAGGGTCCTCTTCCTCTGACATGTCTTGCCATTCCCACCCCTTCCCAGCTTGGCAGAAAACTCACTCCGAATCTGACCGGACACAGGTTAGAGCTCAACGTCGAGCCTACCAAGTGGCGATAGCGACGGCGAAGAAGACTTTCTTCACCGCCTCTATTGCATCTGCAGAAAATAGTAGCAGGAGACTCTTTCAGGTGGTCCGCAATTTAACGGAACCACCTTTACCACCGGGGCCTTGTAAAGACCCCAAGATCTCCTGCAACGATTTTGCAAAGTTTTTTGCAGATAAAATCACTCATATTCGGAAGGAGCTAGACACCACCGTGGGAGCAGGGCTGGGGCGGGAGAGTGCTAGAGCCCTGTCTGGTCAAGTTGCATGGAATCAATTTTAATCCGTTACCCCCGAGGATGTGGACAGGCTGTTTGGACGCGTGAAACCAACCACCTGTCTCCTTGATCCTTGCCCATCCTGGCTAATAAAAGCAAGCCGGGAAGGGCTGGGCGATGGGCTCTGCGGGGTGGTGAATGCTTCCCTCTGTGAGGGAACATTCCCAGATCCGCTGAAAGAGGCAGTCATTAAACCGCTTCTTAAAAAACCATCTTTAGACCCGGCCAGTATGGCCAACTATCGCCCAGTCTCAAATCTTCCATTCTTGGGCAAGGTGATTGAGCGTGTGGTTGCTGAACAACTCCAGGCACGCCTGGAGGATGCGGACCATTTGGATCCCTTCCAATCAGGGTTCAGGCCTCATCATGGGACTGAAACTGCCTTGGTCGCACTGGTTGATGATCTCCGGCGAGCTAGGGACAAAGGTGAGAGTTGTTTCCTAGTTCTGCTGGATCTCTCAGCGGCCTTTGATACAATCGACCATAACATCCTTCTGGACCGTCTAGAGGGGTTAGGAGCTGGGGGCACTGTTATACAGTGGTTTCGCTCCTTCCTCCTGGGCCGTGTTCAGAAAGTGGTGGTGGGGGATGAGTGTTCAGACCCTTGGGCCCTCACTTGTGGGGTGCCTCAGGGTTCCGCCCTCTCCCCCATGCTTTTTAACATCTATATGAAGCCGCTGGGAGAGATCATCAGGGGGTTTGGACTGGGTGTCCATCAATATGCAGATGATACCCAGCTCTACCTTTCTTTCAAATCAGAACCAGTGAAGGCGGTGAAGGTCCTGTGTGAGTGCCTGGAGGCGGTTGGAGGATGGATGGCGGCTAATGGATTGAAGTTGAATCCTGACAAGACAGAAGTACTGTTTTTGGGGGACAGGGGGCGGGCTGGTGTGGAGGATTCCCTGGTCCTGAATAGGGTAACTGTGCCCCTGAAGGACCAGGTGCGTAGCCTGGGAGTCATTTTGGACTCACAGCTGTCCATGGAGCGCAGGCCAATTCTGTATCCAGGGCAGCTGTCTACCAACTCCACCTGGTACGCAGGTTGAGACCCTACCTGCCCGCGGACTGTCTGGCCAGAGTGGTGCATGCTCTAGTTATCTCCCGCTTGGACTACTGCAATGCACTCTACGTGGGGCTACCTTTGAAGGTGACTCAGAAACTACAGCTAATCCAGAATGCGGCAGCTAGACTGGTGACTGGGGGCGGCCGCCGAGACCACATAACACCGGTCTTGAAAGACCTACATTGGCTCCCAGTACGTTTCCGAGCACAATTCAAAGTGCTGGTGTTGACCTTTAAAGCCCTAAACGGCTTCGGCCCAGTATACCTGAAGGAGCGTCTCCACCCCCATCGTTCTGCCCGGACACTGAGGTCCAGCGCCGAAGGCCTTCTGGCGGTTCCCTCATTGCGAGAAGCGAAGCTACAGGGAACCAGGCAGAGGGCCTTTTCGGTGGTGGCGCCCGCCCTGTGGAATGCCCTCCCATCGGATGTCAAGGTGATGGACAACTACCTGACATTCAGAAGACATCTTAAGGCGGCCCTATTCAGGGAAGCTTTTAATGTATGATATTTTAGTGTTTTTTGGTTTCTGTGGAAGCCGCCCAGAGTGGCTGGGGAAACCCAGCCAGATGGGCGGGGTACAAATAATAAATTATTATTATTATTATTATTGTACCCTGAGGGGGGGCATGACAAGGAGGGAACCTTAGGTACCCCCTCAGTAGGGACAGGCGCAGCCTTCTAGGCCTCTCTATCTGGCTCCTCCCAGGCTGTGGCTCTCTCCAGCCCTGCTCCATACCCTCCTCAGCTGTTTTGCCTTCCTAGAATGTGTCCTCAAACTGTGATTTTGCTTTCTCCTTGCCTGGATAGACAATGGAGGATGTTTGTGGGTGGGTGAACCTCTGGCTTCTGCAGACAATGAGTCACACCCATTGTTCTGCCCACTTTTGCCTCTGGCCCCACCCACTTCTCCTCTGGCCCTGCCCACCACTGACATGTGGCATCTGGACAGTTCTCCACGAGGGAATGCAGTCCTTGTGTCTGAAAAGGTTCCCCATCCCTGTTCAAGGACCTCTCGGAGGATGGACAAGTTCATTCTATAGGCTGGATGGTGCCTGCAAGTGGCCAAACTCATATTTGTGTCCCACAGTGGAGTATCCCAGTTCTGGGGAGTTCATCCAGTCCCTGCAGATGAACAGTCACCATTAAGAAGTGACAACAGGAGCTGCTCGTATTTTATTAGCTGAAAAGTGGAAAACCCAAGAATTACCAACGATAGAAGAATGGCAGATGAAGATGATGGATTTTTCAGAGCAAGCTGACCTAACTGGAAGAGTCCGCGACCAGACAGAGGAGGAGTACCAGGCAGAATGGAAAAAATTTAATGATTATTTAATTAAATATGTTAAGTTAAATTAGTTGGAAATAACTTGCAGATAACTAATTAGATTAGGATTTTATATAAGTTAAGTGATGAATCAATCTGTATAATTTCAAAATGAAAAGACTGAAAGATGTTAAAGCTAAAGGTAAATTTTATAAGAACTGTGATTTGGAAAACCGTTAAATGGATTTGCATGGAAATTCAACCAAGGGGAAGCGAGGAAGTCACTTAGCAATGTTAATAAGTATAATTTTTAATAAGATTATGATTTGTGTTTGTTTGTTTGTTTGTCTTGTTTGCTTATAATTTTGTGAAAATTAATTTTAAAAATTGGGGGGGGGAGAAGTGACAACAGGAGGTGCACACTCCCCAAAATGTTTTGTGTTACCCATCATGTGGAAAATATCTTATCCATTATTTGTTTCCAGAATCAAGTTCCCAGGATCACAAACTGATCCCATGTGTGGGAGCTTTCATGTATTATAATGTCTACATGTTATTGTTGTTGTTAAGAAAACCCCAAACCAAATGGAGTCTGACTTGCTTGGTGCAGTTAAAAAGTATAACCCTCCTCTCAGGACACTCACAGGTTCCTTCTATAGGCCTCTTGACTCCTCAGCGATTCACATAGTTTTACAAATTTTCTGCTCATGCAAGAAGGCATATGACGGTTAGCTCAATCAGGGCAAGGCCTCCCTGGTCTCAAAAAAAGCTGATGGGAAAATGCCTCTGAAAGAGATACGTTTTCTTCAGTAAGATACCCGATTGCGCGTTAAGCCCTGTCCGCACAAAATGGAATCTGCTGCCTCTTGGATTCTTTCCTGTTCATGAAGGGGGATCCCTTACACTGCATTACGTGGGGAGAGGAAAACAGGATAAAGTGAGACTGATGGGTCCAGTGTGCTCTTCATCACCATGGAAAAGGTTGGGCAAGCAAAAGCACCCAATCTCCAAGTAATAGCATATTAGAGAAGAGCACAATTACGGCACACTGGATCAGCTCCTGATACCTGTAAACAAACAAACAAACAAACAAACAAACAAACAAACAGCATGAAGTAGCACGTAGTTCTGATTAATGTGAACCTGCTCTGTCCCAGCTCTTGTTGTTGTTTTTTTGCAGGCCTTTAAAAAATAAAATAAAAAATAGTGTGCCCTAGAGCTGAAGGAATGTGTCTGTTTTGGATTATCTCGGTTTCTCATCTTTCTAAACTTAAATCCAGTTCTCCACATTTCAACATCAGATTGTGATTTTTTTTAAGTCCTCGTGAAAATTAATCAGCATTGTTGTGCAAATTTCTCCTAAATATGTACATATTTGTTTGCCATTCTGCCTAACATAGACATCCTTGCAAAACAATGTTCCCTAATTTAATGTGTTTTTGTATACCTGTTTCCCTAAGACGCAGATTTATATCCACACTATACAGTGTTATGTGCATTCGTGTGCACATCAGTGGACTGGAGAACCGCATTGCAAAATTCAGAGAAGTACAAATTTCAAAGAATGGCAGTGCTTTACTTTATGTAGTTTGGGGAGCTGCAAATTAGGTAAGGTCACTTTTAAATGCGAACCAAATCAAATCTGTCCCTCCCCACTGGTCTTTAGAGTGTCCGTATTGGCTGGCAGGTCTATGGGACTGAAGTCTCTGTGCACTAATGGGGCACCTCTACAGTTGTTTCACAGTGCTTACAATGAGCCACAGCACACACATATTCGCAGACACAGCACCCATCCTATTTATGAGCAGCTGTGCTTGCTCTTGGTAGGCAGATCCTTGACAGCTGAGAGTCCAAAGAAACATGTGCCCCTCATTGTGGCAGTGATGTGACCGAGGGGAAACTGCAAGGGAGTAAATGTATCTCTAGCATGGGAGATAGCTCTGTGGGAGGGCTGCAGAGGAGCATATGCAAGCAAAAGCGTCACTCAGGGAGAAAGAACACAAGGGTCTAGATTCATGATGGCCAACATCTTTGGCCTTAATATGGAAGTTGGATGTAGTCCATACACCACCAGATAGCCACAGAATCATCAGATTTTATTGTGAAAGGTGAATTTGGAAGCCACCTAGTTCAACCCCTGCTCAGGAAAAATATAGTTACAGGTGGGTAGCCGTGTTGGTCTGCCGTGGTCGAAACAAAATAAAAAAAATCCTTCCAGTAGCACCTTAGAGACCAAATAAGTTTGTTATTGGTATGAGATTTCATGCGCATACACATGAAAGCTCATACCAATAACAAACTTGGTTGGTCTCTAAGGTGCTACTGGAAGGAATTTTTTTATTTTGTTTCAAGAAAAGTATGTATGGTATCATAAGACAGCTGGCTGTTCAGCCCCTGCTTGCTTAAATATATTCAAAGAATGAGAGCTCATCACTTCTTGTGATGTTCCACTGTCGAAACAGCTCTGACTATTAGGAAGTTTCTCCTAAGGTTAAGTCAAAATTATTATTTTTTTGCAATTTTCACGCTACGGTTCTAATCCTGCCTGCTGGAGCAACAGAGAGCAAGTCTGCTCCATCTGCTAGGTGACAGCCCGTCAGATATGTGAAGGCAGCTTGACCTCATTTCCAGGGTAAACATTCGTAGTTCTTTCAACCGTTCCTCTTAAAATTTGATTTCCAAAGCCTCTCACCAACCTGGCCACCCTCCTCTGGACACATTTGATTGTCCACACTGTTCTTTACATGTGGTGCCAAGAGCTGGGCACATTACTCCAGATGTGGTCTAACCATCACTGGCATAAAGACCACATCTGCACGAAAGCATCAAAACACACCTCCTCCAAACCATCCACCTATTTGGCATGAGCCGAATATTTTTCCAACACTTGTCAAAACTGAAAAGCATCCCTCTTTTTCATAATTTTTAAGGATGCCCACATTGTTTTTTAACCTGTTCATTTGCCTTGGTCTCTCTTGTCGCTCTCAATTGTCGTCTCACCTTCCTAACCTTGACTGGTTATGTAATGTTGCAATGTTATTCTGTTGACTACATGTTCCTTGATTAGCTGAGATCACCCACAGCCTTAATTTAATCAGAGCTGAGACCTCTGATTAATCCAATCTGAGGCCAAAGTATTTCAGACCAAAGTATTATAAACAACCAAAAGCATTCGGCCGGCCAATGTGAGAATAGGATGCTTGACCAGATGAGTCACTGTTCTGATCCAGCAGCCTGCTATTTTGTTCTTATGTTCAATTTTGTCGCTTCATTCCTGTGCCTGCATGCATATGCACTGCACATTTGGCACACTGTACACACCAGCTAATTTGTCATTGTGACAGTAACATAAATATCAAAACAGTACACAAATTGTTTCTATGAAACCAGATTGTGAAAGAGCAACCTTATTCATCTGTGGTAGCATGTTTATGAAAACTGTTGTTGGCGCCTTGGAAATGAAGTAAATATTTTGTATGAGACTGGGGTGGAACAGTTAAATAATTTTAGATGCTGGGTGTTAATTTGTCTTACTTTAAATGGTATCGTGGAGGGACCCACTCTTTAAATGATCATATGGGGCCCTGGACTTCTGCCCCAAAGTTTGACCTTGAATACATCGCTGAGCCTGAGCTAGGCCTTATCTGCTCCATACATTTAAAGCAGCATCATACCACTTTAAACACCCATGGCTTCCACCAAATAATTATTGGATGTGTAGTTTGTTACAGGTGCTGAGAGTTGTAAAGAGAGACTCTCCCTCAATGGAGGTCTTCAAGCAGAGGCTGGGCAGCCATCTTTTGGGAATGTTCTAGCTCTGGAGTTCCTCTGCCACAGCAGGTTGAACTGGATGACAGGAGTGGCTGGTCCCTATTGGGCAGAAGGCTGGGAGGCCAACAGTAGGTGGTGCCAGAGCCAGAGCCCGACAGAGCCAACAAATTCTAGTTCTGTTCCCATCCGCCTCCCTGCCAAATTCTACAGGGGTAAAACTGAGGCCAAGGAGGAGGTTGACAAGCAGTGCCACCCCCTGCATGGATCAGAAGGCAGCAATGTGGGGACTGGATAAGAGCAGGCCAGAGTCCTAAAAGAATAGCCACCACTGCTACTCACCTGCAAGGCCATCTCAAACCCTTATGATTTTATGACTAATAACGCATCATTGTTAAACTGAGGAGGCATCAAATTAGTGATGTACTTGCACAGTCAGCTATAGGTTTCAAGTTTGCCCCCCCCCCCACATTTCTCAAGGCACTTCTCATTTGCTTTTTGAAGCTCAGTTGAAAACTGATAGCGTAAGTCATAACAAGTCTAAAAGCATCTTGGCGAGGCCACTATTTTTAACAAAGCCAACACGTTCCTCTCTTCCATCTAAGCTTGCTCTCATAATAACTCACGTAAGCAAGGTGGAGCAACACACAACCACTGTGGTCCAGCGATTCCTCTGATGGAAAACTAAAGCTTTCCTTGCCGCAGATCACGCAGCAGGGAGCACCACTTGTGAAGATGCAAAGACACACTGAAATTTTGCAAAGCGAGCTGAAATTTAAGCCTGGCTGGTTTCAAAACGACACCCTGAAACGATGCACAGCTCTGGGACACAGCAGCTGCAGGGTTCAGTTACTGCCACTTGCAAAATCTTGCAACTCTTTTGTAGCTGTGGAGTTGAAGCCTTAGCCTTACAGGACCATGTGAAGCACCGTTTCTGGAATTAAGAAGCTTCTTGTCTAACCACCTTATTTCCTGAACTTAGCTTCTGTGGAACAGGCAGTTGTTCCAGCTGTGACCTGGAGGTAAGGGTTCTAAATCCTGAAAACTTTAAAGAACATAAACAGCATGGTTCCAATCAATTTAACATGAGAATGGCTGACAGAATGTTCCTTTTTCTTAACTGTTGTGATTACTAATTTTAATGCCAAACAGGCAATAATAAGGGGATAAGTATATGCACTTCCTTCTAATCGAAGGAGATACAAATGAGTTAGTATCGGATAGATCAATCATTTCCCTTTCTTGTGATGCATGCGTTTACTGGTTCTAAATACAACTTCCCATTCACTCAGACTACTGCAAAAGGTCTTCCTTGTGTACAAATGCAACAGGGTTTAGAATTCGGGGTTTTGAAATAGCTATTACATAGATCCTATTTAGACCATATTCTAGGGCCAAATAGATCAAAATGTTTTTGAGAATACTTTCTAGGTAGCACAATTGTAATTTATGAAATATTGTCTCATCTTTTTAACATGCTTCCAATACATGCCATACTAGGATTACAGTAACAACCAACATTACTATTAAATACAATACTCTCACCGGAAGGGGGAAAATGCACAAAGCTGATAAAGTACAATTATAGTAATTCTTGGTGTAGTTGGTCTGCCTTACTGAGGAGTTAGACACAGAATTGCATGTCCTTCCAATACAGCATAGAGTTATATTTTCCTGTCAGTTCCTTGGCCACCTACAGCAATCTCTTCCTCTGATTCTTGCTATCCCGAGCAGGCAGCAAAAGTTTGTTAAAGTTCCTTTTATAATCTGCTATACATGACTGGTGGACTGCATTTAGTCAGATGGGTCACAGGCTCATAGCATTCAGTATCCTTGGGCAGCTGCCAAAGCCTCAGAATCCCACAAGGGCTGCACAACATTGATGCTGCTCTTGAGCATTTTATGCCAGGTGGCAGACAGCTAGGCTATGAGCTGCCATTTTAAATTTCCCAGGGCACCGTGGGAAATAAAAATGGTGGCTTGTAGCTACTCATGACTGCTGGGCTCCAATGCAGAGTGGGGCACTTAGGGCTATTTCCCAAATGCTCCTTTGAACTTAGGAATTGGCCTGCTTTTTTGCTGTGTCATCTTTAATAAGCGTTTGTGTGTTTTAAATTCTATGAAATAAAACAGCAGCAAAAAAGTTGATTCTATGATGCTGGGGTGACAATGTTTGCTGACTCTCTGTCTTGGAAGGGAAGAACTACAATTAATTAAAAGCAACAGAGAAAGCAGGACACACACAAACTGCTGTAGAAAATAAATGGGCCACCAGGCAATACCTAGTATCTATAATGGCTCATTAAAAACAAAAGTTACAGGACAGCACACGTTATTAATGAAGTGGGAATCAAGTGTGTGGTCAAATACTTTTTAAAAAAATAAATAAATCCACCTATCCTTTCAGACTTTCCTCTTGGTACATTTCCTTTCTTTTCTTTCTTTTTAATAAAGAAGCCTTGAGTTTAAACCTTGTGCTAGCACATATGGAACACAATGTTAATGATGCAGAAGAGACCATTTTTCACTGTTTCAGACTTTTACATCCATTACTCTCCTGCTTATTAAGCCCATGAGGTTCACAGTACAGAATTTATTTGCAAATCCCACTCCCCTACAACTTTTAAGCCAAAGGCATTAGGAAATAAATGGACAAAAGAAAGGAAAAGAAAAACAGGAAAGGTTATTGTTTCAAAAATCTGTATATTATTTCAGCAAAAACAAACCACAAGCCAATGCTGCTGTCAGGATTTTAAAAAATATATATTTAATTTTCCTTTGCAGAACATACATTTGCTATGTGAGCACTAAATCTTGTATCTGGCAGATCGTTCTGTGTGGGCTACCAACCAGTATTTCAAAATCTCAATGTATTGTAAATGTAGCTCCCAACTGTGTGCTATTCAATTTAGCTGAAACACACAAATACCATGGATTTGCCCAGAAGTACCTGTAAACATCTGAGGTGGTGTTCCGTGAGCAAAGGCAAATCATTTGGGGAAATTTCTACGCAAATCTCATTTATTTATTTTGCTTTATAAAGATGCATTTGTAGAACAGCACCTCAGATAAATGATTAAGGTGGTGTACAGGGGGAAAGCAGGGGCAATAAAGCACCATAAACCATAAAACAATGCAACATAATTATTTAAAATGACTATCACTTCTTGAAAAGGCCTGTTGGCATTAAAATATATCCAAGAGAGACCTGGAAGATAGCAGCGAGGATGCCTGAATCTCTGCTGGACAAGCATTCCACAGCATGGTCTGGTAGGATAGGAAAGATGTCACTCGCTGTTGCTAATCTGCCCCTATTGGCAGTTTAGTGGCTGCATTCTGCACTAGCTAGTGCAAATAGACAGGGCCCAAGGACAGCCCTGCACAGAACGCATTCCAGTGATCCAGTCTTAAGGCTAGCAATGCATGGACTAGAGTGGTCAGGCTGTCCAGATACAGCTGTAGCAGTGGCACCAGATGAAACTGGTAAAAGACACTCCTTTCAATAGCTCTGAGGTGGGTGCAAGCTCATATTAAGAAGGCCGTTGCAGGGCACAAATAACCTATTTTCTCAGCATCAATGCTGAAACACGTAATCCCCCTACTACAAGTCACAACAGGTGGTGCTGTGGTCTAAACCACTGAACCTCTTGGGCTTGCCGATCAGGTCAGCGGTTCGAATCCCCGTGACGGGGTGAGCTCCTGTTGCTCTGTCTTAGCTCCTGCCAACCTAGCAGTTCGAAAGCACACCTGTTCAAGTAGATAGATAGGTACTGCTGCGGCGGGAAGGTAAACGGCATTTGCCTGAACTCTGGCTTCCGTCACGGTGTTCTGTTGCGCCAGAAGCAGTTTAGTCATGCTGGCCACATGACCCCAGAAAGCTGTCTGTGGACAAATGCTGGCAAAGCAGAGATGAGCACCGCACCCCATAGTCGCCTTTGATTGGACTTAACCATCCAGGGGTCCTTTACCTTTTTTTACATGTCCATTGACTGGCAGCGCCCACCATTTCTACTTGTCGTTCCCCAGCTGGACGCTGGCGTTCTCAGAGCCTCTCTGCCCTGCAGTAACGTCCCCTTGAGCATGTGCAGAGTGCTCCAAGCACTTAACCCGACCCCCCCCCCCGAAATAAGCCTCCCCAGACAACCCTGGAAACCGACACCCCCTCTCTCTTGTAAAACACACCAGCATATAAAACCCGCTGCGTTGCAAGCAGAGGTGCGTTGGCAACCACGGCTGGCGGCTTCAGCCCAGGGCGAGAGTCCAGAGGCGGAATGTGCTGAAGGGGCGGCACTCTCCGCCCGTGGCCGCGCGCCCCTCCGAGCAGGCCCGCCCCTCGCCTTCGCTGCGCGGGCTTTCCGCTTCCCCCTTCCGCGGGCCGCTTCCTTTTCCGCCGCGGAGCCGCCTGGCCAAAGCTCCGCTGCCAACTGCTGCCTCCCAGCGGAGCGAGCGATGCCCGGGGCCGCGCGCTAGGAAGCCCTGGGCCCACTCCAGGTGAGGGTGGAGCGGCGCGCCCTGCTTCGCATGCGCTCCCGATGCGCGCGATGCCCCAGTCGGGTCCCAGGGGGCGATAGACTCCAGCGGGGAAGGACAAAGGCGGCCGCCGGTAAGTTGCTGGCGAGGGGCGTGACTCTCCGCGCCTTATATGGAGGGGCGGCGGAGGGAGCGTTGCGTTATAGACCTTTGCATTCTCGCATCTTTTCAACACACACACACCCTTAAATAAAAAATAAAATCGTAGTGAGTGAGTTGACATCCGTTTGTCTCGGGGAAACAAATGTTTACCAGATCGTAGGATTTGGAGTGGTGTTCCCTCGCCCCCAAGGCATTATAATCTAGTGTTTTCTGTGATCCAAGCTTTTTGTCTCTGGGGAAACTGAGGCTGGTCGCTAGCGACTTGCTCCAGAAGAGGAAAGTCCTACTGTATTAACATGATAGATGTGGATCTGTGACGCTCTTGCGCCCAGGGCAGAGTTCAGCATTGGCTTCTGGCTCATCTGGGGTCCACCACTGTCAGTTGAAGGTGCAGGAATGGCATTAATGTTACTTGGTTTTGGTCACAAAAGCACCCCCGTTGGTGTGTCCAGCAGCAGAAATAACACCAGAGTGCTTTATTTATTAGGGTTGTCAGAGATTCTGTAAGGTAAGGTACATCCTGTACTTCAGAACGCTTACGTTCCACAGGAATTTGTTTGCTTTGAAAATTTATTCCACACCTAGCTTTCAAAGGGAGGCAGTGGAGGACAGGAGTGCCTGGCGTGCTCTGGTCCATGGGGTCACGAAGAGTCGGACACGACTAAACGACTAAACAACAACAGCTTTCAAAAAGAAACTCAATTTGGCTAATGGGTCACAGCAGCAGTTCCCGTTAAGATCAAAATGTTAACACCAGAAACTTAAACAATAATACAGATTCCAAAACAGCCCAGGGAAATTAAAACATTGGGTATAAACCAACTGAAGGAGAAACCATCAGCCTTTTCAAACAATTGTGCTTAATGGATCCCCCCCAGTTCTCAAGAGTCCCACTGAGAACTTAAGTGTAGAAATAATATTGCAAAAATGCCGTATGTGTACCATCCCCATAAGTTTTCATGGGCATGTCAGCAAGCAAGCCAACAAAAAACTGTCGGTGGCCCTTTAATTGGACTGAGTATGACATGCCACTAGGTAAGGGTTGCACCCCTCCTGTGATGCCCCTCCTTTGATTTCTCACTTCTGGCATTAATACCAGGAGAGTGTGGAGACCAGGAGCTGCCATAGCCAACAACTGGGTTTTCTCTAATGCTCTGGGCAGGAGGAAGTGAAGATAAGGTGGCTATATGGAAGAGAGGAAAAACAGCAAGGAACTGTGACTGGACCAGAGTAGCCAGCTACTGGGAGAAATGTTATCAAAGCTGTCTCCTTAAACCATAAACGAATGCCCTTAGATAAATAGAGGAGCTATCCTAATGGAGAGAAAGCATATGGAGCAACATGTTTTTGCATCTGCTTTGCTGTGCCAGCTCCATGGATTGGGCCCTTTTCTAGGAACCGGACCAGCTTTGGATCCAGTGGGCCCATCCCTGCCCTCCACTCCTGAAATGCATCATTTGGGGGCCTTACACTAGCTGCCGCTGGTGAGACCACTACTGCTAGTAGCAGGCGCTGTGCTTTCAGCAGGTGCCTCCACAGCAGCAGAGCCCATTGGAGGGACATCTCTGCCAAATCCTAACCCACACTAGCACCATGGATTGCGGATTAGGATAGTTCTGTAAGTGAATTGCACCTGGTTGATAAGTAGGTGTTTCGCACCCAAGGGGCAGCACGTGGATTGATTCTCACAGACGTGCTCGTTTCTCTGGTGTTAGCCAGTTATGGAACTGGTTTAGAGATCAGCTTACAAACCAGGGTTCCTGGATATCTGCAGGCTATGCATTTTATTTAATTAGTACACTTATATGCTTCCTTGGTGGGGGGGAGTTCTGTGCAGCTTCCAGGTCTCCCATTCAGGCAGTGTGCCATCCAGCCAATGAGCAGACTGAGAGAGCTACATTATGTACCCTGAGTCCATTCTCTAAAGGCCACCTGTGCACAAAGTTGGGTGAATTTGGTGAAATGTGTTGCCTTCCTTTGGATACACGGAGAAATGAAAGAGTGCCAACTGACTCTTCTTCTCAAAGGCATCGTGGAATGGCTCCCTCTTATTGCCTTTGTCTCTTTCTCTCTCGTTCCTTTTTCTCTCTGGTCCGGTCTCCATCTCACCCTTGCCTGAAAGGACTCCTGAACTGGAAGAGCCAACATGAAAGGTGAAGAAACTCGGCAGCGGAGAAAGGAAGGCAGAACTCGCAATGGAGAGCGGTCCAGGCACAAAGCAAAGGGCAAGGGTAAACACAAAGAGAGCAAACTTGGCAGCCAGGGGACAGAGGATGGCTCTTTGCTGCTGCCTCAGAAGCAGCCTGCTGAAGCAAAAGTGGCAATGGCAAAGCTTCAGGAGGAGTCTGCCATCGTGATTGGCCTGCAGGTGCTCCTGCCCTACATGATGGCGGGCATGGGCATGGTCCTTGCGGGGATGGTCTTGGATTACGTTCAGGTAGGAAGAACAGAAAGTTCTGTGCATTTGCTTCTTTGTGTTCTGTGACTAGAGGACAGGATCTGTGATGTTTCTCTGCTAGCTGTCAACAGCCCAGGGCAGTTAAAACCCAAGATCTCATATTGTTTTGGGTAGCTAATTCATACCCACCTTGTTGTCCATAATTGCAGAATCCCTTTGCCTGTATATCCTTCAAGACTAAGGCTGAATTTCTGCAAACACTTTAAATGGGAGGTTATGTAAGTCCTGCAAGTCTGTTGAACTTAGTAAATATGCATGGAGTAGGGGTGTACTGGTATTTTTCTTAAGTGCCTAAGTTCCTTAGTTGATTCAAGAATTAGAACACTGTGTCACTGTGTCCCTTCCTGGTCTAGGGCTGTTTAGAGATGGCTTCTGTATATAACATCTACAGATTCTGCTGTTCTCTATTCCTATCTCTGCTAGCTGCTAATGTTACGTATTTATTGCTTTAATCTTGCTTTGTGTACTGTCTTAAGTGCAATAGCTGTAGATAATGTCTGAAATAAATAGTCTTAAACACAAACTTTTATTTATTTATTTCATTATTTTAAAAATTTATACACTGCTTGATTGTAAACAACAACAAAGCGTTTTGCAAAAGGATGAAACAATAAAATCAAGAAAAAAATTACAGTCCTAAACTCAGAGGTTTGTCCTACTGCTATCAATTAGGTGTGTCTACACTGGATTACAGTCTTAAACAAACAAAGGTTTAAAAGTACTAAATCAAGTGTTGATATTTTTTTTATTACTATAGACAGGTGACTCAACCCTCTGCTTTAATTTTATATTAATGTTTTCTGTATTTTCCATAAGTTAAAACTAGAATTTGAATAAGTACTTCCTAATGGGTGCTTTTCTCTCACTGCCTGATTTATTTAACTAGCAAGGCAGCAGGTCATGCTGCCCCTTATCTATCAGATAGGAGGATTACACTGAGACAAGGGGGGGGGGGCGGAGAACCTTTCCTGCATGTCCTGAGCACTTTAACAGAGCTGAAGTTAATATTTCTCCTGGTCCCATAAGGTTAGAGGTCCCACCTATTTCAAATTGACACTGTGTTCCAGAACTCATTTTATTGTACTAGGTAATAAAGGACATACTGCACACGCTATTAAGAATCCCTGTATAAACAGACACCATATTATTGTTTTTAATATGTACCCTTTTAAGACGGTTAAATCACTACAGTCAAACCTCAGCTGTCGAACGTAATCTGTTCCGGAAGCCCTTTTGGCACAGATTCTGATTGGTTGCAGGAGCTTCCGGCACTGTTCAGCTTTTGAAAAACGTTCAGAAACCTGAGCATTTACTTCCAGGTTTTCAGTGTCCGGGAGCCAAAATGTTCCAAAATGGAGGTGTTCGGTAGCCGAGGTTTGACTGTATTAATTATTTTTATTCATTTTTATTGGATTTTAATAGCAACAGTGCAAACAAATAAAAAATCTAGATTCACTGTTCAAAGGAAGGACATGTTATCCTCATCCAATAAAGAGAATTGTGACACTGGGAATGGGGATCCTCTGGCCCAATCCAGCTCACCAGGCCTCACAATCTGGCCCCCAGGCCATGTCCCTGAAGAGAAGAAAGGGTCTAGTTTTCATCCCCATTGTGGCATGGCTCTAAACCCAGGACACACAGCTTTCCACTGAGGTAATGCCTGAAAAAGGTTCTCTACATCTGTTCTGCCATTGCGTCTATGAAGGTCCTCTTGATTTAGCTGTGCTTTGGAAGTCTAAAATCATAGAATCGTAGAGTTGGATCATCTAGTCCAGCCCCCTGCAATGCAGGAATCTCAACTGAAGCATCCATGACTGATGGCCATCCAACCTTTGCTTTAAAACCTCCAAGGAAGGAGAGACCACCACCTCCCGAGGGAGACTGTTCCACAATGTGCAGCAGAAGTGCAGTAGAAATGCCACATGTTGGATTTTTACCAACGTTTATGCTCTTAAATATGTTGTTGAAGTCGGACTTCCGGGACGCCGCGGCCACGGGAAGGAGCGAGAGGTAACTCGTCTGAGGAGCCTCGAACAGCGTGGGGGTCTTAGAGGGGTCACGAAGGCTCCGTGAACCCCTAAACCACAGGTGGAATATCCTGTTGGTCAAAATACCCAGCAAGGCTGCGTGTGCTCGCCTGTGTTGCCGGCGTTTAACACGGCTGGAGCAGCAGCGAGAAGGGGAAGCACCAGACTCCATGCTGTGAAGCCTCAGGCTCCGAGTGAAAGCGGCGGACCTCCGACAACAGAGGAAAAGCTGGGAAATAGTTCTAAAGCTTTGAAGAAAGCCAAAGGAATTCTGAACGAAGTACCCAGCGGAGAAGTAATTAAAGACAAAAGAAGGAGGAATTCACTACTGGCGAAGTACCCAGCGGAGAAGTAATTAAAGACAAAAGAAGGAGGAATTCACTACTGGCGGTAAGATTGACAAAGGAGTAAAGCGAAAAGCTGACAGACGTGAATGAAAGAGCAAGAAGTAACTGCTAGCGAGGGGAAGGAATATCCTCGGTAACAAAGTACATTTTATAAAGTACAAAGTACAGAGAGTTGGAAGCAAGGTAATATTGAGGTTTTTTTTTGATAGAGAGACTCTTTACCGGGTTTGAGAGGAGGAAAGGAGGTTTCTGGGGCATTTGGTTGATGCTTTAACCGACAGGCTTTTTGAGGACGTTATCGTTAACATCAACTTTCTTGTTTGAAGTGGGTGGAAGAAAGCCTGGGTCCTCCCCAGACCTTAATGCTGGTTTTATGTTAGTGACTTCCCTATGGGTTTAAAAAAGGGAGGAGGAAGCCATTTCGGGACTTAACTTGGCTCTGTTATTTGCCATTTCAATTTGTTCTTGATTTACTACGTCTCTGCATGCATTTGAGATTTAAAGGGACATGCGCCAAAAGCCAAACAGGAAAATTTAAACCAGCATAAGGAACACTTCCCGAAGAACCTCCAAGTCTCCAGTAAAGGAAAATTTTTGGTGACGCCAGACTTCTATAATACCACCCTCTAAGAGGGTAAAGACTGTAAAAGGTAAAGACTGTAAAACTTTGTGTATAGTCTGACGCCTACTATCTGCTATTACACCCCAACGCCAGACCCGGTAACCTATTAACCCATTAGAGACTATCTGTGATCCTGTGCCTCATCCCTTTTTGAAAGACATTAGGACAGAGACCAGCTTCTGGGGGAGACTATTCCAGATCCAAGGACCTACCACAAAAAGGCCCTGCTACATGTCTCATGGTTATGAATCCTGGGAACTGTGAGCAAATTGCAGTTCAGCAACATTCGGAGGGCTGCAGGTTGACCATTCAGGACTATGTTTCTTCATAAACCTGTCTATAAATCTGCTGTATTTATATAACTCCCCAAAGACATTAGTGTGGTGGTCCCTAAGATCTTTCAAGCCTACAAAATGACAAACGGCGCAAAAAAGGGGGTGGCAACGCCAGCGGAAAGGAGGCCATCGAGACAAGAGGATGCTAAGGAAAGTAAAGAAATTAAAGACTATAGTAGTCTGATGGCAGAAATAAGGAAAGAATTCAAAAATAATGAACAATATATTGAGAGAAAATTACTTGAGGTACAAGACACTTTGGACAAGAAATTGGAGGGAGTGGTGGGGGAATTGACAGGAAAGGTTAAAGATTTATCAGTAAGAACCAAGGTTCTGGAAGATTCAATGAAAAAGGTGCAAAAAGATACGAAAACTAGTAAGAAGGAGGTGGATAGAATTAGAGTAGAAGTTAAAGAGATAGAAAGAGTGCAGGAAGAGTTGTTGGACAATATGGCTATGACGCAAATGAGGCAAAATCAAACCAACCTGAAACTGAGGGGTGTACCAGAGACCCCAAATGAGAATATTAGATCTAAAATGATAAAAGAGCTGGCAACTTGGTTAAATAAGAGTGAGGAGGAGGTAAACTGTCATTTAGGAAATATTTTTCGAATAAGACCAAAGTCAGACAGAGCCAGAAAGAAAAAGCTGCTAGGTGATGTAATTGTCATGTTCAACACTTTGGAAATAAGAAATGAAATACTGCAACAGAACCACATAAAAAGGTTATATATTGAAGGAAACCCAATTATTATCTTTAGAGAAATTCCTTCGAGATTTCTTCGAAGGAGAGAGACATATAAAAAATTAACAAACCAATTGAAGAAGAATGGGATATTGTATAGATGGGAGTTTCCTGAAGGCATTTCATTCTACTTTAAGGAAAAAAGGTTTAAATTAAGCACCAGTGTTGAACTCCAAAAATTTGCGAGGAGATACGAGAAGGACCTGGGAAAAGTTGAAGGGGAGGCGGAAAGGGAGGAACGACAGAAAGACGAGGAGGGTGAAGGGAGTGAAGAAGAAGAAAAAGAGGAGAGCTTAACAGGAGAAGGGGAAGAACAAGAGGAGGAAAGCAAGGAACAGTAGTTTCTATTTAATCTAGTTAAATTAGCTAGAATAGTTTAATAGATGGCTTTAAAAACAATAAGCTGGAATGTGAACGGTTTGAACAATAAAAATAAGAGGAATCAGATTGCGCATGTATTGCTGAAAAAGAATTGGGATCTAATTTGTCTTCAAGAAACGCATGTAATAGGAAAACACAAGAGGGTATTAAGTAATAAGAGATTGGGATTGGACTTTGTGACCTCCGACAAGGTTAAGAAAAGAGGGGTAGTAATTTATATAAAGGAAAAATATGACCCGCAATTACTGTACAAAGATGAACATGGGAGAGTAGTGGTGGTGCAGATGGTGTTTCATGGAGAAAAAATAGTTGTGGTTGGAATATATGCCCCGAATGAGAAAAAATCAGCTTTCTTTTTGGAATTAGATAATATACTAACGGAATGGATGGATCAGAAAATGATATTGATGGGAGATTTTAATGGGGTGGTGACGCCGAATACGGATAGATTAACAAAAAGACAAGATGGGAAAGAAGGTAAATTACCACGATCTTTCTTTGACATGGTAAATAATTTGGGATTGACGGATGCTTGGAGATTTAAAAATCCTACTGCAAAACAATTCACTTTTTTTTCAAATCCGAATCAGAGCTGGGGGAGGATAGACAGTATTTGGGTCTCGAGGGAATTGGTACAGAACTTAATTAAGTCTGAAATTTGGCCTCGAACTTTATCTGATCATAGTGCGGTTTCCATGGAGTTAAAAGGTAGAGAGGTTAAAACAGCCAGATGGAGAATGAATGAATATTTATTTAATGATCAAAAGATAGTAAATAAGGCTATAGAAACAATTGAAGAATACTTTAGGTGGAACTTAAATGGAGAAACTTCCATAGAGACGGTGTGGGACGCAGGAAAAGCGGTCATGAGGGGTTTTTTGATTCAGAAAAATAGCCAATTAAGAAAAGAAAAGGAAAAAAAGAAAGAGCAGATTTTAACACAGATTATGGAAAATGAAAGAAAATTAACTGTTAACCCTAGTGAAGAGAGTTTAAAACAGAACTTAAAAATATTACAAGCTAAATTTGCTACAATAATTAACCAAGAGATAGAGTGGAAAACTAAGAGGATGAATCAAAAGAACTTTGAGTCCGCAAATAAGATAGGGAAATATCTAGCGTGGCAGTTGAGAGAAAGGAAGAAGTTGAGTACGATCAGTAAAATAAAAGAAGGAGATATGATTATGGAAGAACCAAAAGAAATAAAAAGAATATTCCAAAGATATTATAAGGATTTGTATAAAAGAGGAGAGGAAACAGAACAAGAAATAGATCAATTTTTGCAAAAACACCATCTGGAACAAATTGTAGAAGAGGAAAGAGCAGCACTAGATGAGATAATAACACAGGAAGAGATAAAAAAGGCTATCAAAAAGATGAAAGTTGGGAAGGCGCCGGGACCGGACGGCCTTCCGGCCAAATATTACAAAATATTAATTAACCAAATATCACCAGTGCTGGGAGAGGTTATGAACAATATATTGAGAGAAGGAAAGATACCTAATACCTGGAAGGAAGCCTATGTTACATTGATTCCTAAAAAAGAGGTGGACACTATGGAAGTAAAGAACTATAGGCCAATCTCATTATTAAATAATGATTATAAGCTATTTGCAGACATAATGGCGGAAAGATTAAAGAAGGTCTTGATTAATAAAATTCATGGTGACCAAACAGGATTTCTCCCAGGGAGACAATTACGGGATAATGTAAGGAATTTGATTGACATTATTGAATACTTGGACATGAAAATAGACAGAAAAGCTGCACTGGTTTTCATAGACGCCGAAAAGGCATTTGACAATGTTTCCTGGAACTTCCTAAAGAAGGTTTTGGAGAGGATGGGAATTGGCGAAAAATTTAGAAGAGGCATAGAAGCAATATACAAAGAACAGAAAGCAAAGCTGGTGATAAATAATAATAAATAATAATACAACAGAATATTTTAACATTTATAAAGGGACCAGACAAGGTTGCCCCCTGTCCCCCTTATTATTTATTATAATTTTGGAAGTACTTAATAAGAGACTGAGGGAGGCAACAGAATATTGTTCTGACGACGATATTGTTCTGACTTTGGAAGATCCACAAGATAGTGTAAAAGAAGCACTACAAAAAATTGAGGAATTTGGAGATGTGGCAGGTTTTAAGGTAAATAAGAATAAAACTAAAATGCTGGTTAAAAATCTAACTAAGGAAGAAACGAAAGATCTAGAACAAAAAGTGGAAATCATGGTGGTGAAAAAAGTGAAATATTTGGGAGTGTGGATCATGGCAAAAAACATAAACCTATATAAAGATAATTATGAAGTTACATGGAAAAAAATAAAGAAAGATCTGGAAATATGGGGGAGGATGAAATTTTCCTTTTTAGGGAGGATAGCAGTGGTTAAAATGAATGTTTTGCCGAGGATGTTGTTTTTATTTCAAACTCTTCCAGTTATTAAAGGTTTAAAACAATGTAAAGAATGGCAGAGAACCCTGATGAAATTCATCTGGCAGGGGAAAAGACCAAGGATTAAAATGAAAATATTAACTGATAAAAAGGAAAGAGGAGGTTTTGCTCTCCCAGATTTGAGCCTATATTATGAAGCAGCGTGCCTACTTTGGCTAAAAGATTGGATAAAACTGGAGAACAGAGACCTATTGGAATTAGAAGGTTTCAATAATTGGTACGGGTGGCACGCATATCTCTGGTATGAGAAGGTGAAAGTCCACAGGGCTTTCTTAAATCATATTTTCAGGGGACCAATATATCAGGTCTGGGAAAGAAATAAGAACCTTCTTGAAAGAAAAACACCATGGTGGATCTCACCGGTAGAGGTCTTAACAATAAAAAAAACCAACATGGAAGGGAAGTTAGCCACTTACGAAGATTTGGTAAGAAAATCAGAACAAGGGCTTAAACTTAAACCGTATGAGGAAATAAAGGATCAATTCACTGGTTGGCTACAATATCATCAGGTGAATGATATGTTAAAGCAAGATAAAAGAAAAATGGGCTTTGAGGACAAGAAATCAAAATTCAATATAGAAATAATAGAAGGTAAAAACAAAACATTGTCTAAATTATATGACATATTACTGGAATGGCATACAAAAGACGAGGAAGTCAAAGAGGCAATGATTAAATGGGCAATTGACTTCGGCTATAACATCGAGTTTGAAAAGTGGTTGAAATTGTGGAATAGAGATATTAAATTTACGGCCTGTACGAGTTTGAGAGAAAATGTTTGGAAAATGCTCTATAGATGGTATCTTACGCCGGCAAAATTGGCTAAAATCTATAGATCAGAAAATAAGACATGCTGGAAATGTGGTGAAGTGGAGGGAGACCTCTACCATATGTGGTGGCAATGCAACAAGGTGAAGGTTTTTTGGGAAGCAATTTATAATGAACTTAAAAAAGTTTTTAAATATACTTTCCCCAAAAGAACTG
This sequence comes from Podarcis bocagei, assembly GCF_964188305.1. NCBI lineage: Eukaryota > Metazoa > Chordata > Lepidosauria > Squamata > Lacertidae > Podarcis > Podarcis bocagei. The sequence goes on from NC_138126.1 coordinate 44,730,579, forward strand.
AGGCCTTTTTGCTGGGAATTATGGGTAAGGAAATAAAAAATGAAGATAAAAAAATATTTCTCTATGCCACCACAGCCGCAAGAATTATGCTGGCACAAAACTGGAAAACAGAAACTATACCTAACGTAAGTGACTGGCAGGTCAAAATGATTAACTATGCCGAGCTAGATAGATTAACAGGCAGAATACGAGACCAAGACGACCAGAAATTTCAAAAAAATTGGAGTAAATTTTGGAAATATATTGGAACGGATATATAGGAGGAACTGGCGGTATTAGAAAAACTTTATCAGCTAATAATTATAAACTTTAATAAACTAATTACGCAACCCGGGATTTATTTGATACTTACCAAAAGGGTGAAGGGAAGTCAAAGGCTAAGTAGAGCCTAATGTTTATATTATTTTTTTGTATGATTGTACACTTACTTTTTGTATAGCATGAAATTAGGATGAATAATTTATGTTAAAATGTTTATTTTTGCATTTGTTTGTCCTTTTTTCTTTTTTCTTTTACAAATTCTGAATAAAAATTTACTTGCAAAAAAAAAAAATGTTGTTGAAGTCACTTGGGTGCCCTTCTGCATAACTAACAAGGTCAACAGATAATTATTAATATAAAAAAGGAGTATCGGAGACCAAGATCTAGATCTGTTTGTCTAGTTAACTAGCTATCTTTGTTTGAAAACACTTAATCCTTGACTGGCTGACTTGGATTGTTATTTTGGTTTTGATGGCATTTCTTATTTATTTGGGTTGTGTGTAGGTGTCTTGTTTATCTCTTGAGTGTTTCAAGGTGCTAGGCACCATACGGGAGTCTTATAATGAAAAGAAAACTCCTGTTCCCAAGTGTGCACAGATACGTAAGCTTATTTATTTCTGTGCTGGCAGATGCATTCCTCTTGGCTGGAGACACCTTAACTGTGTAATAAAGGAAGAAAGAAATTGTACACTCTCAGGTCTCCTGAGTTAACTGGCGCTTTCTGAATATTGATTTGTTGCCTGTAGGCTTTTTTATGGTGCTTGCTTAATAATGGACGGAGATGGAGAGCAATAAACTCATTCACCCAAGACTGTTGAACCTTACTGAAGGCCATACTTGCTACTGCATCCCAGTAGGAACTGGAACTGCTCCCTGTGCCATGGAATCGCTGTGTGTGAGAGGGAAAGCAGCAGAGAGAGCAGGTGGTGGGAAATGGCAGAGATCGAACTGAACGCCATTTTGGAGCCCCATCACCTCTGTGGGAAATGGGCTACAAGAAGTCCCTGCTCTTTTAACTCTCAGGGTTGTAAGATTTAGCATGAAGGATGGGGGAAATGGGTTGATAAAGTAAATGAGTGGCAGTGAGCTATTTCCCCCCACCCTTTTAAAAAAGTTGTTTTAAATAAGCCTCTCACACCATTTCATAGAATTGTAGAGTTGGGGTTTGAGAGAAAGAATATCTCTCTCCCCCCCCCCTCTGTGTGTGTGTGTGTGTTTTAATCTAATTGTTTTATTCTGTTTCCACTAGAAAGATTTTTTTCATTGTTTTCTAAGTACAGTCATACCTCAGAAGTGGAACGGAATCCATTCTGGAAGTCCGTTTGACTTCCAAAACATTTGGAAGCGTGGCTTCCAGACGTTCGACTTCCAAAAATACTTCGCAAACCAAAGATAGTTACTTCTGGGTTTGCGGCATTCGGGAGCCAAAACTTTTGAGAACTAAGCTGTTTGTAAACCAAGGTATGCCTGTATTGCGTGCTGTGTTTGCTGGTGGGCAGCCATATTTAATCAGGGAATCTCGTTCTGACCCTGTCCATTGGCCAGAGAGACCTAAGGACAGTGTGTACCCCCTGCCTCCCAGAAAGAAAAGATTATGTCAAGGGGGAGACCAGTGTGAACCTCCGACCCCCCCCCCAGCAGTCAGCTGGAGGAGAAGCAGCTCTGGGGAGCTTGCTTTCCACCCCCTCCCTTCCAGAGAGAATACTCGGCTCAAACTGCCAGTTGTTTTCAGACTCTGAAGGAAAACACTGTGATTAAGGGGATCTGGGTGTGGGTAGTAGGTGTGAAGGGGAATCTGCAGTACCCCTCCATGCTGCCATTTCTGGAAGGGAACAAGGGACGTGAATATTGTTTTTCCGAAAGTGATGCTGTTCCATAGGAACAGGAAGCCTGAAGAGGTTTAATTTCCTCTTCCTGTGCAGCAAGGTAATGTCTAAGGACCATTCAGCTGATACTAGATGCAGATGCGCTAGGTTTAAGCCAGGCACGTGTCTAACTGAGTAGATGCCTATTCCCAGTGGCGAGGAAAGCATGTAAAAAGATTAGTGTCAAGGCAGATATTATCACCAAAACCTTAAAAAAAACCAAAAAACCATCCAGCTTGTGTCAGAAGGGCTTCCTTATTCGGTCCTCATGATCAACCCACTTTTAGTAATTAGAGTGAAATCTGCGGGGATGCTTGCAGAGATAAAGTGGGCGTTAGCGTTGTGTAGCACCATTTGAAGGAAAGGCTGCTTTGCGGGGATCTGTGGTACCGAAAAGTGGCACAGAACAGAACAAAAAATAAATAACAGAACAAAAATCAGGTAAGTTTGTTACCTGAAACATCTAGTCCTCCAAATGCCTGCAAAACTTCCATTAAAGGAAAACATGACCCTCCACATCTTTAATTTGGGGGTGCTATCGCTTTTTAGAAAATTATTTAAACATTCAGATTTCTATCCATTTTTTATTATATCCCTTTTGATCCAAAACTAGACTCAAGGTGGCGCTGAATGGACAAAAACTACACCACAAACTATTTGCCATCCAATTAATGACAGCCCCCCCCCCGTCTCACTTGTAATCAAGAATGTGTACTGAGATTTTCTTCTTAAAGAATTGATCAAAGGGGATGACAACATATCTCAGACAGAAACTTCCCACATCTAAATTCCCACACAGTTGACAAAATTTGAACCACCTGGGCCAGAACTCTCCCACCCGGATTCCATGAAGGGGTTGGACTGATAGAGCCCCACTGATCATTTTTACACTAGTGTGTGCCATATGCCCTTTCTCTCAAGCCACCACGGACTGTGTCACTTTTTCTTCTTCTTTTGTCTTCTTTTCTTTTTTAAGCTATGCATAACAGTGCCTTGCAGACTTTTAGGACAGGAAGTAAAAACAAACAAACAAAACACATAGAACCAACCCCCCTGGAAACTTTTCCACTGACTAACAAGACTAAAGAACTACCTTAAATAAAACTTGTGCACAGACTCTTATCACAGGCCTTTGCATAGTAGCTGAAGGCTGAAGTGATGACAGCAGATAAGGGTGTTAGCCTTTGAAGCTCATTGGTTTTTGCTGTGGAATTTTTTTCCTTCTTCTGAAAGCCAGTCTTTTAGAGACAAGCAACCACATATTTCCTGAACTTTTACACCCTTAGCAAAGCTTGGGGAAACAGAGAAGAAAAGGGAGCAGAGGGACAAGAGTGCCTTTCCACTCAGTACATCTCCTAAGCTATTCCTCTTGACCTCTTCAGTGGGACCAGCCTCCTATCCCTGATGACCTTTCTTCACCTTGAGGAAACAAGAGGGAAAACAAGAGAAAACTGAAGAGTTCATTACCCTCCACCTCCTTGACTCGGGACGGCAAGCAAGTATAGTTCAGTGTCAACACATGATGAGCTGGAAGCAGTTGTGACCGTTTCAACAGCACAGGATTACATTTTTAACCATCGTATTTGTAACTTGAGGAGAAAGGACACCAGTGACTGAAATATTCAAGAGGGATCTGTGCACAGTCTGTTACGCTTCATGCTGGTGGAACTCGGTGCCATAGCTTAAGCCGGTCTTTCTGGTTTCCATCCAGGTTGCTGAAGTCACCGAAGAAGTGGTTTTGTATGTATTTATCCATAAACATCTTAACAATCAAATTCCTTCCTCTGGATTCTGTTTCCTTTCTGGAGTATAATGTAAAGAAGGAGCTGCCTTGAAGCGTTAATGAAAGCTGCATTTATCTAAGACAAATGGAATTTAGAAAGTAGCCTTGTGGTTCTTTGGTGGAAGAGAGAAGACTGCAAACAGAAGACACGTGGTGGCAGAACCCTGACTTTAAAAGTGCCTTAGGCTCTGGAAGGTACAACTGAAAGTGAGGACCACCTCCATATCCTGGATTTCCTCCAGCCCACCTGCTTCTTGAGTATGCGTTAATGGCGCTCAGTCATGGTGGTCACGCAGCTGAAATTGGAGCTGTGCTTCCATGGGAAAAAACTCAGAGGTTTCACCTGCAGGTACATCAGATCAGTCAGTGGATTCCTTCCAGAAACATCGTTCACCATAGCATCACAGATTTTTGTGCCATTCATCCTTTCAGGTTTCGGCCTGTTATTTGCTGGATTGTTGATCGATACTGTTCAAGTATGTATGGGCTTTCAAGTACGTTAGTAACACCATTGGTAAATGTTGCCTGGGTGACTTTGAGCATCACTTTTTAAATTGTGGGTACCTAGGAGCTATGAGCAGTGTTGTGTGCTTCCTTGTCTGTGGGGAAAGTGCCTTCCATGGGCATGCAGGGTCACAAAGAGGTATTTCAGAGGAAAGCTCTCGTTCATTTTCAAGGCACATGACTTTATCTAACTGTCCAGGAGCACAGCTACTAGGATGAGTTGTATAATACTAACAAGAGAGGGGCCAACAGGGAATCCTGGGGAGCATATACATGTTTGGGAAATCCCTCTCTAGGCAAGCTTCAGACTACTGAGCTCTGAAGTTCAGTGCTAGGTGAACAGGATGCTGCTCATTTTGCTCTGAACCTGAGTGGTACAGCATAGGGGAGGGGATCATTTTCACTTCTCCTTTCCACATAGTGGAATTTGACTGGGGGTGCAACCCTTGACCCTTATTTCATTCCTACTGTGAGTGCCTCAGACAGGCCAATTCCATCTCTCTTCCCCTCCCTTTTCCTCTCTCTTTCAACTGACACTCGTTTGAACTCAACATTCCATGATGCCTGTCCTCCTTGGTCTGTTTTTGTGGGAGGACGTGGTGACCTTTTTTCTGTTTGTAATTCCCAAATTAATGTTTTTCTTCAATATCTGGGAAGTCGGCTGAGTATGCAACAACTCTTGCCTTGTCTGTGGGTGGTTCATTTCACTGTTCCATTGAGTCCCATGGCCGTCCCTCATGCGTGTGACTTTGCTTACACCAGGAGAGAGCCATTTGCAGCTTAACCCTGTGCACAAGTCTTTGGGGATAAGCCCCACATGCTGTTGATAGAATCATGCTGTTGATCTTTGTAACGTGTCACTATTATATTATATTAGCCCAAATTCATTCATTCATTCATCCTCTCTCTCTCCCCTCCTTTCCTCTCCCTGTCATTTTTGATCCTGGTAGAAATGTCACCAGTACTCTTGCTGCCTCCCCTGAGCATCAGCTGATATACGGGGGGGGGGGGGGAGACGGCCAGTTCATGCACGACATATAAGGAATGGAAATCAAACATGCACCATTAGATCTCTGGCAGCACTGACCTTGCCACTTTTCCTGCCATGTTTTTCTTTGTCACCCTCAGGGACAAATTGCACACGATGCTTAATGAGTAGCATGATTGATTACAGGTGGAGTGAGGGAAATTCCTACCATAAATGCAGTTTATGGTATGGAGAGACTTATTTCTTTATTCTCCAGCCACAAGTGGTACAGATGTTCTGCCCTCCCCATTTGGCCAGAAGCCTGGGAGGGAGGGCATTCCCACCAGTGCCATTTGACCCCCCCCCACCTATCCCTGCAGTTATTGTTCTGATTGTGATTGGGGAGAGAAAGAGTCATCATGCCGATAATTTAATTAACGAAACTCCAGGATATAGCTGTATGCTACACATTAGGCGTCATTTTGAACACTTAGAATCAGATGCCACAAAGACAATATTGCACTGTTGAGCTCCATGTTAATTGATAGCCGTGTCATGTAGGATTTTCAGCCATGTGGACCACATAACATAAGAGCTCAGCTGACTGTACTGGATACAGATGATAAGGACAGATCCCAACCTCGTCATAACTGAGCAGAAAGTAATAAAATCATTAACCGACACTACTCACTCTGTGTACACTGTCTACTTTGTAAAAGAGCTGTCTCTGTGCACCACCACTTTATGAGCTCAGCAGTGTCATGAGGAAAGCAAAATTAAGAGGTGCAGACAAGGGAGGAATGAGTAACTCTTGGCTCCAGTTTGAGATGAATGCAGAGGTCACCGAGCCAGTCTATACCCTTGATGGTGCTATTGTAATTTCAGAATACTTACATTCATTTTTGAGGGTTTTTAAAATTTGCGCTGAAGGTTGGATTTGATGTAATAAAAACAAAAACAAAAAACCCTTAAGGCTGTGAGTCACACATAATGATTCACGGAAGAATACCATAATCGTATTCTAAAGGGGAAGGGGAAGGAATTAGAAATTGGGGGTTATTTGATTTCTCTATTACTGCCTGTAATTGAACTACAGGTGTTGTCTTTTTAACGTGCACATGCCTCCATGTTTAGGCTGCTTTTGTTGTCACCAAAGTGTTTGCTGTTGGGTCTACACACCCCTTTCCAATCAAGTCTGGAAGATTAGCAGGCTAATTTCCAGAGTTACTTTTCTCATCTAATCAATTTTTTTTGATCCCATATACCATGGTCCAAGATGTTAAAGCTACTAATCACTACTAATGCAACTTACACTGTATCTTTTCCTCCTATGCATCTTTCTTTCATATTGCACAGCTTTGTTCCTCAGTCTCTCTCTCCCCCCCCCCCCATTCTGTTCCTTTCAGCATTTCTGGTACAGCGGTACCTCGGGTTAAGAACTAAATTAGTTCTGGAGGTCTGTTCTTAACCTGAAACTGTTCTTAACCTGAGTTACCACTTTAGCTAATGGGGCCTCCCGCTGCCACCGCACAATTTCTGTTCTCATCCTGAAACAAAGTTCTTAAACCGAGGTACTATTTCTGAAGCTTCTGTAACCTGAAGCGTTTGTAACCCGAGGTACCACAGTACTCATGTAAATGCATAGCTTAGTAGTTGGAACCCATAGTAATCAATCCATATCTAATGATGCTTGGCAAGTTTTAGATTGCCTGTCCTTGCAGAAGAATGGTAGGTAGAGTCATTGCACCATCTGCTCTCTCAAAGTCCTGAAGATTAGGGTTGTTTATTACTAGTTCAGGGGAGTATCTTCAGCAGCAGAACATCATACATCACATTTTTTTCCCCTGATATGGAACTCTTCAGAAGCTACTGGCCTAGATGACTCAGGGAGGCTTTTGCTGCACTCTTGGCGAGCATCCTTCAATAGGTTGAGGAGAAGAGTGAGGGCTTGTTCCGTTGGAGAGGAGTGAAAGAGGAGGAAGATCTATGATCAGGGGCTGGGGAGAATAGAGGGAGAAGGGTGGGTTACAGGAAGGGAAATTTGGTGGGGAGGTAAGTAGGTAGGTGGTAGATTGAGGGGAGGAATGTAGGAAATTTGGGAGGAGATAGATAAATTTGCATGGAGAAGGTGGCAACTGGGGAAAGGAAGGAATGGAGTAGCTGCAAAGAGGAAGAGATATGCAAAAGACTGGAAGGGTAGAAAATATGCTTCCTTTGCTGCTGCTCAAGCCTCCTGGAATTTCTTGCAGGCAGGTTCCTACTTGTTAATCTATAATTCAAGCTCTCCTTTGTTCAAACTTATCTTTTCATCTAACAGCACCTTCTTTGGGTCACATTCCTCCAAGGGCCATTTTCTAGCTCCTTATATACAACTGCTGTTAGCAATGAACTGCTTCTTTTTCTTCTTCTTCACCTCATTCGTTTTCCAAGGCCCACTGAGCCTCTGTGGTAATTTCCAGCTGATTTTGCAGACCTTCACTGGTCTTTGTCATTAGGTTTATCAGCTGGTATTAAATACCAATGTGTGGCTCTATTCTCACTTGAACTGTCTCCTTTTTTTTTAAATAAAATATTTATTGAAGATTTTAAACGGTATAACACCATACACATAGACAACCCAAAGACAATAAAAAACACCATCACCAAAATGAAAAAATACATACAAAAAAAAGAAAAAGCATCGAACAAAAAGTCATAAAAAAGACATAAAATGTAGTTCAGTTTCATAAATCAGATTTCCATAGCCCTCTTTTCTGACTCCCTCACATCTCCCTTTTCTGTGTTCCCATTTAGAAAATCTTTTCCAGCAATACTTCACCTTCTCTCCAAGCTTGTTTTAAGTTGTACGTTTCAGCTATTATGTCTCCAATTTTACCCTTTGTTGTCAAATATTTAAGTATTTAATCTTGACATAATGTTATTCAAATTTCACCTTTGTTCTTATAGTTAGATTATTTTCATACTCCTCTCAGCTAAGTCACTAAGGCCATATTATTTTTATATCCTGCATCATTCTAGCATTCATACAATTTACAATACTTTTGCAAATAGTCCTTGAATTTTTTCCAGTCCTCTTCCACTGTCTCTTCTCCCAGGTCTCGGATTCTGCCAGTCATTTCTGCCAATTCCATGTAGTCTATCAGTTGCATCTGCCATTCTTCCAGTGTGGGCAAATCTTGTGTCTTCCAATGTTTTGCGATGAGTATTCTTGCTGCTGTTGTTGCATACATAAAGAAAGTTCTGTCCTTCTTTAACACCATTTGGCCAACAATGCCCAAAAGAAAGGCCTCTGGTTTCTTAGGGAAGGTATATTTAAATACCTTTTTCAGTTCATTATAGATCATTTCCCAGAAAGCCTTAATCTTGGGGCACGTCCACCAAAGGTGAAAGAATGTTCCTTCAGCTTCTCCACATTTCCAACACTTATTGTCTGGCACTCACTTGAACTGTCTCCTGCCGTGGTCCACCATGTTGTCTCTCCTGTTCCCACATCCTGGAATGAAGGCATATGGACACACATGTCATTAATGGAGAACCTCTGCCCCTTTAGAAGTTGGACTACAACAGTCAGGGATAGTCAGGGAGAGTAATATATACAATCAGACCTTTGGTTCATTGAACCCAGGGCTTTCTGCTCTGACTGACCGGCAAAAGATCCAGGAACAAAAAGTTGAGGTAATGGTTGCTCCTTAGAGCAAGTGAAGGAACCTGCCACCCTTAATGACTTTGTCTAAACGATCTCGTCACAAAATGTTCTGGCAAGGAGGAGTAAGTGATTCATTGGCATTATCCAATAGGTTCCCGTGACAGAAACATAACATTATTCCATGATGAAGAGCTCTAAACGACTACTAATCTTGCATATACCCATGCCAACAAGCAAGTGGTCACATAAAAGAAGTGGCCTCAATTTTTGTTATATATATTGTTTATGGTGGCTGATAATACTAGTTTGTTTCACTACTTTTTTGGGCGGGGAGAACAGAATCATTTAGTCCTTTGTCAAGCAATTTCAAAGATTTCATTGCCTGGAGATCTCTCTTAGCTAGTGTTGCATCACCATGCTGCCAAGTACAAAGTGTGGAAATTGTGCATCCGTGTTTGTGACTTAAGAAGACTGTGGTTGGCATAGTGGTGGATTAACATCCTCTCCTCTCCCTTTCTCTCAGCACTGGCCTGTGTTCAAGACTATCACAGAAATATTTATCCTGATTCCAGCCCTTGTCGGATTGAAGGGCAACCTTGAAATGACCTTGGCATCTAGACTTTCTACTGCTGTAAGTGTCAACTTTGGTGTTGTTTTACTTTTTAATATGCAGAGATGTGTTCATGACTTTTATTTCACAAGGACAGTTTGGAGGTGTAATCAAAGAAGTCTCCTTAGCTGCCCATCCATGAAAATCAATTGCCCATGGTGTTGCTACAGAGTATCCCAGGGACCTGAGCTCCAGAGCTTTAACGCTCCAGATCTTTGGATCCCCTGCCTGTTACTCTCCTTTTTAATTTTTTAAACTTTGCTTACTGGGTACTTCTAACTGGCTGATTAAATCTGATTAAAAGGAAGGATGGATTTGCTGCAGCTAACACCAACATGCTGCGTGGCTCTTATACCAGAAACAATTAAAAGAAGCCACCTTATACTTATTCATTGCATTCGTCCATTTAGCTCAGTATTGTCTACACGAGGGGTAGGGAACCTTTTTTTCAGCCTGAGGTCCACATTTTTGTGACCAGTCTTTTGGAGGCAGATGGTCAACGGTGGACATGGCTAAGAGAAAATTGGCCTCCCCACCCCCCGCACATGCACACAGACACACATATCACCACAGAACAAAGCAGGGGCATGGATATTGTCAGGAGAAAAAGATGCCGTAGTCTCCCTGCCCCACCTCCTTGCTCAGCAGTGGCAAAGCGTGGGCTGCACCTTTGAGAAAGTGCTGCTTTCAGCAGTATTGAGGCAGCAGCCCATAGTGAAGATAGATTCCCTTGCCTGTTGGGAAAGGCAAGAGATGATGGAGGTGGAGACTCCCAACAGAGCAACCTCCCCTTCTCCTTTCAAGGTGCTGCAGCCACTTTTCTCTATGTTCATGATGGAACCGCTGCTTCCAGGTCACTGGTGCGACCAAGAAACAAGGCAGGAGCAGACTTAATTCTCAATGTAAACCAATCAGCTGAGCAATAAGGAAAAGGCAGCCGGGCTTTCTAGGGCTTAGTGGGCCCTGTTTCACATGTGAAACAGATAATCCCAAAAAATTGTGTCATGATAAAAATGAATACTATTGCCTAGTCAGTGGCAACCTGTTGTTCCACGCACACACAAGCCAACTATTAAATATTGTTGTTGTTGTTTAGTCATTTAGTCGTTTAGTCATGTCCAACTCTTCGTGACCCCATGGACCAGAGCACGCCAGGCACTCCTGTCTTCCACTGCCTCCTGCAGTTTGGTCAAACTCATGTTCGTAGCTTCGAGAACACTGTCCAACCATCTCGTCCTCTGTCGTCCCCTTCTCCTTGTGCCCTCAATCTTTCCCAACATGAGGGTCTTTTCCAGGGAGTCTTCTCTTCTCATGAGGTGGCCAAAGTATTGGAGCCTCAGCTTCAGGATCTGTCCTTCCAGTGAGCACTCAGGGCTGATTTCCTTCAGAATGGATAGGTTTGATCTTCATGGGACTCTCAAGAGTCTCCTTTTGCTGAGGAACAAACCATTAGGTGCTAATGGCAAACCATCCCACAATCTAATACAGTGGAACCTCGGTTTTTGAACGTAATCCGTTCTGGAAGTCTGTTCGACTTCCGAAAAATTCAAAAACCAAAAATCAAAGGGTTGTCGGCAAAGTGAATGGTGAAAATGGAAAAAAGGGCCACAGAAGCCATTCGACTCCTGAGGCGCATTTGAAAACGGAAACATTCACTTCCGGGTTTTCGGCGTTCGGCTTCTGAAACGTTCAGCAGCCAAGACATTTGAATACCGAGGTTCCACTGTAATACATTCCAATCTGCCTTCTAGATAGTTTCAGTTTTAACTAAGCATATTGTTGCAGCTGTATTTCACACCCAGGGTTTTGGTTTGCAGAGTGGGCTGAGGAATTAACTCCTAGGAACCAGCGATCATTGTTTGTGTGAGAGCCCAGGCTGGAATAGAAAAATGCCCACATTAAAATATTAGGTACCATAGGAAGCCAGGTTTGTTATCATTGTAGACCTGGTCATTCCTGATCCTAGGCATATTTTTTATTATTGATTGAATGAAAAATATAATGTATATATACATTTGTCAGTACATGAACAAGCACTTAGTTACGTCTTAAGTTTTATTTACTTATTTAGTCATGACTGGCATACACATACTTACATTTTGACAGGATTTTATTATTGTGGGAGTTTTTGTTGCTGCAAGATGGAGTTACATAGGTTGCCGGTAAAGATAAATTCATCGGAGGATATGGACTACATAAGTCTTCGGTCTTGCCTAGGAGAGTTCTTTCCCAACTTTCCAACTTTTGTAAATTCTTTCTCTCTGCCTCTCTTTTTCTCTTTCTCTCATTCAAAACACACATGGTTTTTAAAGTTTTTAATCCCTGGACAGAACAGATTTTTTAAAAAAGCTTTTTCCTTCTTTCATGCCTTGGTCACCAGTGTGGAATCTGCACAACCTGCAGCTGTACCTGCACACTGGGTGAACCCAGTCTGAGCCACCGTCCTTGACAATTGGTGCCACATTGTATGCTCAGATCCTGTTTGCACGGCTAACGGGAAGAAAAGAAAACCCATGCCCTGCAGGGGCCGATGTGGAATGCCCTGATACATATGGAAAGGGCGGAAACAGAAATGACTGCAACCACAGTGCTCCCAAAGTCTGGGTGTAGCCTCCTACACCCAGACTTTGTGTGAGCCCAGGCTGGTATTCTCTCCCACCTTGTCAGCCAGCAAGTAACATTTAAGTTTTCCCTCTTCTGCCTTCCAGGCTAATACTGGAAGAATGGATGATACTCAGGCACAGTGGAAAATGGCTACTTGCAATTTGGCTCTGATCCAGGTAGGTAGATCTAAACTTTTGCTTGAGACCTCTTTATAGTATTAGTCAAACTACACACCCTGCGGACATTCTCACGGGTGCGTGGAGTGGTGTGAGCAGCAAGGCAAGGCTTAGGGTATCTGCTTTCAAAACTGTGCTTTACAATTGGTGGAGGAGGCCTAGTTTTTCTGTACAAAGTCTTGTTGACTGCACGCTTTTAAAGCCTAGCAATTGCAATCAGAGACTACCTAAGGCTTGAGCCTCACATCCACAGCAGCTTTTCTTCATTTATGACCTCACAGTGTGACCTATGTTTCATAAAGGTCAGGTTTATAAAGTTCCAGGTTTAGTGTACTGAATAGCTCATGTGGAATCTTTTTGTGTACATGTGCATACCTTGGAACTTGTCTACATGGATGTCTACATATAGTCTGGGATTTTTCCCAATGTCACCATCTTTACAGGAATGTGATCCTGCATACCTGTGCCCCTTTAGGAATTAATTGGCATTCCTATGCCGTATGCTGTGATCACTCAACGTTTATCTGCGAGTTGAGGTAGAACCTCAGATTTTCTTTTTTTCAAAAGTAAATGCCTGTTCAGTTGAATATATGTTCTGAAATATATGAAAAGTATGAAAGCCAGCTATTCAGACTAGAGATATTAATAGTTTTCTAAATATTGATTAGATTATTAATTGTATCACATTATCTCTTCATATCTTCCTGGGCCTGGTTATAAACCCATATTAAGATTCCAGTCCTGAACATAATATATGAAAATAATGTCCTGTTGAATTCTGGAAGCTTACTTTACACAACATGCTTTGACTTAAATTCCTTCTATTTTCATTGCTTAAGGAAATGCCTGAAGGTGATTGTTTAAATTCGTTTTTTCAGCCTGGTGTCCCATCAGCTGTGCCAGGTTGATTAAGGCTGGTTTAAGGATACCTTGTTCAGTACATCTTCATTTAGATACCCTAATAATAGCAATTGAACTGAGCTATTATTTGGTCACTACATTGGTCAGCTTAAAGAAGTTAATTTTCTCAACTGCCTTTTAAAGATACAAGATAATGGATTACAGTGGTATCTCGGGTTAAGTACTTAATTCATTCCGGAGGTCCATTCTTAACCTGAAACTGTTCTTAACCTGAAGCACCACTTTAGCTAATGGGGCCTCCTGCTGCCACAGCAGCGAGATTTCTGTTCTCATCCTGAAGCAAAGTTCTTAACCCAAGGTACTATTTCTGGGTTAGCGGAGTCTGTAACCTGAAGCGTATGTAACCCGAAGTACCACTGTACATTATATTGGGCCAATGTCTGTTGGTAAAGGAGTTATAAAATATTAAGTTACACAATGCTGCTTACCAGGGTTGAAATGTAACTGTGTAACTCACATGTTTTCATACTTCTTTATCAACAGAAACATCTGCTAATGGTCCTAATGAATTGGCCATATCCTCATTACATATTTAAACTCTCTTCTCAGGTTGTAGTACTGTGAAGTAAGAATAGGAATATCTAACAGGCAATTCTCAGCACCTCACAAAACTACAATTCCCAGAATTCTTTGGGAGTGGGACCCATGGCAGTTAATATGATATGAAATTGATATGTTTGTAGTGCAGAGATGCCCTGTCTGTTGAGTGCATGTAGAAATATTGGGTAGAATGTTTGTTTTCATCCACGAGGGGGCAGCAGTAAGCTTTTGTGAACAACCTAAAGAGGCCTGAATTTTAATACAGTATGACACTCTGAGCGCCACATTACACATTCCTGTCTTGGAGATTTCAGACCTGCATCTTCCCTCACAAGTGTGTCCGAAACCCTGCAAAAGGGAAAACATTTGTGAGCACATGCAAACGGAAAGATAGCTGGCAGGGAAAAGGTTTTGTGAGCACGTGCACACACACTGCCGCTTCATTGCTCAATGCCTCGCTACCTCGAAACGCCTTCTCCTTTTTGAAAAAAAGAAATTTTGAGTCTTTCTGGTGCTTTTGCATGTGACATGCCATTTGTTCCTGTGCTACCTTAAACCAGACGTCTGCGGGAATGCTTGCATGTTAATACCAGACGAATAATTCCTGAGACTCTCTGTCCTCCATTCTTGTTGCTCCACAGTTGCAGGCCACGGTGGTGGGGCTCCTGGCTGCAGTGGCAGCAGTCCTTCTTGGTGCCTTGGGCAAAGGCTACTTGGAGCTGAACCAAGCAGCCATCCTGTGTGCCAGCAGTTTGACGACAGCGTTCATAGCCGCCCTCTCGCTTGGTGAGTCTCTGTAAACTGCTCAACTTTAGAGTAGGATCCAGTTGTCTCTGGAAGCCTCTCTCTGTACCTTGCCATAAACAGTCTCAGGTCCACTTTCTCTCTTAGGATGACTCCAGTGCTTAGGTATGCTTCCCAGTAGTCTTGTCATGACTGCCTATTCGCCTTGAGCCAGAGCTGTTAGAAAATTGATTGCTGCTTTTAGGAACCCAAGCACCCTCAGCTTTCTGGCCCTTCACCCAAACCTAATATCCCACCTTCTGCCTTTCATGGGATCCAGTTGTCCGCTTAGAGCAGGGGTCAACAAGGCTTACCGGGCGTGGGCCGGATCACTCCTGCGGAGCTCCTCCATGGGCCGGACCAGCACAACGCCAGAAATCGCGTCTGCGCATGTTTGTGGTGCTGGAAATCGCTTCTGCGCATGCCCAGATGCCAAAAATTGCGCCTCTGCAGAAGCAAATTTTGGCATCTGGGCATGCAACATAAGTGATTTCTGATGCCGTGGACATGTGCAGGCGCGATTTCCAGCATCTGCGCATGCGCAGAATCAATTTCTGGAGCCACAGAAGAGAGTCCCTGTGCTGTGCTGCACCGGTTTAGCGCAACGCTCGGGGACTCACTGAGTGGGTGGTTCGGTTCGGGGGCGGCTCACGGGCTGGTTAAATGGCCTCTGTGGGCCGCAGGTTGGGGACCCTTGACTTAGAGAAAACTCTTGAAATCTAGATGAGCAGTCTTAGGTACTAAGTGCATTCCTCTCTCATTTCTGATCTCCTAACTTCAGCCGTCGTAATATGATGGCATTCTCTGTGCTGTGGGGATTTTATGTCACTCCAGAAAGACTGTTTCATTGTGCTTTTTGCCAAATGGAGCATTGCTGCTGCTAAGAGGAGAAGCTTGCAAGTTTTCCACAAGAGAGCAGCACAAGACCTTTAAAAAAGAAGGAAGTAGATGGCGGCATCAGAAATGTTGGCACCCTAAAACACAAAGAAATGAGGGCAACATCTTAGGATGATGGACTGCTCCTTCCTGTCTGAACAAGGCAATATGGTTTAGGATGCCAGATTGCTACTCCGTTGTTTTCCTCAGTGATCTGAGTGGGTATGAAAGAGAAATATGATACTATTGACACATTCCATGGAGGAATTTATTTTGGCTCTGATAGCGAAGTGTATCTGCCATGCATTCAGGCGCCTTATTCCTCTGAACATCACTCACTAGGGATAAGGAACAGTGGATGGCCCCCTGCCTTAGGAACTCAGGAAGCTGCCTTGTATCGAGTGATATCATTGGTCCATCTTAACTCAGTATTGTCTACATTGAATGGCTGCAGCTCTCCACGGTTTCAAGCAGGACGTTTCTCCATCTGTACCTGGAGATTTGGACTTGGGACCTTCTGCCGACAAAGCAGACTCTCTGCTACTGAGCCATTGCCCTTCCCTGCCTTCGTTAGGTCTGAAAGCATTGCCAATAGGAAATGCCCAGTCCATTGTGGCTTGCCAGGGCTTTCAAGCCTTTACGAAGTTCCAATCATTCTTGCAGTTCTCAGGGATCTTAACGTTAGGACGCTCTTGTTTGGAAAGCTTTCAGGCACAGTGAAAGGGAGTCCATTTGGACTGCATATGGAATGGATATCTATGTTATACCTGGCCTCAGCTGATGTATTCCCCCCCACCTTGTACAGAAGCCCTTTTCTCCCTAGCTTATCTCCTCACCCCAACTTACTCCTGTAGTTAATGTAACTCCTTTGGCTTGTTGATTATGGTTTGGAAAATGTGCATTAATACAGTGGTACCTCAGGTTACATACGCTTCAGGTTACAGGCGCTTCAGGTTACAGACCACTTGTCTCCAAACCACTTGTTTTTTCTTCTTTTTCAGGTCTGGTGATGATTGGCGTGATCCTTGGTGCAAGAAAGATGGGGATAAACCCAGACAACATTGCTACGCCCTTGGCAGCAAGCCTCGGAGACCTGATAACGCTTTCCCTGCTAGCTGCCATCAGCAGCACCCTCTACAAATACATAGGTACGTTAGCAAAAGAAGCCTGGGAGCTCTGAAACCGCAGAATGGCCTCTCCCTAGACAGCTGCCCACGTTGGAAGGAAAGCAGATTCCCAGGCTGCCTAGGGTCTGCAGGGCTGGACAGCTTTGTTCTTCCTGTTGAGAGAGAACCTTCAGACTCTCTGAATCTCCTAGTTCATTTAAAGTGGCACAGTGGGATCCATTTTGGTAACCAACAAGGGAAAATCGGAATTTGTGTAACAGACCCATCAAAACTCCTGCACTTGAAGCACCCTGTAAATTACCCAGTGCATTCGCTTGCTCTTAGTAAGCTGACCAGATAGAAATAGAGGATCCTGTGCCTTATTAGTGGTGTGAAAAATGAAATTTTGTAGGTTTTGGGGAGAGAAAGCAACCTGAGAAGATCCCCTCTTCTACAAAGGTGTTCCTAAAAGTATGGCACCCCTGTTCTCTTTGGCCTTGATTGTCCTCTCTCTACAATAGGATACCCTCAATCTCAGTTATCCCTTGTCTGTGCTCCCTCTTCATGAAGAACCTCCCAGATAGGAAAAGATACCCCATCACCATGCAGCCTGCATATTAAGAGCTGATACCAAAGTTTCCCAATACAAGGAGGCAGTTCCAATCTGCTGTACACTTTCACTGAATTTTTAAAATTGCCAAGGCAGTTATTGGGTGACTGTCTGAGAGGAGTTTGTTGAAGGATGAGATTTTAGAATCATAGAATCATAGAGTTGGAATAGACCACAAGGGCCATCGAGTCCAACCCCCTGCCAAGCAGGAAACACCATCAGAGCACTCCTGACATATGGTTGTCAAGCCTCTGCTTAAAGACCTCCAAAGTAGGAGACTCCACCACACTCCTTGGCAGCAAATTCCACTGTCGAACAGCTCTTACTGTCAGGAAGTTCTTCCTAATGTTTAGGTGGAATCTTCTTTCTTGTAGTTTGGATCCATTGCTCCGTGTCCGCTTCTCTGGAGCAGCAGAAAACAACCTTTCTCCCTCCTCTATAATGACATCCTTTTATATATTTGAACATGGCTATCATATCACCCCTTAACCTCTTCTTCTCCCTGCTAAACATGCCCAGCTCCCTTAGCCGTTCCTCATAAGGCATCGTTTCCAGGCCTTTGACCATTTTGGTTGCCCTCCTCTGGACACGTTCCAGTTTGTCAGTGTCCTTCTTGAACTGTGGTGCCCAGAACTGGACACAGTACTCCAGGTGAGGTCTGACCAGAGCAGAATACAGTGGCACTATTACTTCCCTTGATCTAGATGCTATACTCCTATTGATGCAGCCCAGAATTGCATTGGCTTTTTTAGCTGCCGCGTCACACTGTTGGCTCATGTCAAGTTTGTGGTCAACCAAGATCCTTTTCACATGTACTGCTCTCAAGCCAGGTGTCCCCCATCTTGTAAATACTTTACATTTCTCCCTGTTAAAGTTCATCTTGTTTGTTTTGGCCCAGTTCTCTAATCTGTCAAGGTCATTTTGAAGTGTGATCCTGTCCTCTGGGGTTTTGAAGTGTGATCCTGTCCTTTTGGCTTGTGTTTTATTTTTAGTTGATTAAGGGTTTTTTTCTTGGAAGTTTGTAGCAACAGCAGTCCAGGCTAACTGGAAATTGAGAGCAGATAATGTGGGTTACTTAGTGGTTTCCTTTATGTCATTTTACATGACAGCAAATATGCTACACCCCAGCAGAGAAAGGTGGCCTAATAATTTCTTCCCATTTCATCCCTCCTCCCCTTCAGGAAAAACAGAGAACCAATGTAGCATAATAGTGCATTAGATTGGGAAATATAGTCATGAAGCCCACTGGTAGGGATTGCGGATGGATTCAATTCAATTCAAAATGCAACCATCCTTCGAAATTTGCAGTACAGTTCTTCAGCCAAGTAAGGTGTACAAAAATGCATATACTGAGGTAAAGTTTGCATTAAAATGCATATAAACTACAGGGACTATGCTTTGCAAAAATAGTTTGGCAAAATTGCATACAAAATGTGTATATTAAGAGAAATCAACACTGGGGGGAACTGGTGTGGGAATGTGGAGACCTGAATTTAGAATTGGAAAATGAGAAACAGAGAAACCAAAGTGGGCAGATTCACCCATCTCTGGCTGCTGTGTAACATTGGGCCAGTGACTGCTCTTGACCTTGCTTACCTCAAAGGGTTGTTGTGAAGCTCCTGAGTGCCTACATTGTAAGAGAGAACAAATGCAAAGGGCTATGTGGCTTCTTGTGTTTCTGATAATTGTGCAGATGAAGGAATATTGACAGAGCTAGCTTTTCTGCAGCAGTCCTATGATGTAAAAAGTAGCATCTGTACAGTGGTACCTCGGGTTTCAGACGCTTCAGGTTACAGACTCGGCTAACTCAGAAATAGTACCTTCAGTTAAGAACTTTGCTTCAGGATGAGAACAGAAATCGTGTGGCGGCAGTGGGAGGCCCCATTAGCTAAAGTGGTACCTCAGGTTAAGAACAGTTTCAGGTTAAGAATGGACCTCCAGAACCAATTAAGTTCTTAACCCGAGGTACCACTGTAATCCCAGTTGGACACCATTCCCTGCTAAAGGTATCCCGCTTGATAGCTATATAATTGTCTCTGAAAGCAGAGTTGCTTAGGCTCAGACACTCCCTACCTCCAGTTATAAAATCAATCAGAGAAGCCCCCACCCCTTTGCTGCTGTTGCTGCTGCTGCTGCACATGCTTCCTGCCCTGTATCACCTGGGGTGATGCTAAGGGCTGTGAAAATCCCATGCTCCACCCCCCAGAGAAAGGTGTGCTCCCTTTTTGGGTGACATCCTTTGTGATTTAAGACAACTTTTGTGATTAAAGGCTTTGATAACTGCATACTTGTAGCCTCAGGCTTTAACAGAATCTTGTTTTGAGAGAGGGAGAAAAAATATAAAGCACATTTCCAGAATGCTTCAACTGCTCCATTACCTGCAAAATGTGTTGCCACTGGCCCAGCTTTGCACCAGTTATGAAGAGCAGATGGAGAGAGCCCTCTAAGAACGATCATTAGCATATCAAAAGGCCTGGCACAATCCCCATTGCTTGAAGGTGTTTCTGAAGCTTCCTTCCTTCTGCTTCTGAGTCATTCTTGTTTTGTCAGAGAAGCAGCATTCTCTCTCCCTCTTTCCTGACATTCGCTGCACTTCTAAAGGTCACCCCAAGGTTGACTTATTCAGAAGACAGACAGAAATAAAACAACAGGAGCTGATATAAGCTAAAGCATGGGTAGGCAAACTAAGGCCCGGGGGCCGGATCTGGCCCAATCTCTTTCTAAATCCGGCCCGCGGAAGGTTTGGGAATCAGCGTGTTTTTACATGAGTAGAATGTGTCTTTTTACAGTGGTACCTCGGGTTAAGTACTTAATTCGTTCTGGAGGCCCGTTCTTAAAATGAAACTGTTCTTAACCTGAAGCACCACTTTAGCTAATGGGGCCTCCCACTGCCGCCGCGCCACCAGAGCACGATTTCTATTCTCATCCTGAAGCAAAGTTCTTAACCCGAGGTACTATTTCTGGGTTAGCAGAGTCTGTAACCTGAACCACCTGTAACCTAAAGCATATGTAACCCGAGGTACCACTGTATTTAAAATGCATCTCTGGGTTATTTGTGGGGCATAGGAATTCGTTCATTCCCCCCCAATATATATATATATAGAGAGAGAGAGAGAGAGAGAGAGAGAGAGAGAGAGAGAGAGAGAGGGAGAGGGTCTGCCCCCCCCACAAGGTCTGAGGGGCAGTGGACCAGCCCCCTGCTGAAAAAGTTTGCTGACCCCTGAGCTAAAGGGACAGGGGTGGGTGGGGATGAACAGGGCAGTAACTGCTCTAGTTCCAAGTAGCTGGCATTCTAGTCCATTATCCCCTTTTTTGACAAGACAGTCTGGTAGCTTCACAAACAGTCCTGGGTGCTTCATAGAGAAGTATATAAAAGCTAGATCCAGCCTGCCTGGCACAAAAGAAACCCACCTCACAGCTAGAGATACACAGCTGGATTATACCACAATCAGTATTTTAGGTAAAAGGAAAAACCCACATAAAGAGGATAACCATCAAAATAATTCAGCAGCTCTGTGCCGTGCATTTGTTAGACTTCAAGGTTCCATGGGGTTTTTTGTTGCCTTTGCTCACGATGAGCCTCGTGGTCCCTTTCCAACGCTACAATTCTACGAGTCAACAGATCAAGACAGCTGCTCCTTTTGAAACAACATGAACGATAGCAGCATACGGTATTAGGTCTGTGTCGGCTATAAATTCTAGAGTTCTTCAGGCCAGGTCTGGAACTTTTTACACATGGTCTAACTCTTTGAAGCCTCGTCTAAACCTATTGCGAGGTCTCGGTAATTGTCAAAGGGGTGGAAGCCAGTTTTCATTACTTCATTCAGCACTTGAACTGAAATTCCTATTCCGGAGCTCTTTTTCTCAAATCGCAGCTGATCAAAATTTGGTAACAAAAGTTGACTTGTGAGGAACTGTCCTTATAAGTGTCAGAAATGCTTGGTTGTCAGGTCTTCTCCCTTGATTAAGTCTGAGCTGCATCCTTCCCTTGACTGAACTCAGAAATGCTCAGGTTTTTTCACTGCTTCAGTTAGAAGCTCTGGGGTCTGTTTTCTTTTTTCCAACAGTGTTGCTTAGTGAGCAGTGAGCAGTGACTGTTATGCAATGGAAAAGGGGCTCTAGTTCCATTCTGGTCAGCCTGTTTACTGTTAACACACATAGTGTTCTTCATTTATTTTTACCTTTACCTTTTCTTTTACCTTTACCTTTCTTCACTTATTGCTTAGTTTACTGCTCTCCTGCACCTTGCTTAAAAGCCTTTTTTAAAAAATAAAATCAGCTGTGTGCTTTTTCCTTTTATGAAAGCTCCTTGGCTTCTTTCAGGAGGTATCCTGTTTCCTCTGTACAGATTAACAAGCTTCTTTTAAATGCCGAGTCCTGCAGTATGACAAAATCACATCTTGGAGATGTGGTAATGAGCTTGTTCTATTACCCCACAAGAGCAGTCAGTTAGGGTTTCTTAATTTTCTACCTTTGGGTAATTCTGCTTCCTCCAACTCCATCTTGCCAACGTGATGAAGGGGCTTCTGTCTGAAGATTAGTAGCAAATCCAGTTTGTATACTCTGGTGTGATGCTTACATGGAAAACACACTGACCCTGAAGTTAGTCGTGCTTAATTAAATTCCACTTAAAGCATCAGATCCTAAGGATCACCTTCTCCCATGTGAACCTGGGCACTTGGAAGAGAAGATAACTAATGGTGGCTCCTTATGTCCTTATCCAGCTCTGTTGCTTTGTTGCTGCTGGTCCTGTAATTGTGTTACTTCATTTAGGCTTCTATATATGCTTTGGTTTTATATTGATATAAAACCCACTTGGCACATCCTTTTGGATGGAAAGTTGAGATAATAGATTAATTACAAAGAAGGTCTGCTCATGCAACAAAACGTGTCCCTTCTTCCTCGCATGCTCCCTAAATCTATTCCAGAGGGTTGGAGGGAGACCCAGAACAGATTTAGGAGGTGCACAGGGGAAAGAGGGGAGAAAAGCCCAGTTTCACAAGCAGGCCCCCTTCTCTGCATGTACCCCACCTGGCACTACATTGAACAGAGCCGTCTTTCCCATAGGGCTTAGTGGTTCATTATGCCAAAGCGCCGGCCTCTCAGGGCACCCAGCGAGTGGGGGAGCTGCGTGGCTTTGCCAGTGGCCTCCCCTTTCCCTGCACGCCCGCCAGCTATGCCCCATCAACAATATGGCTGGCCGGTGTGCAGCTTCCCTCCCAAGCCTCTGCGGGGATTGCTCTCCCACAGCAGCATGGGGGAGAGATGCGCCGCCCCCATGGCTGGCAGTGCGCAGCTTCGGGGGCCCCCCCCCAACTATCCGTGGTAATTTGGGAGTGCTGGGAGGATATTTGCACCCCAGTGCCGCATCTGCTAAAGACAGCCCTGACGTTGAATTCCAACCATATAAATCAATTACATTTAAAAATAAGTGTAACTTAGTCCATTGGTTTTGAGACTTTGCACCTCTAACGTTCTCTGGAATACACCCTGCTCTCCTGCCTGCTAGAGCATGCTTACTAGTTTTGCTTTAGGTTTTCTATTGCGGCAACCAATGCATTCCCCCCCACACCAGCCTATTCTGCTGGCTGCTTATAGATGGCGATGGAAGCAGGCAGTGATGGAGGATTGCTGCATAAAAATCCTAGAGCAAACAGGCTTGGACACTCATCACTGCATCTGTTCTTTCGCTTGAGAAAGCGGAATGGTCTTCCCCACAAAGTTGTATCCTTTCAGATTTGGAGATTCAGACATATATCTTTTAAGATGTGTTGTGGAAAGGGGGATTATTGAGTTGTCATTGTCATTGTTTTTATTATATATTTTTTGTTTGTTTCTTATATTACGATTTTATGTTGTGAACCACCCCAAGATCTATGCCTATAGGGCAGTATACAAATTTAATAAATAAAAATAAAATAATAATAAACCTTTCCTTTTCTTTGACAGAGGTGAGATACTTGTCGCCCCTGATCTGTGCCGTCTTCATTGTTATGATTCCTCTTTGGATCGCCATTGCCAGGCAGAGTCCTCCCGTTGCTGAAGTCCTCAAGACTGGGTGGCAGCCAGTCATTGTTGCCATGGCCATCAGCAGGTAAGCATCGTGGGCTAGAGATGGACTGGAATTTGAGAGGTCTTGTCCCTGATGCTAACTGTGCAAATACGACGCTTCCAGGGACAATTTCTTTCTGTGTATTTGGTTTGTAGCTAACGTGTTCTTGGAGTGTGGAGCCTTAGGTAGCCTAAACAGTGCCATACATGCACAGGACGTGTCAGCAAGCTGGGGGAATGTACAGTGTTTATAGAGGTACAATAAGGAAGAAAACTTCTTATTTATTTATTTATTTATTTATACCTTGCCCATCTGGCTGGGGTTCCCCAGCCACTCTGGGCGGCTTCCAACAAAATATTAAAATACAGTGGTCTGTTAAACATTAAAAGCTTCCCTAAACAGGGCTGCCTTCAGATGTCTTCTAAAAGTCTGGTAGTTGTTCTTCTCTTTGACATCTGGTGGGAGGGTGTTCCACAGGGCGGGTGGGAGTCCCAACAGCGTGCAATGAGGACAATATTCAGTAACCACAAGATGCTGATGGACTCTTGGTATAAGCATGAACCAGCCCCAAAACTGCTTATGTGTATGTGTTAAAAGAGGCAAATGAGGCCTGAAACAAAATGTTGCAGTGTGCAGGCTTCCAGCCATGTCCTTTTGCAATATAACTCTGCTTCCATTGGCCCCCACCTCTTAAAAGGAATCAGCTTGGATAACTGCATAATGAGCTGATTTGAACTGTAAACAGCATATCTCTACTTATTTCAGAATTCATTGACCAAACAACTGCTATCTAATAAGACACAGGCTGGACACACACATATTTATGATTATCTTGGGAGGTCAGGGCATGTGGAAATGCAGCCATGTTAAAAAAAAACAAAAACGCAGGACCCAGCATCAGATGATGCACAGGAGGAACATACTTTGAGTATTGACCTGGGCAGGGTGCCCTCTTGGTAGTTCCTCTGCCCTCAGGGTGGTGGTGGTCCAAGAGAGGGCAGTCCCTAAGTTGTGGAATTCCCTTCCCACAGAGGTGCGTATGGCACCTTCACTATACAGCTCCCTTCCAGTGCTGAAGATGTACCTCTTCACTCTGGCTTGAGATGTGTGTCACTCCAATATCCAAGCAGTGCAAGACTCCAGGGGTTCCAGGCACTGACCCGAGGTCCGTGTTTCCTTTAAGAAATGAGGCACAGTGGAGACTATGGTGTCTTTATGATATATGGTTTATTTACACATATATACAACCTGAGCATGCAAGGGAGAGGTTCACAACACTGACCCCCCCCCCAACGAGGATCTTGCGTCTCCCATAGCTGCAGTTTTCAATTCAAATGCAGAAATCAGCCATCTTGCTCTGACCCTCTTTCCAGCTTGCTGACTTTAACAGACTGCAACCTTTTTTCTTAGGTCCTGTCATAGCCAACTCTAAAGGCTCTTCTTCAAACTCTGCTTTGTTTCCGAAAACTAACCCTGAATAGAGCAAAAGGTCACTTCCATTTGCCATCTGGCACAGAGCCCCCTCTAATTTTGCTTTTCTAATGGCTCCTTACCTTCCTTTTGTCCTCCTAATGGCCCATCACCCCAGGTGATTTCTTGGTCAGGAAACTGATCTGGCTTATATTTTAACATTTGCCTTGATTAAATTCTAACCCTTACTGGACCCAGGAATTTAGGGAAGTCTGGTAATCATGAACTCAAAACAAAGTTTTTACACCCCACCTTATTTTTGTATTATTTGTTTTTTAATATTAGTAATGTTTTTTAATAATTGTAACCTGCCATGGGACCTTAGGGTGAAGGGCAGGTAATGAATTATAAGAATAGTAAGAATAATGCTGATGGTATGCATATTGCTATGTGGAGATACCTTCCAGAGTTATAGTTCTTATCTTGAAATTTGTTCCAATCACATATGTTTATTCTTTTCAACTTTTCTTTTGCTTTTTATGCCACCTTAGTTCAGATCAGATTTCTAACAGTCATGGCATGGCTATATTCTCAAGAAAATACTCTGAAGCCGTAAATGATGATGGTTCTCATAATAAATGAAATTTATGGCCTTGTACTTGTCATATTATTTAAAATGATATGCTATAAAGTGCTACAAATTTTATTTTTCAATCTATTGTGCTTGGTCTGTTAGGTTCATTAAAACATTTTCCTTATTGCTTTGGTGTTGAAGACATTTCCTGAGTGTACGGGGGGATAGAATGTTTAATAATAATAATAGTAATAATAATAATAATATTAAAATTTGTATACTTCCCTTCATCCAAAAATCTTTCCTGTTGTGGGATTTCAAATACATACTATTTCCCTTCAAGTCTTCCTAGTCTGGGAACTGGGGTGAAATCTTTGTTATCTTAGTAAAGCTGTCCGCCTGAATGGCAGCAGCAAAAGTAAGGATTTCCACAGAATATTGCTGGAAAAGATCAGGATTAGAAGCAAATGTAAACAAAGAAGATACTGATTATTCATACAGTCACTGAGTAGTGGGATATTAACAGATGAAGGATATACTCATGTTCTCTCATTTTTTAAAAACAGCATCGGGGGACTTATCTTGGACAAAACCATAACCAATCCAAACTTTGAAGGCATAGCTATTTTCACTCCTGTGATCAATGGTAGGTTGATTCTTTTCTTCTTTTTCTTTTTAAGCATGTCAGGCTGCAAGTGAAATATACATCCCTGTTTTCAGCCTCATCGTTGTAGGACTTAGAGAATCCTCGTTTTCAGATCCGTAAGCGAGACCAATCCTGCTTGCCGCAGAAAGGCATTGTCTACCTGCAGCATTTAATTTATTAGCTTTAAGTCTGGGTTGGATAGACCAGAAACGTAAGATCAGTTGTGGAGCACATGTATTGGCTGTGCAAAAGGTTGTGATTCAGGACCTGGTATTTCCAGATAGGTCTGGAAAAGACACCCATGACAATGCCATTTAGTGAAGACAACACTGAGATAAACAATCCATTGGTTTGACTCAGTAAAGCATCTTCCTGTGTACTTAAATGTTAAATTTCCAGTAGAAGATTAAATGCTTCAAAAGCTGTGTATAGTACTTAACACTTTTGTGCTAGCCCTGGAAATAGGCACAAGTGACTGGAGTATTGGATTTCTAGGGTGAGATCCAGTGTCAGTCATACTCAGGGTAGACCCATTGAAATGAATTGAATAGTCCTGGAATTTCCCTTTCCGCATAGCACTAACTGTGCTGCACTGCATCATGAGATATGGAAATTGGTTTGGAACAAATGTGGTTTTGAGCTTTCTTTAAATATGGATATAAATAAGGCAAATATAAAAAGGTTTTAAAGAAATAAAACACAAGAATGAAGTAGAGGATTGCTCCACTCTGAACTCAGGAACAGCATTCATGTGAACAGGATTTTACCAAGAACTGTTGTCTCCATCAATGCGCCAAAATGGGCAGCATCAGGGAGCATTCCAAGGAGTGGAAGATCCCAGACATAGAAGGCATTGTCAGGTTCCCACAGAACTAAGCTCTATCTGCTGAACACGAAAGGTGACTTCTCCTTCCACTTCAGAAAGTTAACATTTGTCTTGGAATTTTATCAGGCCTTACATTGAGCTGATTCACTCTCGGCTGAATCTAGTGCCTCCAGAAGAACATTGTGACAATGCTCTGCCATGCTTTGCTTTTAAAACTTAAGAGTCTTCTGGTTCTGTTTGTTTCTGAGAAAAGGGATTGAAAGCAGCTGTTGGATTTCCAGTGCTGCAGTTGCTCTGCCAGATACATCCTTGAGACTCATTATTGCCAAAGGTTTATAGGACAATTGCTTCATATCTGAGGTGGTTGAAGACATAATGTTGCTGTAAAATAGCCCTCCAAAGGGAGACATTCACTGGGGGCTTTCTCCTTTCAATTACTTTATGGGTCCTTTCTCATAAGCTTATGGACTCAGCTATACAAGTGCAAATAGAACATTTTAAGTGTGTTTTAAGCACAATATACAATGTGACACTAGATGGTGATGGTGAGCCTTATGAAAAATTCAATGTATTTCTATAAACGCTTTTTTAAAAAAGAATTTTCAGAACGGTTTTTCACATGTGTGTAGATTCCACCTGAGTGACAACCAGAAATTAGTAGTATTATACAGTGTGCCCCAAGAGCTGGCGCAGTAGAGAAGGAAATGGAGTCAGGCCCTAGAGCAGGAATCTGTGTCCCTCAAGATGTTATTGAGCTACGACTCAAGTCCCCGGCAATGGGCCTGGGGGAAGTCTTAGTCCAACTACAATTGACAGCTTCCAGCTTCACCGTCTTTCCCCCTAGAAGCTGTTGTTAATTCAGCCTCTCTCAGTTTTAGCTTTGTTATGCTGTTCAAACACTCTGCGTTGTTTACCGTCCTATCGCATTTTAATTGATTGTAGTATGTTTTTCATTCTGTTTTTGTTTTCTGCTTTGAACACCTCTTCCAGGTGTTGCAGGAAGTTATGTTTTTCATTCTGTTTTTGTTTTCTGCTTTGAACACCTCTTCCAGGTGTTGCAGGAAGTTGCAGGATAGAAATTTTGTCGCAAGTAATAAATAAGCAAGCATGCCGAGAGCCTGTCAGAATGCAAGGTGGCCCATATCCAGAGGGGACTAATTAGATTGATGGTGCTGAACTTTTGTCCTCTCATTCCATGGTTCCTTTCGTCAGAATAGAAATTGCTGGTACCGTAATGACCACAGTTGCAGATATACTGCAGGTGGTTTCACAGCCAGGCACTGCAGCACCTGTTAGCTGTTTGTTATGAAAGAACCTGTCTATGCACAAGAGTCAAACCAGTTGTATTACAGAGCACCTGTGTTGGGTATCTTAACTCACAAATATCCAGTATGTGATAAGGAAGGAGGGAAATCTTTCTCTCTCAGAACTGGAAGTATTTGGTTATGTATCTGAAGCAAGAGAAACCAAAGGAGAAGCCCTGTTGCAGTTCGTGCAGTGTAACCTTGCAGCAGTTTTGCAATTCATTTTCTGGTAGTTAGAAATTTGAGGAGGCCTCTGTCCCCTGAAAGATTTGCAGTGCCTGCCGAGGCCTCAATGCAGTAAGAGCAGTTGCTGCAGCCCCTGTAGCTTCTTTCCATTTCTCTGTGTAAAACCACAGTAGAGATTGTCATTGGAAGTCTACTCAGCATCAATCCAGAGTAGATTCCAATGCATAATTAACAGAGTAAAAACTTAAACATGTCACAGGATTTCCAAAAAATAGACCAGAGGCAATCCTATTTCATCCAGCAGAGCTTTACTGCTACTGAAGGCAAAGGAGCGTAATGGTCACAAATCCAGTACATTCAGGATTGGCACTGTCCATAAGAAATCCAGTTGCAGCAGACGTAACCTAAACTTACAAACTTATAGTAAGACTATAACCTTAACACTATATACTGTACACCACACCAGAAAGAAAAAGAGAGAGTGAGACCTAGGCTCCTTCTGGCCTCACTATTATAGTCAGCATGATCTTGACAGAAAGAGATAACAGAACCAGTTTAAACCAGCTGTACTCAGCTTCTCAGAAGGAATAACCCAAATTTCAGTAACCTTCTGCTTGCTTCTTTCACAAAGAGAAGTTCCCAGAACCCTCTTGAATTAAGTAGAATAGGAAAGATCGCTACACCAGATCAATACTTTCTATATTAAGAAATGCAAACTGACAGAGATACAAGATCTTGGGAACTATGATTTTCCCACCCTGGCTCCTCTCTCACTTCCACACCTCTAGCAGCTGAGCGTTGGCATTGCTGGCCATGTTTAAAGCTCACTCAGGGCATTGTGATCTGTACAGGGGTGCTTGTGCAGCTGCCGGGCAGGTGGTAGAACTCTGGAGCAACGCCAGTAGCAACAGAAACAGTTCTTGTACGAAACATCCATAGCAGCGATCCATTTGTTGTTCTGTCGGTATTCTGGTTCTTCGCCGCTGATCAGGTGACAGCAGTGTTTCCTGCCTCGCCATCCACTCGTGAGCAATGCTCTAAAGGATACTGAGCTCTAAAGGATACTGAGCTAGAGAAGGCAATGTAAGCCAGTGGCAGTAAGGCGGTTTGGTAGCTTATAGGACAGACGTCTGCTTAGCTTTCAGACCTGTGGGAGGGCATGAGTGGGTATTGACTGATTGCCATCCTCCCAGTGTCTCCCAGCTATTGAGGCTTAAAGGGTGTGTTCTCCTTTTTTTTTTTTTTTTTTGCTTTGCAGGTGTCGGCGGCAATCTGGTAGCTATCCAGGCCAGCCGCATTTCCACATTTCTGCACTTCTGGAGCATGCCTGGAGTCCTGCCACACAAGATGAGGCAGCACTGGCCAAATCCATGTAGCACCTTCTTCAGTTCAGGTAATCTGCTTTCTAGGTACTGGTGCCTAGCTACTCTCGCATCTATACCCCCAGGGAGAACTCTACACTAGCCCAAATTATTGTTGTTAATAATAATATTAGTTGTATTTATTTGTTGCTTACTATAAAAGAAGTCCCAATGCAAACCGCATATATAGGGGATCTCCCATTTGGGACCAGCTCCTTACTAGCAGATCATTTCGTATTCGCTCAGTGTAACCAGAGTTATGATGTCATTTGCCTTTTCTCCCCTGCAGGAATAAATTCAAAGTCTGCTCGTGTCTTGATCCTGCTAGTGATCCCAGGGCACCTGCTGTTCATCTACACCATTCATTTCTTGCAGGCAGGCCATACGGCTCCCACCTTCACTTTTGTCTCCTTCTACCTGATGGCTGCTGTTCTACAGGTAACCAGAAACTTGACTTCCTCTGTTTTTAGTATAAGTTTGGGTTCTGCCATGTGTTCCAGAGTCAATTAGCCACTGTAGCTATATGAATGCACCCTGATTTCTACAAACCGCAGGCCACCATCCTCATCCCAGTCCCTTTTAGATTTCTAAATTTACAGCACCCACTTGGAAGCCGCAGTATCTTTTTAGTAGAGATTTCTAGGGGAAACTGATTGAGAGATCAGTGTAAAATGCTGCAGGGTGGCAGATTAAATCCCCCCATTTCCAGCTAGAACACATTACCCTCTTTTCACATCTTCACCATGTCGCTAAGAAAAATTATCAGTCATGCACCTTCCTTTTCCCATGATATTTGAATTATTGAGTCAAAATCTCTATAATAGCTTGAAGAGGAGTTTGGGCATTTATGCCCTGCCTTTCTTCCATCCTGGAACTGATCAAGGTGGCATAGATATGTTTCTCACCTGTCCAGGCACCGCTCAGACTGACAGCTGCCTAGTTAGCTTTAGGAAGGTGCTGGTTTCATACCCAGGGGCTGCCATAGGCTTCATCCGGCAGTACTTGCATTTAGAGCATTTATGCACTGACTGAAGAGCAGTGCTGTGATTTTAGCCCCATCCGCAACCCGGCAACAGTTTCCTGCAGCATATTGCCCACAATCATCTACAGAGAAATCGCTCTGCGAGCACCTCCTTGTGTGTAGGAGTTGTGTGAGAGTGGACACCCAGTTGCACCAGTGTCTTGGTTGTGCAGGACCTCCTGTGCCACTGTTCTTCAGCTGGTGGGGTCGCGGCCTGATTCAAAGTGGGTCACAACAGAAGCACTGCCCCCATGGGAAAAGTTTAGAAATGGGTCCCCCAAGGCACGCGTGGGCTAAAAGGGGGTCTTGGGTCTGAAAAAGTTGT
This sequence comes from Podarcis bocagei, assembly GCF_964188305.1. NCBI lineage: Eukaryota > Metazoa > Chordata > Lepidosauria > Squamata > Lacertidae > Podarcis > Podarcis bocagei. The sequence goes on from NC_138126.1 coordinate 44,761,536, forward strand.
AGATACCTGCTCTACACACAAGTATACCAGGACTGCTCTTCAGACAACCCCATGCAACCTGTGGCCTGCTCTGCGTGCTACACAGAAATGCCATCCCTTGTGAGTGGCACATCATTACGGCTCCTGTGTCTTCCCTGTTGCAGCTGCCATACCTCCCCCCCCACCCACCCACTCCACCCACAAACCAGTAGCAGGTTGGAAGGGCATGGCAGGATGCAACGACTTCGTGTTTATCCTGAAACCAGACTGGGTGAAGGCAACGCTGCCTCCTGCCCTCTGTCTACCTGCTAGTCTGCTTGCAGAGGGAGAGGGGTGGATAGAGCACACTTCCTTTGGCCCACTTTCATTCACTACCCCCCCCTTTGTGACCTCACCCTTCCACTTTAGCACGTGTGACTGTGGTGGCAAAACTGGGTGGAGGGGAGAATTTGACCCAGCCCTAAATATTCCTGCCCTCTGGGCTCCCGTGGTCCATGGAATCGAAGTTCCTCTGTGCCCCATTGTTGTTGCCAAGGCCGGTGCCTGAGTAACAGAAGCCCTTCCCAGCAGAATGGAACTGTGGCTGATCTGCATGCTGATGGCCATGTGGCTTCCCACCCCCTCTGCTTACAGGTGGCAATCCTGCTGTACCTGGCTGACATTCTTGTGCGGCTGTTCTGGAGAAAGGGCATGGATCCTGACAACTATTCCATCCCCTACCTCACCGCTCTGGGAGACCTCTTGGGCACTGGCTTCCTAGCCCTTTGCTTTCACTTGGTTTGGATCTGCAATGGGTTGAAGCCCATACCAAAGCACTAAAGAGGACTTCTGCTGCAGCACTGACCTGCTTACTGCTTCAGCAAGTAAAAAAAGTATATATATCTCTATGGTGCTCTTGACACGGTCCAAACAGGGTATGAAGAAGAGGATGTCCAGCTCCTTAAACAGGAATGGCTTGGATATCCCACCCCTTCCATCTCAATACCACGTAGATGTGAAGTGAGAAAGATACCTACCAATGAAACGGCATCAACGTGGACACAGCTTCCGGAGTGTCAGTAATGAATGGGTTGTGAAACGCTGCTCCTGCCTACCTTCCTCTTGGTTAAGAAGTGTTATTGAAATGATCGAGTCCGAAAAGCCCATTCACGCTAATGGGAGGCTATCCACTGATCTCAGTGGGGTTTAGATTATGTCCTAGATGAGGATGTTTCACTGTCTTTGCCAGGCATCAGCTGGCCATCAAAGATGACATTTTCACGTCTGTATTTCTTCTATATGTTCCCACACAGAGCGGGGGGGGGGGGAGAGAGAATTATGTCCAGGGCTAGTCACACTCTGCACCAAAAATAAAAAAAAAAATACTGTATATCCTACACAAGGAAACCAAAAATACTTTGCACCGCAATAGCTCAGATTCTGCCTCACAATACCTCATTGCAGCATTGTATATAGCAATTTAGGTACTTTACGTTTCTCAGTTTGCATGTTGATGCTTAATTTGAGTGTTTTGCAGAAGTTTCAGAGTGGTAGCAGGAGTGCAGTATAAGTTAAGAAGCAGGAGAAGGTGGTCGAGGATGGGGGAAATGTAGCTGGAAGGCGTAAAATAGCCAAAACTGAATACTAAAGCTTCGTATTGGCTGTTTGAATGGTTTCAAACAACTCTACCCACCCATAAAATCTTGAGAGGCTGAGCAGCTTCTCATCCCGCTCTCCACGCCAGTTGTCCCGTCCAAAACTGCTTTCAGGGTTTGTGCAAGAATACTCATAGATTAAATGGCCAGCTCTGCTGATGGACTTCGTCAATACTTCTTCGGTAACTGAGGTAGTTCCCTACAGTGTGTTCTGAAGGCTCATCTGGGGGTAGGGGTGAGCTTTCTGTATGGAAGTCACGGTCCTGAGGAACAATGAGCTGATAGTACTCAGCACCTTTTAAGAGTTCTGTACCCATGGATTTCGTCAAATCACTTGTCCTTCCCAAGGCAGGAAAATCAGCCGTGTTTATCCCTGGCACAGTGCTCTTAAAAACCCAGTGAGTTATTGCTTATGGCTTGCAGCAGAGGCGGAGCATGTCTGGCCTTCCAGGTGTTGTTGGTCTCCCAACTCCCATCAGCCCCAGCCAGCATGTCAGGGATGATCGTCTTTGTAGCCCAGAAGCATCTGGAGGACCACAGGTTGCCCACGCCTGTCGGGAAGACCCAAGGGTGGATTTTCACCATGTCATCAGCATCAGTGCCAAGCGTGATAGAATTGTCATTCTCTCTCCCTCGTTTTTTGTTTTGCAGTTTCAAATCTCATGAGTTTTTATGGTTTGTAGAAACACCCACCCACATGTAAAATAAAAGTGTAAAATTGGTTCATGTTTTGAGAGTTTCATTGTGGGTCCTGGTCCAGGGCTGGAACAGTATATATGGGAAATACCTGCTTCAGGTATAGAAGAGGAAGTCTTCCCTTCCAAATGAAGGATATAAGTTTGGTTTCCACATTTTAGCCATGGAAAATTATGCAAGTAAAACCTCGAAGTATATGTTTGAAGACCAAGACGTCCAATCCATTGTGTCCTCTGGTCAGTTCACAAATTGAAAATGAAAATAAAACAAGCAAACAAAAGCAATAAACAGAAAAAGCTAATATTTCAATAATGAAAAGCTAAAACTCAGTGGAGGGGGCGGGGTGGGGACCAAAGTGTTCAAAGGAAACAGTAAATTTCAATTATTAGCCTGGAAGAGGTTAAGAAAAAAATATCCTGGCACCAAAAAAATCTTTATGACAAGAGTCTATGGGAAAGCATTCCACAACAGGTGCCACCAGCAAAAAAGGCCCTCTCCCTAGTATTCACATGCCTCACCTGACTTGGCAGGACGGGGAAAGTATATATGGGATATCCTTCAGGTATCCTGACCCCAAACTACTTGGATCTCCCCTCCTGCAAGTCATCTTCATAACAAAATATAATGAATGAGCTCTTTCAGCACGTGAACAAAACATCTGCATCCCCTTGTGCACGAAGGCAGAATTACTTGGTTCCAGCTGTATTCAGCCACAAACCCAGATGTGTTGCAACTCTTGTGGTCCGCCGAGGAAGAATGGTTCCTTGCTCTAAAGCTGGAGTAAAGCTCCCAGTAATTGAAAGAAGGTGGTGAGAAGGCATAATAAGTTGCACAATGCTTTATATAATCTTAAAACTGGCTTATTCCTTTTGGAAAGAATTGAGGCATGGTGCGAAGAAAAAAAGGCATTCCTAAAGCAGGCCTGGAGGGAAAAGACACCCCCCCCCCACCGTAGGGTGTGTGTGGTGGCAGTTCAAAGCCTCTGCCTGCTTGGTTAGCCAGTGTGACCCAACAGTTTCGCCACTTTAGGACTTCTGTGTTTTTGACAGTGCTGTGTATCACTGCTGCTGCTGCTCCTACTACAGGATCTGCTTTTAATTTCACTGATCCCACTTCGTCACTCAAACTAGGGCTTGAACTGTTCATTCCCCTGGAGTCGTAACAAGAAATTGTCCCCTTTTTAGTGGAGGGAAAAAAAGAGAGTTTTCTCATCCAGACCTACTGCAGGGCTTGTTTCCGCCTTGGCTCAGGGAGAATATCCATCCAAGTGTCAGCTCAGCTGGGCTCTCGTACAATTCATATTCACTTGAGTGGGGCTCTTGGACAGGAGAGGTGAAAAACAAATAAAAAGACGCAACTCATGTGACATAGAGAACAACCCAGTGGATGATCTAGGCCAAGGATGGGTAATCTGTGGCCCTCCAGATGCTGTTAGACTCCAAATCCCATCAGCCCAGTAACCGCAAGGAGTGGTGTGAGTTGTGGTCGCACAACTGGAGGGTCACAGGTTTTCCATCCCTAATGTAGGCCCATCTAGAGCAGGCATAGGCAAACTTGGCCCTCCAGATGTTTTGAGACATTCCCATCATCCCTGACCACTGGTCCTGTTAGCTAGGGATGATGGGAGTTGTAGTCCCAAAACATCTGGAGGGCCAAGTTTGCCTATGCCTGATCTAGAGCATAGGCTTTTAAGTGGTGGATCCTGTTTCCTACTGACCTTAAGCCCCTTTTCTCCAATACTGTTTGGCATTGCACCTGATGCTATAAACCCACCAACTCCTATTATCATGCTTCCTCCACCCAGATATTTTTTGGGCAGGGAATGGTTTGTGATTTTTGATATGGTAGACGATAACAGTCTCCATTAAAATAAATGACAGCTTTTTAAAGAATAGGGCCCTCTGAAAAATTCAGTGAATAAAGCAGGGCGAATGCACAACAAGAGCCTCATCTGTCCATGCTCCACATCCCTGGACTGCTTATCCAGGACTTTCCCCAGCTGTGGGTGGATTTTTCATTATCAGAGTCACCCTATAATTACTTAAATGATCCGGGTGCGGGGGGGGGGACCAGGCTGTATAGTAGCACGATCCTTGAAGAGTTCAATATTAGAACTTTGCATTATGGGCTGGAGTTAAACTTCACCCCTTGGACTTTCCTTTGCCCTGCTTTTCAGTTTCAGTTGTGTTTTCTACCTAACTAGCCATAAAGAAGCCCGTTTCTCTGCCTGCTGCAAGAAGTAAGAGTTTGTTTATTCTGCATTTCTGATGATGAATAGAGCGTGATTGGGTGCTTATTGCTACAAGATGAAACACAGAGATCTGGAAAAAGTATCTACCCTTTCATATTTTAAAGCACTCACTATACTCTGTCATAGTAGCTATTTTTTTCCTTCCTTTTCTTGAGTACTTTATGGCATCCTAGAGGAACAGAAACACTGCAGTTCACATGATAGCTAGCCACCTAGGGTGCAACTCAGGAGAAATGCAGATCAGTGTCTCCCCCAACACTGTAGCATTAGCTGCCTTGAATTTCTTCTGAAAAGTAGGCAAATTTTAAAAATTAAAAAATAGCGCCTCATGCCGGTAAGCCAAGCATGCCACAAAATTTTGTAAAATAATACAAAATCACTCACTGACAAACAAACAAACAAACAAACAAACAAACACATACTGCTCTAATTATTTAGGGCTTGCCTACACCTCTATTTACCTGGCTATTTTCCCTGGGGGAAACGCTGTTCACCACTCAATCGGACCAAATGATTGTTTTCCGTGGATTGCTGTTTGGTCCAATTCAGCAGCAAAGAGTGTGTTTTCTCAGGGAAAGCTGCAGGGCAAACACAAAACCTCTCAGACCCATGGCTAGAAAGCAGAAAACCTCTCAGACCTATGCTTTCTAGGCATGGGTGGACAAGCCCTCAGTTTTCAAAACATGATATTTTAGGGCGAAGGTTAATGGTTTTACCCAACTCACTTTGGTGGATGGCATCAGCTGTGGGCAAGGCCTCATCACTACCTGCTATGCACCTATTTGTGAAAAGTAAACAAGACCCATCTATTTCAGCTAACGTTTTTCCTTTTGAATTATGTGGATGTTTTGCAGGGAGGGAGCCACACCAAAATATGCCTCTGAATACCCATTTCTGAAAGGAAAGAAATGGTACTAGCCTTAGGTGGCATTCTCTGTGAAACACAAGTCTGAAACACCTGCTATAGTGCTAAGCTGTACGCCATCTTCACTTCTGTGCAACAAGGACAAACATCTAGGGCATACACTAATGCCCACCCCCTCATCCCATCCTCAAGAGATATGATGCAACAGGAGGAAATAAGTTCCAATAAAGGAGGATTTCAAAGGCACATATTTAAGGTTGTTTGTCTAGTAAACCTTTTTTTAAAAAAAAAATATTGCCAGGTGGCCCACACATCCCAATCTTTGCGTTCTCTAATAGAGAGATGGGAACCATCTCATCACGAGGCAGATACACAAAAGTCCCACAGAGAATTTCAGGGCCAAATCTCAGTGCCTTTTCTGTACACGGCAGGTTTCTGCAGATAAAATCCACCTGGCCCACTTGTAACATATTTCCAGGATTTTACTAGCTTTCATGTTCCTGCGGATCTCAGATGATCTCGCATGTTCATGCTTCACTGATATGCTGCACGGCAGCATACGGCTAGCAGGACTGTGATAGGGCACAGAGGGGAATCCTTTCTTAAAAATCACTATCTGTCTTCAGTCCATGATATTATCACTGTTGTCTCACATCCATCTTGAGAAACAAAGGACGGCAGGAGTCCCATTATTCTTCATTTGCAATGTCTTATATACAAAGAACAGCACAAAACCTCTCACTACCTCTGGCAAGAAAGGAACGATTTCCCTCTCAACCAAGCAACACAACAGGCTCTTTGCCTGTAAGTATCAAACACCCAGTTTATTTAAGAAAGCAATTCTTTCCTCAATGACAGTAGGATGTAAAGAAAAATAACAGGGAAATCAATAGCTTGAGCACCAAAATCATACAGCATAAATAACAACATTCAGCACTTAAAAAATGTGTTAACTCTGCCTTGTATCTTCCATGAACAATCTTTCTGTCCATCCCAGAACAAGTAGGCTCCGCCTCCCATTAACTACCCTTCAAACATGGAAATGAAGTGCAGTGAGTAAAGACTATCACTTTTTTAAAGTGGGGGGGGGATAGAATTGAAAGTCGCCACCCCCAGCTGCTAACTCAGACTCTGTTCTGCCTCGCTTCCTGGAACTTGGAGTGGAGTCAGTACAAGGTGGTAGGTAGGTGGTGACACTGTATTTTGTACTGAGACCATATTGGGCACAGAGACAGGGGGGCTGAATCTGCTCCCACCCCAGCACAAGGGAGACAGAGAGCCAGCCTGAGGGATATAGCCTCTACTCCAAACCCTGCTGGGCCAGCCACATCCTCCTCATTATGACCGCAGCTCTGAGGGAGCTCTGAAGCAGCCACTGGTGCCCTTTCCCAGAGGTTTTTATCCTCAAGATAAAATGGCAGCAGCCTTTCTGTACACCAAAGATCACTGGGACTGGTGGCTGCTGGCTCTTCCACCATCATCGCCTATCCACTTTCCAATTTTCCTGCTCTTCTAATTCTGCCACCCCAGATTTTTTTTACTGCCCTAAGTAGCCAGTTAGTTTCCCTTGTGGTTAAACTGGCTCTGGATGGAGCAGCTGCCCTGTGAGGAATGGTTGCAGCATTTGAGGCTTATTAGTTTCTAGAGAAAAAGCAAGTGAAGTTGACTTGATAGAAGTTTACCAAAGTATTCTTATTATTCATGGCACAGGGGTCACAGGTAGTTAGACTGTTTCCTCTCACATTAATGCTAGAACTAGTGGAGCTCTAATGAGGCTGAATGTTGGAGGAGTCAGGGCGGACAAAAGTGCATAGTTCAGCCAGGGAACTCTTTCTCCCTCTCCCTGGATTCTCACCAATATGCCTAATGGAACCACTGCTTTTTTCTAAAAAATAAAATAAAATATATGTTTAGGAGTACTTTCATTTTGACTCAAGAAAATCACCATTTTATAGTTCAAATTAGGAAAAATACAGCAAATGGACAAAAGTACAAAGAACATGCATTACACTGGGAAAGGAAATGAAGCTGCTATCGGAGGTGGTAACAACCAAACTGACCATTCACCGTGCTAGATTCCAATTCCTACTTCACACATTAAACGCTCGCTTCTGTCTGAGACTCAGGAAACACCATGATAGGAAATGAGGCTGCCATCAGGGGTATCAGCAGAACTGACGATTCACCGTGCTAGAGAAGAAACTATTTTTTTAAAAAAGAATATTAGTTTCTTCTCCTGTTAGATTCACAAAATGTTCAGGGGTGTGTGTACCCCTGCATCCCCCCAGAAAAAAGCACTGGGTGGAGCCATTAATAGGAGCCACAACTGGAAGTAGCCAGAAATGTTTCTCCTGATAAAGCTTGGAGTGGTGGCCACCCCTAACTGCAAAAATCTGGGCTACCCAAATGACAAAAGATGCACTTCTTATTCCCCACCACAGAGAGCCACTCTGCAGGCATCAGCCAGTGGTCTTCCAGCAGCAACAATTTGACAGAGATGCAAAAGTTCTCTAACGCAGAGCAAGCAAAATGCCAACAGGTCAGATTTGAATAACCTCCTTTAAAAATCCCCCGGGTGCCCCAGCACAGTATTTGCCTCATCCTTCTACCTGGTAAACAGTCAAAGCTGTGTTATTTAACACCAAACTCTGAAAGGAGACTTCGGTATTTGGGCATTTCACACACACACACACACACACACACTCAAACATACTCCTGATCTGGCACAAACATTCAGCTGTTGCTTATTTTGCATGGATGGAAGCTCCATTTTCCCCCATGTAACACTAGGAGCCAATCAGATAGAGTCAACAGAGTTGCATTCTTGTTGATGAGGGTGCATTTTTAAAAAAAAAAAAAATTACCTCATACGCACGAATCCAGCATTAGGTAACCTATTTCAGCCCATGGATCACAGTGGCACACTGAAACCTGTCCGGGGTCAACACACACGCGCACGCGCACACACACACACACGTACAGTAGATGCACCTTTTTAGCAAATTATGCCCAACAAACTCACAACAGTGGTTATTCACTGGATACGCTGCTATAGGTCTTCTTTCCACACAGCTCAGAAGCACCAAGCTAAATCCAGTTAACGGTTCTGTCAATAGTTTATGCCTACCCACAAATTCCCGAGTGGCTTCTACCACTCGAAAGTGTGATGGGAAACCCCAGCCGTGTGGTACCTTGATCAGGGTCTCTGCTGCTAGGGTGGGAAATAATTGCACTACCTCTTGCCACTAGGGCTGCCTTCTTGTATCCTGAACACCAGCCTTTCCTTTCCAAATGCAGGTGGACAAAGGGCAGCAGAGGCTCCTTCAATCTGTTCCTGCTGCATTCCTATCACCCAACCCTCACTCACCTGTGGTGGCAGCAAATGGAACTCCAGCTGCATCCCACAGCAGCTGAGAGAAGGAAGAAGACAACAGAACCAGGGAGGGAATGGGGAAGATTTAAGATTTAAAGAGAAACATCCAGTGACTGTGGTCATAGGCGACAGCCTTGTAGGTGACCCAAGGAATGTGGCCTTGCATTGTTCAGCCCAGACACTGAGGTCCAGTTTTGAGGGCCTTCTGGCAGTTCCCTCACTGCGAGAAGTGAGGTTACAGGGAACCAGGCAGAGGGCCTTCTCAGTGGTGGCGCCCACCCTGTGGAACACCGTCCCATCAGATGTCAAGGAAATAAAGAACTATCAGACTTTTAGAAAACATCTGAAGGCAGCCCTGTTTAGGAAAGTTTTTAAAGTTTGATGTTTTATCCTGTTTTTAATATTCTGTTGGAAGCCGCCCAGAGTGGCTGGGGAGGTCTTGCCAGATGGGCGGGGTATAAGTAATACAGTGGTACCTCGGGTTACGAATTTAATTCATTCCAGAGGTTCGTTCTTAACCTGAAACTGTTCTTAAGCTGAGGTACCACTTTAGCTAATGGGGCCTCCTGCTGCCGCCGCACCTTCGGCATGCGATTTTTTAACCCGAGGTACTACTTCCAGGTTAGCGGAGTTTGTAACCCAAAGTGTCTTTAACCCGAGGTGTTTGTAAACTGAGGTACCACTGTAAATTATTTATTATTATTATTCATTGCAGTGTGGACTCTGATGAGGAAGCAGCAATTCCACAATGGCACGAGCACTGTAGCAGACATGTTTAAGTAGGGTTAAAGCTTCCTCCTAGTAAACGTTCCACTAAGTTGACCATCAGTTGGCTCACACTTTGCTCTTTTTGATTGGAGATTCCTCCCCACACAAGCATTGATCAGTTGGCTGGGCAGGGGGTGTGGGTTGGGCCCATGTCTTTAAGGGCTGCTGTGCAGACACTGGCCAATGGTGCCTTCTGCGATTCTCGCCAAAGTGTGTACATAGGGAGCTGCCTAAGACTGAGTCAGATCATTGGTCCATCTACCTCAGTACTGTCTACACTGACTGCCAGTGGTTTTCTAGGGGCTGAGGCAAGGAACCCTCCTAGCCCCACCTGGGGATTGAACCTGGGACCTTCTGCACTTGAAGCAGATGCTCTAACACTGAGCTATGGGCCTTTGCAGGGAAGAGTTGTGGTTTGCGTGGGAAGTAGTGCTAACCGGAGCCGGCCTGCTCTCCTTGGAAATGAGAGCCAGACGTTTTCTTTCTACATAGACTATTCCGAAAAGGGGGTTAGCTTGGACTTGCAGACTTTTCTCCATATTGCAGCAATTGGGTCAGGGTTGGGTTGTTGTTGTTTTTTAAACAAAAATCTTAGTGGGGGATAGCGAAGATTTATTACCAAGTCAAAACCTTTGGCGTTATGTTGCAAAGAAATGATTAAGGCCCCTTTCCAAGAGCTCTTTGGAGGGCAGGCACACATCCTGCCGCAGAGCGAGCGAGAGAAAAGTGTGGCCGTTTGGTGGCAGCTTATTGATTAATGCAGCCAGGGAAGAGAGCAGATTTAAATCCGTTTTATGCAATGTTCTCTAATCTAATTGACAAAGATTGAATCCACATAAGATTATTCAGACTTTTCAGCAGAAGAGGGGTGATAAATGGCCTCGCTGGTTCTGCACCAAATGCGAGAGACAAAGAGGACAAGTGCCATCATTCAGCCCATGACGCACAGCAAGGCGGGTTGGCGGAGAGGGTGGGGGATGAATTCTGCAATCTGCTCTGATGCACCAGGAGGGCAGCCATACCCAGGAAGAGCCAACATGTAGAAGCAGATCCCTTAATTAACTTCAAAGACCCACATGAGGCTTCAGGTCACAGCAGCTGTGGAACTTCTGACAAAACCAAGTTTTTCTTCTTGGTAGACTGCAGGCTTTCGTAGGACAGCCAGCTGACTCCCCCGCCCCCCACCTGAAACAAATCATTTATTTATTCATCCAACAGATCCACACATGCTTCTCTTTAGAACCACAGCTGCAAGGCTCATCCATCAGCTCCTGTCACCACATCTTCATGCTGGGAAGGAAAGCTGCATCTGTTGGATTGCTGCCTGCCGCTCGCCTGTTAAAGGCACACGGATCCTTCCAGCAGTGGTGGCTGGCGCCCATTGGATCAGGGATGGGATGGGAGATCAACGGTAGGAAGAGCCAGTGACAGGCAGAGTCAACTCATTGTTCATACTGAAACATTGGTCCAAAGTTCATACTGAAATATTTGCTAGCCAGTTCTCTCCTGCCCATTCTGTCACCAAAAAACATACTGTGGAATATTTAAGTGGGGAGGGATATCCTACAGTAAATTGCTTCAACTGAAAATTTGTTTTGCTCTGTGAACACAAAAGCTGCTAAAAGGAAATGCAATTTCTGCCTGCTATTCCAGAATTCAGGGGGTAGCAGAACAATAAAGGTGTTAGGGCGTGAACCCTAATTGGCTTGCCCTGTTATATAATAGTGCCTAGACCTGCTGTGTTCAAAGTAAAACTATGTCATGGAGGGAAAACCAGTACCTCCTCCCCCAAGATGTTGTTTGGAGTACAGTGGTACCTCAGGTTAAGTACTTAATTCGTTCCGGAGGTCTGTTCTTAACCTGAAACTGTTCTTAACCTGAAGCACCACTTTAGCTAATGGGGCCTCCTGCTGCTGCCACGCCACCGGAGCACAATTTCTGTTCTCATCCTGAAGCAAAGTTCTTAACCTGAAGCACTATTTATGGGTTAGCGGAGTCTGTAACCTGAAGCGTATGTAACCCGAGGTACCACTGTACAACTATCCCATCGCCTGGCCATCAGCCAGCCTGCTAGGAGCTTGTGAGAGTTGGAAGTCCAATAACAGATTCCCTATCCATTGTCTATGCCATAAGGCCCAATGGTGCTGAGACAGTATCTTTCTAAATTCTTCTTTTTTAAAAGAAAATATAGCAAGCACCCTATAAAGCTCCCTTCCCGAAGTTGGTTACTATGCAATCTCTCAATAACCACCTCTGAGTCAATTTCCTAAGCAGAAAGAACACAAGAAGGGCCTGCTGGATGAGGTCAGAGGTCCATCTAGTCTAGCATCCTATTCTCACAGTGGCCAACCAAGTTCCTACAGAATCATGGAAGAAGGACGTGAGTGCAACAGCACTCTCCCCTCCTGCTGTTTTGGGACTTCTTAACTTGGAATGGCATCAGAATTACCCATTTAAAAAAGCAGGAGAATGTGGAAGATAACAGACCTGCAATTGCTCCACAGAAACAACGGCATGCATGTCAAGGTGCAAGAAGAGTATCGCATTCAGTTTAAATGGTTGTAGTTCACCCAATCAGCCTCAAGGTGTCCCCACAGCTCTATGTTGATTCTAGGTGCAACCAGTCTCAAGAGGCTTGCACTCTTGTATGGAAAGTTTGCATACAAACAGAGAAGTCACAGGGGCATATATGACCAGGTTTTAATAATATGAAACACGCTTTTAGGCTATTGCATAACCCGATTCAGTTTGTGGGGAGCAATTCCAAATGGCTACTCAAGTCTCTTTACCCCAAGCCCACTCAGAACAGTAAGGATAGCCCAGATGTTGGCAAATGGCAGCTCCCAGCTCTCCTGACCATTTGGCCATGCTGGCTGTGGCAGGCTGAGGCTGTCCAAGTCATCTCGAGAGCCCTAGATGGACCATCTCTTTGCCCAAGTCACCAGATCCAGGCCTGCAGCACAGTCATCCACTTTATCAGCACAGTTAGTTAACAGAGATGATGCATTATGTACAAAGACAAAGACAAGGGTAACATGGTAGAGACAAAAATGCTGCTTTATTGAAGCAAAACTGTCCATTTGGACTGAACTGATTGTCTCTTCAAGTACAAATGCTCCAAAGCTAGGCAGACTGACCATGGCTTACAAGTGAAATTTCTCTCTCTCTCTCTCTCTCTCTCTCTCATATATCCATATGTAGGCAATATGTCTACCACTCCAAACATGTTCTTCCCCTCCAAAACCCATGTCATCACCGAATAAGGTTTCCTACCTTCCCACTTCTAGAGTGCATTCAAGTTCTTTGGGATTTCAAAGTGCTTTGCAGCAAAATAAAAATGGATATGCTGGAGGATTGACTTGGCCCATGGAACGAAGGCAGCTTTTCGGGGTGGGGGCGGGAAGCAATGATCAATATGCAAACCAGTCTAGGGCAAACGGTGCATTCAGTCTTAATATAATCTAATCTTAATGTAAGGCAAATCTTCCTGGGTGTAGGATTTGTAGAGAGCAGGGCACCCCAATCAATGAACACTGCTCTCTGTCCAAACTCTTCCTGAACCAAATCCAGCTGATAAGGAGAATTTTAAGGGCGCCAACTCTTTCCAAATCCACCATCCCTTCACTCAGAATGGCACCTTGGCCCTGCTGAGGCACAACTTGCAAAAACACAAATGAGGGAGCCTCATATCCCCCAAGGCAGGGGAGGCTCCAAGTTTCAGCATTCCGCCTTTTCAATTTCTCTGCACAAGAGCTGGGAGGTTTAAAAATGCTTTTGAATGTGTGGAGTATGAATCAGAGGTAGGAGAAAAAAAGGAAAGTGCCAAGCAGAGATGGACCACTTGGGAGGAGAAATCCCCTCTTCCAATTAAAGGACACAGACATGAAGACACACACACACTTTTTACACTCTTGTCCTAGGCCATGCATGAAAACCTGTGATCCTCCAGATATTATTGGACTACAGTTCCCATTATTCCTGACTATTGGCTATGCTGGTTTGGGCTGATGGGAGTCCCAACATCATCTGAGGCACACAGGTTGCCCATGCCTATTCTATGGGGGGAAACAGTCGAGACATTACCCTAATAAGGCAATAAATAAATATATGTAGTGAGGTTGGCATGAAGGGGAAGTGCCTTTTGTAAAAGTGTTTCCCTTAGGGAAAGTACTCCTCTTCTGTTTGAATTTCCTGGGAGGACTGGAAACAAAGGGGAAGCAGTTGCCCTCTCCCAGGGTCAGCAAAAGAAGCACAGCTCCCACTCCAAGTATGTGTCATGATGTCACTGTTTAGTAAAATCCAATTGGCTATATGGCATTGTGACCTCATAGGGGTCAATATGTGATGCCCATATTGGGGCTGGGAAAGCAGGAAAACAATGGCACTGAAGGAGCAAGAGAGGGTGGAACAAAAGGGTTGTGAAGAACTATAAGCAACATTTTTAAAAGCATGGTTAGGGGTTTGGAAGGGAAGGGGCATTTTTATTTCCCACTTCCAAAAGTCCAGCTTTTGCTCTGAACATTCCAGACACCTCTAATTTACAGGGCACACAGGGATTATATTTATTCTGGAGCTGCAATTAGAAGCCCGCAGCTCAGCATCTAAATACAGAATGCTGCCTGCCCCACCTCCGAGTTACAGCCCTACATCCTCTCCTTTGTTTCAGGCTTAGAGAGTGGCTAGCTCTGAGGTGAAGGCCACTGCTAAAAATATACACTTCTTTCCCTCCTAAGAATGATGATTGGTAAAGAGGATGCAGGCTTTCCTAGAGAGAAGATGGCAACCATCTTCCCAGGGACATTATCTCCCTCCTCTGGAAATCGCATGAGAGAAAGATGGATACCTGCAAGGGCAGGAAACTGACTAGTCCTACAAGGCATGTTCTACATGCTCCACTTGCCAAGAGAGGTCTGTGGGGTGAGCAGGATCCCTTCTATGGAGTCAGACCTGGTGGGACAGTAAATGGTGTGGGGCACAAAGGCCTGGTTCACACAATATGAGAAACCAAAGGCTTGCTCTTGGTTACAACTCATAGTGAGTGAGACATCACTTAGCTACAAGCTCTGGTCCAGAAGGCACCTTGGCTTAGCACAATACAGGAGCAAAAATGACCGAGGGTGGGAGAACAAAGCAGTGGCAAGCTGCTCTCTGGGAACCCAGATGCCCATGTAGTCCCCCATAAGCCATAGTTTGGCTTACTGGGTTGTGCGAACCAGATCAAAAAGCTCAATTCTAATTCAAGGTACATTTCCCCTCAGACTGGTAAAACGAAACATTGCTAGCCTTCTAATACCAAGGGTGTTCCCAACTCTGTCTCCATCTCCACCCATTTTTCAGATTAAAGAACCTGTTTCTAGAGCTTAAATTGGTTAGGCCCATGGTGAGCTAGGCCAAGGGTAGCCTATCTGGTGACTGTCAGATGATTTGGACTGCAACTCCCATCATCCTTGGCTGTTGGCCATGCTGGTTGGGGCTGATGGGAGTTGTCATCCACAATATATAGAAGGTATCATGTTGGCTACTCCTGAGTGATGCACATAAAGAAAGCCACAGCAATTCCTTCATGCAATGACTGCATGTTGACATTGTTGGGTTTTTTTTAAAGGATTGAAGAAAGGCATTCATTTCTGCTTTGGTTCAGGCCATTCATATATGTAAATATGTGTGCACACCCCACCCTACTCCAATGGACAATCTATTAAGCAGCACTGCCCCAGTGCAATGTCTATTCATATAAATGGAATTTGCTTGGGAGTATAACTTGGTGGGCTTTGTGTGCAGTAAGTGCTCAGTCATATCCAACACTGGTTGAGAGAGAAAGAGCGAGGAGGGGACATGAAATAAGGCTTTGTCTCACAGAAAAATTCTAGTTCACACTAAGACATTGTTCACAATAAGACACTTTTGGCTCACCCCCCCCCCCTGCTTCTTCAATCTATGAGGAGAGAGAGAGAGGCTTTGGGGGAATATTAAACAACACATAAAATGCATATCATGTTTTATTGCTTCTCTGATTGCTCCAGGTTGATTCTCCAATCTCCTTACCAAAAAAAAAAAAAAAAAAAAAAAAAAGCCCACAATTCCTGTGTTCTCCTGGAAAAATTCTCTTTGGCTGAGGAAGGATAATCAAACAACAGTAGATTTCTTTAACTGAAATAAGGGAAAGGAAGAGACAGGAACAGTGGCTGCAGTTTTGACAAACTGGAATCCCAATGGATTGACCATCACAACAAGAGGGGAAAGGTTATCTCTTATCTTCTGTTCATTGCCTGACAGCAGAAACCAGGAAAGGCAAAGGGAGGCCCGGCTGCTTGGTCACCACCTCATCGGGTGCGCAAGTAAGTCGGGATGGAGTAGTTGAAGAGCAAGTAATCCATTTTGTATAAATTAAATAACCTCCTTTGGTAAAAGGGGCTGATGTTCTGGAAGAACTTAGCCGTCATGTCGTCGTTGGTCCTGGTGGTCTTGGAGGAGGAGGGGAACTTGACGCCTGCGTCAGCCCCAACCAGTCGCAGGATGTAATTGGAGTCCTTGGCCAATGTCTCGTACTTGCCTACCACGTCGTAGTGGATGATACAGGGGTGGCAGAGGGAGTGCACTCGCTCCCAGTGCTCATTGAAAGGCTCTTCGCGCTGAGTCTGCGGATCCAGCAAGTAGTACACAAACTCCTCAAAGCGCACGTCATGGCCGTGCTCCAGGGCCTCATCGCTGGGGTCCTGGCGATGCCGCCGGATTATCTTGGTCCCGTAGCGCTTGTGGAATGCCGTGTTGTAGCTGCGGGTGAACTTGTTGCGGTAGGCAGAGACCAGCCGCTCCAGAGGCTCCCGCACAAAGATGAACTTGAGGTAGTTGCGCAGGCGGTAGTTGATTTCGGGGATGCTGTACTCGGAGAGAGTGTGCAGGTTGGAAGCCACGTGCGCCTCGTTGGCTGGGATTTCCAGCGGGTCCTGGTACTTGCCCTGCCCGGTCAAGACCATCATGACCCGTTTCCAGTTAGTGCAAGCCACCTTGGGGACGTAGCAGTACAGCAGCCCGTGAACATCGTCAACCACCAGGTGGCGCAAGTCGTCAGGAGTGAGGAGGCGCCGCTTGCGCGTGTAACGGTTGCACACCTTGTTCAGCAGGTCCCGCCTACGCTGGTGCGTCGCCTGCAGGGAGGACTGCTCAAACTGAGGAGACAGAAGAGGGGAGGTGGAAAGAGTCACTGTACACTTGGCTGGTAAAGTGCATTTGGTCAGATCCCAACCTTTTCTCTGCTCAGAGCCACAAACACCTACATGTCAAGAAGATAAAGAATCTGGAGGCCTTTCTAAGGCAGTTGTCAGGAGATCACTTGCTACTGGGACAACTTCCCTTCAAAAAAACACTGCACCTACCTCTTCTCTGGCTGGCAACAGAGTTGGCAAAAGAGTAAGAGGAGGAAGGAGGGACAGTTTATTCCTGCATTGCAGGGCATTGGACTAGATGATCCTCAGGGTTTCTGCCAACTCTACAAATCTAGGGGTGGGGTTCAACTATGGTGGCGCTGTGGTCTATACCACTGAGCCTCTTGGGCTTGCTGACTGGAAGGTCGGCGGTTCAAATCATCGTGACGGGGTGAGCTCCCGTTGCTCTGTCCCAGCTTCTACCCACCTAGCAGTTCGAAAGCACACCAGTGCAAGTAGATAAATAGGTGAAGCTGTGGTGGGAAGGTAAACAGCATTTCCATGTGCTCTGGCTTCTGTCACAGTGTTCCACTGTGCCAGAAGCGGTTTAGTTATGCTGGCCACATGACCCGGAAAGCTGTCTGTGGACAAACACCGACTCCCTCGGCCTGAAAGCAAGATGAGCGCCGCAACCCCACAGTCACCTTTGACTGGACTTAACCATCCGGGGGTCCTTTACCTTTACCTCAACTATGTTGCTGCAATGAAAAAAGGCATTCACATAAGGCATATTTATACCCCAGAGAAGTCTGCAGCCACCAAGAATGTGCAGCACCCTCACCTAACTGCAATTCACAGAATTATTTGGGAGGTCAACTGGTATAGCCTACATTTTTAAAAGTCTGCATATTCTAACTCATTTTTATAAATCCTCACAGTTGTGCTGTTTTATCTATATGCACTGTAATGTTTTTATTGTTATAGATATTTTTAATGTGTGTGTGTCTAGATACGTTTATAGAAACACAGACACACACACAGATATGCTTTTTAACAGGTGGGGCATACATCCATTTTTTTTAAAAAAAACCAACAACACAACCTTGATATAGCTTTGTAATGTAGATGTGCCCACATGATATGAGGCTCCTTACGACCCCTTCAGAGCTTTTAGCAACCTGAATCACAAGGGGGGGGGGGTGTCATTTGTTTGTATTCTCTCCCTGTACATCTGCTAATTTGTTTGGGTGATAACTAAATGTCACAAGATTTAAAATGCCAGCCGGCGCATTTGGAAAAGGGGGGTGTAACCTGGCTGTGTGTACAAGAGAGTTGCAGGAGGAGGAGGAAGGTGCTGTTAAAGTGTGTCAAGTCACACTGTTACGTGCCCAGTCTGAAGGCAAAGGAAAAGGGAGCATCAAAGCCTCCTTCATGAAAGGCCTGGCCAAGTGCTCTTGGCAGGGCAAAGTTAACTCTGGGACAGGATGACGTGAGCAGAGACTGCCTTGGGCTATTCAAACATCCCAGCCTCCCTGCTCCTTATTGCGGTTCTTTCCTGTGCAAGCCATCTGTTAGGAAGGGGTCAGGTCAGGCCACTCCAAGGTCATGGTGCTGCCCCAGGGCTTGCTACTCTGAACAAGTTCAAGAACTGGATTCATGACTTGGAAGGTATGCATGTGTGTTCCTCTTGCTTTCTTCTACACTTATGCCCACCAGTGTCTCTCCACCCCCACCCCTTTTTTAAGGAAACACAAGGCAACACCAATTTACGGAAGGAGCCCACCCTGCTTCTCTCCCTCCTATTTTGTTAAAGACAGAAAGCTCTCGTTTCGGCACGTGAACTGCAGCTGTGGGTTCAGTTGCATTTATTCCTTCGGTTGCTCCTTCCACCGTCACACAAGTTCTGATGTCATGCGAAAGGCCTGCTTTTGAAGATCCCTGTATGCAAAATATTCTCTGGGGGAGGGGGGAATCAGCTACGCCATCCCACAGAGGGCTTAAAGCTCTGTTCGTGCAGTAAATCTTGGACATTTGCACAGGGCGCATTCTGCATTTTGTTACACAATTAAGCAGATTCTTTGTCTTGCGCCCAGAAAAGCATTCCTAGCTTTAAGCACAGAGCTTCTACTAAAAAGCATACGGCTCTGAAACCACAATCTGGCCTACACAACACAAAACCTTTTCAAGTAAGGCTCCCACTACGTAGCAACAGCATTTTCTTCCTAGGAGGGGCTGTGCAACGTGTAGGTAGACCTTTTGCTTCCTTCACATTTGTCTTCTGAGGGTTCCTGACAGCTGTCAGGCACTGTTAGATCACAGCCCAGGAGCCTGCTTACTCAACCTACCATGCCTGCCTCAATTTCTCACTCACCCGTTGGCATCTGCCAGGCCAAATAAGACTTGTTCACTCTCTTCAAAAGGAAGAGGGATAACATAAAAAACACACCAACCCACTCTCTTAATGCCAGACAGAGAGATGGGTGGAGCAGGCACATCACACCTTATTGTTTTGGCCATCCAGCAAAATTGGATCTGATTGTGGTCACTTCCAAGGTGGGGAGTAAGACCAATGCTCAGACACAGTGACTTGAAAAGAAAGACAGCAGACCCACAGGGAATAAGACTACCAGTGGCTACTAGTGATGGTGGCAGTATGCTACCTCAGGGACCAGAGGCAGCATTATTCCCAATACCAGTTTCTGGGAGAGGACTATTTCTAGTGCTGCTCCTGGTCCTGCTAGAGGGCTTCCCAAGAGAGATCGCTGGTCAGCCTCTGCAGGAATCAGGATGCTGAACTAGAGAGAGGCCTTTGGCCTGGTTCAGCAGGGCTCTTATGTTCATAAGCTGACCCAGGATTTGAACTCACATCTCCCAGAGCTGGGGCACATTTTAGATAGGAAGCTATGGTTACTGATGTCAGGGGCCATTTACTCACCCCATTTCACAAGGGCCAGGCGGCTTTTGTGTAACACAAGGGTTAAAAGTTATAGAATGTTGTGCACTTGCAATGGCTCCTCTTTAAAAACACAGTTGAAACATTAAGGAATTTGCTGCCAAGGAGTGTGGTGGAGTCTCCTACTTTGGAGGTCTTTAAGCAGAGGCTTGACAACCATATGTCAGGAGTGCTCTGATGGTGTTTCCTGCTTGGCAGGGGGTTGGACTCAATGGCCCTTGTGGTCTCTTCCAACTCTATGATTCTATGATTCTAAGGCAGAAATGTTATAACACTGAAAATCAGCCGTTCCATTTCCTATATGGGTTCACTGGGGAGTCATCGTCGCTGCCGTGGGAGCAGTTATCTGGCTTTCATTTTCTCCTGTTTCCATTAAATTAATTGTCAAAAGGAAGGCAAGAGTAGGTGGTTACGAGGAGAAAATAAAATGTATTCTGGCAAACTCCATTTCCAACAGCCACACACAGGGAGTATCCTGTGGTATCTGAACTGCGGAGAGTTTCCTACCTTCCTTGTTCCTAGGTTGCCCTTGCCAGGCATCAGTCTCCTAGCATAAATCACACTGCTAAATGGAGTCTGTGGCCAAGGAGTCAGGGGCATCGGATAAGGTGGCAAAACCTTTACCTGGACTGCACCATTTCAAACTGCTGGTGGGGGTCGATGTCCATGAATGATCCTCCAAACATACAAAAAAAAATCACCACAAATAGGTAACTGCCTCATCCGTGGGAAAGGTTACCAACAATTAGGTCTTTTTTTAAAAAAGTGTAGGGATTTGTTAAATCATGCATGCCTCCCCCTGCAACCTAAAGTGGTACAATCCAGACATAGGATTGGTTAAGTCATCCACTGTTTGTAGGGTATAAACCTATGGGGATAAATCTCTTGCTAGACCAAATCTCTGAGCAACAGCAGGGACAGCTGCGGACCTTTGGGGAAAGCCATTGTGCAGCAGTAGAGCACATGCTTTTAACATGCAAAAGATGATAGGTTAGATCCCCAGGAGTGACAATTGAGTCTAACCTCTAAGAGAGAAATAACTCCACCCAATTTTCTAGATCTAGATATATTTGCCAGAAGCCTCCCAGAATACTTGCAGCCCAAGAGCCTGAGCTATGCAGCAGAAGCATTTGATTCCAACTGATTCTAACTTCTGTAAACTATTTGGAGAGAGAAAAAGCCAACATGCCCACAGTGGAGCTAACCTTTGGGAAGACTTGCTCCTGATTTGCTTGCTGGTTGCTTTGAAAGCAGGGTGGCCAGGGCATGAGAGCAACTCAATCCCCTTTCCAGATACACAAAACCACCAAACTGGCAATTTACCTCCTCTGCCCACCACCTTTCTGTAATTATCAACGAGGCAGAATAAAATGGGTCAAAAAAATTGTGGCCTGGGTGCAAAGTTGTCCTAAGAAAAAGAAGAAGAAATGCACATCTCCCTCTGCAGACAGTAACATCGAAGTTGCATCATAGCAGGAGTTGTGTGTTGCCTGGACTTTGACACACAATGAGCACTTGCCAACTCTTGCCAGTTCCCTCCACACCCTTCCACCTTCCCTTTTCATGTTCACTCACCTGATCACCGTGGTAAAGAGCCTGAAGTGGACTTCGACCGGACTTTCCATGCCAACTGGACTTCAGAATCCTGTCCTCTGCAGCTGGAAAGGAAAGGGGGAAGTTTTAAAAAGTGCCACTCATGAATGAATGAATACGCGCGCGCACACACACACAGTGTCAGCCTTTGCCAACCTGGTGACCTCCAGCATGTGCTGGCAGGGGCTGTAGTCCAAACAGCTGGAAGGCACCCGATTGGTTGTAGTATGTGACTGAGATGCTTGGGTGGTAAGCATCTAAAAGAAGATTCTGCCTGGGAAATAGTTTTCACATGTGCTCTGTTATGCCTGAGTCAAGATGAACACCTAAGCCTGACAAAAAAACTCTCCAAAGGAGTTGGGAAGCACAACAGGTCTGATAAACAGGTTGTCTCGCTCGCTCCACTTCTCACTTTTTCCTCCCACTAAAAATTATTAGAGAAAATAAGATTAGGCTCTCACTTACTAGTTTAATCCCACTCTTCTGTTACAGCACCTTCAAAGTATCCCTGTGGAATGCCCTCCCATCAGATGTCAGGGAGATAAAGAATTACACAACTTTTAGAAAACATCTGGGAAGTTTTTAATGTCTGACATTTTATTATTTTTTATATTTTGCTGGAAGCCGCCCAGAGTGGCTGGGGAAACCCAGCCAGATGGGCGGGATATAAACAATAACATCATCATCATCATCATCATCATTATTATTATTATTATTATTATTAACAAGGATTGAAGCTATCAACACACTGAAACATTAAATGGTAAATAAAACAAGAAAGCAGTAGTAGCAAAAATACTAGCAGTAGAAAGCAAAATAAAACATGACAAATGGGCAGATGCTATTTGTGCTGTGGCACCAGTTCTCTGAAATTCTCTTCCCTTAGAAGTGAAGGAAGCCCCAACATTGTGATGTTTTCAGCCTTTATTACAAACTTTTCTTTTCTCCCAGTTCTTCCCAAATTAGCCAATTTTTATCTCCGCCCCCTCTGTCCCCTCCCCACCTCCCTTGCCCCCTCCACAAACCTGCTCCAGAGGGTTGGGAGAACCCCTAGAACAGTCCAGGGGAGCGGGGAAGAGAATGTTCCATTTTGCAAGCAGAAGTCCTTGCACTGATGACTGAATGTTCACATAGTGCTATACCACATTTGTTGTTGTTGTTGTTGTTTAGTCATTTAGTTGTGTCTGACTCTTCATGACCCCATGGACCAGAGCACACCACATACCACATACAACCCTATGTTTCTGTGCTGCGCAATACAGAAATATTGTAAAATTAATGAATGATAGAATGATGTTGGATAGCAACTAAGGGGTTTCCAGCTGTAATGATTTAAGAGAATATGAAAAAAAGGGTTATAAATGGGTTAAAATCTAATGGTAAGGATTTGCTGAACCAATAAATTGAAGTGGAATACAAAAAAGGGAGGTATGAGGAGGTCCGGGAAATAAGCTAAAAGAAAATAAGTAAAAGAAAAAAATGTATGTTTTTAACTGTTTTTATTTTGTATTTTTCTTTTTTCTTTTTCATTTTTACTGTTATATTTCAAAAAAATTTAACAAATATGTTATGTTTCTGTGCTGCGCTTTTTATCCTGGTTTGTTGTTTAATTCTACTGCATTTCACATTTTTCCATTTCATTGTCCAAGACAGGGCGTAAAACAGGGAAACCAAAATTCTGTGGTTTGCCTTATTTAGTACTTCCCATTTACAATACCTAAACCCTTCACTCGTCACTTGCAAAATAATTAGACCCCTGTGGGCACAAGGATAGACCACTTCCCGCTGGGCCAGACTCCCCAGGCAATTACCTAAGAAGTGGTGGCTGTCAGTAACAGTCGCTGGCTTGCTCAACCCAGTGAACCCTCGGCCTGCAGCAAGGGGAAGCCATTGTGGCGCTGGGATGAGGCCTGATCAAACGCATGCCAAGCTGCCACACTCTGCTGAGCTGCTCATGTGTGAGGTTCTGAGCCTGCGCCACTGCCAGTGGCTTACCAATTAAAAAGGAGAAACCTGCCAAGGCAGATTTTAAACATTCATTCATGGCAATGACTAAGAACCCTATTGAGGCAGGGGGCCAGGATTCTGGAAAAAAAGTAAGGAGGGCATGCTCATTAGTTTTGCTCCCCATAATAAGAACTTGAAGATATTTGTTATTGTAGTAGGCTCAATGTAAGAACACAGGAAGAACTTGCCAGATCAGCCCAGTGGTCCATCTAGTCTAACGTCCTGTTCTCACAGTGGTCAACCTGCCGGAAGTTTGCAAGCAGCACCTAAGTGCAATAGCAATCTCCCCGCTTGTGATTTTCAGCAACTGGTATTCAGAAGTGTTACTGCCTCTGTCTGTGGAAGCAAAGCATGTCCTTCATTATTGGTAGCAGCCAATGACAGCCTTATCCTTTATGAATTTGCCCCAAAGCCATCCACGTCGATGCCCAACCCTAGGCCTACGCTCTGTGTTCTCATTACTGCTGGGATAACAACAAGTCAGCACAGAACAGAAGAGCTGACTGGCCCAAACATCTCTTTGTAGCGCTGCTGCTCCTGCTGTAGGCACCACAGTACGTGGGTTTCAAGGTGGCATGTTTGAAATAGCAAATCTAGATCTTTTGTGGTAGAAGCATGAATATGAAGAATCAGGATGAGCATGCTAGGGGAAGGGGAGCAAGCTTTTGAACTCTAGGCTGTAAGTCATAAGTAACAGACCACTAATCTAAATGCCACTGTCCCTGGCTTGAGAAAGCAAGTACATGCATGTTCCTATACCGCTTTGTACTTTGGAAATCAACTCAGCATGCTAAGGGAAGTTGGGGGTGGGGGAGAGAGAGTAAGGCTGGTCACATTCTTACACAGTGAATAACCTGATAGCTTGCAGTGGTTGTGGAAATCAGCAGGGGAGGGGGAGAATTTAATCATCCAGAAAAATATCACCAGCCCTACCACATGCTTGTCATGTGACAGAAGGGGAAGTTACTCAGTTTGGGCAAATGCAGTGCCTATATGCAAGGTTGGCGGTTGCTAAAGGGCAAGTGCTCTGTGAGCTGATGCAAAAAGTCGGGAGAAAGCGGCAGGTTACTGAAGAAGTGCGATGTTGCAAGTAACCACAACCCATGCCCACAAAGGTACCGTTACGGGGGTGATAGGAAGAGCTTGTCACATGAGCTTTGCTAGATATGGGGAACCAAGTGTAAATCTGCATTTCAGTCTTCTCTCTGCCCTGTCCTAGATTGTAAATGTTCAAACCTAATCCAAACTGACTGGATTTTGGTACTGTTAGACCAAGTTCTCTTGCCTGGGAAGAGAGAGAACTCAAAGCACAAAGAGAATTTCCAATGTCGGTCTCAGCGAGTGCAGCCTTTGCTGCAAGACAATGCATAGAAGACACCCAGCCACAAAACATGCACCAAACCACATACAAAAAAGAACAAAAGAAAAAAGGAAGAACTGGCATTGAATTGGACTCAGCCCTGGCTTGACAACACCTAACATGTTAGAAACTTGCTAACTAACCAGCTTTCATACAGATACCTCGTGGCAAATGAGAACTGTAGATATGTGTAACTCAAAAACTAGTTTTAAAACTGCCTATACACCTCCCGTGGTGTTAAGACAACTTTGTGTTTTAGGCTTTCCTTCACTAAGTACTGGTAGCAATCTGCTCTATGCAGTCAAGGGAATATGCCCCCTTCCTGCTGTGTGGGCTTGATCAAGGGATTTCTCAATAGAAGCCAACAGGAGGCTAGCAGTGCTGATCTCCTCAAGCCAAGATGATATTTACGACGTGTACAAGAGCATTTGTGTTGGGAAGAGAGGAGGGGAGCACTGGAGCATACACAACAGATCCATGGAACTGTATTATAAAATCAGCCCAGGAGGCTCACTGCTTAATTTGTTCCCCACGTGGCTTGATGAAGAGTTCTTGAGAATTCAATAGTTTGCACACTATTTCAGCTGGCCTAATTGAAGACATGGTTCTAATATGGTTTTTGGAACCTCATTTTGGCATCTTTGCAACACCTGAAAACTAAAAAGCAACTGGGCGCAGTTAAGACTTTTTTCCTTCCTAAAACAACAGAGTATTGCGATGTCTTAAACACCAACAGTTTTTCATTACGGCATAAGCTTTTGTGGACTTGGGGTCATTTTGTCAGATGCAAGGAGTGTGATCCTCAGTTGTCAGATACACATTGCACATGGATGTATAAATGACCCTTTGGCGCAGTTATTTATCGAGTTGTCAGAAGTCTCTAAATCTCTCCGCCAGGTGGCTAACCTTTGGCCCTGCAGAGGTTGTTGGGAGATCAGCTCCCATCAGCCAAAACCAGCACAGGCAATGATGAGGGCATGGAAACTGTCACTCAGCAGCATCCATAGGGCCACAGGTTAGCTGTGCCTGCTCTGCGCTGATCATAAAGCAGAGATGAAAGCTTGCCTTATGAAAACACACTTAAAGAAAGGGGCAAGTAGCCTGAGGGCAGTTACATAATTCTTTATGCAGAATGCAGCAGGGTGGTATGTGGTGCAGGGCTTCCACTATAAAGAGAATCTCAACAGCCAGTTTTGGGGAAACTAAACATGAAGAGTGGGAATGGGATAAATGTTCGTAGCCCACCAAGTACAGGCAAAGTTGGGATGTGAGATATCTTGTTTCGGAGAGTGTGCATATAAGCTATCAAGGGAACCATCAGCGTAGGATATTTACTGATTGTGCTAGCAGCCATGGCAGGCCCCACTCATGCACTGTAGTTATGGACAATACAGTGACCTGAATAGAAAATTGCTTGGCTCTGTGACCCAGTTATCAAGCCACTCTATCATCTATCTATCTTCACGTAATGCACCCATATATATGGCAGATAAGAGAAATGGAAGCAGTACGGTGGGCAGTACATGAGGCTCATTTGCTGTTCCTCACCACCACCTCCAGTGGACTAGCCGATAGCTATGATACCGCTCTCCTCCCTCTGCACACTGTTCTGGGGCTTCTCAGATTCCCAAGCTAATTTCAAGGAGGGACACGGGGGGGGGGGGAGAGGAGAGCTCCCTCACACAAGCAGAAGTCCTTGTGGACGGCTTTGGCTGACAGGCTCACTAGGTGAATCCTGACCTTATCTTATCACAAAATCTATACTGAGATGTAGTTACAGGTAGGTAGCCGTGCTGGTCTGCTGTAGTCGAAACAAAATAAAAAAATTCCTTCCAGTAGCACCTTAGAGACCAACTAAGTTGGTTATTGGTATGAGCTTTCATGTGCATGCACACTTCTTCAGATACACCTGAAGTGCATGCACACGAAAGCTCATACCAATAACCAACTTAGTTGGTCTCTAAGGTGCTACTGGAAGGAATTTTTTTAATTTTGTTTATCCTGAGATGCTTATTCTGTCTCAATGTAAGCTTCTCTAGATGTATTTTAAAGGCTGTTTGGTGTGGGTTTTAATGCCAAGAGCTCTACTGCAGAATTCTGAGAAGTGTGAAATCTAATGAATAACTGCATCCTAATCTTCACAGTGGAAGTGAGGAACAGGTTTAAGGATTTAGATTTGGTGGACAGAGTGCCTGAAGAGCTATGGATGGAGGCTCGTAACATTATACAGGAGGCAGCAACTAAAACCATCCCAATGAAAAGGAAATGCAAGAAAGCAAAGTGGCTGTCCAACGAGGCCTTACAAATAGCGGGGGAGAGAAGGCAAGCAAAATGCGAGGGAGATAGTGAAAGATACAGGAAATTGAATGCAGATTTCCAAAAAATAGCAAGGAGAGACAAGAAGGCCTTCTTAAATGAGCAATGCAAAGCAATAGAGGAAAACAATAGAATGGGAAAAACCATTCAAGAAAATTGGAGATATGAAAGGAACATTTCGTACAAAGATTACCATAATAAAAGACAAAAGTGGAAAGGACCTAACAGAAGCAGAAGACATCAAGAAAAGGTGGCAAGAATACACAGAGGAACTATAGCAGAATGAAATGGATGTCTCGTACACCCCAGGTAGCGTGGTTGCTGACCTTGAGCCAGACACCCTGGAGAGTGAAGTCAAATGGGCCTTAGAAAGCACTGCTTAATAACAAGGCCAGTGGAAGTGATGATATTCCAGCTGAACTATTTAAAATTTTAAACGATGATGCTGTCAAGGTGCTACACTCAATATGCCAACAAATTTGGAAAACTCAGCAGTGGCCAGAGGATTGGAGAAGATCAGTCTACATCCCAATCCCAAAGAAGGGCAGTGCCAAAGAATGCTCCAACTACCACACAATTGCACTCATTTCACACGCTAGCAAGGTTATGCTTAAAATTCTGCAAGGCAGGCTTAAGCAGTATGTGGACCGAGAACTCCCAGAAGTGCAAGCTGGATTTCAAAGGGGCAGAGGAACCAGAGACCAAATTGCAAACATGCGCTGGATTATGGAGAAAGCTAGAGAGTTCCAGAAAGACATCTACTTCTGCTTCATTGACTATGCAAAAGCCTTTGACTGTGTCGACCACAGCAAACTAGGGCAAGTTCTTAAAGAAATGGGAGTGCCTGATCACCTCATCTGTCTCCTGAGAAATCTCTATGTGGGACAAGAAGCTACAGTTAGAACTGGATATGGAACAACTGATTGGTTCAAAATTGGGAAAGGAGTACGGCAAGGCTGTATATTGTCTCCCTGGTTATTTAACTTATATGCAGAATTCATCATGCGAAAGGCTGGACTGGATGAATCCCAAGCCGGAATTAAGATCGCCAGAAGAAATATCAACAACCTCAGATATGCAGATGACACAACCTTGATGGCAGAAAGTGAGGAGGAATTAAAGAACCTTTTAATGAGGGTGGAAGAGGAGAGCAAAATATGGTCTGAAGCTCAACATCAAAAAAACGAAGATCATGGCCACTGGTCCCATCACCGCCTGGCAAATAGAAGGGAAAGAAATGGAGGCAGTGAGATATTTTACTTTCTTGGGCTCCATGATCAGTGCAGATGGTGAGAGCAGTCACGAAATTAAAAGACGCCTGCTCCTTGGGAGAAAGGCGATGGCAAACCTAGACAGCATCTTAAAAAGCAGAGACATCACCTTGCCAACAAAGGTCTGTATAGTTAAAGCCATGGTTTTCCCAGTAGTGATGTATGGAAGTGAGAGCTGGACCATAAAGAAGGCTGATCGCCGAAGAATTGATGCTTTTGAATTATGGTGCTGGAGGAGACTCTTGAGAGTCCCATGGACTGCAAGAAGATCAAACCTCTCCATTCTTAAGGAAATCAGCCCCGAGTGCTCACTGGAAGGACAGATCGTGAAGCTGAGGCTCCAATACTTTGGCCACCTCATGAAAAGAGAAGACTCCCTGGAAAAGACCCTGATGTTGGGAAAGATTGAGGGCACAAGGAGAAGGGGACGACAGAGGACGAGATGGTTGGACAGTGTTCTCGAAGATACAAACATGAGTCTGACCAAACTGCGGGAGGCAGTGGAAGACAGGAGTGCCTGGCGTGCTCTGGTCCATGGGGTCACGAAGAGTCGGACACAACTAAACAACAACAATCTTCACATCAGTCTGGGAGGTGTGGATCAGGTCAGTTTACCTGGGAAGTCAAAAAAGGGAGGGGATTTGTTGAGTAATGGAATAGCTGTGCTCTGGGGGTGGGGCACCTTAGGTCTGGGGTCAAATGCAGCTCTCCAAGCCTCTCTGTCTGGCTCTTGGGACCCTACCCAGGCCACATAACCCAACCATGCTCCTTACCACCCCTGCTTTGCACCCACCTAGAGTGCTTTTGCCTAGCTGCAATATGCCCCTGAACTCTGATCATGGCTTTTGCTTGTGTGGGTGGAGAATAAAAAGGAGTACCCTCTTGGTACCACTAGGCTGGGCTCCAACCAAGGACCAAAACATTGCCTTTCAGGAGACAGCAACCATATACGGTATACGCAGGAACCATTCATGAACGTCTGCAATACTCAGCAGAACATTTGGTCTGCTTGGCAAAAGGGGAAGAGAAGGCTATGTAATCTTTATTCTTTTAGAAAAAAAGTAGCTGCTAACTTATTGGTGAAAGAACGTTGAAGCTCTCGCCTGGAAATGGGCAGCAGCCAAGCTTCTTCATTCCACAGGACCTGGCAGTTGTGGTGTTATAAAATAAAAGATTACGCCATCTCTTTTCATGGCTTGGGTCAGAAGTGACGGCAGATTTCACAAACACTTCTGCATCAGTAAGTGCCTTAATCCAGAATACTTCTGTTTACTTTATACTCAGCTATTCCCAATATTAAACTACTGCAGCCTATCTTAGTTAGAACTAGGGATGGGGGGACCTGTTAATTTTGATTTCTCAGTTTTCCAACCTTAAGCTCAGTTTCCCAAATTTCCACATCAGCTTCTGATTAGTATTATTTTAAAAAGCCCTCGTGAAAATTCATCAGAATTTGAGTGCTAATTTCTTTTAAGACACTTTTCTGCAAAGTGTTTTTTCCCTAGTAAAATGCATTTTCACTAATATATGCATCTTATGCACACTTTATCCCAGAGCCTGCATTCTGGTGCATGTTACTTGGCTGGAGAACTGCAATGCAAAATTCAAGGAAGTGCAAAATTTGAAGAATGGCTGCTTCAGTTTGTGCATTGTTTCAGAAACTGCCAAATAGGTAGGTTCACCTTTAAATGTGAACTGAATCATATTTTCTATTCATAACAGGGAACAGTTTTAGCTGGAACTGGAGAACACCTTACAGTCAGAAATATTATTTTCTGAATGTTAGTGCGGTAGAGAAAACAGGAGGCAGCTGTTGTAAAAACTGAATGTCCACTGCTCAGTGTAGCATTTTCAATTTGCAGAATGTGGAAAAACCTAAAAACATGATTTAAGCATCACTTATAAAAATGGCCCCAAGGGAGCCACAAATGGCTCAGCTACATCAGGGCAGCAGTCCAACTGTGAAGGAAGAATTCTCCCTTTGCCAATGCCACTGCAAGTAGCAGCAAAAGGAGAAGGGGAAGAGAAGATCCGCTACAGCCCTGCTTCTAAAGATAAGCCACCGCCCTCCAAATGGTGGCCGATTCTGATGCACACCACCACACACACACAAATAGGAGAAATGACACACTGAGTTTCAAGGCTGGGAAATTCAGCACAATTTCATTTCACTCTTAAAGTGAGAAGGTTGAAGTGGGAACTTCTGCATGCAGAGCATGTGATCTACCACTGACCTATAGTTGCTCCTGAAGGGCAAGATCTGATTCTTAGTCACCACTAGAAGTCGGGATTACAGCCATCAGCACAGCAGGATTCCCCATCACAAAAGCCTTTCCGATATTGCAATGTCTTGGAACGAAACCACCTGACTTTACGATGCATCAGGTGCTGTATGTGACATCCTTCGTATGCAAAGGCCCATGAAAGGTTTAGCAGAGACATAGCTGAGTAGCTCCAGGAGTGAGTGTGATACAGCCAAAAATAGCCAGCCCCTGAAAGCCCCTCAATCCTGTTCTGTTTAAGTCATCTTCTTCCAGATGTCAAACTCTGATCTAATAAAGGAGCTCTATGTAACAGAATATACTGGTGTGTATTTTTGGAAGAGTCTCCAAACCAGTTCAATTCAAACTCTTAGGGCAGAGGTGGACCTCCAGGTGTTGTTCAGATCCTAATTCCCAGGTTATAAGGAACCACAAAGGTCATCTATAGTTCTGTCAGAGCAGGAAATCCACCTCTACAACATCCCTGATTAATTCTTTAAATTTCTAGGAGTGTGCTAACATGAGCATTACAAAATGAATCTAATGTGTGAAATGCCCCCGCCATCATATCTGCAATCTGCAAAGTGGCCCTGGACAGAATCTCCTCTGTTCCCAATACCCAACATGCATTAGGAAGTGCAGCAACATAATTAACTGATACTTAATAACGCTGATTGATCCAACTGCATTAAGGCCTTTCCATGTATGAAGAATGACTTCGTGGAGTTCACCACCACTGCCATCAATCTTGCCTGTAGGGCTGAGGAAAGGGAAAATACCACTCCAAATTGGAAGTAATATTCTACTAAACAGTGATGCTATTATTCTCCAGCAGTTTGATGGCAATAATAGCTTTAAAGCCAGGGCCCTGTAATGACTTGCCAGCTGGTTCCCATCACTCTTTTTCAGAAATAGAAAGGAAATCAATCTGAAGCTAAGCCTGTTTGGTTTATTATACTAATTGAGTGGGCAGAGGATAAAGAGTGAATGTTCCTCGGAACCTTTTGAGAACATACAGCTTAGAGAACAGCCCTGCTGCTTTTGACGATCAGAAATCAGATCTTTATCCAATGCTGACCTGGAAACAATCCCAATGGTGCCCTTTGGCATTTCCATTGGAAATTATGGCAAGTGCATCCCTGCAGTTTCAAAAGTTGGCTTTCAAACTCTTTGCTTTTCCTGGCTCAATCTGTACCCCCTAGAACCTAAAATCATTTCTGAAATTTGGTGCCAAAAGGGCAAGATTTTGACACTCATGTATTTGTTCATTGTTTATCTTGTCTTTTTCTAAATCTAATAGCCCCATGAAGAAGAAAAGTGTCTACAAATCAAAGAATGGACCTTTTTTGAGGGCCACACTATTTAGTATTTAGTATTTTAGTATTTAGTACCCAATTTAGTTTGTATTGACTTTCCCTCCATGTATATCTCTTAAAATTAGTCTCCAACTTTGTTAAAAGTTCCCAGTTCCAGCTTGATTTTGGATGCTATTTACTAAGGAACCTGTGTGTTTCACTCATGGATGGAGACAGATGGGGATTTTTTTTATTTCCTGAGGTATCACTGTAAGGCAAAGCATATATATATATATATATATATTTGCTTTCGTAGATTTTCACGGGTACAGGAATGCAGGTTTTGGTGTCTTCGGGTGTCTTCCCGTGTAAGAGTTGGGGTGTCTAGGCGACGTTTCGACGAGGTCTCACTCGTCATCTTCAGGCTGGTGCTTTCGGCTTCTTGTTACTGGAACAGAGCAGGATCTCAGTGTTTGAGTTCCTATAAATACTGTTGAGGGGGTGTGGTGTATAGCCTCCAACGTTCTGGGCAGAGAGGAAGTTCCCAGGTTAGTGTGTCTTTTCTTCTTTTGTTCATTAATTACTTGAGGGATATCTTGAGTGATTTCTTGAGTGATATTCTGAGTACCACTTAGGAGGGTCATTAGGTGTGGATTAGTTGCTAAAGCTTTCGTGTCTTGACCTCTTGACCTTGTGAAGAGTTTTTTCTGAGAAGATGGCTGTACTGCACTTAGTTGTGCTCTGGCTTGGCTTCGTGTATAGGGGCGAGCTGTGGTTTTGTGCCCTGTGCCAGCCAGATCTGTGTAGGGATTGCAGGGGGGTGCAGCATCCGGAGGTGCCACTATGGTTTGGCTACTGGATGGTGTCTGTAATTTATCTGTGGAGAGGGTCTGGGTTTGGGTCTGGTGTGGTTGATTGGAGATGGCGTTCTGTGTGCCTCTGGTTCTGGTGTCGGTTTTTGTGGGGAGGGCTATTTTCCAGATGTCTGGCAGGCGGGACGTATCGTCACGCTTGTTCATGTTGTGAGGGTGTTTCTCTATCTCGATGGCTTCCATGATTATTCTCTTGTGGTGGTGTTCCATGTTAAAGAGCAATTTGGAATCTGAAAAATTAATTTCGTGTCCTGTTTCTTTCATGTGTTGGTAAAGAGAGGAAGTTTTTTCTTCTTTTTTGACGGCATTCTTGTGTTCTGCGATACGTGCATTTATTCGTCTGTTTGTTTGTCCAATGTACGTGGCTGGGCAGACTTTGCAGGGTATTTCATAGACCCCTTGGTTTTCTAACTGGATTTTATCTTTGGGGTTTCTGAGGATATTGGCTATTTTTTGGTTGGTGCAAAAGGCTGTTTTGATATTGTGTTTATGGAGGATTTTGCTAATTTTATCTGTAGTGCCCTTGATATAAGGAAGGAGGGCCATGCCATTGTTTTCTTCTGTGTCTTGCTTTTTGGGGGGTGTTTCTTTTTGGATTAGCTTCGTAACCCTGTTTTGCTGGTATCCGTTGGCGATTAACACATTTGAAAGATTCTGTAACTCAGTTGTCAAGTGGTCTTTGTCAGCCAGGCGTTTGGTTCTGGAGATGAGAGTCTTGGCTACGGAGTTTATTTGTGCAGGGTGGTGGTGTGATTGTGCATGTAAGTAGCGGTTGGTGTGTGTTTTTTTCCGGTAGATAGTGTGTCCTAGGGAGCCATCAGGTTTTTTGTAGATTAGGACGTCAAGGAAGGGAAGTTGGTTGTTGGCTTCTATTTCCATAGTGAATTGTATTTTGGGGTGTAGGCTGTTGAGATGTGTGAGGAAGCTATCTAGTTTTTTCTTCCCGTGTGGCCAAATTACAAAGGTGTCGTCAACATACCTGAGCCAAAGTTTGGGTTTGTGTTCTGACTTGTCTAAAGCATTGGTTTCAAAGTGTTCCATGTACAGATTTGCGATGACCGGTGAGAGGGGTGATCCCATAGGTGCTCCTTCTATCTGTTTGTATCTTTGTCCATTGTGGATGAAGTACGTGTTGGTTAGGCAGTGGTTGGTCAGGTCCAGGATGTATTCGGGGGGATTGTATTTGTTTTGAATGGCTGTCAAGGCTTCATTAATGGGCACTTGTGTGAAGAGAGATACAACATCGAAGCTCACAAGTAGGTCGTCGGGATGTAGGTTTTGCTTCTTTATTGTTTCTATGAACTGGAAGGAGTTTGTAACGTGTGAAGCGATAGATTCTGCATAGGGCTGAAGTTGCTTAGCGAGAAATTTAGCGAGATTTTGTAGAGGTGAGCCTATGGAGCTGACTATTGGTCTGAGTGGTGTTCCTTCTTTGTGTATCTTGGGGAGACCGTAGAGTTTGGGGCATCTGGATGATTTTTCTCTGGGGATGATTCTTAGCTGGATTTCTTCACTGATAGGAGAGGCTTTTATTTTGGATTTGGTGGTTTTTTCCAGATAGGTGGTGGGATCTGTTTTTATAGGTTGGTAGGTAGGGTCTTGGAGTAGATTTGATAGTTTTGCTTGGTAGTCCGATGTGTTCATCACAACAGTGGCATTACCTTTGTCTGCTGGGAGAATGATTATGTTGTTGTCTTTCCTCAGGTTGGTGAGTGCTTTCTGTTCTTCTTTGTGTAAATTGCTTCTGGGTGGTTTGCTGGAGCAGAGGATGTTGGTGACTTCAAGTCTGATTTTATTGGCTTCATCTGGGTTGATTTTGGTTAGGCTAGCTTCGACTCCGCATATGATGTTTTCCGTGGGGATGCGTCTCGGGGCGACTGCAAAGTTGAAACCTTTGGAGAGTACTTTGGTTTCAGTTGAGGTGAGGATCCTGTCTGATATGTTATGTACTGTTTGTTTCATGGGTTGTTGTGGAGGGTGGCAGGGCTTCTGGCGTTTCTCTAGTTTGTGGAGTTTGTTGGTGTGTGTGTCTGTCTTATGTGCGGACTCCGTTTCAGCTCTCCAAACGGCTAGTTGTTTGCATTTGTCCCAGAGTGCAGGGTGGATTTTGTTACAAAGTTTGAGGTGAAGAGTGAGCAGATCTTTGTTGGTTTGGTTTAGTAGGTATCTTTTCTTATGTAGTTCGTTTCTGATTAGGGATAGTTCAGTTCGTTTCAGGATCCTTTCGGTAGCTGGGGTTTTAGAGTGGAATTTAAGTTGGAAGCATGTGGGAATTAAGTTGTTGTCTCGGCAGTTGCGTAGGAACAAGAGATCACATAAGATGGTGGCTCTTCGGATTTCTAGTTTCTCGTAGGTTCTTGTCAGCTGGAAGGTTTCCTCCCCGTAGAGGTGAGATATTTGCTTTCGTAGATTTTCACGGGTACAGGAATGCAGGTTTTGGTGTCTTCGGGTGTCTTCCCGTGTAAGAGTTGGGGTGTCTAGGCGACGTTTCGACGAGGTCTCACTCGTCATCTTCAGGCTGGTGCTTTCGGCTTCTTGTTACTGGAACAGAGCAGGATCTCAGTGTTTGAGTTCCTATAAATACTGTTGAGGGGGTGTGGTGTATAGCCTCCAACGTTCTGGGCAGAGAGGAAGTTCCCAGGTTAGTGTGTCTTTTCTTCTTTTGTTCATTAATTACTTGAGGGATATCTTGAGTGATTTCTTGAGTGATATTCTGAGTACCACTTAGGAGGGTCATTAGGTGTGGATTAGTTGCTAAAGCTTTCGTGTCTTGACCTCTTGACCTTGTGAAGAGTTTTTTCTGAGAAGATGGCTGTACTGCACTTAGTTGTGCTCTGGCTTGGCTTCGTGTATAGGGGCGAGCTGTGGTTTTGTGCCCTGTGCCAGCCAGATCTGTGTAGGGATTGCAGGGGGGTGCAGCATCCGGAGGTGCCACTATGGTTTGGCTACTGGATGGTGTCTGTAATTTATCTGTGGAGAGGGTCTGGGTTTGGGTCTGGTGTGGTTGATTGGAGATGGCGTTCTGTGTGCCTCTGGTTCTGGTGTCGGTTTTTGTGGGGAGGGCTATTTTCCAGATGTCTGGCAGGCGGGACGTATCGTCACGCTTGTTCATGTTGTGAGGGTGTTTCTCTATCTCGATGGCTTCCATGATTATTCTCTTGTGGTGGTGTTCCATGTTAAAGAGCAATTTGGAATCTGAAAAATTAATTTCGTGTCCTGTTTCTTTCATGTGTTGGTAAAGAGAGGAAGTTTTTTCTTCTTTTTTGACGGCATTCTTGTGTTCTGCGATACGTGCATTTATTCGTCTGTTTGTTTGTCCAATGTACGTGGCTGGGCAGACTTTGCAGGGTATTTCATAGACCCCTTGGTTTTCTAACTGGATTTTATCTTTGGGGTTTCTGAGGATATTGGCTATTTTTTGGTTGGTGCAAAAGGCTGTTTTGATATTGTGTTTATGGAGGATTTTGCTAATTTTATCTGTAGTGCCCTTGATATAAGGAAGGAGGGCCATGCCATTGTTTTCTTCTGTGTCTTGCTTTTTGGGGGGTGTTTCTTTTTGGATTAGCTTCGTAACCCTGTTTTGCTGGTATCCGTTGGCGATTAACACATTTGAAAGATTCTGTAACTCAGTTGTCAAGTGGTCTTTGTCAGCCAGGCGTTTGGTTCTGGAGATGAGAGTCTTGGCTACGGAGTTTATTTGTGCAGGGTGGTGGTGTGATTGTGCATGTAAGTAGCGGTTGGTGTGTGTTTTTTTCCGGTAGATAGTGTGTCCTAGGGAGCCATCAGGTTTTTTGTAGATTAGGACGTCAAGGAAGGGAAGTTGGTTGTTGGCTTCTATTTCCATAGTGAATTGTATCCCTACACAGATCTGGCTGGCACAGGGCACAAAACCACAGCTCGCCCCTATACACGAAGCCAAGCCAGAGCACAACTAAGTGCAGTACAGCCATCTTCTCAGAAAAAACTCTTCACAAGGTCAAGAGGTCAAGACACGAAAGCTTTAGCAACTAATCCACACCTAATGACCCTCCTAAGTGGTACTCAGAATATCACTCAAGAAATCACTCAAGATATCCCTCAAGTAATTAATGAACAAAAGAAGAAAAGACACACTAACCTGGGAACTTCCTCTCTGCCCAGAACGTTGGAGGCTATACACCACACCCCCTCAACAGTATTTATAGGAACTCAAACACTGAGATCCTGCTCTGTTCCAGTAACAAGAAGCCGAAAGCACCAGCCTGAAGATGACGAGTGAGACCTCGTCGAAACGTCGCCTAGACACCCCAACTCTTACACGGGAAGACACCCGAAGACACCAATATATATATATATATATATATATATATATATATATATATATATATATATATATGAGACACACACGTGTGTACACCCCCCCAGTACAATCATAATAAAAACCATTAACAATCCCTAAGACATCAACTAAATTAGCACATGGAAATTACACAAAACCCTGGTTCACAATCTTCTAGGAATCAAAATGTTCCTGTTCCTCTCTGGAAGCTATGAACTGACTGAGCTGGGCAGGCCACGTGTGTGTGAGAGAGTCCCACAAAGATGCCTCTAGTCTACTTAACATTTACTGGATTTTAAACTGAATTGAAAGGAGATGAGTGTCTGTCTGTCTGGAACATACCAAGTTTCCACTGCATAAAGGCAAGAGTCAGTTTCTAACAGTGTCTTCACAGAGAAAGCAGAAGCAATTATAGGAACAGTATGAGACATGAGCTGTATTTTTAACCTGTTGTGTGTAAAGTACTTTTTCCATTCAAAGGCTTCCATTTTGTCCTACTTCCAATTTACTACACAAGCACCTAACAGATTTAATTTAAATTGCTTTACTTAACCTTTTCCTACTTGTGGTCAGAAGGGATGACAGGTTATGTACAGCACTGAGGCTCCCAACATCTGGAATTCCTATTCAAACCCCTGACTTCTTCCTACACTCCCAAGATTTTGCCAGGCATCACCCAAATCTGTATTCACTGCCTCAAGAGCAAAAACCTAATTTTCTTAAAACAACAACAACAACAAACACCACATTTCCCAGATCGCTGCATTTTGCCCCAAAACCAATTTAGCATGTCAAGAACTGCAAAAGCACACACACAGCCTTGCACATCTGGAACCTGATGCCAAAATGTGTCAGGTTTCCTCACAGCTTCAGAGTATGGCATTGGCCGGACTCCCATTTCTGCCCACTAACCCCCAATTTGTGAGGTGGAAACTGATGCCGTTCATCTTCCTTCTAAAGTAGGCATGTAGGAGGAGACAAAGGGAAAAGGGCCAAGGGCACTGAACAATGTGGCTCTAACATGCCTGAACCTGTGGTTTGGCAAAAGGACGTGAACATGCCATAAAGAACTACTGTCTGGAACGCAGCCACAAACACTCAAAGAGGGAAATGCTCATTTAAGCATCTAATCATGAGTGCTGAGTAATCCCAAGAACGGTCCATTGCTGTGGGCACCACAAAGACCTATTTGAACACAGTCTCTGTAATGAGAGAAATATTCACTACCTACAACCTTACTATTAATCAGAATGAGGCTGCACTCCTGAAGGGTACCATTACTTGACTAGGAGACATTTAGAATGATATCCTCCAGAAGAGGATTCAGAAACACGTTACGTGTTTGCTGCAGTTCCCTCTTGGCGTTGGATCTGCGTACTGATCAGACACGCACCAAATGACGAATCCAACTGGCTGGGAACCGAAGGGACAGCGCTCCAGATTTCAAGGCAGCCGACGGTGACATCATGCAGGCTGCAGCCAACAGGGTTTCCCTGTACAGCAATGATTAAGAACAGATCCCAAAATGCAAAGCTCACAACTTTGGATGCAAACCACTGGCTGGGTTGTATGACACACTGGGAATCCAGGGCACAACGCAAGACAGCAGGAACGTTTGCTCTCCCATTGAAATCAGTTGTGAGATTTAAAGGTCCTTAGCCACGACTGGATCATGTCCTTGGAAAAGACACAGTAGGGGAGTATACTTGCATCTGTAGTCTGTAGAGTATGCTACTGCCCCATCAGTTACTGAATTCAGCCACCCCCTTCACTTCCTGTTGCATCTGCCCAAGATATAAAAAGACGGGGAAATGAAAGAGCGGTCTTAAAGCCAGAAATTATAGCTTTGGGCAACAATTACAGCCACTGGCCTTCCTGGAAGTAGAAATTCTAAAAAGTGATCCAGAAAGATCTTTTTTTAAAAAATGTCAGTCTTTGTTGCTTTTTGGAAGAGTATTGATTTGAAGGAGATAACTGCATTGAGATCCTGTTTACCTTTCCTCCTTGGTTAAAGCTAACATTTTAAATGTTCAGCAATGACCACAAATGGGAAAAATGGGAAACGCACAAGAGCAGCATGCCTTTCTCTGCTAGATTCCTGCAGATCTAAGAGACATCTGTCAAAACTGAACCTGGTTGTTGTTGTCCTTTTTCCAGGCCATAATAAACATATATCGTCCACTGCTCTCCAGGGCAGTCCAAAATTAAGAGTATTTTCATCTGTAATGCTAACATGCATACAACTTTTATCCTACTCTCAGTAATAGGGCCATATGTAATACTGTTAACAAAGAGCAGAAAAGGACCTAAAGTCTAGACCTCTTCTCCACATGGGGCATTTTCTTGTCACACTGGTTGAAGAGTTACTTCCTCAAACTATGGTGCTCCCAAACATCGTCTTTTTTACAATAAAAGTAAGGAAGCTCAGAAAACCAATATTTGGTCAAATTTTGGTCAACAGACCCATCTCCTTGCCCCCACCTCACTCAACTGTTGCCTCTGTAGGAGCTATACTAAACCAACATGCCCTATGTGACACATGCCACAGAGAGTATGGGAAATGAAGTAGAAAGTAGAAAGACAAAGCTATAAAAAAAAGAGTATTAGCTTGAACATCTCTCTTTGTCTTAAAGGCTCTCACAGGAGATGCAAGGAAGGAGGAGCCAGCCTTCACAACACTTTCTCACTGTCACCATTCCTTAGTCCACATATTATGCTATAAACTGACTTCATGGTTTTCTCATCTAAAGATAAACTTCTCCAAAAATAAATATTGTTGGGTGGCAGGGAAGCCATTTAGGCTACAATCCTGATGCTGTTTACTACTGAATTTGACAGGACTTACTTCTGAGTAGACATGGTTAGATTGTGCTGTTAGACAGAAAATGAAGGTGGGTGCATGCAAAATTCACGAAACAATTCTGTAAAACTGTCACACTCAAGTTGCCTATCCCTTTCCTAAAAGCAGTAGTGGGGAACTTCAGCCAAGGGCCTAAATAGACCCAGCAAGGGTTAGAATTTAGCCCACAAGGCTGATTTTACGCAAGCCAGGGCCCCCCATGCCTGATGTCACATATATGCAGAAAAGGCCCATTTCAGTGTTGTCCCTAGGTGGCAATCCACTAACCATGGAGGGCCTCCTCCAATGATCATAAAGATCAAATGGGTCTGTACAGGCGAAGTCTGTCCACCAACTTTGGCCAACATGCTCTTCATGCCTTTGGTTGTGAGCTACACTGCCCAGATGTGGGATGCAATGTGACAAGCTTTTTACTCCCAAGTCTACAATTGATGCACCCCTGTAAAACTGGTGACTGGATCAGTTCTGTTCCCCACCCTTCGACCCCCTTCCCCAAACCAAGCTGTTCCAAGAAATCTTTTTGTGAATGGAGGAAATCCAGCCACTCCTGTGTCAGCCAGGCCCTGACCTACATTGCCCTTGAATAGCACCTTTATTCCTAAGCATTAGGGTTCCCTTCCTCTAGGTGTATCTCTGTCTCCTGACTAAGGTGGTTTCCTTTGCCAAGTGAGACCTGCATGCTTGTGGTCTGACAAAGCAGCACACAACAGGCAGGAGTCTGTTCCGAGCGGCTTAGATAACCTACCAAGCACACATACAGACATAACACGTTGCCTGTGCAACGTAACAGGAGGCTGTTGACTGGCAAAGTCCTGTGTCTGGCACGGCTGCCTCAGGAGGTTTCTTGAGGGGAGCTGGCAAAGGGTGGCAGTGGAGCAATAGGCCAGAATGACATTTTCTAGTGTCACTGAGGGGGAAAGCAGAGTCTTAAAACTAGGGAAAAGAAAACAAAACCACCTGAAACATCCCCAGGAGATTTGGGGATTTCAGGTTTCTGGCTACATGGACATGGAGCCAGCTCTCTCACACACACCCCAAGCTGATGTTCATTGGGACTGGAAACAGCACTGTGTGGCTCAAGCCCCCAGGAAACCATTTCCCATGGAACCAGGAACCTGGGATACTGCTCGTGAAGCGTTATAGGGCCTAATCAGACCTTCTTGCTGCCAGGGAAGTTTGGGAAGAAATGAAAGTGGGCAAGTAGGAGTAGCAATGAGGGAGTAGAAGAAAGGAAAGACCCAAGATCTAGTAATGTCCCCTAGCTGGATGAGGAACTGTGGCAGGGAAATCTCTAGGCCGTGACATGTTTGCGATCAGGGCATTCATGTGACCTACACTACATGTGACAGTCCTGTGTTTGATTGGCTGTCCAGTCCAAGTCTGGTT
The DNA here is from genome assembly GCF_964188305.1 of Podarcis bocagei. Taxonomy (NCBI): domain Eukaryota; kingdom Metazoa; phylum Chordata; class Lepidosauria; order Squamata; family Lacertidae; genus Podarcis; species Podarcis bocagei. Next base: position 44,802,739 of record NC_138126.1, read on the forward strand.
AAAGCTAAAGAACCATAAAAAGCGAGAGCAAGAGCTCTGAAGCTGCCTGTCAACTGTTAGCAGCACCTGGTCAACAGGCTGAGCAAGCACACAAGTTCCCTGGTGACTGCCCCATCATAATGAGATGTGTTGTATTTCTACTTTACTTATAAAAATCATTTCTAAATTTGCATATATATATATATATATATATATATATATATATATATATATATCAGGGTCGGACTTTGCTGATATGGTGCCCTGAGCGATGACTAAATTTGGCACCCGCTCCTAAACATTTCTTATCTCCACAATAATTCCTTTTGCTACAGCTGCTGTTGCTTCATCTTCATCGTGCCCCCTCAGTACCCTGTGCAGAGCAATTGTCCACTTTGCCCTAAATCTTGTACTGGGTCGGTCTCTCTCTCTCTCTCTCTCTCTCTCTCTCTCTCTCTCTCTCTCACACACACACACACACACAGAGAGAGAGAGAGAGAGAGAGAGAGAGAGAGAGAGAGAGAGAGAGAGTCCCATTGTTATGAAATTGAAAGTTTATATGCTGTGAGCTGCCCCAAAACCTGAATTTACACTGAAGGGCGAGAAATAAATGCTCAAATAAATATGTGCATAAATATAAAATAAAAATAAAAATGTCGGAACGGCTGCTCCTCCACGTCAACCTGATGCTGTCTCGCCATTCTGTCAAGATTTAATGTTTGGCCTTGAGGAATGCCAATGTTTGTGAAGCTGAGCTTGGCATTCAAAGTAGAGCAGCTCCATCAGTCATTCCACTGTTTGTCCTCAGCATCAGAAGAAAAAGAAACCCTAGAATCACTCACTTCTCTCTTCCACTCCTCTATTCTTTCTTCCCCCTCAAATATGTTTCCTTAAGTATGTTTTCCATGCACTCAGCACTTTCAAATCAACTCCCCTTACCTTCCCTCAAACCCTTATCTATCTACCCACTACAAAGGAGGGTTTTTACCAGAAGTTATAGAAGGTTCCTCCCCACCCTCCATCTGCCCCCCACCCTCCCTCTCCCTCCACCTGTGAAGTGACTGCCACAACCAGAGTTCTATTGGAAGTTCATAAAGGTAGGAATGAGCCAATGATTCTAAGTGAGTAAATATAATGTTAATTTTAACGAACTACAGTGGTGCCCCGCAAGACGAATGCCTCGCAAGACGGAAAACCCGCTAGACGAAAGGGTTTTCCGTTTTTTGATGCGCTTCGCAAGACGAATTTCCCTATGGGCTTGCTTCGCAAGACGAAAACGTCTTGCGAGTGTTGCGATTTTTTTCCGCTTCCCTCCCCTTTTTCTAAGCCGCTAAGCTGCTAATAGCCTTTTAGCCGCTAAGCCGCTAAGCCTTTAATAGCTGCTAAGCCGCTAAGCCGCTAATAGCGCTAAGCCGCTAAGCCGCTAATAGGGTTGCTTCGCAAGACGAAAAAACCGCTAGACGAAGAGACTCGCAGAACGGATTAATTTCGTCTTGCGAGGCACCACTGTAGTGTGCCATCTTAAACGGGAAACAGCCCAATCAAGCAACAGAATATGATCTTTAGAGCTGTACAGGAAAGTGAAATGAGGACAGACTTTTAACAGGAGCTGGGAGAAACTGAAGATTGCACCAGAGACTTATCGTGGACAAGCTCAAAAGCCACAAACGGCATTCTTATTTTAGTAATGCAAGTGGAAAATGTGATTAGCGGAAATGTGGCAAGCCCTTCAGCTGGTTCTTCAAAGTAGCTGGGATGGCAAAGACTCTATTTTCCAGTATTCCTAGCTCAAATTGTTGGGAAACCATTATATTAGCACCAAAAAGGGGATATGTATAAACTATATGAAAAGCTGAGCTCTTCTTATTTGCCTTATGACAAGGAGGGAGAACCTGTGGATGATAAAGGGTCTGGAAACCAAGCCTTATGAGGAATGGTTGAGGGAGTTAGGTATGTTTAGCCAGGAAAAGAGGAGACTGAGAGGAGATAGGATAGCCATGGCTTCAAGTTACAAAAAAGGAGATTCCAACTAAATCTCATGAAGTACTTTCTGATGGAAAGAGCCATTTGACAGTGGAATGGACTCCCTCAGAAGTTGCTGGACTCTCCTTCCATGGAGGTTTTTAAGCTGAAGTTGGATGGCCATCTGTCATGGATGCTTTAGCTGAAATTGCTTCATTACAGAGAGTTGGGCCTTGATCTCCCTTCCAACTCTACAATTCTATGATTCTATGAAAGGCCACAGGTTCCCAATTTCCCTCTGGCAGTTTCTCTCAGTGCCAGAGATCCAGCAAAATCCATCATTGTGAAAGAAGTGTATTTTATTGTATTTTTCTCATGCAGCACTGTTTCCATTCCACTGCAGTTCATCTTCCACCCAAAACTACATTATGTGTCTCACTGTCCAATGTGGCAAAATTTCGTAAATAATGTCATTATGTTGTCCTTACATTATTCCCCCCATGTTCATTTCAAAGCAAGAGAAACATCGTGCAATTTTTTTTTTTGGGGGGGGGGAGAGAGCACACAATGTAATCTAGTACATGTTGTTTTGTAGACTGAAAACCACAGTGGCAGCAAACACCAATTTTATTTCCTGGGTTGATTTCTGTTACGGAAACACAATGAGTAAGTGAACACTGGCAATTTATGCTCCCCTCACAGCTCTCCAGCATCCCTAGATAAGAGCCCGAAATGGGCAGAGCAGCCAAGTTTCAGCTGAGTGAACTATGGAGATTGTGGCAGTCTGCATATTGGCTCAGGAGTAAAAATGGGGAGAACACTAACTGACTGTGTTGCGATTCAGAACAGGGACAGGCATGTTAAAGGACTGCTCTCCTGACTCAGAAAAAAAAATGTTGCAGGGGGATGTGCTGCTGTTAAGTTTCACTTACCAGAGAAACCAGATATCTCCAGGAAATAATGAAGTGAAACAACTGTGTTTCTCTTTCTCCCAACAGCTGCAAACTTCCCTTTATTACTTTTTTAAAACAATAGATAGATACTTCCATGTTGTAATATAAATTATAAGCACCCTTCCATTCCTGTCTCCCCAGGCTCACCCACACAATACTGCCCAATTCTCATCTCAGCGTGGCTGTTTCAACCAGGTCCTTCACAAATAAGCCCAGCACAGGTTGAATGAAATTATGCAGCAGCCAGCCGGTTTTCCTGTCTCAGAAACAATTCAGTAAGTTGTGGGTGAATAGTTCACAAATAAAACTGTCCACTATCTAGAATGTCAGGTGAAAATCTGGTCGTCTGAATGGGCCACCAGAGATCTAGCACAATATTATACCATATCATCTCATACCTGGGTTAATTTCAGTCTGAGCTAGGGCCTGATTTTGACACTGTAAGTGCCTGAAAAGCTAAGTGAAGGACCACTCAATGCTATTCATCATCACTGAGCATGAAATCCTTCTGGACAGGCAGCTGGGACTGATGGCACAGTGAGTTGCCATGACTCTGCTCCTGCTCTAAGGGCAAATTCCAGAAGATGGCTATGGGGAACTGGTGTCCAACCCCTCTTCACAGGATCCTATCTAGTCCCCATTCTATTTCATATCTGCGTGGAAACTGCTGGATGAAGTCACCTAGAGAGCCATCAACAATGTTTCTTCTTATTATTTACATTAAACATTTATATCCAGGTCTTCTCCTCCAAAAAGGGGTTGCTCAAAGCAACTAATAAAATATAAAAACACCCGGAATCTATCATTTGGGGAGGAAGGGAGAGAACAAACAAGCACCAGATTAAAAAGCAGCATCACAGAGCAAGAAAACAAGGAGCCAAAACACAAACACACACACACACACACACACATACACCAATTGACCAAGAAGTCAAATTAAATAACAAGATAATCTAAAGCTTGTTAAAAAAGAAATGTCTTCAACCATTGAAGAGGAAGATACCCTTGCAGCCTAACCTCTTGGGAGTAGGGAGTTCCAGGGACAGGGCGCCACCACAGAGAAAGCCCCCTCTCACACATGGCCACCAATGGCACCTCAGAACCTCTGGTTATACAGTGGTACCTCGGGTTACATACGCTTCAGGTTACATATGCTTCAGGTTACAGACTCTGCTAACCCAGAAATAGTACCTTGGGTTAAGAACTTTGCTTCAGGATGAGAACAGAAATCGTGTGTTGGCGGTGCGGCGGCAGCAGGAGGCCCCATTAGCTAAAGTGGTGCTTCAGGTTAAGAACAGTTTCAGGTTAAGAACGGACCTCCGGAATGAATTAAGTACTTAACCCGAGGTACCACTGTACTTCATAGGAGGAAAAGTGACAAGTTAGTGCCTGGCATCCATGATGGACTTGAGGAAGGTTGATAAACTGAGGCTGTATCCTGACAAGATGGAGGTGCCGCTGGTGAGAGTGGAGGAGGGGTTGCACTCCACCTCAAGAACCAGCGTCACATTTTGTTTGGTGAGGATGCTGACAGACCCAGTGTTGTTACAGGAGGTGTCAGGCCTCCAGGTTACAGAGCAGCCTCCACCATTTGAGGTTGGTGCGCCAGCCCAAGGGTGTAGCTTGGCCATAGTTATCCATGTGCTGCTAACCTCCGCCAGACAAGAGACCTTTCCTCGAGTGTCTTCAGCTTCTGGTGGCAGGTGAGTAGCAACTGTGGAGAGGGTGGCCCATTTATGGAGTACTCTTCCAATGGACACCCACAGGGCATCTACCCTTTCATCTTTCCAGCAGATTTTTAAACCCAGCTAAGCAGTTTTAATTAGCACATTGTAACGATGTGGTGTCTCGTTCCACTGCTCTTTTTACCAGTGTTGTCATACGATGAATTTATTCCTTTATTATTTTAATTTATCTGAGTGGGCTTTAATGGGAGTGTTTCTCCCCTGAAGATGCAGATTACTAATAATAAAACAAACAGGCAGAATTAATTCACCACAGAGCCCATTTACACATTCAGCTGTCTGTCATCCAGCCCTCAGTAATCAAGCAATACCCCTGAACGTGCAAGCGATGAGAAATCACAGGGGGGATTCAGCTTAATTTTACTCAGAACAGACTCATTGAAATTGAAAAACCTAGCTTTTAACTTCAATAGGTCTACTCTGTGTAAAACTTAGTTGACTATTACCCCATATTAAGAAGCGCTGAGGGAAGAGACTCAAATGCCAACCAGGGTTTCTGAAGTGAAAGATGCCACTATATCAGATCCTGGTTTCATCTGCCAACTGTAAACTAGGCTGTGCCAGGAAACTCCCAGCATTCAAACTGTTCTCGAGTCTTCTTCCACCAGAAGAGCTTCTTGACCTGAAACCTTCCAAGATCTTCCCACCTTTGCACAACTGCCCTTCCAGAAGCAGAATGCAAAAACGACAAGGTGAGCTCCAGCACAGCTTCAGACAAAATTCCTGCCAGGTCTGGATTGGAAATCACACCGACACTCTTCTCCTGCTTTTGAGACAAATGGCTTTTTGTAAAACAGAAAACCCAGAATCGTGACAAATTGTCCCCCTTGCAAATTGTTTGCTGTTCAGGGGGCATCACTTTCTCTTGCTTATTTGGGGTACCTGTTACTAATGCCTGTCTTGCATCAGCTGCACAAAAAACCTCTGGGGATCCTTTTATGTGTGGTGCTAGCTTGAAGAGGGGCAAAATTCCCCAGCTCCAGCTGAGCCCTCCATAAAAAAAAGTAGGCAAATGGAATCCTGCATCATGCCCTTCATGGGTAATGCCATTCCACACCCTTCCCTTTCAGCCTGGCATTTACATTTTTCAGCTTTCAGCACACTCTAGGTGGTTCCAGCGCTCAGCGACGGCAGTGCCAGATGTGAAATGAGGGAAGAAATGGTGCAAATGGTTTGTAGTAGAGTTCCAGGAAAGAGATTCTGCAGAGCTGCTGCCAGTCTGTGTAGAGACCGTGTTGAGCTAAACAGACCAATGGTCCTATCTACCATTTTAAAAAAAAATAAATCTAATTTCTATACCAGCCTTCATCAAAGGATCACAGGGTGATTTACAACATAAAAACACGCGCCATAGTAACAAACAAAAACAATACCCCCCCCCCCCCAGTTTAAGAGGCCATAGTTGTTTTATTAGCCAAAGGCCTAGGAGAAGAGGAATGTTTTCACCTGGGACCTAAAAATATGCAATGAAGGCGCCAGGCAAGCTTCCCTGGAGAGAGCATTCCACAAGCAGGGAGCTATGTCAGAAAAGGACACCCTCCGGACTTCTCATAGAGGAGGCACATGAAGGAGGTCCCTCTGTAAATAACCATCCATGTGAGACCAGAACCACTGCAAAGCAGTGCCAACTACCCCTAATTCGAACAGCCACTCTAGAAGGATCCTTTGCCCACTGTAAAGATTAATCTCAAGCCCACTGGATACTAGTTTCCAAACAGTTCTGTAGTTTGGCTGCCCATGGCACAAGCCGTCCATATTGGTTTGTGCCAACTCTACAGATTCAGTACAGCAGGAAGATAGAACTGCCTATTTTTTGGAAGACAAAACAGAGCACAATCCCTCCCTCTACACACACACACACACACACACACACACAAAATGAACTGTAGGAAGACAAAAGATAACAAAAGATAATGAAATCTTCCTTTGTGCCTGTAGACAGAGGATGTTTTGTTTCATTGTTTTTGTTGGCATGTGATAAACCCTCTGTTGTGTAAATACAAAATTCACTTCCAATTCAGGATTCACTACTGAAAGCGTAGACAGACTGATAAAGGGGCTGTGGAAGTCTTCTGAACAAACAACATGGAATTTTGAGCTGCAGTAAAATTTAGTGTATATAAGGTCTTTCTCAAAATCCATGTGAACAGTTTTTTTTTCCTCTCTCTCTCTCCTCCCTCTTTCACACATGCACTCCCTCAACTGAGGAAACAGCATTTGGGGGCAACTGGGAGTTCCTCCAGACATCCTGTCCGCTGAGCATTCAATCCTGATATGCTAGCCCAAAGCTTGCGTGGAGGCTATACTGTGCTTGCTCTTTATCAAGTATTTGTCCCAATTTGATTGCACAGAGGTTATAAGATTTCACGTCAATTGACTGCCATCCCACATTTTTTAGCACATGTCATCACTTTCCTTACCACAAAAGTTCAGAAGTTTTCATTTTTCTCAAAGCAGATTTGTATTGATGGAGCACTTTAACATACTCTAACTGACTGCCAGTATGCCATCGGATCCCTCCTGGAAAATGGTGGCACAGTCTGGAGGCGACCATGGCACATGGGGCGATGGGCTATATAGTTTGCATGGAATAGCAAAATCCCCTTTCCCTGTACAGACATTTCCAACTTACTGTTGTCAGAGGGAAACAGTTGTATACACACTCCATTAAAGGCAAGTTTGCATGGATCCTTCCTTTCCCTCTCTTCACCCCATACCCCAAAATAAAACAGGCTGTGGCTCCTCCATGGGAGAGCATGTGGACTGATAGAAAGTAATGAGAGCTGCTTGCTCACCCACCTCATCCCCTGCCGATAAGGAAAGCAAGTTTCTGGCCAACACACACACATACTTGGAAAGGTTTGATGAGTCACTGGTTCATATGCAGCCATCCAGCAAACAGCAGTAAAAGGTTAGAACTCTCTTCCCTCAATTCATTTAAAATTATTTCTTGGGGGGGGGAAGAAAGCAGCAAGTTGAGCAGAAAGAGGGGTGGGGAAGTGGCACCTAAAGGAAATTATTATAACCACAGTGGGTGCCAATGTGGTGCAGCCTCTGATGGAGGTGGAACAAAGCCATTGTGGCTAGTAGCCAGTGATAAATAGCCTTATCTTCCTCCTCCCCCCCCCTTCTAAATTCACTTTTAAACCACCCAAATTGGTGGCCATAACTACTACCTCTGGCGGCAGTAAATTCCATAGTTTTGTGAAACTAACTTCTTGTGAACTCTGGAGATGCAGGGCACAATAATCAGACATCGCTCTCTCTTTTCTTTTACTCTGTGGAGCAATGCCTATGGTCAATATAGGCACCCTCCCTACTCCAAAGAATAATATATGTATTTAAGCAAAAGCCATTTAAAGCGGGGGTGGAGAACACTGTCAGAATTCAAAATCCATATGGTTTTTGTATGAAAGATCCAGAAGCAGGAGACTGGGTTCCTAAAAATGAATTCTGCACTCCTGTTTCTTTTTTTCTTTTTTTCATATGGATCCCTCCAGAGAACTCCTTTCATAAAGCAAAAAATGTTTTCTGTCCCAGGGCCAATTCTGACGTACTGTTAGTTATTCCTGGCAGCATAATTTTTGGAGACTGTAGTCAGCTATATGATGTGCTCCTACCAGGAGACACATTCACTGTTAACAAATTTAACAGGCATAGAGACAGAAGAAAATTTAATGCCAGCAACCACAGCTAAGTCATCTCAAAGAGCTGGGTTCCAATTTTAATTTTTTTAATGTGACTGCTAAGTTGAAAACTCTTCTTTTCCACTGCTCTCAGGGACAGGAAACAGACTGGATGAAGCTCATTAGAGCATCAAATAACTGTCCTTAGCTTTTAATTTCCTTGCCTCTGAATTTCAGTCTTGGCCACTTTCTAAAACTCACACTTTATTCTATTTTAAAATAACATACAGCTATATGCAAATATTTGTGACTGAAGAAAAGCAATTAAACCAGTTCCAGATGAGTTAAAAGTAACATTTAGAAGGAAATAAAAACTTCAAGTCTGCCTTTTCCAAATTTGTTTGCTTTGGGCAAGATGCAATAGCCCATGTCATCAGATAAAACTCCCATTATGTGCAATGAATTTAGTGCTTTTCTTTTATACTTTTGACAGAAATCAATGCATATGCCATTTCAACTTTTCCTCAAATAGAGAGTCCGTTTCCTGCTAAGCAAAAGGTAAATGAAAATTTTGCAGAAAAAAATTCAAAGTACCTGGAGTGCCAGTTTAGCTTGTGCCTGGCAAAAGACTCAGCACTGCCTACTTTTTGCTCTTTGTGGTATCTGCACCTGTGCAAAGGTTCAAATTGATATTTTTTTTGGGGGGGGGAGCAAAGTGTGAGACCCTGTGGCCATTAGCAACTTTGCACCTGAGCTTGACTGCAGCTGAAACAGCAAGGAAACATCCAGCTTTTTCCTTTTTTCAGTGTCCAGATGCCAGTAAGGAAATCCTCCACATTTTGAGAATCATAAATGCATTTGTTTGGGGATTTGTGTTAGAAATTCAGGGTGCTCGCAGACAGACATTTATTGTAGAATTTGAGCTGCTTATACACACACCTTTTTTGCAGCATCCACACAATGCTGTTGTCAACCCAATAGCCCATACTTTTGTTAAAAAAAAATCATTTGGATTTCTCCTTACCTTAGAAAACCCAATGAATAAAAGTAACCTGTTGTACATCTGTATTCACCGATGGCATTTAGATTTGTTACAGCATGTATTTATTTATTGACGATGCTGATGCTGATGGTGTCACTTCTATTTGCTCCAGCCCTTCTCCTATGATCTTCTGATATTCCCTCAACTTTAGGCAGCTGATTATCCATGAGTGGTTTCTGTGCAACTGAGAAAAGAGTTCAATGCCCAGCTAGGTGAGCAAAACCTGGTGTGTGCATCTCTTTCCCATGAAATCGCCACCTTGCCCCTTTTAGGAGTCCTGTTCGTGGGATCCACACAATTATGCCAGACTCCTAAGTGGGAGTCACTTAAATGTTCTCCCAGCTGTATCAAAACTGATCATGAATATGGGGTGCTTAATGTTGGCTGGGAGAATAAAAGACCCCTCAGAGACTGAGTGAGACCCTGAGCAGGTGAACTGCCATCGCTAGTCTCAGGAAGGCTGCTTTGACAGAACACATCATCTTATCCTTTATAGAAAGAAGCTGGAGCAACCATGGAAAACAGAAAATTTGAGCCCAGACTTGAAAATGTAAACCACATCACAAAAAGCTTTGCAATAAATAAAAGATAAATCCATCCTGTATTTTAAAAGTTTTGGTGTGCAAGCACACAAAATGGGTGAGCTTTCTGGCCAGAAATTATGCAGTGTTCACAGCTATTCATTTATACACCAACTTGATCACAGCACACCCAAGAGATTCTTTGAAGTTTTGAACATTTGCAATATCTAATTTCAGAACTATTTCAGAGTTCAGCAAAACAAACACATAGGAAAAGGGCAAAAATAAGAGTTCACTGTGATTGGTTTGCATGCCTCAAATCAGACAGTCTCTTTTCAGTTAAGAAAATTTGTTTGGGGGTGGGACGCCTGGCTTTTCCGCTGAATACTGTTGTCACTGTTTTGCATCCTGTTCTAACCATGGCAGGCCAACATATGCCATATATTGTGACCTGCTCTGGACTGGACCTATTCTATTTTGCAGTTCTAGGCAGAATGCAAAACCAAAAGCTTAACTGAGCTATTGCTGGCTGGTGGTTGATGGGCTAATTCTTACCAGAGACCTACTAGTAGAGCACACCTGGGGAACCTGTGGCTGTCCAGATGCCATTGGACTCCAACTCCCATCAGCCCCACACAGTCTTGGCTAATGGTCAGTGCTGATTGGGGTAGTAGTTCAGTAGAGGATAGGCAGCCACCTGCTGGGAGTGCTCCAGCTCTGGGGATATTCTGTTTGAAGCTGGGTGTTGGACTAGATAGTCTACAAGACTCCCTTCCATCTAGCTCTATGATTTGACCATTGAATGGCACCAACAACATGCTAGGTCAGCAAAGACCCTTGGTTGGCCTAATACTGACATTGTCCAAATATGGATTCTGGAACATCCTATTATCAATACTAAGGAAAACTTGGCTTCCATTTGCACTCCTCTAGTGTGGTTTTGCTGGAAAAGGATACCTGAAAGATGGAATTAAGGGTTGGCAGCATAAAATGACTGGCGATGATTGTCACTGTGAAGAGTGGAAAAAATGTGTATATATCAGGATTAGTTGGGCTTTGATCACTTGCTCTGAACTTGACCTCTGGTAAATCCTAATTAAGCCAGACAGTTTCCTTACCTTAATCCGATTCAATTGGGTTAAGGAACAATGACATTAAAATCAGCTGGTATTATTCACTACAAAAAGTGTCTGTGACCTGAGGAAACCCAGCTGCCAGAATGTATTTACTAATGGCTTGGAAATTCAGTGGAGGTAGACATCTCAGTAGGGGAGCTTTCCCTATTTTAATACAGAGGGGGGAAAGGGAGGAGAAGGAGGAGAACTGCAGCTGTGCAATGCCTTTTCACCAATTCTGCCCGCTTTGAATAAAGGCTTGCTGTGGCTGGCTGCATATATACTGGTGACGACCCAACAGAATCAGGCTCCCTTAATGAGCTTAAGTGCAGCTAAGGCTCAGTTAGATAGTTAACTATGGAATGCACCCCCACATTCAAAAGAAAAGGTTCTAGACTTCATGGGCATTGAGATCAGTCAGAAGTAGTGATGGCAAAAGTGCCAAGATCGGGAATATGCAGGGTTGCCCCTCAAATTATGGTGTTATCCCATCCATTTTGTCTAACTAGCTGATTCAACTTCTGTTTGAGCCAGAGTCTTGCCCCTGCTGCATTCAAGGAGTCCTCCATCTCCCACTCTTTAACCCATTCTGATGGCTACTAGCATAAGCAACGAAGCAACATGGGTCAAACTCGCGGGAGGATCCCTCAAGCAACACTCAAAACATTTCATAAGGCAATACAAGACATTGTGAGGTGTTTTTCCCCTCCACATCTGGATTTGGACTAAGACAAAGGGAAAGTGTTGGCTTATGGAGAGCCAGGTTGTAAGCAAGCACAACCTATGACTGCACAACATCATTGATCATGTTTTTTAAGGCATCGGCCTTAGCTTCCCATTTCCTGGCTCTGTAGAGCTTGAACCAACATGAGATAGCCTTAAGTCTAATCATAGATCACTGAATAATAGTACATGCAGAATATTATTATTATTACTTTATGGAGAGCACTCAAATGCGTACAAGTCCCCACCTGCAGTATGAAGTGATTCAGCCTGAAAACAGGTTTACTACCTCACTGAGAACGAAGCACGTGTTGCTGTTGGTTAAAGGAGACTCCAGTTTCTAAGCCATCAGTACTAGTTACCTGGATACCTGCACACCTGGCCTCCAAAAGGAAGTCCCAAAGACGTGTACAGAGCCAAGTCAGCACTTTTGCCAGTGTGCCTGCAAACCACTTTCACTGTTTCTCATTATGGGATACAAACATATCATTCTAGCCAAATGGCCTGAAAGTAAGGGGAGATATATCAGAGTTGAAGGTTTAAACCTGCTATAAATCTTGAACTGAAAAATCCAGAGACCTGTCACAAAAGCCTGCCAGAATTCCAGAACAGAAGATGCAAGAGCAGACCACCTGGAACCCACTCAACCAAACCAAGACAAAGTCCACCTTTGTCCCCAGAGCACCAAGGTGCCCTGTCACCAGGTGTGGATGCAAAAGGACTTCATTATTATTTATGTTTCGCTTTCCTCATTCAGCACTTGACAGAGAACTTGGTGCATTGAACCAGCCCATAATAAGAAGCTATTTTGCATCTCTTGGGTTTTTTTAACAGTTGTATCAACTGTGATATTGAAAGAGTCCCTTCTGCTTACCAAGCTACAGGGTGATCTCCAAAAACTGGCCTTCTGCATTATATCCCCGAATAGCTGCTTGACCATGGATGGAATCAGCAGCATATGGAAGAGAGCGGCACAGCATGTTCAACCCACAAATGCTTAAGTATGCTTCCTTTGTGACATGGCTTTTGGATGTGTTGGTGCCAAAAATACCAAGGCTGCCAGTGGAGGCAAGGTGGAGGTATGGAGAGAAAGCAACAAACTTTGGTCTGGATACAACAGAGCAGAAGGTTTTCCACAAAGGCAATGCCAGAGACCCACATGCAATTGTGCAGCAAGCTGTTTTTCCACAGACTCAGCACAAAAAGCTGGCCTCTGTCCAGAGGATCTAGTCTTGGACTATCTTGGATCTGAGAGCTTTCCACAATAATTCAAATTCTGTTCCATGTTCGTTCACTCTCTTATCCCAGCCTCAAATGCAGGTTGTGTTCAGGCATTCAATCCTTCGATTCCTCCAGAGTAAAATGTGACCCACCTGTCTCTCCTCTAACAACTGCACAATTCATTCATGTTATTGCTTTCATACATCACCAAATTAATTCAAGGAACTCTCAAGGTCACACGCACAAGTGGGAGAAACACATTTCCCCTGATGATGTATTGCTCACAGCCTGGTGTTCCTCAGAGGGCTGAGAAAGCCTAGTTGACTTGTTTCTAGAGAGGCTGCCAGTTCCACATCTGGAACTGATAAATTCCAGCCCACGGTACAGCAACCAGATTATGGGAGAATGAAGATAGAGCCCTATCTTTTCCACATCTTCCCAGCGTATCTTCATTCCCTTTGGCTTGAGTGAATCACAAAGACTTCGCTGCATTTGAAGCGGAGATGAGACGGCTTGTTAAAATGACTAAGTAGTATCATGGTTCCTTCTTCTGCACAGGGAATCCCGGGAATTTGAATTGTTTGGAGAAGGAGTATGAGAGGGATTGCTAACAAACTGCATTGCTGTTTGCTGTGCTTGCTAGTCTCTAGAACGGAATTTTATTTATGCTCTTTGTAGGTTTCTGTGAATAATACCAATAATACCAATTAAATAAGGGGAAATAACAGCTTTACATGTCTTTGAGGGCTTGCCTAAAAACACACACACACACACAGAGAGAGAGAGAGAGAGAGAGAGAGAGAGAGAGAGAGAGAGAGAGAGAGTTTTTAGCAGGTGCCTAAAACTGGCTCCTGCCAGGGAGTCCCTGAGTATAAGTGCAATCACAGTGAAATGTAGATTCCTTACAACTGCTCCTTTTTTCAGAGTCAAAATAGCATGGGCCAGAGAGTCAAAACAAGGGTCTAGTGAATGTGCAAAGCAAATTCATGGACCTCTCCAAGTGTTTTCCGAAGTCCGACTGGCTGAGCAGCTTTCCAGGCTTTGTGAGGTGCAAAGAAGTCTTGCAAGAGGGATGGATGTGAGGTTTAGAGAAGCTTCAATCCCACCCCAAACACTGCAACAAGACAGCACAGTTCTAGCTGCCACTGCAAACGGAACATGTGGAGAGAGAAATGCACACGGAAAAACAAACCCGCTTGCTTGCTTCAATATTTGCAATGCTAAAATAGAGAGGCCGACAGACAGCTATGACGTCCATGCCAAGCAATCCTCCAGCTACAACAGCTCCAAATACAAAGTCATTTCCAATAAAGGCTGCTGATCAGCAACGATTTTTTTAAAAATGTAATAAAATACAAGGGGCCATATTTGGGACTGAGCAAAAGTTGGAAGGCCAGCACTTTTAGCTCTGTCCACTGACCAGCTTCACCCCAGTTAAGCCAAGACACTAAGAAAGATGTAATCCTCTCCTCCCCAACGTGAGCAGAGGCTTTAGCAGAACTTTTCCCCTCAGCTACTCTCTCTCTTACAGAAACCAAGACAAGAACCAATGGGAAGCAACCAGCTGAGATGAATAAAGGGAGAAAAGTTCTCACTGCTGGGAGAGAAGGACATCTAAAGAAACCCGTTGCTCAAGTTGTACCTAAGGAAACACTGGAAGCAAAAAATGGAAGAGAGAAGTTCTTTGGATTGCAGGCTATGTATGGGCACGTTTGGAACTTGGAGGTGGGAAAGGGAGGTGCTGTAGACTGGACAGGAAGCACCAGCATCAAGCTGTTCTAATCTGCCAGAGCTGAAAATTTGGAATCAAGCAAAAACTAATGATTAAAAAAAGAAAGATACGCATGGGATTTTAATTTTTTTTAAAAAAAATAATTTGGATCCCTACCTGCATTTCTTATTCATAACCCCTTCTACAGACATGGAAGGTAATTTGGGGGGTGGGTAGGAGAATGCCCTTGTGAATGACTGAATCTGGGATCTTGCACATGCAACGGATGTGCTCTGCCACTAAGCCGGGGGTCAGCAAACTTTTTCAGCAGGGGGCCAGTCCACTGTCCATCAGACCTTGTGAGGGGCTGGACTATATTTTGAAAAAAAATAAACAAATTCCTATGCCCCACAAATAACCCAGAGATGCATTTTAAATAAAAGGACACATTCTACTCATGTAAAAACACACTGATTCCCTGACCATCTGTGGGCCAGATTTAGAAGGCAATTGGGCCAGATCTGGCCCCTGGGCCTTAGTTTGCCTACCCATGCACTAAGCTATGGCCCTTTCCTCATGCTGCAAGCAAAGTAGTCATGGTCCAGGCCACATGCATAGAGGAATGGGATCGATCACTAAGCCTCTACTGCACCCCTATTGTTCAATGCTGAAGGAAGCTGTGGTCTCTGCAGAAATGAAATTCCAACATGTGTTATCCAGCGTTGCAGTTTCTGCTGACACGAGGACCTTCATTCAGCACAGCCCTTCTCTCTTCCCCCTCTCTCTAGCAACAGCCTCTCACATTACACGCATATGGGAAGCTAAGCTGACAAAAGGTCTGCAGCTGAAACAATTGAGTTTGAATAAGTAAAGAAAAAGAGGGCCTCTTAGAGTTTTGCACTTCTGCCTACTAGTCACAGGCAAAGTGAAATCTGTTCCATCACTGTTGTTGAACCAGATATGCTTATATATCCGCCAGTTGCCCAATATATCCGCCAGTTGCCCAAAGACCCAAGTCCTCCCAGCTGCCTGCAATCATTCATTCCTTCATTCTCTCCTTGTGTTTCTACCCCATCCTTCCTCCCAATGAGAGCACAGAGCAGCAAGCTATATAACCACTGGTGGAGGAACGGAGGGTGGGGAAGCACACTGCCCCCAGCACCATTGGGGAGGGGGGTACTACTGCAGCTGCCCCCCGACACGCACTGCACACCCCCCCACCACACTGGGCGCACCCCCCCCCGTGGGTGGCGTGCCACACCCCCAGGACAAATGCCACACCCCCGTAGGCAGCATGTCACACCCCCGGGATGCACACCCTGCCCCTGTGGGTGACGTGCCACACCCCCAGGATGCACGCCAGCCACACCCTCACCTGCTCTCCGCCCCCGGTGCCGGAGCATGCAGCTTTGCCACTATATATAACACAGTAATATTTTTAAAAAACAAAGCATTGACAACAACATTAAAGACTATCACAATCTTTAATCTCTTAATGGCAAACTTGGCTCACCCAATTCTAGTTGATTAAGAGGTCTTGCCCAAGAAACCCACTTCCCCCAAAGATCAGACTTCTTGCAATAGGGGAAGTGAAAGGAAAAGACAGAGGAACATGTGGGATGACACTTGCTTTGACTCACCGTCATCTAACCTCCATGCAAAGCAAATCGGAATTAACGCTCATTAAACAGTCAACTTCATCTAATCTCCCTGCAAACGAGTCAGGATAAATGCTCAACAAACCAGTCATCCAGAAGTGCCCGTATACAAAACAGCAGCATTGGCAAAAAGGTGGGTTACATTCCAAAGACCTAAGTAAACAGAAAAAAACTTTTCACCTGGTACCTAAATGAGAACAACCAAAACTCATATGGGAGGCAGTTTTATAACTTGTGGGGAACGACCCACTGAGAATTCCCTGCTGTGTGGAAACTAAGATCAGAATAATAACCAAAATTAATATGTGGGCTGCATTTCTGCAGGGAGATCTTGTTAGTTTGAGTATTTGTATAGAACATCTGCAGGAGGAAAGGTTAGTGGTGGGCTTACCTTCCAGCAAGAAACACTGGAATGTATGCAGCCACTGGAGAAGGGTTAAGAAATCCTTTGCCCACCACTGCATCTCAGAATCAGGTATGCGACTGTCAGTGCAATGGCTTCCTGGGAACCCCCCCCCCATATCTCTCTCTCTCTCTCTCTCTGTGTGTGTGTGTGTAGATGTATGTGTGTGTTTGCACATGCACATGTCATAAGAAGTTAGACTGCTCATTAGACTCTCAACAATCAGAAGTTGAGGATATCATAAGCACAGAACTAATATGGCTAATTTACATAGAATATTTTCTACACTCTTGCAAAACACTCTTGGCAAAACATATTTGTGTGTGTGTGTGTAAAAAACCTCACACTATAACAAAGGGTTAGTTGCTACTGGTGGATAAGTAATTATCCCATAATAACCTCTCTTTGTTTAGCCTCTTACTCCTTATCTTAATAGGAAATTACATATTTTAAAGATGGGCACGATAATAAAAATGCACAGCTGAGTGCAATCAACAATGAATTTTGACAGAGGTCATTCTTTCACCATGGGGCTGTACTTCCAATCATATTCTTGAGGAAAACAGAGGTCAGCTAAGCAGATATACAGTTGTCCAGAGGTACAGAAACACCTGCAGAATCAGGGCCAGAGCCAATGTGGCATGATCTTGCTCCCTCCTTCTCCACACAGTTGTTCTAGGTGCAGAGAACAAGTGACTAGGGTGAATGGGTTTGACTGGCAAAACCCTTAAGCCAGGTTTGGGCACAAGGTACATTGGCAGCTGCAGGCAGAATGCTGGATGAATTGCAGTAGATCAGAAAGTGTTGCTGACGTCCAATAGTTTATGAACAGCAACAGAAAAAAGGCTCAAATTGTGAGATTAGAATTCTCATTCAGTTTATTCCCATGTCTGGTTCGTGTGCTGTTATAGGTAACTGGCTCCACCCCATGAGCCACCATTTTGTATCTGGTTTCTTTCCCAAACTACTATTCTCCCACTGTGAACTTGCTCCAGCGGGTAGGCCTCTCTAACAAAACAAAAACAAAGTAGATCTTGCAAGCTTGAAATCCATGCACTCTCAACCTAAATAGCCCATGCGCAACAGAATCCTATATACAAATATCCTGATTTTGAAGAAGTTCACGGGCTGACCTCTGGAGGTTGCTGGACTACAGTGGTCACACTTGCTGCGGCTGACAGGAATCTGCACTCTCAACATCTGCTAGCATTGTCAGCCATGCACACCATGAGACAGATGCACAAATGACACATTTAGAAATGGCGCCCAACCTCTGGGGCTGATGGGATATCGTTCTGCAGCCTATTGAATTTATCTAGCTTTCCAAACATTTTAGCCACTTTTTAATCTTATCCATTTTGTATCAGAATTGAAAGGCAACAGTGTAAACTGCCCCCAATCACTCAATGGCACCTCACTGATGCTTTCAGCTTCTGTCGTGATACCGCAGGAGAGAGCCACATCCTTCCTACAAATTATCAGAAGGGTGAAACTCTGTTGAAAAACTGCTGTAGACATAATTAACCGATAAAGAGAGGGAGAGAGCCCTGCCTCTCAGTTCAGTTTTCATGTTTTGCATTTTAAAACAGGCACAGCTGGGATTGAGCTCAGAGAGAGAGGAGACTCAAGTGCACTGTTTCCTCAGAGCATCTCACACCAGAAGGGCTTCCCTACCTCTTGGTTGTGACCCACACATGCCTCAGTTATTGCCCCACTGCAAAATAACAAAAGCCAGGACTGCAGAATTTCATTAGCAGACTCACTCCATAGGATTGCACACTCTTCAGATCAAAGAGTCAGGTTGCTAGTCAGGAGATTCTGGGCTTAAAGCAATCTGCATCAAGGCAGGGCAGAGCCCTAAACAGATCAGTGGGTGGAGCAGTTTCCTGCAACATTCCCAGAAAAGCTGGGTTTGTCCAGTGCACAGAAATTGCTACTTAGCTTCTTCTCTACACATTAATAGCCCTGGCTGGTGGCTAATGGTTTGTCTACAACTTGGAATTGGTGTATTGTTTATTAACTGATCAAAGGGATGCGGGTGGCCCTGTGGTCTAAACCACTGAGCCTCTTGGGCTTGCCGATCAGAAGGTCTGCAGTTAAAATCCCCGTGACAGGGAGAGCTCCCACTGCTCGGTCCCAGCTCTTGCACGCCAAAAAAGTACAAGTAGATAAATAGGTACAGCTCCAGCGGGAAGGTGTTTCCGTGCATTGCTCTGGTTTCAGTGTTCCGTTGCACCAGAAGCGGCTTAGTCATGCTGGCCACATGACCCAGAAAAACTGTCTGTGGACAAACACCCTTGGCCTGTAAAGCGAGATGAGCACCGCAATCCCAGAGTTGTCTGCAACTGGACTTAACTGTCAGGGGTCCTTTACCTTTTTTACCTTTTATTAACTGATCAAGGGAATGAGGCAACTCCCCCATGAGGAAAAGTTACAACATTTGGGGCATTTTAATTTAGAGGAGAGGTGAGTAAGATGTGACATGACAGAAGCACAGAAAGTGTATGCGTGGCGTTGGGAAAATGGATACAGAATAGTTTTTCTCGCTCTTTCATGACACTAGGACTGGTGGAGAACATCTAATGAAGCTGAGCATCGGTAGATTCAGGACAGACAAAATAAAATACTTCACACTGTTAAATTATGTAATTTGCTTCCATAGGAAATAATGGCAGCCACCAACATGCATGGCCTTAAAAGGGGCTTAGGCAAATCCGTGAAGGTCGAGGCCACCAATGACTGCTAGCCATGATGGCTATGTTCTACCTTCACTGCCACAAGCAGTGCGCTTTTGAATACCAGATGCTAGAAACAGCAGGAAGGGAGAGTGCATCTGGTGTGCCACTATAATAACAGGATGCTGGCCTGGATGGGCTACTGGTCTGATCCAGCAAGCTCTTCTTAGGCAGTGGCGTAGCGTGGGTTGTCAGCACCCGGGGCAAGGCAAATAATTTGCGCCCCCTAACCCGTGGATTTGTGCCCCCTAACCCTAACCCCCAGATGTTGCGCCCGGCCCCCCCTGCACCCCCCACGCTACGCCACTGTTCTTAGGTTCTTAATATACAGTAATATATAGTAAATGTCACACACGCACACTTGGCTTACTCAGTGGACAATTCTATGCTGCACATGGCTGAGTGTTTTTTTTTTTTTTTTAAGCTTGTAAATAATAGTTACTGGCCTACTAAAAACCTTGCTGGCCTGCCCCCGCCCCAAATAGCAATGCCCCATGAATTATGCTCACACTCAATGGGAAATTCTACATTCAGCCTTTCTATCTATCCAAATCAGGTTTACCCAAATAAACTTAACAATATTTTTTAAAACAAATGAGACAACTTTAAAAGGAAGTGAATGCAAGAAGCTTGACGGGAAATGTGTGACAGGTTCACTTTGTTCTTTAATTATTCCCCCCCCCCTTTGTGGTATTAAAGAAACCAAAAGCAGACAAGAATTTCCTCATCTCGAAAGTAAGCCACTTCTGCTATCTGAAATGACAAAGAGTGTGTCGTTTTAAAAACTAGCTGAAATAAAAGCACCAAACTTTTTTTTCCCCAGGTGAAGACTTCCTGATATTTTAACTGAAAATATGTCAAGTGGCAAACCACCGACTTTCAAAATGTGTGGACATTTCAGATAACTAGTTAGCTACAACAGCATGGATCAGAGAAAGCAAGGTCAGAGGCAAGAGAACATACATAGGAGGAAAACTTAGAGGGACTCCAGAGTCTGCCTCTCCAGAAATGCTGCAAGGCTCAGTTTCAGGTTAGAAATGCACACGAAGGTTCTCAAGACATGAACATGACAATCAGGAGCAGGTGAAGGTTAGCCTAGCTGGCAAGATGCCTCTCACAAAAAGCTCTTATACAGATCAGTTGGCCTACGCTGCCTCACCCAGACTGTCAGGATCCAAAGTGTAGTTCCCCCAGTGTTGTCACATCCCTGCAGCCTGGTTTTGGAGCAAGCAAGGGCCTTAATGGCACTAATATAACACAGCTGATCTACACCTGTGTCTGGGATCGGGACACGTCTTCTGTCCTCCAAAAGACTCCGAAGCAAAAATGAACCAACTTAGTCATTCACCACTATCCATTACGGCTGGGTGATATCTGGTTTTCAACATTGTGATATATCATAGTGAAACATTGCGATATACCAATATATCATGATGTCTCAAATAAGGATGGAGCTATGTAGAGGCTTCATGGATTTTCTTGCATCGTGAATTTTGCCAGCACCTGCTCTTGCGATTCGCTGCCCTCTGCGTGAGGCGGGGGACAGCTGAGCTGGCAAGAGTTAATAGAGGCTGCAGCAAACAAGAGAAGCATTGACTGGCTTCATGGTTTTTCCCCACATTGTGATTTTTGCATAGCATACATGCACACACACACACACATAATGATTCACGATATATTGCTGGGTCAAAAATTATAAAACCGATATCACAATATGGACTTCAAACCAGTTTTGGATGATATATTGATATATCGCTCACCCCTACCATTCATTCACCTTCCCCCACACAATCCGCACATCAACTGCACCATTTTATTTCATCACAGTAGCTTTCCCTTCCCTCAAATGGGTACTTCTGTTTATCTTTAAACTTAGTGGGAAGTGGCTTGCAGAATTCTTTACCTTTTCATTAAAAAACAAAGTCATGTCATGAATTGGAGCTCGCTTTCCTTCAACAACATTATTTATCACCTCCCACAAACTTCTTAAGTAACTGTTAAAGATAAATGCAAACAAATAAATTTAAAAAACAACACCAGGTAGCTACGCCCTTGGCAGACATGCATTCAGCCAGCTGACAAAGTTTGTTGAAATACACATGACTTTTGTTTTTGTAAAGTACAGAGAGTGCGCAGCTGTCCTATCTCAACAGATATCCCAGTACAGTTTTCTCAAAACTGTAGCCCTTATCCAGTAGGCCTTATATGATGCTTCCATAGTAAGTTTAAAGCACAGAGTGACCTATTCGAATTCTAGGATACTCATCCAGCTAATTTCTATACTTTCAACTAACACAATAAAATGGAAATACCACCTTTCAATGCATCATGGTAAAAAACAAATCTGTGAACATTTAGGTCAACTTAGCATTGGCTGAGAGTGCCATGTAGGACCCTGGCACATTGTTGAATCATAAGCATTATGCACGCATGTTTCTCTGAAAATAATAAGCAACATACTTTCTAGTAAAGGTGCAGGAAACATGCAAGAAAATTATAACTCTTCTTGGCTTCGCATTGTTTGGCTGTTCAACAGAAAACATTAATTTAGAGATTAATCTATCAATTCACTGGCCACAGAATTTGACTTAGTTTTTAATTCAAGTGGGCCCTCTGTGAGAGTTTATTCGCTGCTGACAGCC
Organism: Podarcis bocagei; assembly: GCF_964188305.1. Taxonomy (NCBI): domain Eukaryota; kingdom Metazoa; phylum Chordata; class Lepidosauria; order Squamata; family Lacertidae; genus Podarcis; species Podarcis bocagei. Next base: position 44,824,775 of record NC_138126.1, read on the forward strand.
TCATCATCCATCATCTGAATTCTTGGGCCGTGACTTTCCAGAAAAGAAAAGATCTATGCTTTCATTACACAAGAGAAATTGCTGCCTTCATAAAACAGCCAGAGAACATCTTGAAATAGCTCATTAAATATAGCAGGAGTCAAAGAAGTTAAACCCTAATTCACTGAAACGCCTGCTTCTAGTCATATAGCCTTTAGCCCTCCTTTAAAAAATAAAAAATAGGGCTGCAATCTTATACACACTTATCTGGGAACAAGCTCCATTAAACTCAATGGGACTTACCCCTGAGTGCACACACAGAAGATGCACTGTGCTTAAGCCTCATTGAAAGCAATGCAACAGACAGAGTAGGGTAGGTTAGTGCTTCTGAACGTGTGCTTAAAGTTACCTGGACTGCACCCATCTCAAGGACGACTTCTGTCCCAGGCCTCAGAACATAAATACAGGGTGTGAATTTACACTGGTTCCAAATTGTTCTGCTGAAGTCAGATGCAGCTAAGGTCAAACATGTGTGAAATACATTTCTGTGCACAGACTCCCAGCTCCAGAAGTGTGCTGTGTGCATGCTCCTGAAGGGGTAAAACCTCATCCAATAGGATGAACTGCAGGACGGCCAATGAGCTATTGTGGGATGGAGAAGATTCATTCTTAGTGGGGAATGGAATGGGGACTGCTCTCCACACTGAAAGGACTTCCCATGCATTTTCTCTCCCTATAGTCCTGCTGGAAGCTTCAGGATTCAATCCATCCACACTGCCCAGAGGTGGCTGATGCTATGGCTAATAATCTGCTAGATATAGCATTATCAGGTTACTATAAAATAAGGTTACCAGACTTTTTTCAATGAATCCAGCGACACTTTTCAACTCCCTACTAAATGGATGGATTTTGTCAGGGGACTGATTTGTAAATCCGGGGACTGTCCCCAGGAAATGGGGACGTCTGGTAACCTTTCTATAAAAACATGTTTTAGCCCACTGATGTATATATGCACAGAGAGTTCAGAAACTACCTCTATTTTAGAACCATTCAACTTGAATGCATATGTGTGCTTGCTCACTTGCATCATTTTGTTACTGTGTGCTGCTCTCCACCACAAGTAGTAGTTCAGCACAAAAGGGAAGCAAGTTGGTGAAAATAGCTATGCAGTAGATACCACTCTTTGTGAGGAGGAGCAACACACTGCTAGGATAGAAGCTCAAAAGCAGCAGGCACAAAGCCACTCAGATATCCTTTACCTGCTACCTGTGAGTAAGCACCATTGAATTCTGCGGGATACCTGAGGAAACACACGGTCAGTTCCATCTCTGCTACAGATGCACTGCATCACACTGGTACCCATGCCAAGACCAGCTTTAAAACACAGTTTTGTTTGCAGTAAGCATAGTCTGTCACAACCCACTGCAAAAATGTGCATCGATGAAGAACATGATCTTAGCTAGAAAATATGTAATATCTCAGAGTGAGTTGCCCTGGGCTGTTTTTTTGATTCCACTTAAGAAGGATTTTCCAGCAAGTTGGTATTTGCTTACTAAAGTTTTTTTTACGTACCTGGCGTTAAGATGCACCCATGCTGCGGTTCAGAAAATTCAGCACATATCTGACTGAATGTTTCCACAAACAGAAGGCACGGCTAATCTCACAGATCTAGAGTTGCTTCGTATTTTCTTTTTTCAATGAAATCTGGACTTAGGACTCTAATCCTCCAAGGCTGTGATCCTCATAAATTTACGGTACTTGGAAGTATGGTCCAACAAAAAACATTGTGACTTGCTTAAATAAATAAGTTCAAGGCCTACTTAAGTTAAGAGGAGTCAGCACATTTGCATTCCTCTGTGACCCTCTGTTTATCCAGGGAAGTTAAGTAGGACCTGGAATGAAGACTTTCCCCACCGCAACCTCTACTCTCTCAAAGTCACTGCCCAGGAAGGCCTACCTAGAAACCACTTGAGGAAATGCTGTGGCTCAGTGGTAGAGCATTTGCCTTGTAAGCAGAAGGTCACAGGTTCAATCCTCAGCATCTCCAGGTAGGGCTCAAAGAAATTCCTGTCTGAAACCCTTGAGAGCTTCTGCCAGTCAGTGTAGACAATACTGAACTAGATAGACCAATTGGCTGACTCAGTGCAAGGAAGCTGCTTTTCTAGCTTCACACCATAAAAAGGCCTTCTCAGGGTATTGACCTTCTGTTCTTCATTGACTCAGGATGAAAGTGAATCCCACACTTAAGTATTTTCCACTGAAATCAATGGGCTTAAATGTATTGAAGTTACTGAAAATGTTTGGGGCATTGTTCAGCTACTCTATTTTTCAAAGCTGCTGTGTAAATCCAATCCTATGTTTTCTCATTGAGTTCAATGGGACTTGACACCCAACTAGGCATGCATAGGAATAAAGACTGAATTGCACCATTTTTTATTGACCTGTTGCTGTTTTAAACCCACCTTTAAGAGTATCATTTTAAAAACAAACCAGCAACTGACTGACAGACTCAATAATAATAATAATAAAACCCTGACATCACCTTCAGGATCTCCTCTCTTTTTTAATGGGCAGCTTGCTTCTCTCAGACAACTATAGGACAACAATTTCCAGAAAGGAAGCTGTGTTCGGAGGCAACCCTACACATTTAACCTAAATAAAGCCCTTAAAATGTTAATTGTTTATCATGTCCTTTGGAAGCTAATTAATATTAAATTACAACTTGGATCTTGTTTTCAAGCTAGCTGGGTTATTTTTCTTTTATTTCATGGCATGCTGGTGTGAGCACCTTGGATGGAAATGGATTTTAAATGTTAATGATTTCATTCCGGAGTTGGGTTTCCTTCTGCCAACCGCTTGGAGAAGCGGTCGAGAAAGTGGTCTCAAAAGTCAAAATAAACACTGCTACTATCCTACTTCCACATATACTCGGGAGTAAGGGGGAATATGTGGGAGTAAGCCCCATTGCCTTCACTGAGACTTACTTCCGAGTAGACCCCGTTACAGCGGTGCTGCCAGGTTTGCACTCTTTTAGAAAGAGTAGCCTTAAAAGAGGAGCAGCTACCGAAGTTTGCTGGGAAGACCAAACACCCAGCAAAGCCCAAACTTGAGAGAAAGAGAGGGGAGAAGAAAAGACGCCTTGAGAAGGGAAGCGACGAGGCGCGTCGGTGGAGCTGGGGAGCGGGGCCGGGTCGAGGACCTTTGCCTGCGGGGTGAATGTTTAACTCACCTGGGTTGGAGCTGCTCTGGAAGTAGAAGACGACGAGGAGCAGAGAGCCCAGGCAAGTGGCCAGGACCATCCGCTGCCCCCTGCTCTGCCTCATCCTTGCGCCTAGAGGGCATCCCTCGGGGCCGCGGCGGCGAGGGAGTCGCGCGGAGTCGCTAGAGAGTCACGGCGGCTCCTCATGGCCCGGGCTTCGCGCTGCCGCTGGCGGCGTCGCTGCGGGCGCCTCCCGACGCCCAGCTCCTCCGGCCGCCGGCTCTGCCTCTCCGGCGCGAAGCAAGAGCAGCACAGCGCAGTCCCTCAGGGCAAAGGGAAACCTCGGCGCGGGGCAGGGCCGGACTAAGGCGGCGCGGTGGCGCGGGGGGGGGGAGAGACAGCGGGCGAGGGCGTCGAAGGGAGGCGCGCCGCCCTCCCACACCTTTCCTTTCCCTCCCCGCCCGGCTACTGACGCTTCTCGCCGAGGGGATCAGGCGGAGTAAAGCGAGCGGAAGCTCGTTGCGCGGCTCGTTCGGGACGTGCGGAAGGCGGCTCCCCCCTTTCCTGCCCCGTGGATGCGTCCGGCTGAAAGGGGAGTCGCCAGGCGCGCTCCGAGTTGCGGTTTTCCTTTCCCAAGCCGCGTACCTGTGTCAGGTCCCGCCTGAGTTGGGGTTGGTTCTTATATGCTCGTCAAGAAAAGCGGGGCCGCCTCTGAGCATGTGAAAAGTTCTTCTTGGCGCGATTTAGCAGGCACAGCCGTTCGTCCCTAGGCGTCGAGGTTTAGCCTTCAGGGCAAGGGTCAGAAGAGTAGGACGTGGGGGTGGATTAGGGGAGGGTGTGGGGAACTTTCGGCCCTCCGGATGTTGCTGAACTACGACTCCCATCAGCCCCAGGCAGCGCAGACCGTGGCCATGGAGGATGGGAGTTTTTAGTTAAGCAGCACCTGCATTCGTGGCTGAAACCCTGGAGACCCACAGACAGTGATGAGGTAGATGGGTTTTTGGTCCAGCGTGGTATAAAGTAGCTCCTTGGTGGATGGCTCTTCAGATTCTGCTTGAGGACGTCTGGTGGAGATGCTCTATCTGGACTTCCCACAGGGAATTGATCTAGAACAGTTCCTCAGGAGGTGGTGGACTTTCTTGGAGGTTTTAAGCAGAGCTTGGATGGCCACCTGTCATGGATGCTTTAGCTGAGATTCCTGCATTGCAGGGAGTTGGACAAGATCTGGCATGTCCAAAGTCTGTTTCAGGGGCTGGTCAGTTTAATCCGGCCCCTGTGGCAGTTTATTTCCTGGGGTAAAATCCAAAAAAACCCTCAACAATTTAAACCCTAAAAAAGTTCAACAACTTTGGTCGGCCCTTTGGTCATCAGCCCTCATCGCCCTTCACTTCATCAAATCTGGCCCTCTTTGAAAAAAGTTTGGACACCACTGGACTAGATGAACCTCAGGCTCCCCTCCAACTCTGAATTCTGTGATTCTACCTCCAAATCTATGGCTTTTGATTGTGCAGTCAAACCTCAGTTTTCAAGTGTCTCGGCTGCCAAATGTTTTGGAAGCCAGACGCCGAAAACTCAGAAGTGAATGCTTCCGTTTTCAAACACACCTCGGAAGTAAAAAACCGAGGTTCCACTGTACTGCTATTTACTATACAGTGAGATGGGGAACCTGTGACCCTCCAGACATTGCTGGACTACAGCTCCCAACCTCTGTGACCCTGGTCTGTGTTGCCTGGTTGGAGTTGGAGTTCAAGAACCCCTGGAGGGCCACAGGTTCCCCACCCATGGTCTGCAGAGCAACAACTTGCTGGGAACTGGAATCTGACTAGTTTCAAAGCCTTTGCCCTTAAACCCTTTGTCCCTTAGTCAAATACTTGGTCAAACCTTTTGTCCCTTAGTCTCTGAACCCTTTGCCATTGCTTCATCTGAGAGGTGATTCCTGCTTAATTCTATAGGCCTATTTTCAGACTTGGCATTGCAACTCCACCAGAGAATATGGCAGGCCTTTGACTAAACCATCTATGCAGGGTTTCCCAACTTCGGTCTGCAGCTGTTTTTGGACTACAGCACCCACCATCCGTAGCTAGCAGGACCAGTGATCAGGGATGATGGGGATTTTAGGCCCCAAACAGCTGGATATCTAAGTTTGGGAAACACTGATCTATGGCATTTTAAACTGTGAGGGTATGGTGTGGATTTTTGTGTTTTTATATTGCAAACCACCCTGTGATCTTCAGATGAAGGGCAGTATAGAAATTTAATAAATAAGAAGAATAAACTTGTTGCTGAGCATTTTCTCTGATTTGCTTGTTATAGGACAATTAAATTCATCCTGGTTTCATCCCGTTTTGCTTGTGTGGTGTTTACACACTGATCATTCATCTATCCCACTTTTCACCACGGCTATTTATTGGCAGGCAGATCACCATGGTGACCAACTTACCTCCACCTGTAGGGTAGAAGGGGAACTTCATGCTGCTTAGGTGCACGAAGAGCTTAAGAGTTTTTTGGAGGAAAATGTTTTGCTTTGCGCTTTCCAATCCTTTGCTGCTTACCCAGATGTAACTCCCACTGAGTCTAATGGGACTTTCTTACATGTAAGTGTGCACTGAAGCCTTAGAGTTGCTGCTTTTCCTTTGTGGCTCTATCTAAGTCATACTCCCAAGCAGACTCACTGAAAGAATGGGCTTGTTCATCATGACGACAAACTTAAACCCACTGATTTCAAAGTGCTTGTTTGAATATGACTTCATTACTGTGAATCTGGCACTGCCTGCCTATGTGCTCTTGCTTCTGTGTTCAACCCACAGTATATAACAGTGAGAGAAGAGATTTCAACAGAGCCATAAGCCTCCAGTGTGTTTTCTCCTCTGAAATAAAATCTGCCCCAATTTTTCCACCGCTTGTGGAAGAGAGTGGGTGAAGCAATATCCTTTCTGATATCCTTGGCCAGGTCTAAAGCATCTGTGGCATTGTATGGGGACAGAGGAATTCTGCAAGAGCAAAAACAATGATTCAGCTGGCTGTTTGTGATGAGAAAAATCAAAGCAGGTTATGTAAACCTGACAGAAGAACCAGACTGTTTGCCTTCAATCTTTGTACTATGACCTTGGTAGCCTCAGGAAAGTCCCCCCCCCCCAAAAAAAAACATTTCTAAAAGAAATGAATGTGAAAGCCATGAAATGCCCTCTCCATAATGCTGCAAACTCTATTTTTTGGGTAAAGGTGGCTTTCGTGGGGTCTGTGTGTAAGGGCTTCATTGGTATTGTATATATTATATTTACACCCCACTTTTCTTTCAATGACCTCAGTAGATTGTATAGTAGTTGTTTAATCGCTTGTGTTCATTTGTGGATTTGAATATTCATACCCTGATTCCCCACCTTTCCCAGCCAAAAGGATGTACACATGGCCTGATGTCATTAAAATCGAATGCACTTAAAAAAAAATAATGGATACATTTTTAAAAAGCAACCTATCAAAACAAACAAGCAGATGATAAAAACTTTTTTTACTTGCAGTAAAAAGAACAGCCAACAAACATGAGCATAGTCAGTATTTATGTTGGGGGGTGGGGAGGCTTCATGGGGAGGCAGAACCTCAGTTAGTTAAGTATTTTTATTGATTTACTTGATTTAGGGGGGCTATGCCCATGACAACAAAACAGCAGAAAGAAAGAAACCAGTACAACAGACAGGGAAGGTGCTACCTTTTTATTCAAAGAACCTCATTCCTTCCTGTAGCATTAAAAAATGAGCAGAGTGGGTAGAATTGCATTTCCCCCAGGAGGAAGTTCCAAAGTTTTGTGCCCACTGTTAAAAAGGCCCTGCGTAGCACTACTGCCTCACTCCCCAGAGCTGCTTTTCTGAAGGTCTTAAAGCATGGAGTACTCCTGTCACAGAAAGCATAATGTTATATATTTGTCCAGTGTATAATTTCCTTTCATCCTCATTGCCATCCAGTGAAGTAGGCTAAATGATGACTTCTGAAGACTCTCAAATGAGCCTTATATCTGTATTAGAAACTGAAGCTAGCTCTTTTCAGTCCACCAAGAGCAGGTGTAAGTGCTGTAAGCATTCCTTAAAAATCCACATTGCATATGAGACTGATTGCTCTTCCTGCTCAGATCCTGTTTACTGTGGCTGAGCCTCTCCAACACTGAACACACACTTCTTAAACATAACCGCACTTCATTAGATGCCGGGGACAGATCCCATCATTCCATCCACTGAGAACAGAGAGCTGGAAAGAGCTATCTGTGATCAGATGTGGCCATGGCTTATTTACGTGCTTTATTTGCATGGAGGGAGGAGGGCATGCCCAGACCATGTTGTGGCCCTCCCTCCCCCCCCCCCGCTGCCATTTTGTGCTATGCTGTACCCCAACAGCAGCAACAGCACTTGCTTGAAATTCAACATGTTCTTACATGACATCTGGCATGCTGCTAATTAAGAAGGTCCATCAGTAGCTTCCTCTAAAAAGGTAAAGGTAAAGGACTCCTGACAGTTAAGTCCAGTCAGAGACGACTCTGGGGTTGCAGCGCTCATATCACTTTACAGGCCAAGGGGAGCCGACGTTTGTCCACAGACAGTATTTCCGGGTCATGTGGTCAGCATGACTAAGCCACTTCTGGCGCAACGGAGCACCGAAACCAGAGCAGTGCATGGAAACACTGTTTACCTTCCCGCCACAGCGGTACCTATTTATCTACTTGCACTTTTGGACGTACTTTTGAACTGCTAGGTTGGCAGGAGCTGGGACCAAGCAACGGGAGCTCACCCCGTCACGGGATTCGAACCGCCAACCTTCTGATCAGCAAGCCCAAGAGGCTCAGTGGTTTAGACCATAGCGCCACCCGCGTCCCTTTTAACTTCCTCTAGTACTCATTCTAACAAAATATTTTGCTTTTCCTGCTCATGATCACAGTGGCCTGGTTCACACATCACAGTCAGCCAAACTATGGCTTATGCAGACCACATGAATGTGTGGACTGCTCTGAGGACCTTGAAGCTACAGTGGTGCCTCGCAAGATGAAAAGAATCCGTTCCGCGAGTCTTTTCGTCTTGCGGTTTTTTTGTCTTGCGAAGCAAGCCCATTAGCGGATTAGCGCTATTAGCGGCTTAGCGGGCTTAGCGGATCAGCTGATAAGCGGCTTAGTGGATCAGCTGATAAGCGGCTTAGCAGATCAGCTGATAAGCGGCTTAGCGGATCAGCTGTTAAGCGGCTTAGCGGCTTAGGATCAGCTGATAAGCAGCTTAGCGGCTTGGGAAAAAGGGGGGGAGGGGAAAACCCCCGCAGGAACTCGCAAGACATATTCGTCTTGCAAAGCAAGCCCATGGGAAATTCGTTTTGCGAAGCACCTCCAAAACGGAAAACCCTGGAGACTTCCGGTCGGCGCCAGCGCTAATGGCGGTCCTTTTTCCGAGCTCTGGAAAAGGACTGCCCTGCGAGTTCGGGTCTGTCCCGCTACGGCAAGCGGGGGACCCCTAAAATCACAGGCGCGGAAGCCTGTGAACGAGGAGATTCGGTGGGCACCAAAAGCGCCCCCTTTACCGCAGAAAGAGCCTTTTTAAAGGCTCCGGAACGACATCGGGGGAGCGCGGTGCTGAGAATCGCTACCCAGCCCGCAGGGTGAAGCCGCGTCGCTATTAGTGGAGAGCGCCGATTCCTTCCTGTAAATTTCGGACAGAAAAAATCCGTGAGTAAAACGGAATCTTTATTTGGAATTAAAACCTGGAAATTTGGCTAAAAACGGGGAGGTCAAAATTAAGGAAGTCTGCCTTCCCCTGACTGCATGAAAGTGAAAGCAACGGAACTCAAAAGCTGCATCCGTTAAAGACTTTGTTTTCGTTTAATTAAACCTGACATTTGGACTTTAGAGCTCCCCTCTAGCTAGCAGGGCAGAGGGGAGGCAAGAGAGACTTTGGCAACTGCATGATTTATTTAAAAGAAAAATTCTCTGCTGCCTCTGCTGTCTCAAGAACATGAAACGGTCTGCCTTATAGGACAATAGGACACTGAACTGACTTCTCCCTGTGAAAGTTACATTGTGATATAAAGTTTTTGTATTGCTGGCTACAGTATATCAGAGCAGGCTGAGACAGTATCTACTGGGAAATTGTGGCAATTTGCAGTTACAAGCCTCCAGCTATACTTGCTTTAATTTCTCTCTTTCTCCTTTTCCTACGTATTTGGATATTCTCTTTGCCTTTGTATTTGGACATTTTGATTTGCTCCCCCTAGAGGGTAAAGTAAAGGTCGGCACAGCTTAAGACAGTGGAACTTTCCATTGGGAAACAGCTCCCGTGAGAAACGACCTTGACAAGAGCCAAGACCAAACAACAACAACAGCACCACCAGCAGCAACAGCAACTAAAGAAAAGAGGCTCGATCACAGGCGTAACCTCTGGACCTACAGGAACAACAGGACAAGAAAAAGTGACAGCTGTCTCCATGGATGCCGTGACACAAGCCTTACTTAAGATAAACCAATCCCTGGAGTCTCTGACAAAACAGACTTCAGAAAATACACAAAAATTAACAGAAATATCAGCAAGATTAGATCAGAACACAGAATCTATAAACAAATTGGTTGAGGAAAATTCTGCTACACGTAAAATTGCTGAAGAAGCTAGAGCTATCGCTGGAGAGACCCAAGAGAATTTAGAACCGATTGCCAAAAAGGTTCATGAGCACGACGCAACTTTGGCTTTGTGGGAATTACAGAGAAAAGAGAGAAATCTGAAATTGAGATTGATTCCAGAGAACGAAAGTGACAACCTCGCGGAGTTTTTAACACAAGAGTTTGCTGATTGCTGGGATCTGGAGGAAGACGAATTTAAAATTACAACAGCCTTTAGATTGGGTAAAAAGCAGAACAGAAAGACCCCGAGAGACTGTCTGATTACACTTAGATCTAAGGAAGAAAGAGACAAAATACTAGGACTACACTTTGAAAAGGCCTTGCAAATTGGAAACTCAGCTGTACAGATTTTTAAAGACATCCCAAAATATATCTTGGATTTGAGAAACTTCTACAAGGACTTGGCTCTTCTGTTAAAGAAAAACTCCATCCGCTTCAGGTGGGAATTCCCACAGGGACTGTCCTTTGATTACAAGGGAAAGAAGGTGAAAATAAAGACTATTCAAGACAAAGAGAATTTTTTGGAAAGAAACCAAGAGGACCTGCAGAAGGGGACTGTGGACCCAATTGCAGAACAGAGGAGAGCAATAGACATTTTGAATCTATCGTTTGGACATATTCCACCACCATCAGAGGAAGAGCAACAACTTGGAGCTGTTGGAGGAGTGTCAGAAAAATAAGAAGATGGCTCTGCAATTCCTTAGTTGGAATTGCAATGGGCTCAATGGGCCTTTGAAGAGAAGACAAGTTTTCCACATTTTGAACAGAGAACAATTGGATTTGATATGTCTACAAGAAACCCACATAACCAGAGCCCACAGGAGATTACTTATAAACAAAAGACTAGGACAAGAATTTATCTCATCAGACAAAGTTAAAAAAAGAGGAGTTGTGATATATGTAAAAGAGAAATGGGCCCCAAAAATGATGTTTAAAGATGAACAAGGGAGATATTTGGCAGTGGAGATACAAGTACAAGGAGAAAAATTTTTGATTGTTGGAATCTATGCACCAAATGAAGGCAAATCTGACTTCTTCAAGAGACTTCATGAAACTCTGACGGACTATTTGGATTACAATATGATAATTATGGGAGACATGAACGGTGTGGTCTCCATTAACATGGACAAGGCACAAAGACTAACAGTTACCAAGGAAGGGAGACTCCCTAAGACCTTTTTTGAAATGACGGAAAACATGGACTTGATTGATATATGGAGAACAAGGAACCCTCTGGAGAGAGAGGGAACCTTTTTCTCCCAAGCAATGATGACCTGGACCAGAATCGACCAAATTTGGATTACTAGTGGCATGGCTCCAAAGATTAAGAAGGTAGAAATCTGCCCAAAAACTTGCTCCGACCATAACGCTGTGAAGATGGAAATGAAACTTACAACAACTGGTCAATTTAGATGGAGAATGAATGACACCCTCTTTCGAGATAAGGAGATCCTTATGAAGGCCCAAAAAACTTTAAAAGACTATTTTGAAATAAATTTGAGGGCTGATGTGGAAAAAAGAGTGATCTGGGACGCAAGCAAAGCTGTGATGCGAGGTTTCTTGATTCAACAAAACTCAATAAAGAGGAAAAAACAAAATGAGAAAAAAGAAAAGATTTTGGAAAAGATAAAGGAAGGAGAGAAAAAATTAAGAGTAAAACCAAAGTCCCAGGAGATTTTAAGAGAGATTAAGTTATATCAAACACAATATATGGAATTGATGAACCAAGAGATTGAATGGAAGATAAAGCAAATGAAACAAAAGACATTTGAATCGGCAAATAAATGTGGCAAACTTCTGGCATAGCAATTGAAGAAAAGGCAGAAATTAAATACAGTTACAAGCCTAGAAGTGGATGGAAAGAATATATCTAAACCTAATGAAATCAGAAATTGCTTCCTGAGCTATTTTAAAAAACTTTATACTCAAGGCCCACAAAATGAAGAAGATATAGACAAATTCCTTGATAAATATGGACTACAAAAAATCTCTCATCAAAGTAAGATGGATCTGAACCAGAGAATAACAGAACAAGAGATAGAGGCTGCCATTCAGAATATGCAATTGGGCAAATCTCCAGGACCAGATGGACTGACTTCCAGATACTACAAATTGTTGAAGGAATGGTTGATTCAACCATTAAAAGAAGTCTGTAATGAGATCCTAGAGGGAAAAAAGGCACCTGAATCGTGGAAAGAAGCATTTATTTCACTCATACCAAAGACAGAGACTGAAAAGACTCAACTGAAGAACTACCGCCCAATATCACTACTTAATGTGGATTACAAAATTTTTGCAGACATTTTGGCAAAAAGATTTAAAAAAGTGTTGATGGAGAAGATTCATAAGGACCAAGCAGGCTTTCTCCCAAAAAGACACCTAGCAGACAATGTAAGGAATATAATAGACATTTTGGAAAAGCTAGAGGTGAATATAAACACTAAAGCAGTACTGATTTTTGTGGACGCGGAGAAAGCCTTTGACAATATTTCTTGGAGCTTTATGACAAAGAATCTTCATGGGATGGGGGTAGGCCAAGGCTTTGAGAATGGTATGGCGGCAATATACTCTGAACAAAAAGCTAAATTGATTGTAAATAATGTAATAACTGAGGAACTTAAGATAGAAAAAGGAACACGACAGGGGTGCCCAATTTCCCCATTGCTCTTTATTTCAGTTCTGGAGGTGTTGCTGAATATGATTAGAAATGACCAGCAGGTTAAAGGAGTGCAGGTCGGAGTTAAACATTATAAGTTAAGAGCATTTGCAGATGACCTAGTATTAACTTTGCAAGAGCCAAACACTAGTACGAAAAAGGTCCTGGAAATAATCCAACAGTTTGGCCAGGTAGCTGGATTTAAGTTGAATAAACAAAAAACCAAAGTTCTAGGAAAAAATTTAACAGATATGGAAAAGGAGGAATTCCAAGAGGAGACAGGGTTGACGGTGGTCAAGAAGGTGAAATACCTAGGGGTTTATTTGACATCTAAAAATGTGAATTTGTATAAGGATAATTATGAAAAATGTTGGTCAGAAATCAAAAAAGATCTAGAAATATGGTCAAATTTGAAATTGTCAATGTTAGGCCGAATTGCAGTGATTAAAATGAATGTATTGCCTAGAATGTTATTTTTGTTTCAGACCTTGCAGATTCTTGACAAGATGGAATGTTTTAAGAGGTGGCAGAAAGATATCTCGAAATTTGTCTGGCAGGGCAAAAAGCCCAGAATTAAATTCAAAATATTGACAGACGCTAAAGAAAGAGGGGTTTTTGCCCTGCCGGACTTAAAATTGTACTATGAGGCAGCAGCTTTTTGCTGGCTGAAAGAGTGGATGCTCCTCGAGAACACAGACATTTTGGATCTGGAAGGTTTTAATAATGCTTTTGGTTGGCATGCATATTTATGGTATGACAAAATCAAGCTGCATAGTGCATTTAAAAATCACATTGTTAGAAAAGCATTGTTCAATGTTTGGATAAGATATAAAGATCTGTTGGAAAACAAAACCCCCAGATGGGTGTCACCAGTGGAGGCTAAGGCAGTGAAGAAACTCAATATGGAGGTCGGATGGCCGAAGTATTGGGAAATTTTGGAACAGGAGGGAGATAAACTGAAATTACAAAGTCATGAGAAAATGAAACATAAAGTACAAAATTGGTTTCAATATCATCAAATAATGGAGTTTTTCAAACAGGATAGGAAAATTGGCTTTCAGGTGGGAAAATCAAAACTAGAGACTGAACTGTTAGAACCCAATACCAAGAATTTATCAAGAATGTATAACTTGCTGCTGAAATGGAATACACAGGATGAAACAGTTAAATCGGCTATGATTAAGTGGGCACAGGATGTCGGACATAACATTATGTCAGCTGACTGGGAATGGTTATGGAACACCGGTATTAAATTCACGGCATGTAATGCCTTAAAGGAAAACATTATGAAAATGGTCTATAGGTGGTACATGACCCCAGTCAAGCTGGCAAAAATTTATCATTTGCCCGATAACAAATGTTGGAAATGTAAAGAGACTGAAGGTACCTTCTATCACCTTTGGTGGACATGCCCGAAGATTAAGGCTTTCTGGGAAATGATCTATAATGAAATGAAAAAGGTACTTAAATGTACTTTCCCTAAAAAACCAGAGGCCTTTCTCTTGGGCATTGTCGGCCAATTGGTGTCAAAGAGGGATAGAACTTTTTTTATGTATGCCACAACAGCAGCAAGAATACTCATCGCAAAGTACTGGAAGACACAAGATCTACCCACTCTGGAAGAATGGCAGATGAAAGTGATGGACTATATGACATTGGCCGAGATGACAGGCAGAATCCGTGACCAAGGAAAAGAGACGGCGGAAGAAGAATGGAGAAAATTTAAAAGTTATCTTAAGAGCTATTATAAACTTGAAGAATGTTAGAGTGTTGTGGTTCTTAGGAACAAAGGGATACAGTGATATAAGGTCAGAATACAGAGATGACTAAGATGACAGAGGTTGGAAAGCAACAATTGGGAGTTGCTATAAAATTATGGACATTGGGATGCAGAAAGGGGGGGTATGGGGGAGTCTCAGAAAAGAGGTTTATGAAAAAATGTTATGAAATTATACGTGTTTGTATGTCTTTTTAAGTGTTTGTTTGTTCTTTAAAATTCTGTAAAACCAATAAAAAAATTTTATAAAAAAAAAACAAAACGGAAAACCCTTTCGTCTAGCGGGTTTTCCATCTTGCGAGGCATTTGTCTTGCGGGGCACCACTGTACTTTGCTTCTCCCTAGCTTAGCTTAGCATTGGGGGGGGGGAGAGAGAGAGCAGTAAGCTCCTCTCTTAGAGCCCACACATTCATGTCTTAGCAACCCAAAGGCTGGCTTAGCGATGTGTGAATGCAGTAGAATACCAGAGCTGTTTCAGAGGTGAGAGGGTTCATGCATTTCTTTCCCCCCTTTTTAGTGCTGCCAGAAAGAACTTTTTTTCTGACTGTATTTTGATTTCACACCTAGATGTCAGACCTTTTCGCCTGACTAAACAAATTGCCTTTCAAAAAATTTGCATTTTTATAAGAGTGCCATCTGCTGAAATCCAAGCAACAATGCAGTTTACAGGAATGTTGTCTGTGGTTACCTCCGGGAGAATCGTATTGATACAGTTAAAAGTTTTATTATCTGTGCAATGCCCGGTAAGTGCTTATGGGAATGAAGGAATGACACCTCATCTTTCAAAGCAATGCTTGGCATTTCAATCAGTAATTTGAACTGGATTGATTGAGCCCTATCACAATAGGCCTGGGCATAATTCCCCCCCCCCTGCCCATTTGAAGGGGTCTGTTATGCAGTACTTTCAAGTGGAAAATACATGTGCTTTCACATCCAGTTCAATGGGGAGAGCAAGTCTATGTGTCTTGTGTTTACAGGAGCATCACCTTACAATCCTCTTGGGTGTTCAAAGCTTAGAAACCTATAAAACAGGACTCCACATGTGCATTATTGAGTCCATAAAGGGTCGTGAGATGGAGACAACAGTATCTACCATAAAAAGATTCAGAATCCAAACAATCCCAGGTAGCCATGAGCATAAATCCCAGCAGCTTTAGGAATACAGTGGGATTTGCCATAAATGCAAGCAATATTGGTTTCTGCAGTAAGTTCAGTGTTGCCAACTTCCCTCTTGTTCTGCCAGTTTCAGATCTTTACAGAACTATATGATTTGTTTCATACAGAGAAATAGTTCTATTTGCTGTTATGGATTTTCTTTTTTAAGAAAAAGATCCTAAGCACGTTCAAGTGAGACCTACTGAAATCATTGCTCTTGGCTGAATGTTTTTTTGAGGCAATGCTAGTGCCTTTTAAGTATCCTTTCCTGCTTGGATAATGGAGATTGTACATTTTTAAAAGTGGGCAGGGGAGAAACCTAAAGGCAAGCAATCTTTGAACATCTGCAGAATGCCTTTCACTTGCAAGATGAAACACGTTCTGTTCTGTGTGAAATGAGTCTGAGGTCACAATGCTTCTGAGTACATGTATGGTGCACTTGATATCTGTAATGTAAGCAAAGATTGCCACTAAGGGCTTATCTACACATAGCTTTCCTCTGCACTTTCCAGGCACAATCGAAGCTTGAAAGCTCCATGTCCAAGAGTGGTTTTTCCCCCTCCCTCCAAAAACCCATTCTTTAAAGCTCAGTCGAAGCAAATGGCAATCTGCAGAAAACCTGAATTGATGTTTGCTCTGATTCAGCTGTAAAGAGCAGGTTTTGTGGGGGAAATCTCAGGGCAAAAACCCCCACACACAAACCACCACTTGGACACAGAGCGTTAAAACACAGACCTCTGCCTGGAAAGATCTGGGCAAAAGGTCAATGTGGATAAGCCCTGTGAATGGGCAGGAAACTACCTTGACAAAACATACCTTATTCTAGGGGTATAACAGAAATAATGTATACCTATAAAGTTGTTTTGGTTGTATATGTTTCTCTTTTGGTAAATGACCGGGAGGAGGATGAAACTGGCAACCAACCACTTGCCAACTTTAAACATTTTTATTTTGGGGGGGGGGAGGGGGAAGGAACAGTAAGTTTAGTTTCAGCATGCTGATTCAAGGCCAGCGATATTGTAGAACTGCTGACACATCTGTTTAGGAATAAAAATTTAAAGATACACGCTGTTTAGCAAAAAGCCTTCTGAATCATGCTTCGGAAAATATCCCCGGAAAGTGTTTGACACAGGCTGGCTGCTTAGGGTTATTCAATGACAGGTTGGTCATTTCCAAAATAGATTTTGGGAAATCAATCATTCCTGCCTCTTCTAGCTCTTTTGGTAGTGCAATTAAAAATAAAAAGCAGATGCTTTATTTTTCAAAGCAAGGCTAGGGTGGGATGAAGCCAAATTACAGGCTGTAGAACTTCTCCCTGCATGAGGTGCTCACATCTGCTTGAAACATACTTCTATTTTATAGCACAGAAACCATCTTAATAGAGCTGCTGGCAAGTGAAGGTTTTATTTGCCATTTACATTTTAAAATGTAACACTGCAGATTTTAAAAATCAAGATGTCCACATCACGGAGAATTTAATCATGTTAAAAAGCCACTCCTGCTCAATAATTTTTTATTAGTTTCTGGATAGCATCAGACAATTATATTGTTGCATGCCATCCCAAATCTCTGAGCGGTGTTAGATTACTGGGGCTCCAGGTGCTTATTCAGGGTTCGGCTTCATCAGAATTAGGGTCAGCAGAGAAGGTGGTGACTTTAAGATATATGGTAAAGGTAAAGGTAAAGGTAAAGGGACCCCTGACCATTAGGTCCAGTCGTGGCCGACTCTGGGGTTGCAGCGCTCATCTCACTTTACAGGCCAAGGGAGCCGGTGTACAGCTTCCGGGTCATGTGGCCAGCATGACTAAGCCGCTTCTGGCGAACCAGAGCAGCGCACGGAAACGCCATTTGCCTTCCCACAGGAGCGGTACCTATTTATCTTGCAGGGCAGCAGTTGAAGAAGGAGCAAAAAGGGTTTTCGTGTGTGTGTGTGTGTGTGTGTGTGTGTGTGTGTTTCTTTGTGGCTGATTAGCTGCTCTCCCTGTGCAAAGGTCAGAGGGGGCAGGGTTTCTGTTGAGGCAGGTGATTAGCTGTGGGAGGAGCTTATCAGAGCTTGCAGGGCAGCAGTTGAAGAAGGAGCAAAAAGGGTTTTCGTGTGTGTGTGTGTGTGTGTGTGTGTGTGTTTCTTTGTGGCTGATTAGCTGCTCTCCCTGTGCAAAGGTCAGAGGTGGCAGGGTTTCTGTTGAGGCAGGTGAGTTCAATCCATCTTTTAGATTTAGGGGAGCTAGTCTCAAACGTTTGTTGGGGGAGACCTAGGTTTTTTTGTGGGGGGAGTTATCTGTCCTGTCTTCATGCTTTTTATGATGGAGGACCGCTGTAGCCACCCCCAACGACACGTTCTCAAGATGCAGGGGGAGGGAACAGCTGCAGTCGCCTGCGGTTCCTGCGCAATGTTTGCCATCTTGCCAAAGGTTGCAGGCAGCTTTACCTGCAGCAATTGCATGTTGATTGCCCTCTTAAAAGACAAAGTCCAGCAACTGGAGGAACATGTAGCTACGCTCCAAAGAATTAGAGAGCTGGAGCTCTTCTTGGAAGCAACAGAGCACACCGTCTCCACCAAGGAGGAGACAGGGGACTCCCCTGAGAAGGAGGCTAGTTCACCAACACAGGAGCCAGATATATGGAGAAACGTGACTCAAAGAAGTAGGAGGCCCAGGATTCGTTCTGATTGTTTAGAAATACACAATCGCTTTGAGGTCCTCTCCCTAGCATGGAAGACGAAGAGCAGACTCCATTTGAGGATCTCTCCCTCATTACAGTCGATCAGGTATATGAAGACGAGCAGCAAAGTCAGTCCTCAGGGAATGTGCAGGCGACCTTGGAATGGACAGCTCACGGAAGAACCCCGACCAAACCTAAGAGGAGGCGTGTAGTGGTGATAGGGGATTCCCTACTGAGGGGAACAGAAGCAGTGATCTGTGGGCCTGACAAGATGTCTCGGGAAGTGTGCTGTCTCCCCGGGGCTAAGATCCAAGATGTAACTGAACGACTGCAAGGAATCATAAAACCCACTGACAAATACCCCTTCCTCTTGGTTCATGTGGGAACCAATGACACTGCAAGCAATAGCCTCCAGAAGATCAAAAGAGACTACGAGGCTCTGGGCAGGAAATTGAAGCAACTAAATGCACAAATTGTCATCTCATCTGTCCTCCCAGTTGAACGACGTGGCCCAGGGAGAGAGGGAAAAATAGTGGAAGTGAACAGCTGGCTTCGCAAATGGTGTAAACAGGAACGGTTTGGATTCTTAGATCACGGACTGCAGTTTCTTGAAGATGGACTTCTGGCAAGCGATGGGCTGCACCTCACAACGGTTGGGAGAAATGTTTTTGCCAAAAATCTTAGAAACCTCATCAGGAGGGCTTTAAACTGACTAATGTGGGGGAGGGAGACAGTGCTCCTGAAGGTAGGAGTCTATCAATTGATGAAGATGATCATCCAAATGTCATAGACCAAATGCAGCAAACAGCACGCAGACCTAGTGGTGGGAGGAAAAAAATCCTTAAATAAGAGTCACGGGGGAATGATTAATGGACTTCAATGTCTGTACACTAATGCGCAAAGCATGGGAAATAAACAAGATGAGCTTGAGCTCTTGGTACAGCAAACTAAATATGACATAATAGGCATCACTGAAACCTGGTGGGATAAGTCCCACGATTGGAATGTAATAATGGAGGGATACAATCTATTTCAGAGAAACAGACCAGACAAGAAAGGAGGAGGAGTGGCGTTATATGTCAGGGATGTGTATACCTGTGAAGAGATCCAAGATTTAGAACCTCAAAGCCAAAGTGAGAGCATTTGGGTCAAAATTAAGGGAGAGAAGAATAACAGTGACCTCATTGTGGGAGTTTACTATAGATCCCCAAGCCAAACGGAGGACATAGATGATGCCTTCCTGGAACAGATGGCCAAGCATGCAAAAGGAAGGGAGATAGTAGTAATGGGGGACTTCAATTACCCGGATATTTGTTGGATGTCAAACTCAGCCAAGAGCATAAGGTCAAACAGATTCCTCACTGGCCTTGCAGACAACTTCATTGTCCAGAAAGTGGGAGAAGCAACAAGAGGAACAGCCATTTTAGATCTGGTCCTAACCAATGTTGATGACCTGGTTAGTGGGGTAGAAGTGGAAGGATCATTAGGTGCGAGTGATCATGCTCTTCTGAAGTTTACTATACAGCGGAAAGGAGCAGCCAAGCATACTAGGACTCAATTTCACTTTAAGAAAGCCGACTTCATAAAACTTAGGGAAGTGCTGGGTGAGATCCCATGGACAGTAATACTAAAAGGAAAGGGAGTTCATGATGGCTGGGAGTTTGTTAAGAGGGAGATACTAAAAGCACAACGTCAGGCAATACCAATGAGACGGAAACATCGAAGGTGCCTAAAGAAGCCAGGGTGGCTATCTAAAGAACTTTTAACTGAGTTAAGATTAAAAAAGGATGTGTACAAAAAATGGAAAAGGGGGGAAACCACCAAAGAGGAATTCAAACAAATAGCCAGCACGTGTAGACACAAAGTCAGAAAAGCTAAAGCACAGAATGAACTCAGGCTTGCTAGAGAGGTTAAAAGCAACAAAAAAGGTTTTTATGGGTATGTTCGTAGCAAAAGGAAGAACAAAGAAACAGTGGGGTCACTCAGAGGAGAAGATGGTGAAATGCAAACAGGGGACACAGAAAGGGCTGAACTCCTCAATGCCTTCTTTGCCTCAGTCTTCTCCGATAAAGAAAACAATGCCCGACCTGAAGAATTTGGAGCAAATGATTCAGCAAAGGAAACACAGCCCAGAATAACTAAGGAGATAGTACAAGGATACTTGGCTAGTTTAGATGTATTCAAGTCTCCAGGGCCAGATGAACTGCATCCAAGAGTATTAAAAGAACTGGCAGATGTGATTTCAGAACCACTGGCAGTCATCTTTGAGAATTCCTGGAGAACAGGCGAAGTCCCGGCAGACTGGAGGAGGGCAAATGTTGTCCCTATTTTCAAAAAGGGGAAAAGAGAGGACCCAAATAATTATCGCCCAGTCAGTCTGACATCAATACCAGGGAAGATTCTGGAGCAGATCATTAAGCAAACAGTCTGTGAGCACCTAGAGAGGAATGCTGTGATCACCAATAGTCAGCATGGATTTCTGAAAAATAAGTCATGTCAGACTAACCTGATTTCATTTTTTGACAGAATTACAAGCCTGGTAGATGAAGGGAACACAGTGGATGTAGCCTACCTTGATTTCAGCAAGGCATTTGACAAGGTGCCCCATGATATTCTTGTAAAGAAGCTGGTAAAATGCGGTCTTGACTATGCTACCCCTCAGTGGATTTGTAACTGGCTGACTGACCGAACCCAAAGGGTTCTCATCAATGGTTCCTCTTCATCCTGGAGAAGAGTGACTAGTGGGGTGCCACAGGGTTCTGTCTTGGGCCCGGTCTTATTCAACATCTTTATCAACGACTTGGATGATGGACTCAAGGGCATCCTGATCAAATTTGCAGATGACACCAAATTGGGAGGGGTGGCTAACACCCCAGAGGACAGGATCACACTTCAAAACGACCTTGACAGATTAGAGAACTGGGCAAAAACAAACCAGATGAATTTTAACAGGGAGAAATGTAAAGTATTGCACTTGGGCAAAAAAAATGAGAGGCACAAATACAAGATGGGTGACACCTGGCTTGAGAGCAGTACATGTGAAAAGGATCTAGGAGTCTTGGTTGACCACAAACTTGACATGAGCCAACAGTGTGACGCGGCAGCTAAAAAAGCCAATGCAATCCTGGGCTGCATCAATAGAGTATAGCATCTAGATCAAGGGAAGTAATAGTGCCACTGTATTCTGCTCTGGTCAGACCTCACCTGGAGTACTGTGTCCAGTTCTGGGCACCACAGTTCAAGAAGGAAACTGACAAACTGGAACGTGTCCAGAGGAGGGCAACCAAAATGGTCAAAGGCCTGGAAACGATGCCTTATGAGGAACGGCTAAGGGAGCTGGGCATGTTTAGCCTGGAGAAGAGGAGGTTAAGGGGTGATATGATAGCCATGTTCAAATCTATAAAAGGATGTCACATAGAGGAGGGAGAAAGGTTGTTTTCTGCTGCTCCAGAGAAGTGGACACGGAGCAATGGATCCAAACTACAAGAAAGAAGATTCCACCTAAACATTAGGAAGAACTTCCTGACAGTAAGAGCTGTTCGACAGTGGAATTTGCTGCCAAGGAGTGTGGTGGAGTTTCCTACTTTGGAGGTCTTTAAGCAGAGGCTTGACAACCATATGTCAGGAGTGCTCTGATGGTGTTTCCTGTTTGGCAGGGGGTTGGACTCGATGGCCCTTGTGGTCTCTTCCAACTCTATAATTCTATGATTCTATGATCTACTTGCACTTTAACATGCTTTCGAACTGCTAGGTTGGCAGGAGCAGGGACTGAGCAACGGGAGCTCACCCCGTCACAGGGATTCAAATCACCGACCTTCTGATCGGCAAGCCCTAGAATATGTGGTTTAACCCACAGCGCCACCCACGTACCTAGGACATATGGTGCTCACAGCATTAACACCCCAAGAGGGTCTTTCTTCTCCTATAGCCTTGGATCCCAGCAGAAATCAGCAATGGCTCTGTCTCTTAGCTGCCCAGCATGCTTCTAGCTGCTAGCTCACACACCTCTGGTCTTTGTCTTTCTCATTAACAGACAGTTGAGGGAAGCCCCGCCCCCATCCATTTTACTTCTGGCACAGAGCCACTTCCTTTGTTACCTTAATGACCCATACTTCAGCCATTACCTCACCAGGAAATGGCCTGGCTATTCCAGCAATTGAATCCTTGTTGGATCCAGGAATTACAAGGAACACAGGCAAGCAGCCTACAGGCTGTCTGACCCCCACAGAAAACTTCACAGCAATATAAAAATGCCTATGATTTCTGTGAAGCCTGAGAGAGTTCAAAGTTTGTAGGAAATCACCCCAAACTTCAGCTAAATGAAAGCATGACAAAATGTTTAAATTTCTACAATGGTGCTTATAACTTATGAATATCTTGACTTAATAGCAAGAATGTTTTTAGAGTAATGGAAATTGAGACTGAGCTGTCTTTTATTATACCAATAAACAGTGTTAGGGTATGAGTGCTTGCTGTGCTTCCCCCCAGATTTGCATTTGAGTAAAACAGATGAACTTTCCTCCAATTCAAATACTGCCAGTTTTGCTGAAACCCCCCAACTTTAAGCTGTCTTTGAACAAGAAAACCAGTGTATTGGAAGTTGCACATCGGCGACTTCATTTTTTTTTTATGGGTAAAGCTTGAGTTTGCAGCAGTATGTACTCAGCAACTTTCTGGAGTGATAAAATAATCAAACTGCAATGCTGCCCGGCCACCAGGAAGTTGCAGTCCATGGGAGGTAAAAATCAGTTCTTGGATTCTAGATTTAGCAAGTGAAACTGGGCGGGGGGGGGGGAGGGGATGATTGGTATTTATATTGTGTGAGAGATAGGAATGATCTGAGAAGAAATGTTTCCTCCAATGCAAATTTGTCTTCTCAGCTCTTTGAATAGAGAATGGACAGGCCCCATCACAATTCAAAGGACCCAGTGTGTGAGTGTGCATCATTCTTAGGGAAAAAATATATACATGAGATAGTTTAGTTTATAATACATAGGAGAAGTTTAGTTTATAATGAAGCTATCTGCTCATAATCCAGTGGACCAGGGGCATGAGCAGTGCTGTCCTTTGAGACAGTGTTTGAAATTCCCATTGTTTTAGGCGCATTTTGTGAAAGGGAATTTCATTAGTGTGAGCAGTTTCTGAGCTCCGGGCGCAGTACTGCACCTAAGATTTCAGATTAAAACTGCAGAGTGGAAGGAGAGGAGGAACTTTTTCTGCCTCCCTACTTCCAGCTACAGGGACGCAGGTGGCGCTGTGGGTTAAACCACAGATTCTAGGACTTGCCAATCAGAAGGTCGGCAGTTTGAATCCCTGCGACAGGGTGAGCTCCCGTTGCTCGGTCCCTGCTCCTGCCAACCTGGCAGTTTGAAAGCACATCAAAGTACAACTAGATAAATAGGCACCGCTCCAGCGGGAAGGTAAACAGCGTTTCCGTGAGCTACTCTGGTTCGCCAGAAGTGGCTTAGTCATGCTGGGCCACATGACCCGGAAGCTGTATGCCGGCTCCCTCGGCCAATAAAGCGAGATGAGCGCCGCAACCCCGGAGTCGGCCACGACTGGACCTAACGGTCAGAGGTCCCTTTACCTTTACCTTACTTCCAGCTACTCTCTGAAGACTGGAGAAGAGACCCTCTTAAGAATATTAGAGGGGTGGGCAGGGGAAGGACTAGACCATGTGAAAACTGAACATAATATTTTAGCTGTAGTTCATTCTTTTTCAGCTTTGTATTCTTGTTATTAAAATAGCACGCCTAGACATTCCGTTGTTGCGCCCATAACCTAGGTTTAAGGTGTCATTTAGCTCCTAGCTTTCATATCTCTTTTTCTAACACTGCTTTGAGAATGTCGATCTGGGGGTGCCCATGCCAGAACCTTTATCTGCTGAAGGGCACCTCACACACACTTTACTTAGAAGCCATTTGGAGGACGTGCATTTGAAGAGGCACATTTACCAATTCGTCCCTCCCCTCTAGACTCCACTCTTCCTGCATCCCTTTTCTCCAACTTTAAACCTGATCAGCATCTGTGTGCTGTTCTCCGTTATCAATGACCGAGAGCAGCATAAATACCAATATGCAGCTCTTTGGCCCAGCTGGCTTTCGGGACAGAGTGTGTCAGACTCACACTCCTTTACATAGGCCTTCCTTTAGAGTGTATTGGGGGTTATATAGCTGATAGGTGTACAGTGATGTCTTTAATTGTAAGTTATTGTTAGGCTGCATGTTACATTGTTGTGACTAGCCCTTCAAACTTTTGTGATGAAGGGTAGGAGAGAAATCTCATAAATAAAAGAACTTTACTGATGAAAGGAGTGATATATATGGTATATATCAGAAAAATGAAATGGTACTCTCTTTCAATATATCTGACCATTTCATCCCCACCCACCCATCCAGGTGCTTTGACAGTCTTGATACAGGTAGCATAATTTTTGGAAGGTTAGTGTATTAGATCAAATAACCCTCCCCTTTAGGCTCCAGCCAATGGTTTTGGTTAGGAGACTGTTAACAGAAGAAGAAAAATAAACCTCTGTGGGAAATCTACCAAACTGTAGCTCTTTAAAAATGTTTTAAATGACTTCTGTTTTGACTCAAAACGAGACACCAACCCACAGAAGAGTAGTCTTCTTATTCATAACTACTACATCCCAGTCCTCTGTGATTACCAGCAGTTTCAAGGCTAGGTCAACATAACTTGAGGCACACAGAATTAGTGATATGAGCAGACATAGCAACTCCAAGTGCCCTTTTCTCTATTTCTGTCTCCTAAACTACTGACCAAGCATGCAAACAAAGGGGAAAAAATCTGTAGCAATGACTTCGGTACCTAGTGACAAGACCAGCATGCCAAATGTATTTTAGGCTTTGTTGGACAGTAGCATGTGACAGCGATGCAGCAGAAGTGTGCACAGTAGAGGCCTGTGTCACGGGGCACAGCCATCTTCCCTGATACCAACTTTACTGCTGCTTTCCTGGATGGGATGATGGAGCTGCTGCTGCTGCTGCTGCAAGGCCAGGGCCCACAGCTACACCAGTGAAACTGACCAAGTTGCAATCTGGCCCACCTAGGGATGCAGCAAAGGATGGCAGTTTTTAAGGGGGGAGCTCAGCTCCACCACAAGTACTGCTACCGAGTGCCTGTGTGTGGCGGCAGTGAGAGGGAGAGACCTGCTGAGAAAGCGAGGAAATCATGTTCCCCTATATCTCTAAGGACACTCGCAGAAAAGTAAATAGGTTATAGATGGAAGAAAAGAACCCCTAGGAGGGCTTCCAAAACTGGAGGTAAGTGGAGAGAATAATCTTGCTGGTATTCTGAGCTTTAGGAGTGGTATATCATTCTCCTGCTTTAGTCACGCTGGGAAAGCGCCCAGCATGTAGACATTTAAGAACATTTAAAGGGGGAGGCGAGGCTTTTTATTGCTCATTTCCAACACCATCTGCATAACTTTCTGTCCCAAATAATCAAGGCTTTCCATGACGTAAACCTGCCCACTGCAGCTTGTTTTCCTATTTCCTTTTATGCGGGGAGGGGGAACTTCCAGCCCTCCAGATCTTGTTGGACACCAGTTTCCATCAGCCCCAGGCAGCTGGGCCAATGGTCAAGGATGGTGGAAGTTGTAGTCAAACAGCTGGCAGGCCACAGGTTCCCTGTCCCTGCTTTAAGGCAAGGAATGGCTCAGTATATGACTTGAGGAACCACTCAGCTTCCTTCCATCATCTCTTCTGCAAATATCCCCCTGCCTGGAATGCCTTACAACTCCCACCAGCCAAAGCCAGCACAGCCAATGGTCAGGAATGATGGGAGTTGTAGTTCAGGAACATCTAGAGGGTACTAGGCTGGGGGTGGCTGTCACAGTCTCTTGCTCCAGGTTGCTTTGCACTTGCCTTCACCTATGAAGACATTTTGGCTGTTCAAAGGTCTTGCCATTTAGAGTGAAATAAAAAAGAGGATTCAATGCTGTCCAGGAGGATTCAGCACTGCCAAAGTTTTCCTTAGCAATATTGGACACTGCCCAGCTGCTTTTTAAAAAACAAGGAATGCATATGTGCTTTCTTCAGAGCTTTAACTAAATGCAACCAGTGTCATGATAGAGTAGAGGGGTGTGTGTGTGTGTGTGTGTGTAAAGCAAATTATAACCTCTGTGCCTCAAGTTGTGCTTGAAATAGCACAGCATTTAAAGTCTGACTGTGCTGCTGTTTTGAGAACTGATGCAAGGTTTTGAAAAATGACCCGAGAAGAAAACGCAGCTCTGCAAAATAGGGGAATATAATGTTAGGTCTAATCCAGCCAGTGCCGGATTTACGTATAAGCTAAACAAACTATAGCTTAGGCCCCCACTCTCTTGGGGACCCCAAAAAGTTTAAAAGTATTTCACTATTGATATACTTCTTCTTAACTGTATTTCAGTTCAACAATTACTTTGATAAAATACATATTTTGTTATGTGCAAATGGCTTTAGATACCTATTAGGTCCATAAACTACCATATAGCATATATTCAACACAAAAAACAGCAATAGTTTGTTGTTGACAAAGGACAGCTGGACATATAAAGGGCCCCGTTACCTTCAGTAGCTTAGGGCCTCATCAAACCTAAATCCAGCCCTGAATCCAGCACCTCCTTCATGTGCCCCATAGATCATGGAGAGCTCTCAGTGCATAGGGAGAATGCCAACAGTAAAGGGAGAATAGGGTTCAGCAGCTGGGAGAAAGATTGGCCCCTTAACCAAGTTATTACGTTCAAGCGGATAGGGAAATTCACAATAAATACAAATTGGTATCAATTTTTAAAAGATATTTAAATTTAAGATATGCAGCTCCCCTAAACCTAAGGCCAGCTGGGAAGTTGCACTTAACATTCACTTTCAAAAAAATGCAAAAAAGCAGATGGGAGGGGATCACATCAGATAGGGAGGGACTGCAATGGACCTTATTAAAAGTGCTCATTTGAGGTTACTTTTTGCAGTGGGAGGGCATCTTATGTTGCCACATGTTAAGTACAATGATACATTTTCAGCCATGTCTAGTTTGGCCTTTAGAGTAAGTGATGATCCCATAAAAACTAAATGTTAGGAGGGAAAAATATATTAAAACCATTATATATATATATATATATATATATATATATATATATGCACAGAATAATTGAAAACATACTGCTGAATCCTGCTTAGAGATTCCAGGCTTGTGGAAGATGTTCCAGCTTAGGAAGAAATAAGAAGAGTGTTTGTTGCTGAAGAGAAACCAAGGAAAATGCTTTTCAGTGCACACTTGACGTGAGAGATAAAAACAACACAAAGTTCATTTTATTGAGGATACATAGGGGTAGAAAAGTGGTGCCCCATCTGGATCCTGTGGCCTGAAGTAATCACTTTATGCTACTTTAGGGTAAAGCCAGCCCTAATCTCTCTCTCTCTCTCTCTCTCTCTCTCTCTCTCTCTCTCTCTCTCTGTGTGTGTGTGTGTGTGTGTATGTGTGTGTGTATTTTGAGTATCTAGGATATATAGCAACCAGAAATATTGAACTGCATCTGGAAGAGAGCTCAAAGACTGGCCAAATGCTTAGCATACAACATGGTCTTGTACACAGAAAAGATCAAAGCTTTTTAAACATGCATCTCATTTTTTATTTAGCAAAATTATACTGACTTTCTCTGGTGGAAATAGCAAAGAAGCTTGCTTAGGACAAACCTTAGTTTCTAAGTCCTGTTACTATACTTTTACTCCTGCCTCAGTTTTTAGATATAGTAGCTTCAATAGCTAATCTTTGGGTTAACTATATGAGTTCTGTGGTCTTTCTGAAACTTGCAACCTACACCATCTTTGTACCACTTCAATTGGCATATATTAAGGTGTCTTAAGAGTCAGAACCCAGTGGTCCTTAATACTCCCTCAAAATCAGGATTCCAGAGGGAAGGAAACCCAATTAGATAGACTTGAGTAGTGTGACAGCTGACGTTTCAAACTATTTTTGAGTTAGAAGAATCCTCATATGGTAACTATCTCCATTAGTATCAACATGGATGAATAAATTCTGAATGATGCTACACATCAGAATTTATCAGGAGCAACAAGGATCCTTCATGTAGTTACCAATTTGTCTTCAAGAAGGAGAAACAGCATCCACTTCAATGGATCACCAGGTTGCCAAATGGACAGCCCAAAAAGATGTGGTGGTGACAGTCATAGACATGCCAATAGTTGCTCAAAGTCTACTTGCAAATTAAAAACAACAACTCATTTGAGCTTTGGGTGAGACTTACAGTGCTTCCTGTAATGCCCCTTGCAAGGCGCTAATTCTATTTCTTGCATGAAGATGAGTGGAAGAAAGAGAACAGGATTCCTTGTAAGGAAGGACTGGAAGTTTCACCCAAAGCCCAAATGAGGTTGACATCAACGAAAGCGTAGTACTTCATTCTATCAGGAAAACAAAATTTCTCACAACCATAGGCTATGGCCATTTGCACAAATCAGATATCTGGCTTTTAACTCCATTAGTTATTCATATAAGTAGTAATTCATATGTTTTCCATTTGGCCATTAGTACTTATTTACTAAATAGTGCTTGGTGCAGAGGAAAATAATTTATGAACTATCCAAGTAAGAATCAATTAAGAGCAACAAACAGCCCATCATAAAAATAACTCGTACTGCAAAATTAACTGAGGGTTGGAATATGGTGTTATTACTTGGATAACCAATAATGGAGACCAGTTCAAATAATATGAAACGAGACATCACTGTGCCCACAAGTTTGGGAGAAAAGAATGAAGAAAGCTGTGTGCAATGGACCCACAGAAGGAGCAGATGATGAAGGCATCTCATTCACTAAGACAAAGCTGCTGAAAATAAAAGCAAAGCCTAGAATGGTTCCTGCACATTTGTGAAGAGAGAATTCAGAATCTTTTCTTTCTGTTTAGGGAAACGAGCACTGAGTAACCTGCTCTCCAGTGGGCTCAAAGGAGGAGTAGAAGGTACTCCAACTGGGTCATTCACTAAGATGAATCTCCTGGAGAGAGAGAAGGAAAGAAAGAAGACAGATCACCAAGTGATAAAACAGTTAACACTAAGGAATGCTGACAATGGGACTTAAAATCAACTAGTAATCAAAAGCAGGGACGGAAAAAATACATGGTTTTCATACTGTAGTATATCCAAAGGTTGTGTCTCATAACACTGAGAACCGTTGTTAGCAATAGCGATGACATGTAAGTGCAGAATTATGGGGCTCATAATGGTAAACGGAAGAGTCAACACTTCCAGTTCATTACAAGCTGAGACAAAACTCCATTAAAGTTCAAGTCTGGCTCGTAATGCGTTTGCCTGGTGCCAATGTATCCCAGAACTAAAACTGCTTCCTCCGCCTACCCCTTACCTTGTGATGCCCATGGTAACAGAAAGGCCTCTTTGCAAGGCCTCTCGCTCCCTGGAATCAGGACATTGACATGGCAGCAACCTAGGCACCAGGAATTATGGGAAATGTGGTTTTTCAGGGCTCCTAAATATTTACTGTGGAATGCTGGATTATCAACTGTTTCCAGAGGCTTTTTGCACCAGGGATGATGGTGACTGTTACTGTTAATTATGTAGCAATGTTTAAATTATATAGCAGGGCAGTCCAACACGCAGCCCTCAAGGCCTTTTTGGGTGGCCCTCAGCAACATTTGATGTCCCACCCCACAGCCCTCATACTGCCTTCTCAAAGCTGGGTAACCGAGGCACTGGGCTTTGGGAATGAGGTGGGATGGCTCTAGGACCCTGCCAGAGCCTTGTGCCTCCTTTCCATGGCCCAGTGCCTTGCTTAGCCGGCTTTGAGAAGGGAGCTTGGGGATAGTTGGGAGGTGTCAAATTTGGGCCTTGCTCCCCCCCCGCCCCACGACAAGGCAGTGTGTGGCCCATGGGGTCTGTGTTGAAGTACAATTGCAGTCCACTTGGCCCACCCTGATGTACAGTATATACACTATGTATTGTATGTACAGTGGTACCTCAGGTTACATACGCTTCAGGTTACAGACTTTGCTAACCCAGAAATAGTGCTTCAGGTTAAGAACTTTGCTTCAGGATGGGAACAGAAATCGTGCTCCGGCAGCGCAACAGCAGCAGGAGGCCCCATTAGCTAAAGTGGTGCTTCAGGTTAAGAACAGTTTCAGGTTAAGTACGGACCTCCAGAACGAATTAAGTACTTAACCTGAGCTACCACTGTATATGTATATACCGTACTTTTCTGTGTATAAGACTATGGTTGTTTTTTTACTCCAAAATAATGTTTAAAGTCTGGGCTTGTCTTATACATGGATAAGTCCCCCAAAATAGGGGCGTCTTATACATTGGAGTGTCTTATAGACGGAAAAATATGGGATAAGTGCATGAATGTATAACAAATGTATAACTGTCTCCCTTAAATAACTCTACTGGAGAGATAGGGTTATTATTGTACCAGCACTATCTCTGCAATTAGGCATCTTCACAAAGACTCCCATCTGGATTCAGGAATGCTCTAGGCTGAGTATACAGTATACCTTTAAAGCACATTTGAAGCAAATTTTCCTTGCAAAGAATCCTAGGCATTATAGTTTTTTTAATGGGTTGTTGGTATCTCTGCAAGGGGTAAGCTACTGTGATCAGAATTCTTTAAAGGAAAGAATGTGCATTGTACAAAAGTACAATGTGTACACAGCCCTAGTGACATCACTGGAACATGCTGGCCTTGCACTAATTTTGTCCAAGAGATCTCTCAGAACTCTGTCACCAGATTTTTTTAATAAGTGTCCATAAAATGTTCTGGTGAATTCTGCCTGTCTGTCCAGTTCAGATTCCAGATCTGCACATTTTAGTGACAATGAAAAATAGTGTAATCCCTGTATGTAATATAATCTAGTAAACCAGCATCTATAAACCAATGCATTTTCTGTAACAGCATTTCGCTAAAGGAAGCAGAATTGTGAATCACACAATCCACTTTTATTTTTATTTTTTGCTTAAAAAGCAATCAAACCTTTGTTGATTAGAAACAAAAACCATGGTGAAAATCAAAGTTCTTTCTTCCATGAAATGAAGATGTGATGCTGCCTTCTGTCATCAGTAAGACTGAGAAGAAGGGCACAAGGAACTGAGGGGTGAACAGAATGGCAGGACCTAGTTGGCACAGGAACAAATATTATCTTCCAAACATACCCTCTGGCTGGGATTGATTGAGTTGGCTGCAAATTCTTCTCTACATGCAGGCTGCTTATTTTGTGTTCCTTATCAAACTTCACCTTGGGACGATACAATTTTATGTCTACATCTTGAGTGGTTGGAGTTCCCCAGGCCAACCTATGAATATAATAGGTTACACTGGTCTCTAAAATAATGCAAGCCAGAATTCTTAAAAGACACAGAAGCATAGTTTGTGAATATAAATATTAATAAAAACAAACAAAAAACCTCTAGGTGTTTTGATCTGAGACTGCAATCCTATGCTTACTTAACCTGGGAACAAGCCCCAATAGACAATGGGACATATCTTCAGGAAAACATCAACAGGATCAGCCTCTGAGCTTTTTCACATGATAAGAGTGAAATGTGCACCAAGTGCATTTAATCCTTTGTCTAATACTCCCTTAGGTCTCAGTGCCAGGATACCAGCACAATATCCCCTCTGCATATAATGGATGACCTGGACAAGATAGCCATCCTGTTGTCCCCATATGTTTATTTAAACCTAGCATAAATACAGAGCCCTGAAGAGAAATCTGGGAAAAAGCAAATTGAAGGGGGATGTCTAGCTCTGCTAGATTTGATGCCCTTTACTAACATTTCAGTAGAGTAGCTCAGTCACTTTAACTTCAGGGCAATAGAACTTTGGTTTGTATGAAACACTGCAAGATGTTTGCAAGACATTTTATGAGGAATTAAGCTAACAAAAAAACACAGAAATGTTTTAATGTTTCCTCTACCTGTAAGGGAATTCTCTAGGGAGATTGATGGTTGTTTCTTCCATCACTGTGTATGGACGGCCCTGGTGTTGTCTGTAAGGCTTCATCCAGGCAAATAAATTTTCAGGGAAGTTTTCAGGAGATTGTAGATTTTGATCTAGGTAATTAAAACGAGGAGAAGAAACTCTAAAAGGATGAACATGCTCCACACCATTTGTTAAATTTGCTCCAGTGATTTTCAATCGGACCTAAGCTCAGTAAACTTTCTCTGGGTTGTACTCACTGAGTTCAAGACTGCTGTTTTATGTACATTTGTGTATATCCATGGAGAAAAATACCAAACTGCTGATACCAAGCCTTATAAACATACCCTTTCATGTATTATCTGCATTTCTTTTCACACTGAAGCCCTTTTTGTTTGTGAGGCATTGCTGTACTGGTATTTTTTCACAAAAGCAGCTGCCAGTCACGGGGCACACTGTATGGAATACAACACGGTATTTCCATTGTTTGTGGGCCTAATTTAAACAGGATGATTGGTACACAAGAAAAACTTACCTGTGAAACATTACATGTACCTAGAATCTCATTTAAGTCAGATCTTATTTCCAGTGTGAAATGTTAGCATCCTATGAATCTGTAGCCAAGCAGGTTGGTGTGTTAACAGTGTACATGCATGCAATGCTTGCATGGTTAAATCCTTACTGCATACATTTAAAATGGCTTTGTTGTTGCAGAATATGAGATTCTGGATAAGAATGAATATGTCCTCAAGCAAAAATAAAAAATAAAAAATGAGCTTGTCTTCAAGTAAAAAATCATACCTGTGATACATATTATGGCCTAAGGGAATGAAATGTGTGTTTTTATAAAAATTATGAATTGTTCTGGAATTTTGAGATATGTTATGAAGGCATGTAATAAAGGTGAGTAATCTACCGCTTTGCCTATTTTAAAATACACCAATCTGTGTTTAAAATACATCAAGTTTTCACTCAGCTAACCTGTGATGCCTTGTTCACATTACTGAGCCTGCTCACATGTGCAAGGATGCAAGTAAAACTGCTATAGCTCACTAGCAAAATAGCTCACACATCTGTTTTGTGGTAGAATATTGTATAACTAGAAAAATACTCAAGGGAAGCTTTTGTTTTAATTATCAGATCTGTTCAGTTGATGTCATCTGTCTGCGGTGGCATGGAAAGGGTGTGCACTTGACTTAAAATTGCCGGTGCCATAATTATATAGAATTGAAGGAAGGCCCTCGGACATGCCGGGATTTGTTCCCTCTCAAATGGATGCCTCAGATGTAAACCACATGCTGAGCCTTCCTTGTCACTTAGAACAGAAGCCATCATCAAGTGAACCAAAGCTGGAAACATGCTGGCAATGAATGAATCATAACTTCTAAAACCGATTTGCTTTTTATGTTGTCTAGATTTAAGCACCAAAGAGAAGTAGAGGGTAGAAAGATGGTTAAGACCTCAATCAATGGCCTCAAATGCCTGCCCAATGTAAAGAGCACATTTAAGAAAACAGTTCTGTTTAGTCATGGTTTTTGCTTTAGTCTGACACCTATTTCATGGAAGAACCATAGAACTGTAAAGTTGGATGGGATCCCTTACAATGCAGTGAATAACAGATTCATGGCTTTGGAAAAGGATCCCAAGGATCATCTAGTCCAACCCCCTGAAGTGCAGGACTCATTTTTGCCCAACATGGGGCTCAAACCCTGAGATTAAGAGCCGCGTGATCTACCAACATTCCTAATGCCCCCCACCCCACGTTCTACATTTAATAACAATGTGTTAATGAAATCAACCTCCTTACACTGCAGGGAGTTGCTAGGTGTGAAACAGTGGTTCCGGGAACATGACCTTTTCGCATGTTCTTGTATCAGACGCCGCTCCTCTGCTTGGCGAATTCGTTCATTTTGCTTCCTCCTCCAGGCCACCACCCTAAAGAAAGTGCAAAGTTATATGCTGCTGTGAGTTTTGTTTGAATTAGGGCTGGGGGAGGAATCCAATGAGCTGTGGTTCCCAAGTGGACACACATGATCTTATCTGCCTGGACTAATGTGAGATCAGGGCAGGAGTTCTCTCCAGTTTTCCATACCAGGTGATTTGAGGACTGCTTGTCAAAGAAGTACCGTATTTTTTGCTCTATAAGACGCACTTTTTTCCCTCCTAAAAAGTAAGGGGAAATGTGTGTGCGTCTTATGGAGCGAATGCAGGCTGCGCAGCTATCCCAGAAGCCAGAACAGCAAGAGGGATTGCTGCACAGTGATCCCTCTTGCTGTTCTAGCTTCTGGGATTCAGAATATTTTTTTTCTTGTGTTCCTCCTCCAAAAACTAGGTGCGTCTTATGGTCTGGTGCATCATAGGGCGAAAGATATGGTAATTTCGACTGCCTAAGAGTGGTTCACTATTGCACTGAGCTCCTGCTGCCACACATACTGAAATCAATGCCACAAGTCCCACTGGGAATCATAAGACTTGATGATGTGCCATCACTTTCAGTGGGAATTCTACATATGCTCTGTCTCTCTCTCTTTCAATTTCCACTCATGGGGGATTTTATGTAAACTTCACGCATTCTTAAGGGGAATTCTAAATAAAATATGTAAAATGCACATAAAAGTCTCCCTAAGGCTAAGGGGAAATTGAATGCAAATGATGCAAAGCATACATAAAAACCTGAGACTTGGAGGCATGTCAAAATCCATCGCCCTCAGCTAGACTTGTCACCTTGATTTCTGCATGCAAGGCAGCAATAACCCTGCATGCCAGTCAAGCTGTTCCTGGATGGCTGAAATTACTTTTGTTGGGCAGATGGTGTGTTGATGGAAACGATTAAGGAGAGCACGGTGGATTAAACTAAGACGGTAACATTTGAATTCCTTCCCAAGGAGCTATGCTATATACAACCGGTGCTAACTAAGTAATTAAAGTTTTGAACCCTTTCATCAGGCATTTGGCTGTGGGTATTTATATGCTGCTGCATTAGTTTCCATTGAATTTGATTTTGTTGTTGTTTTAACAGAGCGATCTTAAGGTAGTGCTGATATATGAGATTCCACAACAGAGGAACCAGTACTTCCTAAGCCACTCCATTTCCCTCACTTTGACTGGCACTAATGGGAAGTTTAATAACTAAGCCAGCTCCAGGGAATGCACAGAGTTTTGACCTTTCATGAGGGCCACTGGGAAGAAGGGATGTTGAGTCCAGTGGATCCAAGACACCCCTGACACATTTCTGGAATGCCCCCTTTTTGTGCTCACTCTGCTGTCAGAGAGGGAGGTTGGCAGCATCCAATAGTCCTTGAAGGCTTAGGGTTAGTCCCTAATTAGTATTTTATTAATACTGTGTTGTATTCAATTTACTTTTCCTCAGAGTAGACCCTTTAATTTCAATTGATTTACTCCAAGTAAAAGCCAGCTGAATACTTCCCATAGTATTTTATGGTTTAGCATGAGTCACACAGAGCATCCCTAGCGACAGACAGGCAGATTATTAACATTTAAATACGAATTAATTTTTAAAACTCTGTACCTTATAATATCTCTTTCATAAGAGGTCTCATAACTTTCATTTTCCTGCGGGACGGTCTTCTTTCTTGGATGGGGCCTATGAAATAAAAAGATTTATAAATAAGTCACGTTTTAATGCATTGATGCTTTATGTAAGAACTAACTAACTAACATCATGTGGAAACTGATTTATGAAGCAATTGTTTATTAAGAAAAATTGATTGAATATAATATGTAGGAGTACCTTTTCTTAGTTCCATCTGGTTCACCAGCT
This sequence comes from Podarcis bocagei, assembly GCF_964188305.1. NCBI lineage: Eukaryota > Metazoa > Chordata > Lepidosauria > Squamata > Lacertidae > Podarcis > Podarcis bocagei. Next base: position 44,860,564 of record NC_138126.1, read on the forward strand.
ATGGCCATGCCTGGACAGAGGTAGCCTGACCATTGTAGTATGTGTGTTTGTAACCTTGAGGCTGGATTACTGCAATGTGCTTTATGTGGGGCTGCCCTTGGGCCTGGTTCAGAAGATTCAACCAGTGCAGAATGCAGCTGCTAAAGTGGCAGGGGTGGGCTGTGACAGGGCTGGCAACATGTCTTAGCAATGGTGTCACATTTGCACTGGCTTGCTGCCCATTTACAGCCAAGCCAGGTTCAAGGTCCTTGAAAAACTTGGGTCCTGAGTAGTTTACAGTCTGCCTAAACCCTTATAGCTGTCAGAAGCTCCGGGGGTGGGCACTGCACAGCCCCTGAACTGAGACAAACCTCTCCTGGCATCTTCCTTGTGGAGCGCAGCCCGGGACGCTCATAACTCTTCTGTCCCGGTGTGCAGCAGCGACACATATCTGAAAATATGTGCACACTCATACAGCAGAGTAAAAATGGAAGCTGAGGCGATGAGGTGTGACATCTAAGTTATATTTATTAAGCAATATATACAGGACAAAGCAATCATGGCATCCTCTCACATCTTCTCCAAGAGAGAGAGAGAAAAAATACAAAAGTACAATACAACGGAAGAGATAGGACTGGCTTCTGTTCTCACACTTTCCAAGCATGGAATTTAAACACAGACATGTGATGTAATAATCACACATCCAGCAATGGGAGAGAATGAAAATGCTGACATCCTCCCCCTTTCCATGGTAACCGTTGCTGCATTACCTAACGCAGCCATACACAATCAAACATACAGTCGTTATGTATATAACAGACTCCTGAAGTGCTTTCCCCATCTGTGGGATCACTTTCAAAACTTGCATCAGCATATATCTCAAGACCTCAGACCACATCCACCAATGGGAGAGAATGAAAATGCTGACAATAGCCATCATAGATATCAAGTATACTACTTCTTGATCCTATTTTAAACTTTTTATTTTCTAAAGCATCATTTTCTCGGTTGTAAATTTGTGCCCTACTGACCGGATGATGCAACCACCATCTTCAGGCTCTGAGGAAAAGTTCAGAGCCTCTTCTCAGCTTTGCAGAAGCCGAAGAATGCAAAATCAGACAATGAGTACAGGCAGCATTTTCCCTCTAGAGCAGGCTTCTTCAACCTTGGCCCTCCAGATGTTTTTGGCCTACAACTCCCATGATCCCTAGCTAGCAGGACCAGTAGTCAGGGATGATGGGAAGTGTAGTCTCAAAACATCTGGGAGCTGAGGTTGGGGAAGCCTGCTCTAGAAGGTGGGGCCTACAGCAGAAGAGGTGTTGTCTGCCTCACAGTTGGCTCTATGTTGACAAGCATGGTCCAGTCTCTGGGAGCTATCCAAGGTCCTAACCTGTTTAACCTGAACTTGAAAGTTCTGTCATTATCCCCACCTAACTATTCTTGCTGTGACTCTACCAGATGTGGCAAGTACCTATGACTGAGCCTGCTGTGATAACACTAACATGATGCTAACTGCTAAGCTTCCCCTGAGATAAGACTTGCAGTCTTGAAAAACAGGATAGAAAGCAGGGGAGAGGATCCACGCAGAACATCAATTACCCAAATGCAGAGCACTGAATAAGGTTTGGATTTGTGTAATTGTATTCAGAAGTAATAATAAAACATTTAATTTTTACAAAATTTAAAAACAAGTGCCTTGGTGCTTGTCAGTTACACTGGCTAAAGAACTGATTGTAAAGCTTCCTTTTCACAAATAAAATGGCTGGAGATTTCTTTAATGACCGGTTTGGGACAAGTTTATCTACCAGCTCACCTTACCCCACAGGTGCCCACTCAACCACTTAAATTGGCAGAATCTGCACTACTCACCAGCTCTACATAATACCTGTATCGCATTTGTAAGAACTTGAATGTTAAGTGTGGCAGTACCTACACTTTGGAAGTTCCTGCCTACTGATATCCGCAGGCAGCTCCACTGCACAAAATTTCTGTGCCTGCTAAAACATTCTTGTTCTGATAAGCCTACCCAGATGCATGGAACGTTGAGGTAATTTTAATCTGTTTTAGTATTTTGCCTTTGTATGTTTTAAACTATGGTTGTAATTTTTTTCTTGATTTTTAAAAATCACGCTTTGGGGATTTAATTTTCTTTCTTTTTTAAGAATCAAGTGGTGTATACATTTCATGAAATAAATAAATAAATAAGGAAGCTGAAAATTCGGGGAAGAGATATGGAGAAACCCCAGGGGCAGCCATGTCTTGACAGCTCTACCTCTCACACTGTGGCCATGGGTATAACCCAAGCAGCAACAAATTCCATTGCCCATTCTCCTTTGTATAGAGCCATGGCAGGTTTTACCATTTAAGGGAGGAACATTTAAACTTTTGCAGATTATGCAATCTGTTTTATTTAAGCCCTGAACCGTGACCTAAGGTAAGTGTTATAATATAGATACGTGTCTATACACAAAGCCATTTTGCTTTTCATAGCTACCAGCTAAATTCATTCTTTATAGTCAGTCTTCATGAGTTCTTTCTGAGTCACACAGTTTACTACTTACAGGCATGAAATCCTAACTGAATCTATGAATCTCAATTAAAAAATTGTAAAAGCAAAGATTGTAAATGTCTGTCCTAAATAATAGTTGGTGCCCATGAAATGATCACTCTGCTTCATGGGAAAATAAAAATAGACAAGGCATAAATTCCCACAACATACTGATATTCACAGCTGGCAATGAATTAGACTTCTAGGAATCTGTGCATTAGAGTTCACAGCACTCCATTATACATTTTTAAGTAGACGAAAAAGGAATGATAGCTTTAACTCTGCAAGTGTGTGTGTGTTACTCCCTCATGGAAAGAATTGATTCTGATCCCACCCCCACACACCCCAAAGACTTTCTTTTCTTTATAATATTTTATCTAGAAAATGTAGATCAGGAGAAGCTGTGAAATACACTTTGCATTTTGTGTTCTAAGATACATATTGTCACATGCATGCCTGCACTTTAGAGTCCCAAATCCTTTTTTTCTATGAACTTTTAACTACAGCTTTGTCACTGGACAGGCTTCAAATTAAAAACAAAACCAAAAAAACATCTCCGTCACATTTATTTTTTGTACCTTGGAATATTTAGTAAAGTTTAAATGGCTTCTATATTTTGGATACCTTATGTGATAGATTTTTCTACTTTACTGAACTTTATTTTAGATGAGCACCCTGTTCACCTGAGCTGAACCACAAGGACCGAGGACGTGGTTCTATATAGTAAATGGTGGGATTCAAACAGAATCATTATTCACATACTCATCCTACCCTGAACTTTAGAAGCAGTTTCAAAAGCTCACAGGATGAAAGCAAGGGCTATGGCAGCTGAGAAATGACCACAGAAAGCACCACTGCATGCATGATTAAAAGAATTCTCTGAATGTTTGTAGCAGAAATGCAAACCCCCAGGCCCTTATCATTCACTGTGCAAGCAAACTAGTTTGAAATTCACTGAAGGATCAAAAAAGAAGAGAATAGCTTCAAGCAAATAATGAAAAATATATCCAGCTTTCCTCCACAACAGTTGTTGATTCATCAAACAAAATTTAAATAGCAGCACTGACTTCTGATTGTTTTTACAATACTTTTTCAGCATGTACAATTCTCTGTAAAACACTATATGAAGAGTTTGGATTTGATATCCCGCTTTATCACTACCTGAAGGAGTCTCAAAGCGGCTAACATTCTCCTTTCCCTTCCTCCCCCACAACAAACACTCTGTGAGGTGAGTGGGGCTGAGAGACTTCAAAGAAGTGTGACTAGCCCAAGGTCACCCAGCAGCTGCATGTGGAGGAGCGGAGATGCGAACCCGGTTCCCCGGATTACAAATCTACCGCTCTTAATCACTACACCACACTGGCTATCTATCTATCTATCTATCTATCTATCTATCTATCTATCATGTATGATATATACAGTATATCTGGTTATAATGAGAAGAGAGGAATATTTCTGACATCTGACTCAGGTTATGCTCTATAACATAAGCTGCTCTAATTACATTTTCCCCCTCCAACATTTATAAATATTTTAAATCCTAAAGAAATATTTTACTCTGACTACACATCACCCACAGAAATAAGGACCACATATGTGTTGGCTCACCTGTCTCAACTTCCATTACCTGGTGGCGGACAGCCCATGTTTCTCCACCAACCCCCCACAAGGAAAGATTTGTTGTTTCACAGGGAGATGGGGAGCTCCATCGGTAGTTAATGCCTTGACAGCCTTACCTCTCAACTTTAAGCTCTCTTTCCTTAGTGAATGCCCATCCTGGGCTGGGCTTAGTGACCTGTAACTCAAAGCTACCTGGGCACAAAAGGCCACAAAAATGGTCTCTATATTCCATTCTTTATCCCTCATCCTGCAACCAACTCCAGAAGCTACCAGCACTAGAGGAGACCACTGAGAGTAACTTATGCTGTGATAGTGTGCTTAGTATAGGATAAATATTCTGATTGTTTAATTTGCATCCTGATCATGCCTATTCTCTGTTTCTCTCCCTTACCCCATTTTCTATACTCCTTTTAAATAAGCTGCTCAGTTAGATTTCTGGGTTGTGCTGGTTTACGGGCACACTCTAGGGGTGGTGGTCCTCACACCAATGTTACTTGGACCATGGGGTATGTAACCAGTGATTAAAATGCCTCAAAGAGCTGGAAGGGTTTTTTTTTAAAGAGAGAGTAAGACCTAGAGGGGAGACTAGCTGAGGTTGCCAAACAGAAATATTGGAATTTCTTGGGAGACAGCTGCTCCCAAGAAGACCATCACAGTGCAGTTGTAATTATTCACCCCTTGCCTTGGGGGGATGTGGCCAGTGGGTGGTGGCAAGTAGAAAGGGAGAAACAGGATGGGTTACCTGTTGCTAGTGAGCTACACTACTGGTTGATTGCTGTAGCAGATGAAATAAATAGTGTTGCTGCCCACCACAAGGCATGAGCAAACCATCTTGAACACAGCAATGTAGAAAGGAAGTATACAAATGATAATGCAATGGGAAACAAAATCTTGTTCCTTACGTGTGAAAAAAATACATGTTTTAATCATACTTTCATCACAAATACCTTTTGTCAGCAAGTACCAAACCCTAAAACAGACAAAAACAAGACATAAAACAGAGGCTGTAAATTTTAAAATAACGATCCTAACAGCTGTTTACTTAAGCAGAAAATGTAGATTTTCATTACTTCTACTGAAGCCCTTCAAGACCCAGGCTAAGTTGGTGCACTCCTTAGGAAAGATTATGGAAATTCTCCCATTGCCCCATTTAGATGCACACCATCACTAAAATTCCCCAACAATTTCTAATATAACTAAAAGTAAACATGCTCTGTGAATCTTTACGTAACTACATGGAACCATCCATGCACAACTGAGAGGCTTGGGGAATCCAAACATTTGCAGTATGTGTTGAAGCAAAGGTGGGCCTGTTCCAGAAGCTCTGCAAACCCTATCTTGGTAGTCAGGATAAGCCTGAAACTGATTTTTAGTTGCAGCAGCAATGAGCTCCCCTGTGTTTATGCACTTGCTGTGATACATGGTAATTGGCTTGCTTTGATGTTATGCTTATCTGTGGACCCTGGGATCTTGGCTCAGAGAAGGGCGCTAGCTATAAGCCTTGGATAGTTGCCACCTATCCCCTTATGGGCCAGGTGGGTTGATGGGAGGTTCTGACTAAACTGATGTATGATGCTTTGTGTATAAAGAATGTATACACATTTGCCTGGGTGAGGACAATTTGGTTCTTGACAGGAGGCAAGACTACCAATGACGAAACTACCAAAACAAGAGCAAGTGTATGGTATAAGTGGAGGAGAGACCTTTTCAGTTTTGCTGTTTCAAGTAGTTTTCAAAATTCCAAAGCATAACAGCAATCTTTCAAAGCATAACATCCTGGTAATAAATTTTAAAACATACAATCAATCCCAGTATTCTGAATACAAATACAGTATGCCATACCTCAGTCCCAAGGGCAGGGAATTGTTTTTGTCCTGGTACAAAGAGAGAGAGAAAATCAGGAACCAAATCAAGCATATGTGGTTCATCTTTAGCCATTAATTAATATTACCTAAATATCCTGCTCTGGAATAGGATGAGACAAGCAGTCTAATTTTTCTTGCCTGTTATACACAAATGAAACCCTCTTTCCATATGAAAGTAGGGCTTTTCACTGCTGCTGAAGGTCAGAAGACAAACATGGACCAGTCTGCTAGACTGGGTTCAGACATTCCTATATAAACCATACTTTAAACAACCATGGCTTAGCATTGTGTGTGAACCAAGCCTTGTTAATGATGTGGTTTGGAAATGTGAGTCTGTCCCAAATCACTTCAGTTCACCTCATTACAAATGGACTCATGAATACTTTATGTTGCATTAATAGTCTAATGGATTGGAACTTTCCCCCCAACAGCCAGAGGATCAGCTGAGTGGAATTTAACTCAAAAGACACTCCTACTGGCAAAGGAGAGGAAGCAACCTTAACTGGTAAAAGAGGTTCACCTATGAGTCACATGCTGACAGAACTATGTATAAGCTCATTCCGGAAAGAAAAAACATTTAATGAGTTTGATTAAAGCCATTGCCTTTATTCAACAGATGAGATCAATAGTTCATCTTGTATAGTATTGTAAATATTATTACTTATATTATATTATATTATATTATATTATATTATATTATATTATATTATATTATACTATACAGCCATTCTACTTTCATATCATATCAAGCACAAAGAACAAAACATTCTCCGTGGTGCTTCCTTGAATTACAGAGTTTCAGAACATTTGATGCTGTGAAAACATTAGCCTGTCAGAATGCTACACAAATTTTCAACCTTCAGAAAATGCTTGAGATAGCAATTATAATTTTAAAAATAGTATAGGAATTAAAAACCTTAGCTTAGTTTCTTTTGCCCTTCATTTGCTTTGCCTGAGTATGATGTTGTCAAACTGGTGGAGAGAAACCCTTTTCTTATAATGAGCTTTACGTTACATCACAATAGCAGGAGCAGCGTCACTGGGTGGAGGGGAGTGTACTGTGATGGAAAAGTCCATAGAGACAAAATTTGGACCAACAGCCACCTGTAACCTGGACCCTAAGATTGCTTTCAGAGGAAGCAGCCATCCCATGTAAACAGTTTTAATTGTTTTTAACCTTAGAGGGCATGGGATGTGAATTTCAAGCCAATGACTAATCTTTTCTTTTTGCTAAAGTTATCCTTGTTATCTTCAATGAGAGCACTGGGAGGTGTTTGCCATTTGTCAACAAACTTTTCTCACCAAATAATCACTCCCTGTTTAATGGTGCATCTGTGCCTTTGAAGTATTAAACTCTTCTGGCCAGACTTTTAATCCTATAAGGAATCTAAGATGGTGAATTTTGGACCCACTCTTAACATATAGAGTGAATTCTAATTTCAAAAGAAACAACGGTCAGTGCCCATACAATGGTGGAAATTTTGGTAAAATCATAGACTGGCTTGCAGTGTTGAACTTGGCCCTGATGAGTGCTGATTGGACAGTGATCCAAAGAGAAACACCTGCCCTCCCTGTTGCCCCTTTTCAAAAGAGACATTTTTTCTGCTTAAGGAAGTATCAAAGCTATTCCATCCAGGATAAGCAGTTAACCATTTTAATATTTTGGATTTCAGCTTAGTGGCTGCTTAAGAATGTTGGGCCAGCTTGCTGATACTAATAACCATGGAAGCTAGAGTCTATGCTTTTTCTGTTTTTCTCATTCTGATTCCCTCACTGAGGTGGTGGAGGAAGACTAATTGAGGATCCAACCCAATTAAAACATGATGACTCAAAGGCATTCTCCAGTGGATCCAAGAATTCCTAGACAAGAGCCACAGTTCTTCTCCCTGGAGGAACCATGAGAAATTTTTTACCCTGGCCGGTTCTTTCTCTCATTCTTTCTGCTGCCTTTGACTGGATTGACATAGAGAAGCTGTGCCTGAAACTATGAATCATGAATATTGATAGGCATTTGCTTACTTACTTAGAAAGCCTTTATATGGCTAAAACTTCAAGGTCTTAGGGTCAGCACTCAAGAGACAGCACTAACTACAAAAGGGATTAACTATAGTCATCTCTTACCTGCTTTTGTATTTAATCCATATCTACATGATTATATACCCTGGAGCATTTTGGGGTATTGGCCCTCTGCACAAATTGAATAAATATACTCTTTAATTTAATTTACCCTGCTCCAGAGTAAAACTCCTACCCAAGTTGTCATAAGTGGCACAGATTTGTAAATCTGTAGCAAGTGCTGATGGAAATTTCACAGAATCCTTTTCAAGGCAGGAATCCTATACACTAGCTGTCTTCCCTAACTTGGTGCCCTCCAGATATTTTGGATTCCAACTCCCATCAGCCCCAGACAACATGGCTAGTGGTCATGGATGATGGGGTTGTAGTCCCAAATACCCAAATCTGCTATACACACATACAGTGGTGCCTCGCAAGACGAAATTAATTCATTCCGCGAGTTTTGTCGTCTTGCGATTTTTTTCGTCTTGCAAAGCACAGTGTCGGGAAAGTTTTGGAAAAGCTTCAAAAATCACCAAAGTCTTTAAAAACCTCAAAAAAGGCTACCACACCGCGTTCTATGAGTTGCTCCTCGAAGTCAAGTCGCAACTGTATTAACGGTGTTAAGAAAAAGGAAACAAATTTGCAAGACGTTTCCGTCTTGCGAAGCAAGCCCATAGGGAAAATCGTCTTGCGAAGCAGCTCAAAAAACAAAAAACCCTTTCATCTTGCGAGTTTTTTGTCTTGCGAGGCATTCGTCTTGCGAGGTACCAGTGTATCTGGGAGTTAGTTCTACTGAACTCAATATATCTTACTTCTGATTAGACATTCTTAGGATTTCACTGCATGACTGCCAGCAGCCTTGATTAGAGCAGAGGTGAAGTTCCACATTCTTACTATCATGATCAATGTATCACTATAAGCTTCTAAAAATTGATGAAAACGTAGTTCTGGGGAAATGCGTCTGTGAGCCAAGGAGCAACAAACCCAAAAACAGTTCAGGTTGCATCAGTGGCTACAAGCACATGCAACTGCTCTCTCTGAAAATATAAAGGTGAGCAGCTATCTGGTTCTGCCTTTAGCGCTACTTGGAACGGAAGCAAATTAGCTGCCGACAAAGGCTTTCATGCCACCACTAGGTACCAATAATGGTGTACACACAGAGAGACACAAAACATTGTTTGAAAAAACAGAATGTCTCCTCCATTCTATTTAAAAAAATATTACAAAAAATATTGCATAGCAATCTATATACCCCACCTTTTCTCTTGATGGCTTACAGATAAAATAAGAAGAGTCTTTTCTGACCCCACGCCAACTGTTTCTAATATCCAGACCAGGCATAGGCAAACTCGGCCCTCCAGATGTCTTGGGACTACAACTCCCATCATCCCTAGCTAACAGGACCAGTGGTCAGGGATGATGGGAGTTGTAGTCCCAAAACATCTGGAGGGCCGAGTTTGCCTATGCCTGATCCAGACTGATGAAAGATGTTGATGAAACTGCAGCCCACTAACTTCAATTAGTCATTAACTTTTTAGTTGGTTCTAACAGTAGTCTACTGTTACTTTTGATTATTATTTTTTAATGAAACAACATGGCTACCTGCCATTTTTTTAATATTACATATCCTTCATATATCTCCTTCTTAGCATTTTGAAACATTAGATTACATACCACTGTGAATTTAAGTATAGTGTTGAGGTTTTATAAATAGAATTACTCATGAATTACTCATTTAAGGTCATGGTGCTTAGTATTAAAGAAAATACAGAGTATTTATTTGTGTGGCTTTTAGCCACAATTCACCAGGCATATTACTATGCTTCTCTTTGGCAAGAGGATGACCGTGACATTCTACAGCAGGAGTAACCAAACTGTGGTCCCTGGACCACCCATGGTCTGTGAGCTTCATCCAGGTGGACTATTGCATGTCTTGCATTAACTAGGCATATTGTTTTTTAGTTGTATTTTTATTGCTTCTTTTCTTTCTTATATTGCATTACATGTTGAATTTTATGATATGCAAATTGCAATACAATAAAATACAATATAAGAAATGAAAGAAGCAATAAGACTATAGTTTAAAATCATACAGCATCTAGCACAATGCATTGCAATTGGTGTGACAAGTCAGAAAAGTCATTAAGTGGTCTGCTAAGACCCTGTGCAATTTTCAAGCGGTCCATGGGGGACATGGTTTGGGAACCACTGCTCTACAGTGTTCAACAAGTAACTGCATTCACAAATTGTTCTGCCAGTGAGTCTTGGGGAGGACCGCTCCCCCTGCAAGCCCATTCTCCACCTTGGGCCTGGGGGCGGGCCCCATACTCCACCTCAGCATATAAGGCTCCAAGGAGGCCTCGGGACATCGCTGCTGTTGTTCTGCCAGTGAGTCTTGGGGAGGACCACTCGCCCTGCAAGCCCATTCTCCATCTTGGGCCTGGGGGCGGGCCCCATACTCCACCTCAGCATATAAGGCCCCAAGGAGGCCTCGGGACATCGCTGCTGCCGCTTTGCCGGTGAGTCTTGGGGAGGACCGCTCCCCCTGCAAGCCCATTCTCCATCTTGGGCCTGGGGGCGGGCCCCATACTCCACCTCAGCATATAAGGCTCCAAGGAGGCCTCGGGACATCGCTGCTGTTGTTCTGCCAGTGAGTCTTGGGGAGGACCGCTCCCCCTGCAAGCCCATTCTCCATCTTGGGCCTGGGGGCGGGCCCCATACTCCACCTCAGCATATAAGGCCCCAAGGAGGCCTCGGGACATCGCTGCTGTTGTTCTGCCGGTGAGTCTTGGGGAGGACCGCTCCCCCTGCAAGCCCATTCTCCACCTTGGGCCTGGGGGCGGGCCCCATACTCCACCTCAGCATATAAGGCTCCAAGGAGGCCTCGGGACATCGCTGCTGTTGTTCTGCCAGTGAGTCTTGGGGAGGACCACTCGCCCTGCAAGCCCATTCTCCATCTTGGGCCTGGGGGCGGGCCCCATACTCCACCTCAGCATATAAGGCCCCAAGGAGGCCTCGGGACATCGCTGCTGCCGCTTTGCCGGTGAGTCTTGGGGAGGACCGCTCCCCCTGCAAGCCCATTCTCCACCTTGGGCCTGGGGGCGGGCCCCATACTCCACCTCAGCATATAAGGCTCCAAGGAGGCCTCGGGACATCGCTGCTGTTGTTCTGCCAGTGAGTCTTGGGGAGGACCGCTCCCCCTGCAAGCCCATTCTCCACCTTGGGCCTGGGGGCGGCCCCCATACTCACCACCGCCACAACTCTAAGGACACTGCTGCGGCGGCAGCAAATGTTTAAACGTTTTATATATTTTAAAGTGTTTTAAAAGTGTTTTTATTTTTTACTCTGTTGTGTCACCAGAAACGGTGGTTTTTATCCATGTATTTTTATTTTGTTTTGTTTTATTTTGGGTTGGGGTGGGATGGTTGCTGAGTGGGGTGGGGATTGGTTTTGTTTTGATGTAATTGTTTCTTTGTTTGTTTGTTTGCTTTTATAATTTGTAAATGGAGGCGAGTATGAGGCTTGGGATTCCTACTGTGGAGGGGCGAGGGAGGTATGGCGGTGGGGGCAGATGTCATAGGCGAAGGGGATCGAGATACGGATATGCTCGTACCCCTTCCAATCTGCGCCCCATCCCGAGAGACGAGGGTAGGCTGAGCAAGGATTACTCACCTCCGTCACTGGTGTTGTGCAATGCCAGGTCTATAGGCAACAAAACCGCCACCCTGCGAGATTTCATCATCTCGCAGGGGGTCGACCTGGCTTGTGTGACGGAGACCTGGGTGCGCGAAGGGGATACTGTTACCTTACGAGAGATGGCGCCCCCGGGTTTTTCCGCCCTCCACCAGTCACGGACTGTGGGCCGGGGGGGAGGGGTGGCACTATTAATCCGGGAAGATTGTTCTTTCAGGGCTCTACCACCGCCATCGATCCCCGGCATTGAATGTGTTGGCCTAGTGTGGGGCTCCGAGGTGAGCTTGGCTGTCTGGCTGGTGTACCGGCCACCTAGCGCACCAGCAGCCACCCTGTCAGGCCTGCTAGAGGCGGTGGCCGGCTGGGCCTTGGAGTTCCCTAACCTATTGGTATTGGGGGACTTCAACATCCATGCCGATGCCACTCCCTCCTCACAGGCTCTGGACCTGGTGTCTTCCATGGCGACACTAGGGCTCTCCCAGTTTGTTTCGGGCCCCACACATCAAGCAGGCCACACGCTGGATCTGATCTTTGGCGTCGGTATAGATGTGATCATGTTTCCTTCGATGAAGGTGCCATGGTCTGATCACTACGCTCTGAAAGCCAGGATTGATGTTCCACCCCCACCCTGCTTAGGTGGTGAGCCAATTTGGGCTCGCCCGCGGAGGCTGATGGACCCTGATAGATTCCGTCAAGCCTTGCGGGACCTTTCTCCCCCTGGCGACTCATTGACTGAGCTTGTTGAGGGCTGGAATACCCAGCTCCTGGCAGCCATCAATGAGATCGCACCTAAGCGCCCTCTGCGACCCCGCAGAAACCGGGCTCCCTGGTTTACTGAGGAGCTCCGGAAAATGAAGCGGGACCTCAGACGGCTAGAGCGAGTATGGCGGGGTGCCCGTGACGGAGCCTCAAGAACATCTTATAGGGTTTTTATGAAAACCTACGAGGTGGCAGTGAAGGCCGCTAAGAAGTCTTACTTCTCGGCCTCCATTGCATCCGCTAGCTCTCGCCCGGCACAATTATTTAGTATAATTCGGTCTTTAACGTCCCTCGAAGGACAGCCAAATTTAAATAACAATTCGACACACAGCTGTGAGGCATTTGCGAGCTTTTTTGCGGAGAAGGTCCTGTCGCTCCGCCATGACCTCCCTGCCAATTTGGATACAATAAAGGAACTGGAGGCCCCTCGACTGTCCTCGGGTCCAGTATTGGACCACTTTGACCGGATATCCCCAGCCGATGTGGACAGATTCCTCCGAGCTGGAAAACCCACCACTTGTCCTCTCGACCCGTGCCCGTCTTGGCTGATTAGAGCGTGTCCAGACGAGGTGCGGGCCCCCCTGGGGGATATCATCAATTTGTCCCTTGGCACCGGGACATTCCCAGGGGAACTGAAGGAGGCAGTGGTGCGTCCGCTCTTAAAGAAAACATCATTAGATCCCTTAGATCTATCCAATTACCGCCCAGTTTCGAATCTTCCATTCCTGGGTAAGGTGATTGAGAGAGCGGTTGTTGAACAGCTTGGTAGGTTTCTGGATGAAACATCGGCTCTGGATCCATTCCAGTCCGGCTTCCGCGCTGGTCATGGGACCGAGACGGCTCTGGTCGCCCTAACAGATGATCTTCGTAGACAGCTGGACCGAGGCGGGTCGGGGCTGCTGATTCTTCTAGATCTGTCAGCAGCTTTCGACATGGTCGATCACGAACTTCTGGACCACCGCCTCGCCGACGTGGGGATCCAGGGCGCAGTCCTTCAATGGCTGCGCTCGTTTCTCTCTGGTCGGGGACAGAGGGTGGCGCTTGGGGGGGAACTGTCATCCCGCCACTCCTTGGTGTGTGGAGTGCCTCAGGGTGCGATTCTCTCCCCGATGCTTTTTAACATCTTTATGCGCCCCCTCGCCCAGCTTGTCCGGAGTTTTGGGCTGGGCTGCCATCAGTATGCTGATGACACCCAACTCTATCTGTTGATGGATGGCCATCCTGACTCGGCCCCAGACACACTGATCAGATGCTTGGAAGCTGTGGCTGGATGGTTACGTGGGAGCCGGTTGAAGTTAAATCCTTCGAAGACAGAGGTCCTCTGGCTGGGACGGGACGATATGGGATTGAGGGGGCAACTCCCATCTCTTGCGGGGGTGCAATTAGTGCCAGCACCGTCCGTTAAGAGTTTGGGTGTAATCTTCGATACCTCCCTCTCCATGGAGGCGCAGATTGCAGCTATAACAAAGGCGGCATTTTTTCATCTCCGCCAAGCTAAGCAGTTGGCTCCTTACCTCTCTCGCCCTGACCTAGCCACTGTGATCCATGCGACGGTCACCTCCAGACTGGATTATTGTAACTCGCTCTACGTGGGGCTGCCCTTGAGACTGACCCAGAAACTCCAGCGGGTGCAGAATGCCGCAGCGAGACTCCTTACGGGGTCTTCGCTGCGGGATCACATTCATCCGGTGCTATACCAGCTGCACTGGCTCCCGGTGGAGTACAGGATCAGGTTCAAGGTGCTGGTTTTAACCTTTAAAGCCCTATACGGCCTAGGACCCTCGTACCTACGGGACCGCCTCTCCTGGTATGCCCCACAGAGGAACTTACGGTCCTCAAATAAAAACATCTTGAAGGTCCCAGGCCTCAGAGAGGTTAGGCTGGCCTCAACTAGAGCCAGGGCTTTTTCGGCTGCGGCTCCAACCTGGTGGAACGCTCTGTCCCAAGAGACCAGGGCCCTGCAGGACTTGACATCTTTCCGCAGGGCCTGCAAGACAGAGCTGTTCCACCAGGCCTTTGGCCAGGGCACAGCCTGACTCCCTCCTTTGGCAATCTTTACAATACTTTAGTTTATGGTTGCCATCAATTTTGATTTTAATTAATTCTTATGATGTTTTTATAATGTGGCACTATTTTAGTGTTGTTAGCCGCCCTGAGCCCGGCTTCGGCTGGGGAGGGCGGGATATAAATAAAATTTATTATTATTATTATTATTATTATTTCACATTTCCCAAACAGTGTAGCCTATGCTCCATCTTCTGGTTATTTATGGTAACTGTACAGCGTAAGGCTTTTTCCTACGAACTCAAGCGATCACCAATTGTTGCAACTGGTAGAATAACCAATGAAAAGAAGGCAATTGTAATTATAATAAGATGGTGGTATCTCCCCCACTATTGCCATGTTAGGACTGCTCAGTTAGCCTGGATCCAACCCACTGAATCTGAAATGGAAATGAATGAGGCAGAGGAAAGGAACTAGTTTATACAAGATTCCCAACATCTTACCAACAGAAATAGCTGATTGGGCACATGAGGCGTATGTGTGGTCTCTAGATCTCATAGCACTCTAGAGGGCAAAAGAGAAGGAAAGTCATTTTTCCACATCAAGCATTCTGCAGGACAAGCCATACAGACAATCATGGGTGCACCATGGTTGAGATGCTGGAAGAAGCTTATTCTTGGGCACTCCCACCCCCTCCCTCCCTCCCATCCATGGTTTGCTTTCATTTTGACACCAACTACATTCAATTATAACCAGGACTTGCAAATCCACTTTGCTAAGAAAGAGAATTGTGGTTCCACTGCACTTGTAACTCCAGTAGTTTGAACAAAAGCATGGGAATGGTCACTTACAGTCCACCTTTGTCAAGCAGTGGTGTCGCTACTCCTGTGGCCAGAGGCTTGGATGCAATGTGAAGGGTCATTTGCAGTTCGTAAGAATGCCCATAACTATACCAGGTGCACAGTGAGAAGTGCCAACACCACTGAAATTAAGTTCTTGGCTTGCGTTTTCCCTTCCTCACTTCACCCAGCGCTGAACCAACCATGCCCCACGTTCTAGCAGCAAGCTGTCTGATGCAGAAGTGCTGCATTTGGGGGCAGACTCTATGTATACTCGTTTCTTGAAGAAAATTAGCTAGCTCTCATTTTTGCTGAAGCTTCCTTCATTCCCCAATAATATGGACCTTATTATTTCTTTTAAAAAATAATTATAATGCCCTGTGTTCAAATGTACAATTTAAAAGACAGGATGAAAAGGAAGTGGGGAGGTATGGAAAGAGAAATAAAAAGAAGCCACTTTGGGTTCCAATGCTTTCTCCTTGCACAATGACCAGTTGGAACAGTCACCAAGGAGACAATTCCAGAGGAGGAAGATCAAATAGCAGCTTATCCCAATCGACTCAATAGAGTGGATACGCTGCCTCACCTGTGTGTCTGCTGCAGCCAAGTGGAACGGCTGCCAGTATCCAAGAAAGAAATTAGTATGTAAAAGGTATCTTAGTATACCCAAGCCATATTATTAGAAATGTTCTCTTTGGGAGGGGGAAAAAAGTGTCTCTCATGCAAAGTTACTATGTAAATGACAACAAACTTTCTTTCACCTCCACCCCAACAACCAGCAATTGAGTTAAAATTATAAATATCCAGATGTTTTCGTTTGTTAGAATAACAAAAAGTACCTTTGCAAGCAAACTATTTTTTGTATGTTTGGGTGTCCGCATCATTTTGAGACTCAACCTTTCTATTTTCAGGAGCTTCTTGGGCACGAGCTTCTTGGGTTCCTAAGCGTATCACACAGATTTTGAAAAATTACGCAGCATATTTCATAACATCACATAATTTGAATACCTAATCTTATAAGAAACATGATATAACTAGTTGTCCCAGTTAGAAACCCCATATATCGGTGGTGGCCAAACTTGGCCCTCTAGCTGTTTTTGGACTACAACTCCCATCATCCCTGACCAGTGGTCAGGGATGATGGGAACTGTAGTCCCAAAACAGCTGGAGGGCCAAGTTTGGTCACTACTGCCTCATATTCAAACACTGCAAATGTAGTGTGCTGCTTCTTCCTGTTAAGCATCTCACCTTACCCCGATCTAATGAAGCTCTTCCATGGCAACAGCAAGACTATCACAGGCACAACTAGCACCTGGGAAATGAGCCCCACCAGCAGAAAGCAGTACAGTCCCACCCTGAGGTAAACATTGATGGGAAACACCTTGTATCCTTAGGGCAGGAACACAGTCCTGCCACAGAGGACAGTGTGCCACTGCAGATGGCAGCATTCATGAGTCTTGCACCAATGCCAACTTTAGGGCCAAGACCAATGCTTTAGAAGTCATCTGATACAGGCATAGAAGGGATGCTAATGCTGGAAATGGATGCAATGTTCAACTGGCATGCCTGAACAATCGGGCCACATCTCTCTCTACCCAGGATTGAGCTGGATAGCTCAAAATATACCTCAGAGACCTTCACTGTTTCCTTAACTTCAGTCGTCTCCAAAGGCAACTTCCATGTGTTAAACTAAGAACGGACATGAAAAACCAAAATCATACTGATTGCATGTTACAATAATGTGGTGGATACAATGTTCATTAGATCGCTGTTCAGTGCACAGTGAAGTGAGTGGGGAGGGGAAAATCTCTCCTCTCATTGTGCATTGCACAGTGACCCATCCTTCCATATCACTGAAACTACCATTTCATTGCATAAAGGTAAAGGTACCATTAGGTCCAGTCGCGGATGGCTCTGGGGTTGCGGCGCTCATCTCGCTTTATTGGCCTAGGGAGCAGGCGTACAGCTTCTGGGTCATGTGGCCAGCATGACTAAGCCACTTTTGGTGAACCAGAGCAGTGCACGGAAACACCATTTACCTTCCCGCCAGAGTGGTACCTATTTATCTACTTGCACTTTGATGTGCTTTCGAACTGCTAGGTTGGTAGGAGCAGGGACCGAGCAACAGGAGCTCACCCTGTTGCAGGGATTTGAACCGCCGACCTTCTGATCGACAAGCCCTAGGCTCTGTGGTTTAACCCACAGTGCCACCCGTGTCCCGTGCATAGTAAGCTCTAATTTAAGTTTTGCCCCATGCTGTGGTTTTGTTACCAAGCTTAAGAATGATACAGCAGAGAAAGAAAGAAAAAAAACTTTTAACATTTTGGAGATTACAGTAAAGTGGGCAAGTAAAAATTAAGACAAATGTAATTTTCAATCAACCTCTGCTGTGAAGTACCAAAATCTCAATAAATTTGTGTTGCTGTATCTTTTAAGAATCACCTCCTGGTTGTTCTGTCTAGGAGAGAACGTGAAAGGAGAGCCTGAAGCTAGCAGAGAGCTGTAGGCCTGCTTTTGTTTTAAGTCAGGCATAGGCAAACTCGGCCCTCTAGATGTTTTAGGACTACAACTCCCATCATCCCTACCTAGCTAACAGGACCAGTGGTCAGGGATGATGGGAGTTGTAGTTCCAAAACAACTGGAGGGCTGAGTTTGCCTATGCCTGTTTTAGGTGTTTGTCTTGTTCTTGTTTTATAATTTTGATCTCCAGAGAAAGATAGCTGAGAATTCATGCTACATTTGGTGTGAAACCTATACTTCATATCAGTACTGGGATATTAATGTAGTAAGTTAGTAAGATAGCCTTTAGAAAGCACACACCCAAAATCATCCCTGTAAATTAGTGATATAGTTTGGCCAATATTAAGTATCTTTATGTTTACTGTTTTCAGCTGGAGTTAGTTATGATCAATGCTTCTGTTTAAATCAATAGAATTTAAACATCATTAACATGAAAGAAAATATTAAACAGGATGATTAATACCTTTACATGCTTGAATAGTCTGTCTTTGCCCAAATATCTTTCTTTGGTTGTTCCATAAATTAAAGAATCTACAAAAAATGATGAAAAAGCCTCTCAGTTTTATGAGTCTTCACACCAGTTACATGAAAATAAAGGGTTGGATCTAAAGGTGCCCTTCTGAATGCAGAAGGCATTTTCTTGTGGAACTGCTGTTTCTATACCTCACAGCAAAGCTCTGAAATGAGAAGCATTCCTTCAACCTTGGATTAACACCTGGCAGAGATAGGCAGGGTCCAATTCTTCAGATGCTCCCTTTCTCCTTTTTGAGCATCCAAGTCAAGGTAGAGGATGCCAGAGGGGGAACATATGACCTTTTTTATGCTATGACAAGTTTAGAGAACTGTCTTCTACTTGCCTTGATTCTCAGGAGATGTTTGGTCTTTTTGCATGGAGGACACACACTCACTGAGGCAGAGGAAGGAAGCCACTTGGACAAAGGGCAGTCTGAGATCCTTGGATGGGAACTGTGGATTTTCTCAAGTTTATGTCTTGGCCTATCAATACAGCAATTTTTGCTTTGTTCTCTTCTTGTTGTGATTTTAAGGGGGTGAATGAGGCATGGAGCAGATACATAAGGATCTGGCTGCCTCTGATGGAAGGGCTCATGGAGCCACTAAGTCTTTGGCTCAATGTATGAACTCTGGGAGGTCTCTCACCAGAGAAGTCCAAAGTGAGCTTGAGCTTGTGTTAAATTGAGTACTTATTCCCTGGCTTCCTCCGGCACCTGGCCTTGTTTCAGTTCACTGGACTTGCAGTGCTCCAACTTCTGCTGGGCCTCTTCAAAAGGCTGGTCATGCTACTGTCCTCTCTACCTGCCCTATATGAAGGGGAGGGAGTTGGGATGCTTCTGGGTGAGCTACCGATGGTGCCACTGATCCAGAACTGTCTGTCATGGGTGCTTTCTAGGCTAGTTGTTGGTGATGGGGAAGAGGATGCAGTGCCATTGTGCTACCTGGTAAAGGGCTCTTCTTGATGCAGGTGAAGTGAGGGAAGGTTCCTAAACCCATTTGCTGGTTTGTGGTCCCTTATTTCAAGTCTGTGCTCAATGCAGTGGGAGATGGGTTGAGAATGGGAAGGAGGCGGAGGTGGGGGAAAATAGGCTGTAAGGCTAGAAGGCTGCAAGGCTGTAAGATTTTTTTAAAGTTTAGGCCTGAAGAAGAAAAACAGTTAGTCTCTTGAAAGTTCCAGCAGGAACCAAGCATTCTGCATGCAAGGCAGGGTTGATCTGGAACAAAAGGCTAGCCCTACCTCTGGAGAGGCACCTGAAGAACTGGACGCTGTCTATAGTGGTACCTCGGGTTAAGAACTTAATTTGTCCCAGAGGTCCGTTCTTAAGCTGAAACAGTTCTTAACCTGAGGCGTGCTTTTGCTAATGGACATCCTGTTGCCACTGCGCCACTGGCACGCGATTTCCGTTCTTAACCTGGGGCAAAGTTCTTAACCTGGTTAACGAAATTTGTAACCCAAAGCGTCTGTAACCCGAAGCATCTGTAACCTGAGGTGCCACTGTATATGTATCAGAGGGGACATATTATCCTCAGTTGAAGGAATGCCCTCCAATGCCCTCTTCTCATAGAAAAGAATGAAACTAAAATAAAAGATGTGCTTAAACTCTTGTGCCAGTAATTAGGCTTGCATTTTTTCCCCTATGGCTATAATAGAAGGCTTCTTTCAAGTCCAATTGCAGTGGGGCTGGTAGGGGAGGATTTCAATGTTCAGGAGTGTGTATCTCTGCTGGAGAGATAAAGCTAATCTTCCCCACCCCCCAGCTGCAACTGGCCTGAAATTGCCCCTCTGTTGAAACTAGGTTTGAACAAAGCCTCCTTTTCTAGCCAAGCCAAGGCATCTTTCAAGCCTAATTGTGAGACTGAGGCATTGGGAGGGGGGGGCGTGGTCAAGAACAGGGAAGGGAAACTCCGATGAAAGCAAATAGTGGAAGTAGATAATCTTGGAATACCTATGTGTGGAATTGAATCTAAGCACTCTAGGGTCCTTTTTTCCTTCAAATTTTGGATAGCCTCTTGCTTTGATTCTGGAGCTCCTGAATCTTCTGGAGCTTCTGCAGCTCCTGAATCTTCTAGAGTTTCTGCAGCTCCTGGATCTTCTGCAGCTCCTGAATCTTCTAGAGTTTCTGCAGCTCCTGAATCTTCTGCAGCTCCTGAATCTTCTGCAGCTTCTGGGACTGTTTCTTCTTTTCTCAAATGCAGCTCTTTACTTATAATCTCCTGTACTGGCTCCACAATGGGTAACTCACTCTTTGCTGAAGCAACCTTAACAAGCAATAAAGTAGCATTAGTTTTCAGGAAGAAGAAGAAGAAGAAGAAGATTCAGTTCCAACACCCTTAAAAACACACACAATTTATGAGATCTCCAAAGGTCTAGCAACATAAAATCTGGAAATCCTATAACTGTAATGTAGACCCCAGCTAAGTCGAAAATTGTGGAAACGTTCCATGTTTTATAAGTCCAGACAGCTAAGAAGGAAAGGGTGAGAGAGCAAAAGGAGATGTTTTCCTCTCAAGAATATTAGCTTACAAGTGAAGCAGAATAGCTAATTGCTGAATCTGGACTTATGTGACCTGGTGAAGTTGATCACTTTTCAGTCAAAGTCATAGGAAGCTGCCATTTAATAGACATGTGCCAAAGAAGGCAATCCTTAAGCCCCTCTTGTGAGCATAGTGTGCTCTGCAAGAGTGTTCTTGGCTATCTGGCCTTATAAATAATTTTCCCTGTGGCTTTTTGCCGTTGATGGGAAAAGCTTGTCCACATATGGTATAAAGTAGTCGTAACGTCTCTGTTTTGGCCATCTGTCTACAAATTCACGAAATCAATACATACGAGGTCACCGCTATTAAAATTAAGTAGTAGAGCAAATGTTCTGAAGTGTTTATTTATTTATTTACTTACTTAGAATTCTTCTATCCTGCTTTATAGCCCAAACTAGGTTGCCATAGCAGCTTACAAAAGACTCCCAAAATAAAGCCACACTCAAAATCTAGCACAGGATCATAAATTACATGGTGCACATATGGAATCGGGATTATTAAGGCAGAAATTTCTTGCCCTTGACCTTCCCTGGTGTCATACCAGACAGAAGTTCCCACTGAGGTCCTCTGAGCCAAGGAAGTTGGGCTGTAAACTCAGCCCATAATGAAAGCAGTCTTCTGATGTTTCAAAGAGACATCTGCTCTCTTAGCAACTCTAGGAGTACTGGGGAATAGTGCTCTCTTAGCCACAGATGAAAGGTTGTGGTGTCCCTTGACCCTGTGTCTCTTAAAGGGGTCTTAGTCTATCTGAGTCATGTATCACATGAGATACGGAGTATTGCTGTACACTTCAGTTCAAATCAGCAGGAACATTTCTTTTAAAATTGTATAGTAAGCCAATGATATAATAAACTTGGCTTCCAATGAAAATTTTAAAAGGGGATGCATGCCCAGGATATTAAGACAAAGAAACCTATAGCTTCTGTTTTTCTACTCTCCGAGTGAAGCCTGCTACTCTAGCAGTATAGTTAAGTTAGCCACAAAGGAGGTTATACAAACCTGCTCCTTAGGTTGTGTTTCTGTCTTGGGCTCTTCACAGACTACAGATGAACATGGAGAAACTCCAAAGAAAGGTATTTCTAAATGAGTTTGTGCTTGAAATTTTGGCCCAGGCACGTACTTCTTATCATCTGTCACAACCATTCTTTCGGACACTGAGGAAAGAAAACAGTGAGAACTTCAATCAGATCCTTTGCTTCTGCTCCTTGTAATCTTACACAAAGAGTCAATGAAACTTTTGACTAGGGAGATAGACTTTACTAGACCAAAGTGAGATAACATGCTCCTTAAGCAAAGTAAGTATTTGTTGGCAAAGCCAACAGTTTTACATTCATTTGGTCCTTCTTTCATACTCCCCACTTCTGGTTTGACCTATCTT
This sequence comes from Podarcis bocagei, assembly GCF_964188305.1. Classification (NCBI taxonomy): domain Eukaryota; kingdom Metazoa; phylum Chordata; class Lepidosauria; order Squamata; family Lacertidae; genus Podarcis; species Podarcis bocagei. The sequence continues at coordinate 44,882,875 of NC_138126.1, forward strand.
TAATTACTAGCCCATTTCTTAGCCAATACTCATACTTGGAGATGCAGTGTGCAGCCCAGAACATTTCTCTCATGTTTACAAGGGGAAATCTATGTCATTAAAACACTGAAAATAGAATTGAGTGATGTGTGACTATATACTTTTAACTTCACTTTATTGCAAACACTCCGTTCCTAAATGCAATTACCTGAAAATTTATTACAATGAGAGTAACCTCCAAGTATGCTGGTCTGGTGGAGATGTGCTTTTACCTCTTGTGCTTGACTTAGGCCCCAAATATCTGAAAGACTATCTCCATCCCTATCGACCTTCTCTAGAGTTACGATATGCAGAGAAGTCTTGCTCAGTAGTTCCGCCTCCCTCAGAAGTGTGGGGAATTGCAGCTGGGAGTGGGCTTTCTTTGTGGCAGCCCTTAAGCTGCGGAACTCCCTCCCGACAGAATTGCATCAACCCCTTCGATTATATAATTTTCACTACATGCTGAAGTCATACCTCTTTACCTTGACCTTTGATAGTTCAGGCATTTTGTTTTCTGTGACTCACCTCCCTTGCTGAATTTTTATTTCTCTGTTCCATTTTGGAATAGTCTTGTGCATTTTAAAACTGCAGTGATTTTTATCTGTTTTAAAATGGTACTTGCTATTTGTTGTAACCTGCACTGCTGTGGACTTGCAATGAAGAACAATGAGACTGTAACATGCTGTACAGGGGCTCCCTCCTCTTGGGTATCTAACTTTGAAAGATTTATTTCTGCAAAACCTCAGGGTTGCCCCCAACTTACAGATGCCTCTTTTGTATTTGTGGGTGGCCCTGCTTTGCTTCTAAGTAAAACAACAGGGGAGCCCCCCACCTTGCTATTAAAAGGAGTAATTTGCTAGATATTGCATAGTAGTTTTTCACTGTTCAGCACCAAAAGAAATGTGATAGAGTAGGTATTTCCAACCTTTCCAGATCCAGGACCCTTTTAAAATCCAAACATGCATGTGGGGACCCATTTCTTAATCTTATACCACATATTTGCAAGGTAGCAGTGCTCCTGCTATGACCCACCTCAAATCAGGCTGTGACCCACTTTGGGTCCTAACCTACCAGTCGAAGACCAGTGTGATAGAGCCCATGCTTCGCTCAGCTGTGCTTTTGACTGTGAACAGAATAACATGCCCTAACAGGGTGGTGTTGTGGTCTAAACCACAGAGCCTAGGGCTTGCCGATTGGAAGGTCAGCAGCTCGAATCCCGGCAATGGGACGAGCTCCCGTTGCTCGGTCCCAGCTCCTGCCAACCTAGCAGTTCAAAAGCATGCCAAAAAGTAGATAAATAGGTACTGCTCCAGAGGGAAGGTAAACGGCGTTTCCATGTGCTGCTCTGGTATTGGTGTTCTGTTGCGCCGGAAGTAGCTTAGTCATGTTGGCCACATGACCCGGAAAAACTGTCTGTGGACAAACGCCGGCTCCCTTGGCCAGTAAAGTGAGCTGAGCACCGCAACCCCAGAGTTGTCTGTGACTGGACTTAACTGTCAGGGGTCCTTTACCTTTTTTTTAAGCAGACAGCCTATCAATTCATCAGCTCACACCGTTACTCAGCTACGGTTAGAAGCACTGCAGATGCAACCGAGGGAACAAAAGGGGAATGGAAGCGAAATGGAAATGGGGCCACAGAATGGATGGGAGCAATCAAGATGCAAGGTAGAAAAGGGCAAAACCAGTTCCCAGCTTCTCTCAGTCACAAAGGACTTCTAGTGTTGTGTGCTGAAGCAAGCTGATAAGGAACAGGCTCTGCCATGCCAGGGAAAAACACTGTTGCATTGCTTTGGGATAGGTTTCCAGGATGGAGGGGAGAGCAAACCCAAAGAATGCCCCAGACCCCCGATTATATTTATATTTAAACCATTACTTTCAGCTTTATCACGTTCTTCTAAGTCAGGAGTTCCAGGTTGGAGCAGGAAATCAAATATATTCAGAGAAACATCTGAGGAACAGGGAGAGCAGTAGATTGCTGAGGGAGCCACTGGTAATCTCCAGACTGGCTAATAGGGAAGAGAAAAATACAAATGCATGTAATCTGCTTACTATTTTTTAAAATAAAATTGTTTATAATTGAACATCTAAAATTACTTCACCTCTTTACACCTAATTATATGCCTTTTAATGGATTAATTCATTATTTGCCAATTAAATTTAAGTAGCTGTTGATATAACTTAAAACTTGATATAGGTGTCTTTTTGTGATACTGAAGGATCTGTGTCATAACTGTGTAAAATATGCTTCATTACACTATAACCCAACCTTTCCTTTCTTCTTTGGTAAAACCAACAAGTCTGATGTGAAGTCTTCAGTGAAGGTATATCCCTTGTAAGGTACCTAGAGAAATAGTAAAGATATTCATGGTATGATAAAAGTCTATTTTTTATAATATTGCTATTAGTGAACAGGAATATGTGTTACAGATGTTCAGTGTGTTCAAGTCATAGTTCAATCATACACACACACACACACACACACACACACACACATATATATATATATATATATATATATATTCAGAAGTCCCATTGAGTTAAATTATGGACTCAGCTACACAGCTGCAAATAAAATGTTTTAAATGTGTTGTAAAGTGCAATATAGAGATGCGGGTGGCGCTGTGGGTAAAACCTCAGTGCCTAGGACTTGCCGATCGCATGGTCGGCGGTTCGAATCCCCGCGGCAGGGTGAGCTCCCGTCTTTCGGTCCCAGCTCCTGCCCACCTAGCAGTTCGAAAGCACCCCTAAGTGCAAGTGGATAAATAGGTACCGCTTTATAGCGGGAAGGTAAACAGCATTTCCGTGTGCTGCACTGGTGCAGGCTCGCTAGAACAGCTTCATCACGCTGGCCACATGACCCGGAAGTGTCTGCGGACAGCGCTGGCCCCCGGCCTCTTAAGTGAGATGAGCGCACAACCCTAGAGTCGGACACGACTGGCCCGTACGGGCAGGGGTACCTTTACCTTTACCTTTAAAGTGCAATATACAAATGTGACACAAGATGGAAACAGTGAGCTATGCAAAATTCAATGCATTTTTCAAAACATTTTTAAAAAGCATTTTCACAGTGGTTTTTATATGTGTGTAGATTCCACCTAGGTTTACTACCAAGTATGTGGGTATCATATTTTAGCCTTAAAGACTTAAGAGGGTGATACTATGAAAAGTAGTTATTGTAAGTTTGTGAAATCTGATTCAATACAGAAATAGATCTGCCCTGAAATAAAACAGCTCCTAAAAAAAAACTTCTATAAATTAAATCTAGAAACAATACGTAATGTTGAATTTATTTAAATAAGCTGTGGCAATCTAGTCTTCAACATAACATACATATTTTGTTAATGACAGATTCCAAATCTAACTTTTAAAACAGATATTAGTTTTGCAGTTATTGCAATGCACTGCATCTAACAGCGGGTGGCAGACTTTGCACCTGATTTTAGATGCAATTCAGTTTAGTGAATCATCTCTCCAAGAGCGCAGTATTTAGGCAACCTCTGTTTCTTCATGTTGCTAAAAATGCTGTGTCAGTTACAACATACCAGATATGATGCCATCTCAACTGGCTTCGAGACGTAAGTTTTCCCTCTTTCTAGCTCTTCCGGAGGTTGACTTTCAAAAATATAGGATTCTGGAGAAGAGATCATGATAGCAGCATTTATATTGAAGCATTCACGTTGTAACATGAAACCATAATGACAAACCACTCTTATTTTATTTACAATTTTTACTTAGCATTATACCCCTGCAAACAATAAAAAGAAATATGAGTTGTTTTTTACATGCATATTGGTTATCAATAACTAATTTTCTGTTCTTCACTCAAATGAACAGGAAAACACTGCCAAATAAGATACCACAATGAGCCAGGGCAGACATAACACAATTTCCCTGAAAACCATGGTTTCCTGAGTCTGGTTCCCAATTTGCCAAGTACACTTCCTCTTCCAGAATGGATCCTTTTTCTCTTTAACAATAGGTTCGAACTCAAAATTGTTGAGCAAACTCCCACGTTACAAAACACGATTTCTCGATTGATTTGCCCAAGACAATTCAGGACAAAGTGCTGCCTTTCAGAAATTCCATGACATATGTTATGTCCCTACTTACCATGACTGACACAGACCAAGAGTTCAAACCCCATTTCAAAACATGGTTATGACAGAAACTTTGGTTTCTGTTAATACCGGTTAGTGTTGGTGTACATATGAATACTAAATGCTGGTTAGCAGTAAGTTTCTAATTGCATCATGCCAAATTATCTTTTACACCAACTAGCAGAAAAGGCTGCAATCCTATAAACACTTACACAGGAATAGCCCACAGTGAATACAGTAGGAGTTGTTTCTGAGTAAAAATGGATGGGATCAGACTGCCTGAGTACGAAATATTATTTAAAAATGAAGAAATTATGTTAATATAATCATAGAGGTTACCTGTTGCTGAGATGCTAGAGGCATCAATATTTGCATTCAATAAGCCCAGTGTCTTACTGTGAGACAAGACGTAAATATCATTTTTGAAAGCCAGTAAAATATCACCCGAACTATTCAGGAAACAGGCTGTGCTTAAAGTGTTATCAAGAGTGATATCTGCCACCAGATTCTTCTGTGTATCCCATAGCTTTATCGTGGAATCTGAACTAGAAAATAAAGGGAACATCATGGGAAATAGTCTTAAAACAGACTATAACTCACTCTTATGCAGAAGCTTACTTTCAAGACCCACACAGTACTAAAGCAAACTGGAATTAAATCATACACATTTCATGCGAACTTCAGTTTAGCACTGAATATACCAGGTTCCTGATTACAGGATGAAGGTTTTTTTCTAAAATCATGTGTTTTTATTGTTTGTATTAAATGAATGAAATCCTACGTTTGAGAAATAAAACAAAATTATAAAAGACACACAAGCTTGTATCCAACAGTGTTGCTCAGCTGATGGTAAGACTTCCATGAGCAGAATGGGGAGGGAAGTAATTTTAAGTCACCCCCCCTCTACCCTGCAGCCCCCCATGTCTCCTTAAATCTTCTCCAGAGGGGGTAAGAAACTCTGGAGAACAGATTTAGAAGGGACATGGGAGGCTGAAGGAAAATTGTTGTCCTCCCCACGTTATTCATTTGCTGCTTAAATTCCTATTAAAAAATGTTTTCATATACTTTGGCAACAATCTTTCATTTCAGTGGGCTAAAAGCACCCCTCCCCAACTAATTCTACCTGTTAGCACCATATCCTCTCTATTTCTAGATATAATACCCCTCCCTCTTAGCTTGTTGCTGGAGAGGCACTTTGAAGCTCCTACGATCAGCTAGATACCAGCTAATTCTAGGTGCTTGAAAAGAGCCCTCCACAGGTGTCAATCAGCTGATTGCCAGTGCTTCAAAATGCAGTCCCCAAAATTAACTGGTATTGGGAACTCCCTAGTATAGTCAAGGGGTCAGGTAGAAGTGGTTTAGATTCAAAGATCTTCCACCAGTGCTTTGAATCCATTCCATTCCCCCTGGAGAGAGAAAATGCTCCATTTTCTTTTTTTCTTAGAGGCTGCAATTTGAATTGCTGAAGGAGGTGCTTTGAATCCAAATATCTTTCTCTGCAGAGGCAGGGCGGGGGTGGGTAGGAGAGGAAATTACCTGCTCTTGTTATGGCAGCAGGTGATTGGCTGGTGAACATTATCAACCACCTGACAAGGTTGACCCACAGGGGCTGGGGTAAATGAAGATCTGGCCTGCCATCTAAATCTAATTCCCCACGCCTCTAATATGAGATGCTTCAAGAAACACAAGCAGGTCGTTCAGATTTGGTTTTCGGCATGAGAGATTGGATTCTACACACTCAGTTTAAAACCCAAATAGATATTAACTGTATTGCTATTCTGCAGCTACTGCCCACACCAGTGGGTGGGGCTTAATGGAATGTGTCTGGGCTGTATTATTTTGTCCCTCCCCTAAATCACTCCCCCCACCCACCCTCTGCAATCTTCTTCCATGCACACAGGCATCTCTCTATCTCCAGGTGCACATTTAATAAATAAATAAAAATTCACTGGATGTCTGCAAGTTATCATATTTCATAATGGGCAATATGGAGACTTGTACTCTTTTTGAGGCAGGGGATAATATTTATTTCCACTTAGTGTGGAAGAGTGGTACTAGAGTGGAACTAGAGGGTATCACTCTAGTTCCACAAGAGTGATACCCCACCTGATAAACAACAACAAAAACAAAGCAGCAACAACAAACAAACCGCAGCAGCAACAAAATACTGAAATTATGATAAAGCATGCCAGCTTTGCCTGAAGCCATCTCCCTCCTACCTAGTACTTATCTTCTTAGGGTAGATATTTATTTATTTTTTAAAAAATTACAGTATTAAAAAGAAAAGGTTAAAATAATGCTGGAGTCAGCAGTGGTGGGCGCTGGCATTTCCCCCACTATGCTGGATGCTCATCTGGGGCATGCAGGCATAATATAGATTTATGGATTTTATAGCACATGCACCATCCTGTCTTCCTTTTCCCATGTTACAAAAGGTAACATCAAACTATTCACCTACCCGCAACTTAAAAAGAGAGAATAATTCTTGCAGGAATCCACTGCCAGTACAGGGCCATTGTGGTACTTGTCCGAAAAAGCATCTTTTTCTTCTTCTTCATTCTTCCCTTAAAGAAAAGGAATACTCTGATATAATTTGTGAATTTGAGGATCTGATTTCAGATTCTGAATGCACCCTTGTCAAGAAATGATAATATCATGTGCCAGAACAGTGGTGGGTTTAAGGTCTGCAGGGCTCTGTGAGCAGCCTTGGTGTGTGTGTGTGGGGGGGTATTCATTCCCCTTACCCTCTCCCAAACAATGTGGGCACCATCAGGAAAAGGTTATAATGATGATGTGTCTGCCCTGGGTCGCCCCTCCTCTCTTTGGCCTTCCCTTATCCCACTTCTCTCTCCTTTGGGTAAAGTAACACTGGAGGATAAGCTGCTCGGGGTGGGTGGGAATTCTGCACTCCCCATTTGGTGCTTCTTTAACTCTTAAAATTGGAACTCTACCAATCTACTTTTACTTTCTCCACCACTGAGGCAGGTTAGGTTTGCCTCTATCATGTACAGATTGGCCCTAAATGGGCACTTACCAGTTGATCAAGTGAGCAAGTTATTTGACTCTTGCCCCTGTTTTATTTATATATATATAAAAACACAATTGGTTTGATCCTATCTAAACTATAAAATAGGCCCATGTTTAGCCAAAGGAAAATAATTGTGTTCTAACCAGATACCCCCAGGCCATTGAAACCGAAATACAGAATGTTCCAACCTTCATTCATCTCAAAAAACCCAGAAGCTTACGGATAAGATATATTACATTTTTGTAACTTTCTGAACTCTTCATTGTTTTTATAAGTTCTATCAATATAAAAGAATGCAAAAAAGCAAAAAAAAACCACACAGGTGAAATGAATTGAGAGAAGCCATTACTAGTAACAACTAGTCAAAAATAGGTTACTAGCAAGTCAGCCTCTACAGAATGAAAGTGTGAATCATTTTTGAAATGTATTACAAAACTTCAGTAGAACTCGAAAGATCTACTACGGACTAAAATATGTGGGTGGAATTAAATGGCAAGCTGATTCTGTACACAAGGTTAGGCATGGGAAAAGTCAGTGCTACTGTTGATCATGAAATAGCTGCTCAGGTCATCCATTCATGGCTAGAAGGCTGTATCTCAGCTGAATGTGAAACTGCATTAATAATTTTCTGAAATAATCAATATTATCATTGGATATTATGCATATCCAAATATAGAATGAGGATGACCATGCAATCTTACGCATGTTTATTCAGGTATTTAGTGTGGCTGACTTTCAGGTAAGGATTGCAGGCTTGTTCCCAGGACGCTCAATAGAAGTTGTGCCTTTGAAGAAACAATTATGTCATGAAAAGATCTATTGAGATAACTTAATGGATTAGAACTACACACATTCCTTTACTTATAGTGTTCTCACGGAATGATGTCCACTCAATTATGTTAGCACAACACCAACACCTGAGCAGAATATATTGTGCTAGAGGACCAAGAAAGCTTTATTCTGGTTCCATTTCTTTCTGTAACCTAACAACAACTTTATTACTAAAATATTCTGGCTTCGCTTTGTTTATTTCCAAATGTCATGCCCAATGTCTGTTCTCTCATCTGCTCCACTGGCCCACTATGCCTCCTGCTGCATGTGAGAGGACAGGCTGGAGGATGCTAAAACTCAGCCATCTGCTGAGAGGAGAACATTGCCCAATGTCCATGCCTAGTGTGATCTGAAGTGATATGGTTGCTTTTCTTAGTGCACAGAGGTGAAATGCAAGTGAAATGGGGTGTGTGAGCGAGCAAGAGAAACCAGACAGAATGGCAGGTGTTTGCATGATAATTGGATGCTCGTGTGAGAATGATGTGTGTTTTGGCCCCACTGTGGTCATGTTGGCCCTAGGAAACTTGACCTGAGAGAGGAAGCTTCCCCACACCTTCTGCAGATATTCAGCCACTGTGTCCAGTTTGTCCAACTTCAAGATGTTTATTCAAGATACTTGGGGCAGCGAGGATTGCCGCCACATTTGCTGCACACATGTCCATCATGACTGCTTAGATCTACTGGACCAGGACAAAGGATCTGGATCATTGTGATTTAAAATGCCATGAGAAAAGATGATGCCCTGACTCCTTTTAAGGGAGCAATTGTGAAACTCCTTATCAAGGAGCCATTGCTTGTCCCACTGGATCTAAATAACTATCATGTGGTGTCATTTTTTTTTCCAGGCAGAAAGGTCCTTGAATGTGTAATGGTTGGCCAACTCCACATTTTCTTGGATGAAAGTGATTATTTGCATCTATTCCAATCTGATTTCCAGCTTGGATGTGAGACTGAAATTTCGTTGCTTACATTGGTGGATAACTGGCACCAGAAGAGTGTGACCCTGTTTATTCTCTTGGACTTGTCAGAGACTTTTGATACAACTATGTTTTCTCTGTTGTTCCTGGCTTGATGCTCATTGTTTGCTTAGAGAGAAACAAACCATGGCCACTGGTTCACATGTAATATGAAGCCAACACTGTGATTTCTTTTGTTGCAGCAATGGGAAGAGCAAGGTGGGAATGGTTTGAGCATGCTGCTTATTTTCTGTAAGCCATAGCTTATTCCAGGCTATGGCTTACCAGGGTGTACAAACCAGGCCACCAAAACATTATGAGGCCAACACAGTTTAATTTAAGGATTTCTCTATCTGCCAAAAGAATTAGTTTGGAATCCTATGCACACAGGCTTGTAAATCCCATGGAAATCAAAGGGACTTATTTCAAGCGAAAGTAGAAGCAGGCTGCACTATTTGAGGGGTTTTTTGGGGTGGCGGGAGAAATGTCTGATTATTTATTTATTTTGACCATTTATATACTGCTTAAATACAACAGTCTCTAAGCCAGGCATCCCCAACCTTTGGCCCTCCAGATGTTTTGGACTACAATTCCCATCATCCCTGACCACTGGTCCTGTTAGCTAGAGATCATGGGAGTTGTAGGCCAAAACATCTGGAGGGCCGCAGGTTGGGGGTGTCTGCTCTAAGCAGTATACAAGTTACTTAGGACAAAAAGATCAGTTAAAATGATAAGATTAGAATTCAGTTAAAATGCCTGTTGGATATTCAACAAGGACAGGGGCTGCCTGACCTGAAATAATGTCACCAACATTTAGCTACTCTGCCCAAACTAGCCTCTATGTAATCCCACTGTCTTCAGTGGGAAAGATTTAAATGTGTGTTGAACTCTTTCTTCACTTAAAAGTGCTTACTTTGCCTAAGTCATGCCCTTTATACCAGCATAATTTCCTGAGTAAAACTCAGGAATAATGTTTTAACTTTTATTTTTGATGCTGATTTACTATGCAATCCTGTCATCACTTCTCAGACATACGTGTAGGATTGCAGCATCAGTGTGTTCAAATCTCCATAAAAGACATTAACAATTTTTTACTATAAAAAGGCTAAGGTTTCACTCTTCCTATTTGTACGTATACTAAATTATTTTTAAAGGATCTCACCATGATATTTCACATCTTTTCCATACAAAGTTGTTTTGTTGTCTTCTTTTATATTTAAAACATCCACACTTCCAGATGTCAGGCCAATGAAGAGTGAATTGCTCTGAAACAGGTATATAATTTCAGTTTTGGTATACACAAACTCATTGTTCTCTCTGTCTATAGGTCTAGTAACTTATAGTCAAGAAAAGAATGGCCTTGAGATTGCCACCCCTTTATGGAGAACATTCCTTCATGACTATCTTATAAAGCCATTCATCTTCCTTCAACCCAATTCTTCCTTTTACACAGCTTCTGCAATGGCTATAAGAAAAGGGTTTATTTGTTTTTATTTAGTTAAAGTTTTATACTTTTCTTTTTTTTAGGAACTTGCTCCACAAAGCAGAACCATAGCTGGGGGGGGGGGTAGCCATTTTTTTTGCCCTGGGTGAAGCCTCCAGAGGGGCATCATTGAGACTTCCAGCCTGTGTGTGTGTGCGCGCGCAAATATGCATGGGTGTGTGCCAAACTGGGTCTTTGAGCCAGGTGAAAAAGGCCTAGTTTCGCCTTAGCACAAAGCAGCCTAATATCTCCAGTAAAAACCAACTCCACCTGATAAGAAGATGTAAGAATACAGAATATAGTATGACAACCGAAGTAGAATAAAACAAAACAAGTCACAAAACAGTATTAAAATATAAAATTCAACAAGGGTTAAAAACTGGAGAGATAAAATAGGCTACCTTGGGAAGGCAAGGGAGAAAAGAAGTTTTCAACAGAAGTCAAAAATGCAACCAAGTTGGGGCTTGTTTCATTTCTAAGGGAAGAGGATTTCAGGCAACTGGTGCCACAATGCTTAAAGCAAGTGCTCAAGTTACAACAGTTCTTACCTTGTGTGGGGGGCACATCAGCAACAGATTTTCAACCACAGACCTAAGTGACTGGGGTAGGCTGTCGGAGGAGAGGTATGGGGCTATATAGACTAGTAGTAAAACATTGAATCTAGATTGGTAGCAAATTGGCCGCTACTGCAATCCATTCAACAAAGGTTTCACATTTGTTGATAGGTTGCCCCAGAGAGCAACCATGCAGCAGTGTTTTTGCAGCAACTGCAGCTTGACACAGCGCAATAACTCTAGCATTTCCATTAATGTGTCACACAGACATATTCTCACACTAGCACTCAATTGTTCTCGTTACTCACAAGCCTTGTAAAAACAATAGTATCGTTTGCTGTGTTCACTTGCGACATGAGCTCCAGACCAGGTAAGCTTCTGAAGTGTATCAGTTTGCATCTTGGGCTCTGGCACATAATTATTAGCTGCTGATGGGCCACATCGTGACTTAAATGGACCACCTAAACCAATTGATGTTTATATTTTAAAATAGCAGTTCCTGAATGGATAAAATTAAAAATTAAAAAAACCAAATCAGCGGGCCACTTAGAGCACATTTTCATATACTCTTTGGAAAGGTGCTGGTATGTTTAGGTTTCACAATAATGTTTCATATTAACCTTTAACATTCTAATGAGATATGTTGCTCTGGATGATCTCTCAAGAACCCTGCTTCCTAAGACTGTGGTTCTATAATGATTCAAACTGGTTGGACAAGCTGAGCCTGCCAGAATTCCCTTTTGCTGAGAGGGCTAGCAGTGATGGGCCTCAGTGGCTGGTCTTTGCATAACTAAGGAATTAGTTGGATAATTTGTGTGGAAAGGGGCATGCCTTTCTACTCCCAGCTTTGCCCTGCCTAGAGGAAATTTTGTGCAAACATGGAACAACTAGATTATGGTAATTAAGTGCACGTGATGTGCCTCACCCTTTAAAATATATGCTATGCGGAGGACAATTAGCAGTTCAAGATAATACATGTAGGACACTTCTTGTAGCAGCCTTTTTGGACCAATTACCGGTAATGTAACGTGATGATCTTATCACAATCCTGACAGTTCTCAAAAATAAGCAGTATATAAAAAAGGTTATATTTAAACTAAAAAAAACATTTTTACATATTGTAGAGAAAAGTAAGATTAGAAAAAAGCATACTTACTGGATCTGTATAAGCAGTCATTTCATAATAAACCAAATTCTGTACTGATGTATGGAGAAATAGAATTCGTCCATCCTTTAATAATAATAGTAATTTATTATTTGTACCCAGCCCATCTGACTGGGTTGCCCTAACCACTCTGGGCAGCTTCTAACATATATATAAAACGTAACAAAACATTAAACCTTATACAGGGTTTCCTCTACAGGGCTGCCTTCAGATGTCTTCTAAACATAGCTGTCAACTTTTCACTTTTCTCGCGAGGAATCCTATTCGGAATAAGGGAATTTCCCTTAAAAAAAGGAAAACGTTGACAGCTATGCTTCAAAAGGTTATATAGTTACTCATCTCCTTGACATCTTATGGGAAGGTCTTACACAAGATGGGCACCAGTACCGAGAAAGCCCTGTGCCTGGTTCCCTGTAGCTTCACTTCTCGCAGTGAGGGAACAAACAGAAGACCCTCGGTGCTGGATCTTGGTGTCCAGGCTGAACGATGGCTCATTAGCATAGGCGCCGACTCCATGGGGCCTGAGGGGGCCCGAGCCCCCTCAAAAATTCGTTTGGGGGGGCTCCGCCCCCCCAATAATCTCGGGCGCCCCTCCAGCAGAGCGCCACCGCCGCCCCTCCCCCAGCCCAAAATGCACAGGGTCGGGCTGCATGCCTCCTGCCCTCCCTCCCGAGCAAAAGCTCCACCCAATTTCCTTCGGAGCTGATTAATAGGCGCAGCACGCTCTCCCCTATTCGCTCACGAGGAGGCGGCGCCACTTTATCTGCATATTCATGAGCTTATTTATTATTCATGAGCTTTCCCGGGCCCCCCCAATATTTTTTATAAGTCCGCGCCCCTGCTCATTAGGTTCAATGAGATGAAAAATCTGACACACATACATACACTATCCATCAACACCCACACCTACAAACACCCACAGCTTTCCCCCAGAATGCCATAATATTAGAGTTTGCCTATAAAGTCAAAGACATGGAGATCCCAGGACATTACTTATTGCTCTGTTCTAATAAATAAATAAAGACTAGACAGCTTCCATGAGACTTGAATACAGTGGTACCTCGGGTTACATAAGCTTCAGGTTACAGACTCCGCTAACCCAGAAATAGTACCTTAGGTTAAGAATTTTGCTTCAGGGTGAGAACAGAAATCGTGCTCCGGCGGCATGGCAGCAGCAGGAGACCCCATTAGCTAAAGCATTAGGTGCTTTAGGTTAAGAACAGTTTCAGGTTAAGAACGGACCTCTGGAACAAATTAAGTACTTAACCCGAGGTACCACTGTATTTTGCAGGGTGGTGCAGTGGGAAGGAGGATGGGTGAATTACTGGCCTCCTAGTCTCATTGCTGACCGAGGCATGGAAATCTATGTACACTTAAGCTTGTAAAGTAAAAGAGAGATGGAAAATAATCTCATTGAGACCTATGCTGATCCTCTCCCCCAGGTGCAGCTTCACATGCAGGGGGTGGGGAGGGCACTGTGTGAATTATGCTCTGAGATGTTTTTTTTCCCATAATCTGTCCACTATCAAATTTCTAAATTTCTTAACTATCAGGCGGATTTTTAGAGCACAGTGACAGGTTGCCAGTAAGATAATTGCAATTACTGTACTTTCTGTACTCAACCTGTTTCATTTTAACTATTAGATCTACAAACTAACAAAGTTTCAGGTCCTAAATCACTCCATAATGAAACAAGTTATACAAGGTTTTTTAATGCTTTGTTGAAAACTGCTGTAGCATTCATGTTTCAGATTTCAGGGTCAGCAATCTGTGAAATTGTTCTTGAACATAACATGTTATGCAGCCAAACAACTAGATATGCATTTTGTGTGGAAGTCTGGTTTTCATGTGAGAGTACAGTGGTACCTCGGCTTAAGTAATTAATTCGTTCGGGAGGTCTGTTTTTAACCTGAAACTGTTCTTAACCTGAAGCACCACTTTAGCTAATGGGGTCTCCCGCTGTTGCTGCACCGCCGGAGCACGATTTCTGTTCTTATCCTGAAGCAAAGTTCTTAACCTGAAGCACTATTTCTGGGTTATTGGAGTCTGTAACCTGAAGCGTATGTAACCCAAGGTACCACAGTATAACAGAAGCATACAAGTAATCTTTTCAAAATGCTGACTATAACTGACTGTTCCTTACTGGGTTTTACACAACATCTCTTGACTGTTTTCTGTGGTCTTTTTTTTTAATGTTTTCATAATTTACCATAACAAATTATTATTATTATTGCTGATAAAAGAATACCAAAACCAAATAACATTATTAATGCTTATTTGGCTTGAAAGGATCAACCCACAAGCTGTGAAATACACCCTAATGAATATATATAAATAAAATGAATACAATCTAATTGCCATCCATTAGAAACACAGACTTGAGTAACTAAATGAAAAGCTTACCTTAGCTATATCCTAGCTATATCCTAGTGTCAGAACCAGCAGTGAAGGGTGGACTCAAATCCTGGACTTCTTAAAAGCTAAGCTGGAATCCTGTTCCAGGAATTGTTGCTCCTCTGCTGAGCTTAGTGAATGTCCAGGGCCCAGATAACTTTATTGGCTGCTTTTCTCTCTTCATTTCCCCTCACCGTGATTGGTTCTCTCCCACCCCCACCCCCCTTGCCACTACATTCACTTCCCATTCAAAGCACACCAAGTCTTGTACGGGAATGCAGTTTACAGACTTTTGCTCATCCTTCATGCTCCTTCCTCTTCTTGACCCTGCAAACTTCTGCTGATGTTCCCTAATCCCCTAATCTCCCTTCCTATCCTGCTGGATCAGACCAAAGGGCTATGTAGCCCAATATCCTGTTCCTCGCAGGGGCAAATCACATTGAATTCTGGCCTTGTTCAGCTTCCTGGTGTCCTTGTTTTGTCTTCTTGACTTAGAAACCTTAGCCCACCTCCTTACACTAGAAAGGGCTATTTCAGTACACTGATTTCCACTAAACATGTGGGGAAAACTTTCTGAGAGTAGGAGCTGTTCAACAGTGCAACAGTCTCCCTCGGGAGGTTGTGGACTCTCCTTCCTTGGAGGTTTTCAAGCAGAAGTTGGATGGCCATCTGTCATGGATGCTTTTGCTGAGATTCCTGCATTACAGGGGGTTGGACTAGATGACCCTTGGGTCCCTTACAACTCTAAGATTATATGATTGTGTCAAACCATTGATCAGCTAACCCAATACAGTGGTACATTGGTTCCCGAATGCAATCCATTCTGGAAGTCCGTTCCACATGATAGCCATGTTCAAATATATAAAAGGATGTCATATAGAGGAGGGAGAAAGGTTGTTTTCTGCTGCTCCAGAGAAGCGGATACGGAGCAATGGATCCAAACTACAAGAAAGAAGATTCCACCTAAACATTAGAAAGAACTTCCTGACAGTAAGAGCTGTTCGACAGTGGAATTTGCTGCCAAGGAGTGTGGTGGAGTCTCCTTCTTTGGAGGTCTTTAAGCAGAGGCTTGACAACCATATGTCAGGAGTGCTCTGATGGTGTTTCCTGCTTGGCAGGGGGTTGGACTCGATGGCCCTTGTGGTCTCTTCCAACTCTATGATTCTATGATTCTATGACTTCCAAAACGTTTGCAAACCATGGCACGGCTTCTGACTGGCTGATTGGCCTCGGAAACAATGCCGACAGCCAAAATGGACGTTCGGCTTCTAAAAAAAAAAAATTGCAAACTGGAGCACTTACTCCCAGGTTTGCGGTGTTCGGGAGCCGATTTGTTCGGGAACCAAGGTACCACTGTATTATCTATTCTAATTGGCAGCAGCTAGCCAAGTCTCAAGCAGACATCTTTGCCGATCTATTATGAAGGGAGGGACTATATAGCTCAGGGAGCAGAACACACACCTCAGACCCTAGCATCTAAAATGTAAGGGATCCTGAAAAGGACCTCTGCAGAACCAATCAGGAAAAGACCTCTGGCTCTGACACTGCCTGCCAGAGTAGGAAAAAGAGTGGGATGAATGACCAACAATAATGTAAGGATGCTTTGTATCAAATGCATAATCTGTTAATTTGAGGGTTTTAAGTTTCATATGACTACATTTGGATGTTATCTTAATAAGCTTTCCTGGGTGTCTTTGTAACCACTCTGCATTTCTAAAAGCCTGTCCTATTTCCCCTGCCCACGCACACCTCTGTCCTCAGGCAGTTCCTCAAGGAAGAAGTTGGAAAATCCCCCATAGCAGAATACTGCATAAAGCAGATTAAAATGGTTAACATATTCTGGAGGGGGCTAGTTTCTTTAAGACTAGTCCATAAGAAGCTGGCTTAGCCTATGGACATACCTTAAGCACCAAATTTGTAAATATTTGTCAATTCAGCATTTGCCTTTCCAACCCCTATGAAGCATGCAAATGTATACATACTAACCTTTACTGGCAAGTACAAATCTAGTTCATTAAATTAATTTTATGCATATATCATCTGGCTTTTTACCTGCATGCCAAGAACCAGAAATTCCTGGTTATCTGCAAACACCACTCCTTCATCTATCAAGTAGCACAATGGTGAAGACAAGCTGCAGAGGCATTCACATTTCACTGAAGTCCTGAAATTTCTTTTTCGAGTATGTTGAAAATGTTCATTCTTCTGAATACAGCTAGGAAGACATATTGAAGCAACTTCAAAGGTGGGAGCACATACTGGATGCAATACGAGTGACATGGGCACAAGAGACCAGTGTTACATGAATTTTGGCCAGTAAAGTTGCTGCACCAAACATAATGCCAGTGGGTGCAGAGTACCCAGGGGTACAATGCTACCTGTAAAGCCCCTGCCTCTCAGCACCCAGAAATCCTCTGTATCCCTTCCTGCCTCTCATTTTGCCAGTTGCAGGAGGGGGCAGGTGGATACTATCAGTATTTTATTTGTTTTTTGTTCCACTCTGGGAATCTGCTGGAGGAAGTTGGTCCTCCTCCTCCTCATCTCTGAGAGGTCTGTTGGCTTGTTTGCTGCCACCTCCTCTCTGGATGTCTGTTAATTCACTTGCTTCCTCCCTCTCCGGGATCTTTTTTAGGGGGGCGGCTCCCTTCTCCATCTTCTTTGGGGGGGGCATCTGTGTAGTTTCTTTCTCTTCTCTTCTCTTCTCTTCTCTTCTCTTTTCTTTTCTTTTCTTTTCTTTTCTTTTCTTTTCTTTTCTTTCCCTCCCAGCCTGTCTGCATCCCTTCCAGCACCCAAGAAGCACACATAGTATGAGCAAGCGGGGTCACTGCCAACAATTTGCTATTGGCAAAGCCTCCCGAAACAGCAATTTTGTGGTGTTGCCCCCATCTCCCCCTCCTTTTAAAAATCCCATGTGTGCCCATGGGCCTCAAAAAGCTGGGGCCCCATGTTCAGTAAATGGAATGTCACAGAAAACTATATCTGCAGAAAGAACCCTTTTTCATATAATTTTTGCTTTTTTAATAATTTAAATATTTATTAATTAATTACAGTTGAATCCCACCTGTCAGGGAACTGCCATCGGCTCAGGGGCGAGAGGGGAAAAGCCGGGTGGATTACAGAGAGCCCCCAAAGATCGTGGGAAGCAGCACCTCCTCAGTGGAGGAGAGTAACCACGCCTCCAGTGGAGAGGAGCTTCAGGGCTCGGAGGAGGCAAGGCGGTGCCAGGACACCTTGCCTGGGCAAAGCGGGGAGGAGAGAGGTCCTCCGTTACCCACGCCCTCCCTGCACAGTAGGCTTCTGCGCCGAGAGGGGAAGCGCAGATTGGGCGTCAAGAAACTCTGCTGGGGAAGGTTTAAGGACCGCCCACTCACAGATTCTGCCAGTGAATGAGCGAGCCACGGAATAGTGGCGCTCTGCATGGTGAAGGGTTTCTGGCACCAATAACGAGGCTTTACAGCCGACCAGGGAGGCATTTGCCTGACTGCTCTCGAGTAACCCCCTGATATCCTTACACCACCCTTCCTCCCAAAGAAGCCCAGGACAGTAAACATCAACATGTTAAAACAATAATAATATTGTTATGTGTTTTTTCTTTCTCCTTTTGGGTGTGTGTGTGATCCATGCATTATAGCCTTATCAACACACCAATCTAAGATGGTGACTTGTTCAAAACAATTTTTCCGCTGTTGCTCATCTGAAATTTCATCAAAATGCAAATGTCATTTCTTCCATAGGCAGAGTTTATGACTCAGTCAGACCTCTATAGGTCTGCTTGAAGTCCATGCCCACTAATGAAGTGAATAATTCATTCTGTCAGGACAGGGGATTCTGTTGTCATGTAAGAAATATTCAGCATGTAAAATCTCTTGAATATAAGCATCATCTTATCTATAAACCCTTTTTATAATTCTGTTCGCATTCATCACTCCCTGTTGACTAGGGATCACATATGGTGCTCTAGACATGTGGAATGAAATTACTTCAAAACTATTCCTGAAGAAATTAACTGGATTAATGCACTCTACCAATGCAGCCAAAGAGGGCTTGAACAGACAAAAATATTTAATGAACTGAAGCCTACACCAGATGAAAAAGCAGTTCAACAACAATTAGAAAGACTACCAAACAGATTAAGGAAACTTACGAAGCAAAGGGATGTTTCCTATACAAGTGTTGTTGTAGCTCTCCTATAGTCCACACTGCTGCTCTACATGCCGGATTAGTCCTAGAATCAAAGGACATTTCAGGTGTTAAACCCTCCCACAACATTATGAACTTACATAAATTACTATTGTAACATTAAAGTGAGATCATGCAAGAGTCTTTCTGACCTTCAAGAAATCTTCCTCAGTTTTATCATAGAGATAAAGGCACCTGAGCAAGGAGTGGGAAGCTTTGGGGGCTCCAGGCATCCCCCCACACTAGCAAAAAGTTAACGTTCTCTGGAAAAGGAAACCTCATCATGAAGGACTTGCCTTTGGGGAATGCTATCCCCTTCCCACAGAAGTGATCCGCAAAGATAAGGCCTTCTTTAACAATGACTTGAGGTCTATTGCAGAGAACAGGTGGGAAGAGCTGAACCCCTCCTGCACATCTTCATCGCCTGAAAGCTTACTTTCTCCCTTTTTGGAGGGCAGGGAGAAAACCAAGACTGCCACGCTGCCTTCATGCCTACAGGGTGAAAACTCACAGTCAACTTCCCTATTGGAGGTACTTTTGCAAGCAGCAAGGTGAATGCTTCTTAGATGCAGCGGCAGCACAGTCACATGACCACTGCATCTCAGAAGAGGTTGGCCAAACCTCTGAGAAGGAAGCCAAGCCAAAGTTCCACTCAACTTCCACTGGAACTACCAAAATTTATTTATTGCTGTTCAAATGGGCACGTCCTAGGATTGCTGGCTCAGCAAGCAAATTTTTTTTTTAATGGCTTCACACTCTCCCAGAATAAACAGCACATCCTCTATTAGTGACATTTACAATATTAGATTAGAAACAGTTTAGGATCTAGTTAGTCAAACCTCAAAGCAATATAACCTCTCAAATCCTTGCATATTGCACCACAAATCACAGTTACATAAGGTAACGGAAAATCAATAGGGTTAATAGAACAGAATTTCATTATTAAATCCCCAGTGGCATAAGAGGCTAAAAATTCACTTTAAGGGCAGTTTGGACAACTTTTATGGTAGTTTATATAAGCAAGGAGCCATTAGATTTAGCTCATTGCTAGTTATTAAGGAAGAAACATTTGAACATTAGCTACAAAAGGGAAGAGTGCCTCTGTCTCAACAAACCATAATAATTTTACTGTCTATACCCACCCATCTGACTGGGCTGTCCCGGGCTGCTTCCAACATACATAAAAACATAATAAACATTAAACAAGCTTCCCTATACAGTGCTGCCTTGTCAAATGTTTTCTAAAGGTTGTATAGTGGTTCAGGGGTTGCATAACTCCATACCCTCCAACATTTCTCTGATGAGAAAAGGGACATCCTAAGGAAAAGTGGGACATTCTGGGATCAAATAAGAAATCGGGGTGACTTCTTTAAATCCGGAATTGCCTCTGGAAGATACGGACACTTGGCATGTCTGGTATTCTGTACTACAAGCTCCTCAGTATTTTGCTTAGTGCTTTGTACACAGCCTAAGGCAATGAGGGCCAAATTCAATGAGATTGTTGCATTAGTGGAAGGCAGCACAAAGATTCTTGATAGGGCAATGAGAACTTCCTCCTCTCCTTGGCCCACATGATTCCCAGATCTGCTCAGGAGGATCTGGGGATCCCCACAGCAGATTTAAGGAGGGAGGGGGGGGGAGAAGGTTCTGTTTTGCAAGGAAAATCCTTGCACCAATGGAACCTTTGCCATAGCGCTACATCAAATACAACTCTGAGTTCATTAAATTTTCATCTGCTTAATTTCACCATGCAGCCTCTCCCTTTGAGCCAAATTACCCACTTTAAAAAAAAAATGTATTCAGTGTTAATGCTTTCGGCAGATTTGTTCCTTAGTATGTACAAAGTCCTCGATAGTAATCTTCATCGCATCAATAACAATGGGTGTAGCTTAATTAAGCAATAACCCCATTTTCTCAAGGCGTTAAGGGATGTGACTATTAGAATGGCTCATCATGAGTTCAAGCATTATGTTTGTCACATGTTAATTTGCAATTACGCATTATCCCACTGAATGTGTAAAACGAAACACGGATTCATTACCAAACAATAGGAACAAACTGGGACATAATAAGTCTGTCATTCTTGCTATATTTAAAACAAATGGCATTAAGTCACTTTCATAATAGAGAAGTCATATCATCTACTTTTATACAAAAATCTTCTGAGTGATATTTTCAGTATTTTTAAAACCAAATTCAAAGTACCTAAATACTTTGCTGTATTTAGGTAATTTAGAGCTGTGCTGCGTTTAGGTAATTTAGAACCCACTGCTCATTAAATTCTCACAGCAAGGCACAACATAAAAACATAATAAAATAAAACAACAATAAATAAAAAATCAAGCTGCAACAGCAATAAATCAAACTTACTTTACTGCACCATGAGAATGACAAAACACCTCCAATCAACTAACCAAATGCCTGAGTAGAGGAAAATATTTCTACAAAGGTTTTTAATGTCCACCCAATGTCAAATACTGGGCTGGTGTTTACAAGGGTAGGCAGTCGAGCAAACACCTAGGTCCTATACCGTATAGGACTTTACATGTCAATGCAACACACTGTGCTTGGTAGCTAACTGACAGTCAGTGCAGTTCCTCCAGAACTGGTGTGGGTTGCCACCAACTTTACTGTTGCTTTCTGTACCTGCTGCAACTCACAATCCAAGCCCACAGGCAGACCTATATAAAGCACATTGCAGAGATCCAACTGTGAAGCTACCAGTGCATGGACCACTGTGACTAAGCTAGACTGACAGCTAGACTGGTAACCAGGAGTGGCTGCCAAGACCATATAACACCGGTCCTGAAAGACCTACATTGGCTCCCAGTACATTTCCGAGCACAATTCAAAGTGTTGGTGCTGACCTTTAAAGTCCTAAGCGGCCTCGGCTCAGTATACCCAAAGAAGCGTCTCCACCCCCACCGTTCAGCCTGGACACTGAAATCCAGCACCAAGGGCCTTCTGGCGGTTCCCTCCCTGCGAGAAGTGAGGTTACAGGGAACCAGGCAGAGGGCCTTCTCGGTAGTGGCGCCCGCCCTGTGGAACACCCTCCCAGCAGATGTCAAGGAAATAAACAACTGACTTTTAGAAGACATCTGAAGGCAGCCCTGTTTAGGGAAGTTTTTAATGTTTGATGTTTTATCATGTTTTTAATATTCTGTTGGCAGCCCCCCAGAGTGGCTGGGGAAACCCATCCAGATGTGCGGGGTATAAATAAATAATATTAATTACTACTACTACTATTACTACTACTATCCCTGGCCCAGGAAGAAATGCCCCCATCACCATCTCCCACAATACAGTGGTACCTCAGGTTAAGAACTTGATTTGTTCCGGAGGTCTGTTCTTAACCTGAAACTGTTCTTAACCTGAAGCACCACTTTAGCTAATGGGGCCTCCTGCTGCTGCCACGCCGCCGGAGCACAATTTCTGTTCTCATCCTGAAGCAAAGTTCTTAACCTGAAGCGTCTGTAACCTGAAGCATCTGTAACCCGAGGTACCACTGTACTCTGGAGGGTTCCCCAACTCCCAGGACCAGAGTCAGTGGATGGTAGTGCTGGGCGCTTCATGGTAAGACAGAATTGGCAAAGTTCACCTTCCCATTCAAACTATTGTTAGTCCTTGATTGTTATCATTTGGACAGGAGTTTACAAAATGTTGCAGAAGAGAAGCAATTCATAAATCAGGTATACTGAGTGCTACATATACCGTATTTTTCGCCCTATAGGACGCACCGGCCCATAGGACGCACCTAGATTTTGGGGGGGGGGGGGATAAAGGGGAAAAAAAATTTTTTTCCCAGGCTCAGGGCTGGGGAAGCTCGGGATTCCCCCTCCCCCAGCCCCCATAACAGGACCCAGAGCCATGCTGAAGCTGCGTGCAGCTTTGGCATCACTCTGGGAGTTTGCGGGGCTGGAGGAGGGGGAAGCCCTCCGCCAGCCTTCTATCCAAGTCAGGGGACAGCGGGAAAGGCGCGCTGCGCCTCCCGCTGTCCCCCGAGTTTGCGGGGCTGGTGACGGGGAGGAGCAGGCTTCTCCCCCCCCCAGCCTTCTAACCAAGTCGGGGGACAGCGGGAAAGGCGCGCTGCGCCTCCCCGCTGCCCCCCGAGGTTGTGGGGCTGGCGGTGGGGCTCTCCAGGCTTCAGCAAAAGCCTGCATTTGCCCCATAGGACACACACACATCCCCCCTTCGTTTTTGGAGGGGAAAAGTGCATCCTATAGGGCGAAAAATACGGTATTTATAATTTTGTGTTTTATGAGGATCATTTGAGTATTATTATTAATGTATTTTACTTTTTCTTTAGTTTTTTTCTGTTTGATATATTGAGGTTGTTTTATTCTCTTTTGTTTAGTTTGAATTTTATGGTACATTAGGTTGAAAACCTTTAATAAAATTGATTTTTTAAAGGAAAGAAATCAGGTATGCTGGAAATCCAGAAGATGAAAATTTAGATACTCTCTAGATTCTGTGGGTCCTCTGCGATTACCATATGCGATCAACCATAATTAAGACAATGAAACCATTGTAGCTAATTTAGTATGTCCATTCATTCAGATCTTATTCCTAAATACGCTGAAAGGAAAAAGTATGCACAGGCCTTCATACTGCCAAGCAGTACTAAAAAACATTATTCTTCTGTTTATATGTTCTCATGTATATACCCTTGCTGAGACTGATTTGTAGAAAGGATGATTTTTTTTATTAAAAAAATCACTGCCAAGCCTCAGCAGCTAGATAGCTGCTTGAAAGATTTTTCATCTGCTAGATAGTTCTGATGTAATCAAAAAAACTCTCTTAATTAAAACAAGCTGAAAAGGTTCACAACTCCCAAGAAGATGCGTTATAAAACTTCCTGGCTTCACCCAGCCCTTTCCACACTGAGTCACATGAGGAATCCTTGCACATCAGCAGAGGGTTTGGGCATCATCTTCTAAGGTGTGTGGTCCATTGAGCATTTCCAGTGACCCATTTAAACTGTTTCACAGAACGCAAACAACTTTCTCCTCCAGCTGCTTATTACAGAACATGAATACTAGCGTGCAAGCTTGTACATGTTTGTCTGCTGTTATCAGTCTGTTCATTGAGGAATCCCTTATGAGTTTCCATGTTTCAAAACCACTAACATAGCAAGTACTTCAGCTCAGTACTTGATAGCTTTATCCAGTTTACTTTAATGGATAACTTTACTTATGAAGATGCGGAGCTGAAACTGACCAGAGATACCGATTTTCAAGGCTTCAAGGAAGAGAGAAGATTAATTCTAAAGACAAGCCTGTCTCTGTCTTCTGCTCAAAGGGGGTAAGCTGGCAGGTTCATCATTCTTGGAATAGAAATGAACACACCCCCTTATGGCTGGTTAGGGAACATATTTATATGCTCTAAGTGTCCCAGGATCAATCATCATTTTATCTCTTTTAAATAACTCTTGCCCTGCCTTACCGTATTTTGCTTTTTGGAGAGATTTTGGGGCAGCCTATATACAAAAAATGTAAGTGTACACAGTGGTGCACTGGTTTCCATTTCACACCCACAACAAACATTGCTGAATGTGAAATGCAACTATTTGATAAATAGAACTGTGAGTTTGAACATTCTAAAGTTTAAAAAAAACTGAAACCACAAAAGTATGAAAAGTGGGGTATGGTTGTAAAAAAAAAAATAGTAATAAAAATATTGAAAACCACTATGGTTAGATTCTAGCTAACCCTGCTTCAAAAGTTAACACCAGACAGGCTATTGCAGAGGAAATGCATTCATCATATATCAGGCTTTAATTTTGTTTTCATTCTGGGGTTTTCTCCCCGCATCATGTTCCATTTGGGGGATTGCTCAGCCATTCTTTTCCTATAAGCCACTTCAGGAATGGTCCCCACACCTTTGGCCAGGAAAATCTGAGCAGGAGGTAATACCTACCATTTTCCAGGAATAATCTCCATTTTGACCACAGCAGAGATTCCCTGAAGTGCCTCAGTGTTCTACCATTGTCTTTCACTGAAGATACAATGGCAAAACATACATTTACCAAATTCTGCAAAGCCCAGATATATTTCCACTGCACTTTTAAACATATTTGAACTAATATGACAGACGTGCATCTGCTCAGCAATATTTTAAAGAGCAACATGTGCAAGGACAAGCAGCAGCACCTAAGAGCATAAGGAGAGCCTCTATATCTGGCCAGTGGCCCATCCAGACTGACATTGTCTCCTCACAGCGGCCAGCCAGTTGCCTGTGGCAAACCCACAGGCAGGACCTGAGGACAACAGGACTCTCCCCACCTGTGGTTTCCAGCATTTGGTATTCAGAAGCATAATGCCTCAAACCATGGAGGAAGAACATAGCAAAAGCCACTGATAGCTCTGTCCTCCACGAGGGCGTCTAATCATGTTTTAAAGTCATCAAAGTTGGTAGCCTTTCGTGTGAGCAAGTTCCATAATTTAACTATGCCGCTTTCCTGAATCTTCAGCTTCACTTGATTGTCTGTGAATTTTAGTGTCACGGGGAGAAAAACTTTTCTCCATTCCATGCATGGTGTTATATACACTGGTACCATGTTGCCTCCTACTCGTCTTTTCTCTAAACTGAAATGTCTCAAGGCTTTCCTCACAGGGGAGATCATTTTGGTTGCCCTTTTCTGAACCTTCTTCCAACTCTACAAAATCCCTTTTTCATGTGATGTGACCAGAACCGTACACAGTATTCCAAAATGTAGATTTGTATAACAACATTGCAATTATTATTATTATTATTATTATTATTATTATTATTATTATTATTATTATTATTATTTATTTATACCCCGCCCATCTGGCTGGGTTTCCCCAGCCACTCTGGGCGGCTTCCAACAAAACACTAAAATACAATAACCTATCAAACATTAAAAGCTTCCCTAAACTTTTGGCACAGGTTTATTTTTCATTCCTTTTCTAAGGGTTCTTCGCATGGAAATTTGCCCTTTTCACAGTTGCTGGGTTGACATCATTCTTGAGCTATCTACGACGACCCCAGGGTCTCATTCCTGGTCAGTCACAACCAGTTTAGGTCCTATGAGTGAATATGTGAAACTAAGACCTTTTTTGCCTTGATATAAGGACAGAGGAGTATAATGGAGGCACAATGATACTGAGATGTTGGGAATTTAGGGCAAAGGAAGGATTTGGCAACAATTAAACAAATAGACTAAAATGCAATAATAATTAAGGAAATTGTTTTGTTTACTGTTCACTTGCCACAAATACATTACAGTGGTTGTGGTGTGTGTGATCTACTGTTCCAAAGTTTCATTTCCAATTCTTACTAATCCATTTTAGAGCCATAATACAGACTGCCACATTTTAAAAATGCACATCTCTATCATTAAAACAACAGATGCACATTTATTATTTTGCACATTGTACTTCCTTTATTTAGAAGAGCAGTTTCAGGGACACATGGAGAACAGCACAGAAGACCCTGAAGGAGGAGTGGTGGGAAAGGACCAGGTACTTCTTTATGGTGTCCTGTGGGCAGCAGGTGGGGGTTGAATTGTTTTTCTTTGTTAATATGGTATGTCTGTTTGTGATTTTATATTGTAAACTGCCCTGTGATCCTTGGATAAAGGGCAGTGTAGAAATGTTAACAACAACAACAACAACAACAACAACAACAACAACAACAACAACAACAACAACAACAACAACACTGTTGCGGCACTGCCCCACCAGGCAAGCCACTCTGTCCTGAATGTTATCCCATGAGAACCCCCACTTGCAGTCTCAAATGGCACAGCCCAGACACTTATTTACCTGCTGTTTGTATGAGAACTAGGCCTACTATATCACAGGTACTTGAAGTTAATCACTGGAGGTGCCACTGTCCCAGCCAGGAAGAACCCTCTGAACTGGGCAATGACACATCAGCAGAGGAGGAAATCTACACAGAGAAAGGGAGACATCCCATATTAATTGAATTCAAACCCACACCCGCCATTTCAGGCATTATGGTTTGTCCTCTACTGAACTTAAAGTGGACAGGGAAGACACAGCTGTTTGTTTTCCCTAAGGAGACACATTCAGTTTTATTGTACAATTATATAGGCCTACAGTTAGGACTTATTCAAAAAGAATACACTGTAACTCCACTTATAGACAACCAATTTTCAAGTAATGTCCTAAAGAATTCACTTTAAAAAAAAATTACGAGAGCACCAATATTAGGATGGAAAATGCCATAAAAAGTACTGGATTTCAGTCAAATTTACTGCAAATACAGTGATACCTCGGGTTACATATGCTTCAGGTTACATACGTGTCAGGTTACAGACTCCGTTAACCCAGAAATATTACCTCGGGTTAAGAACTTTGCTTCAGGGTGAGGTGTCAGCAGGAGGCCCCATTAGCTAAAGTGGTGGTTCAGGTTAAGAACAGTTTCAGGTTAAGAACAGACCTCCGGAACAAATTAAGTACTTAACCTGAGGTACCACTGTACATATATTTAGCCTCAGAGCATTAGACACAGGTAGTTGACATATTTATAACACTATCATGTTCTACTGGCATAAGTATCCTCAATTGTTTCATTTCCTTCTTCAAAATCCAGAACATTTAATTAATTTCAGGTTATTGTTATATTGTTTAAACAAGTAATCAGAGTGGCTTTCATATCCAGAAGTAAAAATATAGAAACCAAGAATACACACACATCGTACACAGCAACCAGCATAAAACAATATGTTAAAGCTGTACAAATCAAATATTTAAAAGCTATCAACATGCAACTAAGATGGGGACAGATGAAACGTCTCCCTGGGGACAGATTCCTTAAATTGTGTACCATCTTTAAGAAGGTCCTGACTTTGATGTCTACAAATCAAATGCCATTAAAAATGTGCCTCAGATCGGTCAATATGGACAAGTAATGCAGTATTTTTAGGTAATGTTCACTTCACTGCCTCTTTGCCTTAGAATGAACAACATTAAAAATATAATTTCATTTTTCTATATCTTTTAACTTGTAGCAACACATACCAACTGACCAATCAACTGTTTTCAATATTACGGTGAGAATGCAAGTTTATCTTACTCATCAGCAAATTTATTTTTGGCTTCTGTTAAAAACCTTCAGCACCTAATAACAGTAAAATCTTCAGGTGCTTCAAAAATCCCCAATGTCACTTGCTAACATCACCCAATAGAGGGGGGAAAAATCTCTTGAGAGTTAATCCAAACTAATTCTTTGGAATTAAGGGTGGATGATTACTATCAATCACCAGGGCTCATGTTTAAGCCAAAAATGCTACAATTCACTGAGCACATTGTGTGAGACAATGCCATTTTGGCAAGAGCTGAAAGGGCACAACAAAAGGTTTTACAGAGGGAACTGGAGTCAACTTCTATGGCTGGATGAGTGGAGTTGAGAAGCACAAGCTAGAGGTGCCTTGTAAACTGGAACAGTAAATTGAGCCTACACCTTTTGCATTAGGCTTCACCATGTTGTTTCTGTTTCTGCAGTTGAAGAAGTACCGAAGGGGCCTATATACACACATTCTTGGCCTCAAATTACAAATGGCCTGTTCTTTAACCTACACTACTCAACTTGTTTATTTAAAACATTTAAATATTGCATTTCCTTGGCTCAAAGCAGTTTATGTAAAAGTACAACACAACATAAAACCACAATAAAATGAGACTCGCATACTTTTTACAGCAAACAAGAAATTTAAAATAATTCAGCAGCCAGCAAAACAATAATTTAGTCAAGCCCCGCATTCAGTCAGGCTCTAGGACTCCAGCCTCACCTCCAGGTGAGGTTTAATGTTGAACTGTTGGCATTTGTTCATCAGCTGCTTTTTTTTAGGCTGTTAGGAATGTTCTATGTACATGTTAATATTGTACATATGATATTGTTAAGTTACTGCTTTATTGCTATACGTAGCTCACCTTGGGACCATTTGGTGAAGGGTGCATAACAAATATGCTAAATAAATAAGTAAATAAGTAACCACATGGAAAAAGAGGGATTCACAGCTGCTTTGAAAGTTCATAAAGAGCAGTGGCTAGTGAAATGATTCTCTGTTGAAAGCTACCCATGATGGATGTGAATCAGTCAAAGAAGGAGATAAAAGCTTGTAACAGGTAAGAAGTGGCACTGAAGCTATGCCATTGTTACTCTGTCCACAACCACATGGTTGTATGGTGCTTGACTGAATTGCCCTCTGCTACTGTGCCCCAATAATAACCTGCAAGTGGAAGCTTCCCCTACCCCGTGACCCCAATCTTCATCCAGTGACAGATAGACAATTCTAGCTAGCAAACTGCCAGGAAAAGCAATCTACACCCCAGATCTGCCATGCTAGAGGAGGTGTCCAGTCCTGCCTGGCTCTATCAGAAGAGAAGCCCCTACCAGCGAGAAACACACCAATGCATCTACCCAAATGGAAGGCAGAAGCTACCACTGGTGATATCCCTGTCAATGAAAAGTAATGAATGGAGCATTTGGGGAGGGGGGCTTGGCTGCTATAGGCTCTGCTGGGTCCTGCTATCACATGACAGCAATTAGACTCAAACTAAGCCTCTCCACTATGCCTGCCTAGAAGTTGGGACAGCGAAGGGGCATTTTCCTTACCTACCCATCCCTTTTTGCCCTGGCTAGTCAAATTGGTAGGGCTGAGGAGCATACAGTGCTGTCTGTGTTACCGCATCAATCGCCACCCCAGTCAGTGAGGGATTAGGATTGTAGCCTGCCTCACAGGTCTTGACTTCCAAGGGAGATAATTTGACAGCCTTAGGGACAATAGCATAATGCCATACAAATCTATGGTGAGACCGCATTTGAAACACTGTGCACAGTTCTAGTCGCCACACCTCAAAAAGGATGTTGTAGGGTTGGAAAAAGTTCAGAAAAGGGCAACCAAGATGATCAAGGGGATATAGCAACTGCCCAATGAGGAAAGATTGCAGCAATTGGGACTTGTTCATTTAGAAAAAAGGCGAGTGAAGGCTACAGGATAGAAACTTATAATACGATGCATGGCATGGAGAAAGTAGACAGAGAACAGTTTTTCTCCCATGTTCTTATGAATATCCAAGGAAGCCGAATGCTGGGCAATTCAGGGCAGATGAAAGGAAGCACTTCTTCACACAGCACACTGTTAAACTATGGAACTCACTCAAACCGGAGGCAGTGACAGCCACCAACTTAGATGGCTTTAAAAGAGGATTAGACAAATTCATGGAGGAAAAGACCATCAGTAGTTACTAGCTTCTGAATACCAGTAGCTGGAAACTGCCAGAGGAGAGAGTGCTCTGGTGCTCAGGTGCTGCTTCTTGGTTTCCTACAGGCACCTGGTTGACCACTGTAAGAACAGGATGCTGGCCTGGATGGGCCACTGACCAGATCCAGCAGGCTCTTCTTGTGTTCTTAATGGCTGTAAAGTCCTGCTTCTTGCTGCTGCTGATTTCATCTAATGCAAAGAACGTAAACAGTGTAGCTCTTAGTAATAGTATCTTAGTTAGAAATGAGTTATTGTGGAAAGAGGTGACCAGGTAAGATAGATGGATTTGATGCTATGATGGGCTGTAAGCACTAGCACCTAGAACTGGGTGCAGATGATCACAGGCAGCTGGTGCAGCTGCTGCAGAAGCGATAAAAGATGTTATTTTGTCTTCCTATTCATCAGGGCTTCCTCACCCGCTGAACAAATTGTGAACCACACTTGTGTAAGAGTTGGATTGATGCAGTAACTGGAATGGCAAGCAAAACGGTTAGCATGATTACCTTACTGTGTAGACCCATATTTCTGAAGGTGTCAGGAGGAAGAAAACAGTTCCACTGGCTCGGTTGTAGGTAAAACTTAGAACTGGCTGGATCAGAGGAGGATAAGGAGGTGGCAGAACTGTGCATAATGTTTCCCCATCTTGAAGTGAGAATATTCTTAAACTTTGGAAAGAAAACAGAGAGCAAACAGAATTTTTTAAAAAACAAAAAACTATAGGTCAACTATTATATACATCAGTGTTTCCCAAACTTGGGTCTTCAGCTGCTTTGGGACTATAATTCCTATCATCCCTACCACTGGTCTTGCTAGCTAAGGATGATGGGACTTGTAGCCCAAAAATAGCTAGAGACCCAAGTTTGGGAAACACTGGTATACACTTTAAAAAGAACTCTTTTACATTGCCATAAAAGGGCCCCATATATGCAGTCATCTTTATTTAGGAAACTGCTTTCAGTTTTAGATACTAGCATAAGGATATTATGGCTACAGTCCAATACACACTTACCAGGAAATAAGTCCTCCTGAACTCAGTGGGGCTTACTTCTGAGTAGATATGTATGGAATGACTCTGAACCATTTGCTTCAGAGTTATATCATCCAGATAGTAATACATTTATTTTGGAAGGATCACAATGTGTTCACACTGGAAACAGTAAGAATTTGCTTTTTAAGAAATCTGTTTTACAGAAATCCCAACATTTCAACATACCTGTTGTCAGCACCCATAGCAACCACCCTGCTGGACTTCTCATGTGCACTACAGACGTAGAGTTTAGTTATCGGACTGTTGAAATGAGTCCAAAAGGTAGTAAATGAATTCAGATCATATATATGAAGATTGCGGGGAGAACAGCAGTACAGAAAATTATCATCCACTGTGCCAATCCAACGTATTCCTTCTTTGAATGGTGATATGCTGGATATAAAAGAATGGTATTATAGGCCAGATGTGAGCTGAAGAAAAGTGCTGGGAGCTGGAGTTAGGAGTAGATCAGCCATAAAACACCTGGTGTCAGTGAAGTTAACTTTTAATTCAAAGAAAACAAAACAGTGCGGGCCTAGTGACCACAGCAACTCTTCCCACTAGGTCTTGCTCCAGTGAGGCAGTTTTGAGTAATGAAGGTACCCGCCTTCCCACTGCTCTCTAAGGATCCTCCCCAGGATCCTTCCCCAGTAGCCTAAGGCTCTGTTGTCTTGTCTCTCTTTGCTCCACCCTCTTCATTTCTCTGCATGTTCTGGGGGACCATGGGGAGGGAAGCAGGCCACAGCAGGGGGGGGGGGAATTCTCTGGCTTCTTCAGCAGCCTGCCTCCACTCAGCCTCTGCTTCTGTCTCTAATTCTGGACTGCTCTCTGACACAGCCTCTTCCTGCTCACTAAACCCTGTTGCCTCTTTAGCTTCCAATATCTCTTCCTCCCTGTCTGCTCCCTCTGACCACTCATTGTCTTTCCACCACCAATCCCCTGTCTCTGAGCCTTCTTCCCTTGGGGGTTCCCCAGCTAGTGCCTCCCACCACTCCTCTGCACTCAGCCAGTCCATGGTTGAAATTCATGACATGACACTCTTGGAAGCACATCAAATTCATTAAAATTTGTCCTCATCATCCACATTATGGATACTGATGCTAAGTCAATGAGGGCAACATCATTAGTCAGTTTGGCACATTTGTCAAACAGCCAGCAAAAAGAAGGAACTTTGTAACAACAGGTAATTACGGTTTGTATCGTATGCAAATATAACAGAAAAACGCTACTATAAGCAATATATAACACCAGCCCCTACAAAAGCCATTTAAAAATCATTATAATTATATAATTTGTTGAACGATTTATAGTGAATTGTACAAAGTACGTGATGCAATATCTTTGACAATCAATATATTCAGGGGGGAGAATTTTAAAACAAAAAATTAGTATAATCCTATACATGTTCACTCAGACATCAATTCCAGTGAGTTCAGTGGAGCTTATTCCCAAGTAAGTGTACATAGGATTACAACATTAGTATTTTAGAAGCTTTATGAAATGCTAGTCAACCTCCTAGTGTGTAAAATGTATGAACTGGATGCAAAGGTACCCTTCCACCTCCAGATATAAACCCATATATTTATAAATTAGGGAGTACTACCTTGTTTAAACTACCTGTAAAAAATGTCCATTGTATCAAACGACCAGAGTTTGACTGATCCATCTAGAGATCCAGAGATAAATAAAGAGGAAGAGTTTGGGTGCAGCAGAAGCTTTGTGACAGTTTTCGAATGACCTTGAAATGTGTGCAGCAAGGAGCCTTGGTCACTCCAAGATTTTACTGGGTAAAAAGAATAACAGGAAGATACGAAATTAGTAAAGCTGTAACAATTCAGTTATGATTACAGAGTTGGATCCACAGGTTTTGTTACTGAAATCAGTGTTTGAAATTGGGTATGTCAACCCCTTCCTTTTATGACGGCTTCTTCAGTTGCAGTTTTAGGATGTTAGAGAGGGTGTGATATGCTTTCCACTTCTGTGCAAGGAAACTCACCTGGATCGCTCTATCATGTCACTATTTGCTTGGCTAAGGAGGACACTCCAGTCTCCAGCTTTGCACTGTTCTGTCAAGATCTATCCTATGTTTAGTGCTTGAATTACAAGGGGAAAGAGGGGATGCTTCCTAACTTTTTATGACAGCTCCATAAACTACTTTATTAGAAGGTTGTGGATGGTTTGGCTGAAAGTGTGAGGAGTTAGGAGCGGGGTTTGGGGATTTAAGTAGCTTGGGTTTTGAGAAGTGCAGAGAAAGAGATTTGGTAGAAACTCCTTCTGTACATTGTACATTGATCCAACTCTATATCTGCAAATTACTCTCCAGTAGTTTTAACAAACACAATGTAAGGTCATAAAATTCTAAAGCTGAAAGAGACCTGAGTGACATCTAGTCTGGCTTTATCATTGCAATATCTTTCTTGGATCTAAGCCATAGCCCCAAATAATTCTATCTGCAAACATCCAGTTTTAAATTCTACTGATAATAATCTCCAAATCTGAAGTCCCAATTAGTGAATGCTGCAGGAGGTCTATATCTCATATAAGTAGTAAAAGGTAAAGGTAAAGGTACCCCTGCCCGTATGGGCCAGTCGTGACCGACTCTAGGGTTGTGCGCTCATCTCACTCAAGAGGCCAGGAGCCGGCGCCGTCCAAAGACACTTCCGGGTCATGTGGCCAGTGTGACGAAGTGGCAACTGGCGAGCCAGCACCAGTGCCGCACACGGAAACGCCGTTTACCTTCCCGCTATAAAGCGGTCCCTATTTATCTACTTGCACTTAGGGGTGCTTTCGAACTGCTAGGTGGGCAGGAGCTGGGACCGAACGACGGGAGTTCACCCCACCGCGGGGATTCGAACCGCCAACCTTGTGATCAGCAAGTCCTAGGCACTGAGGTTTTACCCACAGCGCCACCCGCATCCCCTAATATAAGTAGGAGATAGTTCTAAAATCCAACAGACAAATCTGGCCTGCTTATAAATCCATTACTGATTTGGTACTAAGTCTTCCTCTGAAGAGTTAACAGCTTGTGACTCATGAACTTCAAAATTCTTGTCTTAACTTTTTTTGTGGGGGGTGCGGAATCTATACTTCCATAACTGATCTCTTCATGACTGCGTCAAAACTGAGAACTTGGACTAAAGTGAAATGTTTTCTCCCACCAAATTATAAATTCCATTGTTAGCAGAGTAGTCACAGCAGCAAGAAAGCAGTTTTCCTGGACTGGCAAGTGTGACCATAGTGTCTTCTGGCTCCATGAGCAATAGAATCAGAGCCAATTCAGGGCCTATTTACCTTTCTAAGAGTGCATC
Organism: Podarcis bocagei; assembly: GCF_964188305.1. Lineage (NCBI taxonomy): Eukaryota > Metazoa > Chordata > Lepidosauria > Squamata > Lacertidae > Podarcis > Podarcis bocagei. Next base: position 44,917,169 of record NC_138126.1, read on the forward strand.
TAGTTATTTTTGTACGATCTACCATTGGTAATTCCATGTGGAGATAGTGCAGGCTACATTGCACCTTGTGATCTATCATCCACTGTCCCCATTAAGTTTCTGACTTTCTTGTGTGGAAGCTTGTATTTCATTAAACTCTTCCTTATTTCTTGCTGATGCTTTAACAAACTTTTCATTGGTAACTTGTGGTTTTATATTTTTTGGCACCCATCCTGAGCACTTTGAAGGAAAGGCAGGATGTGGATGGTTTAAATGATGTATAAAATAATACATGAAATGTATTAATTTGGTTGAAGAAGTGCCTCCTGTACTAGTTAAAACATGCATTGTGATTGTCAGAGGCCCTTTTGGGGTCTCTTCTGACAAAAAGTTCATTATGCAGTGATGCGGTAAGCAGCCTGCTCTGTGGTGGCCGCCCATCTGCCAAGGCTGGTCCCAACTGAAAACTTATGGATTTGCCCAGGGTTCTGCTGGTTATAAGTTTCAAAGCTTCAGACTGGAAGGATGAAGTCTGCCCTGCTGTTATAAATAATATTTTTTAACCATGGTATTTTAGTTGCTGTCATTTAAGTACTGTATTGTATTTCTGCTAAAGTTTAATTTTATGAATTTACTGCATGTACCCCTCCAGAAATCAGTAATGATAAAGGGCAAGATAAAAGTATTTTAAATAAGCATTCCTACAAATTTCACATTTAAATTAACAGTAATTGGAGATTTAAACCCTTGTATTTTTTTTCTTAACAGCAATAAATTGTGCCATAAAATAAGGAGATAAGTATGAAGATAATATTGGATTATTTGCAGCTTCTCTGGGACAACTTACTTTCATTGCCTTTGCAGGAAGTAACCAAAACGTTAACGTCAGATGAGTAGACACAAGAGGTAATTTCGCTTGTATGTGCATTTGGTATCTCGAATAGCATTTTCCCGTTTATGTTGTAGCAGGTGAAATGGCATTCAGAAAAGCAGTAGTATCTTTGCATAAGGACATCAAAATCCATATTTGTGCACCACCTTTTCCCCATGTGTGGATATTCTCTACTGCATTAAATATATATACACAATAATAAAACATAGCAATGTGAAAATACTGTAGGAATTATTTGAATCTGATAAAAAGAGAAAATCTGCTAGAACCAGATGTTTTATATGAACTGTCACTACTGAGCAAGAAATATATGGCTGGATCCAATGTGTGACTTCTACAAATGGAAGGGCTGCTTCTGTTTGTGGAAAGGACACCGAGAGCCAATGGCGGAAGGAAAGAAACAATTCACACAAATTCTCCTTTTTAGCTGCAGGAGCCAGGGTCACTTCCTCAACCCTCCAGCACAGTTTTTCAAGCATCACCAGGGGCTACAGAGGGAAGAAGGAATCAGCAAAAACCACCTCCTCCCTTCCTCCATCCAATTGGAGCATCACATGAACCAAGATCTGCTCATGAAAACTCTGGACCCAAGACATGGGTGTAACCACACACTGCTAAACGTATTGCATACTATTATTTATTTATCAATAGGCCCAGAAAGTTTCACAACAATAAAAATATAAAACAATATTTTATAATTGAAATCAAGTATAATACAAAGAATATCTCCAACAGAACAATAAAAATCAGCATTAAATTGTTCATCATTCTATAAAAGTCTGGCAGCAAAATATCACCTAACACTTCACTTCACATCTCTGCCCAAAGCCTGCCAAAAGATCTGCTCAATGGAGCTTATCCTTGGCAAGCGTATAGGATTTCAGCCTAAGTAAACATTTTCATTCCATTTGTAAAGCTGTGAGCTAAAATAGAATTTGTGTAAACTTTTTTTGGGGGGACGGGGAGGGCGTAGACACACATCTGTCAGATCCTAGCTGAAATAAAATCTTTGATTTCTCCATTAATGTCTACTGGTAACTTTCACTTCTACCCCAAAGCATATTTGAAAATAGCTTCTCAGAATTAACCAGCAGCTGATCCATTGAGACAATATGATATTTCTCTCTCATATATATATATTTCTCTCTCATATATGTGTGTGTGTGAGATATATATATATATATATATATATATATATATATATATATATATATATATGCAGGTTTTGGTGTCTTCGGGTGTCTTCCCGTGTAAGAGTTGGGGTGTCTAGGCGACGTTTCGACGAGGTCTCACTCGTCATCTTCAGGCTGGTGCTTTCGGCTTCTTGTTACTGGAACAGAGCAGGATCTCAGTGTTTGAGTTCCTATAAATACTGTTGAGGGGGTGTGGTGTATAGCCTCCAACGTTCTGGGCAGAGAGGAAGTTCCCAGGTTAATGTGTCTTTTCTTCTTTTGTTCATTAATTACTTGAGGGATATCTTGAGTGATTTCTTGAGTGATATTCTGAGTACCACTTAGGAGGGTCATTAGGTGTGGATTAGTTGCTAAAGCTTTCGTGTCTTGACCTCTTGACCTTGTGAAGAGTTTTTTCTGAGAAGATGGCTGTACTGCACTTAGTTGTGCTCTGGCTTGGCTTCGTGTATAGGGGCGAGCTGTGGTTTTGTGCCCTGTGCCAGCCAGATCTGTGTAGGGATTGCAGGGGGGTGCAGCATCCGGAGGTGCCACTATGGTTTGGCTACTGGATGGTGTCTGTAATTTATCTGTGGAGAGGGTCTGGGTTTGGGTCTGGTGTGGTTGATTGGAGATGGCGTTCTGTGTGCCTCTGGTTCTGGTGTCGGTTTTTGTGGGGAGGGCTATTTTCCAGATGTCTGGCAGGCGGGACGTATCGTCACGCTTGTTCATGTTGTGAGGGTGTTTCTCTATCTCGATGGCTTCCATGATTATTCTCTTGTGGTGGTGTTCCATGTTAAAGAGCAATTTGGAATCTGAAAAATTAATTTCGTGTCCTGTTTCTTTCATGTGTTGGTAAAGAGAGGAAGTTTTTTCTTCTTTTTTGACGGCATTCTTGTGTTCTGCGATACGTGCATTTATTCGTCTGTTTGTTTGTCCAATGTGCGTGGCTGGGCAGACTTTGCAGGGTATTTCATAGACCCCTTGGTTTTCTAACTGGATTTTATCTTTGGGGTTTCTGAGGATATTGGCTATTTTTTGGTTGGTGCAAAAGGCTGTTTTGATATTGTGTTTATGGAGGATTTTGCTAATTTTATCTGTAGTGCCCTTGATATAAGGAAGGAGGGCCATGCCATTGTTTTCTTCTGTGTCTTGCTTTTTGGGGGGTGTTTCTTTTTGGATTAGCTTCGTAACCCTGTTTTGCTGGTATCCGTTGGCGATTAACACATTTGAAAGATTCTGTAACTCAGTTGTCAAGTGGTCTTTGTCAGCCAGGCGTTTGGTTCTGGAGATGAGAGTCTTGGCTACGGAGTTTATTTGTGCAGGGTGGTGGTGTGATTGTGCATGTAAGTAGCGGTTGGTGTGTGTTTTTTCCCGGTAGATAGTGTGTCCTAGGGAGCCATCAGGTTTTTTGTAGATTAGGACGTCAAGGAAGGGAAGTTGGTTGTCCTAATCTACAAAAAACCTGATGGCTCCCTAGGACACACTATCTACCGGAAAAAAACACACACCAACCGCTACTTACATGCACAATCACACCACCACCCTGCACAAATAAACTCCGTAGCCAAGACTCTCATCTCCAGAACCAAACGCCTGGCTGACAAAGACCACTTGACAACTGAGTTACAGAATCTTTCAAATGTGTTAATCGCCAACGGATACCAGCAAAACAGGGTTACGAAGCTAATCCAAAAAGAAACACCCCCCAAAAAGCAAGACACAGAAGAAAACAATGGCATGGCCCTCCTTCCTTATATCAAGGGCACTACAGATAAAATTAGCAAAATCCTCCATAAACACAATATCAAAACAGCCTTTTGCACCAACCAAAAAATAGCCAATATCCTCAGAAACCCCAAAGATAAAATCCAGTTAGAAAACCAAGGGGTCTATGAAATACCCTGCAAAGTCTGCCCAGCCACGTACATTGGACAAACAAACAGACGAATAAATGCACGTATCGCAGAACACAAGAATGCCGTCAAAAAAGAAGAAAAAACTTCCTCTCTTTACCAACACATGAAAGAAACAGGACACGAAATTAATTTTTCAGATTCCAAATTGCTCTTTAACATGGAACACCACCACAAGAGAATAATCATGGAAGCCATCGAGATAGAGAAACACCCTCACAACATGAACAAGCGTGACGATACGTCCCGCCTGCCAGACATCTGGAAAATAGCCCTCCCCACAAAAACCGACACCAGAACCAGAGGCACACAGAACGCCATCTCCAATCAACCACACCAGACCCAAACCCAGACCCTCTCCACAGATAAATTACAGACACCATCCAGTAGCCAAACCATAGTGGCACCTCCGGATGCTGCACCCCCCTGCAATCCCTACACAGATCTGGCTGGCACAGGGCACAAAACCACAGCTCGCCCCTATACACGAAGCCAAGCCAGAGCACAACTAAGTGCAGTACAGCCATCTTCTCAGAAAAAACTCTTCACAAGGTCAAGAGGTCAAGACACGAAAGCTTTAGCAACTAATCCACACCTAATGACCCTCCTAAGTGGTACTCAGAATATCACTCAAGAAATCACTCAAGATATCCCTCAAGTAATTAATGAACAAAAGAAGAAAAGACACATTAACCTGGGAACTTCCTCTCTGCCCAGAACGTTGGAGGCTATACACCACACCCCCTCAACAGTATTTATAGGAACTCAAACACTGAGATCCTGCTCTGTTCCAGTAACAAGAAGCCGAAAGCACCAGCCTGAAGATGACGAGTGAGACCTCGTCGAAACGTCGCCTAGACACCCCAACTCTTACACGGGAAGACACCCGAAGACACCAAAACCTGCATTCCTGTACCCGTGAAAATCTACGAAAGCATATATATATATATATATATATATATATATATATATATATATATATAATATCTATGTGTCTTTTCCTCTCTTCAGCAACTTAATTCCATTTCCTCTCTTAAGCTGTTGCCTGTTTCCCCTGCTCTCAGTCCCTCAACATTATTATGGTTATGATGAGGCTATTGGGAAAAGGGGTGTTGCTCCCTCATGTATATTCTAAACAATGTTTGCATATATGCAAACCTCAGGTTACTCTGAGTCTGCTGATACCGCTTTGCTTGTGTGATGATATTTTGGCTGCAGCTCCATGAGCACCAGAAAGCTTTAATCACAAATGGAAAGGGTGATACTTTTCTCATAGTTATACTTCCACATATTTGTATATTCCAACTCACATACATAAATTGTGATGGGTTGCATCAAAGAAATAAGGTGCACATATACAGGCATCTCAGTCTGAGCTGTTTAGTCTAAATGCTCATTCCAAAATTAAAAAAAAATCATGTACCTGGGGAAAAGGCCATAATTGCACATTGGATAGATGTTAGATTCTTCTGAGATCCTCTTTTCTTTAAACTTCCAAATCTAAAATAGAAAATATTATAAACTTAGTTGAAAAGCTTAAATAGTATCAGTTGGAAATTTAGAAGTTTAAGACTGCAGTCCTATGGACACTTACTTGGAATGCTGTGAGATTTATCTCCAAGTAAATATGCGTATGATTGAGCTGTGTCGAAATCTTTTTGGCAAGGGATTTACATTTCAGAAAGTGTGCTATTTTATTTTTTATTAGAAAGGACACTGCTAGAACCAGACGGAAGAAATCTTCATGTTCTTTTAAAATAGCAATATGTATTATACAGTGGTACCTCAGGTTACATATGCTTCAGGTTACATACGCTTCAGGTTACACACTCTGCTAACCCAGAAATAGTGCTTCAGGTTAAGAACTTTCCTTCAGGATAAGAACAGAAATTGGGCTCCGGCGGCGCGACAGCAGCAGGAGGCCCCATTAGCTAAAGTGGTGCTTCAGGTTAAGAACAGTTTCAGGTTAAGAATGGACCTCCGGAATGAATTAAGTACTTAACCTGAGGTACCACTGTATAAGTAATGAACCCCACCAAAAAAATCTATTCTCAGAAATCTTTTATTAGCAGGCAAAATATTCATCAGAGAGCTGCAATGATAGCTTTACAGGTTTCTGTACCAAACAAGCACTAAATTTTTCTTCTTCTTCTTCAACTGAATCCACCTAATTCAGTAATTCAGTAGAAAACGAATAATAAATATTTATGTGGATCAGAAATCAATATTAATTGTTCAATAGTTCAATAGTTTTTGCATGATTTGCCATCCACCAAGTGACATAATAGAAGTGTCCATGGAATAATAATGCATATACACATAACTGATAAAATCTGGATTCCAGTGAGTGATTCACAAAATAAGAGGCCTCATATATCCTGATTTTCCTGATCAGTACCCCTAAATATGCAGCTTCCAAGTTACATTAATTTGGCGTCATGCCTTCCAACTTAATGCAGGAAAACATAATTCTAGTGTTCATGCACCTATAGAATGTCCACTCTGCTGAAGACTGAGTGGCAACAATGCTTTCAGCACACCTCTTTACGGAGTTGATGCGATTCACCAGCTTCCAAGATGCCTTCTGTCTAAAATGTTACAAGGATTGTTTTGTTTATGCCTGAAAGTATCCAGTGTTGTAAGCTGCCATGGAATCATGAACTTGACTATTCAAATAATAAACAAACCAACAAACAAAAAAGCAGGGTTTGCCAAACTTATTGGGCCTGCAGGCAGATTTGGAAAACACCATGGGCACCCACCACAAAACGGCATTTCTATGGCTGAGTCTGGCTAGTTACAAAACAGGTACCATGTGGGGAGAAGGCTAACCTTTCTCTCCTCTTTTGCCCAGGTCATTTTTGAATTTTACTACCCGCTTTGCCTAGGCCTCTGTATTGTTTTTACATCCCTTCAGAAGGGAGCTGTTTCCAGAGGAATAACTGTGAGGCGTGAAAGACTCTGTGTTGGACATCAGAGGATGACTATCTCTACTAGTCTTGTGCCTCCATCCAGCCTTAAAAGCCTTCAGAAGGGAAAAGCTGCCAGTAGACCAACTGTTGCTTAATATATGTTTTGACTTGATCTATTAGTAATGTGTATTTTTATTTAAATGTTTAGGTCAAATGAACTGTTAATTGCTGGCAATTTGTTTGTGTGTGTTATGTTGCATTGTTACTATATGGCTTACTATGTATTGTTGTTGTATTTTGATTTTTTTCTGTGACTGTGAGCACAGATTTATTTGTGGGAAAATGTGGCTTATAAATAAAATGGCAATGGCAGTACCTTTACTCCCATGATTCCTCCACCGATGAGTTCATCTCTCACTGGGTTGAATGATAGAAAGGTTAACCGTCCAAAACCTGGATTTTCTACTGAACAAGTCTCATTATAATCCTTGTTGTAAACCTTAAAAAAACAAATACTGATGTCAAAGATCTTGTATTTTACAACATTTCAAATTGCATCTAAAATTAACTCTTTTTAATGTGCACATACTTTCTTTCCTTGTCAGTAAAAATAAAGCAGGTTCTAAATTATTACTATTATTACTATTACTATTATTATTATTATTATTATTATTATTATTATTATTATTTCTGCATTTTAATTTAATATTATTACCATTACTGCATTATAATTTAGTATTATTACTATTTCTGCATTATTATTTCCATGGCCTTTTTAATTTGTATCCAAAATTTATTTGTGTTCTCTTTTTTAAAAATAATAATTTTTATTAATTGGCCAATCACATCAAATTAAATCATATCACATAAATTCCGAATTGCAAAGCCGAATTTTAAATTTTGTTGGGGGGACCCATATTTCAAGATCCAAAGGGGGATTCTGATCATCTTCTTGCTGCTGTGTTAATGTCCCAATCAGTCCAAATCAGTCCAAACAAAGTTCATAGTTCTATCCCATCTTATCTTGCTGTTTTCAAATCACATCTTGTTCATATATTTTCTCTTTTTTCTTTATGATCTCTTCTGATAGTCTCCTTAAGCCGATAAACACCAATAGTAATAATAGTCCTGTGTGAATTTTCCGTTCTTCCAATCCTCAAATCGAGATGGTTTCCATATATCGTCTCCTTCATAGATAACATCACTCTTTCCATCATAGTCTCGTAAAACTGTCGCTCTTAAGTCCCACTGAGGAGTTTAACCCACAATAAATAAACAGCTCTATTTCTCTCTTTCTCCTCCCAGACTCAAAACCTCCGACAGAACTTCCCAAAATGGCGATGGCATTTTTAACTGTGTCATTCCCAAGCTCTTACACATTCCACGCTCTTCTTAAAACGTGCTTTGGTTCGAAAGTTTATCTCCACACAGCCTTAAATCCACAGCTTAAGGCCTTAAAACGACATTTCTGACTCATGGGGGGAGGGGATTCTTGTTTAATCACATAGGGAAAGAAGGAAGAAGTTTTTTCCCCCTCCCCCATCAGTCATTTGCCGTACCTTGTCTTGGCGTATCTTCTCATATTTTATTCTTATCTTGTTTTGTCAGAGATCTCTTCTGTTAGCAGTCTTTACTCCCCCTTCTTTCTTGAAATATGTGCATTCCTTTCATCCAAATTGTTTCCTTTGAAGTTCTGCATCTAGTGGCGCGAATCAGGGACGGCGTTCAGGAGTGCCGAAATCCCACAGGAGGGCTTTGTGCCTAGTGCCCCCACCCCCACAAATTCGGGGGTGGTATAGGGCACAGCAGGCAAGGGCCGTCCCCCCACAATCCTGGGGGGGGGTTAAGGAGGCTAATTACCCCCATCATAGCCTCCTAATTACCTCGTATGGGTCGGAGAGATGTTATTGTCAGCCATCTTCCAATGCGCCCCCCAGTGGCCCCCAAAATTTATTTGTGTTCTCATGCTTTCACCATAAATGAGGGGGGAAACCCCTTTCAGTATTAGATTCACGTTTTATGGAACTTTTTTGTTGTCATGTATCATCTGGTTATTACTATAAAAGAATTTTCTTTTATACTGGTGTACAATGAAAAATTATGACTCCCTGTCCAGATATTCTCCAAAATATCAAACATTATCAAGAATCCTAAATCTTTCCCTCAGTTTATAATACGTATATACTTTTAACCTGTTTCTTCTCACAACCCAAAAGAAAGCAACATTCTGCATAGTTCTGAGACAATATGTCTCCCGATACATATATACTGTATTTTTCCGTCTATAAGACGTCCTCATGTATTTTTGGGGACTCCAATTTAAGAAAATGGGGGAAGATCTATCCATGTATAAGACGCCCCCAAATTTTGGACATTATTTTTTAGGAAAAAACCCTAGTCTTATACACAGAAAAATAAGGTAATTTTCAAACTGTGAATTGTGAACATCGAACAACACTATAGTTTGGCTTGCTGTGACAGGCAAACCAGATTGATGAGCTCAGATATGGAAGAGTTGACAAAAAATACTGTCTGGATAGTAATAAGCAATGTCGAAGATTCTAGCATCTTGTGTACCTGTCTCATTCCTATCCTCACAGAAGCATCAGTGTCAGAACCTCTTTAAAGGCTATTTTGTGACTGCTGTATGCTTGTATTCATTAGCTTTGCAACAGTGTCTCTGAACTAAATGAAAAAGCAAATGGGATGCCCGTGTTTTCGGTTACAGAGCAAAACTGCCACTGCAATCCTAAGCATGCTTACTCAAGAGTAGTGCCCGCTGATTCAGTAAAGCTTAAAGGTAAAAGGTAAATGTACCCCTGACCATTAGGTCCAGTCATGGACGACTCTGGGGTTGTGCGCTCATCTCGCTCTATAAGCCGAGGGAGCCGGTGTTTGCCTAGAGACAGCTTCCGAGTCATGTGGCCAGTATGACTAAGCCTTACCTGCTAATGTGCTAAGGCAGGTGTGGGAAGCCTTTGGTCTGCCAGATGTTGCTGAACTAAAAGGGACATTCCAGAGGAGGAGCAGGCGCAGGTTGGGGCAAAGAGAGACTTATACCTATTCCAAACCCTGTTCAGCTTGGTCATGTGACTCAGGGCCCACACCTCAAAGCTTGGTCCCCTGCACTTGGCATTAGCCCTTGCCAAAAGCTCCTGAATGGAGTTTGGAATGGGATAGTTTATGTGGATGTGAGTTATGCTAGCCTAAATTACACTGGCTTCCTATAATTAGGATTGCTCTGTAAATGTTTAGAAGGCACCCACAAAATCTCCCCAAACAGGCAAAGGGAAAAGGGGGGGGGGGGGTGGATGCACAAGCAGAGACAGTAGATTACCAGGTACAGCTACTAAAAAACTGGAGTTTCAGGTAAATAGGGGCAGCTCAAGCAGACAACAGTTTTCATATGTCACATGCAAAGGCATGCAACTGAGCTTCAACACTGCTTTTGAAAGTGAAATGTGGCTTTGAAAGTGAATAATTTAAAGCCAAGATGTTGCACATGGAAGTGGGGCACTTAACCCTTTGAACACCCAGTTTCTTCACTCAGAACTCCCTTCTCCCCAAGCTGCTTTGAACTTTAAAATGATGATGATGATGGTGATAATAATAATAATAATAATAATAATAATAATAATAATAATAATTTATTTATTTATACCTTGCCCATCTAGCTGGGCTTCCGCACCCACTCTTAGCGGCTTCCAACAAAATATTAAAATACAGTAATCCATCAAACGTTAAAAGCTGCCCTAAACAGGGCTGCCTTCAGATGTCTTCTAAAAGCCTGGTAGTTGTTCTCTTTGACATCTAGTGGGAGGACGTTCCACAGGATGGGTGCCAGCACTGAGAAGGCCCTCTGCCTGGTTCCCTGTAAGTTGGCTTCTCGCAGTGAGGGAACCGCCAGAAGGCCCTCAGAGCTGGACCTCAGTGTCCAGGTAGAATGATGGGGGTGGAGATGCTCCTTCAGGTATACTGGACCGAGGCCGTTTAGGGCTTTAAAGGTCAGCACCAACACTTTGAATTGTGCTCGGAAACGTACTGGGAGCCAATGTAGGTCTTTCAAGACCGGTGTTAAATGGTCTTGGCGGCTGCTCCCGGTCCCTCTAGATGGTCCAGAAAGATGTTATGGTTGATGGTGTCAAAAGCCGCAGAGAGATCCAGCAGAACTAGGAAACAGCTCTCACCTTTGTCCCTAGCCCGCCGGAGATCAGCAACCAGTGCGACCAAGGCAGTTTCAGTCCCATGATGAGGCCTGAATACTGACTGGAAGGGATCCAAATGGTCCGCTTCTTCCAGGCATGCCTGGAATTGTTCAGCAACCACTTGCTCAATCACCTTACCCAAGAATGGAAGATGTGACACTGGGCGATAGTTGGCCATATTGGCCACATCTAAAGACGGTTTTTTAAGAAGCAGTTTGATAACCGTCTTTTTCAGTGGGACTGGGAAGGCTCCCTCACAGAGAGAAGCATTCACCACCCCACGAAGCCCATTGCCCAGCCCTTCGCAGCTAGCTTTTATAAGCCAGGGTGGGCAACGATCAAGGAGACAGGTGGTTGGTTTCACTTGTCCAAGCAGCCTGTCCACATCCTTGAAGGTAACAGATTGGAATTGATCCCATGCAACTTAACTAGACAGGAATCTAGCACTCTCCCGCCCTGGCCCTGCTCCCACGGTGGAGTCTACCTCTTTCCAAATCTGAGCGACTTTATCTGCAAAAAAACTTTGCAAAATCATTGCAGGAGATCATGTGGTCCGTACTGGGCCCTGATGGAGCAGGTGGCTCTGCTAAATTGCAAACCACCTGAAAGAGTCTCCTGCTGCTGTTTTCCGCAGATGCAACAGAGGCGGTGAAGAAGGTCTTCTTCGCCGTCGCTATCGTCACTTGGTAGGCTCGACATTGGCTCTAACCCGTGTCCGGTCAGATTCAGAATGAGTTATCAGCCACCAGCACTCTAGCCATCTCAGCAATTGTTTCATTGCCCTTAGTTCCGTGGAAAACCACGGGGCTGTCTAGGCTCCATGCAATCGGAAAGGGCACTTCGGAGCCAAACAGTCAATAGCCCTGGTTAACTCCACATTCCAGTGGGCCACCAGGGAATCAGCTGAAAGGCCATCAACATGGGATAAAGCATCCCCTACAACTCTCTGGAAACCATTTGGATCCATTAAGTGGCGGGGGCAGTTATACTTGGGCTCTGTTACACTTCTCTGAAAGTGACATATAGCTAGTTCCATATGCTCACATGCTGCGCAAATCTTCCCTAACAGGGAAATACTGAAGTCCTATTACTTTGCTGCCAGAATCTGCAAATCGTTTCTCTTCTCATGAGGAAAAAAAAACACTTGTATCAAGAATGACAAAACACAATTTTACCTTAATTGAGAAATCTTTTTGCAGAACAAAGTAGACATTATACTTTTCAGAGTAAGTGATGATTCTTGCTGAGCTGAGCTGAGACTTTGGAAACTCCAACTCTCTTCTAACTGAAAAGTTGAACACAGACAAGATTTTTTACACAATTATTATTATTATTATTATTATTATTATTATTATTATTATTATTATTATTATTATTTGGGAATCTAATCTAGCCTTGTAAATAAATCCACAAACATTACTAGATAGGGAGAGGGTGAGGGAAACAAGCTGCAAAGGCACTACAGTACTAGCATGTGTTTCCATGCTGGCTACAGAGAAAGGGAAGTATTCTCCTCTGCAGCCAGCAAAGGTGCTACCACGTAGCAGGCAGGTTTTCTAACTAGCCTTCCACCAAGTAGATCTGCAGAGGAGAGGTGGAAGATCTGTCTTCTTCCACCAGTCCATTCAATCATCTGCATAGAATTTCTGGTTTGCTATGTCTTCCTGGCAAGTAGTTGAATACAAGCTCAGCTAATCCAACTGTTTTATACTATTGGCTCCATCTTCAATGGAACTACTCAGAAGATAGTCATTAAAATCAGTAGAAAAGTCATATTCTACAATTCAATAGAAGAAATATTTAAAATTATATTTAACATGACTAACTTGAGTTGGTATAGGATTATGAACAATTTCATGCTCTGTATCTAGCAGAACAGAAATGGAAAAGGGATTTGGGGACTGAATAGAGCAGATTTATCAATATAAATGGCTCCTCAGCTAGGAGACCTCAAAGAACAGATTAAGATAAATGCTAGTCCAGTTTACTGAACACAATGTGTTCCCTGGAAATTGTTCATTAGACAAGCATTAGCATAATGAGTCCATAATTACCATTGTTTCCTATGGGAACATTTCTAAACTGGGAGTTGCCCAATCTCTCTCTATGGTTTGTTCCTGGTTTGGCTGCAGCCAACCATCAAAAGAGATACAAAGGAAAAATTGATCTGTCAGATCTCTCCTGCTTTCCTTTGCTTTAGTTTAGATTCCTGCATTGCAGGGCATTGGACTAGACGACTCTCAGGGTCCCTTCGAACTCTACAATTCTATGATTCTATGACTGTATCTGATCTTGCTCCCTCCCTGCATGGTTTCTTCCCCAAAATGGCTGCCACTGCCCAGCAATCACAAACAAGCAAGGAAGGAAGGAAGGAAGGAAGGGGGCTAAATCTGCAGAGTGTATAGTGAGGTGTGGACACAATTCTTTACATTTGGATAGGTGAATTTCCATATTGTGAGTGGACAGATTGTGGGACCTGCATGTACACACACAGGGCTGTGACTTCCTGCTGAAATCCTGTAACTTTTCATACTGCAAAATGTTCCAATTATTTATTTATTTAGCTCCACTTTTGCTGTGCTGCCATTCCAGATGGCAGTAATGTGATATTAGGGAAACATCGCAGAACAAGTAATAAAGTGGAATGATGTCTGTGCAGTCCAGTATAAATCCACCACTAATGTGCTATTATTGTGTCAATGACATGTTACAGAATGCAACCACCAGAGAGAGAGAGAGAGAGAGAGGGGGGGGTGAGGAAGAGCCGGATAACCACATTCCTGACACCATTGTCACTGCTGCTTACCTGGACCAGGCTGGGGCAAGGTCAGAGCCATGTGGCTGTACATTCCAGTGTTCCCATTGGTTCAGCTGCACAGCCCTGACCTTCCTTGGCAGCACCCCAGCTTGGTAAAGATAAGGAGCAGTGGCGTAGGTGTCAGGAGGGTGGTTCCAGGGCTGTGCGTGTGGAGAAAAAACTTAAAACATGTTGCAGGGTTCCCAAAAATAGACCAGAGGCAATTGTACTTCATCCAGCAGAGCTTTATTGTTACTGAAGGCAAATGAGCATAAAGGTCACAAATCCAATACATTTAGGAGTGGCACTGTCAGTTGCAGCAGATTAATCTTAAACTAGCAAGAACTTATAACAAGACTAAACCTTAACACTATATACAGAACAGAATATCACACCAGAACAAAAAGATAGAGAAAGTAAAACCCAGGCCTTACTTATATAGTCAGCATGACCTTTGACAGAAGAGATAAGAGAACCAGATTAAACCATCTGTCCTCAGCTTCTCTGAAGAAATAACCCAAACACCATGAACCTTCTGCTTGCTTCTTTCACACAGAGAAGCTTCCAGAACCCTCTTGAATTACCGTAAATAGAATAGGAAAGATAACTACACATCAGATCAATACTTTCTGCACTAAGAAATGCAAACTGACATCCCTCACATGCAGTACTACTGACATGTATACGCACACACTATACAGGAAGAGAAAATAAACAAAACATCTAATACTTACTTTGATAAAAAAAATCATTAATGCTGAAATTAATGTTCTGCTTCATTTTTTTTAAAAAAGAGAGAAATCTGGGCTACTTGATCAAAAGGACTGACACAAAATGAAAATACACTTGAAAACAAAAACATTAAAGGTGGAATTCAATGTAGCACTAAGGTGGCATTCTGTCAACTCAAGGATTTCTCATCACACAACAGGGTTTCCTCACCCCACCCCATCCCTCCTAATTCTGTTGTAGGGTTTCTCTCAACCCAACCCCCTGCAGTATGACACACACAAGGGAAACTCATTGCACAATTACTTGTTGAATATTGCCGAATGTCATCAGAAAAATAGTTGTTGATTTTTTTTAAAAAAGACAGATTATTAGAGACACTAATCAAATGTGAAGTGGCAGAGGCTGGTATAAAGCTCTTAGTGGGCACACTATTTGGTACTTTGTTTAATTCTTCCTTCTGAAAGTACACACAAATGTGAAATGAAATTGAATGCAGACTATAGATTTACCTTACCAGAAAGATTAGTAGGAAGCAAATCCAGACTGAAAAATCCTTTCCCATCTAACAACACCAGTCGTTTGCTCCTGTTAGAATAGGTTGCTAAAAGGAATTGTGAAGAAGATGATTTTAGGCCATGACTTCAAACAACATTTCTAGATTTATATGACTGGAAGGATACTGAGATACACAGAGGAAAGGGAAGGTGGATCCTAATGTTTCTACAGGTGTTTTATCTTTAACTGGGTAGAATTTACATCTTCTTACCTCCAATGATATCTAAACCTTGCTGGGTGTAGCTCTTAATTAATCTGAAGCCAAAAGAAAGAAAGGCAGTGCCCTTTCCTATAAATCTGCAACAGGAAGAATAATTTAACTTTTTAGAGACATACATAAACAGCACTGGGAAAATGGTACTGACTGAAGCATATCTATTTCCACTGGCCACATTGCACTCAAAGTTCTAAAATTCAAGTGGAAAAACAAAAACAAAAAAATTTGAAATAAAGCAAGTTTTTATATAGTATGTGAACCCAGTCAAATAAATAAACAAAGTACCGTTTTTTTGGAGTGGAAAAGTTGTTTTCAGGCACAAAAATGCTAGCAAAACAGAATTAAAACATATTTGGTATACAAGACTCATTAAAGTGACAATGGTGCTCATATGCTACAAATTTTAGATTCTATTTGAGACAGATCTCCAGAGACAATATATGTATGTATGTATGTACTTACACTTGAGGTGATATATCCTTTGGTTTTAAATCCTCTTCAATTCTAGACACCTCATCTTCAAAAGTTAATCTTCACAATAATGAAACAGAAATTTGGATTAGGTAAGACATATACTACAATGCAGTTTGTGAAAATGGAAGAGAAACCACATTTAACATGATGAAACAATAGCATCTCCACATTGGCTTTATTTCTGTTAAATAAATCACGACACATTGTAATATGTCATGTGTTGTTGCTCATCTGAGGTTGCATTCACCTAATTTTAAGACTTACTAAGGAACAGAAGATTTTTATTATGTCCTCATATGTAAAACCACAGAATTCAAAGATGGTGTACTTTTGTTTTCCCATGACTCTAAATTTTAATATAGCTTTCAGCCATGATTGCTTATAGGACAAAGCACGCCTAAAAATGTTCTGAAAAAGAAAGAGAAACTACATGAAAATGAATAATAGATGGTATCTAACCTGAGTATACTAGCTAAGATGTATAGAGCGAAATCGGATTTGTGTTGGAAATGGAAGGAACTTTTTTTTTCAAATGTGGTGGGCATGTAAAAAAGTTAAAGAATATTGGGAAATGATATATAATGAGATGAAAAAAATGTTTAAAACACCTCCCCTCAAAAAAAACAAACAAAAAGAAAACAAGAGGCATTCCTGTTAGGAATGGTTTAGACAGAGATACCCAGTTATCAGAAAAACTTATTTATGTATGTAACAACGGTGGCTTGGGTCTTGTTAGCCCAAAAATGGAAGGTGAGGGAGGTCCCTATCAAGGAGGATTGGCAACTTAAGATGATAGAATATGCAGAGTTAGTAGGTCTAACAAGTAGAATAAGATAGCAAGAAGAACAGGTATTTAAAGAGGAGTGGAAAATTTTCCCTGAGTATGTAGAAAATAATTATGTCCAGTTGAAAACGCTGGCAGTATTAAGGTAAATTCAACAGTATAATATATTTAAAAGGGATGTAAGATGGGAGAACTGAATTATATGAATATACAAAAATATGCAGGAATGGTGGGCAAATTAAAAGAACCTTGGAAGGGGAGGGAGGGAAGTTGTTGACTGTAATGCAAGATGTTCATTTTGAGATGTAAAACTGAAAATTTAATTAAAATTATTTTTTAAAAATTAAAATGTTCTGTAAAAGAAGTAATATTTTGGGTAATGAATGAAAGAGTTTCTCCCCTGTATATTATTTTGTATGCACACACTTAATCTAGAAGGGCAAATCATACAAATGCCTGGTTTTGACAGCTTTTGCTCCTTGCTAGATCATGGAATATTTTCCCCCCTCACATGTTTAGTCTGACATACTAAAATATACATTAAATTTAGAAAAGTTGGTAGGATAATTACTTCCTTCTTCACAGAGAAGTGTAAAGACCAACAGAAAGATATACCAGCAATTCTACCACAGGGCAAAATATCCCAAATAAATTAATATAGTACCAGTTTAACTATACATTTAATTCAAAATGGTTTCACAGCTGAAGGGCATTGCAGCTAATCACAAATAACATGATTGTCATTGCAACTAATCACAAATAACATGATTGTCATGTTTTATTATGAGTTATGGGCTACATTATGGTTCCTCAGAAACTAGGCCATCTTATATCTTGCATCTGTTATGAGTTTGTGGGCGTCAGACTTCTAATCCATATTATCCTAACAATATAAACCAGGCTAGATTCCTCATGAGGTCATTGCCTGGGGGGTGGGCCATTAAGGGGATAGAGGACAAATAATGGTCCATAGATGGTTAAATGGGAAAAAGCCTGAGTTTTTTTAGGTCAGAGTTTGGGTGGGGAGGTGGGAAGTAGCAAGCAGAGGGTCAGAAAGCAATGTTTGGTTTTTGTTTGAATCCAAGGCTGTGGCTATGGGAGAGACAAGTTCCTATTGGGTGTTGATGCTGTGAACCCCTCCACCATAAGCTCAGGTTGTACATGCGTGTAAATAAACCAGATATAATAGAGACACCAAAGTCTCCACTGTGACCTATTTCCAAAAGGAAACATGAACCAATATGAGCACCTGGAACTCCAGGAATCTCATATTGCTCAGAGATTGAAGTGGTGTGCAACACATCTTATATGTTACACATATACAACAGAAGTGATGACTAATGGGGGGGGCAGATGGAATCTCAAAACGAATGCTGGGTTTACTTTGCTGGCAGTTAGCAATCAGAAAATAGAAGTTAAAGGTTGACACATCAACCATAATATAACTGCAAAATCAGCAACATAGCTTTGGCTTCCAGTAGCCAGCTCTAACAATCGCAAGAACAAATATGTTATCTCTCGAGGGTAACTAAAATGCACAACTTGGAACAAAAGACAAGCAGGCACACCAACAAAACACAGCAAACAGTCTGCAGGATCCCAAGCACACGCCTGACTGCAGGAATGCTGGAAAGACTGCCAAGCTATTGCCTTGAGCAGAAGGCAGGAACTGTAACTGAGGTCTCTTCTGGGTACAGGCTACTTAAAAGTTCCTGAAAGCTAAGTACATTCCTGCCATAAGCATTAGAATGCACTAATCCCAGTGAGTCTAGCATGCCAGAAAGTACCCCCCCTCCTGCCCACAAACTTCTACAAAACAAACTTCTAAAGTGCCTAGAAAAAATGCATATTTCTAATTAAGAGGTTTTTCAAAAATAAAGCCTTAATCTGATTTTACTAGAACTTAACATTTTAATTGATTTTTGTTTGCAGGAGCCTACATAAGACATTATGTGATACTTTCAGCATTGGTCTTTCAGCTCTGGGGCGGGGGGGGGCAGGGTATATTTATTGTGATTTCCGGGATTGTTTTAGGGCTCAGTATGAAATAATGAGAAAGAGGGTGCCTTTTATAACATGCTGAGAGGAGTGAAACTTATTGCTGAATACCCACCGTCAGCTTTCACAAATTCACAAATAGCAGAAAAGGCTTAAAGACTTAGAAAATGATCAAGTTAGACTTGGACCAAACCCATTTCTTTTTAGAAATGCGACAATGAGGCATATAAGGGTGCATAACTCAAAAAATGTTTTCAAAGTTACATGCAGATAAACCCAAAAGGCTAATTTAAAAGTTAATATGTTGAATCTTAATATAGTACCATATTCACCTTTTTTTCTTGGAACCTCTTCGCTTTTGCTTTTTTATAGCACTGGTAATCCCTTGGCCTATATCCATTACCAAAAGCTATTGGCTAGTAGGTGCAGAACAAATAAGACCCTATGCTGATTTCTGGCTGGTGCAGAAGATTCACCATACTAGTAACCAATAAAACATTTACCTGAAATTCAAAAACATGAATTTACATAATGAAGTGGAAAATCCCATTTGTAAAAATAGCTTGGATTTTGTGTGCACATCAAGTTTTCCATGAACCTAGTTCAATACCAAAAAAAAAAAAAAACCACCAGGGTTTTGAAGAATGCACAACTTACCTCCTTGTTTATGGAGGTTGCACTGTAGTCTATAGATAATCAACATTTTATAAGAATGGTTCCTGGTGGAAGTCATAAATTGTTAGCAATTATCACCGGCTGTTGTTAAGATAAAATGGAATAGTTCCAAGTTTGCTGCAGATGAAGGACATGACACAAATGCGACTTTAAAAGTATACAGTATTACCTAATAGTTGCCATCTTGATTCTGGGTCGGGTTCAAGGTGCTGGTTTTCATAGAATCATAGAAAGTTGGAAGGAACCCTGAGGGTTATCTAGTCCAAACCCCTGCAATGCAGGAATCTCAACTAAAGCATCCATGACATTTATCCAACCGCATACCTCCAATGAAGGAGAGCCCACCACCTTCCAAGGAAGTTGGCTCCAGCCCTTACTGTTAGGAATTTAAAGTTTTAAATTGTTTCTTTCTTCCCCTTCTGCTTGCTTCGTGTCACATTTTATAGCTTACATTGAGCTCTTCACCCTCATCCCAAATTTTGCCATCCCACTGCTTGACTCACCAGCTGAACCTATTGCATGGACAGGTGGAGTCGTCCAAACCCTGGGCGGCCCCGTATGGAATAATGACTCAAGACAACGTGCTATGGGATTAAAATTGGCCACAACTTTCTTATGTTTCAGATGTGGGTAGACCTTAGCTCAGGCATTGGGCGTTTATCCCTCCCAGTCCCTCACTGGGGATGTGGGGAACATCAGGGTTATCCAGAGTGTGTGGGAGGGATGGGCTGGCTCTGGAGAACATATGTTCAAGCAGAGAGAGCCCGCCCCCATTACACCGCCGTCGCAGGGGAGAGCAATGACAACCTCTAGGCGTATGGCCAAAGCTTCCCCTCAAAACAACCCCTTTAACGGGGAACCCTGGTATCGCCACCGTAAAGAGAAGGAGGGCGTGGGTCACCGCTACACGCCCACCCCCATTTAGGGAAGATAGGCTAAAGGATTCTGCCCAAGACCTGATACCGCCAAAGTTGTGATGTTTTGCTATGGGAAAGGCAAACCTGCCAATGCAGGAGAATTCCTTTCCGGCCCTTCAACAGCGAGCTTGATGTAGCAGCGCCCGTGTACCTGTGGAGAAAAGGTTAACTCGCAAAAGAAGTCTTAACTGAGGGTGAGTAGGGCGGGAGAAGCTCTGGAGCCAACTGACGATTCCCAGGTAAGATCCTCCCCCTATTGTGTGGGCAGGGTGGTCCCTCCCCCTATCTGGCCTGATAACCTTGGCAACGCCTCCACAGGCGGGATTGGGCAACTGGCTGAGGTAGGCGGAGACCTCCAGGAATCCCACCTGGAGAAGGCGAAGCCAAGCCTGTGCTAATGGTGCCACATAGGGTCCCAGGGGCTGCGTGCAACCACGCAAAGGGCACGCCCCATTTAATGTGGGGAGCGGTCATTACTCTTCCCTTTGTTTCTGATCTCCTGTTTCTGTTCCTTACTCACCCATGGTCTTCTATCAGCTGCCTTCCCCCCACCCCACTGGTATCCCTGCCCTGCCCTTTTATTTTTGCAGTAGTACCAAGCCCTCACTCCTTCCAATATGGTAACTACTAACTGTTAATGTAAAGACTGTTAAGGTGGAACACAAGGATTAAAGCAATGAAACATAACAAGAAAATAAACTTTTTTTTTTGAAGGCAGGTAGTCAATATAAGTAACATTAAAAAACAAACAGCAGGATCTGAAACTGGAGGAAATTATGGCACTTGAAGATGGGGCTTTATTCTCTAAGGACACTTTACCCCCCAGTTTGGCTTGTACTGACTTTCTAAAAACCAAATTTATCTACATTTTCCCTAATATAATAACTGCCTAGTTTCTTTTTGTTGCTGATATCAACTTACCATGGAATCTGCATAGAGATAGAGAAGAACTGGAATGTACTACATTATTAATTGTGTTGAGAAGAAGAAAGCTTTCTCCTCTCTCTCATTCTAGAACTATGGATCATTTGGTAGAACAGACTGGAGGTACATTCAAGACAAAAAAGAAAGGTAGTCCGTCTTCCCACAATACGTAGTTAACTAATAGGCTTTGCTGCTACAAGATGTGTTGATGGCTACTAGATCTCTGATGATATTTTAAAGGCTTTATGTAGCCAGGTCCTGAAAAGATAGGTGTACCAACTGCTATTAGCTATCATTGCTAAATGGAAGCTCCATGTTCAAAGGCAGCGCACTGCTTGAGTAATAATTGCTGGGGTCTCAATTGATGAGGGAAGGGTGGATGCCTTCATTCCCTGCTTGAAGAATTCCTAGAAGCACTTGGCTGGCTCTGTTGCAGTCTCAAGACACTGGACTAGAGGAGCCTTCGGTCAGATCCAGAACAGCTCTTCAGATGAACAAAAGGCAACTTCTTCCAGAAACAGTGGTCATGTACACACTCCCATTTACTCTGCATCCACTGTGACCCCACCACTGGTTTGGGAAGCGGTGTACCCACAACAACGTTAGTCACAGTAATATCTATCCTGCCATTTCTTAGGAAATACTGTGTTCTGATGTGTTCTTCCCCAAACCAGTTCTGATCTGAATTGAGAAATAAACAAACAAACCTGGCTACATTTTAGGCCAGTAATGTGTATATGTATAGCCAATGTTACCTTTACTGTAATGAATACCAAGTACGTGCAATGGAAATAATCCTCTGTTTAACCCTGCCTGGGTTTCCCTCCCCTCCCTCCACCATTTCCCTACTTCTGCTGCTGTTGCATTCCTTCTTCTTAGCCCCATGGGACAGGGAACCTCTCACACACACCCTTTGCAAAGCACCATGTGCACAGATGACGCTACAGAAAGAACAAGAAGAAGCCAGTGGCCCTTGCTGGACCAAAGGCAGCACAATAAGATATGTTAGGTGATGCCACAGTTCCCAGTCCAGCAGTTGTACTGCTACTTACTATTAGTAAATTTGGGGCAGAGGGTGGGTAGGAGCAGTGCCAGGCACCAGGTGCCTCGCTCACCATTCCTGCATCCTGGAATCCAGGGCAGGGCAGGGTTAACCATTAAGTAAAATAAGCATGTGCTTAGGGCATCAAAGGAAAGGGGGCACCACAGCAATTTTCCATTGCTAGATTTTTAACATCAATGGTCACAAATTGCTGAGCATTCATTTTCTCAGTTGAAGTACATTAAAAATCTCAACAGAACAACAACACAACAAGGCAGGCTGAGGGGACTGGGCCCTATCAAAGCTGACGGGCACTGTCATTTAAATGACATAATGTGCACTGCATTATGTGGTTGATTATGCAGGGAAGGGCTTACCGTACTTGCACCTCCATATTTTATTCAAGTTCGCAGCCCTACCAGGCTGGATACCTTATCTCTACTAAGTATAGAATGGAATGAAACATTAGTTTTGAGGATCTGATCAAGGACATTTTTACAATTAGAAAAGTGGGGAGGTCCCCCCCCAAATACAAGTAAAGTGGAAGTACACACAAATAAGCGTTATTTTCCATCTTATTGTAGGTTTCACTTCATTTCGTTTCATTTTATGGTTTACTGTTGATTATATTTTGAACTAGATGCATATATAATATGGGAACACCCAAACCTTCCAAGTGCTTGGGTTCTCTCAATATATTAACCCTGCCCTGCTTCGGGGGTGGGGGGGGGGAATTGCGGAATGAGAAGAAGGGAGGGCTATGTGGAAGAGAAGGGTCCGAGGATGCTGAGGGAATGCGGGGACGGGACCTTGCCTTGCCTCCTGCTGGCCGAAAGGCTGCCTCTCCCGCTCCCACTTCGGTGTGACGAGCCCTCGCCGCCTGGCGCCGCCCTTCCCGAGGGAAGCCCTCTCACACCGCGGCCCTGGGGATGGCAAGGTGGGAATGGCAACCGCCCGCGCGCCCCCTCCACCTCCGGAACCCGCCCGAACCTTCCAGGAGCGTGGGCGGCCAAGGAGGGCGCGCGCACTTCCCCCACAGGCGGCTTTCTTGCTGCGCGCCGCCTAGAAGCAGCCAGGGCCTAAGACAAGGTCCAAGGCAGCCCACGCCGGGATGCTTATGCTCTCCCCTTCCCACCCAAGGCCGAGGTGAAGCCGCTGGAAAGGGCGGCGCGGCGGGGCTTCACCTCTCTGAAAGCTGCCTGGAGGCCGAGGCTCTCCTCAGGCGCGCGCCCGCGCGCTTCTCCTGCTGCAGGCACGCGAAGGGCGGGCAGGTGCGCCGGTTCCCAGCGGGGCGGGTAGCGCGACCTGGTCCTCCCGTGAAAGGTCTGTCCAGAGGCGAGGCAGGAGCGCGAAACACAGCAAGGAAATCCATCTCCTCTCCAGGGCAAAGCCTGATCGCCGGGGAGACTCGACCTGAACATGAGACTAGCCTGCTGGATCAGGCCAATGGGCCATCCTGTTTTCACAGCGGCCATAGAATTGTAAGGGACCCTGCGGGTCATCTAGTGCAACGCCTGGTCTGCTATTGATACAGTGCTTCCGACTGTATCCCACGTTCCCAGAGGGCAACCTGGTACCCTTGTTTTGGACTACAACTCCCATCAACCCTGTGTGTCAGCTGTGCTGGTCTGGGAAGATGGGAGTTATCCAGGGACGCGGACTTATAAAAAATATTGGGGGGGCCCGGGAAAGCTCATGAATAATAAATAAGCTCATGAATATGCAAATAAAGTGGCGCCGCCTCCTCGTGAGCGAATAGGGGAGAGCGTGCTGCGCCTATTAATCAGCTCCGGAACAGCTGATATGCGGGAAACGTGGGGCTAGCCGGAGAAGAGAGGGCTGGCTGGGAGGTGTGGCCGGTCGGGATTCCCCTGTTCTCGCGGGGGCTGAAACCGCCAGGAGGAAGATAATTCCCCCCGGCAGTGCCTTGGCAGTGGCGGTGGTGCTGCGAAGCAGCGAGGCAGGAGCCCCCGCCCCCGGGGATTCCCTAATCTCGCGGGGGACGGCCGGGGCTCTCCGACTAGGGCGCGCGGCTGGCTGGCGAGGGAGCAGGTGGGGAGGAGGCGGGGGACGGCGGCGGCGCTCTGCTGGAAGGGCGCCCGAGATTATTGGGGGGGCTGAGCCCCCCCCAAAATTTTTTTGAGGGGGCTCGAGCCCCCTCAGGCCCCATGGAGTCGGCGCCAACTCAGTTATCCCAAACGTCTAGAGGGCATCAGGTTGGCCTCCTCACCTATTCCTCTGGAAGTTGAGCCAACGCAGACGTGATTTTCTACACCAGACCATTCTCTCGCCCACATTGCTCAGCTTACCATCTAGTCCAGGCATCCCCAAACTCGGCCCTCTAGTTGTTTTGGGACTACAACGCCCATCATGCCTAGCTAACAGGACCAGTGGGTCAGGGCTGATGGGAACTGTAGTCCTCAAACAGCTGGAGGGTCGAGTTTGGGGGTGCCTGATAGTCTGATGAAGAGTTTTAGGTGACCAGAAGATGTGTGCACCATTTTGTCATTTTGGTTGGCTGAAGAAAGCTGTTGCCTTAATACGGACTTCAGAATTTCCCATGGGCCAACACAGCTTCATTTACAATGTTATGTTAACATGGCAATAGAATCATATGCTTACCTATACTTTGCAGAGTTATGCTTATGCAACCAAATCATTGTGCATGCAGGGTAGCTTCCAAGAGTCCAATGGAACTTTCCCTTTCTCCCCCACCCTAACACTGCCCCAATTCTCCTCCAGAGTTGGGGGGAAACCCAGAACAGATGGGGGGCATATAGGGTAGAAGGCTAAGTTCTTTTGTGGTAATGAACTGATTTAGTTCTTCTGCATGTGCAATGATTAGTTGATACACCAAATTTACCTGGCATAAAATCATAAAGTTGAAAGCGACCAACACCCTTGCAATGCAGGAATCTTTTGCCTAACATGGGGTTCAAACCCACATCCTGAGATTAAGTCTCACGGTCTACCAACTGAGCTGTCCTGAAATTACATGTTACGAGAAGCTTGAAATACTTTGACAACTACTATTGGTGTGAGCTTATATATTTAATCTAAAATTTGATCATGCCTTCCCATAACTGTGTTATCAGGAACAAAATCCTTGGGAGTTTCACAACTGTTTCCAAGATCGAACTAATTGCCCAACACCTGTTGACAGAGCTGGTCCAATAAAAATAGACAAGAGCCTTGGCCAAAGATCTGTAATGCTCCACACCTTCAGGAAATCAGCATTTTTCCTGCAGCATTTAAACTACAGTGGTACCTCGCAAGACGAATGCCTCGCAAGACGAAAGAGTTTTCCGTTTTTTGAGTCGTTCCGCAAGACGAATTTCCCTATGGGCTTGCTTCGCAAGACGAAATGTCTTGTGAGTTCTTGCGAGTTTGTTTCCTTTTTCTTAAAGCCGCTAAGCCGTTAATAGCCGCTAAGCCGCTAATACGAAAAAACCGCAAGACGAAGAGACTCGTGGAACGGATTAATTTCGTCTTGCGAGGCACCACTGTACAACTGAAAATGTAGAGCACTTTTCAGCTAACAAAACTTGGCTAAAACATAAACCAAAATCATGTTAGGTCTCAGCCTTTCTTTTACTGATGTTCTCAGAGATGGAAACTGGAAAAAAACCCTAGTTAAATGTAATTATCAACACAGTCCTGTACTCTGCTTCTTGTTATTGATCTGAATTACTGTAGAATACATAAAAGTAAGAGGCAGGCTCTATAAAGGCTTCTTTAGTGTTTTGAAGTAGCTGTGACTTCTGTTTTCCCCCCAAGTCAATGTGTTTCTTTTTAACCCGTGTGAAGAGACGATCATTGCTCAACCAAAGAACTGGCACAAGGAATATGAAGGAAACGCACACCCAATGCAATGTTCACCTGTCAGGTCACATATTACACAAGTGTTTATATTGATGAACTGAGTATTGTGTTTGGAAAGCAGTGACTGACAGGTTTCCTACAAGTTCATATGTGACTGCTGTTATGTGGAGAGCATGGCTACTGTACCCTTCAGCGACTGCTTCAATTTCCTTTATTTTTTACAATTTGTAATATTATACCTTTCAGGATACAAATCCTTCCAAGGTGGCATACAAATTAACATTACAATTTTATAAACACACACAAAATTTGAACATACAAGGAGGTTACAGGGCAGTTGGTACTAGAAAGACTCTGCAGCACGGGACAGTCCAGCTGGCACAGGCTCAGAGTGGGTCTTGGCCTGCAGCCCTCTGTTGCAATCCTTCCCACAGGGCAGATTTTTGTGTATGTGTGCGCGCGCACGTATGCATAAAGTGTGTACCACACTACAAAATTTGCTTTGCCTTAGTGTGCAGTCTTTTCCTTTGTGCGTATACGCTTGTGAAGAAGCCCCAAGGAGAACTAGCCTAATGAATAACATGGAAGGTTATGGAATCAGAAGAGCATATTAGCATTCAGTCGACTTACAGAAAAAGTTTGCCCATGTTTATCCCTGCTTATGACAAAAAAAAAAAGGTTTAAAATCACTGATAAGTAAAAGGGTGGTGCATGAGCAGGGAGAAAGGCGGAAATTTAAATTGCATTGATACTTTGATTTTAATTTGGAATTATTCACATGCTGCTTATATTTTCAGTGTAATGACATCGTCTTCTTCCTGCTAAATCTGTTTTGAATTACATCTGCTATCTAACAGTTGCCTCCAGTAAGGCATGTAAAACTTCTGATGTCTGATGTTGCTATTAATATTCCCTTTGTGAGCAACAGACTTTTGTTTTAAAATATTTTTTACATCTTGGTAAAACAGTTGTAGCTCATTGACTCAGTAGGCATCTCCTCCTCCTCTTACATTAGCAGACAGCTGGAGCATCCTTAAGTTAAGAGGGACAGCAATAGCAAATTTTACACTTAGAATTTCTGTGCATTTGAAAAACCGAGGGCTTCAAGTTTCTGTATTTAAAATATTTCCAACACCACTATTAAAGCACCCTTTTAAAACATTAGGTTTTGTGCCATTTTCCCCACCCACCATACTCAGTGCCCCAGTAAGAGAAAAGACAATGATAGCCATTAAGGCTAGACTGTTCATACTGTTGGACGATGCTTTTTTATGATTGGTGGGGCATGGGGAAGTAACATGCCCATCCCATAAGCTTTTCTGGGTCTCCAAATGTTGAGTCGTAAGAGATATTTCTCTTTGAAAAGAGGTAAGTTTTTCCTCAGGAATGAGACAGTGCACAACACATTACATTGCTCATTTACTGAACTTTAAATTCATGATACACCATAAATAGATAAAAAAACCTGTTCATATGATAATGAACAGATAATGAAATAATGCATTTCAGAAGAGACTTTTTAATCACAGAATAAACTAAACTCAAGCATACATTCCTCAAAGTAAGTAGGGAATGCCAATGGGGCTTCAGGTTTTCACTGTACTGGAATTTTTATAAAGCACAATAAACCAGTGTTTATTGCTATGACACAGTTCAAGCTAATCGCCTGCATACAAGTAATCTAGACCAAATGCATTCCATTTTATGGCTGAAACAATGCACTTATTGCATAAAAAGGGAACATATTAATATTACCATGAAACAATTTTGACTCTACTTGGAAAAAAAAATTCTGAGTAGTCAACTACGGGGTTAAAATCGGGGGTAACGTTATTAAGGAAAAACTAGAGAAACTCCCCCCCCCAAAAAAAATAAAAAAAATTGTAAGCGATAATTTTGTGACTTAGGATGACTGCTTTCTCTGGTGACCAAGTACCTATTGATAAAATAATCAAGTCATCCCATTATGTGTCCTGTGAGCTATGATGCATATGGGGACATAACACATTAACTTCGTAAACACGCTCTCCAACTTATGACCGTGTAAACAGGGATATTTATAGACATTGCAAACATATCTCACCATTCAGGTTAACAATTAACAAAATGCACTACTGACCCATCAAGGTCAATGGCTGTTGCTAGCCAATGTTATTAACTATACATTCACTCTGCCCATTGCATTTGTACAAAAGCCCTGAAATTAATAGAATTAAACTTCACTTGGATGATTCAGAAGTTCCTCTGGAAGGAATCTCTACTGACTGGACAAATAGGTTTTCCCAACTTTGCATAGAAGTCATCAGCCATGACTCGCCTCCAGATGGGGTTCAGAGCCAAAGCTTCAAAAATACACAAAAGTGTAATCTCTAAGCAAGTCAGGATTAAGTTTACCCCCTGCTGTTTTGCCATTTCCTGCAGACACCACCACCTGCCACTGAAGTTTTAGAAAATCAATGTCTGTGGTAGCAAAATACAGCATTCAGATATTCATTTACCTGTGTATATCTGAATGCTTCCTAAAATCTTCAACATAGGTAAGTGGGACCAACAGGAAACAGTTTAAAACAGCAGGGTTTAACCTCAGCAGCCACTCTGAGTGATATCTTGCCCCGAAGCCTTTGTAATATCCATTGTAGTAAACACCTGAAAGAGAGGGGGGAAATCCACAAATTATTTTTATTAATACTATTCAGAAATTCACATTCCATTCAACACCATTCCTGCTGCAACTGTGTAATTGGACTAAAAGCCCAACACAGAATTCTCTTACTGTGAGCGTCAACCCCCAATGTGTAAGAAAAAAAAGGTAGCAGTGATTCTTTAAGCACAAAAACTTATAAACGTTCTTTCAAAGACTTGTTTTAAAGAGTAATGTTCAGTGTCATGCCTCCTAGGCAGTGTTTATCTCAGGACCCCCAAGAGAGAGAAAAAGGTAAATACTGTAAGTCTCTAGAGAAGAATCACAAGGGAGTGGGGAGAAAAAAGAAAACATGTTGCAACAAAGAGATGTAACAGGACAAGGAGTGGTTGTTTGTTTAAAGATAGGAGATCCTTAAGAGATAAGTTATTGTAGAGAGGAAAATAAGTTCAAAATGCCACAAACGTATGTTATAAGATGAGAGTGGTACTGAAACTCTTACCTCTGCACAAGTTGGATGTATACCAATCGTATCATTAAGTAATTCCTTTGTGAGACCACATTTCATTGCTGCTCCGAAGCCTTGTGTAATTTCCCCTGCATTAGGTCCAAGAACATGAAATCCTATCACACGGTTCTTCAATTAAAAGGGAGGAGGAGGGAGAAGAGAGAGGTAAGTTGTCCCAGTTAGTATTTTCCCTTAAATTGTAGACAGCTGCTTATTTGCTAGTTGTTCTGCCCAGTGGCGTAGCGTGGGTTGTCAGCACCCGGGGCAAGGCAAGTAATTTGCGCCCCCTAACCCGTGGATTTGCGCCCCCTAACCTGTGGATTTGCGCCCCCTAACCCTAACCCCCAGATGTTGCGCCCGGTGCGGCCGGCCCCCCCTGCACCCCCCACGCTACGCCACTGGTTCTGCCAACTTCTGGTATACCATTTGCAAACCCCCCCCCCTGCAATCTGAATATTGAATAAGTTTCCAATATTCCAACATGAATAGAGACAGCAATCAATTTCACCATACCAGACACTACCTTAGTATGTTACACCAATTGAGAACAGGGAAAAATACAAAGTGAGATGCTTAGAACCGCTATTAAAAGTACTTAAACTGAATTATTAGTATCTATTCATTTCTAAGCCACAAGCTCATATACAAATGTATTCACTCACTGTACAAATAAATGAGAATAAAGGTAACCACTGATACATCACATTAATGAGAAGTTGGGCAGAAACCAATGAAAAGGGTTAGTTCTATTGTTCACCACATGAAAGGTATATGGAACAGGTCTAACCCCAACAAGCTGGTTGGAATTATAGGAAGGATGGTTTTCATCCTTCCTATAATTAGTTTGATGACTTAGCTCCACTAATGAAGGTTAAGCATGGTAAAAACAGAATAGAAGAATACATTTTCTCACACTACTTTAAAAAAAACCATTTCAGAAGAGCAGTAGCATCTTTCATAAAGCTTTTACCAGATTCCTGCTTCCAGTGTGATACAGTGAGTTTTGACCTCATGCATGAATGCAGTTTTGCTTACAGACCCAAACTTAAATACACATAGAACTATGTAAGCTTACCTTTAAAATACACTATGAGTTTATGTTAACTGAAAGTGTGTCACTACACCAGTGACAGCCAGTGGGCTGCTCTCCATATACTCTGGACTATCTGTAAGTCCCATCAACCCCATCCATTCAGGGATTGAATGTTTAGGGAATGTTGTGGAGTTGTAGCCCACAACATCTGGAGAGCACTACATTGGCTACTCTAGTCTAGACAACAGGGTTGTGGTTACAGGCCAGTTAGGGTAAGACAACTTCATTAGCTGTCCCAAGTTGTGCACCGCAATTTTCAGCTGGGCACTTCCAAGAAGGTGAGCTGCTTTGTGGCTTCAATAAGCTAAATAAAGCCAGGGAATTAGAAGCCGCAAGTTGCTTTTAGTACAGTTTTAAAATAGAACAGATAAATTAAGTTACAGTACACTTGGAGGAGGGCTGTAGGTCAGTGTGGTACAGCGTTTGCTTACAGCAGGTCCCAAATTCAATTTATTGCATTTTCAGGTACGGCTAGGGCAGTCTCTTGCTTGAAAATCTGGACGGCCACTGCCAGTCAGTAGAGATAATACTGAACTGGATGGATTTATGGTCTGACTCACTATAGGGCAACTCTCTGTTCCCACATTTTAGCACCCTGGGCAGAACAATCCACACAACTTTGAAGTGGATGTCCCCTGGCTTTCTTTATATTTTGGATAATATGAATATGCAAGAAAACAAATGTTTTTAGAGCAGAATACGTACATTGTCAAGCTTATTGCAGATTACTTTTCCATAGCAAGTGTTGTTGTCTCTATTGGGTATTGTCCATTCAAGTGGCCAGAACAGCGCGTGATACACCTGGAAAAGAAAATTAGGCCTTTAAAGTTTGTTTTCCCTTTAATGACTTTGTACTGCACTTTTAATAATATCCCTTGCACTTTTACAGTATCTCTAAAGTGGTGTGTGCAAGCATCTCAGGAACCTACACCCTCGGGATGAAAAAGAAAGGGAAGCTGCTATCCCTATCCTTGCAAAAAGGAAAAGGACAAAAGCATGTGGGAGAATGTCCCCACCCCCACATTTATGCTGTCAAGGAAAATGCCTGTGTGTATGAGTGAACTTCAACAGAGGGCTAGGGACTACCCTTCCACCAGTAAAAACACTGGGCTAGGGAAACAGGGCTGTGAGGACACAGTTCCTAAAATTCTGTGGAGATTTCTTCGGGAAGGAGAATATATCAGGTCAGCTACTGTTCCTACAAAAATAAACTAGATTATGAGGCACAGTATGATTGCACATATATTAATACCCCGAAGAGCACCCATATTTAATTGCAAAGTTTTAAGATTTCAGTCTCACATCTAAATTGTCTTGTCCAAGTTGTTCAATGGCTCGTTCTTCCGATAATCCACAACAGCCATATTCCAGAGGTGTAAACACAGTAGTTGGTACGTTGATGTAGTCACACTAAAATTGAAAGCGTACACTATGACTCACACATAAAAGCAATTGGAATGAAAATGCAACAACCATCCTATAAAACTTGCACTGGCCACAGTACAAACAGTAGCTTATACTCTTGCAGCAAAAGCAGCAGCCCAAGCTTAACACTTAAAGCAGGGCATAGATACTGGTCTGTACAGTCATACCTTGGTTTTCGAACAGCTTAGTTCATGAAAAACATGGAACTTGAACGTCACAAACCAGGCAGCAGGTGTTCCAGTTTGCGAACTATGCCTTGGAAATCGAACATCCAGTGTGGCTTCCACGGCTTCCGATTGGCTGCAGTATGCTCCTGCAGCCAATCGGAAGCCGCGCCTTGGTTTCTGAACATTTCAGAAGTTGAGCAGACTTCTGGAATGCATTCTGTTCAAAAACCAAGGTACGACTGTATATGTTTCCAAGCTCACCCCACCCCATCAACTTTCAGGATGCTTCAATATGATGCTGTCACTAGCCCTGTCCTTTTGATTATTTGCTTTGATTATTTGACTTCTGAGAGCCAGTGTGGTGTAGTGGTTAAGAGCGATAGTCTCATAATCTGGGGAACCGGGTTCGCGTCTCCGCTCTTCCACATGCGGCTGCTGGGTGACCTTCGGCCAGCCACACTTCTCTGAAGTCTCTCAGCCCCACTCACCTCACAGAGTGTTTGTTGTGGGGGAGGAAGGGAAAGGAGAATGTTGGCCGCTTTGAGACTCCTTAAAGGGAGTGAAAGGTGGGATATCAAATCCAAACTCCTCTTCTTCTTAATATATTTAAAATATCTCTAAGCAGTATACAGAAAACTGAAGCACCAACAGACAACTTAAAACAAAATATTAGAAAAATACAGTGTTACATATACAAAGTTACCAATATATAAAAATCAGTATCAATTCATTTTCCTTCTGACACACCATCTCAGGCTCTGGATTCTCACACAGGGTCCAACAAGCTCTCAGCTCACCCACGAAAGTCTCACAATGAGAAGAGTTTCTTGGAAACTCTTCCAAAGTTCAATTCATGTAAAAGTCTGTGTAGTACTCCCAAATTTTGTTAGGAGCTTAAGATAGTCACCATGCAATCACAACTCAGCTTAGAGACTACTGTAATCAAGTGGCATATAAATAAATACAAAAAATGGCTGTGGCTATACCAGGAGTTGGACAGGGATCAGTGCCTTCCACCGAGATTCATAAGTCCAATGCTATGAACAACTGATGGTGCATAAACTGGACCAGAAGTTACTTAAAGTGGTGACACTAACATGGATGAGCCAATTCCAGGCGTCTTAACCATATCAGAAGACCACTTCAAAAAAACTATTTGAGCACGCAAGCAGTAATAACCATAAGAAATTGAACGTTTACCTTTATATTACTCCCTCCAAAAAGTCTGCGAGCTAACAGCTTGCCTGCCTGTATGGCAACTGGTGTAAGTTCTGGCTTTCCTTCCAAAACATCTCCAATAGCATAGACGTAAGGCACACTGGTTTGTTCTTCGTCGTTTGCAGGTATTTTCCCATTCCTTGTTACATGGAAGGGGGGAAAGTTAACACTGACATAGTGCTATGATTTGATTACACTTAATAATGAGAGACATCCAATTAAGTCAATCTACTCAGGGAACAACTTCTTCTCTCTCCTGCAGCAACCCCCCCCCCATCTGCTCCAAAGCGCTTGGGGACCCTATGGAGCAGATTTAGGATGACATGGGAAAGAGAGCAAAGGGAAATCTGCTCGTGTGGCCTTGGACATTACTATATGTGAAGACAGACATCAGAATACCAGTTGGTCGCACTATATTGAAGAAAATTAACGTCTAATGAGTACCACACAATTTTTCATACTTGTTAGGCCAGATCAACTTCTACAATGAGCAGATTCCAACAGCCACACTCATTAGGCTATATGAGGTTTAATCCTTGATATAATAATATCAGATGCTTCTCTAAGTGTTAAGCTATAAAACAAATTAAACTAATTTAATGGGGAGTAGACTCTCTTTGCTTGGCTTCATACTAATTTAAAATAAATAAAGCCTGCTGTAGTTAAGTTTCAAAACTGAAAAATTACGCAGGTTTTCATAGAATTGTAGAGTTGGACGGGACCACGAGGATCACATAGTTCAATCCTCTGCAATGCAGGAATCTTTTTGCCCAATGTGGGGCTTGAACCCACGACCCTGAGATTAAGATTCTCATGCTCTACAGATGGATTTGCAACTTTAACAACTGGTAATAGTGAAATGCAGGAATTTATAGGCACAAAGTTTTAAACTAATTTTGTCAGCATGCTTAAGATACCTAGTTTCACCCTTAAGAGCTCATGGGTTCTAGGTGATAATTTAGAACAGACTTCTGAAAGGAGATGTTCTAGAAAGTCTGTTAAAAGACCAAAGCTGATTTCTAAACAAATTTCAGTATGTACCAAGATTAATTAAAGAGTTGGAATACTTACTTTGCATTAACTGCCACACCAATTTTGTCCAAGCCAATATTTCTAGTACAAGCATCACGGCCAACAGCTATCAAAACCTGCACAAAAAGGAATCATGTATCTTGTTTTGGTGGTCCTGTATTGAAAAGCCTCTCGTGTAACCCAAGCAGCACTATTTGGTTTAAACCAGGGGTGGAGGGTTGCTGTTTTTCCAGCTCAAGGGTTTCACTGCCTTCTAGGCAATTACAGGTGGCTACATGCCAGTGGAAGGTGGGACCAGAGGCAAAAGCGGACAGAGCAATTGGACAGAGCTACTTTACACACAGACACCCCTCTCCATCCTTCATTGGGGCAAATGAGCTGTTATCAGGGTTCAAGGATATATTCTAACCAGGCATAAACACACACAAGGAGGGGGTGACACAAGGGTGGTGAGGGGTGTGGCATGGAAACAGTACCCAACGGCCACACAGATAAGGCCTTGAGGGCCACATTTGGCTCCTAGCCAGTGTGGCGTAGTGGTTAAGAGCAGTAGTCTCGTAATCTGGGGAACCGGGTTCGCGTCTCCGCTCCTCCACATGCAGCTGCTGGGTGACCTTGGGCCAGCCACACTTCTCTGAAGTCTCTCAGCCCCACTCACCTCACAGAGTGTTTGTGGTGGGGGAGGAAGGGAAAGGAGAATGTTGGCCGCTTGGAGACTCCTTAAAGGGAGTGAAAGGCAGGATATCAAATCCAAACTCTTCTTCTTCTTCTTCCTAGGCCCAAGGTTCCCCACATGTGGTTTAAAAAGGAGTTCAAAAACTATTCAGGGTCTAAAAATAGATTCCAACATGCTCATGACAAGCTACCATCTGGCCAACTCTATGACTAGATAGCAAAAGGGAGCGATCCAGTAATGAACTCTGTTGCAAAAGTGTTAAGGTTAGAGTGCTGCACCAGGCTGTGCAGCAGCAGTTACTGCTAAATTCTGGCCTAAGTCTCAGCACTGCCAAGTTAAGAATAACTAACTTACCAACCTTCCCACAATAATAAATTTAAACAAAAATCACAAGTGCAGAGCACTTACAGTGTTGTATTCTCCTTCAATCATTTGTATTCCTTCAGTGGATTTTGCAATCACTTTCAGTTTTCCAGGCATGCCTTCCTCCAACTTTACAACCTGCATGGAACAGCCATAAACTTAGGAATTTTATCTCAACCCACATAATACTGTTTTATTACAATGTTCACTTTATTAGCCTTTGAAGGCAAAACCCGCCCCCAACTGTGTTTACACATATGCCATATTGCTCAAAGTTGCACAAAAAGATTTCAAACATCAGCGTTTTCCTATCTGATGTTAACCAGGGGAGATAC
Organism: Podarcis bocagei; assembly: GCF_964188305.1. Taxonomy (NCBI): domain Eukaryota; kingdom Metazoa; phylum Chordata; class Lepidosauria; order Squamata; family Lacertidae; genus Podarcis; species Podarcis bocagei. The sequence goes on from NC_138126.1 coordinate 44,952,637, forward strand.
TTGCCTCAACAGGAACAAACTTCTTGATGAATTTTACACCATGGGTTTCCATATAGGCTCCTGCTCTCTCTGCCATTTCTTGATCAAAGCCACGAAGAAGGATAGAGCGTACCATAACTGTGACATCCAAACCGAGTCCAGCAAGAAATCCGGCACATTCCAAGGCTACGTAAGAAGCTCCCACAACCAAAGTCTTTCCAGGGCAGTAGGGCAGAGAGAAGAGATCATCGCTGAAAATGAAACAGTATTATCACTGATGTTTAAATACTGAGAAGCCCTTTTAATCTACCGAAAAGCAGTCATTTAATTCAAGCTCACCTTGTAATACAGTACTCTCTGTCTCCTGGGATACCTAGATATCGAGGTCTTTCTCCTGTGGCTATAACATATGTCTGAGCTGTGCAGTAAGTTTCTTGTCCTTTTCTGTTGGTTGCCTAGTCAACGGAAAGAAAGTTTTAGAACTGGTATTCTTCCACACAGCAATGCATTTTCCCCAAGATACTGCCAGCAAATTACTTTACCAAGAATTACTTACAAGGCAGTAAGACACACTGATCTGAATAATCTATCAACCATATTACATCATGCAGATTTTGATGTTGTTTTACTTGTGAATAGTTAACACTAAAAAATAAAATAATCTTCATGTAGTTACAGTATTGAATTAAATTTGCAATTACAACTTAGTACAAACTGAAGTTCTTGTTTCTCAACTGCCTCTTTTCACACAGCAAAATATCTACCCTAGTTTAATTAATTCCGTATTTAGGAAAAACTTATTCAGCCGAGCAACTTCATTTGTGGCTAATCATATATCCATTATGTCGATTATGTAATACTTTTTCAGGTGTTTGATGTTGTACAAGACCATACAGTTGCAATTGAAACAAAATAGGTTAAACAGTATTGCTTTTCCTAATCTATCACTTTAACTTGTTCATACACAGTAATGATTATAGAAGCAATACTTCTGAATAGATCAAATGTCAACAATGACAAGGTTCTGCAGGTACCTTAATCTTGTGTGGTCCAACAAATTCTCCATAGGCATTGAGGTATGTCACAGACTTATCACGCAAGGCGACCCGATACCCCCAGTTCAATGATCCTATATAATTTTGAATTGCTTCTACCATGGTCTCCCAGTTGTGTTTAACTAAAGAAATGTTCATACAAAAATTAATTTATCAGATCCCACCAATGAAACCAATACATGCATGTGCTGCTTAATGAACATAATGCCTTCCCATGAAATCATTAGTCGCACATTTGCATAATGAGTCTACAATTTCCATTATTTCCTATGAGAACACTTCCAATGTGAGATTTGCTCACTCTCCTCCCTGGTTTCTTCCTGAAATCGCTGCAGCCAATCAACAGGAGACAGACAAAGTAAATAAACAAACAAATTTGTCTGACTTTTCTTACTCTGATTAGTCTGATCTTGCTCCTCCTTCCCATGGTTTCTGCCCGAAAATGGCTGCCACCAAGCAGCACATCACAAAAAACCAAGGAAATAAGGAAGCCGGATGTTCATATATGTGACTCTGTGGAGCGTATAGTGAGGCTTGGGCAGAAGTCTTTAAATGCAGATAAGTGAATTTTCATATAGCGAGCAAGCAGATAGCAGGATTGGGCTGCATTACCCCACTGAAACAAATGCAGGTATTCAGAATGATCTCATAGGTCTCATGTTTCAATATTTGCAGATAAATACACAGACAGTACAGTGGTGCACCGCAAGATGAATGCCTCGCAAGACGGAAAACTCGCTAGACGAAAGAGTTTTCCGTTTTGGAGGTGCTTCGCAAAACGAATTTCCTATGGGCCTGCTTCGCAAGACGACAATGTCTTGCGAGTTCCTGCTGGTTTTCTTTCCTCCCCCCCCCTTTTTCTAAGCCGCTAAGCTGCTTATCAGCTGATCCGATCAGAAGATAAGCCGCTAAAAGCCGCTAATAGCGCTAATCCGTCAATGGGCTTGCTTTGCAAGACGAAAAAACTGCTAGACGAAGAGAATCACAGAACGGATTCTTTTCGTCTTGCGAGGCACCACTGTAGTTGCAATAAAATTTGCAACCTACACCAACAACTTTTGAAAAGATAGTGACAAGTGACTCTCTAAGATTCCAAAAACTGATGTATAAAGAAGACAAGCGCAAGTTTATGTAGAACAATCACTTGGTGCCATTAAATAGCGTACTGAAAGGGGGGGAGAGAAAGCAGCACCCCAAATCCCTTACATTCCTTCACTAGCACATGCTAGTAGCCTAGTTAACTTTACACCAGTTTCAGGGCTTTGGTCCCAAAGATAAAAATGCACCAATTGGTCTTTCCTCCCATAAATACATTATTTGCTTTCTTACAAACCTTGCTGATCAAACTCCCAGCCATACTTCCTTGAATCTCGCAGTGCCTGACCCAACAGGGCTGCCTGATGCATCAGCTTCTTAGGAATGCAGCCAACATTTACACAAGTGCCGCCAAGTCCTGAAATGCAAAGTGTACATTTAATTAAGAAACTTCTCATTAACAGTACTGTATTAAGTAAGACCTACTATTAAGATGCACAGAACTGCTGGCGTATCTTAGATACCTTACATACACGGTCAACAACACAAACCCTTACTGCGTGCCGAGCAACATTTATTATTGATCAAGTTTATTTATTTATATGCCTACTTTACATATGCCCAAAGCTGCTTGCAACAAATGTCTTCCAGTTTACAAAACATATCAAATAGGACAAAATCAACAACCCGTCAAACATTGATTCAATTCATTACTGCAAAACTAATAATCTAGGCTTAAATACATAAGAACAAAGGGAAAAAAGAAAGGTAACACGCAATAAATAAAGCTGTAGCTGCTGCCTTTGACTGCACTCCAAACCTCGGCAGTCTGGCTTAAATTAAGTTCAGAGGGAGTGACTCTTCTCACCAGGCTTGATTATTCACAGGCAGCTTCCTCTTATCTCCTGCATAGGAGGCTGGCAGCAATGAAAGGGCAATATTGGTGAGCCCTCTTCCCCAGCCTCACCAAAGTTCCAGCTGCAGTATTAAAGGTGGTTAAGACTTGACAACTGACACAGCTTCACACATTTAGGCTTCCTGCCTTTGCCCTGTTCTATGTATCCTTTTACAGACAGAAGTGAAACAAGAGGCACTTGATATTATTGAATATTAATTTATTTGATATAAGTAGTTACATTTTAAAGTTATGTTTTATTGTGACTTTCTGTATTGGATCAGATTACTATAAAGTGTGAATTATTTGTTGTATGTTTTGTTGCTGCAAACCGTCTTGTGTATAGTAACATAGAAAAGCAGTATACAAACTGAAAGTGAAATGCAATGCAATATTTTTACTAACAAGCCTCACACTAGCAGAAATGGCTTTACCATTTACTAGCAGAAATGGCTTTCCCGTTTAGGGAAGCTTTTAATGTTTAATAAGTTATTGTATTTTAGTGTTTTGTTGGAAGCCGCCCGGAGTGGCTGGGGGGACCCAGCCAGATGGGCGGGGTATAAATAATAAATTATTATTAATTATTATTATTATTATTATTATTATTATTATTATTATTATTCTAAAAATGACTAAATTTTCCAATTCCATATACAGTATGTGTACATGGTGGGGAGCAACACATGCCTGTGGGAAAGGAAGAAGCTAAGAAATACATATCCAAAGATCTTAGATGGTGCAACTCACATAACCATGCAGATTATACATCAGGAAAATTTAAATGTGAATTGAGAGCTTACATGCACACTCATCACTAGGGGTCCATAAAATCCAGTGGTTGAATGGCTGTTGAAAGGTTTAATTCTATCCCAATAATATCAGAAACAAAGAGTGTACATTAAGCATATCTCAGATACAATCAACTTTGGCAAGGAATCCTGTCATGCCACCAGGGGATTGCATAAGCCCTCTGAGCTATTTGTAAAGCTGCCAGTAGTGAACTTCCAGGGCTTACAGTGAAGACCACATGCTTCATATAACCTTACAGAATAAGAACTAGTCAACATTTCTACAACAAACCTTCAACATCTCTGCTACTAGTTGTTGGGCTGGATCAGAACAACCACGACTGGAGCAGAAATCAGGCCCCCATTCCTTCTCCCTCCTACAGCTGCTACAGTGTGGAAGACTGTGGACTGCAGGTAAGGAAAGAGGGATTGGCAAAAGCTACTTCCCTCCAGCAGCAACCTCCACTGGATTAGAGACCCTCCCGCTTGCATGTCTGGAACCAACTGACTGACTGGCAATATACTCATGGAGTTCATCATATCCAGTCTTTTAAACACATCATGTCATTAGAATACACTGAAGGAGAATCAAAGTTGGATAAATGGGTTCATAGGCCATAAATTCTGTTCTATACTACACTGCACTCTGAACACGACTCTGTTAAAGTGATTATTTTGCTGCTGTAACCTAAAACGAGGAAGCCAATGCCACAGTCACAAGATCAGTATGTGCTTATGTAACAGGAACATCATGGCTATGGTTCCAATTTTGTGCTGCATAGGTTTAAGAGTTCCTTTGATGAGAAATATTCAAGTCCTTCCATATGAACAGAAACATTAGCCAAATAATACTTTTTGTAGGACACAGATCTAAAGAGAGGTTTGCTGAGGATTTGAAGAAAGCCGAAATTAGAAAGCAATCACATTGACTATATGTGATGCTCAAGAGCACACAGCAAAACAGACACTAATAAATGAGTTGGCTGACTAAGTAGCAACACTGAAATCTGTTCAAATCACTACTTACCCCATGTTGTACCCAGTGGTGTTGGCACAACGTAGTCTAGCACCATGACCTTCTTTCCTAAGGAAGCAGCTTCCTGTAAATAACAAACAAGTTAACATCAGACCTATGCAGTGGGAAACTGTCGTGTGACGGGCCAATGGCTGTAATAAATATCAAAAAAAAAAAGAAGACCTATGCAGATGTAGAAGACTGTCCCTTTTTAGGTGCAGTTTAACAGTTCACATTCGTGAAAACAGTTATGTCCTAAGGAACATAAGTTACCATTTGTGACAAGTAAGAGAACAGCCACTGGCTGAAATGCAGAGTTATTCATGTTTCTTCAACACAGCAATTCAGCACATAATTCACACTAGCATTCTTAGCTATATGTCCTTACTTCTCCCACGCATAGACACACCCTACATGAAACATTTCTTTTTTCACCTCTCACAGTTGATTTAAATCTTGGTTTGTTCTACCACATTAGGGTTATTTTCTAAGCAGTTTCATTCCTAGGACTCTCACCTATGCCCCCCAGGACACTCTAGAATGCAAAGATTTCCCATACATTCAAATACTCCCTCCCCCCATGCCCAAACTGAGGATAATACAAAATGTGAATAAGAACTTGCCACTGGCTAAATATGTACAATAGGTGTGTTGTAGTATCATGATATACAGGTGAAAGAGACTTCTGTCAATTAATATCCTTTTCCTTCTCCAAGAGAAGAAGGGGGCGTTAAACTTAAATTTATGGCATGCGTTATGAATGGTTTAATTCTCAAACAAGCTGAGTACTGGACAACCATCAGTGATCCACAAGCTTCGTCTGTGGCACACTAAATATGTATTTTGATTCTTAATTGTATTTTTATTACTTCTTTTATTTCCTATATTATATTTTATTGTTTAACAATTTAAATTCTATGGAATTCAAATTATAATACAATAAATTACAATGTAAGAAATAAAAGCAAAAAAAAAAAACACAATTAAAACTCGCACAGTATCTTGTGCAGTGCATTATTTATTTTACTTTATTTATTTATTAAATTATCACAATAGCAATATCTCTCCCCAAGGCAGAAAATCATTAAGTGGTATGCCAAGAGCATCAGCCATTTTCAAGTCATTCACAGGGTGAAATGTTTGGGAACAACTGTTCTCGAACACAACACAAAACCTAGCAATCCATAAGCTCCTCTCTTAATAAGCAGATGACTAGATCCTCAAGAGCTATTTCCTAGTAATTAGACTGCAGGGTCTGTCTAATGTAAAGCTAACTTGGATGGCATACTTCAGGGATGTGGATCCTGTGGCCCTCCAGATGCTGTTGCCCTGCCACTTCCATCATCCTTGACCCACTGACTACAACTGGTGGCGGCTGATGAAAGTTGGGATTCTAAGAACATCTGGAAGGTCACAGGTTTTCTTTTGCTGTTATATACAAACACCCCCTTTTTCTTGGCTGCTCAGAGATAATGTAATAGTCTTGACAGCACAATCCTATGCATGCTTGCTCGGAAGTAAAGTCCACTTAATTCAATGAAACTTAATCCCAGTTTTGTTTTGTTTTGAAGAATGCAACTTGAATCTCTCAAAGAAACATCATCACCCACACCCACACACCAGGCCAGGTTTCTTTAGCCCTTTTGCTGCAGGGTCAAAAGACCCTGTTCAGGCAAGGGTCTGAACTGCAGTTCCACTCAGATATGGAATGCTGCTGAGGTATTGTGAATGAGATTTTTAAAAATGTAAGGAGTCGGTTGGAAAATATGAAACCACATACAATTCACTATATGCTTGGAACCTGTTTGTAGAGTTCATACCTTAGAACATGAAAGCCCACCGGAACCACCACCTATAACTATTAGGTCATAATCGTAGGCTTCCATCTCTTCGCCTTTCCCATCCCCTAAAAGCTTCTGCAATAAGCCACTATGGTAAGCCTGTAAAAAGGACACAAGTCACAGAAATCAGAATACAGAATACTTTGTTAGTATTACAAAGCTAGGTTATATCCAATGCTCTCCTCCTAGAAATGGACAGCTCTTTAATCTAGCAGCAGCAGGAGAAGGCAACTTTCCACAAATCCTACCTTTTCCTGTAGTGCCCTGCACCACCTTCCAGTCTGCTCCAGAGGGTTACCTTGCCCTCTGAAGCATAGTTTTGTGACGACACAGGGTGTCTCAGAAGTAAGGGGAACTCTGCCAAAAACACCTCCCTCCCCATCCCATTCATTGAACCCTCCACTAAATTCAAGAGCCTTCTCTGAGTAGTAGAACTGTTGGATACAAACTTACTGAGTACAGATGTTTTAAGATCAGGGTCTGTTTTACTCATTTAAGATGCAGCTGTCCTGATAAGGAAGCCCTTGCACTTGCCTGACCTTTAAAAAAACTTAAAGCTAGTACCACAATTCTATACACTCTTTATTGGGAAAGAAAATAGAAGGCAAAAGTAAACATATATCGTTTCTGGCTGCACATCTAAAAACAACAACAGCAATGAAAGAGCAATACTAGGAAATGTAGATATCAATAATGTAAACTGAAGTCCTCCTGATAAAAAGAACCCATATAAAACAGGGTGGTTGTTTGCTTCTTACTGGTGCATACACTTCCCAAGCTTGATACAAAGGATAGTTGCAACTTTATGAATTCCAAACTTTATGTACTGCATAACAAGATAGCACAAGTGACACTGTTTGGAGACGCTAGCTACAAAAGCATAATCATTATCTCATAACAATTAATTTTCATGCCAAGAGGAGGAAGAATGAGATTACCTGGAAAGTTTGATCACATCCACCCACATGAGTTCCATTTACAAATACATTAGGAACAGTCCTCTGACCTGTCAATTCTAGCAACACCTCCTGAATGCTGGGCCCCTCATCTAAGAGAGAAGAGGGAGGGTAGAATTAAAACCTACAATTCTGCTAAGATCTATGCATTGCAAGACACTATTCCACCAGCTATAATAAAAGTGGCGCTTAAAACAGAAGATAATTTATATAAAGCCGTTACATAAGTATGGCAGATAAGAATCAGGAAAACATCTCATTCAGACTGACCACATCTGGATGAAAGACTCATCATGTTTTAGCATTATGGAGAATGAGTTTCAGCAATGCTCCATCTTCTTCAACAACATGGTCACAAGCAGATTATAAATTTCTCTGCATCTGTTTTAGATTAACTGCTGTTTAGTTTATAGTCCAAAAACGTAGTTAATCTTAACTATGATTATTTGAAGCAAGGCAGCTTCATAATTTATGCTTTGCAGTTGACTGGTCTTTACTAACTATATTTAAGACTGATCCATGTGCCTCAGTTCCAGCAATGCAGCAGATTGCAGATACAATTATTCATTCATTCATTTTGGGCACTTTACATGAAAGAAGTGACTTAACATAATGAATCTAACAAGAACCTGGAAATTCTCTAAATCCAAAATCTAACATTCCAGTACAGTATGAAATGCAAAGTACCTTGCTGACAAATAAATAAACTGATCAATCTACAAAGCACTGTGCAGAGGGCAAGACCTTTAAGCTGAGGTAGCAATCTATGGCCCCTGGGAGGATGCCCACCTTTTGGCCTTAGCCAAACCAGAGTCCCAACATTGGCTGCACCATGGTCCACGGAAGATGCTGCAGTGGCAGGGAAGGCGATCTGTCATCAGATCTCCCTCCCTGACATCAGATTGTGAGCTCCGATGTCAAATTTCCCCCTTCCCTGCAGCAACCTTTTCGTGGCTGTGGCTCAACCAAAGACAGAGTGACTTGGATCCAAAACTATCCCAGTGCTTCAGTATGTCCCCCAAATGCAGAGAGATTTAGACCAGCTCACGAACTGGTCTAAATCTCTTCCTGTTCTTCCACTCACACTGTTTCCAATGGAGGGGAGGGGAAAGTTGTTTTTTAATCCCCGTAAAGTAGATGGGAGACGCACAAGAACACTCCTCCAACCTGCCAGCACAAGCCCAGCAGTGTGCTAGATGGGTAGTGAAACCACCTTTAGATCCTCACAACCTCAACGTTGCATCATTAAGGCCTGGTTCACATGTAACGTAACACCACATTAAATATAAACTGGGATTTATCACAAAGGAGTAGTGTGTTGATGCACACTGCTGAAATGACACCCCCTTGCTTCTCCCTTTCCAAAGCTAGGAAGAAATATACTGCAGACTGGCTTAATGATACATGCAAAACAGCACTCAGTTGGGTTGGTGGCAGGGGCATAAAGCCAGCCTCCAATATGTTTTCTAAAGTAGGGTGGGTACAATTGAATAAGTGAGCTCCAAGCATGTTGCTCATTCATGTTAGACCATGGCTTATTTTTAGCTATGATGCAATTTTAGAGCAAACTGGGTTTAAGCCTAAGTCAGTAGAATCCTTTTTGCACTTCAAGTCATAATTCAAACACAAGATCAGTCTCAATTATATACTCATAAAAATTATGTCTCTGTAGAATTGTAAGCCTTAGGATATAGTGATACAGTTCAAAAGGATTTTACTAAACCTCGTGTTCAATTATTGCATGAGGGTTTCATATAAGAGACAAGAACTCACTTGTTTCCTCAGCCTGGCTTTTCAACTTTGATGCATATTAAACGTATGCAAAACAACACCAGCCCTTTCTTCCAAATGTACCCCTGTTTTTAATGTTCTAGTCTGCCTTTTGACCTAGATTGAGGCTCCAAGGAAGCTCACAAATGGGATATCAACAAAACAAATGATTGCTCAAAACAAAAACAAACCTCAATCAAAGAACAAAGAATAGAGCCTATGAAGGCAGCAGTTACTTTGTTAATTGGTTGTATCTAAAAAAAGTTTTGTATTTTACTATTACTATAGCTTTCTTTTAACTTGCTGACAAGCAAAATGTGGCAGAACATACACCAAACCAAACTATTCATTTAATGTTTTGATACCTGACACATTGATTAAAGCTAAAAGAATCCAAAATTATCATCATGTTGCTGTATTGGTCCAGATCATGCAACACACAAAAGAGGTGAGGGGAAAACATTTAATTTGGTCATCTTATATTGGTAAAAAGAATTAAGCAAGCTCTCATCTTACCTGTGGGTTACCTTTCATTCTGCCTGAGAGCTCTGTGCAATCAATCTTATAAAGATAACATTATCTAGGTAAAAGCCCCAATGAATGGTGGATTTTACTGAATAAGTAAGCCTACAATCATTCTTTAAAAAGCCAAAACATTCACTCCAAACTAAGCCAATGCAGTACAAAATGGATGAAAGAATTAAGAAAGAGCAAGAACTTCTGAAACATTTCCCCAGGATGGATCAGAATCAGCACTATCAATCTCAGAATGCCTGGGCTCAACAATAAACTCAGATTATAGTTGGTGCTAGAATTCTTGCCAATGATTCAGCAACTTTCTTTCTGAAGTTTAGATATGCCAATCATTAATAAGTTGGCAACCAATACAATAGACAATATTTGAAATAAAGGAGTGTACATTTACATTTGCAACAGAAACAGCTTCATAAGAACAGAGCAGACACAGTCCTTCAAAATTAAAAAAAAAAACGACAAAATTTTACTTCCCAACACAAAACTCATTTACTTAAAATCCAAAATTAAGTAATTGGCCAAAAAATACATTTTGGGAGTTGTTTTCTTTCATGCAGACTGAAAGGATGCCTTTATTCAGTAAAATGGTGTGCATTTGTGTAATGTATCTATGGTTATCAACAATGAAATAGCAAGTCAATTTTACTTACCAATCTTGTCAAGTTCCAGAACACTGTATTCTACTGCCAAAGATTGAAAGAGATCTTTCACCTGCAAAAATAATATTTTGTTTTTAAGTGAGACCAGGGAAAGGCATAAAAATGGAACCTTTTATTTCTCTTTGAATAATAGTGCAAAAAATTCTAAATAATAATAATAATAATAATAATAATAATAATAATAATAATAATAATAATAATAATTTATTTATACCCCGCCCATCTGGCTGGGTTTCCCCAGCCACTCTGGGCGGCTTCCAACTGAATGTTAAAAACAGTACAGCATTAGACATTAAAAACTTATGAAATTATACAGTGCATCTGTAGGTAACCAGCAAGTGCTGGCTATAACTGTTTATGACACATTATATGGAAGATTGCTAGTTTTCTTTTATATAATTTAAAAGCACACAAAGCCATTGGCATGCTATCCTGAAATGTCCCATTTCAGCACTTCTACTAGCTAATGGCAGAGGAAGAACCGCCAAGAGCAGTTTTCCTTTGGTCAGTGCACAGCCTCCCCACCAGAAGTGCTCCTCTCCACTAGCAGAGGGATGACTATGTGCTATCCTAACCCCTTTCCCATCACCTCTGTGGGGCTGGATAGCATTGCAGTCCCATACCCACCTGCTTCACAGACATCACCACTGAACTGAATGGGACTTCCTTATGTGTAGGCCTTTATAGGATAGGGAAGTTAACATCACAAACCACTTACAAAGCTGGTTGTAAGACAGACCCTTTTGTGAGAATATTTTTAATATATTACTATTAAAAATATATACATATTCTCCAAGAAAAAAAATTCTATTTTGTAGCAGATATTTTTTCCATTAATGCCACTTATCAAGTGAAAGCAATTTACGGAGGCAGAAAGCCAGATAATTTCAATCTACTGGTTATCTCTTTGTAAGATATTTTATTAAGAATACAGTGGTACCTCAGGTTATGAACTTAATTTGTTCCAGAGGTCCGTTCTTAACCCAAAACCATTCTTAACCTGAGGTGTGCTTTCGCTAATTGGGCCTCCTGCTGCCACCACCGTGCAATTTCTGTTCTCATCCTGGGGCAAAGTTCACAACCCGAGGTACTACTTCCGGGTTAGTGGAGTTTGTAACCCGAAGCGTTTGTAACCTGAAGTACCACTGTACATCTCTGTTATACCAAGTGATGTATCATAGTGGATTTTAACCCACTGTTGTTTTATTATTTTCAAATAAATCATATTCAAAATTGTGCAACACTTCAAATTCAACCATATCAAATTTGAACTTCTAGTGCTAGATCTAGAGAAAGCAGAACAAAACTCCACTCATGCAACACAGAGTTTGTGGCTCTCCGCCCCCACCCCCACTTTGCATTCCACCCTCCTCCTCTGCAGAAAGAGGCTGCAGAAGAACAGGGAAATCAGAGTTCAGCAGGACTGCTTTGTGTAAGTATAAGTGTCTTTCTGCTCATGTAAGACATCTCAGCATCCAAGTCCTAGATTGTTTGTACCTTACTTGTGAAAAGTAAGTTAATGTCTAAAATAGTCTCTTAAACCAGATACACTGGTACCTCTGGTTAAGTACTTAATTCGTTCCAGAGGGCCGTACTTAACCTGAAACTGTTCTTAACCTGAAGCACCACTTTAGCTAATGGGGCCTCCTGCTGCTGCCATGCCACCAGAGCACAATTTCTGTTCTCATCTTGAAGCAAAGTTCTTAACCTGAAGCACTATTTCTGGGTTAGCAGAGTCTGTAACCTGAAGCGTCTGTAACCTGAAGCGTCTGTAACCCGAGGTAACACTGTAATGATATTGTCTGGGTTAAATGGCAATACCCTTTCTACCTAGTATTTCTGACAACCAAAGGAACAGTGTGTGTATAAGGTAGGGTTGCCATATTTCAAAAAGTAATAACTAGGACACTCTGTAAGTTGTTGAACTTTTTTTAGACAAAACCCAAAGTTACTGAACTTTTTTTTTTAAACAAACACACCAAAAAACATGATTTTTTGACTGACTTGTCTAAGATCCAGGACAAAGCGCCACCTTTCAGAAATTCCCTCTGGGTGTAAAATCCGCCTCTGAAATCCCATTAATGTCCAGGAAAATCCAGATGTATTGCAGCCCTAGTATAAGGGGTCCATTACTCTTTGGATGTAGCTTTTCAAGTTTTTTGTTTTTGTTTTACTAATTAGTTGTTTCATTGGTATTACACACCAGTACAAATGAATATAATGTATGCAATTTTCTGGTTAACTTAATGGAGATATAATAAAAAATAGCTCACAATGACCCAGTTTATGTGGATTAATAGCAAGCCATGGTTTAACTGAAAGCAACAAGCCATACGGGCTTGTCATTAACCCACAAACATGGTTTGTTTCTCCCAAACCAACCATGACCATGAAGTTGTGGCTTGATCTTAGCTTGCTGATACTGGTTTGTTCTCGAGCAAACACATGATCCAAGGTTCAAATGCAATAAGCCATGGTTTCTAGGCTTCTCATTCCCACTTGTACCAGGGAGGAGCAAGGCATATTGCTACATGTGAATGAGCTGTCATGCAAACAGCTGAAGTGTTTGCAGTTAGTTGTGATTTATTAAAAAGATAACAGAATGCAGTAATGTATGGCCGTTTGCTGCTATTGATTAGCAAAGTCAAATATGCAATGTTGGAAAGAAACTTCTTGGTATAATTGAAGCCTAATGCAAAGGTATCTGTCACAAGCTTTTTCCTCGACAGAATAATGGAGGCACACTAATGTAAAAACTAATATTGTGAAATGGACTAAAAACAGAAAGCTCTTGGGAGAATTGCACCCATTTCTTAGGTACAAAAAGGAACAAAACTTTTTTGTTAAGGAAGTATTGAATGTTAAATAAAATATAATTAGTAATTTGCATATTTCCATTGCTTGTATTGGATGACCTATCAGGCTTTTTATTAGTTTTTTTTTTTTGGTCTTCTACAAGCTGTCTAATCATGGTTTTAAATAATATTTTTTTTTCAAAAACAAAAACCCACCCTTCTTTATTCTCATCCGCCCACTAGGATGAAACTGTGCAATGTAAAATGGAACTGGTTAGGTGCCCAAATGACTAGTGCTACATTATGAGGCAATTGCAAATGCTGGAGTGATGGTGATGATATCATCAAGGCTTAGCCTTAGTAATAAGCAATTCCTGCTTCTTATTTCTTCTTAACCATTTTAAGGATGTTAACAAGGGTGCATTTAGGCACCAAGCGGATGGGAACAAGTCCCTTCAACAAATCCATAATTTCTGGGCCACAAGCTGCAGGCCCAATATTAAGGAAAAACTACATAGGAACATTTGCCAAGTGCTTATTTTACCCTTGAATTATTTCCTCTCTCATAAAATGATAATTTATTGTAAATATTGCTAGTGTAATATTCAACAGAAGCAGCTACTGTGGTGGTTTAAATGAACAGTACGATTAAGAGAGTCTGGTGTGATACTCTACTTTCCAGAACAATTCTTGGCATCTGATTTGCTTTTTGTTTTTCTAAACCAGTTCACCTACATTAAAAACTGCTGTGTAGCTACTTAGCTGGCTCCCATGACTGCTACTTTATGAGCCAATTAGGATTTTGTAACATAAATTATGCTGACTTGGATACTAATTATATGCATGCATGCACACATATTTATATTCATATATGCACTATTATTTTTACTTTATTTATTAAATTCCTATACAACTCTTTATCCAAATATCACAGGGCAGTTTACAACTTAAAAATACAAAATGAAAACACTAAATAACACAAAGAAACCAAAAAAACCCCTCTCACAAACACATTTAAAAGGCCACAGAATGTTAAATCAGCCAAAGGCCTGGTTATGGAGATACATTTTTGCCTGGCGCCTAAAGATATGCAACGAAGGTGCCCGGCAGGCATCCTACAGGCATGCTAAAAAACTGCTGTTGAATTTGATGGGCATATGCAATAATCCTTTCACGAATCTCAAGTTTCCAGACTGTTTGTGATTGTGTATTTGCCTGTTTATCACAACCTCAGAAAACAAGAATGTGCTACAGTGATTAGAATAAGCGGTTTGTGCAGTATGACTTACCAAAGATAAAATTTGAGTACTAGTCCACTGATTTCAATGTGTCTACTTCAAGCATGACCCACACTGGGCATCACCCAGTATATGTGTATGTTTTCTGTAGAGAAAGTCTGTCATAATTCATATACGTTTATTACAATAATTCTATCTGACCTTTTGGCTTCACAGGTGTAGCAGAGGAAGCTGTCTTAACTGATTAGGTCAATATTGTCTACACCAGGAGTGGAGAAGCTTTCTGGCCTAGGAGGCTTTATCTTTAACTCCCCACCTCCCATGGCCCAACTTTGACAGGTGGGTGGGACGGGTGGGCATGGAGTTCAATCCTTTCTGCAGGGATAGGTTGCACAAGTTCACAAGTTCACTTGTGCACCCAAACAAAGCAGGACTGAACTCTCTGCTCATCATTTTCTGCGGAGATCAGCTGTGCCAATGACTTCCTTGTGGGGAAGTTGCTGCACAGCAAAACTAAGCAGATTTGAACTCCACACCCATCAGCTGATGGGAGTTCAAACCTGCTTTCTGCAGGAATATGCCATGTAAGCAGCCAATCCAGCCATGTATCTACCTGTCTCAATACGGCATCAGTTCTGGGGCGGAGGGAATGTCTCACCCCCAGCATTCAAAGGTATTTTATATCTTTACCTATAACAGAACTTACAAAGTGGCGGAAGCTATAACCAACAGCAGATGTTAAAACTAACAAACATCCATAATTAGAACAGAGGTAAAACCAGCAGCCAGCAATGACCTCTAAGCCACATCCAATGCTCCAATACTTATCATCCAAGATGACTAGCCTATCAGTGAATATGCCAAATGGTTACAACATGAAGCTCTGCAGGCCTGGGCTATACTACTACAGAGAAAGTAAAAAAAAGGATAGAAAGGCCAACTCCCTGGATTCAAAGCAGCCAGCCACACACTAGTGGAAACCACCTTATAATGAATCAGACCACTGGGTCCATCTAGCTCAGTATTGTCTACACCAACTGGCAGCACATCTCCAAGGATCTTTCCCAGAAGTAGCTGGTGATGCTGACATTTGAACCCACAACCCTGTGTATGCAAAGCGGAAGGGACCTTATGCAACCAATCTTTCCCTCCCTGCCCATCCCCCATCCCCAACAGGATTAGGGAAGAAAAATTGTCCAACACTGTGGGCTGTGTCTTAACAAGGTTACAACGGGAGGTGGAATCACCCCAAATTAGGCAAAGCAATACTGCAACACTCGCCCAAAGATCTCAGGAGTAAGCTATTTTCCCCCTGGTGGTGTCCAAACGTTTTTCAAAGAGGACCAGATTTGATGAAGTGAAGGGCCGTGGGGGCTGACTAAAGGGCCGACCAAAATTGTTGACCTTTTTTAGGATTGGAGTTGTTCAGGTTTTCTTAGGGTTGAAGTTGTTCAGCTTTTCTTAGGATTTTACCCCAGGAAATAAACTGCTACAGGGGCAGGATTAAACAGACCTGCGGGCCAGATTAGGCCCCCAAAACGGACTTTGGACATGCCTGTGACTACAGCATCATAAGACACAGCCCATAACGTTGAGTTGGTTCCCCTAAACCCCACAGAGAAGGTTTTCAATGAATGCTCAGGAATAGGAGGGGATGGGAAAGAACTGTTGTTCGTGATGCCTTCTTCTCGTGATGTTAAATACAGCCTTTCATAAATATACCAAGCAGTACAATGTATTATACGCTAATTATAAATGACACAATTTATATTGTTAAACCCTAACAAGGGATTGATTGAAATTCTCTCCTTTGAACTAACCAACCAAATAACTGTCTGTTGGGTTCAATACTTTATATTTTTGTGCCTTTTCCTTATACATTGAAAATCAGCTTACTGTAACTGACAGTGGGGGAAAACAGAATATTTGATTTTATTATATGGTTAGCCAAATAATGCTGCACGAAAAAACAATCACCAGCTTTTTAAAAAAGTACCATGTATCTAGAGCCACATAGTCTCCTAATCTCGACAAGTCCCCTTTCCAACCCAGAAATCTTCATTTACCTTCTCACTCTATTGTTGGTTTGCGCCTTTACTATTATTTAGATAACTATTACCTGGTTTTACTTGTGTTAATTCACTATCAACATTTCACTTCAGCTCCCTAATTGCTTACTATTATGTTATTTGATTGTTTTCTGGTAGTGGAAGGGGATTTCAACACACAGTAGCCTATACTCATACTCAGTCTTGACAACTAGTTCAAGAAGAACATATGATCTTTTACCCATATAATTTTTTAGCTCTGCTATGACTCATTTTTGGTATTAGATTGCTTCCTGATTTGGACCAGTTATGACTTTCCATACAGAGGGTAAGAGCTGTACAGGGCCAGGAAAAAGCACTTGCTCAACACAGAGTTCTGTTTCCTCTTTTCCCCAGCCTTTCCTTTATATGTCAATGTGACATGCAAAAACTAACCACACTTAAAAACATTATGGTGGTCCATAAGCAATATTTTGACTAGTAAACCAATTAAATCATACAAATCTCTTAATACAAAACTTCCATTTCCAGTGACATGTCAAAAAGTGCACAAGTAATCAGAGATGAACATGTCATCTAACTGATCTGTTGTTCCTCATGATCATATTAAAGAAGAAGCTTTAATCATCAGCTTATCTGCTTAAAGCATACATATTAGCTGCAGCCACAAACATAAGATAAAGTTAGAGACTGTCTCTTGTGGTTCAACTTGTTGCCCATCCCTAGTTCCATCAGGGAAGCCTTTATTTCAAAAGCTCTGATGTGGGCGCCTGACACACCAAAGGGAGAGAAAAATACACACCTTAATTAATCTTATTATTGTTATTATTATTAATTTACCACCCTACGATTACTTCAGGCTCTTCATCCCCACTGAAAAGATTTAACAGACTTCTGATGATCAAAACGTATTTGCCCTGAATGACAGATTTAGCCAGTTAAATGCCTAACACAGCTGAGCTATCTTCAAGTCAGCTGAAGTGAACTTATTTTGAGCTACAGGTCCCAAATATGTCTTTAAAAAACACCACATTTAATCCCTATTTAATAGATACTGGTTTTACTGCCTTTTCTATTTCCAATCTTATGCCCCACACCTCTAACACATAAAGTAAGTCAGGATTCCACAAACTGATCAAAGACATATGACCTACAAACAGATCTGAAGTCTGATCCTGGACAGATGTCTGTTATTTCAATGAGGTTTCGTTCCAAAACAGCATCTTTAAAATTTTAGTCCGTTTGGTAATTAATTAGGAAACCCTGGCATTAAAGTTGAAAAAGAAGCAGAAGGGCAGTGGGTTATGAAGACTCGGACTTCTAGTTCAGGCCCACCTTGAATCGCGTCCTTTCCCCCAATAAAGCAATACCAGGTCAACATCGAGAGACAGTATGGTGTAGTGGTTAGTGTGTCAGAGGCAAGAGCGTGAATGAATCCCTACTCAGCCATGCAGCTCACTGAGTGACCTTTGGCCCAGACACCGCTTTTCAGCCTAACCTACCTCACAGAGCTGGCAAGGGAGATTAAACCTATTTGTTTATTTCATAAAACCTATACGCAGCCTGCTTGCAAGCAGATCTCAGAACGGTTTACAAAAAGATAAAACCATAAAACCGGGGGGGGGGGTGGAAACTGCTACACATTATTATTACTATTAATTGAATTTATATACAGCATTGCCCCTATAGCCGGAGGTCTCATTAACGCATACAATAAGTTAAAACACCGAATCAGATTAGAATTCGCACCAGCCTTTCCAAGCATCTGGATAGCCTTGCAAGAACGAGGAGGGCGAGGAAAAGGTGACTGCAATAGGAATGCCATTAGATAAACCAATAAAATCCACCGAGGCAGAGGGCGGTCGAAGCCCCTCGCCACTCCTGCTAGGCTCTGGTCACTCGACGCTCACAAAGCCGACCCTGATGGAGCCACTCCGGGACACTCACCCCGCAACCTCAGCCAAGCCTCAAGGGAGCGGGCTGTCCGGTGAGGAGGATGCGCGGGCGTCTCCGCGGATACTGAAGGCAGCAGGGCCCTGTCTGCGTGCCCCCTGCCCCTCACTCCCACCGCGGCGCGAGCCTGCGCTGTGAAGAGGCGCTCCCTCGAGAGGTGGGGGGCCTAGTTCCCCCTCTCTCCCGGCGGCGGGCAGCGCGGCCTCCTCGGGCCTCCGACGCCCCCGCTGCCCTTGCCGGGGTCGTTGCCAAGGCGACGCCCGCTTCCTCCCTCCGCGCCTCACCTTCCTGCAGAAGGGGCAGTAGCTCTTGCTGAAGATCATGACCCGGTGGGAGCTGATCAGGCTCCGCACGCGGAGCTTCAGGGCGTCCCAGTCCGGCATCCGGACCTGACCCGGAGGCGGCATGGCTGGCTGGCTTCTCTGGCCTGAGGAAGAGCAGAAGAGACGGCGGCGGCGTCTGCGGCGATGAGCCGCTATGGCTAAATGCAGCAGCAGCGGCTGCTGCTGAGGCGGTAAACTCGCTCGCCCTGCTTGCGCATGGGCAGTGGGGGCGGCCCTCGACTCCGCCCCTCTCCGCTTTCGCCCTCAAGGGAGCGGGCGGGCCCGCGAAGGAGCCTGGAGAGGAGGCGGGAGAGGGACGATTGAACCCCTCGGCCTGTCTCGGGGTGGGCGAGCAGGATAAGCCCCCGCCAGGGATGGGCCCTTGAGCAAAACAGGAGAGGAAGGGAGGTCAGGATTCTGGCGCCGCGCAGAGATTTTCCTGCCTCTCCCTACCCCGTGTTGCGCAGTTGTGAAATGAAGGGTTACTCTCGAGGAGACCGCAAAAGACCTTCCTCGGCTCGCACTCTCTTCCCTCCGTCAACCCAAATGTGGAATCTCTCTTAATACCAATAATAAAGATTCAGAAAAGGGCAACCCAAATGACCAAGGGGATGTGGCAAGTTTCCCTGTGATGAAAGGTTGCATCATATAGGACTTCTTCGTGTCAAGAAAAGGGGCATGGGGAAAGTAGACAAAAGTTTCATTTGCTCTGTCATAGCGCCTTTCAGACTCGACGAAGCTGAATGCTGGAAGTTTCGCGATGCATATAAATATTATGTAAAGCACCCTGGCTTCAAGTTACAAGGGAAAACTTTCTGACAGCTGCTCGGCAGTGGAAGGGACTCCCTCTGGAGGTGGCGGGCGCTCCTTCCTTGGAGGTTTCTAAGCAGAGGTTGGGTGGCCATCTGTCATGGATGCTTTAGCTGAGATTCCTTCATTGGTCTAGAACAGGCATGTCCAAAAGGTGCATCTACTGGTAGATTGTGGGGTGTTCCTGGGAGATCCTGGTTGATCTCTGGCCCCTCAGCGATCTCCTTACAAAAAAGCAAAAAAACCCCAACAACTTTAGATAGATCATTGCCAGTCTTTTTATGACAATGGGTAGATCACTGCCAGTTTTTTTATACTGTGAGTAGATCGCAGTCGATTGGGAGTTGGACATCCCTGGTCTAGAAGACCCATGGGTCCCGTCTAACTCTTAAGATTCTTTGAATCTCTTTTTTCACACAATGCATGAGCTGTGGAACTCCTACAAGAGGCGGTGACAGCCACCAACCTGGAGGGCTATGTCAGCAGCTGCTAGCCACAAGGGCTGTGCACTGCCTCCCCTGTCAGAGGCATTCCACCTGTGAATATCAGCTGACAGAGTGCTGTTGTGCTCAGGTCCTGCTTGTGTGCTTCCCGCAGGCCTTTGGTTGGCTGCTGGGTGAGAACAGGATGCTGGACTAGATGGGTCATTGGCTTGATCCAGCAATCGTCTTGCTGTTGTATTCCAGCAACTGACATTGTGAAGCATGGCTCCTGATGCAGGAGGTTGCATATAGCAGTCAATAACAATTGCAGACACAAGTGTCCCTGTTTTTTAGGGACAGTCCCAGATTTATGAAAGCCGTCCCAGTTTCTGATTTGATACCAGAATGTCCCACTTTTCCTTAGGACATTCCTATTTTCACCAGAGAAATGTTGGAGGATATGGAGTTATGTGATCCCCCCAAACCAAAGAGATAGGTAATCATGCAACCTTCAGAAGACATCTGAAGGCAGCCCTGTATAGGGAAGTTTTTTTTTTTTTAAAAAAGTAATGTTTTATTATGTTGGGAAGCCACCCAGAGTGGCTGGGGCAACCCAGTCAGATGGGTAGAGTATAAATAATAAATTTATTATTATTATTATTATGGAATAGGACGTCCCTGTTTTCAGCGGAGAAATGTTGGACCTTATGCAATAGCTGTTGATGGACTCCAAAAAGTAAATCCAGAGTATTTTTTTTTTTTTAACAAAATGAAGGAACCCTTTTGTCTCATTGCCTGTTCCTAGATTGCAGGTGCATCTCAGTCTTTTCTCATGAACTCAGTACTTTGGTGTTCTGCTGCTGCCAACAGTGAGGAATCCCTGTGCTCTGTGTTAATTTTTATTTTTTCTTTATTGTATATTTGCAATGAAGACAACATTCATATACAAGTTTCACTATCCACTAATCAAACACAATGATTCATAATATAAAGAATACTGTTGTGTACAGCATCCTAACATTCATTGTTCCAAAACTCTTTAATAAATGAATAAATAAATACCACTTTCGTATGAAAAAAATCAGAATTTGCTTTCATTTCCCCATATTTCTTAAAATATGCCATGTTTTCCAAAACAGTCTGAAATAGGAGCAATATCTCTTCCAGTAACTTGCAAGGCATATCTTGTGGCCATCAACTCATTATTCATCTCTTTCAAGTTCAAAATTCTTTAAATGATGTAGCAGGACCACATGAGACTCCACTGAGAAATAATAACCTGTAATTTCATTTTGTTAACTTAGACATTTCCCCCCACAAAATTGGCTAATTACTGGGCTTGCCTAAAACCTGAAAAAAAAATCAGAAGGTGCTGCGAACTACAGCATTTATATGTATTTATTTAATAGAGTTTCAATTTTTTCACATGAGTCCTCAAAGCGGCTCTCAAAACATATATATAAATATTACACACACACACACACACACACACACACGAATACAATAATTAGGAATGGGGAATAAATTTGATTCAGCCCATGCAGTTACCAAATTTGCAGTTTCTGAATCAATACACAAACCAAAAAACAGCTTTTGAAATTGGCACTACAAATTTTGCAATGCAGCTCTCCAGCCAATAATGTTTGCCAAAAGGGGAAAAAAATACACTTGGGTAAAGTGTGCGTAAGAATGCACAGATTAGTGAAAATAACGTACAAAATTGCATAAGGGAAGATTGCTTTGTGAAAATGTGTATATTGCAGAAAATTGCATAGGAAAATGGATACTAGGCAAAAATCACACTAAAATGCTGGTGAATTCTCATGAAGACTTTTTTTAAAAATGCAAACTTATATGGAAATATGGAGAACTGAACTTAAGACTAAAAAAAGAGAAAAGAAACAGAAATTGACAGATATGTCAATCCCTTTTCAGTATGTAAGGAGCAGTGCGATGTGTATAAGTGAAAAACAGGCCAGAATTTTCAAGCAGTGAATTCCAGAATGAAAAGCTGAACAAACAAAAAAACCTCCTGTACATAGAAAATGTTTAGTTCCTCTGATCATGTGGGAGGAGTGCAGGAAAAGAGTCAAATTTTAGATGTTCCAGGAAATCAGGTGTGCTGGTCCCGGGGGTAAGGTACCATGAGTGTAGCAGAGTCCACACGAAGCGGGGCGAGGTCCGATGCAGAGAGACGGGCGGGGAACAGGAACGCTGGAACAGAAGGCTGAGCAGGTAACAGGTCAGGAACAGGAGGCCGAGCAGGGAACAGGAGTACTGGATAGTCAGGAACAGGAAGCCGAGCAGGGAACAGGAGTACTGGATAGTCAGGAACAGGAAGCCGAGCAGGGAACAGGAGTACCGGTTATTCAGGAACAGGAGGCTGAGCAGGGATCAGGATCACAGGAAGGTCCGAAGCCAACAACGACGTTGCTCCCGCAACCTGGGGCCGGGATGAGTGGGCTTTTATCCTCTTCTAAGGTCAGGGGCGGTCCCGACCCCCAGGAGCCCCGCCTACTCTGGCCTTAAGGCGAGCACTCCTCCTGGGGGCAACCAGTTCCCTTCGCCTCTCTGCCCTAAGCCTCTGCAGATCAGGAGAGGCCGAAGGGTTACTGGGCCCTGGAGGAGGCTCACCCGTGGCCACTGAGTCTTCCAGCACCTCTGGGGCCAGAATGGCTTCACCTGGTGCCTGCTCTTGAGTTTCCTCAGCATCTAGGCCTTGCCCCAGTTCAGCCGGCCCTGGAGGCGGGGACTCCTGTGCCGGCTGGGATTCCTCCGGATCGCTCTCAGACTCGGAATCCCAGGCCATCACATCAGGCATGTAATGGGTAGATTACTTCTCTCTCCCCCTTCCTCTATAGGCTTTCCCACAGTTGGTCTTTCACAACTGCTGTGGTCATGAAGAGGTCAGTCCAGTTGAACCAGAAGTTGGCATGTAATTGTCAGGAGTTAAGAAGAAGAAGAGTTTGGATTTGATATCCCGCTTTATCACTCCCCTTCAAGAGTCTCAAAGCGGCTAACAATCTCCTTTCCCTTCCTCCCCCACAACAAACACTCTGTGAGGTGAGTGAGGCTGAGAGACTTCAGAGAAGTGTGACTAGCCCAAGGTCACCCAGCAGCTGAATGTGGAGGAGCGGAGACGCGAACCCGGTTCCCCAGATTACGAGTCTGTCGCTCTTAACCACTACACCACACTGGCTCTCACACCATGCAAGTTGCAGTTAGCTCTTTATTAGCAAGAACACAATCTGCACAGATTTAGTGGAGTGTCAAGCCTAATAAGCACAGCAGCTCATCCCTGGTAGGTCATGCCTGATGGATTAGTTACCGAGACTGAAAGTCCCCCACCTTCCCACACCTCTCCAGGGCTTTTTCCAAGCAAGTGGAGACTGCTCCTGTGTGAAGACAACCTCTTCTCTGCCCTTTTCATGCCTCTTCTGGTTCTGGGAAACAAGGTGGAAGGTGAGCTCGTCACAGCAGGATCATCTCTGCCTCCTGCTCTCCCTTATCCCATTCTCCTGCTTCAACTTCTGACTCAGATTCTGGACTTTTCTCTGACATAGACTCTCCTAGCTCACCATGCCCTGTTACCTCTTCAGCTTCTGACACCTCCTCCTCCCAGTCTTCTCTTCTTCTTGCTCAGACCACCCATTGTTGCCCCACCACAAACCCCCAAGTTCTGAGTCTTCTTCCCTTGCGGGTTCCCCATCTGGTTCCCCCATTACTCTATGACAGTAATGCTTGAATAGGGACCACACAAACTAACTATCTAAGTACATATGATAGTTATATTTAAAATCTACTACCTTCTTCAAAATCATTCAACACCAGTCACCTCACTGCATAACTGATAAAACAAGTTTACGTGATCATAGCATATGCACAAATTGAGCACACACTGCATGTTACTGAGGCATCCAGGAAACACTGCAAATAATTTGGAGTTGTATTAATTATAATCTTATCCTCAGTCTTGCTTGCGTAATGGGCTGCAACACTGCCTTCCATTGATTAGGCTGAATGGCCTTTTTGAACTCCTTACTTGAAGCTTCCATGTGCTTCTGAAATATTACGCATCATAAACTGCCACTACTGGGTGAGGTGGTTCTGGTGTATTTTGTAATAGTTCTATTGCTGATGGAGTCTCTGCAATTGCACAAGCATTTCACACTGGGTTTTGTATAAGCTGCAACTGAAGTAATGCCATTTATGTGGGATGGTAAAGAACACCTGTTTTGCCATGCTATAAAACTTGGCAGAACACCATTGTTACTGGTAACATCCTCAAAGGCTTGTAAGTCTCTTCCCTCCCCCCAGTAGAGATTTTCCTTCCCATGTTCCAAATTGGATTGTGCCATATTGAACCTAAGGACCCAAAGTACACAATCCTTTATTCACAGTCTGCCAGCTGCAGAGCTTAGAAAGCTGCAAATCTGTCTTGTAGAAGGTCTGTGCAAATGCCCCATGGATATTGCCTCCTATTTTTGCATGTGACCTCGCACTGGATTCCTTTCATAGGACCACATGTAGAATTGATGATTATGTGAAAGCCTGGAAAGGAAATAGTGTCATATCTAGCGATCAGAGGAAGGAGGCAGGAGCTGTGCTTATTCAAAGTACTTTCATAAGAACATATGAACATATGCTGGATCAGGCCAATGGCACATCTAGTCCAGCATTCTGCTCTCAGAGCATGCAATATGAACACAATGGAACTCCTCCCCCACCTGCCCCCAAAATCTGCTCTTGGAACTCTATGAATCTCAGGGGAGCAGAGAGGGAGGGGAAGTTATGTTGCTCTTGTACAAGTTACACACACACACACGATTTAGTTGGATACAACTCAGAATAAATGCTCAGCATACAGTGGATGTTGCATAACTTCTGCACAAACTTTGTGGAAACAAATCAATTGACTGGAAGAACTGATGAATAAGCAACCACAAGGCTATAATCTGTATGCAGCCGGTGTTATTCGCCTTGAAATGCCTTTGCCATGCCCACTTGCCTTGTATTACGCGATATAGTATTGCGTTGTATGGAGAAAAATACATTGGCTGCTTGGCTGGGCTTCCATTAACTATTTTCAAAATAATGACTGCATATTGTAGATTTGGGTACCTGAGTCTGTTAGTGAACGGTAGAAACTAATAGACGGTGTTATTTAGATAATATTTGGGATATGAAGGGAAAATACAAGCTGCAGAACTGCCAGACAAGAAATTCCTTGGTTAGCTTATGCAAACCATCCTAGCCAGGTTAGCTAAGTGCAGAGCTATTGAGAAACAACAGGAAACCAGGTACTGTGCCATTGAGGCCATTGGCAATGCAAAAAGCTATCCTTCCCCACCTGAAGCACAGACAGAGACAGGAGATTTGGGAGATTGCCAAGGAGACAGAGGGCATGATGTCACAGAAAAATGTGTCCTTTTTGAAATCTAAAGGCGTTCTGGGAAAAAGAAGGAGGAAGGAGACAGAACTCCATGCAGTGCTGGCTGGAAGAGGTTGCACTTGGGTCCTGGACCCAAGCTTGCTGAAGCCATGAAAGGGACAATGAGAGATGCTCTTGGGGTATAATGTTCTGCACCCCCCCACTGAAGACTTTAGGTGTAAATATGTGTAAAACAAACCATCTTCCTTAAAGACACCAGCCTCCACTGTGCCTCGATTTTCCCAACAGAGAAACTACCCTGGGTGAGCGCCTGGAACCCCCTGTAATCTTGCTACTGCTCAGCAGAGATTTTGGGCGGTGAGCAACCTCTGTAACAATATTTTCAATTTCAAAATAAGTTTTGCATGTTTGAAGCAAATATGGGCAACCAAAGTGATCAAGGGGGTGGAGCAACTCCCTTAAGAAGGAAGGCTGAAGCGTTTGGGACTTTTAAGCTTAGAGAAAAGGTGAGTGAGAGGTGACATGACAGAAGCTAATAAAAGTATGCATGGCATGAAGAAAGTGGCTAGGGGAACATTTTTCTCACCATCTCGTAGTATTAGAACTGTTGTTGGACATCCAAGAAAGCTGAATGTAGGAAAATTCAGGACAGATAAAGTACCTTTTCACACATAACCTATGGAACTTGCTCCCACAAGAGTGATGGCCCCCCATCAAGATGGCTGCAAAGGAGGATTGGACAAATTCAAGGAGGAGGAGGAGGAGGAGGAGGAGGAGGAGGAGGAGGAGGAGGAGGAGAAGAAGAAGAAGAAGAAGAAGAAGAAGAAGAAGAAGAAGAAGAAGAAGAAGGGGAGAGGAGTTTGGATTTGATATCCCGCCTTTCACTCCCTTTAAGGAGTCTCAAAGCGGCTAACAATCTCCTTTCTCTTCCTCCCCCACAACAAACACTCTGTGAGGTGAGTGGGGCTGAGAGACTTCAGAGAAGTGTGACTAGCCCAAGGTCACCCAGCAGCTGCATGTGGAGGAGCAGGGAAGCGAACCCGGTTCACCAGATTACGAGTCTACCGCTCTTAACCACCACACCGCACTGGCTTTCAATGGCTATTAGCTATGATGGCTATGCTTTCCCTCCACAGTTGGAGGCAGCAATACTCCTGAATACCATTTGCTGGGAACCACAGGAGGGAAGCTTCTTCTTGTCCTTGGGTCCTGCTTGTGGGTTTCCCACAGACATCTGGTTGGCCACTGTGAGAACAGCGATGCTGGACTAGTTGGGCGACTGAACTGATCCAGCTGGCTGTTCTTATTCCCACAAATTGTCAAGCTGAAGGAGCATCCCTGATTAAGTCCCTAATTGCCATTCTCGAAGCAAAAAATAAAAATGAACTTGCTGAACTTATGAAGAAGTTTGATTGTATCCTTTTGGGACTGAACCCATATAATGGTTTCCTGTCCTGCTGCAGGTCTTAATTAACATGGCAAAACTGGTGTGCTTATGTTACCACCATGTAGTGCTATTGCAAAGAGTAACTTTGTTTATCCTAAAGCTTCAGATGGAGCTGTCACAGATATCTGATGAAGCAGACTCTAAGCCATGGGAACTTGTGCTATAGTACATACATTAGCCTTTAACATACCACAAGACTATGGTTTGAAATCTCCTAGGTGTATGCGATACTTTAAAACATCTGCCTGCAAACTTTTACATGCATGTTCTTTGTATATTGTGCTTTTGGAGCTCAGGACTGCAAAAACCTGGCAAAATCTGCCACCTGGAGGACTGTGTTGAGAAATGCCTTTTCTTTTTTAAGCTAAATTTCTCTTCTGGGTAATATATAAAAAAAGAATGTAGAATGCAGATGAATGCTTGTGGGAAAGTATTTGGGAGTTTATATACACACATAAAAATTGCATGGATGACATATTGCATGTCTAAACTTCTGTCTGGTTGTAGCCATAATCTTTTGATCAAATAAGAGAAAATGCAAAAAAGGGGAAAGGGGAAAGTTAGCGGTTAGGATCACTTCAAACAATACAGATTTCCTATGCTGAAACAAACAAAAGTAAGAAAGCGAGGTACAGACCACTCCAGAATAAGTTTTTCTGTTGCTCTTTAAAGTGATGTTTTCCTAATTATTTTATGAGCTTTTACATACTTTGTGGTGTCATGTTTTTTATTGTTATGTACTTCCATAGGGACGCGGGTGGCACTGTGGCTTAAACCACAGAGCCTAGGGCTTGCCAATCAGAAGGTTGGTGGTTCAAATTCCCACGACGGGGTGAGCTCCCGTTGTTCAATCCCTGCTCCTGCCAACCTAGCAGTTCGAAAGCACACCAGTGCAAGTAGATAAATAGGTACTGCTCCGGCGGGAAGGTAAATGGCGTTTCCGTGTGCAGCTGGCTTAGTCCTGCTGGCCACATGATCTGGAAGCTGTACGCCGGCTCCCTCAGCCAATAAAGCGAGATGAGCGCCGCAACCCCAGAGTTGGTCACGACTGGACCTAATGGTCAGGGGTCCCTTTACCTTTACTTACTTCCATAGCTCAGTGATATAGCGCAGGTTTTGCATGCAGAAGGTTCCAGGTCCAATCTCTGGCTTCTTCTTGTAAGGCTGGGAAAGATTCCTGAAACCTTGGAGCCGCCAATCCGTGTAAGCAATGTCAGTGCCGAAATGGATAAAGCAGCTTTGTACATTTTTACGTACCCTGAGCAAATTGCATTGGAAAGTCAGTGTAGGTATTTTGGAAATAAATGCAAAAATGCATCTGAGGTGCTGAAGGCATCCATTGGAGAAATCCAGGAACTGGTACCTCTGTTGAAATAGATGGTAATGGGTTGACCTTACGTAGATAACCACATGAATCAATCATATGCTAGAAGACAGCCCTAGATATTTATCCTTAGGACTTTTGATCTACTTTGCAGGCGTAATGATGAAATGAGGCAGTCTTTCCAGAGAAGACTGTCGCAAGCTTCATTGGTATCCGGTCATTTGGGTGACATGGAAACAGCTGTCATCTCGGATTTACTGACTAACGTCGGTAGCAAATTATGCTAAAAGATATTTGAAGCAGTTTCGCATATGTTGGCACCATTAAGTAAATTATAACTTGCAACTGTGTGTGATTCACACAGCAAATTTGCCACCCAAACTGGGAGGGGTATGAGATCAGGGTACCCACAAACAGCTTGGGCACGGTTAGAAGCTCCCTTTGCTGTACAAATTGAAAAGAGATAAGCTTCTCCACTGAAGAGCAGGAAAATACAGTAAAAACAACCAGGAGTCTTGTGGCACCTGAAAAACTAGACAGTTTATTATAGTGGAAGCTTTTGTGGATGACAGCCCACTTCATCAGATGCACGATGTCCTATCCTGAGTTACAGGTATATGTACTCATGGCTAGAGGGGATTGTAAACAGTATGGGAAGAATTCGACGGTATACTAAGATGATTGTTCTGTCAGCGCAAGTGTTTCTGCTTAGCACAGGGGTCAGCAAACGTTTTCAGCAGGGGGCCGGTCCACTGTCCCTCAGACCTTGGGGGGGACAAGACTATATTTTGAAAGGAAAAAAAGAACCAATTCCTATGCCCTACAAACAACCCAGGGATGCATTTTAAATAAAAGAACACATTCTACTCATGTAAAAACACACTGATTCCCGGACCATCCATGGGCCGGATTTAGAAGGCGATTGGGCCAGATCTGGCCCCCAGGCCTTAGTTTGCCTACCCATGGCTTAGCAGATGGAACAAGCCCCCTCTTCCCCCAGTGTTCTGTAGGATCTCCCGACCCTCCAGAGTGGATTTGGGGAAGATATGGGGGACACATGGGAGGAAGAGGGGGAAGCCCTATGGTGCTAGCAGAAGCCCTTCTACTGGCTTCTGCAAGCATATCAGGTTAATTGACTCTGAGCCTATTTCTCAGTGTTAATTCCTTTGCTCCCTCCCCCCCCCCCAATGGTGATAATAGCAAAGTATTCTGAAGTGTTTTTTATTATGTAAAACACACACACACACTTACAGTGGTACCTCGGGTTACATACGCTTCAGGTTGCATACGCTTCAGGTTACAGACTCTGCTAACCCAGAAATAGTACCTCGGATTAAGAACTTTGCTTCAGGATGAGAACAGAAATCATGCTCCGGCGGCACGGCGGCAGCAGGAGGCCCCATTAGCTAAAGTGGTGCTTCAGGTTAAGAACAGTTTCAGGTTAAGAACGGACCTCCGGAACGAATTAAGTACTTAACCCGAGGTACCACTGTAATGAGAAGGAATTCAGCCCAGCATTTTGGTGTAGAGGACATCACGTGGACTCTTAAGAGAATCTTGCATGCATTAGGAACAGCGATCCCACCAGGAACACCTATTTGGTGTTGGTGACTTGTGGAAGTCAGTTGGCAGTTCACCACACCTCAGCCAGTGCGTTGTATCAACAAAGTATGCAGAGCCCAAGTGGTGTCTTCAGAGATTTCCGGCTTCCAGCAGAACAGCTTCTTCCAGAGTCTCTGGTTTAGAAAAGCTCCTCTCCCACACAGTTCAAAGTAACAAAGTGTTTATTGTCTCCAGACATAAGACAAAGCTAAACACTGCTATCTAATATATACACTTCTTCTGGACTTTGAAATACAGATACTGTACATATGTACAGAGAGATTTACCAACACTATCACCATACTTGCTAATGCTGCTGTGTAAAACCCACAGCCTCTTCCCCCTACTCTTGGAGTCAGACCCTGACAGCAAACAGGACAGGACACAAATACGCAACAGGACAAATGAAAGCAATGCCCTAGAGACTGTTAGACACACTCATGAACCAACAGGCAGGTGAATGACTCAGCAAGTCATACCCTCAACTTTGCTGGTGTTGCTATGGTAACCCAGTACATCTGCTCTCTTATCTCTGAACATCCAGATGTGGGGGGATATGCTAACTCGAGACAAGAGACAAGTGCTGTGTAATTTAACCCATTGTTTACATTACATTACATTAACATCTGGAAGAAGATCTAGACTGGGAACTTAGCTCTAGCTAAGCTTGTCTGAGATTCTGGTTCTAGATTTAAGGGATGTGCAGCAATTCACCATGTATCTGTATTATGTGGAAATAACCTAATCTGTTTCAGATTGTGTCATTCCAATCCAGTTCTTTATTTTAGTCAGAATTTGATCTGCTAAGAAGCCAAAGCGGCAAAAATTCATTGGGTAGGATTCACCTAAACAGTTAACAGCTGGCGGAAGCCCTGTACACAGACTTCTGTTTGCACAATGGGCCTTTCCCCCTTCTCCTTCCACCCCGCCACCCTGAAATTGTCTTGCAGGGCAGGAGAACCCCAAGAACAGTGTGCGAGGAGAGGAGAGGAGATGAGAGGAGAGGAGAGGAGAGGAAGATGATTCCATCTTGCAAGTTGCGATGCTTGCACAGACAGAATGCTTGGAATTTTACCTATTGATTACAGTAACAATTATTATTTATTAGCAAGTAGAAGCCTCGGATTCCCAATATACTGAGATTTGTGAATATCTTGCCATCTAAGTTTTTCTTTTCTTTGTTTTGGGTTTTGTTCTGCTTCGAGTTGATTGATGATATAGTTTATTTCTGTTTTATTAGCAATTCTATTTTTAAAGGTTTATGTACATTTGACAAGTTACTGAACACAAATATTGTAAGAAACAACACAATAGTCAGGAGCTCTGTTTTACCCATATTGACTTTAATGGAGAATGTAAAAATGGCTGTAACTTTTCCTCCTTTTTCACATAAGTGGAAGGAATTTGCAGGCAGAAGAACCCTTCTAGAGCCTGCCAACTGTAAGACAGACCTATCAAGGGGTTTTTGTGTGTGTGTGTGTGTGTGTGTGTGTGTGTGTGTGCAGGGAACCTTTAATATTTATTTATTTTTAAAAATCAAACTCTAACTTTTTTATTTTCTGCCAGAATTGGATACAAATTTCAGCCTTGACCCTCCATTCTGAGAGGCTGAAGCCTATTAAATTTCAGAAAGATAGATACAGCTATTCTCTTGCAAGTGCAGACATTATCATTTTGGTGTGGCAAAATAGAAATCCACTTTCCTCTTCTAGTTTCTGGGGGACAGTCCTGAAAACAAGGGGGAAACTGAGGCAACATGGTTAATCGGAAAGCTAAGCACCTTACTGATCCTCCTCAACAAGCCTTGTCAATGGCATCACTCAATTTGGTAACATAAAATACTACCCTGGATCACCCAGATTCACCTCATTATTTTGGGGTACACATAGAACCAAGGCACATCCCTACCAGATTTAGTTCCATTTTTGTTTTAGTTCCAGATTCTTTCCTTGCTAAAGGCATAGCCTTAGATTTGACAGGAAGGCCAGCTACAACAAAAGGTTAACATTTCTGGGTAAGGAATATTGAAACATTTCCTGCCATTCTATTCTCGCAGCCAATTTATTTTATCCTGCAGCAGCTCAAGTATGCACAGCAGGGAGGTCAGATAATAATTCAAAAGCACAGATTTTTACATTGTCTTTTGTCACAGATGTATTAGCAGTTGGTCTCTTAAATTCTATTTACATGGTTTTTCTCTTTGCTACCGGAGTGCTCTTCCCATAGTATGCAGTGTCCCAGCAAACATTTTATCCTTTCATTTGTTCTTTGAAGCGTGATCTCAGAAACTACCATAATCACTCAGTTTTCCTAATCAGCATTTGCAGTTTTGGTGAAGCAAAAATGAAGCAGATATAATTCCACGACTGGAGGACTAATGTGCAAATGCAAACTGCAATAGGGCAACCAAAATTATGCATGGTTAAGTCTCATTGATTTCAATGGGAGAGTTAAGCACATACTTAAGAACATCATCCTATTCATACTGAACTCTGTGGGACTTAACTTCCTCTGAGTTAACACAAACAGTTTTGGGATGTAAATCTTTCCAACTGGAGAGACAGTGAGACCTAAAAATGCTTAAGTTTCACTAGACTGAAAATAGATTTAGTGAATTTGTCGTTGAAAGGATGAAATGCAAACGGTCATTTCACCATTACAGAAATGAAAAAAGGGAAATTAGCCCCAAGGTGTCATTACATGAGCTTACATGAACACAAAACTGATTTCAAATACTGTTAATAGCATGCATTCACAATCACAGACAGTGTTTCATCTTTGTTTAATGTGTCTCCAACATTCCCCCAGACCCAGAGCTGGCCCGCCCATGACGAGGGCTGAGACAGCTGCCTCAGGCAGTGGAAATGGAAGCGGTGGCGCCCCCCCACAAGTGCCCTGCCTGCTCCAGTGCCACCACAGAAGTAACCCAAGTAAAGGAGGCTTTGGTAGCAGCAGAGTGTTCTGCTGTCCAGCTTTGCTGCCAATCTCCTTTTCAGAAGCTCCACCCACCCAGCAGGCTGGTGAGGCTTGGTGAGGGCTTCTTGAGGAGATGCCCTTGTGGAGTTTGCCACCCCACTGTGCTTGGCCACCCGCTTTTGCCTCAGACACCAAAATGTCTTGAGCTGCCTCTGCCCAGACCAGAAGGCTTGGGGAAATGCACTCTCCAAAATGCAGGAAAGATGGTACCCTAAACATCCAATCCCATCTTGAACTAAACTAAAAGTTTAGAAATATTATAATACTTTCCTGTTCCCAGTTATGAGATCAGTCATTGCCTTGCCTTTTGCATCTCGTAACTCCTTCTGCAGTAAAGAACTTGGTATGGGACAGTTAATATTGTCTCTGGTTAAATTTAATGCATTCAATCCATCCATATAATGTTGAAAGGAATGTACATTCTGTACTAAAAAGGTCAAATATCCAGCTCTAAATCAAAGCAAAATTGGCACCTGTCTGTCTTGGGAGACAATGGAGGAGTGTACCTTTGGGGCTGAAGTCAAGCTGAGGACAGACATGTTTTGTTGCAGCTAGGGCAGATGAAGTAATCTGGTTGTGCTGCTGCAGATGCACACACCATGGCACCACTTCTCTCTGCGCTTTTCCCAGCATTCATTTCTCCTCTGGTCACTGCTGTGGGTACATGACTTGACTGCCTGAGTATATCAAATGAGCCCAGGAACACTCACCTAGACTACTACCCCTTCTTCTATGGAAGCATGCCCTGGCATTTCATGAATCTTTTTGTATGCAAGCAGGACATGAAACAAAATTGAAGGGGGATTCATGAGTCTCTTTATAAAACCAAATGGCTTGACTGCAGCTGCTACATGTGTTTATTGATTGCCCAGATATGCTCTTATGTTTCCCAAACATCAGTCGTGGTTATTGAAATCTACTCAGTTTTATCCGTCTTAGTTATCACTTTTGGTCTCCTAGGAAAATGCTGGATCAGTGTGGAATCTGGAGTTTGAGAATGGGGTGTGAAATGGAAAAATGAGAGAAAGTCTCCTTTAATATCTTGTCAGTTTCTCAACAGATACAATGGGTTTTAGAGAAAACTTGTGAGCTGCCAGCAGCATGGACGTCCTCTCCTGTCTTGGATTCTGTAATCCCGATACTCTCGCACAGACGTTTTGGGTTTTAGTCTTTGATAAATCCAAACAACCCATCTGCTGATATCCATTTATGCCAAAGGATGGGTGCAGTCAAGCAGACAGGCAATCTTCGTTTTATATTTTAACATGCCAGTTGGGGGAAAAATACAGTAGAGGGCAGTGTGTTGTCAGGTTTCAGTGTAAAATTCACAGAATTATGTTGCATGGATGGGAACCGGGCCATTCTAGTGCCTGAAGAACTAAATAACGGAAAATTAAAAGTACTTCCGACAAATGTGAAGGTTTCTGAGGTTTTCTTAAAAAAAAAAAAAGACAATCTTTTTTATGCGGTAATGATTTGACTGCTTTAATTTTTATAGTAATAGGAAACTGCTAGCATCAGTATCTTTTCCGATTATGTATGGTTCTCAACAGCAGCCTCATTAAGGGGGGAATCATGAACTACAGATGGCAATAATGCAGGCTGGCTACCCATCATAATGTAACGTTTTATCACTGACTGAATGTGGGGTTTTGGAATTGGAAGGATCCCGGAGCCCTTCATAAAGCAGCTGCCCTCAGCACCTTGCAACGCTCTGCCTGCGGCAAGACAGGAAGGAGGCAGCTGGGGAAGAAATGGATAGCCACGAGATGGGAGAGAAGAGCAGGGTAGAAGTGGGGCAAGGGTGCTGAGACAAATCCTTACTCACCCTTGAATTATTATAACTACCCTTGCCTTAACTTGTTGGGGAAGGGCCATAGCTCAGTCATTGAGCACCTGCTGTATGTAGAAGGCCTCGGGTTCAATCCCTAGCATTTCCAGGTAGGGCAGAGAGAGACCTTGGTCTGAATGCGTGGAGAGCAGCTGCCAGTCAGTGCAGACAATGAGAAGGGCCAGTGTTCTGACCTAGTAGAAGCCAGCTTCCTGTATTTATTTCTTGCGTCTGTCTATACATTTAAGGATGTATAAGGCAGTCAAAGCAACAAAGAGTCTTGGGCCATCTTAAGGACTCACAGGTTTTATTGTGGCATTCTGGAAGTCTTTGGGTAGGGTGGATGTGTGAGAAAGGGTGTGTGCATTTATACATGTGTCTGTATAAATGCATGTGTGTTTATAGGACAGAGAAAGAAGTGGTTGCACCCAACAGGGAGACTGGACCAACTGTCCCTGTTGCTGATGATGTAAACATGGCCACCATTATGTTTTAAGACAAAGGTATGAATGAGTTTGCCACCCTTCTGAAGCTTATTGCCAGCAATCATGCCATTTTCTTCCAGCACACAGATAACTGAGTTGGAACGAGGAGAGTCTGCACAGTGGTGAAGGTACGTATTGATTCCATTTCCCCCAGGTTCATCTCTGAGCTTAATTGCAGTGATGACAAACCTTTATGGGAGTTCCTGGAAAGAAACGTGTCTCCTGTGATTATCATTAGCCTACAGTGCAACATGTCTTTGTTCTTTGCTAATCCTTGGGTTGTAGAAGTAGAAAATGCATGTGCACCCTATCTGCAGGCAGAATCTACAAACATTCTTGTATTCATAGGTTTAAGGACAATGGAAGAAAGTGGGGGATGTCAAAAGAAGCTCTTACTGCTTCCAGGCTTCCAGGCTTCCCTTTCTTCCTCTCTTACCCCCCCCACCCCCACCCCATGCTAGAAATAGACCTACTTTCAGCAGTTTAGCCCTCACGGAATTGCAATTCCTGGCTACTATTAACAGACTGCAGTGCCCATAATTCTTTGAGGGAAAGAATGCAGTTAGAATATGCTTTAGAGGTATAGTGTCTACACAGCCCTAGTCTAGCTAGACTCAAGTCTGGTTATCATAGCATATTTTTTTTCACCACATGGCAAACTTGATGGTCACATCCACACCGTACATTTAAAGTACATGACTTCCCCCAAAGAATCCTGAGAAGTGTAGTTTACCTGTCACAGAGCTACAATTCCCAGCCTCCTTAAGCTACAGTTAGCAGGATTCTTTGGAGGAAGAAGATGTATACTTGATGGAAGATAATAGCAAAGATTGGTTAGTTGTTTCTTTGGACCCCAATGTAGAAAAGCACTTAAGCAGACTTACAGCCCAACCCTACGCACATTTACTCAGAAATAAGTCCTACTGAATTCAGCGGGGCTGTCAAGTTAAGGCTTCAAACCTAGGCACATTGAAGTGTTTATATTCCCATTTTAGGCGATTATAGCTGCACACATTCAGCTGTGACTGGCTTCCTCATGCATACCTTTTGCAACAGGAAAACAAGTACAACAGAAACAATTTTGTTGATTCATACCAGGAGTGAAGAGACTGCTTCTGTTCCATTCACACCTCAGCGTTCCTTTATAATTTTACTAATGTAGCTAGCTACTCCTGGGTTTTGCTCCGATGTTTCCCCGCTTCTCATCTGACTGGAGAGTTAATTTAGACCACCTCATAATCCTTTGCTTGGAATGTTCCCATCTTGCTTTATACCTTGTAAGGAAGCAATTGCGGGGGGGGGGGGGACACTCTCTCTAGGCAGAAAAGGGCTGGAGGTGGGGAGAAGGAAGATGGTTATCCTGCTGCCTTCTACACTGCAAGGTATGTTGTTTTCATTTAGGAGCGAGTATAATTGGTGCTCAGCGTTCCTTCATTAGCTACATTTCAACTGGAGCATAATTGCTATTGAGGAAGTGTGAGCGCTGCAGGGGCAGGGGCAATCCCAGTGGTTAATTACATTGTTTGAAACAGGAGTAAAGTTTTTGTGCAGAAGGAGCCTGTAAAAGAGAGAGACAACCCAACAGGAAGTTTCTGCCTTTCTCTGGCTCTCAGCTTCACGCCAGAGCTTGGGCCCAACTATGGGAACTCTGATGCTTTAAAAATATCACCTGCTTTCCCCACAAATGCTGCCTTGCCCTAGATTTTTGGCTGTCCTGAAATCAGTTCTTGGTGTCTAATTCTGAACATGCTTCCTAGGAAATAGATCCCACTGAAATAAATGAGACAGAGCAGCCACGTAACATGGTGAGGACTGAGCTATCATCAGTGTTCACATTCCTCCAGTTCATTATTTTCACAAAATCTTTGTGAGCTGGGCCACTCTTAATCCCATTGGGTAGATAAGGAACAACTGGGAGATAGAGATTTGGGATTTTAAGTGTGTATGCCACAGTGCTCTGTAAGGAGCTGCCTTGTTATAGAGCTCTGAGGTGGGACTGCAGAATATAAAGCGTTGAACTGTATTGCACAATTTCAACTATATTGTATTGCTGTTTTAAAAAAATATTATTGTAACTTGCCCTGAAATAGATTTTGATGAATGGTGGTATATAAATATGATAAATAAATAAAATCTAGCAGCTGACTCTAGTGCAAGGCTATAGTGGGTGGAACATACTTCTGCCATTGGGAAAATAATTGGGGCTAGATGACTATTTTGTTCCTTCTTATTCTGGCAAACTGGAACCCTGTTACTTGGTTTGATGAACTGACTATATTTAAAACATACTGATTCTAAACTAGTTCTGTTCATATT
This sequence comes from Podarcis bocagei, assembly GCF_964188305.1. Taxonomy (NCBI): domain Eukaryota; kingdom Metazoa; phylum Chordata; class Lepidosauria; order Squamata; family Lacertidae; genus Podarcis; species Podarcis bocagei. Next base: position 44,990,126 of record NC_138126.1, read on the forward strand.
GTGTCTTAGCTAGTGCTGGGCTGAAAAAATTTCCTGCTTCTGCACCCCACCCCACTCTCCAACAAATTTATGAGAAAAGAAACTACTGTAAATTCAAAAATTTTAAAAAGAGAGAAAGTTTGTAAGAAATTCTCATGTGCTGGGGCTTTGTTGCACTTAATATCCAAGTGGACTTTGAGAGTATCTTTTATTTCACTCTGTAAATCATCTCTCTGGTGCTCTGCATTCTGCAGCCTGCCTGGGAGCCCACATTTCCTGAAAACTTCATGACACCCTCACCTGGGTTTTCCAGCATTATCTTTTATTATTATTTATTAAATTTGTATACCACCCTTCATCCATAGATCCCAGAGTGGTTCACAGCATAAAAAAATACAAGATAAAAACACGAAAAACACACAATGAAAACAAAACCAAAACAAACCAATAATCCCACTCCCCACATCTGCTCCCACAAACACATCCCAAAAGGCACAGGCTGTTAATCAGTAGGCATGAGAATGCATGAGAATGCAGGAAGGCTGTTTTGCGCATCTGGCACCTGTTTGTTGTTCTTGTTTGTTAAAGTGAATGGTGCTTTTGAAACAACTTTTAAAGAAGTTGGTGTGACATGATTATTTATTCAGTTTTAAAGGTAAAATAAAGAACTTCACTTAAAAAGAATATCAGTGCTCCCTAGGGATGCCGAAGAACACCACCAGAAACAGAAGAGGAAATTGCCAGACATTTTGCCCCATGTCTGGAATGGAAATCAATCCAGTGAAAGTGATTGGTATTCAATGTTGTTGTTCTCAAACAATATGTGATTGATGACTCCCCCCCCCCACCCTACATTTGCATTGTGTTTCTTTTGCATTGAAATGAACGGTGTGGAATAACACAATCATCATGTAACTGGTTACGTAAAATTTCACCACAGCAGACAGCAAGGCAAATAGCATAGTTATTGTAAGAAGTCGAACTGCAGCAGAACTGGAATGGCGCTGCATGCGACAAACATGGGTCAGAATGGAAAGCAATGCCTTCTTTCATACTGAAGTATCTAGCCAAGGTCAGTTGCTCAGTAGCCAACCTCCCCAGCTTCAACTAAAGCTCAGGGGGAGTTGTCGTATTTCTTAGATCCAGAAGCGCAGGCAACCTTGGAAGGCCACAGAGCACTGGAGAAATAGTCAATGGTCAGAAAAGGCCATTTCACAATGATATGATAAGCCCAGCCCTACACCCACCCGAATTCTAAAGTGCTCCGAGAAAGAGGGAGAGAAATGGAAGCCTCTTTCAAAGGGGAAGAAAACTTACAAGAAACTGGAAGACATGTTAAAGCACAGTTCTCATTTCAACAAGTTCAGTGCACTCCACCAGCTGTGAATTAGAATCATAGAATCATAGAATCATAGAGTTGGAAGAGACCACAAGGGCCATCGAGTCCAACCCCCTGCCAAGCAGGAAACACCATCAGAGCACTCCTGACATATGGTTGTCAAGCCTCTGCTTAAAGACCTCCAAAGTAGGAGACTCCACCACACTCCTTGGCAGCAAATTCCACTGTCGAACAGCTCTTACTGTCAGGAAGTTCTTCCTAATGTTTAGGTGGAATCTTCTTTCTTGTAGTTTGGATCCATTGCTCCGTGTCCGCTTCTCTGGAGCAGCAGAAAACAACCTTTCTCCCTCCTCTATGTGACATCCTTTTATATATTTGAACATGGCTATCATATCACCCCTTAACCTCCTCTTCTCCAGGCTAAACATGCCCAGCTCCCTTAGCCGTTCCTCATAAGGCATCGTTTCCAGGCCTTTGACCATTTTGGTTGCCCTCCTCTGGACACGTTCCAGTTTGTCAGTGTCTTGAATTGTGGTGCCCAGAACTGGACACAGTACTCCAGGTGAGGTCTGACCAGAGCAGAATACAGTGGCACTATTACTTCCCTTGATCTAGATGCTATACTATTGATGAGGCCCAGAATTGCATTGGCTTTTTTAGCTGCCGCGTCACACTGTTGGCTCATGTCAAGTTTGTGGTCAACCAAGACTCCTAGATCCTTTTCACATGTACTGCTCTCAAGCCAGGTGTCCCCCATCTTGTATTTGTGCCTCTCATTTTTTTTGCCCAAGTGCAATACTTTACATTTCTCCCTGTTAAAGTTCATCTTGTTTGTTTTGGCCCAGTTCTCTAATCTGTCAAGGTCATTTTGAAGTGTGATCCTGTCCTCTGGGGTGTTAGCCACCCCTCCCAATTTGGTGTCATCTGCAAATTTGATCAGGATGCCCTTGAGTCCATCATCCAAGTCGTTGATAAAGATGTTGAATAAGACTGGGCCCAAGACAGAACCCTGTGGCACCCCACTAGTCACTCTTCTCCAGGATGAAGAGGAACCATTGATGAGCACCCTTTGGGTTCGGTCAGTCAGCCAGTTACAAATCCACTGAGTGGTAGCATAGTCAAGACCGCATTTTACCAGCTTCTTTACAAGAATATCATGGGGCACCTTGTCAAATGCCTTACTGAAATCAAGGTAGGCTATATCCACTGAGTTCCCTTCATCTACCAGGCTTGTAATTCTGTCAAAAAATGAAATCAGGTTAGTCTGACATGACTTATTTTTCAGAAATCCATGCTGACTATTGGTGATCACAGCATTCCTTTCTAGGTGCTCACAGACTGTTTTCTTAATGATCTGCTCCAGAATCTTCCCTGGTATTGATGTCAGACTGACTGGGCAGTAATTATTTGGGTCCTCTCTTTTCCCCTTTTTGAAAATAGGGACAACATTTGCCCTCCTCCAGTCTGCCGGGACTTCGCCTGTTCTCCAGGAATTCTCAAAGATGACTGCCAGTGGTTCTGAGAGCACATCTGCCAGTTCTTTTAATACTCTTGGATGCAGTTCATCTGGCCCTGGAGACTTGAATACATCTAAACTAGCCAAGTATTCTTGTACTATCTCCTTAGTTATTCTGGGCTGTGTTTCCTTTGCTGAATCATTTGCTCCAAATTCTTCAGGTTGGGCATTGTTTTCTTTATCGGAGAAGACTGAGGCAAAGAAGGCATTGAGGAGTTCAGCCCTTTCTGTGTCCCCTGTTTGCATTTCACCATCTTCTCCTCTGAGTGACACCACTGTTTCTTTGTTCTTCCTTTTGCTACGAACATACCCATAAAAGCCTTTTTTGTTGCTTTTAACCTCTCTAGCAAGCCTGAGTTCATTCTGTGCTTTAGCTTTTCTGACTTTGTGTCTACACGTGCTGGCTATTTGTTTGAATTCCTCTTTGGTGGTTTCCCCCCTTTTCCATTTTTTGTACACATCCTTTTTTAATCTTAACTCAGTTAAAAGTTCTTTAGATAGCCACCCTGGCTTCTTTAGGCACCTTCCATGTTTCCGTCTCATTGGTATTGCCTGACGTTGTGCTTTTACTATCTCCCTCTTAACAAACTCCCAGCCATCATGAACTCCCTTTCCTTTTAGTATTACTGTCCATGGGATCTCACCCAGCACTTCCCTAAGTTTTATGAAGTCAGCTTTCTTAAAGTCAAGAAATTGAGTCCTAGTATGCTTGGCTGCTCCTTTCCGCTGTATAGTAAACTTCAGAAGAGCATGATCACTCGTGCCTAATGATCCTTCCACTTCTACCCCACTAACCAGCTCATCAACATTGGTTAGGACCAGATCTAAAATGGCTGTTCCTCTTGTTGCTTCTCCCACTTTCTGGACAATGAAGTTGTCTGCAAGGCCAGTGAGGAATCTGTTTGACCTTATGCTCTTGGCTGAGTTTGACATCCAACAAATATCCGGGTAATTGAAGTCCCCCATTACTACTATCTCCCTTCCTTTTGCATGCTTGGCCATCTGTTCCAGGAAGGCATCATCTATGTCCTCCATTTGGCTTGGGGATCTATAGTAAACTCCCACAATGAGGTCTCTGTTATTCTTCTCTCCCTTAATTGGTAAGCACTTGAAAAGCCGTCATTTTGGAAACTTGGACAAGCATAGTAATGAAGATTATCCAACCCTTGGTGAGCCACCTTACATGTCTGTTGGGCAGAGCTAGGCTGAGGAGGTAACACGCTGAATAGGCTGCTTGAAAAGTGGAATTAAATCATGGGTTGGCAACCTAAGGTCCATGGCCACAAGTTTAACCAGCCCCCGAGCCGCCCCCGAACCAAGCCGTCCACTCGACGAGTCCCCACACACTGTGCTAAACTGGCACAGCGCAGCATGGGGACTCGCTTCCGCGGCGCTGGAAATCGCATCTGTGCAGACACAGACGCCAGATATCAAGTCTGCGCGGACGCAGACACCGGAAATCGCACGTGCACACACGTGATCCGGCCCACAGAGGGATCTCCACTGGAGTGAACCAGCCAAGGCGAGGTAAACCTTGCTGACCCCTGAATTAAATCTTCAGTTCTGGGTTTTATTTCTAGCCAAAACTGGGTGCTCTGCAAAGATCCTGGCTTTTGTGCGAGATGTTTAGTTTGAGTGGTTCTCAGAAAATGGTATGTAGAGGGAAAAGAGGGGAGAAGACAATTTCAAGTAAGTGATGAATTTGTCCTGGTAATGGTGACAGAGCTAGTTGGATGGCATTATTTAGCTGAATGGTTTGGGTCTCTGTTCCATGCCTGTATGCTCCGACAAAGTTCAAAACGACCTTTAAAAAAATCTATTCTAAAGATTATCTTGACTTCAGAAAAGGTCTGACTTTAGCAGTTTAAATTTAATTTTGCTCTTGAGGGAGATGGTTGCAAGGGGGAGCAGGGGGAGCGCTGAAGATGCTCACAGTAAACTAATGGCAGAGAAAATGTCATTTAAAAAAAGCAAGTACAAAAAAGCATGTGTCAGTTACAGAAAAGTAATTAATGATTTCCTTCCTCTCTAGCTCTCCCTGGTTTGATATTCAAACTCATGACTTTTGTGATGACTGACAGCCCTGCTGCTTATGTTAATTTACAATTATTAATCTAATGAAAAGGAATCTGTAGGCAAAGGTGTGAAGATTCAACAGCGAACAAGTGCAGACTTAAGCCACGTGAATGGTGTCTGTTACTTTAGAATATACTACAACTTTGGTTAATCCTATCTGCACAGAGAAGAGGGCAAAGGTTTGGGCCACATTGACACCATACATTTAAAGCACTGTGGTACTATTTTAAGCAGTTATGGCTTCCCCCAAAGAATTATGGGAGGCGTCGTTTACAAGAGTAGTTAGGAGACCCCTATTGCTCTCACAGATCTACAATTCTTAGAGTGGTTTAACAATCTGTTCCTCATCACAGGGAACTCTGTAAGGGGATTAGGGATTTCCTAACAACTTTAGCACCCTTAGCAAATTGCAGCTCCCAAATTCTTTAGGGGAAGCCATGGCTTTTTAAAGTGGTATAACAGTGCTTGTGAATGTATGGTGTGGACACGGCCTTGTTTTCTGCTCCCTCAGCAGGCAGGAGGACTACATGAGATGGACTCAAATTAAAGGAGGACAGATTTGGGCTGATCATTAGGGGAAGGTTATTGAGGGTAAGAACAATGACTATATAACCAATAACTTGGGTGGAAGGCTCTTCCTTGCTGGAAGTCTTCAAGAAGAGGCTTCAGACAGAAGGGATACCCTAGCATTTGATTTCCTGTGCTATATAGGAGGTTGACTAGATTTTTAATTTATTATTATTTTTTTATTTCTAGGACCAGTTACAAGAATCTAATGATAATAATAATTTAATGATAATAGTTTTTCCTGACCTAAAAAGTTATCGACTATGTCTATCACAATGATTATGCAGGAAAGATTCAGTGCTTGCATTCCTTCCCAAAGCCCCATAGCACTTCACCACATTTCCCCTTTAGATTTCATTTCACTCAAATGAAGCACATAAAATGGTTTATGGGAAGGTAAATCCATTCATTTTCTGATTTTCCTTTTGAAAAGCTGGCATAGCAACTTCAGAAATAAGGATGGATCGAACCTGTGAAGCACCACCTTAACCAGTACAATATCGTTTCCCCTGATGTCATATGTTGGGGCCGGAGAACCTCAGGCCAAGGGCCAAATGTGGCCTTCCATGCCTTTCTACCTGGCCCTTGTGACTCTCTCTAGGCCACACCCCCTCCCAAGCCACACCCCTTCTTCCCAGGACACACCCCTCATAGGCTTTGTTTCATACCTTCCTTAAGTGTTTTTGCTGGAATGTGTCCTTGAATTCTAATTAAAGGATGGAGGCTAGAGAGGGGTGTGCGAGTATGTGCAGAAACTAGCCTACTGTAGAAAAGTAAAATTTATATTTGTTGTTCTGTCCACTTTTGTGTCTGACCCCACCCATCACTGACATGAGACGCCTGAGGTTTTTTTCCGGAAGGAAATGCAGCCCTCAGACCAAAAACAATTTCCCATCCCTGTCATATGCCTCATCTATACTAATCAAACTACAAAGCCCATTTTCAGTTTTACCTCAGCCACACAAACCCACTAGGTGCCCTTAGGAAATGACCGCTCAAATGGGCGGCGCTTTGTGCGTGGTCGCGCGCAGCCCCCCCCAATCCTACACGATCCCCGGCAAGTCAGACTGGCTTTGCCTCCCCAAGCTGGATACTTGGGGGTTCCTGCCTTACCTCAGACAGTTGACCAATCCCAGCTGGGGAGGTGTTGCCAGGGGAGTTGACCAGGTAGGGTTAGGACCGCCCTGCACACACAATAGAGGGCGGAACTTACCTGGGAGTCCTCAGTTGGCTCCAGAGCTTCCCCCACCCTGCCCTCCCTCAGTTTATGCCTTCCTTTTACAGGTTAACCTCTTCTTTACAGACATGCGGGCAGTACTACAGTCACTGATGGTTGCTGTTGAAGGACGGGGAAGGAATTTCCCTGCATTGGCAGCTTTTGCCTTCCCCGTCGCGAAACGTCACAACTTTGGCGGTTTCAGGCCCTGTGTGGAATCCTTTAGTCTATCTTCCCTAAATGGGGGGGCATGAAGCAGTGATCTAGGCCCCCCCCCCCGCGGTGGCGATCCCAGGGTTCCCTGTTAAAGGGGTTGTGTTGAGGGGACTCACTGGCCATATGCCGTGAGGTTGCCAGTGCTCTCCCCTTTGTGGTGAAGGGGGGGCTCTCTGCTTAAACATACGTTTTCCAGAGCCAGCCCAATCCCCACACAGTTTGGATAACCCTGATGTTCCCCAGATCCCTGGTTGGGGACTGGGAGGGATAAACGCCCAGTGCCCAAGCCAAAGTCTCCCTACATCTGAAAGTTTAATAAAGTTGTGACCAATTTTAATCCCATAACACGTTGTCCCCCTCCCAGGGGTCACCTGGGGTTGGGGGGGTCTCCACCTGGCCACGCAAACAGCTCTTCTCAGTCTCAACACCCACTCCTGCAATATGGATAATGTTGCGGAACATTTCTAAGAATTACTGAGGTAATATATGTGAGGCACTTTGGAACACTTGAAGTGCACCCTATAAATCCTAAATGTTGTTGTTATTATTATTTAATTATTTGCATTCCTAACCTTTGCCAAATCAATGCCACCTTCTGAAAATACGGCTGGTAATTGCGGCACGTTTTCAACAGAAACCCTCATCTCCATTTGTAATGAGCAGAGGTAGCCACACTGAAGCAATTCAACACAGCACAGTGGAAGAACATAAGCAGCTAGAAGCAGTTCAGAGGAAAAGACCTTTTTACTGCCAAGATAGGGAAAGCACATACCCTGTAGCTTCAAAAAGCAAGGAGCTATTACCTTGTTGTCCTTTGGAAAGGCACAGCAAAAATAGAACATAATCGGCAATGCTTTCAGGTGGGCTGGAAAGTAATTCAGTGTATCCTAACAGGAGAGCTTTTTGTTCAGGTGCCCTCCGCTCTCCCGCAGTATAATATAAACTGTAAGGCATGCACAGGAAACCTCAGGTTCAAGGAGTGAGTGCGGCCCTCCAGGTTTCCCTATCTGGCTCTTTGGTCACTATTCAGGCCATAACCGCAGCCTCATTTCACATAATTGGCACAGGGGGCTGCCAGTTTACTATGAGTAAGAGTGAGGTGATTGTCTTAGAAAGCAGATGATAGGAGGCAATGGTAGCAAGCCTTTCTCCTGAGCCCCCAGGGCGGAGCTGGGGTTCCCTTGGTCCTCCAGGCCAGGCACCCTCAAACTCAGGCCTCCAGATGTTTTGAGACTACATTTCCCATCATCCCTGACCACTGGTCCTGCTAGCTAGGGATCATGGGAGTTGTAGGCTAAAACATCTGGAGGCCGAGTTTGAGGAAGCCTGCTCCAGGCCTTCACATCTGGCCTGCAAGGTCACCTCAGGCAGCTTACAAACACCTGCCCTACAACTGACATCATGTATCAGGTATGGGAAACAACAACTTCCACAATCACTGGCCATTGGCCATGCTTGCTGGAGCTTCTGGGAGTTGTAGTTCTGCAAGATCTGGAGGGCCAAAGATTCCCCCCCACTTCATGTATGCACGTGAAACTCTTTTGCAACACTTCTGAGGCTGGTTGTTTGGGAAGCACTGTGCAAGGAGCTTTGACAGGTGTCAGTCACCTGATGTGGTTGGTTGGGACACCAGATGATTGACAGGTGTGTTGGCCCATAGGGATGGGGGTGGGGGGGAGTAAAGGGTTTGGCCCATTGGGTCAAAAAGGTTCCCTATGCCTGCCCTAGGCTATTCCCCTCTGTTGGAAATCACTGCTATGTGTATTTTGGAATATTGTAGCATGTAGAGGCTTTTGGTAAATCTCCCCCCCCCCCCACCCTTGAGAGGCACTTGGAGGGAGGTGAGGTTTGCAAGGAAAAGGAAGAGGTTCATGATTCATTTCAACTGACATGCATGTGCTTATTTGACAAACTAAGCTACTTATGATGGAGCTGAAGTTTCTGTATCTTTCCCAATAAGACCAAGTTTTCCCTGAGCTCCCTGGATGGTAGACTAGGTAAAAGAACCTATGTGTAAGAACAGCTGCTAAAGTTGATTCATAGAATATTGGCTACTTACTTACGTGCATTTCTTACCTCCCTGGAACAGAAGGCTTATTGGTAGCAGATGAATACACCGCCATTTGGATGAGTTTCTGCATTTAGATGTCTCTGTCTGGATCAACACAGCAGGAAAGGTGACTGACACTTTGGCTAGCCTGAACGTGGCAACAGCCTGCCCTTTTCTCTCAGCCCCAAATGTGTTTCGGAGATAATGTCCACTGGGAAAGCCAATTCTGAACATGGTTGGCTAACCAGAAACAATTACGAGGAGCTGACAGTGACATACCTGGAACTGGATAGCAAAAAACAAACCAGGGTTTGGAAAGTAGCAAAAATGCTCATCGTTAAAGTGGGGAGGGTGTGTTTATAGAAAGGGCTGTGGTGCGTTGCATTGCCCTGCAGAATCACAGCCTGTGGAGCTCAGGCCAGGCAGTACAGTGGTACCTCAGGTTAAGTACTTAATTCGTTCCGGAGGTCCGTTCTTAACCTGAAACTGTTCTTAACCTGAAGCACCACTTTAGCTAATGGGGCCTCCTGCTGCTGCCGCGCTGCTGGAGCCCGATTTCTGTTCTTATCCTGAAGCAAAGTTCTTAACCTGAAGCACTATTTCTGGGTTAGCGGAGTGTGTAACCTGAAGCATATGTAACCTGAAGCGTATGTAACCCGAGGTACCACTGTATTAGAAGCAGGTTTTGCTCTCTGTTACAGTGTCTCTGATTGCAGTGGGAGCATAGCTCAATGACAAGAGTACTCATAGGTTCAATCCAGTTAAAATGGCAGCAGACGAATCAAAAAGGCCTCTCAGGTGATGTGAAAGACCTCTGTCTGAGACCCCGGAGGGTTGTGGCCAGTCAGAGTAGACAGTACTAAACTTGATGGACAAACAGACCCAATGCTCTTTCCCCCCCTCTATGGGAAAAGGAATGAATGGCAACCACAATTTTTATATGGGGGGAAGTAAATGAGTGTGCTCGCAGACTTTATAGGATGCTTGTGGACACCGTAGAGCAGGAGCGGGGAACCACTTTTGTCTGGCATGGCCAGATGAAAAATTAGCCATCTACCTGTCAATTGCCTGATACCATATAACATCTGGTGGATCTGAGCCTGCTAGAAAGCAGCAGGGCTTGCATTCATTGCTGGATTGGAACAATATCCAATCAAAGACCCGTTGCAAAGGAATAATTAGCATCGCACCCTAAGCTGTGCACTGCCATTTGCTCCTTGGCAACTGCAGATGTCCCACAGCTGGTGTCAAGTCAGTGACATCAGGGGTGATGCAACCAGAAAGCTGGGTGATGCAGGCTGGATTGGCTGGCCTGGCAGACCTGATTTGGCCTGTAGGCTGGAAGTTTCCCACCCCTGGCTAAAGATATAGGGGCTGAACTTGTTCTTTGTCTTTGCTGAGCCCATCAGAATCCAGCTTGCTCCTATTCTACACCAGCCCATCTCTTCATCTGCATTGCATTGCCCTAGGCTCAGAAGTGGACACAGGTGGTGCTGTGGGTTAAACCACAGAGCCTAGGGCTTGCTGATCAGAAGGTCGGTGGTTCGAATCCCCACGACTGGGTGAGCTCCCGTTGCTCGGTCCCTGCTCCTGCCAACCTAGCAGTTCAAAAGCACATCAAAGTGCAAGTAGGTGGGAAGGTAAATGGCGTTTTCGTGTGCTGCTCTGGTTCGCCAGAAGCAGCTTAGTCATGCTGGTCACATGACCCACAAGCTGTACGTCAGCTCCCTCAGCTAATAAAGCGAGATGAGTGCCGCAACCCCAGAGTCAGTCACGACTGGACCTAATGGTCAGGGGTCCCTTTACCTTTACCTAGGTTCAGAAGCAAATAAGGGCCTCTCACACCACACACTGAAAGAATATGTGAGTGTAGATCACAGGGCCACTTGGACCCAAACCCCAATCATCAATGACCTCTGGAGACCATGGCCTTTGGCATGTTTGAAGCACATCACAGGAAGATCTCTGTGGGTACCAATGTTTGTCTGTAGAGCGCCTCCACCCAAGAGGGCAATTCTGATTGGGCTAGAGCAGAATTTGCCCTTTCTGCAAATGCAGTACTATATTTCCCTCCATAGGAGTGAATGGCAACCATTACCTTACATGGTAGAAAGGAAATCCTATGTACTTGTGATAACACCACTGGAGTGAAACCTAAATTAGTTCCCTGTCTCCATTGATCCCAGCTGTTGAAAAGCAAGCCTATTCCTTTCTGCATAGCCTTTTCTCTTTTCTTCATAGCACCATTTCTTTCAGCCAATTCTGACAATATCAATTTGGTCTGTTGCAGAGAGCAATGCAATGTCCCAGCCAACACTGTTCCTGCATCTCCATGTCAAGGCAGTGCATCCAAATCACAGCATAGCTTACCAGTTCTCTAATGTGATAAAAGCATATTGCGGCTCTTGGCACAATCACAGCTTCCCAGTAAATGTTCTCCTGCTCTGAGCTAGCTTTCTCCTCTAGTCACTAAGCAGTAGGTGTTCCAGCAATAGCCTATGACTTATCAGGCAACTTGTGGGAGCGGGAAGAGATATTTTAATTTTAGTTTATCTGCCCTGGATCTCTGGGCTGGATAAAATTTGGGGCGTCTGCGCATTTCTCCTTCACAAATACATCTTGCAAGCTCAGCTTTTGCCGCTGTGCAGCTGGGAGCAGGGGCCTTTTTCTAAAAACCGCCCAAGGCGGAAAGTCAAAGACAGCTTTTAAGGCAGGATAAAGTATTTCATGACTGTATAATCCCACAGTAGCCTGGAGGTTTAGAGTTGTTTTGTACTGCTTTTGATGTAGAGCTTATAAAGAGATGCTGCCTTCTCAATGAATGCTCCAGTAGCTTATGAGCTGTTTCTACAGAAAACTCTTATGCTTTAACACCTCGATGCAAGCAAACATGTACTGGTCTGCAGTGCTGCTGCTTCTTCCTCCAGTGAAGAGTGTGCATTGACAATGGGCACTGTCTTGGCTGGTTCAGGGCACAGAATGTCATGTGTGAATGACGTGAAGGTGAACTCATGTAGAATCACAGACACAGAAGGCTTAAGGGTGTCCAGAAAATTATTGCCCAGTGACTTGTAAATCTTCAGACACATAAGCGATGTAAGGGTGTTTATACACCATAGATACAAACTGGTTTAGAGAGTTATTTCTTCTGCTTGGAATTGTAGTTCTGTGAAGGGGTGCAGAGATCTTTAACATGTAATTTTTACAAATTACAATTTGCAGTTTTGAGTTGAACTGGTACAAAACCAATGTCTGTGATAGAGATATAACCACACTTACAGTGAGGTGGTCTGTTACATATATATATATACAGGTGAGAAGCATCCTTCCATTTTTCACACGCTCTAACAAATTTTTAAAAGATGCTACAAGTCTTTGGTGATCTCGACTTCTAATGAACCGAGCCTGGGTAAATGCTGCCCTTTCTCAGCAATGTTTGTGTTGCCGAAGTGCAAAAATGCTGCAACTCAGTAGAGAGCCATTTTAACAAATGGCTTTTCCAGTTTTTCTGCCTTGTATAATATTGGTTCAAGCCCCATTTGCTTAGTTGTAAAGGGCACACTCATTTGTGAAGAGGCAGAACTAGACTGGTTGACTTTTCCCCAAACCTCAAGGCTCTTTTTAATTCCCCACGAACCCCTTCACCAATTCCACTGCCTTTTCCCCTTTTCCTGTTCCGCTACAGTCATCTGGGGATGCCTTAGTAAACACAGGGCGCACTCTCTCACATAATCAGTTACTGCTTCTGCTTCTGCTGATTGGAGTTTGTGTCTAATCCATCAAATGTGATTCATTTATTAGATGAAACAACATTTGCATTATTCATTCAGCCTGCAATGAATTTGCAGGATTTGACACAGAATCTGTTATTGTCCCTATTTCTAAAACCATTAGCACAAAGGTTAATCTAGTTGTGCCTTGTCTTTGGCATATGTTAAGGGGGCATCAATGAAATAACCAGCCATTGAGAATCTGGCACTCGAGACTCCAATTCATTAGGTTTCAGTGGTATTTAAAGGCACATGCCTATTTTCCTTCTCATATTATTCTATTCGTATTTGCCATATTTTTGTATTTTTTAATGATCTGTTAATGGATCATTCAAAACTTGCTGGTTTTCCATTTACATGTGCATATAAACACAAATGTTACATGCGAATCCACAGATTTGTAACTTTGGAAATCTTTAATATGGATACAGCGTTACAGAGGTTCTTGTACCATGTCAGTGCTAGTTTAGTAAAGCCAATACATGCTTGCTTAACTGGGGGAAGTAGTAAGAACCAACAAATATTGAGCTACATACAGACAAAATTTTTACACAAAATGGCAGACAATGGGCAAAATGGCTCTAAGGTTTGAAGTGCCAGTTGCAAAGCTGCAGAAGAGAAAAGTGGTTAGTTGCTGCAGAGTTGTTACACAGGTGACCCAAATTCACATTGTCTGGACTAAGAGCTTTTGTACCTTGAATGGTTGCTAATGCAAAGATAAGTTACTATGGAGAGAGTTACTATGCAGTATCCAGACTGTATTTGGTTACTCTTTACAGGGCATCAGCATGCCATCACGAACAAAGATCTCCTCTCATGTTTTTCTTGTTCAGCATCCTTCTTACTCTAACTCAGATTTTTTTTTTTAAAAAAAATTGAATTAAATAGCTGTGCAATTTCCCTAGATATAAATGGCCTATCAAACTGTTGTTCTGGCATGTATAGATTGCTCCGCACATTTCCTTTTCCTGTATTCTCTCTTTCCTCTTTAGGGGCTGACTCTATCACTTTAACCCTTCCATTTCTAAATAGTTTTGTCTTTCCCCCTTTTCCCCCCACCTACAAATTGTAGTGGAGTGGGGTGAAGGATCATGATCAGGATTGCAGCAAGGGAGGGAGGGAGTATTTTACAATCCCTCACTCATACAATGGTCCCAGTGAATATCTCCCTCTGATTTTGGGGGTAGGGGAGGAGTATTTGCCCATTTGGCTACAGTGTTCGAAGTTTATTAGCAGAACAGCAATGACAGTAAACTGCATCCCTTGTAGATGAGTGAAATTAGCTTTGCTTATACTTTTCTTGCCACTTCATGGCACCTTTGATTTTTTGCTTCTTCTCCATGTCCATGCTGATTGGTGAGTACCAGTATATTGTCAATACGGAATAAGTCCTGTCCATTTTTATTGTGTTAGTTGAGCAAAGCTTTCTTTCTGCTGGAGCAAACCCACCATAATTGCCAAAACTACTAAAGGGTAAAACAGGAGCTCCTTTGAATCACATCAAATGCAATTAGTGCACCATCCAACCTAACCACAAAAAGGAAACTTAGACCCAAGTGCAGCTTTTGGAGGCCCCTGTGAGAGCCACCAGTGTCACTGGCAAAACTAATTTTGCCATCTGTGACACATCCTACATATGTGTAAACATACAGTGCTACCTCACTCCTGCTGGAGCAGAAGATTCCTCTGACCATATGTGTGGTTTGCTTTCAACTTGAACAACACACACACACACACACACACACACACTCCACTTTGCATCAATTAGAAAATGTCATATTTGTTCAAAGAGTGCAGCATTGGCACTCAGTGGGTTAACAAGGCTAGGGAGGCAGCTGGTGCTTTCATACTGCAGCACTGAATCAAGCAACACAATTTCCAGGAAGATGAATATCCGTTACCAAGTAGTGCAGCAGAGCCCAAAGCCTGTTCAAAAGGTTTTTATTATTTTGTATTATTTTTGATGATGTGGTTTTATTACTTTCAATGAACTGGAGTCTCAAAGGTGCCGGCGAATAAGGGATGCTGTAAAGCTGCACCTTGTAGGTTTGTTTCAAGATGCATCTGCCAGCGCCGAAAGAGATGAAAGGGGAAACTGCTTAGCAATGACCCCAGAGCCCAAACCCAGCTCAAGTGTTCCATGGGGCCTTGGCTGAAACAAAAGGAAGATCTGAACAGCTTGCACTGGGACAGGATGGCGAGGATGAAAATTACACAATTCATACTCTCCACTGGGAATAGAAATCCATTTCCCAGATAGAGCATGTGACATGTATTATGCACTTTTTAAAATGCCTTGCAAATATGCACAGACCTACAGACCCATGCGGTCTGAAAGAGGGGGTTGTGGGAACATATTTCTATCCATGGGTACCCAGAGACTTTTATCATCAGCCACAAGAGAAACAAAAGTAGTCAGAACTCGGTGAAAGGGCTGTTGCTTTTACACATTTTTTTAATCCTGCAGGCTATGGCTCTCAGAGCTCTTCATGCTAAAATTAAGCAATAAAACCAATGCAAAAATCTGAATAGGGACAGGGGACTGGTGGCCTTGCAGATGAAGCTGGACTACAGCTCCCGCCAGTAATCAGGGATGATGGGAGTTATAGTCCAGCAATACAGTGGTAACTCTGGTTATGAACGCTTCTGGTTACGCACGCTTCAGGTTATGAGCTCCACTAACCCAGAAGTAGTTGATCCCGGTTGAGAACTTTGCCCTGGGATGCGAGCGGAAGTCTCACGCCAGAGGCACGCTTTCGCTAATGGCACCTCAGGATAAGAACGGTTTCAATTTAAGAACAGACCTCTGGAACGAATAACTTGGTTTCCTTGCACACATGGCACGCACACATTTTTCCACACACTCACACCCTTGCTTGCTGAAGTAATGCAATCTTAGGAGCAGAGGACAACATACTATTTTTCTTTAATGTGGAGATAAGCCCTTCATCATCAAAGTGGTTGAGGA
This sequence comes from Podarcis bocagei, assembly GCF_964188305.1. Taxonomy (NCBI): domain Eukaryota; kingdom Metazoa; phylum Chordata; class Lepidosauria; order Squamata; family Lacertidae; genus Podarcis; species Podarcis bocagei. The sequence continues at coordinate 45,005,823 of NC_138126.1, forward strand.
AAATAAAAGGAATTATGAGTGGTTGCCTGGAAACTGTGCAAGCATTTCCCCATTCTGTAATAACCTGGAAGAAATAAACAGGAAATGGATTAGCTAGCAGCTACCTGTGCGATTCTTCAAATCCTCATCTTGCCCCCTGCCAACTCCCAATTATTAAGCTTCCTGGAAGCACCAAGGCAGGTGCAAAGCTCCCGTGACAACGACTGCTGCTATTCTTGTTTGAAGAGACTGAAGATAACCTGGGATAGGGGTTTCTTTGTGAGCCAGCTGGCAATTCTTCTTGGAAGAGTTGAATCTGGGGCCTGCCAGTTGCTAACCACTGTGTAAATAATAGCATGCATTCTGATATGGTTAGAGTTCATAATTCATGGCAAACAAGCCATGATCTGAGATAGTAAAGAAAGATGTGTGGTTTACATGCCCTGAGATTACTTGCCTGGGTAAGCAAGAATTGTTGATTCAGGATAATATGACTGAATCAATAATCTTCATTAACTCTGATCACGCCAACCTGCAGATCTAAGGCTGAAGGGTTGCTTTTGTTGCAGCAAGGTAAGAGTTTCCCTAAACATACCTGTTAAGTTCCCATTTTATCTACTATTGTTTTCTGGGTTTTGGAATAGATGAAAACAGGAGAAACAGCAAAGAATAATCTCAAGACACATGCTTTAGAGCTGTCAGTCCAAGTTACCTTTGTGAGATCGAAGTTGATAAGGTTCCCTCTCAGACAGGAAGCTTGAGATGAAATTCCCAAAGTCAGGCAGCAAATTAGTTGCAGAGCTCAAAGCACACTCCATGTCTTCTGAACCTCTGTGATGTATCTCAACCACCAAAATAGTCATTTTCTTCCATTTCAAAACAGGGCTCACAATGCTAAACCTGCTGGGGCAAGTTGACTCAAATTCATATCTCTGGAATTAAATTAATACTCAGTATCGTTCCAAGCCCTGGAGCTTGATGTGAATGCACCAACCACAAGATGCAACTTGTATCAGAGGGTGCTTCCAGACAGTCACTCTTTAGGGATGGGATTCAGCCACATGCCAGGAAATTCTGGTTGCACAATTAAAGCTGAGGTGGAGATCTTGTGAAACCAACTCACTTCCCCAAACTTGCTTCGCCTTCTCTGGTAGTAAGCACAATCTTCACTACCCAAATATGTGACTGTAACATCTTGACTTTTTCTGGTATGCAGCTTAGAACTCCCAGCATAGTGTAGTGCTTAAGAGTGGTGGACTGGGGAACTGGGTTCGCGTCTCCGCTCCTCCACATGCGGCTGCTGGGTGACCTTGGGCTTCTCTGAAGTCTCTCAGCCTCACTCACCTCACAGAGTGTTTGTTGCGGGGGAGGAAGGGAAAGGAGATTGTTAGTCGCTTTGAGACTCCTTAAGGGGAGTGAAAGGCGGGATATCAACTCCAAATTCCTCCTCCTCCCCTTCTTCTTCTTCTTCTTCTTCTTCTTCTTCTTCTTCTTCTTCTTCTTCTTCTTCTTCGTCTTCATCTTCATCTTCTTCTTCCTCTGAATATCCCTTAACTGTAGACTAGCATGGGGATGCCCCTCCAGGTTCCATGGGCTACTTTTGCTGAGCCGGATCCAGATTTTAGGTATTAAAGTACTTCTGTTGCTGCTGTAAGAACATTAGCTCTGGGACTTCTGCTGAGTTCTTTCAAGTTGGAATTCAAATCATGCGTGTGTTTTCTAAGACAATCTCTAGTGTGAACCTTGGAGATGCATACACATTCTGGCTGTGCATATTGCCTCCTTCCTGCCTGGTGAACAAATTACTCATTGCAACTTGATAAATGAAGGAATTGTGTAAACCCTCTTTATAGTTTACAGTTTTTCCGACTGCTTCGGTGCCATATGCTATAAATTCATGAAGCCAGTGTAGCGTGTAACAGGGTTTTTTTGTTTGTTTGTAAATGTTATTTATATAGTAATCCCTGCATCTGTATGCGCCTGGGTATGATATATGTATGCCCATGTATATATGGCTGCGTTTCAAAGGCATTCTCAGCAGATTCTTTCAGTGCCGTGCATCAAAGCCTAACAGGGTTGGATGGGAAGCATTTTTACTCAACATCAGAGCCACTTAAGACCGTAAGAGAACTAAAGAATTTTAATCACCAGTGGCCAGAATGGTAAAGAATTAAATACTACAACTTCTGGATCCCCATTCATAACAAATAGTCAAATATATCTGTAAGAAAGAGAGAGAGAGAGAGTTTACATGCCAGGATTGAATAATCTAAATTGGGAAAAGCTATAGTTAATTTCAGCAAGATGAGATGAACTTAGATGCATCAAAAGGATACTGGAAAGGCAGTTTTTAAAATGAGGCTACGAAAAGGAGCTGGAACAGTCTACCTCTGGATTCATTGGAAGCTGGTGTGCTCAAGAGAACAGAACTGGATTTGGACTTCGCAGTTCTGGTTTCTTACCATTGGCTCTCATGGTAATGTCACACAGATTTGGTTTCCCATCTGCATTGGTATCTCACCTTGCTTCTTCTCCAGGCAGGGAGTTCCACGGGACAGGGGCTGCCACGCTTAAGGCTCTGCCCCTGGTGATGGCCAACGAAACTTCAGGGGTGTGGGTAACCACTGGAAGTGCTCCATCAGAGAATCTCAGTGATCAGGGTGGAGTATAAGGAATCAGATAGCCCTCTTGGGCTCAGGTTGTTTAGGGCTTTGTGAATTACCTTGATCCTGGCCCAGCAGCGGAGCATATGTCCTTGCTGGCCAGGGTGGGGCGTGCTCCTGAGGGGGGTGGGCCGCAGAGGACGCCCCCCCCCCAGGCACAAGATAGCTGCTCAGGTGCATGGAGTGGCGTGTGCGCCCTACAGCTGGGGGCGGAGCGAGCCACCGATGGCAGACATTCAGCGCACTGCCCACCCGCAACTGCCAAATGTCACCCCCCTCAGTGAAGATACCCGGGGCGGTCCACCCCCACCGCCCCCTTCCTCCGACCCTGACCTGGCCTAGGAACAACCTAGCAGCCAGTGCAGCTCTCTCAGCCATGGGAGTGTTCTGCTCCTTTGAGCAGTCTGACTGCTGCGTTCTGAACCACTTGAAGCTTCAGGACCAGATACTAGGGCAGCCCCACATAAAGTGCATGACAGTAATCAGACCAATACATGGTCCAATGTGGTCAGGCTGCCATGGTCTATGAATGACTGTAGCTGGTGTGCTGGCCAGAGCTGGTGAAAAGCCTTCCTGGTCACAGGGGTGATCCTGTTGCTGCCTCCCCCTCTCCTTCCAACAGCAGTGACTCAGCCTTCTGCTACTGGGGCCACCAGAAGGCATTTTGGGGAAGTCTCTACTTTCCCCCAGAAGCCCAAAGCCAGCCTTGTTTGTATTGCTGTAAGTTCAACACGCACACACAATTTTTTTTATTGCTTTATTGAACTTTAAAAAGAAAAAATAACATAAATTCAAAGTTATCCATAACAAATAAACATTAAAAAATTGTCAATATCCATTACACTTTATCAGTCTTCTTTTAGTTCCGTTGACTTCCTGCCAATTCCATCTAGCTTTGAATGTTTATTTATCTAGCACACTGTTTGTATCTATTTTAAATAATTGCCTAGTTAAGATATTGTACTTTCTTAGTCCTGTTCAATGTATAACAGAAGTTATTCAAAAGCTGCCACAGATTTTATGTTGTTGCCATATTTTATATAATTTTAAAATAAACCCCATTTATTAAAAAATGCTTGATCTGCATGGTCTCTTATTCTTCCTGATATTTTGGCCAGTTCTGCATACTCCATTAGTTTTTGTTGCCACTCCAATTTTGTTGGTACCTTTTCTCCTTTCCAATTTGACACTATTAAAATTCCTGCGGCCATTTTCGCCTATAAACCAACACACAAAAAATGACGATTGGGAAAACTGGAGAAAGACGATGCAAAAGCCACAGTCTGCTTTGCGAAGCCTCTTATGGCACCCTACTGCTCAATTCAACAAACCATTTTACATTTATTTACTGTCTCCCTAGTTCATAAATGCCAGCTTTCCTTTATCAACTGTGCTTCATTGGTGATCTCTCTAGCAATAGATAACTGTGGTGAAGCCAGGCACATATTATGGAGACAAGAATGGTCCAGATGTTGTTGGTCATGAGATCGGATCACGTAAAGCAGGAAGCATGTGTAAGATAATTACAAATTGACTGATTTTCAACACACACACAGACTGTTTCCAGATGCAGTTGCTATCCTGTGCTGCTCTGAAAATGGAAAAAAAGAATTTGCTGCATCCTCTTATTTTGAACAAAAGGGGAATATGCAAAAATAAGTACAGAAACTATACAAATAAATATAAAAAATACAAAATATGCATACGCTCATATATAGAAAAGTATATAAATGCTCCCAAACTGCAAATGTTAGGCATGGTCCTGTGGTGCTTTTCCAGACACAGAGCAATACTAGGTTAAAACAGATACTATGGACATGACCCTTCCTTGCCTGAGCATATAATATGCTGGCACTGAGAGATCTCCACAGTGTTGGGATGAGGAACTTGTAGCTCTCCAGATGTCATTGGACACCAGTGCCCATCTTCCCTGACCAACGGTTGGAGTTGATGGGAGTTGGAGTCTGCCAACATCTGGAGTGGCACAGATTTTGTGTCTGTCCAACAGACATAGGAGCCAACTCCTTAGCCCCCACAATAAAATATTTGAGGGGGCCGCCCCCCAAGTTGATGGGCATTGCCATTCAAATGGTGTATGTGCACCCCATCTTCTGGTCGATTATGCAGGGCAGGGCTTACCTGCCCCCCATCAATATTTTATTCAAGTTGGCACCCCTGTCCCCAAACCAATGAAAGCAACAACAATAAATAATCACTATGCTCAATGTTGTGTCTGGGAAGTAAAAGCAATTTTGTTTTTAAAAATCGCTGTTTAGTTTAGATTTCAACTGACCTCTTGATGTGTTTCAGCTTTGGGATATTGTTATCACTGCTCTTGGGTTATTTGAGTGTTGGGGTGGGGAGGGTGTTACATGACTTTAATGTGATTTTTCATATTGATGTTGTGTGATTTTTTTTATTTAAACATTTGGCTGTTCATTGCCTCCAGCATTTTTATGGGAAAGGCATCTAGTTAATAGACTTGGCGGGGAATAAATAAATCAGTTTGTTTCTCTGGCTCCTCTTCTTCTGTAGGAATATTTAACACTATTTCTTTTTTCTCTGTGTAGGAAAATACACTTGTAGCATCATTGCAAGACACTTATTACAGCCGATAATTTATATGGCAATTTAAAAATTATGACTTTTACCCATGCGTCTTCAGAATAACCATGGTGCAAGATCAAGCATTGCAATTTCTGTTTTACATGCTGGAAAATGATGCAATGTTATGTTTCATGCACAATTATTCTTTGAGACTACAGTTGAGAAAGACGACAACCCCTTTGATCTAAGCCAGTTTGTTTGCTTCCTGGACCATCCTGCTTCTCAGTGAGTACAAATGCTCCACAGGCAACTGAAGTAAAAACATAACAGCGTTTATGTTGTGCACATATTACGTGAATCAAAGGCTTAATCTATGTCTTTCCTCTACATTTTGTTTCCTTTTACTGCATCATGCTGAGCCATGGGCAGCGTCTATGGGATGGATGTTGAGAGGAAAGCAACCATGCTTGCAATACATTACCTGAACCAGTTGGGGGTGATAGAAAGGCAACCCATTCTCCCCTCACTGATTCCTCTTTAATTAACCACTTGCTGGTGAAGCTGATCACTTCCGTTTAGACTTTACTTCCTGCTTCTTCCCCAAGTTAGTTGGTCCAAGCCAGTATGAGTACGACACAGCATGTGCTGGTGCTAACTTCTTGGCTCCATCCTGGCCACATGTCAGCCTGCACAGTGCTTATAATGACTTTGTTTGCCATGCGTAATAAATATGGTCTGAAGCTCAACATCAAAAAAACTAAGATCATGGCCACTGGTCCCATCACCTCCTGGCAAATAGAAGGGGAAGGAATGGAGGCAGTGAGAGATTTTACTTTCTTGGGCTCCATGATCACTGCAGACGTGGAGAGCAGTTACAAAAAGCCTGCTTCTTGGGAGAAAAGCGATGGCAAACCTAGACAGCATCTTAAAAAGCAGAGACATCACCTTGCCGAAAGAGGTCCGTATAGTCAAAGCTATGGTTTTCCCAGTAGTGATGTATGGAAGTGAGGGCTGGACCATAAAGTAGGCTGATCGCCGAAGAATTGAGGCTTTTGAATTATGGTGCTGGAGGAGACTCTTGAGAGTCCCATGGACTGCAAGAAGATCAAACCTATCCATTCTTAAGGAAATCAGCCCTGAGTGCTCACTGGAAGGACAGGTCCTGAAGCTGAGGCTCCAATACTTTGGCCACATCATGAGAAGAGAAGACTCCCTGGAAAAGATCCGATGCTGGGAAAGATTGAGGGCACAAGGAGAAGGGGATGACAGAGGACGAGATGGTTGGACAGTGTTCTTGAAGCTACCAACATGAGCTTGACCAAACTGCGGGAGGCAGTGGTAGACAGGAGTGCCAGGCGTGCTCTGGTCCATGGGGTCACAAAGAGTCGGACACGACTAAACAACTAAACAACTAAACAACAACAATAAACCTTAAGTTTTAATTTCCCCTTCACCCAGCAGTCTTCCCTCATTGCGAGAAGCAAAGCTACAGGGAACCAGGCAGAGGGCCTTCTCGGTAGTGGTGCCCGCCCTGTGGAACGCCCTTCCAGCAGATGTCAAAGTGATAAACAACTACCTGACATTCAGAAGACATCTTAAGGCAGCCCTGTTCAGGGAAGTTTTTAACGTGTGATATTTTACTGTATTTTTGGTTTTTATGGAAGCCGCCCAGAGTGGCTGGGGAGGCCCAGCCAGATGGGCGGGGTATAAATAAATTATTATTATTATTATTATTATTATTATTATTATTATTATTATTATTATTACTACTACTACTACTACTACCAGACTGTGCACACCACTGCAATATATTAACCAGCCACCTCCAATGGAGAGCAGTGTCTGGGGCGGAAGCAGCGAGGAAAGTAGGACAGAGCAAGTTGAAATGGTCAGTGGGTCAAATCACAAGGTCAGTCGCAAAAGTAATACAAACACCAAGCAGGAACATATGTCAGGGTTGGGTCAAGGGTCAAACCAGTAGATCAGAGGCAAAGTCCAGTCTTGTACACAAATTTGTACATGGTCAAAGAACGATCCAGGGGTCAGGAGAAGGAGAGCTAATCTGAATGCTGGGAACAACAGAAGTGGTGACCAGACAAGGTTTTCAGGTGTCTTTGGGCTCCTTATACTATTCCCTACAATGAGTCAATGAGTCCAGGCTTTCAAGGTGGGGCTTGCTTGGGAAAAAGAAAAGACCCAACTGCATCAGAGGCCCAAAGTGCTTGTCATTCTAGAGGACTCAGCCACATCCCTATCCAGGTGTGTTGACTATAAACAGATCATAAAGAGGGCTTCTCACTTTCCCCAAGATGCTTTTTCATCTATGTGACTAAGTTATCTCAGTTTCCCTGTATCTCCAGATGAACAATCAGTTTGGAGGTGGCAAGGAACATGTTCTTCACATAAATCAGTCAGTACACCAAAGATCATATTCAGAGACCCATATTGGGGACCCTTGCTGTCAAAAGTTAGGTGGCTGATGACTTGTTAGTGGTGGCATCTTGTTTTTGAAATGGCTTCTCCATAGAGATTTGCCTCATGTCTACTCCTATGTCTTTTTGGCTCTGAGTGAAATCCTTTTTCTTTTTCAGGCTTTCCAAATTGTGCTTTATTTCACTGCCATGATTTCCTGCTATTCTCTACCCGGATGTGTTTGACATGGCTGTTTTCAATCCTGCCTTTTTATTGTATTGTTTAAAATTGTTTTAGTGACTTTCTGCACTTGGATGTAGCAATATTGAAGGGCATATTATATATATCTATAAAAAATATAAATAATTAAAAAAATGACGTGAGAAACAGCTGGAAGAAACAATGGAAGGAGGGTGTTCTTCCATTGATGATGCATGCCTAGGAAAAAAAGCAGAGAAAAAGTAATGGAAGTCCAGAAACCACATAATTTGAGCATAATAGACAGTGATCCGAGATGCTCAGTTCAATTTCTGATGCTCTAGCATAGCCCTCACCTATCCAGACTTCCCGATATTTTGCACCATGACCACCATCAGCCACAGCCAGGTCAGCCATAGTCCAACAACATCTGGAGGCGACTAGATTGCAGAAGGCTCTCCTAGACAAAAGGGTTCCTGTGTTTCTTTACAGGGAAGTAGATTGGGCATGAATCTGGCAGTAAGAGAAAGGGTTAAACAGCTCTCTGCCCAATGCTTTTCTGCTCCCCAGTCCTCTTCCACTTCTGACTACAGCCTCCAAGGCATTCCCACCCCCAGTAAGTGACAACCACAAACCACTGGGAGAAAGACATTCCAATTCCTTGTTGTGTCTAGTTTGGACCTCATAAGAATGATCCAAAACACCCACCCACCCCACTCACACACAAAAACAAAGATCACCACAGCCAATCACAAACAAACAACCACACCCTAGGCCAACCCCAACCTCTCTCACCACCAAAGGAACACAAGTGAACAACACAAGCAACGCTGACACCAAACCCTACATACATTAAGCAAAATAGAAACATCGCCACCCAACCCCACCCATCTTCCCCCCCAGCCCTTTTCTTCCTAATGTCTCAACAAACGAAAATGATTTGTAAAAATGTTACATGGAAAAAATACGAGAGACATCACATATACTTCTGTAAAACAAGAAAATCTTTAATAAAAATAAATAAATAATAAGAATGGATTTCTGGCTTATACTATTTAAAGCATCTCATCAGGGTCTTGTGTCATCATTGCATAATTTGATGAGCCAAAAGTAAGTCACACACAGGTACTCTGCGTGAAATACTAAAAGGTTACAGAATTGTGCTCTGTTCAAGTCACGTGAGCTGGCAAATTAGCAGTGTCTTTCTTAAGAGGAAAAGCTGGCTGCCTAAGAAAGATCAAGAGAAAACATCAGCGGGGATATACAAATCATGCTTCTTTTCTGGTTAGGTTGGCCTACCACTGTTTTCATTTTTGAAATGTGCTCTGCAAGGAAAAGCTTCACATTTATTGAAACAACGTAGGGCCATTGCCTATTCATGTTTGATTCATCTCTCTCTCTCTCTCTCTCTCTCTCTCTCTCTCTCTCTCTCTCTTATATTCCTCCTCCCACCTCTCTCTTTTGAAAAAGGGACAAAAATATGTCACTTTGGAATATTTTCCCATTATTTGGCAGTGTCAGATAAGTGCAAAGCACAACTCCCTGGCACACCATTCCTCCTGACATTTGATCAAAACAGCTGACCTAACATTTGAGTACTGACACTTAAATTACGGGGCCAGCTTCTGAAAAGCTAAATGCTCCCCTTTTACTCTTGTACCTCTCTGTCCTCTTTTCTGGCTAATGCTGCGACTGATGGTTCCTTGTCATGTCACCGTCCTGTTAAAGTGTCAGCATGCAGAAAATTGTGCTTCCCTTGAGTGGTGGCCAATTGCCTGATGCCAGTGCAGAGGCAGTTTCTGTTTCTTCACAAAGCACTGGGGGCGGTGCAGCAGAGAGGCCCTCAGGGTCCCTATCTTTTCTTCTCTGTAAGATCATGTTGGGACCGTCAAAAGCATTGTGTGAGTGGGAGAGGAACGAGGGCTACAGCTGTGCTTCCCACAGCTTTGGGGACATGCAATCCTTTGCAAATATAGAGTCTCCCTTCTGCAAACAGAAAGGGCTCTTTCTGTTCATGGAAAGATGCTGGGATCCAGCAGAGGATCCTATAGAGGGGAGAGGTGATTTCCCTTTCCCCCTGCAGACTTCCCTACTCCCAACACTCACTCCTATGCTATGCCGGGGGACTCCAGAACCTAATTGAGCACGCTTTCTGGGGACAGAAGTGGCTGGAGGGGAAGAAGGATTCTGTGAAAAATGCCCCTCTCCCTCTGGATAGTTTCATTACATACCTTAGTCACTAGGTGGCTTTAGACTTTAGACTTAATTTGCTTCTTGATGTTTGGAATACAGTGGTGCCCCACAAGATGAATGCCTCGCAAGACGAAAAACTCGCTAGACGAAAGGGTTTTCCGTTTTTGCGTTGCTTCGCTAGATGAATTTCCCTATGGGCTTGCTTCGCAAGACGAAAACGTCTTGCGCTTTTTTTTTAAAGCCGCTTGAAGAGGCGCAGTTGCGACAGACCGTGCTTCGCAAGACGAAAAACATCACAAGACGAAAAGACTCGCGGAACGAATTCTTTTTGTCTTGCGAGGCACCACTGTATAAGAACTGACTTGTAGTGAGCCAGACCATTGGCTCATTGCGTTCAGAATTGTCTACGCCCATTATGCTTGTGTAAGAAGGCAATATTGTACCTTTCTCATCTAACTTCCTAAGTGACAGGCCCTCTAACCCTTTCATTATGTTTTGCAGAGTTTTGTTCTGGGTCCATTTCTAGTTATTTACCGTATTTTTCGCACCATAGGACGCACTTTTTCCCTCCTAAAAAGCAAGGGAAAATGTGTGTGCGTCCTATGGAGCGAATGCAGGGGGGAGGCAGGCGGGAAAAGCCCTCAAGAGCCGCACGCAAGCTTCGTGCGCTCTTGCGGGCTTTTCTCTAGGAGGGAGAAGGGACTGACTGGCCGCATCAGTCCCTTCTCCCTCCTGGGGGAAAAGCCCCCAAGAGCGGCACCCTCTTTAAAGGCTGCGCAGCTCCTGCAGGCTTTTCTACGAGGTGGGGGAATCCCCCCACCTCCCAGAAAAGCCAGGAGAAGCCGCGCAGCCCCTTTAAAGAGCGGGCGGCTTCTGCGGGAGTTGGGGGAAGCTGCAGCAGATTCCCTCCTCCCGGGCTCCCTTTGAAGCGGCAATGTGGGAGGGGAGCAGCTTACACTCGTGTAAGCAGCTCCTCTCCCACTTTCCTGCTTCAAAGCAACCACGGAGGAGGGAAAGAGGGGACCCATGGAGCCTCTTCGCTGCTCGAGGCTGCAGCAGATTCCCTCCTCCCGGGCTCCCTTTGAAGCAGCAAAGTGGGAGGGGAGCAGCTTACACTCGTGTAAGCAGCTCCTCTCCCACTTTCCTCCTTCAAAGCAACCACGGAGGAGGGAAGGAAGGGGACCATGGATCCTCAGCTGCTGGAGGCTTCAGCGGATTCCCTCCTCTGTGATTGCTTTGAAGCAGCAATGTGGGAGGGGGGCAGTTTACACTCGTGTAAGCAGCTCCTCTCCCACTTTCCTCCTTCAAAGCAACCACGGAGGAGGGAAGGAAGGGGACCATTGATCCCCCGCTGCTGGAGGCTTCAGCGGATTCCCTCCTCCGTGATTGCTTTGAAGCAGCAATGTGGGAGGGGGGCAGTTTACACTCGTGTAAGCAGCTCCTCTCCCACTTTCCTCCTTCAAAGCAACCACGGAGGAGGGAAGGAAGGGGACCATGGATCCTCCGCTGCTGGAGGCTTCAGCGGATTCCCTCCTCCGTGATTGCTTTGAAGCAGCAATGTGGGAGGGGGGCAGTTTACACTCGTGTAAGCAGCTCCTCTCCCACTTTCCTCCTTCAAAGCAACCACGGAGGAGGGAAGGAAGGGGACCATGGATCCTGCGCTGCTCACGGCTGCAGCAGATTCCTTCCTCCCGGGCTCCCTTTGAAGCAGCAAAGTGGGAGGGGAGCAGCTTACACTGTGTAAGCAGCTCCTCTCCCACTCTCCTCCTTCAAAGCAACCACGGAGGAGGGAAGGAAGGGGACCATGGATCCTGCACTGCTCACGGCTGCAGCGGATTCCTCCTCCTTGATTGCTGGGAGTTTCTCTGGGCAGGAATTCCCTCAGCTTAAGTGGGGTGGGGGAAGTGTGGCAGGTGGGGGGGGTACTGAGAGACACATGTCTCTCAGATGAAAATTGGGAGTGGGCATTGTGTGAAGTGGCTGTGGATCTCCTGCCGCAGAACTGTAGGACTGTATAGAGTTGGGAGGGCCACCCAAGGGTCATCTAGCCCAGCCCCCTCACAATGTAGGAATCACAGCTAAAGAACGCCAGGCAGATGGTCCCCCAACCGCTGCTTAAAAGCCTCCAGTGGTGGAGACCCCAAACACCTTCCGAGGTCATAGAATTGCAGGGTTGGAAGGGAACCCCAGGAGTCATCTAGTCCAGCCCCGGTGGACAGCGGGCGCAATCCATCCCGTTGCGCAAGACTAAAGATGCTGTGCAAGGCTAAAGAAGAAGCCAAGGCAGTGAGCGGGATGGATCGCGCTTGCTGCCTTGTCTTCTTTAGCTGCACTGGAGAGGTTTAGCTCCTGGCTGGAGAGGTTGCGCGGCTATGGATCCCGCGCGCTGTCTTGGCTTCTTTGCTCTTTGGGGCTGGGGGGGGGGACCCGGGCTTCCCCCGCAGCCCCGAGAAGCTCTGGGAGAAGTGGACAGGCTGCATGCAGCCTGTCCGTTGCTCTTTGGGGCTGGGGGGGGATAATATTTTTTTCCTTGATTTCCCCCTCTAAAAACTAGGTGCGTCCTGTGGTCCGGTGCGTCCAATAGAGCGAAAAATACGGTACTTCATTTGGGCTCCCTTGCCTGTTCCTTTATCATTTCTGTGTTTATGATCTACAACTGTCATCTTTCCACTCCTGATACACTCTTCTTCTTATATCTGCCTGTCTGACAGTTGACTCATCAAATATATTCATCTGTTGTTGTTGTTGTTGTTGTTGTTGTTGTTATTATTATTATTATTATTATTATTATTATTATTATTATTATTATTACTGAAAAAACCACACATATTTATCTAAGAAAACAAATGACAGGGCAAACTGCCCTTGGCTCAGTCTGGAACTCAGTAAGAGTCTTGTCATTTTTCCAAGCCCAGTTCCAAAATTCAGAGACTTCACTGCATTCTGGATAAGATTTAGAAGATGTACAACAGGGCGTGATCTCCTTCTGACCCTGTGCTGTGGACCTTGCAGTCTCTCACCTGAGCCTTCCATGCTCTCTACTCACAAGCACATCAGCTTTGCTGCACCATAACATGTAGCCTTATTATTGTCCGCACCAGGGTCAGTCAGTGTTGTGCCCTCCAGAGGTTATTGGACTCCAACTCCCATCAGCCCCAGCCAATGGCCAGGAATAATGAGAGTTGTCATCCAATGACATCTGGATGGCGCAATGTTGGCTGCCTCTGGTCTACGCTGGATGGCAGTGGCTCTCCAGAGTTTCAGCTGGGTGATGTTTTCCTGGAGATGCCGGGAATTGAACTGGGGACATTCTGCATGCAAAGCACATGCTCTACCACTAAGCTACAGCCCTTCATTTACTAAACAGCACCAGGAGTGTGATGTCTATACACCCTGAGACATTTACTTTTCAGGGCACCTGAAATCCTTGCTGCATCCCCAGGCGCCTGGAAAACTACATGTCACAAAGCTCTGTGAGGAACGGTGCATGCTCATAAATAGTGACATTGTGTGTGGGGGAGTGGTTAGAGTCTAAACTGACTCATAAAAATGACTGTACTTTAACATACTCCTATCATTATTATTATTACTGACTGCTCCTCACAATTTCATCTATTTTTGTTGTAGTTGTGGAGGCTAATCACAGGCTCTGGAGCTTCCCTGGGATTTCCCACAATTCCTGGAGCCTTAAAAATCACCCTCTGGGGGTGTTTTCACAGCGCTGTCTGAGCTGTGATTACTGTCTATGACTTGAACAAAAAATAGACTCAAGCTGAAAAGGAAAGCAACACTTTACTGTGATTTGCTTAGCTGGTCAATGAAAGGTTGTCCCTCATGGACCATAATTTTGCATATGAGCCTACAAAACAGTCTGAAAGTTGCTTAGCAAATGCACCTGCAAATTCTTAGTTTACCTTGTGGGAAGGGGGCAGATGAATTATGCTCCATTATTCACCAGAGCATCGTGAGTTGGTCAGGTTTATATTCACTACCAGATAATGACAAACTTTGGTGACATCACCACTGAGGAACTTGGTTTTGCCTTAAGAACATAAGAAGAGTTGTGCTGGATCAGGCCAAAGGCCCATCTGGCCCAGTATCCTGTTCTCACAGTGGCCAACAAGATGCCTATGGGAAGCCAACAAGCAGGACCCGAGTGCGGGTTCTTCCAAGTGTTTTTGAGAAAGACTGCTTGATTTTGTAATGCAAGTTTTCATTTGTCTTCCTAGTTCTGCTTCTCTTCCTTCAGTGTTTTTTTCCTTTCTTTCTTTTAGATCTAAATGCACTTTCCTTTCCTTATCAGTTCACAATTGTTCTAAGTCTAACACTGTATTCTTATATCATTGTAATCCACCCAGGGACCTTATGGTGAAGGGCCAGTAAGAAATCTAGTCATCATCATCATCACAACTAAAACCACCACCCTAAAATAATAATAATACAAAAAACAACAATTATTATTATTTCTTTTTTTTGGTCTTCTATCTCTTTCCCCCCTTTCTGCTACAGCTAAATCTCACAATTTTCAACTTTTTCAATATCTCTCATCCACTTTGTTCTTTGCTTTCAATTGATACTAGAAAGATTCTGTTTAATTCTCCTACAGTGTCTAGACTGGTAACGATTATCGTAATGATCTTTCTATCTGGCCTTCCCTTTTTCTTACTTTCAGCTGTTTTCCTCCATTTTAATTTCTGCAGCTCATTTGTTTTTGTTCCTCCACACCCGCCCCCGCCCCCCGCTCTTCAGCCCTCCCAATTCCTCATTTTATCCAAGTTTTTCTTCTCTCTGCCCTGCATTGAATTCCATTTCTCTAGGATTCAATTTAAACTTCTTTTGTTAACTTATAAATGTCTTCATACTCCGAGTCCTTCTTATCTTTCTACTTTCTTATTTCTTTATCCTCCCTCTTGCTCTATCCATACAGAGCTCTCCACATACAGAGCTTCTTGTCAAAACCGGCATCTCTTCTGTTATTTGGGTTGGCGCCCTTTCCCCTCCTCTCATTCCTTCTCTCCGGGACGCCCTGCCTCTTGATTAGAACATCTCCATTAGGTTTGGTTTTTTGAAACAGCGGCGGAAGAAGACACATTTGTTCCCCCGCCCTGGCCGCCGTCAATTAGCTTCTTCCCCATCCTTCGCTTCCCTTTGTGTTCCTTCTAGATTCCCTTTCCCCATCAGATTGTAAGCTTGCTCGCAGGGCTGGTCCTTCGTTTAATTTACCATTCAGTGCTCCTGAAAACATCTCACAGCCGCTAGCTGTTATTGTATTATTTCTCTTGCTTCATCCCTCTGTGTAGCTGTGTTTAAACACTTCGCCTTTATTGTTATTATTCAGGAACACAGGCCACATTCAGGAGCTATAGGTAGTGGCTTCCTATGGGGTTCGGGCAAAGTAAGCCTCCCCATTGCCTGCGCTCTGATCCTTTTGACTGGAAATGCCAGAGATTGGACCTAGGGGCCTTTCTGACATGCAAAGCACACGCTCTCCTGCTGAGCTGCGGCCCCTGCCCTCGGCTCTCTGCTAAGCCAACGTTTGGCTTCCCCACCATCTTGTGTCAAAACGGCCCCTGTTGGCTGTCCCAGTGCAGTGGCAGCACAGCCCAGGGCTCTGCCCTCTCGCCTGCCTGTTAAACATGGGCAAAGGAAATTGCATACGAGATCGTAACCTGAGAGAAGCACGGTGGCATTGCTCTAGGGAGGGTCCTGCTGTTATTAAATCTTGCCAGCCAGCCAGAGACACTGTGAGGCTCTCCTGAAGAACTGAAGTGATAAGTGTTGCTGTTGCCCTCATGCCACCCCTGACAGTAACAGCTGCTGTTACCAAGCCAACGGTTAAAAGCAGGCGGGGGGGGGGGAGGGAGAAAAACCCTTCCTGGAACACTAGCATTAAAAGTGCAGAGATTTATTCTAATGGATTTTACTGCATGCTCTAGAAGAGAGTTTGTGTAGATTTGGGGCCTCTTGGCTTTTTATTAGCTACTAGTCCAACAGCAACTATTACTTTCAGCTTTGCCTCCAGTTCTTCTTCTTCTTCTTCTTCTTCTTCTTCTTCTTCTTCTTCTTCTTCTTCTTCTTCTTCTTCTTCATTGCTGCCAAATGCTTTCTTCTTTCACTAGGCTCATCTCTTGCGTCTTTATGAAGCCCTGCATGATCAGAGTTGTTAATTCAAATAATTAACAATCTTTATTGGCAAATATGCACATGCACGCAAACTGCTCACCTGGATCAGGTAAATAGCCCATATTTTCCAGTCCTTGTCTTGGGGTAAATCACTGTCTTAATTTTGGCTCTGTTTTTGCATTGGGGAGGTGGCTTCTTCAAATGTTGTTAATGTGGGTTGCTGCAGAAATCATTCTTCAGGAGTTGGGATAGATGATTCAATTAATTTTGGGGTTTCTCTGTTTTTCTAGTCTTAAGTTCTGTCCCCCACATTTCCACATTACTATGTGAAGTTTTGTTTTTAAAAAGTTCTCAGGAAAATTAACCAAGAAATATCAACCCATGCAACCATTGGATACAACTCAGAGTGGTATTGGCCCATGTGCTGGGGCAGAGCTCCCCTGACAGCTTACCTTGATGCATAGGGGTGGGGCAGTGGTGAGGTCAAGTTTGTGTGGATGCAGCCTTGTCAATGTTGCCTCCCTGGCCCACCTCAGTGCTGCCTAGGTTGGCAACAGCCATGCCAGTGTTGGGTGGGCACAGCTCTGTGGCTTTGCCTCCCTACACCAGATGCTACTGACTCCAAGACTCTAATGCACACAAATCTCGATGCATGCGCATAAAGAGCAAGGCTGCGTGTAGTGCAGAGCTGACATTTCATAGCAGGGTTGATAATAGAGTGCAGGACAACCATGCTTTTCTAGTGTATCTTTAACTCAGAGAAACAGGTCCTTATTTGCATTTCAATCAGTGCAGAAGAATCTGTTGTGGACAAAGCAGAGTGTTCTGGAATGTGTAATGCAACTTTGCTAACCTAGCACCTGCCAGATGTTTTGGACCACAGTTTCCATGCAGTTGAAAACATCTGGAGAGAGCCCCAGGTTGGTGAAAGCTGGTGTTATATACAGCGGTACTTTGGTTCCCGAATGGCTTAGTTGCCGAACAAATCATCTCCCGAATGCCACAAACCCGGAAGTAAGTGTTCCGGTTTGCGAACATTTTCTGGAAGCCAAACGTCCAACGCGGCTTCCGCTTGAGTGCAGGAAGCTCCTGCAGCCAATCAGAAGCTGCGCCTTGGTTTTCAAATGGTTTTGGGAGACAAACGGACTCCCGGAATGGATTAAGTTTGAGAACCAAGGTACCACTGTAATGGGGAGAGGGGAGCGGTGATCCTTGCTGTAAATGCTGGGTTTTTGCAATGGTATTCCTATTTGCATCTGTAAAATGTTGCAGTGTATCAGTGTTGCTGCATTCATTTGGAGCTCAAGTTACCTCTTCTGCTTCCAAACTGGCATGAGTTTCCTCTCACACTCTTCTTGTCATGGCACAGGTTCCAGCTGGTCTGAGGCACAAGCAAAGCACCTCTTAGTTATTTAACCTAAAAAGAGCTAGTCTGGTCTAATGTTGGTGTGTGGTGATGTTAATGCAAATACCTACACAGCTAAACTGTGGACCTTGAAGGCTATGGCAAACCCTCCTAGCAGTTTCGACAGAGGGATTAGGTATCTATAGAACAGAATTCAGTAACTGCCAGCTAGCTGATTATGCCAAACGCTGCCACCAGTTTGTGACTGGCTCTGCCGCTGCACCAACATTTTGTGACAGGTGGGCCTTAGTAATTTTCAGTCCTCTCAAGTGGGCCCTGGAGACAGAAGATTTGAGAGCTCCTGGGTTAGAGTGTTGGACTAGGACCAGCAAGACAACTTGATTCTAATCTCAGGGGGTTTATAGTCAACTAAGTCCTACTCAGAGTAGACCCACTGATATTAATGCACCTAAGTTAGACAAGCCCATTTCTCTGAGTAGAGCTAGCAGCAAATACTGCCTCTGGCTTCTAAACTCTACATTGACAGGGAACTCACCAAGTGACCTTGGAGCAGTCTCTCTCTCTCTCTCTCTCTCTCTCTCTCTCTCTCTCTCTCTCTCTCTCTCTCTCTTATTTTATGAGGTTGTTGTGAAGATAAAAGGAAAGAAGGGAGAGGACCACATAAGCCACTGCAAGAGCCTTGGAGAAATGCTGGGTAATATATATAAACCACAGCAGCGCCCACCATAAATTATTCTTTTATGTCTGCTGTGATCATATTTGGCTCTCCTTCCAATAGTCTCCAAGTCCTCCACAAACCCCATTAATCCATTGTTTAATTAGACTTAAAGCACACTCTGATCCTTTACAAAACAGCTTTGTGTCTTCTTCATGCTTCGTGTTTCAAACGGACAGGTTACAGTTGCGATGCTGATAAGGCAGCATAATCTTTCTGCATGCGCCTCCCGTGTTGCTCGAAAACCCATTTTCACTTGTTTTCTTTCAATATGAATAATTTTGGGAGCTGGTTTTAAAAGAAAAATGCTTTTCCTGCGCACTTGCTTATTTTGTTGTCGGTGGCTGGAAAATTAAAGTACAAGTGCTTTATCTGCATTACAAACACTATCTCAAAGTGCTGGGGTGCTTTAATCTATCTTCCAGAGTGTGTTTTAGTTTATTATTCATGCTTGAAGGGCTTCATCTCAATACTTGCATGAGTTACCATAGGCACGAGGAGCCAGGGTGCCCTCGCTATAGAGGCTGGGGCCAAATGGAAACTGATGTCATCTGAAGTAGACAGGCAAGTGACACATAAAATTCAACTCTGAGATGATTAACAGAGAGATATGGGCCTGCTTCTTGCATTATGTTTTAAAGACACAGCACACACTCTTGGAAAGAAAACAGAGAATGGGCCTTTTCTTCAAGCTGGGATATGTCTGCAGGGAGGCCTTTATTAGGTTTGGATGTCTATCTAATTCACATTGAAACCTTGCATCTCATGCCATCATCTGGTCTCTTTGGCTTGGAGCAATTGAAGAAATCACAGGGAACTGCCCTGTCAGACTCTTGGTCCATCTTGCTCAGGAGTGTTCCATATTAGTAACAGCAGTTGTGGGTTTCAGGCAGGATTTCCCCCCAGCCCTGTCTGGAGAACCTGGGGTTTGAACTTGGGACGTCTTATGCTGCCCACGTTTTCAAATAAAAATAATTTTCCTCCATATATTCAATAAACATTTTTCCAATCTTCTTTAAATGTGTGTTCTTCTTGTTCTCTTACTCTACATGTTAGGTCCGCAAGCTGCACATATTCCATCAATTTAAGTTGCCTTTCTTCTTTAGCTTGGACTTCACTCGATTTCCATTTTTGGGCCAACAAGCACGAGCCGCAGTGCTGGCATACATAAATAAAGATCAGGGGACAACCTTTTTCATGGTATTGGTCAAGGCACATTGCAAGTGGTTTTTGTAGAAATCTAAGAATTGGCCTGGGAATTGCATCAAAACACTTTCCTTGCCTCGGTTCCTGCACTGTAGGAACCTAAGGAAGTATGTATCACTGGAGGAACTGTGGTGGTGAGCCAAGAGTATATATGCAATACAGGTGGCGACCATTTTGCACGGGGTTTCTGTTCCTGGCCCCTACATGCATCAGCGGAGCACACATAAGCCCGTCCCATCATGCCCCGTATTGGCCCATTCTGCCCCGGTTTTGCCCTCTTCTGGGTACAAAAGGAACTGCATGGCAGCAGTCACACATCAATTGGAAGTGTACAAAATAGTCTATACAAACTTATGAAGTTACAAACCCATTTCAACTAGCATGACTTCTCCCAAAGAAATGTAGCTTGGTGAGCTCTCTCAGGGCAAAACTCTATCTCACATTAGCTACATAGGTGTGCCTATTTTTATCTTTGCAAACTGCCTAGTGACTATTGTAGTTAAGTGGTACATAAATTGTTTAAATAAGAATGGTTTAAATAATAATGGAAATAAGAAGAAAAGGAAGAAGAGGAAGAAGAAATCTTATATTGGAAGGAAAACCAAGTCAGGCAACATCCGGGACATCTCCCACTGCTATTGCCTCTTTGGTGTCACATGAAACAATAGAAAGCTGTGGCACAGTGCTACAAATGAGCACCCTATGATATTTCTTCTTCCTCACTTATGCAAATAAACTGTTCTAGCCATCCAATCAGGAAACATGTTGTCCTGCTATCTAACCTTCTTACTGGCACCCAATTCAAAGCTACAACATTTCATGTTCCTTCAAGGCAAATTGCACAGCTGATTTGCAACAGCCGCTGCCCCAAATGTGCACCATGGGGAGACACTTGCGTTCAACACAAACACAGCTAATTCCTACATTGATGTGGCTGCCTAGAGACATTTAGTGAGAAGTCAGTTCCAGTGTGACTTATTTCCTGTAGATATGCTCAACAACCCAGTAATATTCAGGCCTCTTGTGTTTTACCCTTCCAACATAAATTGTATGGAAAGGGTGAATGTTGACCAAACTGAGTGCTGAATCATGGCCAAGAGGCAGTCCGAAAGAAGCGATGGAGATTGTTGCCTGGAAGCATGAACTGCCCGTAGGTACATAATCACAAAGCTCCGCCACGCAGATATGGCAGAGGTTAAGAACTGGGCAGGCAAATGAGGAAACGGGAGCCAAATGCCAAAAAGATGAAGGTGGTGGCCATCTGGCTGCTCAAAGCAGAAATCAGAAGATGACCTTGGTAGTTCCACAGCAAGATATATGAATGGGAAAAGAGGTGACTGATTCAGCAGATGGATTCTGTTTGACTCAGAGAAAGGGGGGGGGGGGAGAGAAAGGCAAGGGAAGAAGTTCAAGAAGGAAAAGAAAAGTAGGATAGGGTATAGGAATGAAAAGAGGCCAGGATCCAAAGAGGTAAGGAAGGCTGTAATTGTCAGCTGTGGGCTGATGGCTGCTTTGAATGTGGTGTCCTTATCATATTCTATTCTGTTCTATACAGGTTTCCCTAGCATGGTTCGAGGGCATTTTTTTTTTTTTAGCCGGAACTCAACAAAACTCAGTCCCGGCACCTCTCAGGTGGGCGCCATTGCCATTATAAGCAAACAAGGGAGGCATACTTGGTGAGTTCTGGCAACCCTTTTTCTAGAAAAATAACCCTGCATAACAGAGCCAGTGTGGTGTAGTGGTTAAGAGCGGTGGACTCGTAATCTGGTGAACCAGGTTCGCGTCTCCGCTCCTCCACATGCAGCTGTTGGGTGACCTTGGGCTAGTCACACTTCTCTGAAGTCTCTCAGCCCCACTCACCTCACAGAGTGTTCGTTGTGGGGGAGGAAGGGAAAGGAGAATGTTAGCCGCTTTGAGACTTCTTCGGGTAGTGATAAAGTGGAATATCAAATCCAAACTCTTCTTCTTCTTCCTTCCAGACATTTTGAACTATGACCCCCATCAGTCTCAGGGCCAGTGCTCAGGACTGATGGCAGTGGTTGGCCATTGGGGGTTGGGAAGGCTGTTCCACACTGAAGTGTGCCAATAGGCTGTGATTTAAATTAGGGCAGGGACAGTGCAGAACATCACTTCCTTCTGGACAACTACGGTAACCCTCTCCCCCCCACCCAAGGCCTGACATTACTCAAGATCTCTCACAACAATCACTTTACACCTGCCATTTTCTAACAGGATCAATCGTAGCACAGTGAAGTATTGAAATTCTCTTAAGTTCATTTTGTTTTTATATGGCCGAAGTCAGCATGTACAACCAGTGCCATTAAAAATTGATAATTCCACATAGTAGAAAAAAGATATCAAAAAGCATAATTTAATACATCCTCATTGGAAATGTTACGAATTGCGCATGTCCCCCTGCTATATGCCCAATAAAGCTAATTATCACAGCTGTCTACTTTTAAAAAGTTATCTTTGCAACCAAAATAATTCTCTCTCCTTCCCCACTTCTCTCTTTCCCTTTTTAAAAGAAAATAAAAAGTGAGAGGTTTATCATCCTCCCTGGTAGATAGTCAGATGCAAAGCACACATAATTCAATGAAAGAGCTGTTTGAAAGTTTGTGAGACTAAAGGCTTGGCCTCACATACACATACATGGCTTGATAATGCCCTACTCATCACTAGGGATGAGCAAATACGCCTATTTAGGTTTCTCTGAATTTCTCATTTTTTCCAACCTTCAGTCCCGTTATCCTCATTTCCACATCAGTTTATGAATTCTTCTTTAAAAATAATACTCATGAAAATTTGTCAGCAGTTGAGTGTAAATTTCACCTACTATATACATTTGTGTGCAATTTTGCCTAATATGCACATAATTGCAAGCAATTTCCCCTGAATACAATGCATTTTCGCATGCTATTTTCACCAATACATGCATTTTTATGCACAGTTTGCATTAGTACAGGATTTTTGTAACATTAGAGGAACTCCTTTGCAAAACCCAGAGAATGGTGAATTTTGAAAGATGACTGTGTTTTGGAGCACATATTCTTTCAGGAAGTGTAAAATAGGTAGATTTGCCTTTAGATGCAAACTGAACTGAATTTATCCCTCATCTCTAACTGTCACCTGCCTGTACTGAACAATATTCTTAATTTGTATGCTACCCAAAGAACGTGAGCTTTTTATTGGCTGAAAGATAGATAAATGGACAAGATCCAGGAGCTCTTGGAGGAAACTGATTTTCTAGATCCTTTTCAATTGGGATTTAGGCCCAGAAACAGGTTTGGTCACCCTGCATGGTGACCGCAGTCAGAAATGAGACAGGGGAAATGTGCCCTTGTTAATTCTCCTTGACCTCTCAACGGCCATTTCTATTCTATTGACCATGCTACCCTTCTGGAGTGG
Organism: Podarcis bocagei; assembly: GCF_964188305.1. Lineage (NCBI taxonomy): Eukaryota > Metazoa > Chordata > Lepidosauria > Squamata > Lacertidae > Podarcis > Podarcis bocagei. The sequence continues at coordinate 45,028,633 of NC_138126.1, forward strand.
CTGTCTGAGTTAGGGGTGGGTGGCATCACTTTGCTGTGGTTCCAGTCCTACTTGGATGGTTGTTTCCAGAGAGTGATGCTTGGGGAGTTTTCTTTGGCCTTGTGGAACCTTCAGTGTGCAGTGACCTGCAGCCATAAATGTGTGAACTCAACATAAGAAGTGCCAAGTGTTCAATGGAGAGGGCTTCACACACCTCTGAGGACCATGTTTGACCATTTGCTTTCTATCCAGCTGCTGCTGCCTGAACCCGAGACAGAGAAGGCAAAGCTTCCTACTAAAGAAACTTCAAAGTGCTCTGATGCTTCCTCAGATAGGGTAACCAGATACAAAACCTTGAATGGTTGTGGAGAAGAAGGCAGTTTGGCAGCTGAAGCTTGTTTGCAGAAGTGGCTGAATAAAACAGTCTGAATCTGGAAGGTGAAGTGCTTGGCAAACTTGACTGAGTCATAAACAGAAAGGCTAAACAAAACCATAGCAGCAAGACTGCTGCAAACAACAGTTTATGAAGTCTCTTGACTATGTAGCCAGACAGCACAGCAGGTCAGGCCAGGTTTCTAACAGACTGAGTTCTAACGCAATTCTAAGCCAAACCATGTGTGAGTGGGGAGGTTGCCAGAGAGGAGACCACAGTGGCTTTGGTCCTCCTCTGGTTGTGCTGCTTGGCTATGAGCTAAGCCATGGTTTGGCTGAGCGTGCTGTGTGAACCTGAGCTCCTGGTCTGTCTTGCTCCGAACAAGCCACCAGTTGCAACCAAGGTTTGTTCTTGGCTTTACAGCTTGTGACAAACCACAAACTTGCATTTGGATGGCAAGTCACTCTAAGCCAAATCACTCCAACACAGGTTACCCTACAAATTTGAGAAAGATTGCAAGCCTTCTCTTCTACACATCTGCTCAGAAGTGGCTCTATAAAGAAAAGAAAGAGGTGCAGAGCCTTGGGCTAGTGTAGCGGGGGGGGGGGGGGAAAGCAACCTGGATCTCCCTGTCCAGCTGGAACAGAAAACTAGAAAGCCCCCCATTCACATGTGCTCCGAGAGAGCTCAACACAAGGCAATCAGATAGAGTATGTAACAGACTACTTCATGAGAATTACATTGCTTCTTCTAAGTACAGGCTTGAACCTCCCCAACCTGGAGGTGGCTTTGCCTTCTTCAGTTTTGTTCAGAAATAGGTCCCACAACGGTCCACTGTTCAACAGTTCCTCCCATCTGATGTAGTAAGCATCCAGCACATTTTCTCTGCTCTTCTGTCAAGAGTCCAGTCCTCTGCTTGATCACACAGTAAGCTTATTAATTATAAAGGATGATTTATTGTCAAAACAACAGATAACTCCGGACGGCTCTAACACAGCTTCCCGGCATCATTAATCATGATGACCCTTCTGAAGACCCTTTCCGGTTACAGAAGATATTGAACTTTCTCACTTTGCGCCTCTTGCTTTGCTTTGGGTCGAACAGCCCTCCCCTTAGCCTACTCTTAGGAGGGATTTGCTCAGCTCCAATCTCTTCCTGTTCTGACAAACTGCTTCCTTCTCTGTTCACGCCAGTTTGTACTTCTCAAGAGTGTTGGCTGAGTTCCAGCCTGCTCTCAGCCATTCCCTTATCAACCGGCATTCCAAGGGGTGGGGGAGTTGGCGCTAGGCGATGCTCATAGCAGTTAACCCTCTCTGTTCCTGGCTGCTTTCTTCAGCTGGTTGCAAACCTTCACTGGGAGCTGGCTGTAAACCTTCACTGGGAGCTGGTTGCAAACCTTCCCTGAGAGCTGGCTCATTCATGACATCTTCACAGATAAGAGAAGAGGGGAGGAAGAATTCAAGGGCTGTGGGTCATCATGGTGTCTCGGAGTGGTGGCTAAACCTATTTCTGATCATAACTTCTGGTTTCTTTCCCACAATAGATTGAGTTTTTTGTTATTATATTCTTCCAAATCGAAATACTTGTAAGGCAGCAGATGTTGTGTGGGTGAGAAATCACAAGGATGTTCTTTAGGCTTTTCTGCAACTCAATCTTTTCAGCCTCTCTTTCTCACTCTTTCTGAGACTCTTAGGCCCAGGCCCTGCCTGAAGCTCTAGATCCTTTATCTGCTTCATTGCAGAGCCTGGGCCAATAACAACCACAGGGGTCTTCTCTTCCACTGATTGTCCATTTAGGCACTGCAGGAGTCCCAGGTATTGTCGTTATGGGTTCCCTTGCTCCTTTGCTCCAGCTGGTTAAGGCTTCTGATAATGCTTAGTGTGTGTTTGCAAATGTACATGTGTATGCGTGAGTGCATGCACATTCGTGAGCAGGATGAAGCAGAACAGCAGGCACTGTGAGTGGCAAAGCAAGGTATGGTTACAAAAGGGATGGTAGGGCAGGGGTGAGCAGGAATCTCAGCTAAAGCATCCAACCTCTGCTTAAAAACCTCCAAGGAAGGAGAGTCCACCACCAGACATGGACTTTGGCATGCAGTTCTGCTACTGAGAACAAATTCCCAGGCGCAGAATGTGCTCAGAATCCCCTTATTAGATTCAGGGGTTCTAGTAAAAAACCAAAGGAAATCCCAGGTAGAAGCCTGTTCTAGAGAATGAGGCAGAAGCTTCCTCCCAGGCCAGTTGGGATTGATGGGGCCTATAGGACATCTCCATCAGGGAAGACATAGGATTTTAGTACTTGTCCATTTCACCTGTTTCATTACTGTGACTGCAAATGAGACACGAGGCACCTGCAAGTTTCTATAGACTTTGTTGAATAGGAATGGCATAGCTCAAGTTTATCCCATAGCGACACTGTTCAGCCCCCTGTGCAAATAACAAGTGACTAATCTAATCATGGACCTCTGGAGGTTGCTGTCTGTTTGCCTCCTCTACCTCTGCATCATCAGGCATATGGTTTCTCCAGAGTGGTTGTGAGACTGAGCATCGTTCCCCAATACACACATACCAAGCGGCATGGCATTTCCTTCTTGGAAGGGTGCTTAAGATGTAAGCAAATACTACTGCACTAAACAAATGATGCACTAACCACCCCATATAAGATGTAAGCAAATAGTAGCTTACTTGCCACCAGACTTAAGTTACTTCCCTGAATAAGGGAACACAAGATAAAGGGTCCAGCAAGGTGTTAATTTTGGGATGGGTCTATGCAACCCCCCTCCCCAGCATATCCACAATGTGATTGGGTTGAAAATGCCAGCCTGTGTTCTCCTCTCTCCTTTAATCCCAATTTACACATTCTGGAGGAAATCCAATAGGTTAAATAATAAAAAAAAGGTTGCCAAAGAACTGTTTGCAACATCTGAACGACCTCTTTGCAATATTAAGCCCCCATCTGGAAGCATTCACAATCCTTTTTGTTTGCTTTTTTTTTTGAAGGGAGGGGGTAGCTAGGTCTGACATTCCAAAACATCGGGGCAGTGCAGTTCCAGCCATTATCAGCTATCACAATGATCAAACAGGAGCTATACATGCAGGCACTGTATGGATTGTAGGGCTCTGAGCATTGCTCCTTGCTCATCAGACTTGTTGCATCGTCGCACTGAGGCAAGATGCATTGGGCAATGTGGGGAATTAATCGATGAGAAAATTAAAAACTCTCTCTCTATCACACACACACACCAAACACCTCCCACATATCTAATTGGACTGTGGGCAGCAAATTAATAGGAAAGCTGCTGGCTGCTTCTGAAATCAGAGGAGCTGGCAATCCTACAATGGAGCTGGTTGGACTTGTTCCCCCACCCCCATCTCATTTGGAAATTTAGTGACAGAAGGATGATTTCAGGCTAATTCCTCTCTGGAATGCTAACATACAAGCACCCAGAAACTGACATTTTACACAAAGCAACGCTTGATCCAGACAAACAATATAGCTGGGACGTGATTGCAGAGCAAGCTTCCTTCTTTCTCTCCCCGGCCCCCTCCACCCGCCAGGCATTTTTCTGCCGCCACCTGCGATAACAAATCAAAATGTTCAACATACTGCATCCTCGAAATTAAGCAATATTGGATTGAATGAGTACGTCCAGCGCTTTTAATAACTCCATATTAATGTGCAAAGGATATGAAACCATTATGCTAAGAGAATCTCGGTCAAGGATATCCGACCCAAAGTTTGACCTACTGAATACCGCGGCAGACCCCTTAATGGGAAGAGAGTCCTTGGGAGACTAAAGATCTTCCTGTTAAGTAAAAGAGCTCACCTCCTGTCACACAGAAAATTGAAATTTAAAAACAAACTTGCCATAGTCACCGAGGGGAGATGCCCTTCAGAGGCTTGGAGGTCAGATCAGAAGCTGCTAGAAACCAGCAATGTAAGAACCACAGAACCCTAAATCTGAAGCAGACTGGTGGAGCTTTTTCTGACACAAGAGTTCTAATCTGGAGCAAATCCAAATGGTTAAAAGAACCTAAGATAAAAGCAACAGCAATTTTTAACTTTTTGGATATTTCAGAGAGAATTGGTTCCTTTTAAGGTCTACAGATGGAACCAGAATGGTCTGTGTGGACAAGCATTTGGGATCCTGAATTACACTTTGGGCTTGTTGAAAGACTGCTTTCTATTAATCCAGACATGAGAGTACCCAGGCTGCACAAATGACATCATATTGATGAATGGCATGCAAAATCACAGCCTTTGTTTCTGACTTACTTTTAACATGGCTGATTCATGTAAACCATGTTTTGAACCAGTTTCGAAACCAAGGAGGCTCACCACAACCGAAGAGGGGTTTGGAAAACTAGTTTTCCCTGCAAAACCCACAAGACATTTCATTGCTTGGTGGAGGACAAGATGGCAGCTCCCCACAATCTATGTAAAAAAGTCAACCAGACTGGCAGTGGAATCTTTCTGGTGATGGGCCAGTGTCCTCCACCCCACCTGAGGACATGTCATGGATTGGTTGGATGCAGAGGAATGGTGGGAAGAACCAGTTGGGCAACTACCAATGGAAGAAGGTTGAGAGGCCGGGAAGTGGTGGTGGGATGACAATGAGTGGTCAGAGGAAGAAGCGGGAGAGGACTGGGAAGAGGAGGTGTTGGAAGCTGAAGAGGTAACAAGGCTTAGTGATCTGGGAGATTCTGTGGCAGAGAGAAGTCCAGAATCAGAGGCAGAAGCTGAAGCAGGCGAATGGGAGTAGGGAGGCCAAGAGCCAGAGATGGGTTAGGCTGGTAAAGAATAATAGAATCAAAGAATCATAGAGTTGGGTCATCAGTCCAACCCTCTGCAGTGCAGGAATCTCAACTAAAGCATTCAGCACAGATGGCCATCTCACCTCTGCTTACAAACCTCAATTGAAGGAGAGTTCACAACCTCTCAAGGGAGTCCGTTTCACTGTCAAACAGCTCGCCCTGACCTAGCCACTGTGATCCACGTGACGGTCGCTTCCAGACTTGATTATTGTAACTCACTCTATGTGGGGCTGCCCTTGAGACTGACCTCAAAACTCCAGCGGATGCAGAATGCTGCGGCAAGACTCCTTATGGGGTCCTCACCGCGGGATCACATTCACCTGGTGCTATACCAGCTGCACTGGCTCCCTGTGGAGTACAGGATCAGGTTTAAGGTGCTGGGTTTAACCTTTAAAGCCCTATACGGCCTAGGACCCTCGTCTCGTACCTATGGGACCATGGGTATGTCCCACGAAGGACCGCCTCTCTCGTACCTATGGGACCATGGGTATGTCCCACGAAGGACCTTATGGTCTTCAAATAAAAGCATCTTGGAGACCCCAGGTCACAGGGAGGTTAGGCTGGCCTCAACCAGAGCCAGGGCTTTTTCAGCCGTGACCCTGATCTGGTGGAACACTCTGTCACAAGAGACTAGGGCCCTGCGGGACTTGACATCTTTCTGCAGGGCCTGCAAGACAGAACTGTTCTACCAGGCCTTTGGCCAAGGGGCAGTCTGACCCCCCTCCTTCTGTAATTCTCATAGCATTATAGCCCAATGGTTGCCATTAATTTGACTCTGAATTGATTTTAGAATGAATTGATTTTAGAATGTATTTCAATTAATTGATTGTGATTTTATGTAAATTGTGTTATTTTTATTGTTGTTATTTATTGCTGGCTTCAGCTTGGGAGGGTGGGATATAAATCATCATCATCATCATCATCATCATCATCATTACTGTCCAAAAGTTATTCCTGATGTTTAGTCACAATCTTCGTTCTTGTAACTTGAAGCCATTCTTGTAACTTGCAGTCCTATTCTCCAGAGCAGGAAGAAACAAGTTTGCTCCATCTTCCATGTGACAGTCCTTAAGATATTTGAAGATGGCTATCCTACCTCCTCTCAGTCTCCTCTTTTCCAGGCTAAACATACCCAGCTCCTTCAACCGTTCCTCATAAAGCTTGGTTTCCAGATCCTTGATCACCTTGGTTGGTCTCCTCTTCACACATTCCAGCTTGTCAACATCTTTAAATTGTGGTGCCCAGACCTGGACACAGTATTCCAGGTGTGATTTGACTAAAGCAGAATACAGTGCTACCATTACTTCCACTGACCTGGACTTCTGTTGATGCAGCCTTGAATAGCATTAGTTTTTTTTGCTGCTGCATCGCACTGTTGACTCATGTTAAGCTTGTGGTCCACTAAGACCCCTAGATACTTTTCACATGTACTACTAGTAAGACAAGTTCCCCCATCTTATATTTGTGCATCTGGTTCTTCCTGCCTAAGTGCAGAACCTTACATTTGTCCCTATCAAAACTCATTTTGTTAGTTAGGGTCCAGTTCTCCAATCTGTTAAGGTCATCTTGAATCTCAGTTCTGATTTCTGTGGCGTTAGCTACCTCTCCAATTTTGGTGTTATCTGCAAATCTGATGAGCGTTCCTCAACTCCTTTGTCCAAGTCATTTATAAAGACATTGAACAACAGGCCCAGGACAGAACCCTGCTGTGCAACACATTCCCTACACCCCCTGTCTCCCAGAGGCAGAAGAGGCCTGAAATGGGCAGAGCAGTGACAGACTTCACACAGCAGCAGTCTCCTATTGCTTGAGAAAAGCCCTGGAGACAACAGAACTTACAGAACCTACAGAAATGTAGGCTTGTGTGATTTAAGCGGATTGCAGTGCTGACACCCTGATGCAACAAATTAATGTAAAATCCCACAAACCATTGGCTTTTTCCAGTTAGGAAATCTTTCTCAAACAAATCTGAACAGATGCTCCGTAAAGAGCAGGCACTGTGTAACCTCCACATAAGCTTTGTACAAGCAAATCAGGATGAACTTTCAAGAAAGCAGCCAAGTGACACATTCACTGTCATGTCTGATTTTGCCCTATGTGTGAGTGCAAATCTGCCTTCTCTGTTGAAAACATGCGTCAAAACTCCCACACTTCCAACATTCCATTGGCTCACGGCATACGAGAAGTATGACAATATTCCCATTTTACAGGTGGCAAACTGGATCTGGGGAAATGTGGCTTGCTCAAATCTATCCAGCCAATTCACTGTAAACTTGTTTAAACTCATGTCTTCTAGGTCCAATATGCCAGTCATTGGCAGCCAAACCTGTTGGTATATTTAGGAGACAGTGAAGCTTTCCTCTTTCTCTTCAGACTTGCTTTGTTACAGGAACAAGCTGTTTTGAGACATTTTGTTCAGACTTAAGAACGCTTAACATTAAAAGCAGGGAAGGGAGGAGAAGGGGCATGGCTTAGTAGTAAAGTGGGTGCTTAGCATTATGAAATTCAGCATTTCTAGCAAAAGCAGAATTAGGGCAGCAGTGTGACTCGATAAGATCGCTGACTGAGACTCTGGACAGTTGAGACAAGCAGGCTGCGGTCCTATATACGCCCAACTTTCTCTGCAGATTCTGAGCACCGAAGCCATTTAATAATGGAAATAACTGAATGAGAGAAAGCTCCAGCCACTGGGTGTCACTAACGTTCCATTGCAGAACCACTGTCACACACCTAAGTGCCACTTTTTATACAGAGCAGGGCAAGATTCTTCAATACAATTCCTTCTGTCCCCCTTTCATTAGCTTTATCCAGGATGGTCCACATGTTATAAGGGTCTGCTTTCCCCCCTATCCATCCCTATCAGATATTGTGGAGGCCTCCAAAGCAGATTGATTACCACACTTCATTGCAGACCTAGCAAACTCTGTGAATGGCGGTGTGTGTTTTGCCATGTGAGGTTTGTATCCACTTCCACCATGAATATTTACTAGACATTTCAAGCTGCCTACTGAGATTAATTTCAGAAGGCCCCCTGTGGGAATTGGATTATTATGGGGTTATCGGTTTGCAGGTTCATTTGTGTAGTGGTTTGGGGAAATACCTGGTTTTAAGTTAGATCTACCTTTACAAAAGAGAAAATATTCTCTCTATATTTCCTATGTCCATTATAGATTTATAAATGCAGACCCCTCACCTTACATTAATGGAAGATTGTACCTGTTTGATATCTGTAGCCTTCCCAGCTCTAAGGATTTTAATTTGACTGTTGTGCCCTGTGAACAATCCTACCCCATCACATCTCGACCATCAGCAACACGCAGTTGTGTGGGGACAGCTGAGAGGTACAAGACAAATACAGTTAGGGAGGGTCATTAACTTCATTTGAACCACATTTTAAAGCAAATTGGCCTGATTTGCACTTTCCAGAGTAATATGCAAATCAGAGTGCAAATTATTTGTTTAGCACATCCCTGAATTCTGTATTTCAGATATTGGCTTTAAAAAAGTGTATTAAAATGTTTATTTTAGGATAAAAAGCTTTTTGAAACTATATGATGCCACTGGGAGATGTTAAGAGATTTGGAGATATCATCACCCTGGTCTACCTCTCTGTTCTATCTGAATCAGGAGAGGCAGTAATTAGCTGGATGAGGACCAATACACTGAAACTGAGTTCAGACAAAATGGAAGTCATGTGTGTATCAGGTTCCTGAATCCAGGAAGCAGAGAGAAAGTGAGTTCTACACTTCCCTGGAAGGAACACGTGAATTGCTTCGGGTTCTCCTGGATCCAGGGACGCGGGTGGTGCTGTGGGTTAAACCACAGAGCCTAGGACTTGCCAATCAGAAAGTCAGCGGTTTGAATCCCCGCAACAGGTTGAGCTCCCATTGCTTGGTCCCTGCTCCTGCCAACCTAGCAGTTCGAAACATGTCAAAGTGCAAGTAGATAAATAGGTACCGCTCCAGTGGGAAGGTAAACAATGTTTCTGTGCGCTGCTCTGGTTCTCCAGAAGTGGCTTAGTCATGCTGGCCACATGACCCGGAAGCTGTACGCCGGCTCCCTCGGCCAATAAAGCGAGATGAGCGCCGCAACCCCAGAGTCGGTCACGACTGGACCTAATGGTCAGGGGTCCCTTTACCTTTACCTCCTGGATCCATCTACATTGCTTGAAGACTAGGTAGTCTTGCTGGCGAAGAGTGCCTATGTACAGCTTTAACTGGTTCACCAGCCACTTCCCTTCCTGGATAGAGACTGCTTGGTCACAGTGATCCATAAGCTAGTAACTTTAGACTATGGCCCTTGATTATATGGCCCACAAGCTGCAACTAGTGCAGAAAGAAGCAGTGAGTTGGCTGGTGGGTGTCTCTGGCCAGGCACATATTTCACAAGTCTTGAAAGATGTGCATTGGTTGTCAGTACACCACCAAGCCCAATTTAAGGTGGGTCAAAGGGCGGCGGCCACTACTGGTCAGTGCAGGCTGCATCAGGCTAGATGGACCAAGCAACTTCCTGTGTCTCCATTGGGAATGACAGCCCAAACCTATGCACGCTGTTTACTCAGAAGTAAGTTGGGGGTTACTTCTTCTGACTGATACATATGATAGTGCTGTGCACCTGCTGTGACATGTACACTTGGAAGTAAGTCTCACTGAACTCAATGGAACATAGGTCTGAGTAAACTTGCATAGCAGTATTGCACGGTTGCCCCTAAAGTCAGGACTGCAGCCGTATGGTACGATCCAATGAATTTGCATGCACACAGAATAAATAAATAAATTCCATTCAATTCTATGGGACTTGCTCCGAGGGAGCTGATATAGGACTGCAGCCATAGCTGTTTGCATTGGTAACTGATCCCTGCTGTATCTGGGATCTTTCAGATTAGATGGTACAATCTTGTCTAGAGGATGGGTTGTTGTTGTTTATTTACAGAGCAAGAGGAGATAAATTTCTGCCTCTGCTTGGGTGGTGGTGAAGTAATTCTCCATTACTCTGATGGCATTTTCCACCAGGATGCCTATATATATATATATATATATATATATATATATATGGGCAAGGAAGGTGGAAATACCATAATTACTTCCCGGGTTGCATTCCATCGAGGTTTATTGTATCAACATTTGGTCTAATTATCTTCTTCCCTCTTTGCTCCTGGGAGTTCACTAAGTGTAAAGAGATGATAGCTTGTCGTCTTTTCATCTAGGAAGGCTCAGCATGATCCACTGGAGAAAGAGAGAGAGAGAGAGAGAGAGAGAGAGAGAGAGAGAGAGAGAGAGAGAGAGATATCACGCTTCTAATATCTTGGCTGACTCATCAGGAACCTGTAGTGCTCCCCCAGCCCTCCGCCTTTCCCGATGGTGTGTAAACCCCCAGTGGATAAAAGATGCATTTTCAAAAAATGGAAAATGTTGGTTATTTAATAGTAATAATTTCCCAGCAAAATGCACTGATATCATCCTTTGCAGTAATGACACCGTAGCGCTTCTAGGTTCTTTCCAAGCAAGACCCAGCATGAATGGCTAGGAGTTACTGTGCCAATACAGAATGCAGAAAGCGGGAAAGAGGCGGTGCCTTGGCTGCCGCTAATCACACTGTGCTTTTCTCAGCCCATTATCAGGCTCAGAGGGTCAGGGGAGAGAAACCAATAAATGGCCAGCCAAGTTGCAAAGCTCAATTCCCTGCCTCCACAGGTGTGTTTTCAAACTGCACCTTATTATATACAGCAAACCTTTCCCTGTGTCACGGAAGGAAGAGTCCAGCCTCACTAAGCAAGGGAAGAGATGGGCATTTCACCATGAAGTATGAGCGCAAGGAGATGAGAGGGACTGGGTAGAAGCAGGGCCGCAGGGGCCCACAGAAAGCAACCCAAGGGACCACTTCAAAGAGGATTCTGCTTCAAAGAGGTCTGCATCAGTTATCAGGCTCCAGCAGCGATGGATGGTAAACAGAACACCCCCAGGTGGGCAAGGGAGGCGAGGAAGCAGGTTAGGGCTTTGCCTTCTTGCCCAATCTGCCTTTTCCCTAAAGAGAGGCTTGTCACGCACTGCAGTGGACTATTAACCCCTTTAATGCAAGTCTCTGGACAACAGTGATACATATTTATCGTTTGATATTTCAGTGTATCGACACACTTCCTTTGGCCTTCAGAGGCCTCCTGTGGAATAGGATCAGCAGCATGCACTCCAGATGGCTGCCTGCTTGTTCGCTTCCTTGGAGTGTTTGCCTACAAGTGCAAAGCGCCTTCAGAGGCAAAGGGAATTGGTGTTGCGCCCCAATCTGAGTTGAAAGCACATTTTGTATCGGGTATTCTTGGCAGCTGCTTTTTCTCAAAAACAAGTATGCTCAAGCTAAGCTTGCCTGTTGCTGATGTAGCACAGAGTTTGGTCCCCCGTCTTAGCTAGTTCCCAATCTCTGATATCCGGGAACAATACAGAGTTTATGTTGCCTCTTGAGAATCTCACAAAAACAAGAGATAAACACAGGAAGCTGTCATTGACTGATTCAGACCACTGGTTCATATAGCTCAGTATTGTCTACACTGACTGGCAGTAGCTCTCCAGAGTTTCAGGCAGGGGTCTCTCCCAGGCCCAATGCTCCCTGGAGATGTTGGAGATGTGCCTTTAAAGCCCTATACGGCCTAGGACCCTCTTACCTACGGGACTGCCTCTCCTGGTATGTCCCACAGAGGAACTTACGGTCTTCAAACAAAAACATCCTGAAGGTCCCAGGCCAGAGAGAGGTTAGGTTGGCCTCAACTAGAGCCAGGGCTTTTTCGGCTGTGGCTCCAATCTGGTGGAACGCTCTGTCACAAGAGACTAGGGCCCTGCGGGACTTGACATCTTTCCGCAGGGGCTGCAAGACAGAGCTGTTCTACCAGGCCTTTGGTCAGGGCACAGCCTGACTCCCTCCTTTGGCAATCTTCACAGAACTTTAGCCTAATGGTTGCCATCAATTTGATTTGAATTAATTTTATAATGAAATGATTTTAGAATGTTGTACTATTTTATTGTTGTTAGCCGCCCTGAGCCCGGCTTCGGCTGGGGAGGGCGGGATATAAATAAATATTATTATTATTATTATTATTATTATTATTATTATTATTATTATTAAGGATTGAACTTGGGACCTCCTGCATGAAAAGGACATCCTCCACCTCTGAGCTATGGCCCCTCCTCTAGAGCTGGATGTCATCCGCAGCTACACAACTGCTCAAGGATCAATGACAAAGAGACAGAGGGAATCGTTTGTGTGCCTCAGACCTCTGATGCACTATTTTGAAAAACAATCAGTGTTTTATGTAGACAGCAGCAATCAAATTGGGCCACTTTTGTTCTGTGATTCACTCAGAGATCCTTGTTTTTGCAGTTGGGATATGGAAGATACCAGGTAATTTCCTTGGGCCACTGAGAACACTAATTAAGCCAGAACTCTTGTGAATCATCTCCACGGGAAGGGCGAGGATGTCGCCAAATATGATTCTACAGCTTTCCAAAAATTAATTTGACATCCAACATCTGCTTTGGTTTTTGAGTCAGAGAGAAAGCGGAATCCTTCAGCTTATTTGACTTTGCAGGATATTATATTTGGAAACCAACACTTGCAGGTGTGATTGTCAGGGAAGAAGGCTGTAGGTTTGTTTGGGAAATTAAATTCAGATGATCACTGGTCTGATTCTGAGAGGCGTAATGCAGAGAGTGGCTTGCTGGATTCAAAACAAGGATTGAAGCGCTGGTGCAAGCAGGCATGGATACCATTTCACTTCAGTGTGGATGGCAATTTCCTCCCGTGTAACCGTGCTGGTTCCCCACACTATCAGCCCTGAGCATCAAGACTCTGTCATGTGCTTCTGCTCAGTGTGAGGCAATGGTTGAGTGCCAGAGCATGCATAATGTTTCAGGTTCAGTCTCTAGTGAGTGCTGCCAGAGGCAAAAACAGGCAGAACAACAGACCTTCACACAATAAGCTACACCCCTGCTGTGCAAAAAAACAGAGTTTTCTACATGCACAGTTCTCTTCTTCCTCATCCAGACAAGCAAGAGGCATTGTTTGATGTTTTATCGTGTTTTTAATATTCATAGAATCATAGAATCATAGAGTTGGAAGAGACCACAAGGGCCATCGAGTCCAACCCCCTGCCAAGCAGGAAACACCATCAGAGCACTCCTGACATATGGTTGTCAAGCCTCTGCTTAAAGACCTCCAAAGTAGGAGACTCCACCACACTCCTTGGCAGCAAATTCCACTGTCGAACAGCTCTTACTGTCAGGAAGTTCTTCCTAATGTTTAGGTGGAATCTTCTTTCTTGTAGTTTGGATCCATTGCTCCGTGTCCGCTTCTCTGGAGCAGCAGAAAACAACCTTTCTCCCTCCTCTATGTGACATCCTTTTATATATTTGAACATGGCTATCATATCACCCCTTAACCTCCTCTTCTCCAGGCTAAACATGCCCAGCTCCCTTAGCCGTTCCTCATAAGGCATCGTTTCCAGGCCTCTGACCATTTTGGTTGCCCTCCTCTGGACACGTTCCAGTTTGTCAGTGTCCTTCTTGAATTGTGGTGCCCAGAACTGGACACAGTACTCCAGGTGTAGTCTGACCAGAGCAGAATACAGTGGCACTATTACTTCCCTTGATCTAGATGCTATACTCCTATTGATGCAGCCCAGAATTGCATTGGCTTTTTTAGCTGCCGCGTCACACTGTTGGCTCATGTCAAGTTTGTGGTCAACCAAGACTCCTAGATCCTTTTCACATGTACTGCTCTCAAGCCAGGTGTCACCCATCTTGTATTTGTGCCTCTCATTTTTTTTGCCCAAGTGCAATACTTTACATTTCTCCCTGTTAAAATTCATTTTGTTTGTTTTTGCCCAGTTCTCTAATCTGTCAAGGTCGTTTTGAAGTGTGATCCTGTCCTCTGGGGTGTTAGCCACCCCTCCCAGTTTGGTGTCATCTGCAAATTTGATCAGGATGCCCTTGAGTCCATCATCCAAGTCGTTGATAAAGATGTTAAATAAGACCGGGCCCAAGACAGAACCCTGTGGCACCCCACTAGTCACTCTTCTCCAGGATGAAGAGGAACCATTGATGAGCACCCTTTGGGTTCGGTCAGTCAGCCAGTTACAAATCCACTGAGTGGTAGCAGAGTCAAGACCGCATTTTACCAGCTTCTTTACAAGAATATCATGGGGCACCTTGTCAAATGCCTTACTGAAATCAAGGTAGGCTATATCCACTGAGTTCCCTTCATCTACCAGGCTTGTAATTCTGTCAAAAAATGAGATCAGGTTAGTCTGACATGACTTATTTTTCAGAAATCCATGCTGACTATTGGTGATCACAGCATTCCTTTCTAGGTGCTCACAGACTGTTTGCTTAATGATCTGCTCCAGAATCTTCCCTGCTATTGATGTCAGACTGACTGGGCGGTAATTATTTGGGTCCTCTCTTTTCCCCTTTTTGAAAATAGGGACAACATTTGCCCTCCTCCAGTCTGCCGGGACTTCGCCTGTTCTCCAGGATTTCTCGAAGATGACTGCCAGTGGTTCTGAGATCACATCTGCCAGTTCTTTTAATACTCTTGGATGCAGTTCATCTGGCCCTGGAGACTTGAATACATCTAAACTAGCCAAATATTCTTGTACTGTCTCCTTAGTTATTCTGGGCTGTGTTTCCTTTGCTGAATCATTTGCTCCAAATTCTTCAGGTCGGGCATTGTTTTCTTTATCGGAGAAGACTGAGGCAAAGAAGGCATTGAGGAGTTCAACCCTTTCTGTGTCCCCTGTTTGCATTTCACCATCTTCTCCTCTGAGTGACCCCACTGTTTCTTTGTTCTTCCTTTTGCTACGAACATACCCATAAAAGCCTTTTTTGTTGCTTTTAACCTCTCTAGCAAGCCTGAGTTCATTCTGTGCTTTAGCTTTTCTGACTTTGTGTCTACACGTGCTGGCTATTTGTTTGAATTCCTCTTTGGTGGTTTCCCCCCTTTTCCATTTTTTGTACACATCCTTTTTTAATCTTAATTCAGTTAAAAGTTCTTTAGATAGCCACCCTGGCTTCTTTAGGCACCTTCCATGTTTCCGTCTCAATGGTATTCTGTTGGGAGCTGCCCAGAGTGGTATTCTGTTGGGAGCTGCCCAGAGTGGCTGGGGAAACCCAGCCAGATGAGCGGGGTATAATAAATAAATAAATAATCACTATCCTCATCACATGGAGGCAGAAGCACTTGAGGAGGGTAATGAGCAGGAACAGTGAGAGATGTGGCTTGGAGTGAGTCCTGAGGGCCAAATAGAGATGCCCCGAGGGCCACATTTGGCCTGCAGGCTGGAGATGCCCACCTTGGAATTAAAAATTCTTAAACCAACCAGGTGCAGTTTTCACAGAGTTAAACAAAGGCCCATAACTTTTCATTGGCAGAAGCTTGTATACATCATAATGAAGTGTTGCCTGATCAGTCGTAAGCCATCAGTTTAGCCAAGGCTTATGTTTTATAGAAGTTATGAAGCCAAACACTGATGGGGCCCATGATCCATCACAGAATGACCAGAGACTAGGTTTACCCTCCTTGTCCTTCAAATATTGGATTATAATAACATTCCTGCCCACTGACGATGCACTGTGCACTTCTTCACACAGTGCAGAGTTAAACAACGGAGGCCGTGATGGACACCAGCTTGGATGGCTTTAAAAGAGGACTAGACAACTTCATGGAGGGTAAGGCCATCAAGGGCTACTAGCCATGATGGCTTTGCTCAGCTTCTACCGTCAGAGGCAGTATGCTTCTGAATACCAGTTGCTGGAAAGGGCAGGAGGGGAAAGTGCTCTCATGCTTGGGTCCTGCTTGTGGGCTTCTCATCAGCATCTGGCTGGCCAATGTGAGAAGAGGATGCTAGACTAGATGGACCATTGGCCTGGTCAAGCAGAGCTCTTCTTATGATGGTTGGGCCTGGAGTCCAACAACATCTGCAGGGTTCCAGGTTATGGGAGGCTGCCATAGACAAAGCCAGAAAGGGTTCTTGTATCTTCAACAGAGGAAATCATGACAGCCTGTTATGTAGGGGTGGGGCGAACTGCACGTTCTGAAACCTTTTATTCAATATAAGGTGCAGATTCCCTGCTCTTCTTTGCTTCTGATCACCCTATTCCCCTTTCATCTCAAAATATATTGTCTGGACGCTAGCACCAAGGAGAAGTTTTCTCCCAGTATAATAATTATGGGTACATCTAGCTATCTGTAGATATCGGGGGTGCCTGTCAACTCCTGTCCTTACTCTGTGTTTGTGTGCACATGTCTGCATGTGCCTGAGTGTTCTCTGTCAAATGTGCTCTGCCTCTTGTGACCTCTGACTCTGCCTATGCCTTGGATGACCTGCTGGCAGCTGCCCTGCCCCTGTGCTTCTCCTTCACTCCTCACCCAGCTCCAGTGTGCAGCAGCCACCACTGCTATCCATCCATCCATCCACCCATCCATCCATCCATCCATCCATCCATCCATCCATCCATCTACCCATCCATCTGAAACTTGTAGATATTTGGTCTATTTCTCTTCCCAGTCCTGTGCCTCCAAAGGTGGTGGCTTCCAAAAAGATTCTGCACTCCTCTGGAGCTCATAAATGCTCCACCTGCTGAGCCAACAGCAAAGAAGTGAAACAGGAACAAGGGAAAATATGACACCCTGTGCTAATAGATGCATAGCAATGGAAAACAATTTTGCCAACTAGGCGACTCAAATTAGAGTCATCTCTCGGAGGAATATTGCCGATTTGTAGCTCTTATTACAGCGTAATACTCCTTCCCTAAAAGTTTGTGTGTGCATTTTAATGAATTCATAAAGCCCGGACTATAAAAACCCCATGGGTGAAACCTGGCAGCTCTTTAATTCAGCATTAAAGCTCAACTGATGTCAATTGAATTGATTTCTGCACATCGAAATTGCATTCATTGAATGAAAACTTTGGTCCTCACCATTCCCCGTTTTAGAGCTTGCTGTAATACAATTGGCTCCTTGAGTCAGGTTCAATTACATGTTGAAAGTTTATAATCTGGTGCGGCGAATGGAAGCTGTGAAATCAAGAGAGAAAACCCGGCTAACTTGATTAAACTTTATATAGCAGCCATTCAGGTAACACAGAATCCTCTCTCTAGTGTCAAGGGAGCGCCTCTTCTGAAATGTGCAGCACAGCCTGATTACAGCTTCAGAATTTATTCTGGCGACCCAAAGGCCTCTAATATGAGGTAAGTCCTCATTTTGAAGTGTGCCATTTGTATTGGGAGAAGATCAAAAACACAACAGGGGGATGGAGGTGTTTCCACTCCTTCCTGGGCATAGCAAGGACAAAACAAATCAAGTTTAATGAGCTGGAATCTCTGGATCAAATCTCAGCTCAACTATGAACTCAGTGAATGACCTCAGATCAGCTGTCCCCCACCTGGTGGCCTCCACATGTTTTGGACTGTGAAATAGGAATAAAGAAGCTAGTAGAAAATAGGAGATTGTTTTTCACCATACAATGGTACCTCTAGTCGCGCCCAGGACCCTTTCCAGAGCTCTGGTCGGATCCTGAGGAATTCACAACTGGAAGTGCCTGTTCTGTGCATGGGCGCGGGACGTAGAGCACTTCTGCGCATGCGTGTGTAGCGAAACCCGGAAAAATACTTTTGGGTTTGCTGTGTGCGTAACCCGAAGGATACACAACCAGAGGTCTGCATATCCAGAGGTACCACTGTATATGTATCAATTTATAAGTAGGCTGAGGCACAACACTGGTATTTCAGGCAGGTTCTAGAGCTGATCTAGGTACTGGAATAATCTCTTGCACCTGAAATTGTATCCCATCCTTTACTTACTTCTCTTTTCAAAACCCGCCTTTTCCTTTAAGCCTTTGGCACAGCCGCTTAATCCCCGTGCCCTACTGTGACTAAGCCTAAGTATGTGAAAATAAATGCAAAGCCTTCTCCTTTTTGTCGCTGGCCCCTCTCCCTTGTGTCCATTTTTTGATTGGAAGCCCCTCCGGTCAAAAGCTTGATCTCTCATACTCTGCAAAGCACCCATGTGCCTTGGTGACAGAATTGCTGCAGTTGTCATCAAGGTTGTGGAACAGGCCTGAGCAGAAAGTACAGCAACGAGCAGCAGAATGAGATCCGGGAAATGGGCTAACTGCTCAGAAGCATATTTTCTCATTGGAAGTTTTCCATGGAGAACCTTTCTCAAATATGATGGTGATGATTGCATTTCTATTCCAGCTTTCCTCCAAGGAGCTCAAGGAAGTGTACATTGTTTCACCTCTCTTTGTGTTATCTTTACAACAACCCTGTGAGATAGGTTAGGCTGAGGGACAGTGACCGGCCCAAGGTCACTCAGTGAGCTTCAGACAGCTGAATGGGGATTTGAACCCTGTTCTCCCTGCTCCTAGTTTGACACTCTAACCATGACACAACACTTATCCATCCGTAATCAATATTTCAAACCCCTTCTGCACTCCTGCACTCTTTTTGCCTACTGAAGGTTAGAGCCTTAAGACAAAGACAAAACTGAAAATAGCAAAGGGTGAATTGGGGGTTCAAGAGACTCCACTGCAAATCAGCTCCTATTTCCCTTACCTTAATGCAAACAAGAGAGCCCCTTAGAGTGTCTAATCTCTGTCAATTTACAGGCATAACCCATTTTGCTTTGTCGGGCTTGCTGAGCGATATGCTTGGGATGTAAATTGTTAGGAAGAAAGGAACAGCAAAGGGGTTTTCATTATTTCCTCCCTCTCCCTCCCCCTTTCATTCAGATCTCTCTCTCTCTTTCTTTTTCCTTCTTCTTTCTGCTGTATCATCAACTTTAGGCACCAGACAAAAATAGCTGTGAAATATGGAAATGTCTCGTTCATAGCACAGTGATTTTTAAAGGCTTCTGCTGTGCAAATGCTGCTGAGCTTACCTTCTATCGCCTCCTGCCATCTTCCACAGTAAAGTCGCTTCCTCGCTATTTTGGTGAATAAGCAGATACAATGACAAACTGTTCACAAAGCTCGCACAATATCAGAAGCCCATTAAAGTTTTGATTTAAAGCCCCCTCCTCCAAGAAATGGAAATTCACAGTTGTACTGTTAACAGGGAACCAGAAACTGTGGGCTGGACATCCCACTTCCCTCAGCATGACACCATCCTACCTCGAGCAGCCTTGATATTAGGAGTCTGGTATTTGACTCTGAATAATATCCAGGCAGGCATTGCTGTGTTTTTAAAACAATCAATTGAGGCTCTTTCCTTTTCCATTTCACCAGTTTTGTTTGTTTTTCAAAAAATGAAGACACCGAGGAAGCCCTGAGGAAGCAGGCCTCAAGGTGGAAATTACCTAGCAATAGTAACTCACAAAATAGAAGAAGAAAAGTCTTTCAGAATCTGTTCTAAAGGAAAAGGTAAAGGACCCCTGGATGGCTAAGTCCAGTCAATGGCGACTATGGGCTGCAGCGCTCATCTCGCTTTCAGGCCGAGGGAGCCAGCGTTTGTCCATAGACAGCTTTCCGGTCATGTGGCCTGCATGACTAAAACTGCTTCTGGTGCACAGAGGAGTGTGACGAGTGCCAGAGTGCATGGAAACGCCGTTTACCTTCCCGCTGCAGCGGTACCTATTTATCTACTTGCATTGGTGTACTTCAGAACAGCAGGTTGGCAGGAGCTGGGACAGGGCAGTGGGAGCTCACCCCATCGCAGGGATTCAAACCACCAACCTTCTGATCATCAAGCCCAAGTGGCTCAGTGGTTTAGACCACAGTGCCACCCATGTCCCCTGAATCTGTTCTAGGCAGGTTTGGAGCAGCACTCAGTAACCTCAGGCAGCTGATGGTGGGGCACACCAGGCCCACTGTGGATAACCTTTATGGTCCCAGTGCCACCCCCCCATTTTTCTGGTGTTGGGCTGCCATTTTAATTTCCCAAAACATGGTGTTCTAGGTCACTGTGGAAAATTAATATGGCCCTGTGGAAGACAAACTAACTCATGTGTCTTGAGGTAAATTAAAATGGCAGCCTCTTGATCCCCTGCGGGGGCTGTTCAGCATGGATTGGAGTACTACTGTTATGTGCTGCCACCTCCTGGTCAGCCTGCTAATACAAGATGGGAACCACCTTGCAGAAAGTTCCCTCAGATCCGGAGTTGGCCCTGATTGTAGAAAACACTCTTGTATAAAGATTATGGTGGTGGAAGCAGAGGCAGATGAAGGTTTGTGAGATCCCCTTTGTGAAGGAACTAGGATACAGTTGTTGGGATACTGCCAGGGAGACAAAGTCCATCATGGCCCCCAAGCCAGCTGCCGGACAATCCATCGATCTCCCATAGATACAGTATCAGCAATTAGCGACACGAGCTTCCAGAAATAGCTTGCCACATTCCAGAGCTCATGCACACTCTATCAGCAGATAATGCACAGCAAAAGTCGCACTCAGGAGAGCATTATTTACAAGTTTTATTCAGCGTTGATCAGAACAAAAAAAAAACATGACTGCCTGCTTCAGTGTCTCCAGACACAGAGAGAGCGAAAACAAAAGACACAACAGAAACATCCTGTGAAACAGAAAATACGCAGACTCTGACTCACAA